>NW_026623100.1:52127226-53549726 GCF_023065955.2 Ursus arctos | reverse complement strand
TCTGCTTTGCTTAGTATGACTTTTTTATAGTATGTATCCACTGGATCAAGTTAAATAAAAGAATGAAAAGCTGTAGTACTTTATAAATATAAGATGGGTATATTATCTGTTTTATTCCATTTTTAATATTATAATCCAACTAGTAAATAAAATAACAGTGTAATTTATTTAATGTTTATTAGGTGTTGGGCATAGTGTTAAATGTTTTAAGTGCATTAACTTAGTAAACCACAAAAATAATACTATTCCTGTTTTATAGTTAAGAAATAAGAGCTTAAAGAGAAAAATGACCTACACTAGCTCACGCAGCTCTTAGAAGGAAATTAGCCCAGCTCTTTTTGAGTCCAAGTTCATTCCAGATATATATTTAACATCTTTGATTTAAAAAGAACATTAGGGGTGCCTGGGTGGCACAGCGGTTAAGCGTCTGCCTTCGGCTCAGGGCGTGATCCCGGCGTTATGGGATCGAGCCCCACATCAGGCTCCTCCGCTATGAGCCTGCTTCTTCCTCTCCCACTCCCCCTGCTTGTGTTCCCTCTCTCGCTGGCTGTCTCTATCCTGTCGAATAAATAAATAAAATCTTTAAAAATAATAATAATAATAAAAACATTATTTTATTTTGTCCTAAAATCATACCTTAGATACAAAAAGATGAGTTCTATAACACTAGGCACAAGTATCATCTTACCTACTTCTCAATTGTTCTTTGTGTATTTGTTTGGTGTTCCCTAACCAGTTGACTAGCTTAGTATCTTTGATTCCTTGCGATCCTTTGTTCCCATGAGACCCCCACAGATACTGCCTAACCCCAGCATGTCGCCTATAGCTCTGGGCATAATTCAATTAATATTTTTTAATTAATTGAAAAGAACAGATATTGTTATATTGAGCACAAAGGCAATAAATTGGCTTACCTAGACCCATATTCTTAGTAACCAAAGTAGTATTAAAGCACATATCCTAACCTCTATTTCTCTTTCAGCTAGGCAAAGTTGTTTTCAGGAGTTGAGATTTATTGTATTTCATAATAGTGTATACCTCCACAGTTTTGCTTAGCAAAATATTTACATTTGGTGCCATTCTCTTCTTATTGCATTTTTTACTCTATTCTTGTCTTCAGTGAGAATCACATTTATTTGATAACAGATTTTCTATTCATATTGTTTCCAGGTAAGTATTAATTATGGCCTCATGCTGTTCTAAACTCATCTGTAATTTTCATCTCTTATCCCATTTATCTGTCTTTGCTGGATTAATCTTGCCCATCACCCCCAGTGCCCTGCATCATTGACCCAACCATTCCTACCCTAATTTACCTGTTTCAATCTTAATTATTCTGCCACTGCTGCAGTCAGTTTAGAGCATAAGATTTAATTTCGCCCTTACTCCTAGAAACACACACACACACACACACACACACAAAATCTCAAATTTAGAAAATCAGTTACTTCAAAGTCTAGTTAAATTGCCGTCCTACCTGAAATTTGATTTCTCTGAGTTTTCCCATCCATGCTCTTTTCAAAACCAGCATATATTAAAGCTTGATTTTGTGATTTTTGTGGTTATTGTTTCTATATTCATTGTTAGGACTTTCTACCTGCTGAACAGGTTGCTCAGTGAACAGCTCAGAGTATGTCACATTTAAAGAATAGTCTGCTATACTTTGCAACCTAATGGGACGAACCCTTTTTATACCCTACTTCCTGGGCTTTGCTAGAGAATGAAGTTGTTTATTATGTTCTGATAACAAAAATTCCCACATATCCTGTTGCTAACAGCTGTTCTGTGAATGGAGCAGTGAGTAGGAGGAAATGGCAATTCTTATAAAATCAAGCCCCTTTCCCAATCCAAGAACAAACTGCACTTGGTTTGATAAGCCTCATGAGAGCCAAGAGAAATACTGGAGTACTCTCTTTGCTTGAGCTAGAGAACGAAATTTAAATTTAAATAGATAGCATACTCTGAAAACCTTCCGTATATGACACAAGTCATTTAATTTATACAACAATTGTCAAGATGGGAAGTTTGTTTCAGTTTTTTTATATACAAGTTAGTACATGAAACTAGGATCTACTAACAAGGTCAAGAGCTGAATTTGAATCTTCTCTGGATAACTTACCTCAAAATAGTTAAACTTAAGGGCAATGGATTGTTGGCTCAGGGTCAGGACAATGGAAGGAGGCTGACAGAACAGTGGTAGAGCTCTCTGCTCTGAAGCAGTCTTTATTAGTATGTGTTGTAATAAACAGTACAGGTAATGATATAAAAGCTGAACCAATCAAAGCTCGAGATGACATAAAATTTCAGTGGTATGTGGTAGATCTAGATAGCTTGGAAGGCTTAATTATGTTGAATACCTCTAAGTACACCTATCAGGTTGATAGACTGATCCCATATCGTCTGCCAGTTTAGCAAATGACATATTAGCACTACTTGATTCTATATTTAAGTCATACTCGTTAATGTTTTTTGTCAGCGAACAATTGAAAACTTGCCTTAAAGTTATTTTGAAAAGAGTGTCTGGGGCAATCAGGGTTAACACACTTTAATGCATTATATCATCAAGCATAAACTTTGGTTACCATTTCAGGGAAACTGATAAACTAGAAAATAAAAGGTTAGAATTAACATTGTATATCTAATATTCCAGGATGATTCCAACTACAAAATAGTCACTTATTTTTGAGAACTTATTAGGTATTGTATTTTACCTATATGGTATTTAATATAAGGGAGCAAATAATCTGAGTATTAGTGACACTATCTATAGTGGTGTGTTGGTTCATCCCCCAGAAACAGTCCTCAGGGTTCACAAAATTGAATTTTTCTAGAACTCCAGCACATGCTAATATTTTTCTCTTGCACAAATAAAGTTAGCCAAATCATAAAGAAATTATTTTTTCTCAAACCTCTCAAGTCTAACTAAATATAAACATACTTCTAGTAGACTAACAACATTTATTAAATTGAATTGGGTATAATGAAATAATTCAGCAATGACTTTAACAATATTCATTTAAAAAGTAAAGCAACAAGCATTTCAGAGGCTTACTATGTGCCAGGTTATATACCAGATGTTATATAAAAATTTCTTCTAATTCTCACAACCCCCTTCCCTCCAGTTTAAAATTATCATCCTCATTTAGCTATGTAGGGACTGAAAAACTAAAGTGGATTGGCTTTACCAACATATGTAGCTGCTACATTCAACCCAATGTTTCTGGCTCCAAATCCCACCTCCTTACCACTACAAACATTCACTGACAAACTACCATATGTAAGATGCTTGTAGGTCTTACCAGGAATTAAATACACCCTCAAAAATTTCAAGGTAGGAAAAATAACAGGAAAAGAACAGAAAACTATATTCCAGGAAAGAATCTGATACTGTTCAAAAGTGAATGATCATGTGACTATGAGATAGAAAAGAAACAGAAAGAGTCCTTGGAAGAAATCTTGGGAATGCATGTTTCTAGGACTGCACACCTACGGTGATGAGTGTGACGAAGGGTGGGTGTAGACTGAGATTCTGTTGCAAAAAGTACTCACAAAATGCACTACTTCAGAGGCTGCCTCCTGTGTTCCCAACATTTGTGATTACCCATCAGGCATGGTTAATTATCAATAAAATTTCAAAAAGAAAAGTCATAGGGGATGTAGCTCAGTATAAAAGAAACACACTGAGTAATGATGAATACATAGATGTAACTGGACCTGTAATAGGTAATATCCTCCAGAAAAGTTGTTAATTTTATAAATATTTTTTATGTGCTTACTCTCAAACTCTGAGAAGAACCCAAGGAGTTGACGCTACTAGCTGTGAAACTGGGTTTTAGGATCTCCCCTTCCCATTGCAAAAAGTGATCTGTTGTTGTTAGTTTTCTAAATTGGAATTTTATATAAGAGCTCAGGTTGATGGACTGGAAGAATAAATATTGCTACAATGTCCAAGCTACCCAAAGCAATCTATAGATTTAATGCAATCCCTATTAAAATACAAACAGCATTTTTGATAGAACTAGAACAAATAATAGTAACATTTATATGGAATTACAAAAGACTCTGAATAGCCAAAGCAATCGTGAAAAAGAACAAAACTGGAGGTATCACAATCCCAGATTTCAAGATATATTACAAAGCTCTAGTGATTAGAACAGTATGGTACTGGCATGAAAACAGACACAGATCAATGGAATAGAATAGAAAACCCAGATATAAACCCACAATTATCAACTATGGCTCAATTAACCTTCCACAAAGGAGGCAAGAATACACAATGGGAAAAAGTCTTTTCAACAAATGCTGAGAAAACTGGAAAATTACATGCAAAAGAATGAAACTGGACCACCTTCTTACACCATACACAAAAATAACTCAAAATGGTTTAAAGACCTCAATGTGAGACCTGAAATCATATAAAAAATCATATAAATCCTAGAAGAGAGCACAGCTGATAATTTGTCTGACACTGGCATATCTTTCTAGATATGTCTCCTGAGGCAAGGGAAACAAATGCAAAGATAAACTATTGAGACTATATCAAAATAAAAAGTTTCTGCACAGCAAGGGACACAATCAACAAAACTAAAAGAAAACCTACCAAACAGGGGAAGGTATTTGTAAATGACATATCCGATAAAAGGTTAGTATCCAAAAATATACAAAAACAGACACATACGTCAATGGAACAGAACAGAGAGACCAAAAATGGCCCTCAACACTATGGTCAACTAATTTTGACAAAGCAGGAAAGAAAATCCAATGGAAAAAAGACAGTCTCTTCAATAAATGATGCTGGGAAAATTGGACAGCCACAGGCAGAAGAATGAAACTGGACCATTCTCTTACACCACACACAAAAATAAACTCAAAATGGATGGAAGATCTAAATGTGAGATAGTAATCCATCAAAATTCTAGAGGAGAACGCAGGCAGTAACCTCTTCGACCTCAGCCACAGCAACTTCTTGCAAGACATGTCTCTAAAAGCAAAGGAAACAAAAGCAAAAATGAACTATTGGGACTTCATCAAGATAAAAGGCTTCTGTGTGGCAAGGGAAACAGTCAACAAAACTGAAAGGCAACCTATGGAATGGGAGAAGATGTTTGCAAATGACATTACAGATAAAGGGCTGGTATCCAAGATCTATAAAGAACTTCTCAAACTCAACACCCAAAAATCAAATAATCCAGTCAAGAAATGGGCAGAAGACACGAACAGACAACTTCTCCAAAGAAGACATACAAATGGCTAACAGACACATGAAAAAATGCTCCACATCACTAGCCATCAGGGAAATACAAACCAAAACTACACGAGATACAACCTTACATCAGTTAGAATGGCTAAAATTAACAAGACAGGGAACAACAAATGCTGGCGAGGATGTGGAGAAAGGGGAACCCTCTTACACTGTTGGTGGGAATGCAAGCTGGTATAGCGACTCTGGAAAACAGTATGGAGGTTCCTCAATACATTAAAAACAGAGCTTCCTTATCATCCAGCAATCACACTACTAGGTATTTACCCCAAAGACACAGATATAATGAAAAGAAGGGGCACATGCACCCCGATGTTCATAGCAGCAATGTCCACAATAGCCAAACTGTGGGAGGAGCTGAGATGTCCTTCACCAGATGAATGGATAAAGAAGATGTGGTTCATATTTACAATGGAATGTTATTCAGCCTTCAGAAAGGATGAATACCTACCATTTACATCATCCTGGATGGAACTGGAAGGGAATATGCTAAGTGAGCTAAGTCAAGCATAGAAAGACAATTATCATAAGGTTTCACTCATATGTGGAATATAAGAAATGGCACAGAGGACCATACGGGAAGGGAGGGAAAACTGAGTGGGAAGAAATCAGAGAGGGAGCCAAACCATGAGAGACTGTTGACTCTGGGAAACAAACCAAGGGTTGCGGAAGGGAGGGGAATCGGGTAACCAGGTGATGGAAATTAAGAAGGGCATGTGATATTATGAGCACTGGGTGTTATAAGCCACTAATGAATCATTGAACACCACATCAAAAACTAATGATGTACTACATGTTGGCCAATTGAACTTAATAAAAATTAAAAAATAGCCAGAAATGAAAGCAATGCAAATGCCCATCAACTAATGAATGAATAAAGAAAATACTATACAAAAAATAAAAATTAAAAATTAAAAAGAAAGAACTTACACAACTCAACACCTAAAAATCAACTAGACCAATTAAAAACTGGGCAGAAGAAATGAACAGGCATTTCTCCAAAGAAGATACACAGATGGCCAACAAATACATGAAAAGATGCTCAATGTCACTCGTTGTCAGGGAAATGTACATCAAAACCACAATGAGATATCATCTCACACCTATCAGAATGGCTCAAATAAAAAACACAAGAAACAAGTGTTGGCAGGGGTGTGAAGAAAAGGGAACCCTCATGCCCTGTTGGTGGGAATGCAAATGGTGCAGCCACTGTGGAAAACAACACAGAGGTTCCTCAAAAAAATAAAAATAGAATTATCACATGATCCAATAATTCCACTACTGGGTATTTACCTAAAGAATACAAAAACACTAATTCAAAAAGATATATGCACCCCTATGTTTATTGCAAAATTATTTGCAAAAGCCAAATTGTGATAGCAGCCCAAGTGTCCATCAATCAACGAATGGAGAGGGCGCCTGGGTGGCTCAGTCATTAAGCGTCTGCCTTCGGCTCAAGGGATGATTCTGGGGTCCTGAGATCGAGCCCTGCATCGGGCTCCCTGCTCTGCTGGGAAGCCTTCTTCTTCCTCTCCCATTCCCCCTGCTTGTGTTCCCTCTCTCACTGGCTGTCTCTCTCTCTGTCAAATAAATAAATAAAATCTTTAAAAAAATAAATGAATGGATAAAACCATAAAAAAGAATGGAATCTTGCCATTTGCAATGGCATGGATGGATCCACAGGATATAATACTAGTGAAATAAGTCAGAGAAAGACAAATACCATATGATTTCACTCATATGTGGAATTTGAGAAACAAAACAGATAAAGAAAAAGGAGACAAGCAAAATATAGACTCTTAACTACATAGAACAAACTGATGTTTACAAGAGGGGAGGTGGGTTGGGTGGGGGGGATGGGTAAAGTAGGTGAATGGGATTAAGAGCACACTAATTGTGATAAGCACTGAGTAATGTACAGAATTGTGAAGTCACTATACTGTACACCTGAAACTAATATAACACTGTATGTTAATCTTTAAAAATTTTTAAATATTAAAAAAATGTTTAGGGTGAAAAGAGAATGTGAACTACTTATAAAAAATAAATATTTATTTTTTTTATAATAATTTTTTATTATGTTATGTTAGTCACCATACAGTACATCCCAAGTTTTTGATGTAAAGTTCTATGATTCATTACTTGCGTATAACACCCAGTGCACTATGCAATACGTGCCCTCCTTAATACCCATCACCAGCCTATGCCTATCCCTCACCACCCTCCCCTCTAAAGCCCTCAGTTTGTTTCCCAGAGTCCATAGTCTCTCATGGTTCATTCCCCCTTCTTTTTACTCCCCCTTCCTTCTTCCCTTTCTTCTCCTACCGATCTTCCTACTTCTTATGTTCCATAAATGAGTGAAACCATATGATGATTGTCTTTCTCTGCTTGACTTATTTCACTTAGCATTAAGAAGATGTGGTCCATATATACAATGAAATATTACTCAGCCATCAAAAAGAACAATTTCACAACATTTGCAGCAACATGGACGAGACTGGAGGAGATAAAAAATAAATATTTAATGATGACTTTTCTAGGGCTTAAGTGTTCAGATATTTTTCCATTAGGTTTTTAAAAGTTCTCCTCAACTAATAACACTAGAAATGGATGGCAATGATTAGTTCATGGTGATTGTTTTTCAAGGGTTTCAGTGAATCACTAGAGGAATGTCTGACAACAATCTCTGTCCCTCACGTTTCCATTGGCATCACTCTGAGACACCTGTTGGGTTTGATCTGTCATCACTATACATTGCTTTTGGTTGGACCCATTTCCAGAAGTCTTTCTTATAAATCTTCTTAGGGTCAGGCACTCCTTAAGAGTGAAATATATCAGATTTGAGAATTTTTCCAAAAGTCTCAAGAAACTAACACAAATCTCATTCTGTCTTCAAGGTACCTGCATTGTTAATGGAGTTTCTGTTCCAACAGTCCAGACTTCTTATTGATATAAATTAGAATAACAAAAATTCAAAGCCTGTCACAACTCCAAAATGATTTTTTATTCTTTAATAAAATAAGCTTTTGGTAGATGTATATTCTATAGGAAAGGGAAAATATTCTAATTTTTGCCTATCAATATGTTCATATAATGCATTTAAAATATAATACGCTATATGCATAGAAATGGAAAGGAGGGTATCTGAAAAAGTTTGATGATTAGCCTTTTTTTGTTTGCATACACATTAGCAAAATCATATAAAGGAATTATATTCCCCCCTTCACTCTTGAGTCTGGTTTTTACCATAGGATAAAAGATTTGAATAATTTCTTGAAAACTTGAGTCTGGGGGCATCTGGGTGGTTCAGTCAGTTCAGCTTCTGACTCTTGATTTCAGCTCAGATCATGATCTCAGGGTTCTGAGATGGAGCCCAGCGTCGGGCTCTGCGCTGAGGGTAGCATCTGCTTGAGATCCTCTGCCCCTCCCCCTACTCACGCATGCCTGGGTGCATGCGTGCACTCTCTCCCTCTCTCTCTCTCTCTCTCTCTCAAATAAATAAATAAATAAATAAATAAAATCTTTTAAAAAACAAAAAAGAAAGAAAGAAAGAAAAGGAAACTTGGGTCTATGAAAGATACACTGTCCAAAAGGCAGAAGGGAAAAATCCCCGGTTCTATCAGA
The DNA here is from genome assembly GCF_023065955.2 of Ursus arctos. NCBI lineage: Eukaryota > Metazoa > Chordata > Mammalia > Carnivora > Ursidae > Ursus > Ursus arctos. Next base: position 53,540,842 of record NW_026623100.1, on the reverse strand, counting down.
CCAAAAAGGGAGTAGCAAGACTGAGAAAGGAACTCACACCCCCAGGCTCACGTGGTAAAGATAAGACAGAACTACAGGCATGGGGGTTCCTTTGGCTGACTCCATGGGCAGAGACTAATAAATCTGTAGAGATCATCTCTGTATCCCTCCAGGGGAACACTGCCTCACAGGTAACAAAGGAACAGAATTTAGTCCTGGACTTGTGGAGTTCTATAGAAATCCAAAGGTTGGTACCAATAGTTTGATCTTGAATTAGACTCAACATTTCTGAAGCCATTTTATAGTGCTCTGACCTTATAAGTTGGATCTTGATTTACATCATCAGTGAATGATTGAAGCTAGTCAATAAAGAAGTCTAGGCTTCATCAGTACTTCTGTCAGATGACACCGTATCATCTGGGTGGATTATGGTTCACCTTGGTAAAGATCATTTAATTCTGGACTTGTAAAAGCTAATTCCTCAGGGCTCAAGGGTTTCTTCTTCATCTACCTAGTGTCCCCCATCCTGCCCACCACTAGTATGAAATAAATGGGATCCTGTAGATCTCACAGATGTGTCATAAGTGAGAACTTTTTATTTAAACTCTGCATTGTCTGGCCAATAAAGATGACAGAAAAACATTATACTATTTTATTCTTTTGGCCCTCTTCTCAACCCCATGTGCCTTTTATCATCCGTATTATTGTCACTCTTTTGTATGATTTTAAATCAAATGCACTCTTTTTTTTTTAAGATTTTATGTATTTATTTGTCAGAGTGAGAGAGAGAAAGACTGCATGAGCAGGGGAACGGCAAGCAGAGGAAGAAGGCTCCCCGCTGAGCAAGGAGCCCTATGCAGGACTTGATCCCAGGACCCTGGGATCATGACCTGAGCCAAAGGCAGATGCTTAACCTAAGACTGAGACCCTTGTCTTCCAAAGATATCTGAGACAACAGCAACCATATTAAAAGGTGACCAAAATTATTAGTCACCAGGGTAATTAAAAATAAAACTGCAAAAGGTAATACCCCATACTCACCAATATGGCCAAAATTAAAAGACTGATAATATCAAGTGTTGACAAGAATATGGGGCCACTTGAACTCAATATATTCCTCATGGGAATATAAAACAATAAACTACTTTGGGAAATTGGAAATTTCTAATAAATTTAAACATGCAAATGCCATATAACCCATCAACCCCAAGCTTAAAGATCTCACTAAAGTTAAATGAACACCTATGTCTATAAAAAGACTTGTGAAAGAATACCCAAAGCTGCTCTACCCATAACAATGAAAAATGGTAAGTAACCAAAATGTTCATCAGCAAGAGAATAGATAAGCAAATTATGGTATAGTACAAAAACATTATACAGTAGTAAAAATGAACAAACTGCTTATATATGCAACATGATTGAGTCTCAAAAATACTGTTGAATGAAGAAGCCATAAGCAACATAGTACATATTGTATGATTTTATTTATATAAGGTTTGAGGGTAAAACTATGATGATAGAAATTTTTTAAAAGTACTATATCTGGTTGAGGTGGGGGTTTAGGATTAACTAGGAAGAGTCATAAGGAACTTTCCGGGGTTGTTCAATTTTTTTTTTTTTTTTTAACTTCAGCATTAAGCAATATAATTAAGAGAAAAAAACTTGAACAAACTATCAGTAGAGACATTAAAGGGATAATTATAAAAGACTGAAATTGTTCTGGTAGTTACATGAAAAGTTCTTCTGCTCAGGAAATTACAAATCATTGTGAAGCCAAAAAAAAAAAAAAAAAAAAAAAAACCTACCTAAATGGAATTATAAAGCATGGTCATGAGTTGGAAAATTCACTAGGGTAATAATATCAATTCCCTCAAACTGATCTATATACAACTACAGCCCAATCAGAATACTGGAAGTTTTTCTTTTGTGGAAGTTAGCAATTTAATTGTAAGGATATGCAAATATAAACTTTCAAAGAGGGGCAAATGGAACAGAATACAGACCAGAAATACACTGAATACAGAAATACACATAAATGATCACCTGATTAATGGCAATAGTGTTATTATACAATACAGTAAAGGAGAAAGGGTTGTCTTGTTTTGTTTTTAATAAAAAATGCTGACTTTATTGAATATTCATACTGGGGAAAAATCTTGATCCTTACCACATACCATTCAAGAAATTCTCCAGTGGTTTAAAGTGTTGGGCAGATGAAGACAACTTTCCTTGCCTTTCTTCATACCTTCCCAATCCTTTTTCCATCCAGATTTCATTTTGATCCTGAATCTTTGTTCTACATCTCAATTCTATTCCAGTACGTAACACTTGACATTTTCTTTCTGTTTCTCTCTCTTTTTGCTGGTTATTGGCTCCATCTAAAGGACTTTAGCTTGGATTTCTGTTACTAGTGTTACTTACTCTGTATTTGACATAAAACTCATATTACTGGCCTTTCACAAGCAGCCTTTATTAACAATAGATATGTTTAAAAAAATAGAATGACTAAATGTGGTTATACCTAACCTATGAAGGCAGACTGAAATTTAAAACCTGAACAGTTATTATATATCATATGTAATAAATATAACATTATGATCAAGATTATATCCAGTAAATTAGCATAAGAGCCATAGAAAAAGAAGTAAAGAAAGGTATGTAGGCATCTAACTATATGGAGAAAGTAGTTAATTTCTGTTCTCACATGATTTTAAGATATAAAGAAATTGATGATATATGGTAGAATAACATAAAACACCAGAATTTGGTTTTTTTTAATGTCATAAACACTACAATTTTAAAAAGCCTAGAGCTGCTTGGAAGGCTTTCTGGTAAAGGTAGGACTTAAACTAATCTTCCAAGATTGAATGGGATTTGAAGAGGTAACAATCAGGATAACAAAACTAAGAAAACAGCATGAGTAATGTTTTTTTGGGATTTGAATTTATGGTAATTCCATGTTAACTATAAATACAGATAATACTTCTAATATTTTGTAAGTATCACTTTTATATGTTATCTTGATGAACTTTTTTGAATTTTTTAAAATTGAAATTCAATTAGCCAACATATAGTACATCATTAGCTTTTGGTGTAGTGCTCAATGATTCATTAGTGGCATATAACACTCAGTGCTAGTCACATCACATGCCCTTCTTAATGTCTATCACCTTTTTACCCCATCCACCCCCCCCCCACCTCCCTTTCCACAACCTTCAGTTTGTTTCTCAGAGTCAAGAATCTCTCATGGTTTGGCTCCCTCTCTGATTTCTTCCCACTCAGTTTTCCCTCCCTTCCCCTGTGGTCCTCCACTCTATTCCTTAAGTTTCACATATGAGTAAACCATATGATAATTGTCTTTCTGTGCTTGACTTATTTCACTTAGCATATTCCCTTCCAGTTCCATCTATGTCAATGCAAAGGGTAGGTACTTATCCATTATGATGGGTGAATAACATTCCTTTGTATATATGAACCACATCTTTTTTTTTTTTTATAATGATTTTTTATTATATTATGTTAGTCACCATACAGTACATCCCCGGTTTCCGATGTAAGGCTCGATGATTCATTAGTTGTGTATAACACCCAGTGCACCATGCAATACGTGCCCTCCTTACTACCCATCACCAGCCTATCCCATTCCCCCACCCCCCTCCCCTCTGAGGCCCTCAGTTCGTTTCTCATAGTCCATAGTCTCTCATGTTTCATTCCCCCTTCTGATTACCCCCCCTTTCTTTATCCCTTTCTTCCCCTACCGATCATCCTATGAACCACATCTTCTTTATCCATTCATCTGTTGAAGAACATCTTGGCTCTTTCCATAGTTTGGCTATTGTGGACATTGCTGCTATGAACATGCATGTGCCCCTTCTTTTCATTATATCTGTGTCTTTGGGGTAAATACCTAGTAGTGTGATTGCTGGATGATAAGGAAGCTCTGTTTTTAACGTCTTGAGGAGCCTCCATACTGTTTTCCAGAGTGGCTGTAGCAACTTGCATTCCCACCAACAGTGTAAGAGGGTTCCCCTTTCTCCACATCCTCGCCAGCATTTGTTGTTCCCTGTCTTGTTAATTTTAGCCATTCTAACTGGTGTAAGGTGGTATCTCGTGTAGTTTTGATTTGTATTTCCCTGATGGCTAGTGATAGGGAGCATTTTTTCATGTGTCTGTTAGCCATTTGTATGTCTTCTTTGGAGAAGTGTCTGTTTGTGTCTTCTGCCCATTTCTTGACTGGATTATTTGATTTTTGGGTGTTGAGTTTGAGAAGTTCTTTATAGATCTTGGATACCAGCCCTTTATCTGTAATGTCATTTGCAAACATCTTCTCCCATTCCATAGGTTGCCTTTCAGTTTTGTTGACTGTTTCCCTTGCCACGCAGAAGCCTTTTATCTTGATGAAGTCCCAATAGTTCATTTTTGCTTTTGTTTCCTTTGCTTTTAGAGACATGTCTTGCAAGAAGTTGCTGTGGCCGAGGTCGAAGAGGTTACTGCCTGTGTTCTCCTCTAGAATTTTGATGGATTCCTATCTCACATTTAGATCTTCCATCCATTTTGAGTTTATTTTGTGTGTAGTGTAAGAGAGTGGTCTAGTCTCATTCTTCTGCATGTGATTGTCCAATTTTCCCAGCATCATTTATTGAAGAGACTGTCTTTTTTCCATTGGATATACTTCAATGTTTTGTTGAAGATTAGTTGACCATACAGTTGAGGATCCATTTGATGAACTTTTAGATTAGATTTAGAGAATTATGATGACTATTAATGATCCTCTCTTCAAAGGCACATGCCGGTAGGTCAAATTTACGGTAAAACATTTTTTTTTCCAGAAACAAATTTCGTATTTCAATGTCTATTCTAGATATCCCCACTTTCTTTATAACAATTATTTCTACACTTGAATTCTGTACAATACTCTATCTTCTGGCTTAAGTGTTCTTTGTTGATCAGACAGAAAAAGAGAGTTAAAGTGAAAGCAAGAAAGAAAATTCAAGTTCTTTCAAGATGGAATAACAGAAACCAGATTTACCATTCCACTTGAAATGATCAGAAAAAAAATAAAAAGAGCAAAATATGTGGAAACTGGTTTGCAAGCCCTGTATATCAGGCAACAAAGGACGGTGATCCAAAGAAATGGGAAAAAAGACAAACCCTATCATTGCCATAGGTGGATGCTTCTATGCTTTAGAAATGACAGTCTGAGACGGCTAAGGAGGCTAAAGTTCTCAGGATTTTGCAGAGTAACCTGAAGATTTGCAGAGGGTCTTCAGCTTCAAATCTTCAGGTTGCTCTCTTGCAAAGCTCTCTCCTCCCTGGCACTCTGTCCTGAGGACTTCAGTCACTGCCTTAATCACAAATACCATAAAAAAATTGATAGCTGCACAAAACATGCAACAAAGTCAAAAAAGGTAATTTTTTAAAGACATCAATTAACGTTCTCTTTCTTGATTTGATGCTGGTTACACAAGTATGTTCTGTTAAAATTCATTCAGCTGTATCCTTTTGATATGAATATTTCTGTATGTGCATTAGTTTTCAATAAAAGCTTTTAAAAATAGATACTCTTTATAATAAGAAAAGCAAGAATTTTAAAAAGTGTGAAGATTCTAACAAAAGGCATACTAAACCAATATAGAAGAAAAATCTTACTAAAATTTAATAAAGAAGACAAATAAAAGGAAAGAGGTCCTGTGTTCATCAATAAAATTATAGTTGTAGAAATAGCAATACTCCCTAAGTGCTATAGATTCAATGACACTATAATAAAAATTTATTACCAGATTTTTCATCAAGTATGACAGAATTTTCATTTCAAACATAATATGAAAGGGTAAATGACCATAAAATTTCAAGATATGCCTGAAAGGAAGAATAAAGAAGGGGAAGGAGATTGCCATACCAGATATTAGCACTTATTATAAAGCCCTAGAAATGAAGGCCATTTTGGTACAGTTATTTGGTGAATAGACTGATCATCAAAATAAATAGATAACTGAGAAACATATCTATAAATTTATGGATATCTGATAAATGACAAGTGTATCACTACAGATCATAAAGAAAGGTAGGTTATTCTATAGAAGGAAAAGGAAGCTGGATCCCAACTTTTTAGCATATACAAAATTAACATCAGATGGGTTAAGAACTTGCATACATAAAGCAAAAGTTTTAAAAGGAAAAAGAAATAAACATCCTTCATATCCGTGATGAACATAGCTACAAAATTCCTCAACAAAATATTAACAAACTGAATTCAACAATACATTAAAAGGATCATACACCATCAGGTGGGATTTATTCCAGGGATGCAAAGATGATTCAATATCCACCAACCACTCAGTGTGGTACACCACAGTCACAAAACGAATGATAAAAATCATATGATAATCTCCCTAGATGTAGAAAAAGCATTTGACAAAATTCAACATCCATTTATAATAAAACTCTTGACAAAGTGGGTATAGAGGGAATATACTTCAACATAGTAAATATCACATATGACAGATCCAAATACTCAATGGTAAAAAGTTTAAAGCTTTTCCTCTAAAATCAGAAACAAGGCAGGGATGCTCATTCCTACCACTTTTATCCAACACAGTCCTGTAAGCCCTAGCCAAAGCAACCAGATAAGCAAAAGAAATGAAAGGCATTCAAACTGGTGAAGAAGTAAAACTGTCACTATTTGCAGATCACATAATAGCACATATAAAAAAAAAATCCAAACACACCACAAACACACACACACACACACACACACACACACACACACTTAGAACTAAAAAATGAATTCGACGAAGTTGCAGGATACAAAATTAATACACAGAAATTTGTTGCATTCCTATACACTAACAAACTATTGGAAACAGAAAACAATCCCGTTTACAATTGCATAAAAAAGAATAAGTTACCTGGGGATAAATTTAACCACAAGGTGAAAGACTTGTACTGTGAAAACTATGACATTGATAAAAGAAACCTAAGATGACACAAATAAATGGAAAGATACACCATCCTCATGAATCGAAAAAATATTGTTAAAATGCCCATACTACCCAAAGCAGTTACAGACTCAGTGCAACCCCTATCAAAATAGTAAAGGAATTTTTCATATAACTAGAACAAGCAATCCAAAATTTCTATGGAATCACAAAAGACCCCAAATTGCCAAAGCTATCTTGAGAAAGTAGAATGAAGATGGAGGTAATCACAATTCCAGATTTCAAACTCTACTACAAAGCTATAGTAAACAATACAGTATGATAGTGGCACAAAGAGACATATAGAATAGAACAGAATAGAGAACCCAGAAATAAACCCATGTTTCTATGGTCAATTAACCTATGACAAAGGAGGCAACAATATATAATGGGGAAAACACAGTCTCTTCAATAAATGGTTTTGGGAAAATTGACAGACAGAGAATGAAACTGGACAACTTTCTTATACCATATACAAAAATAAACTCAAAACAGATTAAAGACCTAAATGTAAGAAATCATAAAACCCCTAAAAAAAAGTAGGCAGTAATCTCTTGAACATTGATCTTAGCAATATTTTTTTGGATTTGTCTCCTTAGGCAAGGACAGCAAAGGCAAAAACAAAAGAAAACAAAATTGGGACTACATCAAACAAAAAGCTTTTACACAGCAAAGAAAACCATCAACAAAACAACAGCAACAACAACAACAACAAAAACAATCTACTGAATGGGAGGAGATATTTGCAGATGATGTATCTAATAAGGAATTAACGTCTAAAAACACAAAGAAGTCATACAACTGAACACCAAAAACTCCAAACAATCTGCTTAAAAAATGGACAGAGGACCTCTGGATAGACATTTTTCCAAAGACAAATGGCCAACAGACACATGAAAAGATGCTCAACATCACTAATCATCTGGAAAATGCATATGAAAACCACAATAAGGGTGGTGTCACACCTAGTAGAATGGCTATTATCAAAAAGACAAGAAATGACAAAGATTAGAGAAGATGTGGAGAAAAGGTAACCCTCATACATGGTTGGTGCAAATGTAATTGTTGCAGTCATGATGAAAAACAGTATGGAGGTTCCTCAAAAAATTAAAAATAGAAATACAATACAACCTAGCAATTCCAATTCTGGGTATTTATCTGAAGAAAACAAAAGCACTAATTCAAAAAGATATATACACCCCTATGTTTATTGCTGCATTATTTACAACAGCCAAGATACGGAAGCAACCTAATAGATGAATGAATAAAGACGATGTGGTGTGTATGTACAATGGGAATATTACTCAGCCATAAAAAAGAATGAGATCTTACCATTTATGACAACATGGATGAAATTATACAGTAATATGCCAAGTGAAATAAGTCAGACAGAGAAAGATGAATACCATAAAATCTCACATACATGTAAAAATCTCAAAAACAAAACAAACAAAAACAGACTCGTAAATATAGAGAACAAACTGGTGGTCGCCAGAGGGGAGGAGCATGAAGGAATGGATCAAATAAGTGAAAGAGGTACAAACTTCCAGTTATAAAATAAGTAAGTCATGGGGATGTTAAGTGCAGCATAGGGAAGATAGTAATGTTATAATAACTTTGTATGGTAACAGATGGTAACTAGACTTACTGTGGTGATCACTTTGTAATGTACATACATGTTGAATGTCATCCAACTAAAACTAATATATAATATTGTACATCAAATACACTTCAATAAAATGACAACATAAATCCTTCTTACTGAAACACGGGAGTTAAGATGGCGGAGGAGTAGGAGACACCGTTTTCAGCCGGTCCTCCGAGTCGAGCTGGATAGGTACCAGACCAGCCTAAACAACCACGGAACCAGCCTGAGACGCAGGAAGACGCATCTGGATCTCTACAAATGAATATCTCCAGCGCTGAGTATTGAGGTACGAAGTGGGGAGCCGTGAAACTGTGCACAGATATCGGAAGATAAACGGAAGGGGGAGGGAGCCGCCGCGTTCGGGCGCCGGGAAGCGGTAGCCACTTGCACGGGAGAGCGGGCGGGGCTCGCGGACGGCACCCACAGAACAGCAGACTGAGACCGTGAGCCGGGTGCGCGCGCCACCAGGCATCTCGCGGAACACCGGAATCCCGGTGCGCTCACTGGATCCAGACTGAGACCGGGAGATCCGGGAGCGTGCGCAGGGCGGCTGGCGGCTGGCGGCATTAGAAACACAAAGGACAGAGACGCGCCGGCCCTGGAAGTGAGGGCTGGGACGCCGGGTGTGGGGCGCACATCCCGGGACGCTGCAGGGTTGAGCAGCAGCAACAGAAACAGAGTTAAAGTGGCCAGAACATCAGTGGAGAACGGGCCGCAATCCCTCTGTTCTGTGACAATGCAGCCTCTGCTGCTCTGACCCTCAGAAGAGGCACAGCAAACCGCCAGGGAAAGCCGCCAGAGAACAAAAGCCTGGAAATACCGGCTCAGGGAGTGCCCATCCCCATCCCCCCTCGCAGGGGACGCGGAGACTCTACCCAAACAGGGTTGCCTGAGTATCGGCGCGGCAGGCCCCTCCCCCAGAACACAGAAGGCAGGCTGAAAAATCAAGAAGCCCACAACCCGGGCGCCTGGGTGGCGCAGTCATTGAGCGCCTGCCTTCGGCTTAGGGCGTGATCCCGGCGTTCCGGAAAGGAGTCCCTCATCGGGCTCCTCCGCTGGGAGCCTGCTTCTTCCTCTCCCACTCCCCTGCTTCTGTTCCCTCTCTCGCTGGTTGGCTGCCACATAAATAAATAAATAAAATCTTTAAAGAAGAAGCCCACATCCCTAAGATCCCAATAAAACAAGGGGCACGGCCTGGGACCCAGTCAATAATTTGGGCTCTGGACAACCCCGCAACTTCTCCTCATCAGAATGACAAGAAGGAGAAGCCCCCCCCAGCAAAGAAAAGACAGTGAGTCTGTGGCCTCTGCCACAGAAATAATGGATATGGATGTAACCAAATTATCAGAAATGGAATTCAGAGTAACGATGGTCAAAATGATGAGTAGAATTGAAAAAACTATTAAGGAAAAGGTTACTGAGAATATAGAATCCCTAAGGACAGAAATGAGAGCGAATCTGACAGGAATTAAAAATTCTATGAGCCAAATGCAGGCAAAACTAGAGGCTCTGACGGCCAGGGTCACAGAAGCAGAGGAACGGGTTAGTGAATTGGAGGATGGGTTAATAGAGGAAAAAATGAAAACAGAAGATGGTCTTAAAAAAATCCACGCCCACGAATGTAGGTTACGGGAGATTACTGACTCAATGAAATGATCCAATGTTAGAATCATCGGCATCCCCGAGGGGGTGGAGAAAAACAGAGGTCTAGAAGAGATATTTGAACAAATTGTAGCTGAAAACTTCCCTAATCTAGCAAGGGAAACAAACATTCGTGTCCAAGAGGCAGAGAGGACCCCTCCCAAGCTCAACCATGACAAACCTACGCCACGTCACGTCATAGTACATGTCGCAAATATTAGATGCAAGGATACAGTATTGAAAGCGGCCAGGGCAAAGAAATTTCTCACGTACCAAGGCAAAAGCATCAGAATTACGTCAGACCTGTCTACACAGACCTGGAATGAGAGAAAGGGTTGGGGGAGCATATTTAAAGCTCTTTCAGAGAAAAACATGCAGCCAAGGATCCTTTATCCAGCAAGGCTGTCATTCAGAATTGATGGAGAAATAAAGACATTTCAGAATCGCCAGTCACTAACCAATTTTGTAACCACGAAACCAGCCCTACAGGAGATATTACGGGGGGTTCTATAAAAGTAAAAAGGCCCCAAGAGTGATACAGAACAGAAAGTCACAGCCAATACAAAGACTTTACTGGCAACATGGCAACATTAAAATCATATCTCTCAGTAATCAGTCTTAATGTAAATGGTTTGAACCATCCCATAAAACGCCACAGGGTTGCAGATTGGATAAAAAGAAATGACCCAACCATTTGCTGTCTACAAGAGACTCATTTCAAACCCAAAGATGCATTCAGACTGAGAGTAAGGGGATGGAGTACCATCTTTCACGCAAATGGACCTCAAAAGAAAGCTGGGGTAGCAATTCTCATATCAGATAAATTGGATTTTAAACTACAGACTATAGTTAGAGACGCAGAAGGGCACTATATTATTCTTAAGGGAAGTATTCAACAAGTGGATATGACAATTATAAATATATATGCCCCCAACAGGGGAGCAGCAAGATACACAAGCCAACTCTTAACCAGAATAAAGAGACATATAAATAAAAATACATTAATAGTAGGGGACCTCAACACTCCACTATCAGAAATAGACAGAACACCCTGGCAAAAACTACGCAAAGAATCAAAGGCTTTGAATGCCATACTCAACGAGTTGGACCTCATAGATATATATAGAACACTACACCCCAGAACCAAAGAATACTCATTCTATTCTAATGCCCATGGAACATTCTCAAGAATAGACCATGTTCTGGGACACAAAACAGGGCTCAACCGATACCAAAAGATTGAAATTATCCCCTGCATATTCTCAGACCACAACGCTCTGAAATTGGAACTCAACCACAAGGAAAAATTTGGAAGAAACTCAAACACTTGGAGACTAAGAACCATCCTGCTCAGGAATGACTCGATAAACCAGGAAATCAAAAATCAAATTAAACAATTTATGGAGACCAATGAGAATGAAAATACAACAGTCCAAAACCTATGGGATACTGCAAAGGCAGTCCTAAGGAGGAAATACATAGTCATCCAAGCCTCACTCAAAAGAATAGAAAAATCTAAAATGCAGTTTTTATATTCTCACCTCAAGAAGCTGGAACAGCAACAGAGGGACAGGCCTAATCCACGCACGAGGAAGCAGTTGACCAAAATTAGAGCTGAAATCAATCAAGCAGAAACCAGAAGTACAGTAGAGCAGATCAACAGGACTAGAAGCTGGTTCTTTGAGAGAATCAATAAAATTGACAGACCACTGGCAACACTTATCCAAAAGAAAAGAGAAAGGACCCAGATTATTAAAATTATGAATGAAAAAGGAGAGGTCACGACGAGCACCATTGAAATTGGAAGGATTATTAGAAATTTTTATCAACAGCTATATGCCAATAAACTAAGCAATCTGGAAGAGATGGAATCCTTCCTGGAAACGTATAAACTACCAAGATTGAAACAGGAAGAAATTGATTCCTTAAACAGGCCAATTAATTATGAAGAGATTGAGTCAGTGATAAACAACCTTCCAAATAACAAAACTCCAGGCCCGGACGGTTTTCCTGGGGAATTCTACCAAACATTCAAAGAAGAAATAATACCTATTCTCCTAAAGCTATTTCAAAAAATAGAAACAGAAGGAAACCTACCAAACTCATTCTATGAGGCCAATATTACCTTGATCCCCAAACCAGGCAAAGACCCCATCAAAAAGGAGAATTACAGACCGATTTCCCTAATGAATATGGACGCCAAAATCCTCAACAAGATACTTGCTAATAGAATCCAACAGTACATTAAAAGGATTATCCATCACGATCAAGTGGGATTCATACCTGGGATGCAAGCATGGTTCAATATTCGCAAATCAATCAGCGTGATACATCATATCAACAAGAAAAGACTCAGAAACCATATGATCCTCTCAATCGATGCCGAAAAAGCATTTGACAAAATACAGCATCCTTTCCTGATTAAAACCCTTCAGAGTGTAGGAATAGAAGGTCATTTCTCAATCTCATAAAAGCCATCTATGAAAAGCCTACTGCAAATATTATTCTCAATGGGGAAAAGCTGGAAGCCTTTCCCTTAAGATCAGGAACTCGACAAGGATGCCCACTCTCGCCACTATTATTCAACATAGTACTAGAAGTCCTTGCAACAGCAATCAGACGACAAAAAGGGATCAAAGGTATTCAAATTGGCAAAGAAGAAGTCAAAATGTCTCTCTTTGCAGATGACATGATACTCTATATGGAAAACCCAAAAGAAGCCACTCCCAAACTATTAGAAGTTATAGAGCAATTCAGTAACGTGGCAGGATACAAAATAAATGCTCAGAAATCAGTTGCATTTCTATACACGAATAACGAGACCGAAGAAAGAGAAATTAGGGAATCCATCCCATTTACAATAGCACCAAAAACCATACGTTACCTTGGAATTAACTTAACCAGAGACGTAAAGGACCTATATTCTAGAAACTATAAATCACTCTTGAAAGACATTGAGGAAGACATAAAAAGATGGAAAGATATTCCATGCTCATGGATCGGAAGAATTAACATAGTTAAAATGTCCATGCTACCCAGAGCAATCTACACTTTCAATGCTATCCCGATCAAAATACCAAGGACATTTTTCAAAGAACTGGAACAAACAGTCCTTAAATTTGTATGGAAACAGAAAAGGCCCCGAATCTCCAAGGAACTGTTGAAAAGGAAAAACAAAGCTGGGGGCATCACAATGCTGGATTTTGAGCTGTACTACAAAGCTGTGATCACAAAGACAGCATGGTACTGGCACAAAAACAGACACATAGTGGAACAGAATAGAGAGCCCAGAAATGGACCCTCGGCTCTTTGGGCAACTAATATTTGATAAAGCAGGAAAAAACATCCGGTGGGAAAAAAACAGTCTCTTCAATAAATGGTGCTGGGAAAACTGGACAGCTACATGCAAGAGAATGAAACTTGACCACTATCTCACACCATACACAAAAATAAACTCCAAATGGATGAAAGACCTCGATGTGAGACAGGAATCCATCAAAATTCTAGAGGAGAACATAGGCAACAACCTCTACGACATCGGCCAAAGCAATCTTTTTCATGACACATCCCCAAAGGCAAGAGAAACAAAAGATAAAATGAACTTATGGGACTTCATCAAGATTAAAAGTTTCTGCACAGCCAAGGAAACAGTCAGAAAAACTAAGAGGCAGCCCACGGAATGGGAGAAGATATTTGCAAATGACACTACAGATAATAGACTGGTATCCAAGATCTACAAAGAACTTCTCAAACTCAATACACAAGAAACAAATAAACAAATCAAAAAATGAGCAGAAGAAATGAACAGACACTTTTCCAATGAAGACATACAAATGGCTAACAGACACATGAAAAAATGTTCAAAATCATTAGCCATCAAGGAAATTCAAATCAAAACCACACTGAGATACCACCTTACGCCAGTTAGAATGGCAACAATAGACAAGGCAAGAAACAACAATTGTTGGAGAGGATGTGGAGAAAGGGGATCCCTCCTACATTGTTGGTGGGAATGCAAGTTGGTACAGCCACTCTGGAAAACAGTGTGGAGGTCCCTTAAAAAGTTAAAAATTGAGCTACCCTATGACCCAGCCATTGCACTACTGGGTATTTACCCCAAAGATACAGACGTAGTGAAGAGAAGGGCCATATGCACCCCAATGTTCATAGCAGCAATGTCCACAATAGCTAAATTGTGGAAGGAGCCGAGATGCCCTTCAACAGATGACTGGATTAAGAAGTTGTGGTCCATATATACAATGGAATATTACTCAGCTATCAGAAAGAATGAGTTCTCAACATTTGCTACAACATGGACAGCACTGGAGGAGATAATGCTAAGTGAAATAAGTCAAGCAGAGAAAGACAACTATCATATGATTTCTCTCATCTATGGAACATAAGAACTAGGATGATCGTAGGGGAAGAGAGGGATAAAGAAAGGGGGGGTAATCAGAAGGGGGAATGAAACATGAGAGACTATGGACTATGAGAAACAAACTGAGGACTTCAGAGGGGAGGGGGGTGGGGGAATGGGATAGACCGGTGATGGGTAGTAAGGAGGGCACGTATTGCATGGTGCACTGGGTGTTATACACAACTAATGAATCATCGAGCCTTACATCGGAAACCGGGGATGTACTGTATGGTGACTAACATAATATAATAAAAAATCATTTAAAAAAAAAATCCTTCTTACCATGTAGGCAAGGATTTATTAAACAAGAAACAAATCATTAAATATCAGCAATTATAAATACCTTAAAATTAAAAATTAAAAAAATCCTATTCATCAAATTCCATCTTAAAAGGACAAGGTATAAGCTGGGAAAAGACATCACAAATACATAAAATTGACATGACATTGATACCCAAAATGTATAAAGAACTTCTAAAAATGAATGAAAAAGGAAAAACAATATATTAGAATAAATGGGCAAAAGACATAGATCAGCATTTCTTAAAAGGCAAAATGCATGTATCTAATAAATACATGAAAATAAATACCAATATCATTACTACATGGGAAATGTAAATCAGAAGTGATGCAATACTGCCCCCATTTAACTGGCCAATTTTAATGTCTAACCAAACCAAATTTGAAGAGCATGTGGTTTGCTATCAAATAATAACATACTTGGTAAGAATTAAATTGCTATAATCATTTTCAAAACAATATGCTTATACATTTTAAAGTTAAATATTTATATACAAACATAATAATTCCATTCTTGCATATGCCCCCAAAACCCTCACATATATATGGAAGGAGACACAAAAGTTATTAGTAATTCTTTCTAAAAGACCAAAGTGGGGGGGGGGGAAGAAAAAAGAAAGGCTGATCAACAGAAAAATGAATAATCTATGGTAGATTCACAAAATGGAATATTATGCACAAATGAAAATGAGTATTAGTACATTAATACTAATGTTGAATGAATAAAGCATGTTTCAGCAGAGTATCTAAAATGATCCTTGTTTACTAAATTCAAAGTAACTATATGGTATTTGTCTTTCTCTGACTGACTTATTTCACTTAGCATAATACTCTCTAGCTCTATCCATATCATTGCAAATGGCAAGATTTCATTCTTTTTGATGGCTGCATGATATACCATTATATATATATGGAATATTATATATATATACACACACACATATATATACACCCCACCCACATCTTCTTTATCCATTCATCAGTCTATGGACACTTGGGCTGTTTCCATAATCTGACTATTGTAGATAATGCTGCTATAAACATCAAGATGCATGTATCCCTTTGAATTAGTATGTTTGTATTCCTTGGATTAATAGTAGAGCAATTGCTAGATTGTAAGGTAGTTTTTTTTTAACTTTTAGAGGAACCTCCATATTGTTTTTCACCATGGATGCACCAGTTTGCATTCCCACCAACAGTGCAGGAGAGTTGACTGCTCTCCACATCCTTGCCAACACTTGTTGGTTCTTGCGTTGTTGATTTTAGCCACCCTGACAGGCATGAAGTGACATCTTATTGTAGTTTTGATTTGCATTTCCCCGATGATGAGTGATATTGAGCATCTTTTCATATGTCTTTTGACCATCTACAGGTCTTCTTTGGAAAAATGTCTCTTCCTGTTACCTGTCCACTTTTTAATTGGATTATTCATTTTTTGGGTGTTGAATTTTATAAATCCTCATACGTGGAATTTAAGAAACAAAACAAAGAGGAAAAAAAGAGATAGTGAGAGGCAAACAAGTAAACAGACTCTTATACAGAAAAAAACTAATGGCTACCAAAGAGGCGGTGGGTAGGGGGAGAAGTTAATAGGTGATGGGGATTAAGGAGTGCCCTTGTTGTTATGAGCCCTGGGTGATATAAGGAAGTGCTGAATCACTATATTGTACACCTGAAACTAATATTACACTGTATGTTAACTAACTGGAATTTACATAAAAACTAAAAAAAAGTAACCAACATATAGGTTGATAATAAAGATACATGATAAAACTATTAAAAAAGAGCAAGAGTATTAAAGTGGAATTTAGGGGAAGAGAGGGTTTTAGGATCAGAGAGAAGCATATAGTTGTTAATTTTCTAGTTCTGGGGTTCAGTAATGTGGTCACAGTGTTCACTGTATCATTAGAATAAGTAAAGCAAAAGACCCATGCATTCAGTAATTATAGCAATATATTCCAAATTAGAGACTATAATCAAAACCATTATTTGCATCCAAGAGTCAATAGAAGGAAGAGGAGGAAAAGGAAGAGGATAAATAAAGACGACTTGCAGAGGCTGTCAAAATGGAAATGAAGAGAGGGAAATAAACATAAGTAACATGGTACAAGTAAAATCCATATGAATTAATGAAGGACTAAATATGTGGTGTGAAGTAGAGGTCAAGATTAAAGATATTTTCTAGTGTAATTAGGAGTGTGAGATGGGTAATACAGATGTGAAAAGCATAAGGACATTCAGATATAATTTTGCTCATCTTGATTTAGAGGGGTTTACTCTCTGTACAGGTAGTGATAATAAAAGACAATTTGGAATTCAAGCCTAGAATTTCTAAGGAGAACAAGGCTGTTGATTTAGATACAGGAATTTTCTACATACTAATTAATAGGTAAGATGACCTAAAGAGAGAATGAATTAATTTTACTCAGTATAAGAATTACATTTCTAATAATCAGAGCTGTCAGATACTGACATGTATTGCCTTGAAAGGTACTGAGCTTTTCAGTTAGTTGATGTATTAATAGTCATCTGACATGTGTATTTTAGGAAACCCCTAGATTGAGTCAGATATTCATCACTAAGTAAATCTTAGGGTTAATGCTAAGATTTTATGGCTCATGGTGTTTGCTGCCTGCATTTATTGCTCCATGTCCTGCCGCATTCTGTTTATAAACACACATACAAATTTAATTATTTTACATAAACTTACACAAACAAGCTTTTTATTTTAGAATAGTTTTAATTTGCCGAAAAGTTACAAAGATAGTAGAGAGGTCTCATACACTCTACATTGAGCTTCCTCTATTATTAACATCTTATGTGTGTATGCTAAATCTGTCATGACTATTAACTGATATTAATATATAATACACATAATTATTGATTATAGGTTAATAAATAATTATTATTTACATAGCTAACTTAGATTCCTTAGGATTTTTTTATTTTTATTTATTTATTTATTTTTTTAAAAGATTTTATTTATTCATTCGACAGGATAGAGACAGCCAGTGAGAGAGGGAACACAAGCAGGGGGAGTGGGAGAGGAAGAAGCAGGCTCATAGCGGAGGAGCCTGATGTGGGGCTCGATCCCATAATGCCGGGATCACGCCCTGAGCCGAAGGCAGACGCTTAACCGCTGTGCCACCCAGGCGCCCCTCCTTAGGATTTTTTTAAAGATTTATTTACTTTAGAGAGAGGGAAAGAGCATGTGAGGGAACAGGAGGGAGGGGCAGAGAAAGAAGGAGAGAGAAACTCAAGCAGACTCTGCGCTGAGTGTTTAGCCCCAACATGGGGCTAGATCGAACAATCCTGAGATCTTGACCTGAGTTGGCATTTATCTGGTTTCTCTGCTGCAACATTACAGAAGTCTATTCTTAATGCACAAAAAACTACATAGCCAGTCTAGATTCACAGACAATTGCTTTGTCAATGAGAACTGAGGTGCTCCCATCTACATTGGGATGAGCTATTATTTGTAGCTGAATTATACTGAATCCATTTTAACTGATTTTCTTAATCATATGACAAATTCTCAGGGGAAATGTAGGCAATAGGTTGATCACTAAGTCTGAAAATTATAGCTCTTCTTTAAAACAATCTTATGATTTAATCTTGAACTTTTGACTACCGGCGCTTTCCCATTTTAAGTGGCATAAATACATATATCAGTGAAAGGTAAAAGGTAGCAATTTGAGTTTTAGGAAAACCTCCTAGTTAGAAAATTATCTCAGCCAAAGAAAAAGTCAGTTATAGTAAATATAGTTAACTCATGAAAACACCAAAAATATTTTTAAGTAATCAGATGAAATAGGAAAGCTTAACACTGCTTCTCTCAAAGCGCTCTCCTTAGACAATGTTTAATTACTATTTTGTGTTAGATTATTTCGAGAGGGAAAGAGAACTTAGCAAACCTCATACCATGTAAATTTTCAAAATCTTGTCTGTTTTATATTCACAAATTTGTTACTTAAGCACTTAATACTTAAAAAGGGCAAAGAAGACAATACTGGGATTGAGCAGAGAACCCATAAAATAGAAAATTGGTACAATACTACCTCAGAAAGGATCTTAGAAAAACACACTATATTTTGGTGTCTGGTAAAAACACCTAAGAAATACTTTTTATCTCTTCCATATTGAATCCTGGATTTAAAAAGCTACAAAAACCCTTCCTCTCCTTTTTAATGGAGGGCAATACAGAAATTGCGGTTAATGTGTATACTTAGGGTTTAGGGGATAAAAGAGATAGACCTACAATAAAAATAAGGAAAAAAATCCATTCACCAACTGTCCCCTATTATCTCAGCATATATGAGAATTTCCAGATTTGTTCTGTTCCCCCCCCCTTTTTTTTCTTATTATAGGTCTGCATTGGCATGTGGGAAATGTAAAACATAGATAGATAGACAGATATAATACAGTATGTAATCTTTGAATTCACACCAATGTCAGTATATACCTATATCTGTGCTTATATTGCTGCTTAGGTTCTGATGTAGATGTTAGAATAGGGGTCCATATGGCAGGCTGACCACTGGGTCTTTGGTTTCTCCCTCTTGTTTCATAAGTGAGTGCCATAATGTAGGTTCACTGTATCGTTTTCAGTGCAGAGAAGACACCCTCACCTCAGTTGGCTTGAGTAAGACAGTTGAGCAAGACAGTTCAGTGTTGGAGAATAATTGGTAATAATGTAAAGCACTGCTATATTAGCGCTATGTGAAGGGCCACCAATGGGCCACAGACTGGCTTAAAAATTCAGGAAGGTCAGTGAACTGTCTATAATTAAACTGAAGCAAACTTCAAGTATTCTATTCTGGGCATGACTTTTTAAAATACCCATATTTTCTGCTTACGCCATCAAAAATTTGGCTGAATTTAGTTAGTGACCATTTTGCCAGAATTTCCTCCCACATACCATGCTTCTTCTCAGAAATAGTATTTTTGTGGTATTTATATAAGGTTCTTCTGTAGCATAAATCACCCTATTCTGAATATGGTAAAACTATTTGAAGTGAAAGTAAGTATAGTTAATTCTCTCTTATCAGGAAAGGACTTAACTCTCTTCCCAATTACCTTTTCCATGCAAAATTATCCACTGCGTTAAGTGCATCCTGTTTCATGATTTATTGCATAAAATCGAAGAGACCTGGGACCCAAAAGCTGTTCTATGACAACAAATTTCTTTAAAGCTAGCTATAATTTTCTCATTCTTTCCAGGAGTGTTTAAAAATACCACCAAACTTAAATATATCAAATGTTTAAGTGACTACTTTTTGCCAGGCATTGTGGAGCTACAAAGTAAAAACAAAGCAAATAAATGAGAGAGACAAAGAGTGAGAGAGATCCTACTCTTAAGGACTCAACATTTAGTATGTACTAAAGCTATCCACTGGAATTCTGGAATTAGATTAGGTGTCATTTAAATCGACTCTATTAAACAGATATTCATAGAGTTCCTAGGAAAGTTCTACCTGCTGGGGGAGCACTCAATATCCTCTGTCTTATGAATTCTGGTGGGGCAAGATAGACAAGAAAGAGAAGAAATAGTATTATAAGGAAAAACAATAAATCAGGAAAAGGATACAGAATTTAAGTTGGGAGTTTGCAATTTTATGAAGGGTGCCCAGGGAGTGCTGTGTGAGAAGGTTGCCTCTAAGTAACATTCTGAAGAAGATGAAGGAGTCACTCAAGTGGATACCTTGGAACAAGGCATTCTAGGAAAATAGAAAAAGTGGAAAGGCTCTGAGATGGGGGCATGGTTATCATGTTTAAAAGACAGCAAGGAATCAACCTGGTCGGTGTGGAATGGGCAAGGCACAGCAGTAAAAAATGAAGTCAGAGAGGAATTAGGAGTTTTGCACCATTAGAATATGATTTGTCGGGACACCTGAGTGGTGCAGTGGGTTAAGCACCGAGCTCTTTCAGTTCAGGTTGTGATCAGGGTCGTGAGATGGAACCCCGCACTGGCTCCGTGCTCAGCACAGAGTCTGCTTGAGATTCTCTCCCTCTCCCCCTTACCCCACACACTCTCTCTCTGTCAAATAAATATGTAAATCTTAAAAAAAAAGAATATGATTTGTCAAATTGTTAGTCTGAAGTCATCTCTTAGAGGCCTACATCATATTATAGATGACATTTTCCTCTCTTTCCCTGTGTTTTCAGATAAGTGGGCTGAGATGTTACACCTCAGCTTAGGATGAGAAAAGGAACTATTTTCACAGAGTAACTTCTGATTGGAATACAGCAGTCATTATCATTAACTTGGCAAATGTTCTTATTGATTTAGTGAAATAATTGTTTACAAATTATTTTTTATGATTCTCATGCTCAAAGGAATTGTCAAACCAGTGGGGAGAACTGGCTAGCTCTCTTGTTTTCTCTTGTTTTCTCTGACTATGGAAAAAAACAACATAGTAAAATTCGATGCAAGGGGGGCACTCTACGTAAGTCATTAGAACTCCGAGTAATTAAAGTGAAGATGAACTGATTTCCCTCCTTCTGCCCCTTGTATCCAACTTCACAAAATGCCTTGCCCATGCAAAGCCCTTAGTGATTCCAGGGCACCCTGGTGGCTCAGTCAGTTGACTGTCTGACTCTTGATTTCGGCTCAGGTCATGATGTCAGGGTGGTGTGACTGAGCCCTGTGTTCTGCACTCAGTGTGGCATCTGCTTCAGAATCTTTCTCCCTCCCCCTCTACCCCTCCACACTTGCACTCTCTCTCTCTAAAATGAATAAACACAATCTTAAAAAAAAAAAAAAAAAGAAGGAAAGCCCTTGTGATTCCAATATGAGTATATACCTGTATCTGTGCTTATATTCCTGCCTAGGTTCTGATGGCAATATTAGAATAGGAATCCACATGGCAGGTTGGTTTCTTCCCTTGTTTCACAAGTGAAAGTGCCATAAAGATGATCACTGTATCATCTTCAATACAGAGAAGACACCCTAATATAGAAAACAAATATACCAAGATTTATGACTTTCCACAATTACCAGCAACATATCTCCTGAACTTCCATGTCTATGATAATACTATGTCTAACTCTCTAGCTGGGTAGAGGCAAACTCAGAGGTAATAGATTTTGGCAGCCAGAAATTCCTTATCTCAAAAAAAAGAAAAAAGAAAAAAAATATATATATATGAGAAGAAACCTATTAATTTTGAAAGAGATGAAAACATGGGCAAAATGATTCTTGAGAATTCTGTCTCAAACTAAATCATAAAAAAAGATCCTTAATGGTACAAACTTCCAGTTATAAGATTAACAAGTTCTGGCGATCTAGTGTACAGTATGGTGATTACAGGTAATAATATTATATTATATACTTGAAAGTTGCTAAGAGAGTAGATCTTACATGTTCTCACCACAAAAAAGAAATGGTACTTATGTGACATGATGGGAGGGATTGGCTAAGGATGGTAATCACTTTGCAATATGTAAGTGTATCAAATCTACACATTGTGTACTTTAAACTTACACAATGTTATATGTCACTCATTATATCAATAAAGCTGGGGAAAAGATGGGATCCTTATTTGCTTTCATGGTTCATAAATATTTTCTATCATTTAACTTTTCTTATCAGTCAAAGAAAGAGGTTTACAGCATAGTATGTGAACATTTGAAAAAGCATTTTGGGATCATTACTTCCTTTTAACTAAATGTTGGTTTCTTTTTAAAGAGAAACTTATATTTCCAATTTTGTGTTTTTCTTTCTCAGGACGCTTATATTAATTACTGTTTCTGCAATTCATACAGCATCTCACATTGTATGAGGTTCATATAACATGCACAGTATATGCTATTGTCCTCTTCTTTCTTAATTCTTTTTTTTTTTTTTTAACTCCAGCTCTAGTATTTGGGCATTCCTTAAGGCTGGTCCTTAGCTTTTCATCTATCATTTACATATACCCTTTGTGATTTATCAATAGTGGTATTGATAAATATTAAATTTACACAGATGACTTAACCATAATATTTTAATATGCTATTTCTCACATAATTAAAAAAAGCATATTGCCAGTATCTCATATGTGCCAAACACTGATAATAAGATTAAAAATGTCTGCATGGATTTCCCAAAGTCACCTCAAATCATTAGCTTATCTTTCCTTCTAAACCAGGTTTTCCTCTTGGTTCCATAAAATTTCTGTCAAAGGCAGGATCATTTTCCTAGAAATGTCTCAGAAGAAATATGGTATCATCTTTTACAAGCTTCATTTTAAATCAATCACTGTCTTTTCTTTACTGTTACTTAATAATAACAACTTCTTAATCACCATGTTTTCTCCCTAGCTCATATTTGGTTTCTCAGCTCTTCCATCACCCATGTAACCAATCTCCAGTATTAAATTCCCTCTGTTGGAAACAGTCAACAAAACTAAGAGGCAACCCATGGAGGAGAGGATACTTGCAAATGACATTACAGATAAAGGGCTGGTATCCAAGATCTATAAAGAACTTCTTAAAATCAACACCCAAAAATCAAATAATCCAGTCAAGAAATGGGCAGAAGACACGAACAGACAACTTCTCCAAAGAAGACATAGAAATGGCTAACAGACACATGAAAAAATGCTCCACATCACTAGCCATCAGGGAAATACAAATCAAAACTACACGAGATACCACCTTACACCAGTTAGAATGGCTAAAATTAACAAGACAGGGAACAACAAATGCTGGCGAGGATGTGGAGAAAGGGGAACCCTCTTACACTGTTGGTGGGAATGCAAGTTGCTACAGCCACTCTGGAAAACAGTATGGAGGTTCCTCAAGACGTTAAAAACAGAGCTGCCTTATCATCCAGCAATCACACTACTAGGTATTTACCCCAAAGACACAGATATAATGAAAAGAAGGGGCACATGCACCCCAATGTTCATAGCAACAATGTCCACAATAGCCAAACTATGGAAAGAGCCAAGATGTTCTTCAACAGATGAATGGATAAAGAAGATGTGGTTCATATATACAAAGGAATGTTATTCACCCATCATAATGGATAAGTACCTACCCTTTGCATTGACATAGATGGAACTGGAGGGGAATATGCTAAGTGAAATAAGTCAAGCACAGAAAGACAATTATCATATGGTTTACCCATATGTGAAACTTAAGGAATAGAGTGGAGGACCACAGGGGAGGGAAAACTGAGTGGGAAGAAATCAGAGAGGGAGACAAACCATGAGAGATTCTTGACTCTGGGAAACAAACTGAGGGTTGTGGGGGGGGGGGATGGGGTAACCAGGTGATGGGTATTAAGGAGGGCACGGGATATGATGAGCACTGGGTGTTATATGCAACTAATGAATCGCTGAACACTACATCGAAAACTAATGATGTACTATACATTGGCTAACTGAACATTTAAATAAATAAATGAATGAATGAATAAATAAATAAATAAAAGAAATATCTTGAGGTGCTTGGGTGGCCCAGGTCATGAGCTCTCTGTCCTGGGATCAAGCCCCTTCTAGGGCTCCATGCTCAGAGGGGAGTCTCCTTCTCCCTCCTTCTTCCCCTCCCCCTGGCTTGTGTTCTCTCTCTTGCACGCTCTCTCTTTCTCATAAATAAATAAACAAACAAACAAATAAATAAATAAATAAAATCTTTAAAAAAAGAAATATCTTGTTTTCTGTCACTGTCAGGGGACAAATGGATTGTGGTGGAGCAGAATAATGAAGCAGGGTCTATCTTCCCCATTACTTTTCCGATGGATCTTTTCCTGTAATTCAGTCTTTAAAAAACATCTCATCTTCACAAAATCAAAATGCATTTTCATTTTCTCATTATAAAACTGTTTACTTACAAAATCTCCAAACAGTACATAAAGTAAAAAGGGTAAATAAAGAGAACTTTGAATTGAAAATCAAACACCCTGGGGTGCCTGGGTGGCTCAGTCATTAAGCGTCTGCCTTTGGCTCAGGGTGTGATCCCAGAGTCCTG
Source organism: Ursus arctos (assembly GCF_023065955.2). Classification (NCBI taxonomy): domain Eukaryota; kingdom Metazoa; phylum Chordata; class Mammalia; order Carnivora; family Ursidae; genus Ursus; species Ursus arctos. The sequence continues at coordinate 53,515,926 of NW_026623100.1, read as the reverse complement.
GGATCGAGCCCCACACTGGGCTCCCTGTTCAGTGGGAAGCGTGCTTGTCCCTTTCCCTCTGCCCCTGCTTGTGTTCCCTCTCTGTCTGTCTCTCTCTGTCAAATAAATAAATAAAATCTTAAAAAAAAAAAATCAAACACCCTGTGGGAGAGAAAATAACTTGACAACAACGGCCAGATACCTAAGGTTCAGTCTGACGATGACAAACTAAAACAATGATTGGAGAGCTGCTGGAAAGGATGGAGGACTACAAGGCATAAAAGTGGACACAGGCAACAGGGGAGGGAAGACCACAAAGGAGCCTTCCTCTTTCACAATTGTCTTCAGAGTGTTTGTTCTCTTTGGGCTACTGGAAAAAAAAAAAAATGTTCCCTGGTCATATGGCGGACCACTTCTCTCTGCTCTTTGTCCTTTACTCAGAAAAAGAAGCGCCATCACAGAGCACACATCAAAGTTCTGTGATGAACCTGCACCATATGATTGAGTCTTTGTGATTACCACAAAGGAAACAGATTGAAAACATCAATATCTCTAAATATCTCTTACTGTGAGAAAACTTATTCCTACTCAGCATGTGTAAAATGTGAACCTTTTATACATTTTCTCAAATAATGTCCTTAATTTCCTACAGGGAATGAGCAACAACAAAAAAGCTTTTATCACTATCAGGAAAAATAAAAGCTATTTCATCTATTAGAAAATGGAAATGTTTGCCAGGCACTGTGATGTGCAGAATTTAATTGAATTGTCCACCCACGTACCTTTTTAATGAATTACGTGGTAGTTCAGTTGTAGCAATGTAGACACTTAGTCATCATTTCCACTGAACACACAACAGACAAACATTAATTTTGTTTGAAGCAATCCTTAATTTGAGATTATCCACTTACTAATCTTTATTTCTTAGTGAAATTTGTATATTGAAATGTCTGAAAACTTGAAAATTTAAAAACTAAACCTTCAAAAATCATGATACTCTTTTTTTTTTCCTTCTTCTTTTTCTGGTAAGAAAGAACCTTATTTCCACCAGACATTCTCTTCTAACAAGACAGACATACATACTACGCCTCAGGTTATAAAAGCTAATGATTTTTTTTTTTTTTTAGATTTTATTTATTTATTTAGCACAGATAGAGACAGCCAGCGAGAGAGGGAACACAAGCAGGGGGAGTGGGAGAGGAAGAAGCAGGCTCATAGCGGAAGAGCCTGACGTGGGGCTCGATCCCATAACGCCAGGATCACGCCCTGAGCCAAAGGCAGACGCTTAACTGCTGTGCCACCCAGGCGCCCCTAAAAGCTAATGATTTTAACCAAAGTTTTAAGTATTTAATCTAGTCCTCTGTGTTGTGGAGACCTGAAGCCATGGGAGGGACTGCGACAGACATGTGATAGGTACAGTGTTTTAGAATGAGATTTGAACATGGAATCTAGAGATCTGGATGGTGTCCAAAATCCAATATGTCCTTGGTCTGTTAATTTACTAAAGTCACTAAAAAGTGTTTAGCCTCACTCCCCCCTCCTCTTAAATGACTGAGATAAAACAGCCTATCTGAATGACGTAGTAGTAAGTGTCATTTGAATTAACAAGGACAAGCCTCTGGCAGCTAAGAGCAGAAGTGTTGACTAGGCCCAGGAAAAGGAATGAAGAGCCTTGTAAGTGTTAAAGGGCTATGCCAATGTGAGTTATTATGAGGAGGCAGCAGTGCTTTGGCCACATTTGTCAAAGATGATTGAGTTGAGATATCGGAGGAAAGAGATATAGCTACTCGGATCTTCAAAATGCTACTGCCCATTCCTTTTCCAAGTTGTGTCCCCTACAATCAGAGCCTGCTGTGAGAATTCTAGTGCCAGTAAGTTAGTGAGGAAGCATGCTCAGGTAATACCTATGAGAGAGAAGGGATATAAGGAATGTGGGCAAAGATGAGGATTCAGCTGAAGTCCATAGTTATTTTGACCCCACGTCAGCTCTGGAGCATGAATAGTCATGCAATGTCCTTTTGTACTCCAGTAGCAGTCAATCATGAGCTATAGACTATCCTTTGTGGTGACAGTGTCATTTTCCAGGCCAAGTGGCAATTCTCGGGAGGAGACAGATGTCTCTGAGCTGTTAGCAACCAGTACTCAACAGTGACTCGGACATGAACGTGAGTGTACCAGCCAAGGAAGGAGAACTGAGCAAGGCACCAAGCATATCTACACTTTTCAACCCCCAAAACAGAAGAGTTTCAGGGCTATACCAACTATTCCAGAAAATGATGTAAACCTTCTCGTATCGACATAATACCTGAATAGGATCTATTCCTTTGTGTCATTTCTTACATTTGAAACTTCTGAAAATAGAGTCAAACTAATTTAATGTTGCTTGAAAAAAATGTGCACTTTTTGTTATCTCTAGATTCCCTCTAAAATTAAGTTACATAAATGTCAACTCTGTAGAATTTTTCTCGAACGACTCCAAGAAGAATATGAGGGAAAAGGCTCAAGCCAAAGCAAATAAGATTGAGTTTAGACATTTGGAAGACAAAGTGTATTATTAAACTCTGGTGCTTACTCACTCTGATAAGAATTGCGAAGTTACTTTTATTGGAGTTTTTGGAAAATAAGAAATATTTATACTTTAAAGATTATAAGCTTAATTACCTTTTAATTCCATTCTCCATTTATGTCTCTGTGGATGAGAATGTTAAGGAGTTAAACTTAAGCCTCACAGAAGGCTCCATGTGTGTTTAACTCTCTCCTAAAGAAACCGTAACATGGTAGAACAAGCACTGAATTGGATGTCAGGTTATGGCTCTCTACTAAATTAATTGGCCTTTTGACAGAAACTTAACCTCTCTAAAATCAGTCTTCTTCTAATATAGGGTGATGAGGATGAACAATACAATCTTTCTCATTCTTTCAATACTCTATGCTTTTATTTATTTAATAAAAATAAGATATCTGTAAAATGCATGCACTGCAGTTGGTTGGTAGAGCATGTGACTCTAGATCTTGGAGTCATGACTTTGAGCCCCACGTTGGGCATAGAGATACTCAGAGGAAAAAAAATAAAAAAGTAATTAATTAGTACATGAGTAAATAAAACTTTCCCGCTAGAGGGGATTTGATTACATAAATGTTCTCCAATGTATGGTGTATGCACTGCAGGATATGAGAAATATCCATGGGTCATTCAGAAAGAAAACATGAATGTGTATGCATAAAATACTTTTATATAGATATTACATAAATAATTGATAAAGACTATTAAAACAGTTCATATAAAACAGGCAAGTAGTACATGCATATCATTTATAAATATCTGACTTACTATAATACCTCACATCTCATAAAGACTCAGATGAAACCACTCATAACGTTACCATTTTATGTAACACTAGTTAAGAAAAATTTGCTGTTGGAAAAAATCCTAAGACACATGCTTTTTAAAGAGTCCAGAATAGCACATACATTGGTCACAATAGATGCTTGCCACCTTGGAATTTCTTTAACCTACTCTAAGGTATTCATATCTTTTGGGCTCTTATCAGTTGCATTACTTTGTATTTGATAAGAATTTTAAAAGATAATAATAACACAACTTTATTTGCTTGGGGATATCTTGCTTCCTTAGGATATCTTGCTTTGCAAGAAAATATGGAATGGAAGTCATTCTTCCAAAGACAACTGCTGGCTTCACTTCACTGGATTTGTGCTGTGCCACCCTGCTCTCATGCCTTGCTGACTGCACAATGTCTTTTTCTTTCAGTGTCCAATTACAGGATAATCATTTTGAAGACTTTTAAATGACAGTTAACTCGACATGCACAGAACCATCAAGGCACATAACTTGAAATCATTAAACTATGAGTAGCTGTCTCTCCGTAGTTGTGGGATGATTCTGTTTCAGAAATATTAAGAAGTAAAAAAAAGAGTATTTTAGAATTGATGAAATATATAATGTATTACAGTTGTGTATTAATTTTTTACTAACTACTAAACAGGCACAATAAAATTTTTTATAGCACTGTGGCTTATATTGATGGGGGATTATTTGATGAAAATGTATAACACATGGTTTTGTTAAACAACAAATTTCTCCAGATCACTTAAAGGATTTTTAAAATGAGAACCCAAATATGATATAAAATAAGGCAGACATAACTAATGTGGATCCCTGAAGTTATTAAATGCCATTTTTCAGAGAATTCCATATATCTTCTTGAGTTTGAGTAACTGTGACAGACCATCTTATTATTGCTTGCCTTCAAAAACTTCTCTACCCATTTTCTTAATAAAACTTACACGGCAAAACATATCCATTTCCTCTTCTCCTACTTGTTTCACTTTTTTATTTGTTCTGTCCCTCATAGATTCTTGGTATCCAATCATATATAAATAAAAAATGATATGGCCAATTAAAAAATATCACTATTATGTAAGACTTAGAACCTAGTAGCCAAACCTCATTTGTGTCAATTGGTTGACATAGTTCCCTCTACTTATTTTTTTTTCTTTTGTCAGTGGCTTAATTTTAAAAGAAAACACACAAAAAAATTAAAGAAACATGTATCAATGAGAAGAAATTCTTAGGTTTCAGTATCTGTAAGCCATGAAACAAAAAATTAACTTTTTTGGTTAAAAAAAAAGAGTGGGGGCACCTGGGTGGCGCAGTTGATAAGCGTCCGCCTTCGGCTCAGGGAGTGATCCCGGAGTTCTGGGATCGAGCCCCACATCAGGCTCCTCCGCTGGGAGCCTGCTTCTTCCTCTCCCACTCCCCCTACTTGTGTTCCCTCTCTCGCTGGCTGTCTCTCTGTCACATAAATAAATAAAATCTTTAAAAAAAAAAAAAGAGTGGCCTGAAAAAAAACTTTCCTATTGTGCTTATTGTTAAACATGTTAAATAAAAGTATAAATAACTGCAACAGAAATTTCTTAGAGAAGATCTCAATTATTCTTGAATGCAAAATTCACTCAAAGAAAATATTTTACCTAAGTATCAAGTGGGGCAAGTTCTTTCCTCAGAATGTTTAAATTGGTTCCAAAGCACGTTGGGAACCATCTTCTCCATCATTCTCTCACCCTGACAATGAAATAAACAACATTGCTTTTCAGCTCGACTGGCACCTTCAAGCACTGGGCTCAGAAATTGTAATTAAAAACAATTTAAAGACTGATCTCACAGTTTACTCATGGGAAGAAGCATATCTTGTTCCAATTCCATTCCTAAAAAAGCCTCCCACACTATCACTGAGAAACTGATTCAAAGGTCACAATTCAAGTGAAGCTCCTACCTTGTTTTGTGTGTGGTTCTATCCTACTGACCCACCAAACATATGCCTTAATTGTATCACTAGCCTCATTTCACAGGGACAGGCTCATGCCAACCTCTGAACTTCAGAGCAGATTCTGGACTCCCTTTGAAAAAGTTCTGCCAATATTAAACAGTAATAAACACAGACTCTTAACTTGAGTACATGGTTTGGCAATGTAATCTTCCAGCTGCATGGCTATTAATCTCATCCAAACATATGTCCCTTGTTGTTTTGATGCTATCAGTAAAAATATAATGATTTCAAACATGGTGTGGAGTAAATGCATACCAAGAGTTAGTCAGCAACCTCAAAAGAAATAGACTACGTGGAGGTAGATTGATTGTTTTTAAAAAAGGAAAAAAAAATCATACCAAACAGAAAAGGCAAAAGCAGCAGGATTAAGCATGTATTACCACAATTCTAAGAATCAGTAAACAGAGGAAAATACTGCATATATAAAAGTGTTTGGACTTAACTGCACAAAATGTTCATATCTTAATTTTTTCTCTATGTTCTTTTTTCAGCTTTACTGAAATAGAAATGACAAATAAAATTGTAATAAAATATATACCATGATGATTTAATATATATATACACTGTGAAAAGATACCAACCATTGAGTTAATGGACATAGCTATCACCTCATTTTATTTATTTATTCATTTTGGGGGGGGGGTGAGAACATTTAAGTTCTACTCTCTTAGCAAGTTTCAATTTTACATTATCAACTATGCTCACCACTCATATATAGTCGATTCTCGGCCTTATTCATTTTATAATGGAAAGTTCATACCTTTTTACCAGCCTCTATTTCCCTTAACCCCAGTCCCTGGTAATCACCACTGTACTCTCTGTTTCTATGAATTCAACTTTTTTTTTTTTTTAAGATTCCAGCTATAAGTGATACCATGCAGTATTTGTTTTTCTCTGGCTGGCTTATTTCACTTAGCATGATGCCCTCCAGGTTCATTTATGTTGTCACAAATGGTAGGACTTCCTTCTTTTTTTAAAAGTGAGTAATATTCAATCGTATATAGATATACCAGATTACACTTGTCCATTCATCTATCAGTAGACATTTAGGTTGGCTCCAGACCTTGGCTGTTGAGAATAATGCTGTTGCGAACATGGGAGTACAGATACCTCTTTGAGATAGTAATTTTGTTTCCTTTGACTATATACCCAGAAGTGGAATTGCTGGATCATATGGTAGTTCTATTTTAATTTCTTGAGGAACCTCCCTATTATATTCCACAGTGACTATGCCAGTTTACATTCCCACCAACAGTGTACAAGGGTTCCCTTTCCTCCATATCCTCAAAAGCACTCATATCTTGTCTTTTTGATAATGGACATCCCAAAGGCATGAGGTGATAACACACTGTTGTTTTAATTTGCATTTCCCTAATATTAGTGATGTTGAGCATCTTTTCATGTACCTGTTGCCCATTTATATGTCTTCTTTAGTTGTGTGAGTTCCTTGCATATTTTGGATATTAACCCGTCATACATGTGGTTTGCAGAGATTTTCTCCCATTCCATAAAATGCCTGTTCATTTTGTTGATGGTCTCTTTTGCTGTGCAGAAGGTTTTTAGTTTGATGTAGTTCCACTTGTTGATTTTTGTTTTTGTTGCCTTTGTTTTTGGTTTCGAATCCAAATCATCACTGCCAAGACATCAAGGAACTTACCCCCAATGTTTTCCTCTGTGAGTTTTATGGCTTCAGATCTAACATTCAAGTCTTTAGTCCATTTTAGTTGATATTTGTATATAGAGTATAACAGAAGTCCAGTTTCACTCTTTTACATGTGGATATCCAGTTTCCCAACATCATTTATTAAAGAGATCATTCTTTCTCCATTGTTTATGCTTGGATTCTTTGTCAAAAATCAATTGACCATATATGCACGGGTTTACATCTGGACTCTTGACTCTGCTAGCCTTTTGTGAATCTACCACAGACTTTGCTTTGTGACTACTGTAATGTTTAAACATCTTAAAATTACAGCAGTCTATTTCAGGGTATAAATGTGGCCTCTTTAGAGTCATCTTTTTTATACTCTTTGGGTTTCCTGGATCTGGATGTCTGTTTCTTTACCTAGTTTAAGGAGGTTTCCTGCCATTACTTCTTTTATTAAGCTCTCTTCCCCATTATCTCTTTCTCCTCTTGGGAACCTTATGATGCATATATTGATCTGCTGATACTGTCCCCTAAAACCCTTATGCTATCTTCACTCTTTTTCATTAGGCTCCTCTGATTGGATGAATTCCACTCCTGACCTTGAGTTTCCTGATTTTTTCTTCTTCTTGATCTAGTCTGCTACTGAACCCTTCAATTTTTCAGTCCAGTTATTATACTCTTCGGCTCTCTAATGTCTTTTGACACTTTTTAAATATTACCTATTTCTTTGTTGAAATTCCTACTTTGTTTATGCATTGCTCTCCGGACCTTCATGAGCATCTTTATGACCACTGTTTTGAACTCTCTATAGATAATATCTGTTTCATTAAGATTGGTTCTGAAGACTTATTTTGTTCTTTTGTTCAGAATATGTTTCCCTGTCCATTCATTTTTTCATTCTCTCTATAAAAGGAGCAGCTGGTGCACAGTCCTGATAAAAGATTAGCTCACCAGTAGCCTAGTCACCTTCTTTACTACAGGCTGATGACTCATGTGCATATTAACCAACAAAACTCAGATTAATTGGAATTGAATTTCCCTTATAATCATTTCCAAAAAATTGAACAATTAAAATCTTGCAAATGCGGAGGGTTACAGGAGACTTTCTATGGATTTATTTGTGGGTAAATACTACAAGTAAAAAGGGCAGTAGTAGATACATCCTATGTAATCAACTAAACTGATCCCAAAGATACATTACAAGAACCATTTCTTCCTTCAACCCATGATGTTAATAGTACATTGCAATACAATCAGTACAAATAGTATCTGTTATTGAACAAGTTCATATATCCAGTTACTCTCCCAAGTACTTTGTATGTAAGAAATAAAACCCCTATCTGGAAGGCTACAACATAACTATTCAACTTCAGCCTAATCAAATGCTACCATTTATTTTTTGGGGCATTTGATTTGCCAACTGCTTCATTAAATACTTTATTATCACTAACTCACTTAATTATCACATATATTCCATATATTCCATTACTATTTTCATTTTCCAGATGAGGAGATAAAGCCTCTGGTGCACAAAATCACTTGCCTAGTGTCATACGGCCAGTAAATCGGAGGTAATTTCAAACTCTTATTTGTATGGTTCCAAAACTGTGGTCTTTACCATTATATTATACTTTTCTATCTCACATAATTCATAAATTAAGCACTACGTGGTAGGTCTACAGAAATAATAAGACCAGAAATTGCTAAGACTAGTTTTTAAATTTATAACCAGTTAGAGTCAATGAGACACTGTGTGTATCACAGTATGTCCACCTTTGTAGAAATAAAGAAGAAACTGTAGAACAGTTTACTAACATTACATCCAACTACTTCTGAGGACTTTTCAAATGTATTCAAATAGCTCCTAGTCTTTCAACTCTCAAACAAGTACAAATGGAATTGTTATCAACTCTCTATAGCAATATAAGTGTCTTTGTGTGTGTTTATTACTTTGTATTTGCTCCCACAGTGCAGTGTGGTTAAATCTGGTGGCTGCTACCCTGAACCTTTTTCCATGGAGTATTTCTCCAACCCTGGAAGGCAGGTAAAGGAGGGTGAGCCATAAACAATATAATTGGTTTTTCTTTTTCTTATTCAATGTCTCTATATTAAAGAATCTCTAAACAGATCAATGTCTGTCCTGGACAGAAGATGTATCTGAGCAGTTCTGTGTTGTCGTGAAAGCAGAATAGAAAGTAATTTGACTACAGAGTTAGCTCTGTTTCAGAAAGGCCTCAAATTCATGCAGCATGTTCTAATGCTGAAGCACATGAGATTGTGAAGGCCCAATAGAGTTTCTTCTGATCTTTTTATTCTGTTTCAAGACATGTCAGGAAACAGTAGTGAAATACCACTTCTCATGCTGAATTCAGGAAGTCTATAAGGTTTTATGATTTAATCAAATATTAGGATTAAAATACAAATAATTAGATGTTAAATTTTAAAAAATTAAGGAAAACTGCATTCTTCTAGTAAGATTTCGTTGAGGGTGTGAATTCATCACTAGTGATGGGTACATACCATGAATGGTAAAAAGGAGCTAGATAACAAGAAATGAAATACAATGGGATATGCAATAGTCTCCAAACTAAGAACTATCATATATTTAATCCCATTTTCTTTCTTAAATCACCATATAGATATGAGGAAATCATTTCACCTTAGTTTCTCCCTTATGGGATAATACAAGTGCAGGAGAAAAATGAGGGGAGGTATGACTCATGGAAACAATCACAAAAGCTTTGGACAGCTAAATAGTTCTAATATGAAAAAAATGATAAACCCACATTTGGGTAGATTAAAAAAGTTTTAAATAATTTGCTTCTGATTAGAACAAAGAGTAGGTTCAAATTAATACAAAGAGAAAATTTTCTTGGTGATGATGTCGTCATCTGAAAATCCTCTATACCCTGGTGGCCAGAGGTGAGAACTGTAAAATGCAAACGCATATATGCATGAAACTACAGCCATATCAAACTACTTCTCCCTTAAGGATCTACTTATTCTTTAGACTATAACTCTGGTAACATCTTTTCAGCCAAGTATCGTGGAATACCCTGAGGAGAGTTGGGATGTTCTCTTTAGAGCTTCTAGAATTCTCTCTCTACCTGTCTCTTGTAATTTAACCTACACTGATTGTTAACTTTGCTTCTTTGTTCTCTTCGTAGACTGAGAGTTCTTTGGGGTTCAAAATTTTGTTTTGATTATTTTCATTCCTAGCACCTAGCACAATTCTTAATGCATGACAGGTAAAGATGAAAAAAGAGATGGAAGGAAGCAGAGAGGGAGAGAAGGGAAGAGCCGGAACTGAAATGGAAGAAATAAACATCTTGAAAGGTCTCTAAAGAGTGAGAAAGAGTAATCTCAGTTTTTTTTTTTTTTTTTAAATAGGTATAATCCTTTTTCTAAAGCAAAAGGAGAGACTTGTCCAATGGAAACCTCCCACTCTAGGTTTTGCTTCAGGCAGAATTGCAAAGCATACACAAAGGGAATTAGTGATTCTATTATAAAATTATCTAGTCCTATATGTAAAAATGCCTAGTCTTTCAGCAAGCATGTGGTAGACTAATCTATTCTTTAAGTATCATAGAAAAGATGTATGAAACACATGCATTATATATTATGTAATAATTTTTGTAGTACTTTTCATTTAAAGCATGTAGATTAAACATCCAAGGTGAAATAAAAACGCAATGGAAAAATAATATATGTATATACAGACATTTGATATACCTACACTCATATGGATGTACATATGGATTAGTATAGTATATATTTTAATGACAGGCTTTGGTATTAGTATGACTCAAGATAACTTACACATTCCTATGATGTGATAGTATATATGGGGGAAACACATATTTTTGTTGAAGTAGAAACTGTAAAATAATAATCATCCTAGTTTTATATTTAGGAACATGAGATAATCCTTGCTTATCATAACAGAGATACTAGCAATCTCAAATCACTTTCCCCTATTTTTATAACTCAAAAACAGAGAAAATAATTAGAATCAATTATTGTTTAATAGGAAATATAACCTATCTCAAGCTAACTGTTAGAAAGAAGAAACAAAGTTATAAATGTTCTGTTTAATTATATATTTCAACACTTTTCAGCTGAACTTTCAGCTTTCTGAGGACATCACAGAGATATCTGTGCCAAAAATTTTATTCTCCCTTTTGAGAGATCAAAATGGTAAACTGGATTTTTTTTTTTTTTTTGGTAAGTGAAAATTGTTCTCCAAAAGAGCTCTATCACCTTATGATTCTATCACAAAGTAGGAAATTTTGAAATATATATATTTATAGTTGTAACTCTTAAATTTACATTTTGACCCATTTCAGTTAATATTTTGTATGCTGTGAACTACATTCTTTTACATCTGGATATCCATTTGTCTCTAAAGAGACTATTCCTTCCCAGTGAATGGTCTTGGTATGTTTACTGAAGATCAGCTGATCTTAGAAAAGTGGAATTACTTTTGTCTAAGTTAAATTATCTATTGCTAACTACTTGTGCTATAAAGAATAGGTTCAAGGGAAAATTTATAATGAACATTCTAAGTATTGAATGGTGAATGACTATTACCAGGAGAAAAATCAGTCACTAAAGTGTTAAAACACAAAAAAACAAAAACAGCTCTACCCATTTTACTTTGGTGACTTATTCTAAGAGAAGTTCATTCTATAAGAGCTGTAGACAATTAGGTAGGGATGGAATGCAGATTTCTGCTCCTGACCAAAACAAAACAAAACAAAACCACAACATTTTTTTAAAACTAAAAAGTCAGTGTTTCTGTAAACTAACAGTAAAGTGATCATAATAAAGATTTTGGCCCTCAAGCAAGGACTATCTTTCCTCAGAATATATAAGCAACTCATGTGTAATTTCTACTGGCAATAAAATTACAAGACAGCACAGATCTCTGTCAGCAATGTCATGACTACTTTAAATGTGAAGGTAATAACACAAGTACAAGGTGACAAATTAACTGAAACCATTTTGATAAATATGTTCCACCATACTTCACCAAGATCTGAATATTCATCAAACTGTTGCTATATTTAAATTAGAATCAATAAGCAAAATTTGAATCTGTTTCCTAAAAAGAATTCCTGGAACCATTCTTTAGGAATAAATAAATTTAATTTGTGTGAATTTGTCTTTTTTTTTTTTTTTTTTAGTATTTTAAATTCTTCAACTGTAGTTAACATCAAAGTTAAATGAAAGTTCTATCCTCCTTAATCAGAGAACCGGGGAAGTAAACTTAATTACTCTCTGGAATAATGATGGGCATGTGAGTGTTTATGCATGTGCATGTGCGTGTCCGTGTGTGTTGTGTTTTATTTTTTTATTTTTTTAAAGATTTTATTTATTTATTCGACAGCGATAGAGACAGCCAGTGAGAGAGGGAACACAAGCAGGGGGAGTGGGAGAGGAAGAAGCAGGCTCATAGTGGAGGAGCCCGATGTGGGGCTCAATCCCATAACGCTGGGATCACGCCCTGAGCCGAAGGCAGACGCTTAACTGCTGTGCCACCCAGGCGCCCCAATGTTGTGTTTTAATTGTTATCATTATTGGTGAGTAATCAAGACTGGTTTAATAAGGAAAATAGAGATCTGTATTTTTTTGTATGTGTTGATATGCGTGTGGTCATATGCCAAGAAAAACTCAATGACAAATGATTAGGATGGAAACTGCAACTCCTAATGGAGATTCAAATATTTAATTAAGAAAACTGAGTGGATTTTAAAATGAGTATGTATTATTTAGATGTAACATGGACACTGAACACTTACAGAAATAATACCTCTGCCTCATTTTCTTGGATTAGGAACTACTTCATTAATCAAATATCAATGCCCTCTCATTGGTATATAGAATTGGTAGTTAGTAACATAAGAAAAGCAACACTGCCACCAAAATGTCTTCCCATATTAATTTGGCAACACAAATTGCTCTCTAGATCCTAAGATAATTTGAAGATAAAATCACAGGTGTTTCTTTTTCTGAAGTTACTTTTTTTCCTTTTTTTTCTGAGATAGCATCTAGTGGCACAATTCTTAGTAAGAACTGACTAAGCTGAAGTCAAAACAACTATCCTATTATTTAAAAGTCTAAAGTTTTTAAATATTCTTTCAGCACTTTTAAGAGGAAACTGTCATTTCCTCTATTCCATGTCTGAAGTGACCCTTCACTTTTCCAACCCTGTCATAAGCCTGTGGTTTCTCATGTGAATATCAACAATCTTAACATTGACTTTAACCTTTGTGGCTGGAACTGGTCTTCTTAGTTTCATTCCAGATATTAGCATTTAGGGACAAACGAAGTTGGGGTGAGGTGAATAAGAGAAATTGGGTGACGGACTAGGCTGACCAATTTAGTCCATATTGGTCTTCCTTGCAGGTACTGGTGGACATATGATCAAAATGGACAGTGAAATGTTAAAGAAAATCTCTGGGTGGGCTTCTGGGAAAGATTTGTAAAAGGGATGAACTCAGCTGGCATTGAACTTTGGATTTTTCTCCTTCCTCTTTGCCTATTATTCCAGAGGAGTAGGCATAATGCCTATAGGAGCAGCAGTCATCTTCTAATCATGAGAACAAAGGTCATTTGCTAAAAAAAAAAAAAAAAGGCTAAACATGAAATAAGAAACTAAGTCCTTGGGCATTTGCAGTCATCTTGGAGTCCAATTCCAAACATCTTTTTACTTAAGAAATTAAGCTGCTCTCCTTTTAAGCAACTAGAGTAAAGCTTTATGTATCTAAATCTAGATATAGTCCTAAATTATATAAGAGATGGAGTGCCTGTCACTAATATATTTAAAAAATTTATTACAAAGCTTTTGAGAGTAACTTCCACTGTCACCTTTGTTCTGTTCTCAAAGTGAAAAATTGTTTTTATCTATTGGTCATGCCCAATTGAGACATACAAAAATTGTACTATACTTACTGGTCAGTTAAGGCCCCAACTCAGGGAATAAAACAACTGTGAGGAGGCAGTAGAAAAAAGCAAAGTGGAGTATAGCAAAGTAGGAGCTCCCATAATGTCTGGCCTTGAAAATCATCAAGGCTTCACTCTGAGAGAGCTGGCAGGTGACAGGAAACTGAGTCCCTGCCCTTAAGGAGACAGCACACTAAATAACTCGGCCTTAGACACAGCACAGAAGCAGCAGCTTAAAAACCAACTAGGGCATACAGGAAGGAGATTTACTGACTAATCTTGAAATGTGTGCTGAAGGGGCAGGGATGTGCAGGAGATTTCTCAAAGAACAAACGTGCTGGCAAGTACCATTATTCTTGCTCATTCCCCATCTACATAGCTGGATACTCTTGGAAGTGAATTTTAACACTTTCCATCTACCTTGCTAGCACCACATGACCTGCTCCACCCAACATGCCCACCTCTGCAGATGTCCGTCCAAAGTGGCTCCTGCACTCCCACACCTGGCAGGCAGCCCAGCTGGTGCCACTCCAAAGTGACTCCTGCCCTGGGGAGGGGGAAAGATAACCCTGCACATCAACATGCCTGTAGTTGCTGTAGCCAGGCCTCTCAGCTGGCTGTGCAGGTTGTAAGCCCTGCCCCTTGGTATACCTGCATCTGTGGCAGAAGCTAACTGTAAACAGCTAGACTGAGTGCCAGTGCCACCCAGCAGCATGCCTATGATAGTTGCAGCCAAGCCTCTCAACAGTGTGGGGAGCAAACTCTGCCCAGTGTGCCCACAGTAGGCAAAGCAGATCATTGTAGCTGGCTGGGCTGAAGACTAGCCCCGTTCACCAGTATGCCCACAGCAATTACAACTCAGCCACAACAGTAGGGCACACACAACCCACACAGGGGACACCCTTTGAGCACCAGTTTTGGTGATGGTGGCAGAGGGGCAGGTGTGCACAATAGGACACACAAAGCCACTGCCTTCAAGATCAGGAGACATAGCTGAACTACCAAATACACAGAAACAAGCACAGGATAAGAAAAAATGAGGAGATAAACATGTCTCAAATGAAAGCACAAGACAAAATCAAAGAAAAAGAGCAAAATGAAATGGAGATAAGTAATATGCCTGATAAAGAGTTCAAAGTAATGGGCATAGAGATATTCACTTGAATATCTTATTCACTTGAATAAAGAGTGGATTAACTCAGTGAGAACTTCAGTAAAGAGATAAAAGAAAACATAAAGAAGAAGTAGAGCTGAAGAATACAATAACGAGAATGAAAAATACATTAGAGGGAATCAACAGCAGATTAGAGGCTGCAGAAGAACAGATCAGCGATCTGGAAGAAAGTGTTATGGGAAGCAACCAAGTAGAACAGCAAAAAGGAAAAAAGAATAAAAAATGAGAATAGGTTAAGGGAACTCTATGATGTCATCAAGTATGATAACATCTGCATTCTAGGGATTACAGAAGAGAAGACAAAGACAAATACCATATGATTTCACTTATGTGTAGTACTTTAAAAAACAAAGAAACAAAGCAAATGGACTCTTAAATATAAAGAACAAACTTAGGTTTTCATGGAAAGAACTATCATCTCCACATTAGATTTCTCCAGATTTGGGGAGAAAACATTTTTGGTTCACTCCTTTGAGATCCATGTTAATTTGATGGCAAAATAAAGATGAAAAGGGATTTGTAACTTCAAGTTACTTTCATGTCTGTCTCTCTCCATCATACTAGCCACCTTCACTTTCAGTTCCACTATCTCCAGGGTCCTTATATTTCTGTTTTCTCATCCTACCCCAACTCGAAAATCAGATCAAAGAGCAATGTAAAAATTTGGACCTGACTTGCTTGGCAGTGCTAGAGGGTCTTTACCAACAGCTCCTACATAAATGAGGATAATAGAACATCACTACTGTGTCTCAAACCAGCATGGGTGAGCTATAAACTAATGTGAGTTCTTACAGCACCACAATAATACAATAGCTTCCAGTACTAGCCATCCATTTGTAGCCTCCTATCTGAATTTCTGATGTCTAGCTCTTCCAAGTTGTAGAAGGAAGAAAAGAAACAGAACCAAGATTTCAACCATAATTGAACATTACAATTGCCTTGGGGTGCTTCTTTAAAAAAAAGATGCCTGAGCACCTGGTCTATACTAATTTTTTTTTCCTGGTTAAAAGCATTTATAGATTATAATATCAATTCAAAGCAACATTTCACAGAGTAATCCTGTACAAATAAAGGAATGAATCACTGTGCAAGAAAGATCCAAGAATACTGTTAAATCATGGTACAAGTCCATAATTTGGTTTAAAGTTTTTATAAGCATTTCAATTTACTATGTTCATCTTTCCCATAGTCATAACACTGATATTCAGAGTTAACCGGCCACATGTTTGTAGAAACTACTGAAGGCGAAGAAAAATATTTTAATCAGCTTTAAAAATCCACTTATATGTGGATGCCTTTGGATAAGAATATGCAAATCCAAGTGTTCAGATGCTTCTTTGAAAACAATAGAGCATCACTGTGTAAAAGACAGAAAAGGCTTGAAATATGGCATTTATTTTTTAATTATATCAATTTTTATATGCTTTTTCAGATGGTTTTCATAAGTAGATAAGGTTGAAAACGTCTGGGATAGAAAGAAGCTAGAAAGGCAGTTACTGGAATTCTTGGCATTGGTTAAAGTTATGAGTGCAGATAATTATGGCTTTGGACTGTTAGACCACTTACCTTTTAATAAGTGTTTCCTGTCATGGTCTTTTTAAAAATCATCCATGACTTCAAAGATAATAAAATTTCTAAGAATCATTTTCCAGCCTCTTTATTCTCCCATAGGGAATTTATGATCCAGCCATTCCACATTGTTTCTTGTCTTTCCTACCGTCCCCACTATATGTTAGCTCCTGGTGAGCATGGAGAGTTGCTTCTCATCTCTGTAGACCTGGCTATAGACCAATGCCAGACACAAATAAAGAACTCAAAAATAAGCCCAGAACTGTATGGGTTTGGATGATCATCTCAGTTGGTCAGTAAGACAATCTGAAATGAGGCTTATATAATATGCTTTCATGGACAACTGTCAACTTAAAGACATGGACAGATAGATACGTAGATTTACTCATTCAACATTTATTGTGAAACTCCCATAAAGCAGACACTGTGCTAAGACCTGAGGACATACTATGAAGAGGACACTAGTTGCCTTTGGGGAACTCATTATTTCAGTCTGTGTCACTTACATATACTGGAAAAAGATGCAAAGACGTGAGAAAAGCATGCTTTGGTTCAGCATGAGAAATATTAAATATAGACACTAAATTAACTGTTTCTCATTTATGCTTAATTGTCATGCAATACAATAATATACTGTTAAACATATGTCAGATTAACTTTGTTGTAAGTCCTATATAATTAGAATATACACACACCTCTGCTAAAATGCTTTTAGTATTTTATTTCCTATATGGGATAGCTGTCTGCCAACAAGTTGATTCAACTACTTAATTCCTGGAGACTCTGCCATAATTCATATAGGGAATTTTACCCATTACTTAAGAAAGGATATTTCAGAGGGGTTAAATAAATAAGAAAGATGAATTAAACAAAGAATCCCAGAGAGAAAAATAGAGAATTTGATGACAGTTAAATAATGGATTGGAAATGGGAATAGAATGGATTTGAAAAAATTGGGAATAGAGGACAGGAGATTAGTTCATGTATATAGTAAACATCAACTATTTAAAGATACCCCATGTACGATATTTAAAAATATTAAAGGAAAAATATTTTCCCCCATCATGAATTATTCCCTTTTCCCTCTTTTTGGCCAATATGTTATAATCAGAGCTTCCAATGATGGCAGCTCTGACTGAGTTATGGAAAAAGGGAAGGGGTGGCTAAATGTAATATTAACATAATAAAATTTAACAAATACAGCTAAATATCAGAATGTCTTTTGCAATAAAATAGTTTATAGCTACCCAGGGCCATACTATGTTTAATAAAAGTTTGAGAAATATGGACAGAATCATCCAAGAGGGAAAAAAAAAGTAAAAAAAAAAAATTCCTCTGATATTCCATGACTAGAAATGTATCTCTTTGGATATAGAATACTGTGTCTTTTATTTTTCAAAGTTGTGTCAATTTCCACAACTCTTTGGGGTTCACATCTGACAGAATCCAAGTTCTGGATTAATGGGAGAGTGTAGGGCAGAAGGGACCCTGGGCACAGAGCAGGAGAGGACAATCCAAAGACAAATGTGCTTCTCCGGGCAGGGATCAGATCTCTCCCTCGAGGGAAAGCTGACCTCCTGCAGTTGACCAGCAGCTAGACCAGCTGCTTGCCACACTTTGACAGATCAAAATCATAAACCAGACACTCTATAATGAACCAACCCAAGCTGCCACTCTGTGCCCTCCCAGGACTGCTTCTGATTGAAATGAATTGCTTAAAAAATAAAACTAAAATTAAAAAAAAAGCAACACACAATGCAAATGTCTTTGTCACTGGTGTTGATAGTGCAGCTCTAAAATTTGGGCTCGCTCTGGGTCTGGCATCTTTTGAAACATATACAAAAGAGCAAGAGAGTGAACATGCAGGGCCCCGTTTCACTTGGAGCAATGTAATTTACTCTGTGGGAATCATGAAAGCAAAATTAGAAAGAGATGAAGGCTTTGGATAGCCTGAGAGGCCTGCCTATCCTTCTGTTTGATTGGTTTGCTTTTCATTTTCTGAAATATAACCTAGGGCCTTATAACCAACTTGCTGCTTCAGTTGAAATATGCTCTTGTCACTAGGAAATGTATTTCCAATTCCCAAACAGAACTTACTGGACAGTGGTACAATTACATTCTGAAGCAACATATACATTTGACATGTTGCAAGTTAAAAGAGACATGCTTTTCCCCCTTGTGTTAAAATAGAATTGAAGCAAAATATGACCAAAGGCTTATATATAGCAACAAGGAAGTACATGGTAAAACTCTTGTTCTTCCCACAAAATTCATCTTAGGGAAAATAAATCAGAAATTACTTTCTTTCACAATAGAGATGTGTTGCTTTGTGGAATTGATGCCTATGAGAAGAACGGAGCACAAACTAGATTCTGTAATACACATTTAATGGATATAGATTTTCTAACCCAGGAGGGTAGACTCAACAAATGTCATCAAGTGACATGGGTCCAGAATTTAATTTGCTTGTCTCTAAGAAACCTGCTTTTAAGTGTGGAGCTTTTGGAGAAACTAGACAAATACTACCTCAGTCAGCTGATCCAGTTTATAAGTCCTGTTGCTAATATGTACCTTTGATGAGACTTGATGAGAACAGCACTTTACTTGTATGGTCTTACTCCCTAAAATCCATAACCTCAGTCCAAAACATCAGGTAATTCCCAATTGAGGGATGTTCTACAGAAGACCTGACCATTACTCCTCAAAACTGCCAAGGTCATGAAAACAAGGAAAATCTGAAAAACTGTCACAACCAGGAGGAACCTCAGAGCATGAGCCTAAATGTAATGTAGTGTCCTGGATGGGATCCTTTGACAGCAAAAGGACACTGGGTAAAAATTAAGGAAATATGAAAAAGCATGGACTTTGGTTAATAATAGTATATTAATATTGGTTAATTAATTGTGATAAATACACCGTATTAATGTAAGATGTTAATAATAGGGCAAAGTGGATATCGAATATATGGGAACTCTACTATCTTTGCAACTTTTCTACAAATCTAAATTTATTCTAAAATTAAAGGCTTGTTAAATGTAAAGCTTTTAATTTTTTTCTGTACAAATATTGTATTAGTATTGGAAAATTCATTTTACAGATAGAAAATTGAGTCACAGAATTTAAATGGTTTGAGCCACATGACCGCACATATGTGGACAGGAACAAATACCTGGAATCAAGTCTGCTCGTTTCCAAGGGCAAAGCTCTGCTGACCACGTTTAATGGCCAAGCTTCTTAAAACAGTTTGGAAATACATTCTAACTGGCAACTGAAAATAGTTAGACTCACTAACTTCCATCCTTCAAGTATTCGCTCAAACCTCCCCTCCCCCAATGAATCTACTCTGAACATTGCATTTCATATGGCACAAAACTCCTGATTCCCCTTAACCTGTTCTGCTATTTTTTCCCATAATGCTTTTCATCCTCCAACATACCATATAATTTCCTTACTTACTATCATGCCTGTTGCTTACTATCTGTTTCCCCCCACTAGAATATAAATCATAGGAAATTACTTTATTACTGTCACTGATATAACCTGAGCAAATAAAACAGTGCTTGACACAAAGTTTTGTTTTTTTTTTTTAATGATTTTTTATTATATTATGTTAGTCACCATACAGTACATTCCCGGTTTCCGATGTAAGGCTCGATGATTCATTAGTTGTGTATGAACACCCAGTGCACCATGCAATACGTGCCCTCCTTACTACCCATCACCGGTCTATCCCATTCCCCCACCCCCCTCCCCTCTGAAGTCCCCAGTTTGTTTCTCATAGTCCATAGTCTCTCATGTTTCATTCCCCCTTCTGATTACCCCCCCCTTTCTTTATCCCTTTCTTCCCCTACTGATCATCCTAGTTCTTATGTTCCATAGATGAGAGAAATCATATGATAGTTGTCTTTCTCTGCTTGACTTATTTCACTTAGCATTATCTCCTCCAGTTGACACAAAGATTTTTAACAAATGTCTGTTGAATGACTGAATCAACTAATCTCAGCCCAGTCGTAATTTCTGGGGAAAAGCCTTCTGTTATCTGAGTAAAGACTTTGCATTATCTCAGTTCACATGATTTGTTTTACAGAGGTGGGAAATTACTTCATTTTTTCAGCCTCTTCATTTTAACTTACCTGTTTTAGATTATAATGTGCCCCAACCATATTTCCCCTATCTTAGTCATTTTGTATTTTTGACCTTTCATTCCTCTGAGTCTTCCTCCCAAACTCACATTGCTAAAACTAACTACACACAAAGAAAAGAGATAACAAGTGCCGGTGAGGGTATGAAGAAAAGGGAACCCTTGTGCACTGTTGGTGGGAATGTAAATTGATATAATCATTATGGAAAACAGTATGGAGGTTCCTCAAAAATTTAAAACTAGACCATTTCTGGGTATACATCCAAATGAACTGAAGAGGTATCTGCCCCTCAAGTTCATTGAAGCATTATTCACAACAGCCAAAATATGGAAACAACTGTCAATGGATGAATGGATAGAGAAAATGTGGTCAGTACATGTAATGGAATATTATTCAGCCTTAAAAAAGAAGGAAAGTCTGTCCTTTGCAACAACATGAATTAAGTTGGAAGACATTATTCCAAGTGAAATAAGCCAGAAAGAGAAAGGCAAATACTGTATGATCTCGCTTATATGTAGAATCTAAAAGTATAGAACTCACAAAAGCACAGGATAGATTGCCAGGGGCTGGGGATGGGGGAAATGAGATGTTGGTCAAAGGGTATAAACTCCCAATTATAAGATTAATTAGTTCTGGGGGGGGCTAATGTATAGCATTATTACTATACTGAATAATGTACTGTATGCTTGAAATTTGCTGAGAGAGTAGATCTTAAATATTTTTACCACTCACACACACAAAAAGGTAACTTAGGTGATGGATGTGTTATTAGCTTGATTGTGATAATCATTCCAAATGTATACATATATAAAATCACTAAATTATATATCTTGAATATATACATTTTTAAGAAAGATTCTATTTATTTATTTGAGAGAGAGCGAGCAAGCATGAGTCTGGGGTAGCAGGGAGAAGGAGAAGCGGGCTCTCTGATGAGCAGGGAGCCTGACGCGGGGCTCAATCCCAGGACCCCGAGATCATGACCTGAGCCAAAGGCAGATGCTTAATTGACTGAGTCACCCAGATGCCCCAAATATATAGAATTTTTAATTGTCAATTATACCTATATAAAGTTGGAAAATAGAAATAAAACAAAGCTAACTACAGGGCCAGTAATCACTGGTGCTCAACTATATCAGCTAAACTCTTACTATTCTGAAATAAATTTCTATAATATCAAACATCCTTAACTTTTCATATAGCCTGTAAAATTTAGGAAACAGATCTTATTTTTTCCATATATTCCCTAAATACTTGTTTTCAGGAACTGATATTATTACAGTATTATGGATGAAGCCTAAAAGGGTCTTCTGCTTCTCTTCTTTCACTCAGATTGCTTTGCCTTTCTTTTCCAATTGAAATTAAAGAATATTTCCCAGCACCATGCCAGCCCTTTTCCTGTTATACCCCTTTTCGTTTGCATACATATCAGAAAACCATACATATCAGAAAACCATAAATGAGAGTGGCCAGATACATTGTAAAAACTATATGTCTAAAGGGATTAACCAATATTTATGCTATGTATTATTTATCATGTCATTATTTTTGCAGTTGAAAAGGAGCAATTTGAGTTTAAAGGGAGGAAGGAACCCTGTCACCTTACTTTGCTTGATCTGAGAAATTTTATGGAAGCTGTTGCATTTATATGCAACTATAAAAATATTTCCAGAACAAAATTTGCATCTGGGGTTTGTCTCCTATACCTCCCTTCCAGTGTAGTCAGCTCAGTGTGTGCGCATTATCAAGGCCCCTCCATTAACTGTTGGACTCTGAAATGAGGCTATTCCGAGTACAGGATAGGGCTAAAGTCGTAAGACTTCAGACTCTTTGCTATTGATACTGAAAATAGAACCTAATGATCTATAAGACCTCTTTCAACTGTAATATTCATTTTCATGCATTTAAAAAGTGGTTATTGAGAAATTACTACACAAAAGATTGAAAACTACTGTGGGAGATACACAGATAAAACAATGAGAACATTGCCTTTAGGTAGCATACATTGTAAAGCAAGAAAGTAACGTACCACAAACAGGACAAAAATTAAGTACAATATAGGATATCTCAGGACGGAGAGGAAGAAGTAAGGGAGACCTACTGGAGGAGTTTGAAAAAGACCCTTAAAGATGGAGAGTGTGAAATCAGGGAGATTGTGGTATGGAAAGACAGTGGAGATGCATTCTCATGAGAGAGATACTTATTAGACCTGAATGCCTGGGAGAAAACGAAGCCTGTGAATATACATTTAACAGGAAGCATATGTAGATGAAGAGGAGAATGGGTAATTGAGAACTCCATGAAAAATATCACATTTAAAAGAATGACGAAGGAGCAGACACCAGTAATTAGGCCAAAATAGAAGGGAAATCAGAAAAGATTAGTTTCCTATATATCAAAGGAAGAGAGAGTTTAAAGAATGAGATCAGCAGCGTTAGATGCTCAAGAGGGGTCTATTGAGTGAGCAGTGAAATGAGCCATTGAATGAATGATTTTTAGTTGACTGGGGGATGTTATCAAGGTTGAAATTAATGAAAAATCTAAATTAATATGAACTGAAGAGTAGAAGAAGCTAAAGAAGTGAAAAATAATTAGAAGCTTAGCTGAAGTAATGTGTCAGTGAAGGAAAAGCGTAACAGATGGCAGTGGGTTGAGTGGCAAGGTAAGGTTGCGGTGAGCTTTAGGATGAAGGCAGTTTGAACAACCTACAGACAGAAAGAATGGAATCATAGAAAAGTATGAAGACACAAGATTAAAGAAAACTTCTGAATCCAGGGCCTGGGGAAACTGAGAGTACACAGGTTGAGTTAGCTTTTGGAAAGAAGAATGTGATGTATGGTACTTTTATGGGAGGCGAGGGACAAGCAAGTTATAGGGTCTCATGCAGATTACTTTCATTTTCTCTCTGAAGAAAAGGATAAGACTTTTTTCTTTCCTGAATGAAAGATTTAAAGGAAGCCAGAAGGCTATAGATAAATGATAAAATTTTGTAGCAAGCCCTGGAGAAAAGGCAAAGACAGTCTACAGCGTGTCTAAACTTCTTTTGTGATCACTTGGAACCAATACAAGTGACATACTCATAATTGTTCTTTGGGAAGACTTTCTCTCAGCATGATGTACTATGAATTGAGTAGAGTTAAAACGAAGGGTAGCAAACAAGTTAGAAAGCTACTACAGTATTTCATACAAAATGCAATGAGTGTTTTACTTGGAAGTATTAATAGTAATAACAGTTAAAAGGAGTAGGAGTAAAACATTCAGCATTTGGCAATCATTTTTATGCAAAATTTTACACCTAATATTTCATTTATTTTCACCTATCAATCTGAGAAGTTGATACAATAAATTTTGTATCCTACAAATAAAAAAATAAAATAACTTTCTAAGAAAATATAAAATCTATTGTAAACCAGAGCTAGGACAAACTTGCCCTGTTTATCCATACATTTTTTCATTAAATTATATTAAATCAATATCTGTCTTATAAAAATCATTTACCCATGGCTGAGACAGAAGATTTCAATTTTATATGGCACTCATTTTGCAATAACTAGAGGCAAAAAATTCAAAATTAGCTCTAACCTGTTTTCTAAATTTTGATATTGTGACATTTGTCTGGATTTTTTTAAATATAAATTTAATCTTTGGCATATATTCCTATTTAGTAGAATACAAACATTTTTTTCTTTAGGCACAAGCAAAAGTGGTAGAATAGTTACTATTTCAAACAGTTGAGGAAACACCAAAATCACCCTAGTCCAGCAGAAAAACTGTGATCAGCTATCACAAACAACCACACTTCATAAGCCAACAACCTGACAAAACCTAGTTCAAAGTTTACCTTTCCCATTTACCAATTCTCTCTCTCTCTCTCACACACACACCTCAGTACCCTTTTTTGTCTTGTGAGATGTAAGGATCCAAAAAAAATTAGGACTACAAAAATAAATGGCCAAATTATCAATCCTTATCAACCTTATTGACAGATCATGTATCCACTTAATCTCCACATATTTTGTTCTAAGAACATTACATTGAGCTCACTGAGTGTTAGAATGGGCATACCTACCTGTTTTGCTTGTTTATAATGTCACCAACTGTAGAGTTTGATAACCTCAGTGGGTATTGTTTCCAGTCTGCCTGGTATTCCTGGAAGTTTTCTTGAAGGAAACTGACCTGAGAAGCGGTTGGCAAGGACCTGAGTCCTTCTCCAGAGTTTTTCCATCTGAAAATGTAAACTCACAATGCTAGGAACATAATCTCCGCTTAAGACGCACATAAGATAAAGCCAAAATGGAGAAGCCAATGTATTTTTTTTAAGATTTTATTTTATTTTTTTTAAAGTCTCATCTGTCATGTTCAGAAGGCTAGGTCAATTTTTGGTTTTTTTTTTTAAGATTTTATTTATTTATTCGACAGAGATAGAGACAGCCAGCGAGAGAGGGAACACAAGCAGGGGGAGTGGGAGAGGAAGAAGCAGGCTCATAGCAGAAGAGCCTGATGTGGGGCTTGATCCCATCACGCCGGGATCACGCCCTGAGCTGAAGGCAGACGCTTAACCGCTGTGCCATCCAGGCACCCCTAAGATTTTATTTCTTTATTTGAGAGAGAGAGAGTGAAGGAGCGTGAGAGACAGCAAGGGGGGAGGGGCAGAGAGAGAGGGAGAAGCAGACTTCCCACTGAACAGGGAGCCAGACATAGGGCTCCATTCCAGGACCCCAGGATCATGACCTGAGCTGAAGGCAGACCCTTACCTGACTGAGCCACCCAGGCACCCGAGAAGCCACTACTAAAGGACAGACACAGAGAATCTTGTTGACATTCCGTTCTTAGTTCCAGTTGTTTCCAAACCTAACTTCACCCATTATTTTCCCACAACTTTATACATCAGTCTTTCAGTGGATCTCTAAGACCAGAAAAACTGCCAAATAAACCTTCCCATTTGGATTCACTGATGAGGAAAAGTGGTGCTAAATCTGCTGAAAGTTGAGGTGAATTTACTATAATTCATTATCATATTGCATAGAGCTCAAGAGCATGATCTCCATAGGCAGGCAGACAATTTGAATCTGAACTCTATGTTCCATTAATGCTTTGGTTTGGGGAAAATTATTTAACACCTTTAGTCCCAACTTTCCCTTCTGAGAAAGAGGAGGGGTCATAATAATAGTACCTATCTTGTATACTTACTAATTGAATGAAATGAGATAGTGATTAAGAATTTTTATTAGAGTCTTTTGCACATAGTAAGTATTCAGTAAAATGTGCCTATTATTTTCTATTATTATTTATATTGGTTATCATTAGTATTATTATTATTAGCAAGTGAGGAGAAAACCAGTTATTCAGGAACTGACACTGGCAGTGCTGCAATAAAGATGGTGCAGCTTTGTGTTAGGAATCATGGCAAAGAGCATCTTTTTGCATTAGCCATGTTTTGCAGAAAAGACATTACTGAACATTTCATTCTCTCCTTATGTCAAATAATTTGAGATCTACATGTAAAGTAAAAAAAAGACAATAAATCCAGTCAGCCACACCTCTGCGTATCCCTTTTTAGTATTGTGTGTATTCAAGAATTTTGCCCATTTTAAAAAAATGAGTTTTCTTTTTCATATGGATTTGTAAAAGGTCTTTATTTATATTTAACATAAGTACTTTTTCAAAATTGTGTATAGCAAATATATCTTCCCACTCTATGGTTTGTATTTTTTCTATCGTAATGGTGTCTTTTGATAAAGGGAAGTTCTTAATTTTACTGAGTGCAATTCATCAATCTTTTCCTTTAATGTTATTACTTTTTGTGTAGTGTATACAAAATCTTTACCTTCCATAAATATATGAAGAATTACTCTTGTTACTTTACAGTTTTGTTTTATCTATCTTTTACCTTTTTTCTACCATCTAACTGCAACTAATATTTTTGTGTGTGTGATATATAAAATAGGGTTAAAAGTTCATCCTTTTTTTCATATTGATTCCACATTGATTTCTCAGTTATTCTTGATTCCTTGAATTTCTGTATAAATTTTGAAAGAGTTTATTAATTTCCATAAGGAAAAAATGTCTCGTGATTCTGAATAGTATTGCAACGAATCTACAAGCAGCTTTTGGAAATGATTGTCTTAGAATATTTATTTGTCCAATCCACGAACATGGTATATCCTCCATTTATTTAGGTCTTCTTTTATTAATCTCAGTAATGATGTAGTATTCAGTTAAATGTCTTGCAGAACTTTTGTTCATATTTGATTTTATTGATGCTGCTATAAATAGCACATTTGTTAAATTTATTTTTATAAATTGTTTGCTGTTGTATTTGTAAGGGCACTTAATTTTTTATGTTAATCTTATATTTAGAAAACTTATAAAATCATCTGTGAATATGAATAATATATCCACAGATTTTTTTTTTAAGATTTATTTATTTATTTATTTGAGAGAGATCTCCCCGCTGAGCAGAGAGCCCAATGTGGGGCTCGATACCAGGATCCTGGGATCATGACCTGAGCTGAAGGCAGACACTTAACCAACTGAGCCACCCAGGTGCCCCTGTATCTGTAGATTCTTAGTGGAAAAAAAAAAAAAAAGCACTTATTAATTCACCAGATTATGAATCTAAATGGCATCAGAAACTTTGGAATAAGTCAGACACTTCAAATCCATTTTCTCTTTACTTTCTAGTGTCTTTCCTGGGAAACAACAGCACCTCCAATCCAGAAACACAGTAGTCATCTATGACAACTTTTTCTCATATTTTTCTATATTCAACCACCAGAATCTGTAGATTCTTTTTCTTTATATGATCCCCAAGTATCCTGCCATATCTTCCCCACACTCTCGCTTTATTTAGTTTAGATCCTCATCATGTCCTGCCAGGACACTTAAAACAAGCATCAGACTAATTCCTGTCCTTCCATTGCATCCTTCCCATGAAAATCTTGTCATGACACTCTCCTGTTTCCAGAAGATATATTAAAATTTGGCTTTTATTTAAATATTTTTTGGCATTAATCTGAATGCATATTCCTAGATGATCATTTGTATCCTGACTCAGAACATCATTTCCCATAAGACTTTGTTCATAGGCTATTTACCCATGCTCATATCCATACTTATGTTACTTTTCTCTGCCTTATAGCATCCATTAAAGTGTAAAATTTAAGCAGACATAAGCAAAAGAGCCAATGCTTTGGTTAATGTGGACTTCTGGTCATAAACCTGTTTGATATCAGGTTCAGGCTAGATTTCCTTTTAAAAGTATGAAAATTTTCATTCTCTTTGTTTTCTTTTTTCTTTTCATGTCATTAGTTTTCATGACCTCCTCAGTGCAGAGAGAAAATGAATGAAGTTATCAATATGCTTTGAAACAATATTCTATTAATTCTGTTGTAGTTAGCAATAAATTCCTAAGCCACGGATTCAATAATGTAAAGATTTTGAATAAGCACATCAATGAACTGCTTGAAGCCTTGCGTTTAACTTGTGTTTATCCTACAGTGCAGAGACCTGAATTCTAATTCCAGAGGCTCAGTGACCTTAGAATGCTAAACCAATATATATAGCTCAGTCTGTTCCCTGCATTAATAGTAATATTATCAATATCCTTGATATTTATAGGAAGCAGGGATATTGAAAAGATATATATATTTAAATGAAGTGTTTCTCTTCAGAGAACACATTTCTAACTTGTAGCTTCTGAAGTATCACCTGAGGCAATTTTATCTCATGTAGCTCTGAGACATGTCCATTAATAACAGTGCTGATTAATAACTAATGAAAAATACTCTATGGTCCCTGGCACAATACATTAACATGATTCAAATAAAGTAATCTTGATAGTCAATCCTGTATTTGTGGACATTTTTATGGCTTTTCCCTTTATGAACTTTGCTAGCATATTTGAGTAACAAAATTGGCAAAGACTAAAATAATAATTTTTCCAATTGGTAGAGTTTCTGCAATTGGTGGAAGCAAAATCAGCATATTAATGGAACATTAACTTTCATTGCTTCACTTCCTCTTAATTGATGAAAATTCCTGAGATGACACAGAAAACCCTCTTTGTATTCTAGCCACCGGTACTTCTGCTAAATTAGTCTTACCTTACTCTTCCTCAAAGAACAATAAATGCATCAGATCATAGCTAAAGGCTCTTGAGAAAACCAGTGCTGCAAACAGAAAAATCTCATTCGCCATTTCTTTGATCATAGTCTTTAAATTGAAAGCAGAAGTCTCCTAGGCTTCTGTCAAATCATTTGGAACTGGTTTGAAAGCCCAAATTGAAGTTCATATACTCAACAAATCAAAGGCTAAATGAACTGCCTGGAAGTCTAACAGAGTGTGATGAAGAGCAGTGTAATTTTTCATGTAAGTCGGTCAAGTTACCCCACATGATATGCTGCAACTACCATAGTGCTTTATATTCTCCTCCCACTCTTACTTGGTGACTATAAAATGTTTTACAGCACCCTTAGTATTAGAACTTACAGAAAGCAAATTCCTGGTTTGCATAAAAACATATGCTTATAAATATATCCTGTAATATTTCTACATAGTTAGAAACCCTAATTATGCTTCCATTAAAACTTTGGAGGAGTTAAATTTTCTTAGTGTGATAGCCCTATGAGGTTTGTTTGTATTGTTATTTTGCACTAACCAAAAAGTACTTCATATTGCTGTTAAGTGTCATTCAGAGCTTCTATCCATCCAGTAAGCTTGCATGAGTTCAAATCTCGTATATTCCCCTAACTATCTGGATTTGGACATATCAGTTTGTAGGACTAGGTAGGTAGACTATTGTTATATGTATTTTCCAAACAGAAATTTGGGACATTTTCTATAACAGCTCATTTTAGGAACAACAATAAATAGATAAGCAAGGAAAGTGCTCAAGGTCCTATCGTCCTAATTATTCATACACCATAAGACTCTCCCTTGTTTGTCAATATAATTCTTTAGGGGTGTCATGAGCACGCGATGAAGGTGCACACACAAGTTGTGTCTTTCCTCAATGTCGGCTTTACTCAATCATAAAGCAAAGGTATATCACAATTATAAGCAGGTTCAGGATTCCAAACTCAATGACAATTTACCATGTGATTAAAATTGGCTTCTAACACAGCACACAGAGCAGGAGAGAGGACAAACCACACAACAAAGAAGATAACAGATGGTGCAAGAAATTAAGGATCCAAACTCAAAGTCAGTCTGTGGGCACACAGTTGAGATAAGGCTGCGGTCCAGTTGGGGTCAGCTCTCAGCACTTCCTGCTTCTTATTATGTTCAAGCAGTGAAGGATCTTAGTTCTGTTCAGAGATCAACCCAGCCAAGCTTTTGGTGGCAGTTGCCTTTCTTAAGTGGCCAGACATAGAGGGGTCAGGTCTGAAGAGTCTGACAGTTTGCTGCCAAAATCCTTCCCTTGTTAAAGGGATTTAATCCATTTGGGGCCCCCACAGACATCCGCTGGTTCTGCTTATTATCAGTTCTGGGTGTCAGCTGATGTTGGTTCCAGTGATACCTCCTAGCGGCAGTACCTGAACAGCTTGCGTCACTGCTTGACACAGGCCCTACTTGACTCAAGCGAGTCCATTTTGCTCTCTACAAGGTGCCACATAACGAATGAGGCACAGTACTCCCAATGTGATCTGAGCAGAGAGTAATAGAATGAAACTGTTATCCCTTTGGTCTAATACTTTCAAAACAGCCTAGGATTTCTGATTGTATTATCTTTATTAGCAGTTAGAGTTCTTCACTCATATACGCCAAATCCTTTTTTAGAAATAAGGGTTTTTTTAAAAAGATTTTATTTATTTGACAGAGAAAGAGAGCAGGAGAGCACAAGCACGGGGAGCAGAAGAGGGAGAGGGAGAAGCAGGTTCTCTGCTGAGCAGAGGGCTCGATGCGGGGCTTGATCCCAGGGCCCTGGGATCATGACCTGAGTCAAACACTCAACCAACTGAACCACACAGGCACCCCTAGAAATAAGTATTTTTAATTCAAGTCACCCTTTTCCGCAGATGTCATCTGAGATCACATCTTCAATATCTAATCTCTAGCAGGATTTCAATTCACTGAGACCTGGAGATTCAAATGAATTCAGCAGAGCTATCTCTCCCCTTCATTTTCTCCTCAAAATGTACTAATGTTACCTCCCCACCTTCAGTCATATTACACCTAGCTCCATCATTCTTATTTTACTTATCTTGCCGTTCATTAAAGAATGTCTTGCAATTTTAGGTCACCAAGATTTTTTACAATTTAGTTCTGGATTATTCACTCATACCCCTCCTTCACCATTAATAATACAATATATCATATTGTACATTAACTTTCTATGCCTTACATTTACTTTTTTAGTACCTGTTGCACCATAAGACAATCTATAATAAATGAAAATTGTTAAGCACAGTGTGTAGTGAAAGAGTATACATTATGAATCAGATCATTGAGCTCCGGTCCTTTGATGATCATTGAAGAGCCACATTGTATCAATGGGCCTCTGTTTCCTGACATAAAAAATGCTGACGTCTGACTACATGCACTTTAAGTATCTCTTCAAACTCTAAATGCTTTGACTAGTGTAATAGCCTATAAGCTCCAGACAGACAAAGGATTGCATCAAACTAAAAAAAAGACTCTGCATAGCAAAGGAAACTATGAACAGAGTGAAGAGACAACTTAGAAATTGGAGAAAATATCTGCAAACCATAGACCTGATAAGGCCTTAATATCCAAACTATAAAAGGAACTCAAACTCAATAGAAAAAAAACAAATAATGTGGTTTAAAAAATAGGTGAAGGGGGGCGCCTGGGTGGCACAGTCGTTAAGCGTCTGCCTTCGGCTCAGGGCGTGAACCCAGCGTTATGGGATCGAGCCCCACATCGAGCCCCACATCAGGCTCCTCCACTATGAGCCTGCTTCGTCCTCTCCCACTCCCCCTGCTTGTGTTTCCTCTCTCACTGGCTATCTCTATCTCTGTCAAATAAATAAATAAAATCTTTTAAAAAAAATAGGTGAAGGACACAGACATTTCTCAAAAGAAGATATACACATGGCCAACAGATATATAAGAACACGCTCAACATCACTCATCATCAGGGAAATGCAAATCAAAATCACAGTGAGCTATCAGGTCACACCTGTTAGGACAGCTATTATCAAAAAATAAGCAATAAGAAATGTTTGCAAACATTGAGAAAAGAGAACCTTTGTTCACTATTGGTAGGAATGTAAATTGGTACAGCAATAGAAAAGAGCATGGAGGTTCCTCAAAAAATTAAAAATACAACTACTATTTGTGGGATTCACCAATCCCACTTCTCTGTATATATCCAAAGGAAATTAAATATCTGCATTTCTATGTTCACTGCAGCATTATTCACAATAATCAAGGTCTGCAACCAGCCCAAGTATCTGCTGATAAATGAACGAATAAGAAGATATGGTCTATATATACACAACTGAATATTCATGAGAAAGAAGGAAATCCTGACATTTGTGACAACATGGATAAATCCAGAGGACATTCTGCTAAGTGAAATAAGCCATACAAAGACAAATACTCACTTATATTTGGAATCTAAAAGAAAAAAAATTAAACTTATAGAAGCAGAGAATGGTGGTTATTAGGAGCTAGTGAGGTTGGAGAAAATGGAGAGATGCTGGTCAAGGGGGAGACAAAGTTGCAGTTATGCAGGGTGAATATATCTAGAGTTCTAATATGCAGGCATGATGACCATAGTTAGTAATACTGTACTGGATATTGAAAATATACTAAGAGAATAGATTTAAGGTACACTCATCTTGGAAACAAATGATGACTCTGTGGGATATGTTACTTAATCATTTCACTGTGTACATGTATATCAAATCACGTCGAATACCTTAAATATATGCTATTTTATTAAAAATAGATAAATTATTAAAAGGAGTGAAACATGATCAGGTGGAATTAACATCTGTCATCATGTATTTACATGTATTTTATCTGCCTTGTATGTCCATCTCTTTAACATTGAGATCCTCATCAATTTCGAATCTTAACAGAGATGATATTTTGCAAATGCAGACTTGGGACCAGACTCTGAACCAAAGCTACTCTCCAAGAAATTAGCATAGTACAAATGTCACATAGCTAGCTTCTTTTTTTTTTTGATGACATAATTCACTGTTTTATTTTCTACTATTTTCTTCTTACTAAGCCACTAAGATTGTTTCTAGGAATAAGATCAAAACTTAGAAGTCAATGTTTATTTAAGATGCTTCAGAATGGGATGTAGAATATTACTGACGTTAAAATATATGTCAAGGATAAAATAATCTGGTACATAGATTTTATTTATGTGGAGCTTTGAAGACATACAGTGTTAACAAAAGGCAAAATGCCCTTGTATTGATGGTTCAGCCAAGTATTCAATGAGAAAAAGTGCCTTATTTTTTATTTTGAAGATAAACTACTTTTGAAGACTAATGATCCTCTTTTTAAAAGAAGTCTATTTAAAGTCTTCATTTAAGCCACCTAGATGAGAAAGATTATACCAAGAAAAATGTTTAAACTTGTTTTTTTCTGCAAATCAAGTTTTTTAAATGTAGTCTTTAATTAATTTAACCAATTTTGATCATCTTAATATCTTCTTTAAAAATTTCTCATTATAAAGGCAGTAAAAATAAAAAGAGGCATAGGTTTCCACTGTACCCATTATCACCAGTAATATCCAAAATTACATTACTGATGCTATCTTACCCTAAGTTATCTTCACCTAAGTACTTTGGATCAGTAGGGTGCAATTCAAAAAGGGCCTTGAACTTTGTGAAATAAAGATTTCTTTGTACCTCTCCAGGTACTGTGTATATTCTTCTCCCTGTTCCAAGGTGTCCACTTTGACCACGACCAGGTAGCCACTCAAAGATCCCTCTGACATGTCTCATTTGAGTTAACAGCTCATTTATCTGCCTCTCCTTCCCTAGATTCCAGTTCAAAATATACCTGATCAAAATACACCTGTCCCAAATGATTATAAATACATTCAGCATACTAAAGAATTTCAATAGCATAGTGGGTTTTTCTTCTCAAGCAATACATATTTATCTCATCAGCATCACTTGGGAGTTTGTTAGAAATGCATAATCTCAAGTTTTACCTCAGTCCTCTGAATTGGAATTTGTATTTTATAAAGATCCCATTGGTGATGAGTACATTCAAGTTTCAGAAGCATTACTTTAGAGAGAAAGCCTTGGTCCTAAAATTGTGTTTTCAAATAATATGTCTACCTTATCTAAGTTTTCTAATTTTTTGGCATTAAGTTGTTTGTACTCTCTATTACCGTTTTAATATATGAAGGCTCTGTAATGTTATGCGTATTTTTTCATTCAAAATACTGGCATTTTGCATTTTCTTACAATTTTCCCTTTCTCTTCTCTCCTTTTAACTTTTCTCTAGGAGTTTACTCTTTTGGGAACCAAGTTTTCATTTAAATTTTCTTTTTCATGTTTTGAGAGAGGGAGAGGGCATGTGAGAGCAGGAGTGGGGGTACATAAAGAGAAAGAAAGAGAATCTCAAGCAGGCTCCATGCTCAGAGCAGAGCCTCATACAGGGCTCAATCTCACAACCCTGAGATCATGACCTGAATCAAAATCAAGAGTTGTACCAACCAGGTGCCCCTGTTTTTTGTTCATTTCCTATTTCATTGATTTCTCATCTTATATTTATTATTTCTTTTTTTTCTAGATAATTTTTTAAATTACTCACTCTCCTTATCTTATGGTGGGTATGTGGATCATCAACTTTCTACCTGTTTTCTTTACTAACACAGGTATTTAAATCTAAAACTCCAATAAAGACTGACTAATTCTCTCCTTAAGATTTCTTCTCTGAACAATGGGCCATTCGAGATACTTGAGGAATACGATTTTTTCCTACTGATTTCTAAATTAATATTTCTGTGATCAGGTGATATATTTCAGATTATTTTGATCCTTTGACATCTACTGAGTTCTGTTTTATGACCCAGCATTTTGCCCATCTTGGTGAATGTTTCATATGCACTTGAAAATAATGTATATTCTATAATTGTTAGATATAGTGTTCTATCACAGTTAAATATGTCCATTTTTAAAATAATGTTGTTCAAAAATACTTTGTCTTTCCTGATTTTTATGTGTCTTATTGGTTGTTGACAGGGTACTGTTAAAATTTCCAAAGCTGTTTATGGATTTGTCTATTTTTCCTTTAAGTTTGTCAAGTTTTGTTTTTGTATTTTGAAATTCTGTTATTATGTGCATACAGATTTATCTTTGGTAATGTCATTGTTCATGAAGTACAACATGCTTTGCTAGATACTAATAAATCCATGCCTGCTCTCTTATGCTTAGTGTTCTTACAGAATACCTTGAGAACTCTGTGTCTTTTTATTTAATATTCATTGTAATGGCATATAGGCAGGTCTTGCTCTTTCATTTGGTCTTACAATCAAGACCTTTTAATTGGAGCATTTTTATTTCCTTTCCATCTATTACAAGTACTGATATGCTTTGATACTGATATTGACATATTGATAAACCAAATACTGATATAATCCTTGTTTCTCAATTTTTTATCTGCCTTATTTTTTGATCAGCAATATTTTTTTAGTATTTCTAGTATTTGATTTATATTACCTCAGCTGAGTTTTGACATATGTCATTTTTTGATTGTCCTAGAGATTACAGTATCTATCTTTATCACAGCCTACCTTCAAACAATACATAAAATTTACAGGACTATAATTCCAGTTAACACTTTCTTGCTCTTTGTGCTCTTGTTATATTCTTCTAACTGTTGTACAAGTGCTACCATATAATATTGGTACTTTTTTTGTTTGAAACAATTAGCTTTTAGAGAAATTTAAAGTTACTTTTTAAAGTTTTATTATATAAATATGCGTGTGTGTACGTGTATGAAATCTGGTGTCACTTTACATTCAGCCCAGTATCCTTCCAGAAATTTCATGCACGTTAAAAGGTAAGGGTTTTTATGTACACATTTGCATACTATCCTCACTGTTCTGTGCTTTACACTTTGGATTTTATATATGACAAATATTTCACTTAGATATTTTATATTTTATAAGAGATGCACAGTTTTCCATGGTATGGATATACAATAACTGATTTAAGCAGGTCCCAGTTAAATACTGCTTGATGTTAAGACAACCTTCTGCTTATATATTTATGGACAAGCAAATATTTCCATAGAATAAGTATCTAGATGTAGAATTACATGCTCAAAGATTATTGTCATAGAAATCCCTAAGTTGTCTTCCAAAAAGGATGTACCAATTTGCAGTTCCATCTACAGTATGTAAGAATGCCTAATTCTAGGAATTATTTTCTAAGAGTTATTGAGGTATAATTTATATACAACAAATCACTTATGTTAGAAATATGGTTTGATGAATTTACTAGAATTTCATATAAATAGAATCATACAGTGGGTAGCCTTTTAT
Organism: Ursus arctos; assembly: GCF_023065955.2. Taxonomy (NCBI): domain Eukaryota; kingdom Metazoa; phylum Chordata; class Mammalia; order Carnivora; family Ursidae; genus Ursus; species Ursus arctos. The sequence continues at coordinate 53,479,635 of NW_026623100.1, read as the reverse complement.
TTTTTTAATTCTTCCACTTAGCAAAAGGATTTTTAGTACATCCATGTTGTTGATCTTTGTCACTGCTGGCTGGTACTACATAGCATGGTTATAACAGGATTTGTTTATTCATTCACCATTTGATGGACAACTTGGGCTGTTTCCAGATTTTGAATATTATGAATAATACTGCTATGAAAATTTATGTATTAGCTGTGTGTACATGTTTCATTTCACCTTATTTTGTGTGTGTGGCCTTACACAAGAATGGGATTGCTGAGTCGTATAATGTGTTGTTTAGCCTTATAAGATATTGCTTTAAATTTCCCAAATTAGCTGTGCCATTTTGCAATCCTACCAACAATGGATGACAGTTCCAGTTGTTTCAAAGTCTTTCCCATACTTGGTAATGCCAGCTTTTTTTTTTAATTTAAATATTCTAATGGGTTTAACCATTCCAGTGGTTTTAATTGCCTGTCCCTTATGACGGACGATATTACACATCTTTTAGGTGTTTGTTATAAAGTCCCCCATTTATATACTTATTTTGTGAAGTGTCTATTCAAATGTTTGACCCATTTCTTTATTTGGTCATTTGTTTTCTTATAATTTTCATGCTACTGACACATACAAGGAAACAGGCATAAGAAAATGGATTCGGAAAGGAAAGCAAGTCTTGTATCTGATTATTAATACACAGACATAGGAGAGACTCATTAAAAAATTTCAAGCTTTCCTTTAAATGGTGGTTCTGAAACCTGGCTGTGTGTCAGAATCCCCTGGAAAGATCAGAAATCTACCAATGCTTATATCTCACCAAAATCAAATTAAATTTGAATGGATATTGGTGAGTGAACCTCACATTTTTAAAATCTTCTCAAATACTTCTATTATGTGGTAAGAATTGACCACACTTTTTAATTTATTTTTGACAGTGGTAGAATTTCTAAAAGGAAAAGCCAGGTAGGCTTTAAAATTCAATTATGGATGTTTAATTGAAAGTTAAGAAAATGTTATATTTTGATTAGGATATAGGATGGAATATTCTCCTCTTGGAATAGGATTGGTAATTAGAGCCTACTGCTAAAAACCTTGGAATAAGATTGGCAATAGAGCAGATTGTTAAAAACAGTGATGAATGAGAAGATAAAGGGTATTTAGATGTACTATCTCCTTTAGTCTTAAATCTGAATATATATCCTCTTTTAAATGTGGTGTTTTTTAAGTTAATAAGCCTTGATATTTTAATAGAGAACATTATTCTGTTTTAAAAAAGTATAATTAAATGGAACATGTATCAATCTCTCTACCTACCAATTAAATTTAGTTGTTTAGATCATGAAACTCAAAATAAATAGACATTTTCATTTTTGAATAAGGGTATGCCCAATAATGGGAATTAAAGTGAAATTGATTTTAGCTCATTATAAAATGGGGAAAACATTCTAAAGATATGTTCCCAACATCTCATATCTGGTTTCTAGCATAACTCTTCCTAGAATTATGCTTGTAGCCTACAAAATAATCAATAATTATTTTGTCAAGTAAATAAATGGACACTTTGGGAGGAAACAGAGTCCTCCCACTGTGGGTTATTTAAGCTGAAACTAGACAGTCATGTACTAGAGATACTGCTGAAAAGATTCCTAAGGGAGTAGAAAATTGGTGAAGATGACTTTTAAAGTCCCTTTGACCTCTAAAATTTTTGATCCTACATTTTCATTATATTGACATTTGCACTTCACAATACCTTGCTGATCTTTCACCTGCTGTGGGAGAATGATGCAGCTTTAAGAGTAGCTTTCTGACCCAATTCTTCTTTCATATTTAAAGAATTCTTATGAATTTTGTCTTAGGATAGGCAGAAGTGTGTGGAAGCATGCAGGCTTTGAAAATTGAGCTGGTGACACTTAATAGGAAGTGAAATTGGCTTCACTGCAAAAATTCAATAAAGAAAGGGGTAACCAAATGAGAGCACTGTCCCAAACAAGCACTAGACATTCTGAAAATGGAACATCTCGCTCTTGTTTTGTTTAATCATACCCTCCTTCCCCACCTTTGAAGTTACACGAGATGGAATCATTTATGCCTCTTGCCTCAAGACTAACACTATTAGCCTTCCATCACCCCAGTAAAAAGGAATCTAGTCTAAATGGGACACTACTCTGATAATGTTGGCCGCCTGACTTACTACTTTATCCTTTGTATGGCATTTTCCACCCTTTACTGTAAAATTAAGACAACATTCCAGACAGTTGTCATTAAATTTTACAACTGCATATTTGTTTTCAAAGGATTGAAATGACTATATTTATTTTTATTATGAAAAAGCATTTAATTTCTTTTTGTTTAGAACAAAAGAAAAATTTGTGCATCATAAACAAAATTTTTCTGTTTTTCCTGTCTTCCCATCCCCCTTCCTTTTCATCTAACCTTCCTACTCCCTCCCTCAAGTTACCTTTGAGCCATTACGTTCTAAGGCTACATTTTCTTTCTTCTTCTTTTTTTTTTTTTTTTGCCATTTATTTTATTTTTTATTATGTTCAGTTAGCCACTGTATAGCACATTTTCTACTCATGATAAACATGATGATCCTTTGCCTTCAAGACCTTAATACATAGAATTTGCTTTATACCACAAGGTTTTGGTAGGAGCCTTTAGCTATATATTCAGTATTTAATGAGTATTCACCATAAGAAAGGTAGTGGGATAGACATGAGAGATACAATAACCATGCACTCAATCTCTTAGAATCTTGGGGCAATAAGAGAAATAACACCAATACTTAGTGAATAGTTACACAAAGTAAAGAGAAAGAGACTAGAGAACAGATTAAATAAAATGTAGGCATCTAAGAGAACACATCTACTACTCTTCTCTCCACTATGAGTCACATAAGAGATCAAAACAAAGATTGAAAGGTCATGTTTGAAAGTTTGGCTTTTTTGTTACTGAGAGTTTTGCAAGAGCACCTAGTCTAGCTATGTTATGCCTCCGCCTGGGAAAAAATATATTAACAGATAGAGGCAGTTCATGGAGTCTCTGCAAAGACCAGAGACTTAGAACTAGAGGAAAATAATTAAGATCCTAACACAGAGATTACACGGAGGCTACTCTAGTGGGAGCCTTGCTACAGCTGCCAACCCCCCCAACTCAAGCTCTGGCACTCTTGCTGCCAGCTCTGGTCACGGGACGCTCTGACAGATATGCCTTCATCATAATGTGTATCTTTCCCAGGAAATTCTGCCCAGCATCCTCTTCCTCACACTGCTCTCTCCTGAATCACACGCTCATGTGGGTCTGTCTGCTTGGCAGAGCCCTTGGTCACTCGTCCAATTCTCACTGAAGGAAGTTAGAAAAGGAAACTCGGGCTTCTCTCTTGGGTAGGATGGACCCCTACGGTACTAAATTTTCCTAATACAGAAAGTGTTCAAAGATGTTCAGTATCAATAAGTGTATCAATAACCACTGGAGTATCAAAGCAGGCTTTAGAAAAATGTCTGTGAAGCTCTTACCACAAACTTGTTCCATAGCAATGACAGAGTAAGCAGTCAACAGTTGAGAGAGGATTTCTGGTCAAGGAAGAAAATAATACCACCTAAGAAAGAATAATTCGTTAGGAAGGGAAGTCGGTGCCAGCAGGGCATAGGTATAGAAATTTTTTCACCACTTTTTTTTTTTTGCTATGGAAATATTAAGCATGCTATTTTACTGGTTACAACTTTTTAACCCCTTCTTGGTTAGATATTAGAAAACTTCACTTCACTTCTGTAATGGAATTTTCTGGGAAGAAGTTATTCACCTGACAGGCATTTGCTTTATAGTGCATGCCTTTTGGAATCTGAGGTGTGCTTCAAAACCCAAGCTATTTCAGCACATATCTGGGTGTGCCACATGGCTCTTTACAAACTGCCAACAGCTTTACATAAAGAAAAGTGGGCTAAGGGTCCTTTTAACCACGGCTGCAAGCTGACAAGGCATTGAATGTGCACTATTCAGCAGCAGGAACTAAAAACCTTGTCAAAATCACGCTGCTCTGAAGACAGGCTGGAAAGCCTCCCCAGCATCAACAAAAGCTGCAGTGCGAGGGCAGCTCATCCACTGTGCTTAAGGAAGAATGATCCGTCTGGCCTGGTAGCTGCCGCAGAGGCCCGTGGGCTCCTGTAATCACTGGGCATACTGGTATGGCGTGCGGCTCCCTCCACTGACACAGCATCGCCATTCACTGAACGGGGTCCAAGCAGGTGCTCTGTGGGGGGAGCTGCTAAATACTGCAGAAATTCGACTATGAGGAAAAACATGGTGCTGTAGTGCCGGCAGCAGCAAGGGAACAAAGGAAATGCACATTTGAAAATGTTTGTTTTAAACAACAGCCACCACCACCACAATCTGACTTCGCTATTAATTAGTATTTGCTTATAAGCTTTTCTTTTTTTTCTTTCACTGTCTCCGTTCCATGGTTGTTTTTTGTTGATGCTTGATGATGCGGGAAACAAAGGCAAAAGAAAAATTAAATTTCCTTATTCCTTATAGTCCATTAACAAGTCCTTGAAACAGGCAGAGTGACCTTCCTCTAGGAACTCAGCTGCTTCGATGTTGATACTTTGTTAAGGGCAAAAGGCAATCTTAGCCTGACCCCCAGGATCCTGTAAGTCTACTTTAACATATGAAAATTCCTTTGGAAACTTCCTTTATCTCTACCCCCCAAGATAGATGTTGGCAATCATCGCCCAAGCACATGACCAACCCATATATATCTGAAGGGTCTCATGACTGAGTTTTTTACTAAACAGTAATAAACGAATTTTCCTAACAATAGCTAGCCCCCTCAAGGTCTTGGAAACTTTGCTTCCAAAATTCCTTAGAGACTTACGCTATCTCTAACCCCCTCCCAACTTGAGGGTATATAATAGGCCACTCCTCAGGACCCCAGTACAGCTCTTTCTGCCCACGGGTCCTGTCCCCATGCTTTAATAAAACCACATGGAACACTGCATCAAAAACTAAGGATGTACTGTATGGTGACTAACAAAGCATAATAAAAATTATTATAAAAAATAATAAATAAACGAATAAATAAAACCACCTTTTTGTGCCAAAGACGTCTCAAGAATTCTTTCTTGGTCATGGGCTCTCGACTCCAACATCTTTCCTACATCGTCTGATATTTGCCATGAAAAGTTCTCAAAAAAGCACCATAAAGGATTTTGATTTAACTGTCACTTTTTAAGCCAGGATTTCACCCATCTTATTATCAATGTAGATGTCAGTAAACCAGAGCAGAATCAGTATGAGCTTAGGTTGGTGAGACAGACAATATTTTTTGTCTATTCTATTTGGATATCTAATGCCAGAGCACTTTGATTTGAAACCTGGCTCTCCTGCTTTTTTGTTCTGTGTTTTTAGCATACACTTTACCTTTCTGAGCCTCTGTATCCTCAACTATTCAATAGAAACAAACAAACAAAAAACAAAATCAAACAACAAGAACCTAGTTCACAGGGCTGTCATCAGTACTAACTAAGGAAGTAGTTGTAAAAGCATCAATAGCAGCGCCTGGAACACTGTAAAGATTCAGCATATATCAGCGAGATCTAGATGTGGTCCATTATGAATTTGCACAAACAGCAAACATAATATGTATTGAAATGAAAAAACCCAGTCAAATAACATACTGTACTTTTCACGTAAACAGAAAGTGTATTTAAAATTTTTCAATTCCAATTTGCATTTCCTATTTGAAAGTCAATGAAACTCCACGGCCATTATCTTTTGCTACATCTGTTAGACCTTTACCATAGTTCGCACAGAATTGAATTTAAATAAATTGTGATTTCAATCACATTCAAAAGGGTCTTCATGAAGGAATTATTTTGGATATATATGATAAAAACATTCTGAGAAGAACACATATCCTTTTTTAAAATGTGTGCTCTTATTATGCTTAAAATGTTTTAAAAATATATATGATGCACAGTTATATAATGTGTTTTGCTATTCTTGATCTGGCAACATAATCAAGATCTATATAAAATTTTATTCATCATATAGCAAAAACAATCTTGACTTTTATTACGGAAGGAAGATATAATGATTTCTGAGAGGTTTCAGTTTGACTTCTGACAATTTGAAGCTTCTTGTAATAACTAGTGATTGCTAGTTGAAATACTGAATTAGTAATTAAGGACAATGTTTGCCAAAAAAATCTAAGTGACTAAAAATGAATGGGTTACTTTTTTTTTTTTAATTGGGTTACTTCTGACCAATTTTCTTCCTTTGTCACAGATATGAAAATGTAGACTTGAACCCTTGTTGAGATGGAATGACTGGGGCCACTCTCAGGAAGACAGAGAGGGGTTGTATGCCATTGGCTGAAATCCAATTAGGTAATTCTATTTTTTCAACATAAAACGGTCATGTTATTTCAATTAAATATTGCACTTTTCATTTTCCTGCGTTCTTTCTCATCTATTCCCATGTCTGTTTAGCCATGAAAATGTAAGTTAGTGATTGATTCAGGAAGACTGACAACATCATTTTAGCTGTAGGAAAGATGATGTTTGTGATGTCTGATATGAAACATACATACACAGAGACCACACAACTGCAACATATATTGTTCAAAAGATAAGTAAAAAATAAGAAGCAGGAATTCTGATTACAAGTCTAAGAGCTGGGCTTTTAATTTTATTTTTAATCAAAAATAGTTTAAGCTGAAGGAAGCCTATGGGATAGCCTCGTCCAGAGGTCTGCAAACATTTCTATAAAGGGCCAAGTTGTAAGTATTTTAGGCTTGTGGGCCATATGGTCTTTTTCACAACTACTCAAGTCTGCCTTTGCAGAAGGAAAGCAGCCATACACATACAGGCAATACATACACAAATGAATGTGGCTGTGCCCCATTACAATATTTACAAAACCAGGTAGTGGGCCAGATTAGGCCAGCAAGCCATAGTTTGTGGACCCCTGGTCTAACCCAATCTATTTCAGAGAAGAGGGATATTGGGTTCAGAGATACTTAGTGACATATTTAACCAAATCCCCAAAAACTTTTTATCAGAGCTCAAACTGGCCAAGGTTCCATTATCCTAACCTGCTAGTTCTTTCCACTGCATCGTGGTTATACGAATGAGTAAGAAATGGCCTCTGTGTATTGGCTCCCAGATTGTTTATTTCTTCACTGCAGACTGAGACCCTTCAGCTCAAAAGCCTGCCAGCATCAAAGTTTTGCACATCTAATTATTTTAAAAATAACATAAACAAGCACATGTTTAGTCATTTAGAGTCTTCATGCTTTGACTGCACCCCTGAAACCTCAGCCAAAGCTGTTACCTATTGATCTAATGGGGCTTTGCAGTTATAAATCCCAAGCTGCCGCAGTCTTTCAGAGTTCTCTGACCTGAAGACTCCCACCAGGAAGCTAAGCAACATTATCCCTGCGCCCACTCTCAGGTTCCCTTCTCCCTTAGGAGTCCTATCTCCCTCCTCTTCTGAGTAGCAGACCCCTAAAACCTTTGGACAAACTGACGGACTTGTGCTGTAAGGGACGTCCCCCACACGGAATCCTGTCATGGCACGGCCAGCTAAAGCTTGGTGTGCTGGTGCCTGTCATGGTCATAGCTTTTTCCTTGACCCGTCCACAAATTCCTCAAATGCCGACAATCATAATTCATAAAAAAACAGGCAAAGCAGAAAACAAAAAATCTGCCATCTTTAGACGGTTTTTTTCAATTTCCCAAACTGATTTTTTTAGTAAAGTAAATTATTTCTATAAGGTGTATTTCTCAGAAATTCCTTTGCTATAAAATGGTCAAATTGAAGTAAGGAAGGTAAAGGGACTCCAAAAGGCTCTGTCTCTGCTGTTTTTCTGCTAGGTCCCATTACTCAGATTCTGTATTTTGCTACTGAGTAAGCCAAAGAAGCTATGTTCCCACTCCAAGGGGGAGGCAAGAAAGTTAATCACTCTCTGAGTTTTGTCCTGGGTTCTAAACATCTGATTATACCTAAGAAGAGCCAGATACCAAACATGTTCCAGAACATTAGCTTCAAGCAAACCTCAGCTGATGCTGGCATCAAAACCCCTACCTTTGGTAATTTACAGAATAACAGCTATTGCTCACCTGACACTCGCCTCTGATTGGACCGTACCATGGATTCCTGAAGGAACACATGCCTTAGGCCCTTTCCAATATAAACCCCTAGCCCCAAGCAATGATGAGACTCATTTTCTCTTCCTCTCCTTTCTGAGTTTCCCAGACATCCTGGTCTGCTATTCTCTACCAAGTCTCTACACTAGAAGGCTGTAAAATAGTGACTCCTTTAGTTATGAAATACTTGGTAAAACTGTTGCCTAAAATAACCTAAAACAGGACATTTCCCCCTAAAAATTGGTGATATTGGATAATGAGATTTTGAAAGAGAACACTGAAACTGTGAAGTGTGAGCTGACTCTTGCTAGCTGCATTTGTTTCAGTGATTCAGGAAATTGATAAGCTTGGAATAAGACTGCCTGGTTTCCAAACTAGAAGGAAAACAAAGATAAATTTCAAAGTCAGAGTTTTTCACCAAATGAAAGATGAGCCATTTAAATGCGGCTGAAGGAAAAAGACCAAACACAGCATGCAAACATTAAGAAATGGGTTCCAGGTAAACACCAAATCAAGAGTATCGCAATCCTGGGATGCCTGGGTGGCTCAGTCAGTTAAGTGTCTGCCTCTGGCTCAGGTCATGATCCTGGGGTCCTGGAATCAAGCCCCATGTTAGGCTTCCTGCTCAGTGGGGAGTCTGCTTTTCCCTCTGCCCCTCCCCCTGCTCATGTTCTCTCTCTCTCTCAAATAAATAAATAAAATCTTTTTTTTTTTTTAAAGAGTATGGCAATCCCATTTGTCAACACTTTTTGAAAGTATTTACATGGTGTCTAGTGGACCTTTCTCCTAAACCTAAATGGCTCTAAAAGATTAAATGCCTTGTTATATAGATACCTGATATACCCAATTTACCAGAAATTTAATATATAGAGATTTATATCTCAAAAAGAATTGTGAAGGTGGCTTTTGAGAAAAGAATTGATCCATCTTTGAAAAAAGAAATGTACTAGCAAAAGCAATGCCCAACAGTTCTTAAAGGTTGAGATATTTGAGATGTGAAAATGTATCAGGTCCCCAGCTTTTCTTTCCCCAAAGGCAAAGAACAGGTTGGAAAATCTCCTTGGCTATCAAGAAGGGCACATCTTCCAATTCTTTTTTTTTTTTTTTTTTAAGATTGATTTATTCACTTGAGAGTGAGGAGAGGGACAGAGGGAGAGGGAGAGACAGAATCCTTGAGCAGACTCCCCACTGAGCACAGAGCCCAACACAGGGCTCCATCCCAAGACCCAGCGATCATGACCTGAGTTGAAATCAAGAGTCGGCTGCCCAACCGGCTGAGCCACACAGGTGCCCCCACTTTCCAATTCTAACTCTGCAGATCTGGCAAAGGAGGATAATGGGAAAAAAGTACATCGCAAAAGTGGAGTCAAGAGTGGGTGCGAGCAACAGACTTAGTACTCTTCTCAGAGCAAACCTGGGGCTAGCCAAGCGCCTATCCTGGACGAGGGGGACCTAGCAACATCTGCCCAGCAGGATTTCAGAACTCATATGGCCCTCTAACTGCTATACACCTTCCACTTTTCATCTTTTTAAAAATCAAGGCTTAAAGAAGAATAACTGGAATTAACAATATACAAATATAAAAAAAAGTATATGTCAAAAATCGCTGGGCTACAGATATAGATACAGAAGTTAGTGGTGAAATTATACCCTTAAATATTTAATAAAATCAAGTAAAATTAATCTAAATATTCAGCATATAGGGACACCTGGGTGGCTCAGTTGGTTAAGTGGTTGCCTTTGGCTCAGGTCATGATCCCAGGGTCCTGGGATTGAGTCCCACATCAGGCTCCCTGCTCATCTCCCTCTCACTCTGCCTGCTGCTCCCCCTGCTTGTGCTCTCTCTTGCTCTCTCTCTCTCCAGCAAATAAATAAAATCTTTTTAAAAAAATTATAAATACTCAGCATACAAAGCTATCATTAGAACAAAATGCTTCTTTTATTCAGCTTGTCTATGAAATCAATCTATATTGTAGAACCTTCTTTTGTATTGCTGCACTTAATTCCATTGTAGAATTAACCACATTCATCTATCAGTTTTCTGTTGATAGACACTTGGGTTGCATCTAATCTTAGCTATTGTGAATAGAGCTGCTAGAAAAATTCGGGTGTAATTCTTTTTGTGGGCATGTTTTTATTTCTCTTGCATTAATACTTACAAATGGTATCAGGTCAAGTGGTAGATGCAGTTTTAACTTTATAAGAAATTGTCTATTCTTTTGTCAAAAGTGCCATTTTATATTCCAGCAGGTATAAGTATTTGAAAGGAGAACTAAACCTATCACTTTTCGTGAGGGGTATGATTGGATACCAAGAAAGTAATTAGAAATGCATTTAAAACCAGTGAAAGTTTACAGTTTCAAGTTTAACGTCTTAAAAAAGCATTTATCAATGATTTAAATAAAAAAGCTTTTCCACAATGAAGAAAACTGTCAACAAAATGACAAGGCAACCTACCAAATGGGAGAAATTATATGTTCAATAAGGGGTTAATATCCCAAATATATAAAGAACTTATAAAAATCCACACCAAAACCACAAATAATCCAGTTAAAAATGGGCAGAGGACCTGAATAGGCATTTTTCTAAAGAAGACAGCAATGGCCAACAGACACATGAGAGGATGCTCAGTGTCACTCATCATCAGGGAAATGCAAATCAAAACCACAAGGAAATATCACCTCACACTTGTCAAATGGCTAGAATAAAAAAGATAAAAATAAGTGTTGGTAAAGATCTGAAGAAAAAGACACCCTTGTACAACTGCTGATGGGAATGCAAAGTGGTGCAGCCACTGTGGAAAACAGTATGGAGGTTACTCAAAAAGTTAAAAATAGAACTACCATACGATCCAGTAATTTTATTACTAGGCATTTACCCAAAGAAAATACAAACACTAATTCAAAAAGATACATGCCCCCCTATGTTTACTGCAGCATTATTTACAATAGCCAAGATATGGAAGTGACACAAGTGTCCATCAACAGATGAACGGATAAAGAAGATGTGGTCTATATATACAGTGGAATATTACTTGGCCATAAAAAAGAATGAGCTCTTGCCACTTGAAACAACATGGTGGACCTGCAGGATATGAAGGTAAGTGAAATAAGTCAGACAGAGAAAGAAAAATATCATATGATTTCACTCATATGGGGAATTTAAGAAACAAAACAAATGAATAAACAAACTAAAAAAGAGACGAAAGAGTGCAATTCTTAAATACAGAGAACAAACTCGTGATTGACAAAGGAAAGGTGGGGGAATGGATGAAACAGATAATGAGTATCAAGAGTACACTTACCGTGATGAGCACTGAGTAATGTATAGAATTATTGAATCATTATATTGCACATGTGAAATTAACAACACTTAATTATATGTCAATAAAAAATTAAATGAACATAAAATATATATAATGAAAAAAGCATCTCATTACAAAAATAATTTTTAAAACCTCTATATTAAAATAATTAGGAAAACATTCAACAATATGTAAGTATCATATGGAAATCATAAAATTTAGTGAAGAACATCAAAGAAGATATAATAAATATAATAAATGTAAAATGTTCTATAATCCTATAAATGAAAATATCAGTTCTCCTCAATTAAATTTATGAATATAATGAAATTGTAATCAACAGTGCAACAGATACATAATAGAAAACTACAAACTCATATTAAAATTTATATGGAAGATCGTAAGTTGATTTTAATTCTACATGATCTCATGTATATGAAGGAATAGTTATTTCAGAAAAATAGTACAAATCAATGTATAATTTACTGAAGTAATTAAGGATATTTGAATGAGGGTTTTTGGCACTGATGTAAGAAGTCACAGATTTATAGAAATAATAAATTTATTAAAAGAATTGCATTGGTTACCCATTTATAAACAAATAATGTCAGAATTTATCTCAAACCATTGACTATGATGAACTCCAGGCTGATTTCGGAAAGAGAGAGGGAGGAAGGAAGAATCAAATTTATGCTCATTTTGAGGATCCCTTCATTTTATTCAGTTATCAAGTGTTCAAGTATAAGAAAAACTGAGCAATCATCCCGTTAAGTTCTTCTTTTAAAATTATATTTCATAAAAAACTGTGTATACACACACAAACCCTGAAGAAGGGACTAGGGAAGAATAGAAAGCCTGGAAGAGAATAAGGGATACTGATGAATCCTTGGAAAGACAAAGAAACACTGAGCCAGTAAAACAGTTTGGGGATACATGTAAGATTTCGTCTTGAAAAGATCCCACGTCACAAGGTAGGTAGGCAGGCATGTTCATCATCGAGAGAAAGAGAGAAGCAAACAGGCTGAACATTTCTGACCTAATACACATTTCTGATTTTCTAGTTGCAGAAACTCAGATTCAAAGACTTAAAATGGTTTCTTCTAACCTAGCTAGAAATCAGCAGCAACAGAATAGGAACATATAACTAGGGAAAGAATGTCTTCCAAGGTGCCACACTGAATGATCAGAGGCTATGGCTTGCCTGGAGTCACCCTCGACTTCCCCTCAATTTTCTTTAGAATCAACACATACATTTGCATATGACTTATTATACAAATGAATACATCTGTGTGTACTTTATATATATCATATTTATACATATTACATTTATATATTTATAATGAAAATATACAATGTATTACATAAGTTTATACACACAAACGCATACACACACACACACACACTACAAGACAATGAAGTATACATCATATTTCCTGCAAGCCAGGCGCCCCTCTTTTTACTCTTTTCTGTGCTATTTTGCAGTGAGAATGCTATCTTGAATTCAAATAAAACTGTGGTTGTTATAAAATAGTTTTGTTATGCTGACTAGATATTAGAAATGCACAGATGTTCCTAAGTGAATTGGTATATCACTGGCAAAAGAAAACCATAAAGAATTAATGCAATTTCACCCTTATCTCTATGGAAATGTAGAAATCAATGAAATATGATTCAATGCCCATATATCTTTAGTAATAATTTAACAAGACTGCAAAATTAATATGCTTGAAATTATTACAAATATGATGCTAGCACTACTCCGTTGGCAATACCAACAAATCTATCAACATGTAATGATTAGTTTGCCTATTCATTCAGTAGTGTTATGGAAATTTGGTAGTTTAAAATGAATTCCGTATTTTATGAAACAAAAGCTTTATCACCCACTTGTATTGTTGAGAGAAAAAGCAGCAGATCCGTCTAAAGAACACCAATCGCTATTACATTCAACATGAAAAGGCACTCTGATTTCCTCAGGAGTCCTATAACGTATGTGAGACCCTGAAGCTGCCATCCAAGAATCTTAGATCTAATCACTGGTTGAGAACTTATTAGCTGCGTGCCCTCGGGCAAGTCACTTTTTCCTCTTAACATATTTGCTCCCCTGTAGAAAGTGTTGTGACAATCAAATGAGAGACTATATAAACAGAGTTTGTAAATCAAAAAGTACTCCCCAGACTTTGGTTGTTGGTGTTGTTACGACTGTGGGCAATTAGAAGATATATAGGAATACTATTTTTTTAAAAAAACCTTTTATTTTTATATTTTCTTCACAAGCTTTATAAATAATAATGCGATTATTAAGAACACTTGTTGAACATTTGTGCCCTGGTACAAAGTATAAAGTCACCAGCTCATAGGGCATAAATATGTCTATAAGCTTCTTAAATTTTATTCCTTTAAAAAAAAAAAACCACTTCATTGAGGTATGACTGACATACTCAAAGCTATACATATTTAATGTATATGTCTTGATGAGTCTGGAGAGAAGTGTGAAACCATCACCCATGAAACCATCAACACAACCAAAGCAATAAACAGACCTACCACCGGAATACTCATAATGGCACCTTATGATTTGCTCTTGGCCCTTAAACCTTTAGAGAAGGATTCTGACAGCTGTTCCAGAGGATGGTCCCATCTCAAAATCATATTTTGAAATGTATCCTTGAGTAGCTGGTGTGGTAGGGAAAATTAATGAAGCCAGAATGTGGTTTTGAAAATAAAATACCATGACTGTGTGATAACCATGAGTCTCCAGACATTGCCCATGAAAAGAAAACAGAAAATAAATGGCGAAGTGTGAAAGAAAATGTAGAGAACAACTGAAGACATTCATGGTTTCCACTAGGGTCTATTTGTGTAATGGGAAACATTTTACAAAAGGATGTTCTTTTTCTTTCATGTAAGAGAGGATTACCCCGGGACTTAGAAAAACCAACTGTGTAATAACAGTACTGGAGTGACCATCTTGGCCACACTACTCTACCTCTCTGTTCATTGACTTTCTCAGGGGAAAATGTGGATTTTGAGTAGAAAGGCTATGTAAGGCTCTTTCACATTCTAAAAGATGGCGGTGGGGATGGGGTAAGGAACAAAGCAGTAAAATATGGCAAGAATTCTACATGTCTACAAGAAGCACTCTGTAAAACTACTTAGGGATTCTGATGTAGTCCACTTGTGATTTTTAAGCCTTGTGAAAACCAGCATTCTTGGGAAGCTTTTAAAATATATATATATATATATATATATATATATATATATGGGACCCAATCACTCAGAATTTATGATTTAGTAGATTCTCTGTGTTTTTTCCTCATTGGAGGATGAATTGTTAAAGACATCCACTTGTATCCCCAGTACCTAGAATAATTTAGGCTCAGCAAAAGTTTGCAGAATATGTGAATCATGAATTCCATGTTTCATGGGGAGATAGCATGCAAAATATGTAGGGAGAAAGCAAGTATATGGATGTAAAATGAAACTCTAACACATGACTTTGAAGGTTACAAGGAATGGACTAAGGGAGAGACAGGGATAGACCACTGCCTTAATTAAAATTAAGACTATTTAAATCTCTGAGCCATAAAATTCAGAAAATACAAGTCTGATTTTAGAGCATGCAAGTACTACACAGCATGATAAACTGATGCTGGAAAGGGAAGCAAGTTAATGGAGGGTCTTCAGGGGTGCCTGGGTGGCTCCGTTGGTTAAGTGTCTGCCTTCAGCTCAGGTCATGATTTCAGGGTCCTGTGATCAAGCCCCATATGTCAGGCTCTCTGCTCAGCGGGGAGCTTCTCCCTCCCACTCTCCCTCTGTGCTTCCCACCCCCCTCAGATAAATAAAATCTTAAAAAAAAATGGAGGGAAGGTCTTCGGTGTCCTTCTAGGCACGTTATCCTATGCTTGATGCTTTCAATTCTTAAATTAAAAAGTTTTTTTGATTATGAAATGTCTTTTTTCTCTAAAGGCTTAGGTTTCTAGAGCCCTCCAGGTCTCGGGAGTCATCCCAGCCCCGAGGAAATAAACACAGGGCTCCACAAAAGGCAGCATGAAGCCATCAGATTGAGGAGACAGAGCACAATGATGGCAGAGACTGCTTATCAATCACTTAAGATTGTCATTCATAAGCTAGAAGCAGCTGAAACTGTGAACATGAGAAAGGCTAAAATCTTGCCACCTAGGAACTTAGATTACAGTAATGAGACCCCAACTCTCCAGAGCTGGAAATCACCCCAGGTTTCATCACTGAATAGTGATAGTTACACACCTATAAATGATCACATGTACGGCACATATAATCCATACAAAAAACTGGAGCTAATTTCAACACAGACTAATGTTCCTTAGTGTATAGTGAAGACATAAGTGACTTTTGTGCACCATATCCTGCTTCATTATAAGACAACATATAATACAGAACTGCACACAGCTTTCTCTAATTGCTGAAGAGAGACAAAATGAAATGTGCATTCAAGGCCCCATACAGGAGGCCAGACCAGAGTCAAGTCACCAAACACCTGTTGTTACTCTCAAGCAGATAACAGAAGCTGTCATGAAATCTAATCCAAGCTACAAACCAATGCAAAGCAGACATTAATGATGGTGTTCCTGTATCAGCTAGGAACGCATCTGGCTTCAAGTAAAAGAAAACCTGTACTAGATTTCGTAAGAATCTATTTGACTCATGTACCAAGAAGTACCAGGAATGGCTGCTACAGAAGTGTAACAACGCCTTCAGAAAGAAACTCCTTCTATCTTCCTTTTTTAGTACACTTAGTAATGGCTGCTCACTTTTATGCCCGGATAGCCTCTTCCAGACAGAAAGAAGGAGTAAGGAGAAGAGGTGGCACTGGCAGAGACCAGCCTTTAACTTTCATTGTCTTATGGCAACTTCTAGTTAGAAGGGGTTTGGAAATTGAGTTTAGGTCTCTAATTTATAGAGTCTACTACCTATTCTTATATAAAGTCCTATAAACTCAGGTTAGAGAAGCCAATGGAAGAAAATACATTTAAAGCTCTTATAATATATCCTAATATATCTGTATATGATCTGCATGTCAAATGTTTCCATACTGTTACTTTTTCATCTTACCAAAAGGTGTCAATGGAACGTTTTCATATAATTTTGTCACTATGGCCACATACCTCCTCCAATTTCAGAGGGTAAAAGGTCAAAATAATATACATTAGGTATCTTCTAATGTTGGCCACTTCTATATCATTAGTGGGCAACATTTCAAGCATAAAACACATTTAAAATTATGAACACAAAAATATTTGTCATTTAATATTTTTGAACAGTATGGAAAAACAGACCAAAAAATGCCATAATCCCAGAGTGTATATTTAGGATGTAAAATTCTGATGCATTAAATCAATGGATTTTCAATCATATGCTAGAAAGCAATTTCATGAGATCAATGTATTAGATTTAAAGGAAAATCAAATAAACATCTGTTTTAAGCCTGTACTTTTGCAAATTGATTTTGCAAACATTAAATCAAAATTTATTTTAAATGCATGTAGGACAGTATAAGACTAATTGAACAGACAGATAGTACTCATGTGATTTCATACTGAATAATTTACTACAGAGACATATGCATTAAAAACTTAAAACTTAAGTTGCTTTATATAAATATAATGGAGTCCCTGAAGAAGAAGAGAAGGGAAAGGGGCAGTAAAATTTTTTCGAAGAAACAATGATGACAATTTTTCAATTCGATGGAAACTATAAACCCACAGATCCAAGAAACCCAATAAACATCAAGACAAGAAACGTGAAGAGAACTATTCCAAGGCACATCATAATCAAAGTGCTTAAAACCCATGATAAAACATTAAAACCAATGAAACGAACAAAAAGACATGTTATAAAAAGAAACAGATACAAGCCAACCACCGACTGCTCATGGGAAAAATGCAATACTACATATAATGCATGGTTCATCCGTACAGTGGAATAGTTCTTTGCATTAAAAACAATGAACTACTGATACATATACAAAAATGGATGAATCTCAAAATATTTACCTGAGTGAAAGAAGTCAGAGTATACACTGTATGTTTTGATCTTTAAAAAATTTTTAGAATAGGAAAATTAGACTTCAGTGACAGAAAGTAGAACAGTGGTTGTTTGATAGGGAAGGGGCAGGAATTACAAGGGAAACAAGGAAATGTTTAGGGGTGATAAACAAGTTCATTTTCTTGATTTTGGTGATGGTTTCAGGTTTTATATATACACCAACCATACCAAATTTTACATCTTGTACATTTTCAATGTGTACATCAATTATACCTCTATAAAGCCTTTTATAAATAAAAATAAGATAAAAAACCTATGAAGCAGTAAATAATGATAAATTCTGCCATCATTTTTTATACATATCCTCTATTTTTACACTAAACTTAGAATAAAAGTATACAGGAAGAAATGATAAAACTTTTATGTCAATTGGTTTTCCATTCACTAATAAATGTTATAGGATATAAAGACTCCAATATTTTTTTTCCGGTGGCAAATCGTTGCCAATAAAAACATGAAGGTATCAAAACTAAAGGGCACTTTTGCTTTGCCCATTCCCAAAACACTTTGGGTTAGTGTGGAGCTATTACTCAAGGAAAAAAATTCTGTTTAAAAATGTGGATTTCCCATCAGAGTCCTGTCATAAAAAAATCATACAAATTTGTTTATCACTTGGTGAAAAAATTAAGAAGGTCATTATTATGGAACATTGGTGAGGCCAGGTATTGTTAAAATTGTTAAGCTAGTTTTCTGGCTTGGAGCAGAAGAAAGCTCCAGCAGCAACATCTCAGATATCATCTGCTCTGGAAGCATTAATTGGTGATATTTCTCCTATGGCATTTATCTTTACTATGAAATGAGATGAAATTTATTTTAGGGCAGCCACCTTTAGATTTTCATCTACTTTGGTCAAACTGACACCATTGAAAAAGTCATCTGATTTTGTTAGACCCCTTCGTATCTTACAAAGAATATTAGCACACAAAAATGTCAAGAGATAAAAAAAAATCTCGTTACTCTTGCTCTGTGGAGCATCTGTGATGTTTGATAACTTATGTTATTTGCTGCTTTGGTCATGGAGAAAATCCACATGTAAGTCATTATTTCCACATTGACATATGTTATCTTCATATATTATTAAGCATAGATTCAGCTAGTGTTAGATTTCTTAGGTTCACTGGCCGAACAGCAAAGCAGCAGGGTAAGGGCTATGCTGGTGATCAAGAATAAAAATGAAGAGCTGCTGTGTGTGAGGCTGACCTCGTGACTCCAATTGTTCTTCGTGGAGGTGGGCCTGAAGGTTGGTGATCCAGGAAGCCACGTGATTAGAAGAGGGCAGATCTGTGATTTCTGCTTTTTAAGACAGTTTTTTTAAAGCCAGCCCATCAACACTCAGAAATTCCCTATATTGCCACATAGGTAAATTATTGCATCATAAACATATATCACAACGTTTTTTAAAAATATTTTATTTATTTGAAAGAGAGAGAGATAACACAAGTGGGACGGGCAGAGGAGGAGGGAGAGATAGAGTATCGAGCAGACTCCACTGAACGTGGAGTCCAATGAGGGGCTCGATCCCAGGACCCCTGAGATCATGACCTGAGGCAGAAATCAAAAATCAGACACTCAACCAACTGTGCCACCCAGTGCCCCATAACATTTCATTTCTTAATGCATCATCAAGCCAATCTGATATTCAGTGTAGCAGGCCAGACAGGAGTCTATTAGAATCCATTCCTGATCCCTAATTTCCAAACAATTTCTCATCACCTCAAAAATTATTACACTGAATTAAAAAAAAAAGCACATATGAAAGGGGATATTAATTACAACTCCATCTATTCTGACCCTCTCTACTCTTCTGCCCATTGTAAAGTTACTAAACAATAAAAGTTGCACCATAACCCTTGAGGTTGTAGGAGTCAGTGTGTATCTTTTATCTTACGTGGCCCAGGATTTAAAACTGCAGATGTTCGTTCAGCTGCTGCCAGAGACCTCTTCACGTTTTAATAGTTCACTTTCAGCTGACGGAACTGACTTTCAAGAACACATTCTTACGGATTCCCAGCCACAGTGTAAGGTCATTAGCCAAAGTTTAGGATTATGAAGTCATGCTGTCAGAATGCTGATCACTAGAAGGAACGAGTGCAGCGCCAGGAGGAGGGGTCACTTCCTCCCAGTTCAACATATTTTGACTTGATCTTTATGGATAAGAAGCAATAATAGCAATTCTCCCAAATTCTAAGACTAAAGAGTTGTTGATTTTGTCCTCTATTGTGCTTATCCAGTCCCACTGCCACTGTGAGTACCACATTTTCATTGTACTGATAGTAATCTTCACATGTTACTCAACTTCCCTTATTTAGCTATTAAATGGGAGTTATATTTAGGAAAACCCATACCCCTCCACCCAGGATGTGATATTGGCATGTATTAAGCAGCCTGAATGATCAGAGCAATCCAGGACTTCTGATGGGCCTATTTATTCCCTTAACATAGGACATTTCTTCATGATGAGTAAATGACCCAGCACCACCCACTCCTAACTTTCTATTATTCTACACTTTTGCCTAGTATGCGTCTATTAGTGCCTAATGTCCCAAGTCCAAAAAGCACCAGAACATCTGTTCCCAAACCCTAGCCCACTTGACTAACACCTTGGCAAAGGGTCTCATGCCTGAGTGGAGATATCAGCGCTACACCTAGCACAGTTCAGGCAGAAAGATTATGAAGGTTAACCTTCTACTTCTTTGCAATTAGTAGCATCTTGGGCCTCCAGAAGGTGGTACTTTAGGCTCTTCGTGTTTCAGGGTTCCATATCTGAACCCCTGGACTTGATGCAGAAACTCTGGATTATAATATTAGTAAAACTGAGATTCCACTAGTTTGCAGCAGCTCTAATGCAGCCATTTGGTGCCAATCTAGACATACAGTACCTACAGTTTGTAGGTAGCCTTTCCAGGCTGAGGTCAAAGACCCAAACTGCTCCATTTTACGAAAAGGAAATGGTGAGTTCTGAGGGACCTTCTCTCCTATAGCAATTATTAATTACTTACAATATTATATAATCCTTTTTAAGCTGTATTATCAGGGCTGGCATAGGACAGCACTCTGTATTAGCTGTCTGACTGCCTTGACAGGCATCAGGTCATCTTAGGTAGCTTTCTTAAACAGTGATTAGAAGAAAACAATGTGCACCAGTGAATCACATTAAACTAGCAATAAAATTGTGAGAGTCTTTCTCTTTATTAAAATTAGAGTGAATCAAACTAGGCATGGAATAATAAGCAAAATACAGCTCTTGTATATGAGCGCCTTGGGAAGAGTACTTGCCAGTGAAGCAGCATGAAAAACAGATTTCATAGTCAGGATCTGTTTCAAATGTACTCTGGAACTCAAGGACATAGGTGATGCCAGTCCTGATTTTAGATGTCTGCCTACATATTAGATACCACTCCTTAGCCTTTAAATACGCCCGTGTTGTTCTCATTAACAATGAGAGCAAGAACAGCAACGAAAAAGAGGAAGACGAGGCGAAGAAGAAAGAGGAGGAGAAAAAAAGGAAAACAGCAAAGAAAAGAAGCACTAACAACAAAAAAGCAAACAAGAGCTACGCACCTCTCTCTAGCTACTGTGTGATATCTTTCCTTTCTGTCTGTGGCATCAACTTTATTTGCCATTACCCGTATTCCCTGACTTCTCTAGTAATATAACCCTCAATTTTTAACTGTGCACATGGAATGAAGGGTACATTTCCCAGCCTCCTTTGATACTAGGCTTCACTCTATGACTAAGCCCTGGTCAAAGGAACCTGAAAGTTTCCAGAAATCAGCACTATGGAAGGGTTCACCCTTCCATATCCTTTCTCCTTCTTGATGGCTGCAATGCAGTCATGAGGGGCCTGAAACTCAGAAGACATCTTAGATTATAAAATGGAAGTTGAGGATGGGGAAACAGTAAAATTGAAGGAGGTTGGGTCATCCCGATGGTCCTGCAGCCACCTTAAACACACACATTGTTGCCTGTCAACTATATTCCAATAAAGCAGGAAAAAATAATAGCCATGGTGCTGTAAGGATGAGAAAAAAGCCTGGTTTTGTTTTATAAATGCTTACTATTAAAAATGTGTTTAATACGTTGTAGCGACTATTATGATGATGATAAAGAAATTCTCATTATCAGCCAGGCATGTACTAGGCACTATTTGCACAAGACAGCCCCTGTCCTCATTAAGCTTATAGTAAGAGAGAATAGATGGCACACGACCACCTATTACAATGCATGAAATTGTAGAACACAGGCAGATGTTAATAACCTTTTATTTTATCCTGCACTGTATATCTTCCTGGGTTTCTTAAAGAATGTAAAAATCCATCGAACTCTCACCGTTTAGATATATCTCCAATAGTACCAGTGGATAACAGAAGTAAAACTATTAAAAGAAGTAAGAAGAAATTCTAAGATATTTTATCATATTTTTGTGCCAAAGATTTGAACAAATGAAACCCTATGATGCCAATTTAGCACATATCTTCTTTAAAAATACAGCGTTTTACTTACAGGAATAGAATTTCAATTGTGATATGTACATAAGATTTATGCTATGTGTTACTTGACTCAGATAAAAACTGATGGTAAATGTAAAGCCTGGTTATAATATATGGCAATTGAATATATTTAAATATATTTAAAGGAAATCAATAATTAAAAGTATAACTACTCAGGAAAGAAAATACAAATAATTGTATTTCTGAAATAAAGTTCAAATTGCATTACTCACAATTTTATTTTATAGTGAGCATTTAATTAACTCACTGCATATACATCTTAAATATTTTCTACTCATGTGACATTTTTCAAAGAATAATAAATATCTCTGGATGAATTTTTTTTAAAGAAAAAGTGAAAATTCAGGTTTTTGTCTTGGTTTCATTTGCAGTAATGCAGATGTCTCAAATAATGGTGCTAGATAATATTTTTTATATTGTAAGTAAATTAATTTTAGCAATGGAAACAGATTGGCTCATAAAATCACAAGTTATTTCTTTACATGTACTATGTAAAGTGGCCCTCAAAATTTTCTAGTAATGGACAAGATTCGTAAATATATTTTTTTTGATCAAGGTATACAGAATATAGAGAATGGGTACTTAATCTGGATAAAATTATATACAAAACAGAAAAAGGCCTAAATATTTATTCACTCAGACTTCCTTCTTCCCAGAGTGACCCCAGGATTCTCCTAGGCCAATAAAGCATCTGGACCTGCCTCAGTCATCTGGAAGCCAGGCGAGGAACCAGCCCAGGGATAAAGCTGGACACACAATGGAAAAATCAGAGAAGAAAAGAACCCGAATCTATGACGACATAGGGGAGCCACTGAATCAACAAATTCCAGAACCACCCTATGTCTGGACTTGTTGTTTTGTGAGAAAATAAATTTTCTGTTGTTTAAGTCAATTTGAGTTTCCTATTACTCAGAGCTAAAAGCCATTTGATTATTATAATTTCTTTCTGCACAACTGGAAAATCACTACATGTGGACTTGGATTTGGAAAAGACCTAGAAGTCACCATGGTACAATATCTTCTCAATTCACAGTGAAAGTCGTAAAGTATTTTGCAAGTAATATTTCGGTTCTTCTAATGCTAACAAGTGGTGAACTTTTTAAATACTTTAGTCTCTCTACTGCAATGTTGGAAAACTATGTGCTCTGCTTTGAGAAAGAAAAAAATGGTCATCAGCCTTTACTTTAAGGCTTCTGATAAATGACTCTACTGACTTTTAAAAAGATGAAAAGCGATCCAAGTATTTAAGAAGCGGGAAGAGTCAAGACCCTAAAGTATTAAAGATAAGTAAGGATTCAAGGTTTTCATTAGAAGAAATCTTCCTCAGTTTGCTGGTCATTGGAACATTAATTATGAGCTATTTTGGCATAAGTCTTTGCTAATGCAAGACTGAAGCAGATCGTTCTAATGGCTAGCTCTAATTCATGGAAAAGTCTTTCTTATAATAAGCAGAACTCTGGCTTGCCTTAACTTATCAACATTTGTCTTCTGAATGAGGCCTTTTCTTTTACCACATTAGGGCCTTTTAAATAATTGAAAGCAGCTGCTATTTTCCCTTCTCATTTCTGTTTTTTCTTTCCAGTGTCTGCAAGTTGCAGGAATGGAGAAATGGGAATATTCCTTCACCCACAGGGTAACATACGGATACTTTTATTTCTTTTTTCAGGAAAGATGAGTCTAGGAAACACAATTTTCGTTCTCTATTCAAATCTACTCACATTCTCTTCTCTCTTCTATGCAGAGAGAGTGATTAACATAGGCAAATCCATCCTAATATTCACTCCTCTCTAATGCTCAGAGTTAATATTCCAAAATTTACTGATCATATGTGTCTTGACCTCTCAGCAATTTCTTTCTCAGATGACAAGAATGTCTATAAATGGCAGACATTCTCTTCAATTTTACCTACGTAGCAAGCTCGCCATTAAAGACCATTAAAGGCCTCCACAATCCTCCTGACTATAAGAAATTACTGTTATTAAACTGCTAGGTCTGAATCTGGATAAGCTAAGGGAGATCAGCTCATAAAGGAGAGTCAGAAAGCCTCTCCTTGCCCTTAGGTCCAAGCCACATTTTCACACTCAACGTGAACAGCAAGCTGTGTGCTTTGGAGGATAACACTGATACTGGATGTACTCCATCCTTCATCCAAATCCTTGCACTTCATCTCTGTTGGCTCAGAACCTAGAGTGAGTCTCAGTATTATTCATATCTGGCAGCTCTCCCCTAATAATCCCTAGTTCATTCAGTGTTCTTTCTTACACGCTGTCCTTAATCTCCAAAATTATGTTTATCCCTTCCCGAATATCCTGTACTTTGTATAGGCACCTCTTACAATGTGGTCTCGGCACCACAGTATATTGGTAAAAAATACATCCTTTTAATTGGTTAACATCCTGGCTCTAGCATTTACCAGATGTGAGTGCTTGGGCAACTTTTTGATGGCTCTGTTTTAGGGTCTCCAACTTAAATGGACAGAATATTGACTTCACAGAATTGTTACGAAGTTGGAGATAATGAAGACAGCATTTGTAATCACTCAGCACAGTGCCTGCTATGTACTAGTTCCATGAGAAATTTTAGTTTCTCTTTCAGTCTCTTCACACAAAACTGAACCTACTTTAATGTCATACCTAGCACAAATAGGAGACACTTAAAATTTTATACTTGCTCCATAGATTAGACATATTTGGAGGGAACTTTGTGGGGCTGATTAACATTAATGTGGAACCATGTGTAACACTACTTAAGAAAGATCACCTTTATATTAAGAAGTTATACCTCCTCAAAACATTTGTTCATTGTAATATAAAAATCAGGCAGGGGAGCCTAGGTGGCTCAGTTAAGCTTCTGACTCTTGATTTTGGCTCAGGTCATGATCTCAGGGTTGTGGGACTGAGCCCTGCATTGGGCTCCATGCTTAGCGAGGAGTCTGCTGCTCTCTCTCCCTCTGTTCCTCCCCCCACTCACATACTCTCTCTCTCTCAAATAAATAAAAAACAAATAAATAAAATCTTTAAAGATAAATAAATAAAAATAGAAAAAATAAAAAATAAAAATCAGGCAAATTTAGCCTCTTTTCTGAACCGCCACTTACATGCTATCTTCTTCATGAAGGTTTACTGATGTCTCCTCAATCAACCTCATCAGAGTCAAACTGATGCATTTGATTTAGACACCTCCTATATTACTGATTACATCCTATATTTTACTATAATTTGTTATTTTATAATCCACACTACATTGTAGACATCTTTGAAATTGACACTACGGTAGTGTTCCATACTAGTGTGCCAATCTAACATTAGAATCTACTAGAAGTCAAAGGACAATGTGAATAAAGGGCTAATACTAGGCCTGGGGTAAGGCAGGGCTGCTAGAAAAATTTTCCTTGGAAACACTACTTAAGACAAATGAAGAATGTTGTTTATATCTTCACGGTGTGTCACTACTGGGTCAGGGGAGATATGAGTTGGCATGTAAGCCTTCGACTACAATAGTTTATAAAACTGGTGGGCAGGGGGGCTATGGCCTTCTATAGGTCAAGGAGATCTACACATTCTTTGGTTCTCAACCATGGGAGCCATACATGCCCCATATAGAAGAAGACAAAGAAGCTGCAGTTTTG
Source organism: Ursus arctos (assembly GCF_023065955.2). Taxonomy (NCBI): domain Eukaryota; kingdom Metazoa; phylum Chordata; class Mammalia; order Carnivora; family Ursidae; genus Ursus; species Ursus arctos. The sequence goes on along the minus strand of NW_026623100.1, from coordinate 53,453,979 downwards.
GGTACCTGTCAGATCTCCTAATGAGATGAAGATGTTGTGTTTTCTGTATTTCCTGTTTTGTATACTTCTAAGAAGCTAATTAACTGTAGTATTAGATTAATGCCTCTTCATTTATGTTTCATGAGTCTTACTGCCAATCTGAAACTGGAACCATAGCTTTGTTGCTGCAGGGTTTCTACTGTAGCTTATTCAAATCATGAACAACCAACAGAGCATTTACCAAATGATTTTAGCTCATCAGAATAATAACCCTGTTACTTGTAACTACTGAAATATCATGGCAAAGGTAGGGGATCAAAAAAGTTCAGGATGTATTATAATAATTGAGTGGTCGATATGACTAATATGTAAGATGGAAGGAAGAAAAACCAGTGGCTACTGAACTGTGAGACACGGCAGTGAACTTGTGCAGCCTGACCCCACCTCTGAGTTTTACACAATGTTTTTACAAATATGCATATGATTATTTCTGAAATGTTCAGATTCTAAAGACATTCTGAAAGATGACCCCAAGAAAGGGTAAGAGCTATTACTTTTACTCCAGTTTAAAGAGTTTGTCTGATTACCCTTTTGAGAAGAATTCAGGCAATTTATATGGAAAATTATTTCTTTGATGCCTCCAGGTTACTACTTAGCAAATTACTCTTAGACTCTACCAAATGGCTTTCATTAGTTAAAACTAAGGTTAATCTCCCCCGCCCCCCGAAATGTCTTGCTCATCCTTGAAGAATTACTCAAATATTGTTTAAGGGCAAATGTTTCCAAGAGTCTAGGACAGTAGTCAATCTATTATATTACTTCTAATGAACATTATCAGAGCTGTCCTTCTACTTTCCCTAATGCAAACATAGCACATTATTGGGTTGGAGGAAAAAGTGCTCAAATAGGAACAAGGCTGATGTAAAAACCAAGTGTTTTTAATACGATTTTTGTTTTTAATACGATTGGTGATGGGAACAAAAGAGTTAGGTTGAGCCAAGGTATCCTTGGCTGAGTGGAGACTCATCATCCCATCTAATGACTTTCTAGTTCCTATAACAGAGTCAAGCATTCAGGAAAGACCAAGACTACAGCAGCAGAAAACACAAATGGAAAGATTTCAAAACATTCACTAAGAGTGTGGGTGGTTAAGGCAGCATTGATGACCAACAGGCAGTGCTTCTTTTTCACACACAGATTGTCTACAATGGCTAACGCATTATAGTCAGGAATGGCTTTGCCTTCAAGTGAGACAATAACCAAGCAATAAAAGCCTGGTGGGTTCCACCCTTGGAATTAATTTGATTTCTGCATATAGCCATACAAACACACACACACACACACACACACACACACGAGAGAGAGAGAGAGAGTGCAAGACAGAGAAAGAGAGAGAGAGAGAGAAAGAGACTGAGACGAGAGGAAATGAAGGGGAATCTAGTCCAGGCTTTTATTGCTTGGCTATTTAAAAAATAAAAATAATTCCCCTGTTCAACATACTAAAATTGCAAAACAAAAAAACCATTAAAGCTACTTAAGATTAAAAATACTAGAGATTATAAGAAAGGAAATAAAAATAAAATAGCAGACAGTATAATCAACAATTGAAAGCATAATCTTGGGAGACAATTTTCCATGGATCTCTTCAGTTTCTATACACCTTGTAAAGAGACACTGGCCGTTTTTGTCCTGAGCTATCTTCTCAAGGATACCTGTGTAGCAAACAGCTTTGGAAGACAGAGATAGTATAATCTCCGGAGATGGCAGTTTGTTTCTTGACCAGCGTAATACAGGTAATGTTTCCCTCCAAGGCAAAGTTTGGGCAGGTTACCAGCCCCAAACCCTTATAACACTGGGGATTTCCTGAGTTCAGTGTTCATCTGGGACACAGACCTACTGTGTGCACAGCAATCACTTGAGTCCCTCTCCTTTACTCCCAAGGGCTATGAGGGGTTGGGCGGAGAGAACCAATGTGTATATGAATCTCATGTTATCTGCGGTGCAGTGAGTTATTTGACTCCATAAAGGAATCTCGTGTTTTCCATCAATATTCATAAAATGGCAGCAGGCTAAATTGTTAGCTTGGAAAATGGGTTAAAGTCTCAAACTTAACACACCCCAGAGATAGCTATAATTCAAAAATAAAAGGCTTCTTCCTCCCAAAAGGTCCTTAAATAAAGAAGTTTTCAAGTGCACAAAGTGTTATGAGTTCATTACCAATAAATATTCATTTAAAAAAAACCTGTTCATCAGGAAGAAAAATGAACCAACCTGAAATCATAAGCTACCTGAGACACGATGAGCACATATATGTATGAAAATTATCAGTAATTTTAAGGGACTATGAACTACAAAAATACTGATGACTCATTTCTTGTTTTTAATAAATGGGTATACAATTCTAGATGGCAATAACAAGTTAAGAAAAGATGTACTAGCCCTAATCAGATGTGTCTCCGGAGATGATGAAACTAAGTCAGCAAGAAACTGGATCAGTTAGCTGGGTAGAGACAAAATGAAAGGTCATACTGGTCTGACCCTATTCATAACAGGTAATCACTACTTTGGGGACAGAACAAAGTCGATCTGCAAAGAGAAGAAAATGGAACACACGCACAAATATGTGATTGAGTCAGTCATCCCAGTTTTCTAGTTCCTGTGACACTTAACCATTTTTCAGTCCCTGCTCTTTGAGAGTCTGTATCCCTAAAATAAAACCCAACATTTATTGTTTTGGTTTGAATGGGCCTCTTTTCCTTAATACCCAAAGAACATTGACTAGAATACACCCAAAAGGTTGAAGCTAGAAAGCCAGTTCTGTCTTATTTTCTGAGAGGGTAGCTAATTGATAATAAATTAAGCCTATTTCATAGCACAACTTCATGGAACCTCATTAAAAAGCAGTTTTTTCTCCATGCATATTCTATAGAACATGTGGATTTGTACATTCCCAAAGTCATTGCCACTTCTCTCCCCTTTTAATTTCAGCTATCTTCTCTCTACTGTGCTGGCACTACAAGGTGGTTTCTTCATACCCAGTTCTTTCCCTCTATGTATCAGTTTTGATTCGATTGTTTTTATTTCCATGTCCCAAGCATAGGCAACATACTATCTACCAAGTTTTGATACTTGTGATAGTATTAAAATGTTTAAGATATTTTTTTGTGATCTATTGTGGCACAGATATATACACGAGTACATTATTTCCCCCTGTCTATATCCTTGTTAATTTCTGCAAAAAAATGGCAGTTTTTCTATGTCAGACTTAGGTTTCTTCCTATTAGCTGTTTTCTTTTCTTTCCTTCTGAAATTTCAGTTAAACAATTCCAATGTCCTGCTCAAGAGTTTCCTTGTTTTTTGCAATCTGTACTGTACCCCTTGCCCATGAGTCTTACCCCATAAACCAAGATTGCAAATTATGAAAGTCTGACCTTCAATATTGGCTTTCCATATATCTTTCTCTTCTGAAAGCATGATCTTTACCGGAAAAAGAATTAGAGGAAATACTTCTACCCTTGATCTAGCATCCTTCCCTACTCTTCATAATCACAAATGAGGTATTTTTTTATATTGTAATGTATTACCATGGAACTGCACAAAAGTACATACTCTTATATAGGGCTGGTGAATTGTAAAAGACTGTATATTACACCTCTACCCAGGAAAACAGCATACCTTTTATTAGACATACCAGTGTCTATGCCACCAGTATCTTGTACCTAACAGGCAGTCTCTATTAGTGTATGCTTCTTCCCTCCTAGATAGATGGATGCCCCGACAGACACAGTCATAGAGACACAGGAGATTTTATTATAAAAACTGACTCACAATTATGGAAATCAAGAAGTCCCATGATCTGCTATCTGCAAACCCAAGAGCCGGGAAAGTCAGTGATATAATTCAGCCTGAGTCCTGAGGCCTGAAAAGCAGAAGCACCAATATCCACAGGCAAAAGAAGATGGATATCTCAGCTCAAGTGGAAAGAGTGAATTCACCCTTCTTCCACATTTTTGTTCTAGTTAAGCCCTCCGCAGACTGGATGATGCCTACCCACACTGGTGAAGGTACTCTTTCTTCTTCACTCAGTCTTCCAATTCAAATGCCAATCTCTTCCAGAGATACCCTAACAGACATACCCACAAATATTTTATGAGCTACCTTGGGCATTCCTTACCCCAGTCAAATTCACACATAAAATTAACCAGCACAGGTATCAATAATTTCCCTTGAACTATTATTGCCTAGATATCTCCTCATCATTCTGTTAAAAACATTAAATTCCACTGCTTCATATAATCCAGATCCAGTGTCTAGGAACTTAATTTCATAATTCTTCCATACCCTCTTGCCTTTCTCTAATTTTGCCATACCATTTATCACCTCTTAATGTTCTATACCGTTATATTATTATTATTATTTTCTTCTCCTCTTGTTAAACCTTAAAATCCATAAAGACTGTAATTTTTATCTGTTTTATCCCAATGGTTCAAGCATCTATACCTACTATATAGTAGGGGCTTAATATGTTTGTAAAATGAATAAATAAAATCTAGTTTAAGGTAATCTTATTAAACATCTTTCTCTTTCTCCTCTATATTCCATTATCCTTCTTGACAAACTCTAGTGCTGACTTTTTCTTGCAATTTTCATCTGACTCCATTTTTTAGATTACAAAAGTAACGCCTTCTTATCTAACACACAAACTCACATGTTTTATTACTCTCCATACTCTTTCATTTTCCTTTTTATGGATTCCTTATGGATTATATTTTTCCATCCTCTCAGGTAAGTTAGAGTACATACATATAAGTCAAACTTTTTCAGAAAGCTTTTCTAACTGGAAAGGTGAACCTGCATATATAAACATATTGATGACCATATCAATGCAGCAGAAACATACCATACTTATTATACATATTTTGTCAAAAACTGAACTCTAGCACTTTGTGTTTTCTCTCACCTCCAAACAGCCACTATAAAATGTTTCTTTTTTTTTAATGTACTATTCAATGGGAGCCAATGCAATTGTTATATTTAAATATTTATGGCCATTTTAATGAAATAAATGGTCGCCTAAAGGACTGAAAGACTAAATTATCTCTAGGTTCTTAACTTACTGTCGGAGAGGGAACTGGGGTCAAAGAAAATATGGTCTGCTACTTGCACATACTTAAAAAGTCAACAACCGAGATGAGATTCCAGACTCCATTGCTTCTGACTCTTTTGATCAAACCCTAAACCATGTTTCATGGGTTGATGGAAATCGGAATTAACTTTTATCTATAGAGAAATAATATTTTTATAGCTGCTCACAATCCTCCCTGTAAAACTGTCAATTTTACAAATGCTGTTGGCAACAGGAACATAAGTAGCACTGCCTCATAATAATCTTAAGTGCTACGCAATAAAAACAAATATCCATGTCCTGCTCTTTACAGAGACTATTATTTCTTGGTTCACACTGGCATAGTGTTAGTTGCTAATACTTTTAGTCTTTAGATTTATGTTGTTCCTCTTATCTGCTTACCTCCATGCTTCCTATAAAGATGTAAGAGCATCTATCTTTATGACCATTAGAGCATTAATGACACTATCAATATAACCCCAAAGGAGCATCCATCCAGCAAGAGCATCTGCTTCCCTACTACCTCTTCTCATATTCATTTAATCGCAAATCCTCCAGACAGACAGACAGACAGACACACACACACACACACACACACACACACACACACACACACACTTTACAGGGTACCCTCCCAGAGAGTAAAGATGGGAAGTATGGTGGTAACACCACCAGTCAGTAAGTACTTTCCCTTTTGGAACAATTTTAAAGGATGTTTATAATATTAACCTTAGGGAGTATATCCTTCATGGTAATGCTACTCACAGGGCCATTCTACCCATTGTAAAACTAAAAATATGGCTATTAGTTACCTAGGAAAATTATACTCTGGGATATCAGATGAACAATATAAATAAATTCTGGAGACAAGCCTCTTGGGTTCAAGTCATAGCTCTGATACTTACTAGCTTTGTGATACTAGGCAGGTTACGTAACCTCGGTGTTTCTTCATCTGTGTAAACCAACCGATAGGAATGGCTGGGATGATTAGACATAAAGATCTTATCAACAGTTCCTGGTGTCATATGAGTGTAAGATGCTGTTATCAATATAAGGCCTCTGCGTGACCCAGTGTTTGAGGAATTAGGTGATGCTGGTATGTAGTGTCTCTCCAGTTCTTACTCTCTCTTTGCCTTAGGAAACCGCACCTGGCCTTGTCCTTACTTCAACCCTAGAGAACTATAAATGCTAAGTGAACCAGCAACAGCCAGGAAGGGACCAAATTTATTTGTAGTGTTACTTTATGGAAGCTAAAAGTTTGAGTTTGTAATACTGCAAGTTTTTAAAAGGCCATTTCTAAGACTTGAAAGATAGTAAGCATTTTTTCTGTATTGAAGAAAATAGAAATGCACTGCTTACCTATTACCTATTATTTTTACATATGAAAGTCAAGTTGATATTTTAAAAAATAGTAATGTGGCATGAGCAGAACTTCTCTGTGATTCTACTTGTGATTAAATCATCCTTTACATATTTAGGCTGTTACATAGCAAGATGGAGTCCAAGATACTTACGTGATGTTTGCAAGACACCCATTTGCTACATAGATGTGTGGTACCGACAGGGTATTTACCAAAAGACATACTTACAAAAACTCAAGAAAGATGTAAGCTTCAATCATAAAATTACCTGGTTGGCTAAACTGTACTGAGTATCATTTGTAAAAAATCATTTCTTTAGAATTTGTTCACATTCTTTCAGCATAATAGTGTATACATTCTTCTTTTTTTAAAAGATGACTTGCTATAAAAAGGATGCGCTTAATATAAAAAAATCAATCACACAGGCCAAGTCAACAAAAGGAAGTTTAAAATTAAGCAAATCCACATCACTATGAAGGAATTGCTATTGGTATTTGGTGTACCTGGTCTCAGATATGCCAATATGCTAAGGACAAAGACTAAAATAAGAGAAAAAAGAAAGAAAAAACCCCAGAAAAACAGGTTCAGATTACAACATTATTATTATTTTATTTTTATTTTTGAAAGCGAGAGAGAGAGAGCGCAACTGTGTGAGTGGGGGGCTGGAGGGAGAGAGAGAGAATCTCAAGCACACTCCACACCCAGCACAGAATCCAAAGTGGGGCTCAATCTCATGACCCTGAGTTTATGACCTGAGCTGAAATCAAGAGTCGGATGCCTAACCAACTAAGCCACTCAGGTGTCCCTACAACATTATTTTTAACACAGATATTTAATTATTTCTCTCACATATCAATGAAGAAAAGAACTGAAATGAAATTAAAATTTTGGGTGAATTTCAGATAAAATTTCTTTACCACAGACATACTATTTTCTAAAATATCAATCTGGAGTCAAATGAAATTAACATAAAAATATTGGAAATATTTAATTTAAATCATTAAAAAAAACTGGTTCTACATTTAGATGAGTTAAATACTTAGACCCGCTCTTTTCTCCAGAACAGTTCCTCTGTTCCTGAGCATTTTATATAGACTTGCTCCTTCTTTTTCAATGTTCCATTCTGTTATGTAATAGTTGTACTGGTTTTAAGAATGACTTAGGTTGTCTTCCTACAGTTCTGCTTTACTTAAGACTGTCTTCCTATTTACTTTAGAGATGAAGGGCGGCTGAGAGAACATGACCTTCTTGGGCCACCTATATAGACACTATTTCTAGAATTGTAGCTGGCTATAAAGAAGTCTGAGTCCAGCTCAATTTCCCCTTCTATGTGACTTGCTCTTCCACCCGAGTGCCCATGTTTTATTTCATCACTGAGATTCAGGGCGAATGGCTTTATAAGGACATTTACCCAAAACCTTCAGCATCCCTCTTAGCTCTGTAGCTCCGTTTTCACCCTTAGTTCTCCTTTGTTCCTGTAATTGTATTTTTGTCATGTTTCTTCCCACCCCAAGTCTTTCAGTCCTCTTCTAACAGGAGCCTCTTATTGCTCCTATGTGAGACACAATGATGAGTCCAAATCTTGTGCTTTGCACGTATATGTGATAATGAGTGTTCATTGGACTTCCTTTTGTGTTTCTGAATGTAATAATATATTTCCCATCTACTTAACAGTATGTGGTACTTCTAGGTGAAAAGGTGTCAGGGAAGACAAGTGATAAATACAAAAACATGAGAAACCATATATTTGCTAAATAAAAATAGGACCAACTGCAATAATTGTCAGAAACCCATGCTATAGGAGGAGTTAAGATGGCGGAGGAGTAGGAGACACCGTTTTCAGCCGGTCCTCCGAGTCGAGCTGGATAGGTACCAGACCAGCCTAAACAACCATGGAACCAGCCTGAGACGCAGGAAGACGCATCTGGATCTCTACAAATGAACATCTCCAGCGCTGAGTATTGAGGTACGAAGCGGGGAGCCATGAAACTGTGCACAGATATCGGAAGATAAACGGAAGGGGGAGGGAGCCGCCGCGTTCGGGCGCCGGGAAGCGGTAGCCACTTGCACGGGGGAGCGGGCGGGGCTCACGGTCGGCACCCGCAAAACAGCAGACTGAGACCGTGAGCCGGGTGCGCGTGCCACCAGGCATCTCGCGGAACCCCGGAATCCCGGTGCGCTCACTGGATCCAGACTGAGACCGGGAGATCCGGGAGCGCGCGCGGGGCGGCTGGCGGCTGGCGGCATTAGAAACACAAAGGACAGAGACGCGCCGGCCCTGGAAGTGAGGGCTGGGACGCCGGGTGTGGGGCGCACATCCCGGGACGCTGCAGGGTTGAGCAGCACCAACAGAAACAGAGTTAAAGTGGCCAGAACATTAGTAGAGAACAGGCCGCAATCCTTCTGTTCCGTGACAGAGGCTGAAATTTGGCCGCTGCTGCTCTGACTCTCAGAAGAGGCACAGCAAACCGCCAGGGAAAGCCGCCAGAGAACAAAAGCCTAGAAATACCGGCTCAGGAAGTGCCCATCCCCATCCCCCCTCGCAGGAGACACGGAGACTCTACCCAAACAGGGCTGCCTGAGTATCGGCGCGGCAGGCCCCTCCCCCAGAAGGCAGGCTGAAAAATCAAGAAGCCCACAACCCGGGCGCCTGGGTGGCGCAGTCATTGAGCGCCTGCCTTCGGCTTAGGGAGTGATCCCAGCGTTCTGGAAAGGAGTCCCTCATCGGGCTCCTCCGCTGGGAGCCTGCTTCTTCCTCTCCCACTCCCCTGCTTCTGTTCCCTCTCTCGCTGGTTGGCTGCCACATAAATAAATAAAATCTTTAAAGAAGAAGCCCACATCCCTAAGATCCCTATAAAACAAGGGGCACGGCCTGGGACCCAGTCAATAATTTGGGCTCTGGAAACCCCGCAACCTCTCTTCATCAGAATGACAAGAAGGAGAAGCCCCCCCCAGCAAAGAAAAGACAGTGAGTCTGTGGCCTCTGCCACAGAAATAATGGATATGGATGTAACCAAATTATCAGAAATGGAATTCAGAGTAACGATGGTCAAAATGATGAGTAGAATTGAAAAAAGTATAAACGAAAAGGTTACTGAGAATATAGAATCCCTAAGGACAGAAATGAGAGCGAATCTGACAGAAATTAAAAATTCTATGAGCCAAAGGCAGGCAAAACTAGAGGCTCTGACAGCCAGGGTCACAGAAGCAGAGGAACGGGTTAGTGAATTGGAGGATGGGTTAATAGAGGAAAAAATGAAAATAGAAGATGGTCTTAAAAAAATCCACGCCCACGAATGTAGGTTACGGGAGATTACTGACTCAATGAAACGATCCAATGTTAGAATCATCGGCATCCCCGAGGGGGTGGAGAAAAACAGAGGTCTAGAAGAGATATTTGAACAAATTGTAGCTGAAAACTTCCCTAATCTAGCAAGGGAAACAAACATTCGTGTCCAAGAGGCAGAGAGGACCCCTCCCAAGCTCAACCATGACAAACCTACGCCACGTCACGTCATAGTGCATTTCGCAAATATTAGATGCAAGGATACAGTATTGAAAGCGGCCAGGGCAAAGAAATTTCTCACGTACCAAGGCAAAAGCATCAGAATTACGTCAGACCTGTCTACACAGACCTGGAATGAGAGAAAGGGTTGGGGGAGCATATTTAAAGCTCTTTCAGAGAAAAACATGCAGCCAAGGATCCTTTATCCAGCAAGACTGTCATTCAGAATTGATGGAGAAATAAAGACATTTCAGAATCGCCAGTCACTAACCAATTTTGTAACTACGAAACCAGCCCTACAGGAGATATTACGGGAGGTTCTATAAAAGTAAAAAGGCCCCAAGAGTGATACAGAACAGAAAGTCACAGCCAATACAAAAAAAGACTTTACTGGCAACATGGCAACATTAAAATCATATCTCTCAGTAATCAGTCTTAATGTAAATGGTTTGAACCATCCCATAAAGCGCCACAGGGTTGCAGATTGGATAAAAAGAAATGACCCATCCATTTGCTGTCTACAAGAGACTCATTTCAAACCCAAAGATGCATTCAGACTGAGAGTAAGGGGATGGAGTACCATCTTTCATGCAAATGGTCCTCAAAAGAAAGCTGGGGTAGCAATTCTCATATCAGATAAATTGGATTTTAAACTACAGACTATAGTTAGAGACGCAGAAGGGCACTATATTATTCTTAAGGGAAGTATTCAACAAGTGGATATGACAATTATAAATATATATGCCCCCAACAGGGGAGCAGCAAGATACACAAGCCAACTCTTATCCAGAATAAAGAGACATATAAATGAAAATACATTAATAGTAGGGGACCTCAACACTCCACTATCAGAAATAGACAGAACACCCTGGCAAAAACTAAGCAAAGAATCAAAGGCTTTGAATGCCATACTCGACGAGTTGGACCTCATAGATATATATAGAACACTACACCCCAGAACCAAAGAATACTCATTCTATTCTAATGCCCATGGAACATTCTCAAGAATAGACCATGTTCTGGGACACAAAACAGGTCTCAACCGATACCAAAAGATTGAAATTATCCCCTGCATATTCTCAGACCACAACGCTCTGAAATTGGAACTCAACCACAAGGAAAAATTTGGAAGAAACTCAAACACTTGGAGACTAAGAACCATCCTGCTCAGGAATGACTCGATAAACCAGGAAATCAAAAATCAAATTAAACAATTTATGGAGACCAATGAGAATGAAAATACAACAGTCCAAAACCTATGGGATACTGCAAAGGCAGTCCTAAGGGGGAAATACATAGCCATCCAAGCCTCACTCAAAAGAATAGAAAAATCTAAAATGCAGTTTTTATATTCTCACCTCAAGAAGCTGGAACAGCAACAGAGGGACAGGCCTAATCCACGCACGAGGAAGCAGTTGACCAAAATTAGAGCTGAAATCAATCAAGCAGAAACCAGAAGTACAGTAGAGCAGATCAACAGGACTAGAAGCTGGTTCTTGGAGAGAATCAATAAAATTGACAGACCACTGGCAAGACTTATCCAAAAGAAAAGAGAAAGGACCCAGATTATTAAAATTATGAATGAAAAAGGAGAGGTCACGACGAGCACCATTGAAATTGGAAGGATTATTAGAAATTTTTATCAACAGCTATATGCCAATAAACTAAGCAATCTGGAAGAGATGGAATCCTTCCTGGAAACCTATAAACTACCAAGATTGAAACCGGAAGAAATTGATTCCTTAAACAGGCCAATTAATTATGAAGAAATTGAGTCAGTGATAAACAACCTTCCAAATAACAAAACTCCAGGCCCGGACGGTTTTCCTGGGGAATTCTACCAAACATTCAAAGAAGAAATAATACCTATTCTCCTAAAGCTATTTCAAAAAATAGAAACAGAAGGAAAGCTACCAAACTCATTCTATGAGGCCAATATTACCTTGATCCCCAAACCAGGCAAAGACCCCCTCAAAAAGGAGAATTACAGACCGATTTCCCTAATGAATATGGACGCCAAAATCCTCAACAAGATACTTGCTAATAGAATCCAACAGTACATTAAAAGGATTATCCATCACGATCAAGTGGGATTCATCCCTGGGATGCAAGCGTGGTTCAATATTCGCAAATCAATCAGCGTGATACATCATATCAACAAGAAAAGACTCAGGAACCATATGATCCTCTCAATCGATGCCGAAAAAGCATTTGACAAAATACAGCATCCTTTCCTGATTAAAACGCTTCAGAGTGTAGGAATAGAAGGTACATTTCTCAATCTCATAAAAGCCATCTATGAAAAGCCTACTGCAAATATTATTCTCAATGGAGAAAAGCTGGAAGCCTTTCCCTTAAGATCAGGAACTCGACAAGGATGCCCACTCTCGCCACTATTATTCAACATAGTACTAGAAGTCCTTGCAACAGCAATCAGACGACAAAAAGGGATCAAAGGTATTCAAATTGGCAAAGAAGAAGTCAAAATGTCTCTCTTTGCAGATGACATGATACTCTATATGGAAAACCCAAAAGAAGCCACTCCCAAATTATTAGAAGTTATAGAGCAATTCAGTAACGTGGCAGGATACAAAATAAATGCTCAGAAATCAGTTGCATTTCTATACACGAATAACGAGACCGAAGAAAGAGAAATTAGGGAATCCATCCCATTTACAATAGCACCAAAAACCATACGTTACCTTGGAATTAACTTAACCAGAGACGTAAAGGACCTATATTCTAGAAACTATAAATCACTCTTGAAAGACATTGAGGAAGACATAAAAAGATGGAAAGATATTCCATGCTCATGGATCGGAAGAATTAACATAGTTAAAATGTCCATGCTACCCAGAGCAATCTACACTTTCAATGCTATCCCGATCAAAATACCAAGGACATTTTTCAAAGAACTGGAACAAACAGTCCTTAAATTTGTATGGAAACAGAAACGGCCCCGAATCTCCAAGGAACTGTTGAAAAGGAAAAACAAAGCTGGGGGCATCACAATGCCGGATTTCGAGCTGTACTATAAAGCTGTGATCACAAAGACAGCATGGTACTGGCACAAAAACAGACACATAGACCAATGGAACAGAATAGAGAGCCCAGAAATGGACCCTCGGCTCTTTGGGCAACTAATATTTGATAAAGCAGGAAAAAACATCCGGTGGGAAAAAGACAGTCTCTTCAATAAATGGTGCTGGGAAAATTGGACAGCTACATGCAAAAGAATGAAACTTGACCACTATCTCACACCATACACAAAAATAAACTCCAAATGGATGAAAGACCTCAATGTGAGACAGGAATCTATCAAATTCTAGAGGAGAACATAGGCAACAATCTCTACGACATCGGCCAAAGCAACCTTTTTCATGACACATCCCCAAAGGCAAGAGAAACAAAAGATAAAATGAATTTATGGGACTTCATCAAGATTAAAAGTTTCTGCACATCCAAGGAAACAGTCAGAAAAACTAAGAGGCAGCCCACGGAATGGGAGAATATATTTGCAAATGACACTACAGATAAAGGACTGGTATCCAAGATCTACAAAGAACTTCTCAAACTCAATACACGAGAAACAAATAAACAAATAAAAAAATGGGCAGAAGATATGAACAGACACTTTTCCAATGAAGACATACAAATGGCTAACAGACACATGAAAAAATGTTCAAAATCATTAGCCATCAAGGAAATTCAAATCAAAACCACACTGAGATACCACCTTACGCCAGTTAGAATGGCAAAAATAGACAAGGCAAGAAACAACAATTGTTGGAGAGGATGTGGAGAAAGGGGATCCCTCCTACATTGTTGGTGGGAATGCAAGTTGGTACAGCCACTCTGGAAAACAGTGTGGAGGTCCCTTAAAAAGTTAAAAATTGAGCTACCCTATGATCCAGCCATTGCACTACTGGGTATTTACCCCAAAGATACAGACGTAGTGAAGAGAAGGGCCATATGCACCCCAATGTTCATAGCAGCAATGTCCACAATAGCTAAATCGTGGAAGGAGCCGAGATGCCCTTCAACAGATGACTGGATTAAGAAGTTGTGGTCCATATATACAATGGAATATTACTCAGCTATCAGAAAGAACGAGTTCTCAACATTTGCTACAACATGGACGGCACTGGAGGAGATAATGCTAAGTGAAATAAGTCAAGCAGAGAAAGACAACTATCATATGATTTCTCTCATCTATGGAACATAAGAACTAGGATGATCAGTAGGGGAAGAAAGGGATAAAGAAAGGGGGGGTAATCAGAAGGGGGAATGAAACATGAGAGACTATGGACTATGAGAAACAAACTGAGGACTTCAGAGGGGAGGGGGGTGGGGGAATGGGATAGACCGGTGATGGGTAGTAAGGAGGGCACGTATTGCATGGTGCACTGGGTATTATACACAACTAATGAATCATCGAGCCTTACATCGGAAACCGGGGATGTACTGTATGGTGACTAACATAATATAATAAAAAATCATTAAAAAAAAAAAAAAACAAAACAAAAAAAAACAAATAACATTGCTTCCAAAAATGATGGAAAATTAAAGAACGATTAAAAATCAAAAAAAAAAAAAAAAAGAAACCCATGCTATATAAAATAGGCTTAGCTTGCAGAACATCATTTGTCCAAGATAAACTCACTGAGAATCTCTTTCCTCCTACAGCCCTTCCTGCCAACATAATTTCTGTGATTTTGAAAATTCTTCTACGGTTATCTCTGAGGTCTCTTTGCCAGCTTACTGCAAAGGGCATACTGATCTTTTACTGCCATTTACCCATCTCAGGATTTTTGCCTCCCTGTTCTTTAGGGAGAATTAGCTTCTTTTTCATATAAAAGATGACTGTTCAGGTCATCTATAATTTGGGGGCTCAGCAATAGGACAAATAGAAGAGTCAATAACCGGCACTTGAACTTTCAAAGGTGACATAAAAAATGACAGTTTTCTTGGAGGGGGGGGGATCTCTGTATCTTCTTCATATTTGTCTACTATTGTTTTCATTTTTCTCCAGACAAAAACAGTTTGGTTTTAAAATGAAAGCATTTTTAAAACACGAACTTGCAGAAACTATATGTCAAAGACTATGTTCACAAAAGAGGCAAACAACACATAATGGAAGTGTTATGAAAAATCCAATTCCCTACTCAGTGTACATTGTTTGGATTGCTAAATATTTATGGTAGGCTATACATAGAGCAGTCCCCATCAAGGACCTAATAGTAACACAAACAATAATAATACAAGAGTGTCTGGGATAAGTGTCAAAGTGAAGTACAGACATAATTCTCTGGGAGCTTTAGGAGGAAGAGCCCACTTTTTCCTAAAGGAATAAAAAAAGAAAAAAAGCTTCATCAAAGACTTGGCAGATAGAGAGAAGAAAAGAGATTAGAGATGAACAGAAGCAAAGGCCTGAAGGCAGGCTAATATGATGGAAGTGTTCCCCTTCCCCCAGGAAATGTTCTATCTACTGATAGCTGTGACCCTTAAAGGTTCTCAAAAGTTGTACAGCAATACACACACATCAGTAGTTTTACAAGTCTTTCTGGCAACAAGTCATACAGAATTGAATTGCAGCTGACACTATATTTCTTACCAGGTCACTGATTTACAGAAGGTCAAGATTAGCCATGGACTGATTTGTTTAGCAGGTGAAGCTTATGTTCAGAGTTCTTCTAGTCACTCAACTTTTATGACCACTCCTACACATACACACACACGTGCACGTACACACACCCACCCCCCCCACCCTACCATCTGTTTCTGCCATCCCACTCCCCAGATTCCCAATGTCCCCAAACACATGACACTCTGCCAGTGTTCCCCCTTACAATTTTTCCGTGTTCCAAAAGCAAGTTTTTAAGCTCCATGTGACTTCATTATTGCTATAGTCCTAGTGTCTGGAACACAGTGAATACTCAATAAGTAGCTGTTCGATGAATAAAAGATTAATAGACCGGCAGCAGATGGTAAGCAGAAGAGAAACTATCATGTTCATTTTGCAGATAAGTCTGCAGAGACAAAGACGGGTTCTAGGTCTCTCACTTGTGCTCATTTTACCATGAGATGTTGCTTTTAATCAAATAATAATTGATGGGAGCAATTACAAATAGGATGGAGGAGTAAAATAATGATGGTCTGAGCATACAGAACATATAATGGGCCTGCAAATCCTGGTATATAAGCAGCTACCAACTCTATATATGCATCTAGTCAGCCAAGGAGGCAACAGCATTATCACATGAAAGAGAAAACCACCGTGGAAGGGACCAAAAAAAAAGTAATGTGTAAGTTGTCATAATTTCCCTAAACTTCCTGCCCTCTAACTCTATCTTTGCCCATTCAACCTTTTCCCTTCCTATTACCTGAAACATTAAACGTTATGACTTTAGCACTTGTTTCCAATTGTTTGTTTGCAAGGAGAATTGGAGTGATGATAGGGATAGCACTGGAGTCATGAGGCATTGTCATTAGATAGAGCTCCTATTTAGTGCTGAGGTAGAGCAGAAGGAATACAACAGAGCTGTGTGGTGGGAAATGACAGGTCCACGCGGACCATGTGAGAATAATCTTTAGGGAATTTTATGATAAAATGATGAAATCCTTAGAAACATTTGCACATTATGTGAGACTGAAAAACTGGGTAGGAAATAAGGCTTTGAGAAGTTTTCTTCTATGCTAAAATGGTAGTTTCTTTTTTTTTTTTTTTTTTTTTTAAGATTTTATTTATTTATGTGACAGAGAGACAGCCAGCGAGAGAGGGAACACAGCAGGGGGAGTGGGAGAGGAAGTAGCAGGCTCCCAGGAGGAGCCCGATGTGGGACTCGATCCCGGTACGCCGGGATCACGCCCTGAGCCGAAGGCAGACGCTTTAACGACTGCACTACCCAGGCGCCCCTAAAATGGTAGTTTCTAGAGAATGTAATGAAGATTCTAATTGTTCTTAGTCTTTTGGTTGCTAGACATGTTGCTTATTGAAATGGAACACAACTGGAAGCTAAGTTAATATGATTTCCCAGTGATCTTCTGATTTGGTTAGGAACGTTTCAGCTACAAGTAACAGAAAAAGTGATGTACAGTGGCTTAAATATGTAGGATTAATTTCTTCTCACTTAACATAAAGTTTGGAAGTACTTTCTTCCACCATTTTCTTCCATGAGAGAAGGATGTGGAAAATGAACTCATATACAAATGAGCACAGAATTTCATGTCACTATACAAGTCTCACTACGAAGGGGTATTTAGTCTACCACTACTGTGAAGTACTTCCAGAACATTTCTCATTACTTCAAAAAAAAAAAAAAAAAGCTAAAAACTAAAAACCTGTACCTATTATCAGTAACTCCCCATTATCCCTTCTCCCAGCCCCTGGTAAGCATGAATCTACTTTCTCTCTCTGGATTTGCCTATTCTACACGCTTCACATAAGGAATCATAATAGGGAGCATTTAGTGACTTGTTATTTCATTGTATATGTTTTCAAAGTTCACTCACCTCCTAGCAAGAATCAGTACTCCATTCCCTTTTATGGCTGAATAATCAGTCTTAATGTCTCTATGTTCTCTGTTATAAACTTATCTGCCTGAGCACGTGTGTACATTTGGTTGAGGCATCATTCTGGCTCTTCTTCCTCACCTCTCCTTTTATAACTGCCCTTTTTTGGTGTGCTATAAACGCTCTAGAATTACGGGGCACCTGAGTAGCGCAGTCATTAAGCATCTGCCTTCAGCCCAGGGCGTGATCCCAGAGTCCTGGGATCGAGCCCCACATCGGGCTCCCTGCTCTGCTGGGAGCCTGCTTCTTCCTCTCCCACTCCCCCTGCTTGTGTTCCCTCTCTTGCTGGCTGTCTCTCTCTCTCTCTGTCAAATAAATAAATAAAATCTTAAAAAAAAAAGCTCTAGAATTACCTCTTACTCAATTTGAATTACAGTGTCCTCTAGGTACTCTAAAGGAACTGTGGTACCTCTCTGTAGGTGAGTAGTCCTAAAAGACAACCTACAATTTACCACAAATAATCCACTAATTCAACTTCAGAAGAGATGTATTTCAATACAGTTTTTTCTATAATTTGTTCATCAATGTTTGATATATTCAAGTTTTTATATTTTTGTTTTAATAATTATAATAACTCAAGGGAGAAGAAAAATTAACACATAAATCCATATGGCCATAGAAAATTAATTAAAATTTTCAATTATGTACATAGTTTTATTATAGAGAAGAATGACAGGGTGATTACTAAAAGACTTTCAAGCATAAAAATACATTACATTAGTATAAAATTCTATTGAAGAAGTACAGTGAAAATGCAAACTCAAGAGAAAAGGGAGCAATGTAAAATTTATAAATGTAAAGAAGAGAATTTGTCTATTTTAAGTGGTTTATAATTAGTAGCAAATTGCTATTGTATTAGGTCTCCACTGGAAATATTTAAAGAAATGATATGTGCGAATTGGTTTTATTTAAATATCAATATCTACAATATGCCATTAATCACATCCTTTTCTAGTGCTTAGGATTTAAGATACAGATGGATTTTTAAAACTCTAGATGTAAATTAAAATGTGTACAAAATATTATACTATTAAAATATAAATACATCATTAATCAAAATGCAATAAACAGATATAATTTTCCAGTTAAAAGACAGAGAAATCAGAATAGTAAAAAAAAAAAAAAAAGTTTTGCATATAGACAAATGAATTCTTTTTTTTTTTTAAGATTTTTTATTTATTTGAGAGAGAAAGCAGAGTGAGTGAGAACACAAGCAGGGGGAAGGGGCAGCGGGGGGCAGGCTCCCCACTGAGCAGGGAGCCCGATGCTCCGTCCCAGGACTCCAGGATCAGGACCTGAGCCAAAGGCAGTCACTTAACCGACTGAGCCACCCAAGAGCCCTAGACAAATGAATTCTAAAGTTTATATGAAAAAGAAAAAGACTCAGAATAGTCAACTCAATACTGAAGGAGAAAAACAAAGTTACAAGACTGACACTACCTGACTCCAAGGCATGGTATAAAGCTACAGTAAGCAAGGCAGCATGCTACTGGCAGAAGAATAGACAAATAGATCATTGGAACATAACAGAGAGCCCCAAAAGAGATGCCCATAAATATAGTCAACTGATCTTTGACAAAAGAGCAAAGGCAATACAATGGAGAAAAAAATCATCTTTCAACAAATGGTGCTGGAATAACTGAACATTTACATATAAAACAAAACAACACACACACAAAAATCCCGACAACATAATTTAGAGACAGAGCTTATATTCTTCACAAAAAATAACTCAAAGCAGATCACAGACCTGATGTAAAATGCAAAACTAGGAAACCCCTGGAAGATAAAATGAAGAAAATCTACATTGCCTTGGATATGGGGATGAGCTTTTAGATACAACACCAAAAGCATGATCCATGAAAGAATTAATTGCTAAATCAGACTTTATTAAAATTAGAAACTTCTGCTCTGTGAAAGACAGTATCAAGAGAACGAGAAGACAAGCCACAGACTGGGAGGAATATTTGCAAAGGACACATCTGATAAAAGACTACTACCCAAAATACATAAAGAACTCTTAAAACTTAATAATAAGAAAATGAACAACCAGGAAAAACATGGACAAAAACCCTGGACACCTCACCAAAGAAGATATGCACGTGGAAAATAAGCATATGAAAAGATACTCCCCATCATATTTCATCAAATGAAAACAACTAGATCCCACTACATACCTATTAGAACAGCCAAAATTCAGAACACCGACAACACCAAATGCTGCCAAGGATGTGGAGTAACAGGAACTCTCATCCATTGCTGGTGGGAACGCAAAATGGTACAGCCACTTTGGAAAACAGTTTGGTGGTTTCTTAAAAAAACTAAACATGCTCTTACCATACAATCTATCAATCATACTCCTTGGTATTTACCCAAAGGAGCTGAATACATATGTCCACACAAAAACCTGCACACAGATGTTTATAGCAGCTTTATCCCTAACTGCCAAAACCTGGGAGCAAGGATGCCCTAACTAAACTGTGGAACATCCAGATGATAGAATATATTTCATCACTAAAAAGAAATGAACTCTCAAGCTATGAAAAGAGAAATGCTAATGCACATCACTAAGTTAAAGGAACCCAATATGAAAATGCTACATGGTGTATGTTTCCAACTATATGACATTTGATGTATGTTCCTTGGAAAGGAACCCAAGTTAAAGGAACCCAATATGAAAATGCTACATGGTGTATGTTTCCAACTATATGACATTTTGGAAAAACTACGGAGACAAGACTATTGTTTTCCAGGGGTTAGGAGGAAGGGTGAGATAAATTGGCACAGCACAGAGGATTTCTGCATACTATCATAGTAGATACATGTTATTATATGTTTTCTAAACTCACAGAATACACAATACAGTGAATCCTAATATAAACAATAGACTTTGGGTGATAATGATGTGGCAGTGTAGGTTCATCAATCATAACAAGGCCACCATTGTAGTACAGGATGTCAACAGGGGGGAAGGGTATGTATCTATGGGTGCAAGGGGTATGAGTTACCTTCTGTACTTTTCAACCAATTTTTCTGTGAGCCAAAAATCTCTAAAAACTAAAATCTACTAAACAAAGAACTAAGGAGGAAACATTGAGATATTGCTATTTACCTTAGATATAAGAAAAGTATAAGTACACAAAAAGGTTGGAAGTAAAAAAAAGAAAAACATTTACTAGGCAAATAAACTACAGCTGCATGCTTAAACATGGCTAGATCTCCAAAAGCAGGTTTCAGAAGAATAGTAGCATATGATTCCATTTTTTAAAGAGCAAAATAGGTAAAACTAAAAAATTAAGGATTTATAGATGCATATGTATGTAGCATAACCATAAAGCAAGCTGTTACAGAAATGATAACACAATAATCAGGATTATAGTTATCCCTAGAGAATGGGAAAAGAAGACAACTGGGAGGAGAACACAGTGGGTTTCGGAAGTATAAATAATATACCATTTCTTAAGCTGGATGTTGAATGCTTAGGTGTTAGTTTATTCATACTCTTTAAATTTCACATGTACATTGTGAAATTGTAGGAAAAAGGTGACAGAATTTACTGGGCTGGATAAACAGTCCTACGGTAGGCTTCACACAAGGTTTGCTAGAGCGGATCCTACTGTCTCTCTCTGCTTTTTTTAGAACTCTCTCTCCAAATGTCAGTTTCATACCGAGGTTTCCTTTCTTCACTGTCACAAAATGGCTGTAAAAGTTCTGGTTCACTAAAAGGGAGGGCTTCTCTTTTTCAAACTATCAAGCAAAAGTCCTTGGCTTCACACATGTCAAACATATGTGGGTTATACATCCTGCCTGAGCCAATCCCTGTGCTGAGGGCAGTTGGGGTGAGGCCAATCACTCTCTACTCAAGATGTGGGTGGAGGATGTGGAAGCAACTGACCAGGGTGAACAACTCTGCCCAGTTTGCCTGAGACATGGTTTAGCATGGATCGTTCCACGTCCCAGGAAACCTCTCAGTCCCGGGCGAACCAAGATGGTGGGTCACTCTACAACCAATAGCATAAACATAAAAATCAGCTGCCTCCAAAATCCATACTCAAGTCTTCCTACCGGGGAGTAGACATAAATAAATGAATATTTCTATTTCTACTTTCTGAAAATAGACATCTTCCTCCCACAGAACTATGAAATCCTTTTTAATTATGTAATTCCAGAGTCTATAAAGAATTTCTTAGAATTTTTCTTTCTCTTAAATGATCAATTAATATTTCTCGTTTTCTATATTTGACAGAATTTTCCAGGCTGTCAGTGGTATTCCTGAACCTTCTTTAGAATACGAGCACTTCAACAGTCATTTCCCAAAACATGAGATTCAAAGGAGGTGCTATGTACACTTTGCAGCTTCAGAAATATTTCCTTGGCTATTCCCCAAATCTTCAGTGAAGTGGGACCTAGAAAAATCTGTCTTCTGAGAAAGAGCCTTTATTTCCCGATATAAAGAAGGTACTTAATGGCCATTTTACTTAGAGCAATGTAGTTTATTACTTCTTTTCTTATTAAAGCATGGCAAATAATATCTTGGTTAATTTCATGCCTCTCAATTTACACTTCTTATTGTTTGTAAATATTCTACCAGTTCCCTTGATGAACTTATAAAACAAGTTTTACAGTAGTTTCATTTCCCTCTTAATGTCTGTTTGGTTTTTACTGTATCTAAATGTCTAAAAATGAGACTCTGAGGTTTTGTCCAATTATCGTCAAAACAACAAATACCATCAATGGAAATGTTAAGTTATTTGATTGTTATTATGTAAAACAGATAGGAATAATTTGGTATGTTATACATCTCTCACTTGGTTAATTTCAAGGATGCTTTATTGAATCTCCAGGAATCTCTGTTAAAATGGAGATTTTAGGGCCTTGCCCCAGACTTCAATCCAGTAACTTGAGTGGTAGGGACCATGCTATCTGCTTTGAACAAGGATCCTGAGACTAACCACTCATCAAAATCACCTTTGATGGATTTATAAATGCAGATACCAGGCAGAGCTTCCAGAGATTCTAGTTCCACAGTTTTAAGATGACCATGAAATCTACAGTTCTGAGAGTCTGAAACCAGACTGGTAAAATTCCACCATGGTTGAAGCTTGAATTAAACACGTTCAGTAAACAAAGAGATTGGACAACATAAGGGGGTTGGCTTCCCGGGGGTTTCAATGAGAATTGTCATGGAAAGTCCCAATAGCAAAAAAACAAAAACTGCAGTTTGGAGAGCTTTTGGAATATAATTACAAAGCTATTATCAGTGAATGTAAATATGATGAGTAGCAAGGCAGCTTCTTTTGCATAACAATTTTGTCAGAGTTGATCAACCATTTCTCCTCCAAGCCCAAAGCTGTTGGAAGTAAATCCCATTATAGCACAGAGTTTGTTTTCCCCCTGGTGTCTGTTGACCAAGGACATTTTCTGGTCAAGAATTCATTCAGCAGCTTTGCTGTACCCACACAGGAAATGGCTGTGACCTTTCCGGCCCATAAGGTTATGCATCTTGACAGGCGGCACAGCGCCAATCCCTCCAACCACGCAGCACAGACGACCTCACACGGTTCTCCTGAGGCACGCTGTTACTCATGTTGTTCAATCACATTCAGCAGGTCTGGAGCTGAACGTCATTCAGAGTATCAGAAAGGCAGAAAAGCTGTGCTGCTGATCCTACGGAAACCCTCAGTGAGAAGCAACATGCAGAGCTGGCTGGTTATTTAACTGATGTGCCTTCACGTCCAGAAATGCCGACCCCTTCTGTTTCTGTTACCTTCCACCACATCCAGCTACAGCGCAAACATGAACTCTGATTTGTCAGAAATTACAGAACTCGTTACAAAAAATTAGATGCCTTCTTTGTTCCATATTATATATGGAAAAATGAATCCGAGCCCCTGACTTTAGAGAGCTTATCATTAGTTGGAGTACTAGCACTAACGCACGTTTCACATAGGGCTCTTTCATTTACCAACGTTAGCTCTGTTTTGACCCATGTCAGGGACAAAGCCTATCTCCTGCCCCCATAACACATACACACATACACACAACACCTACTGCAACCACATCGCAAACTGGCTGTTTAGCTGCACTGCAGAAGACACCAAACCAACAGCGAGTGTGCACATGACACACTGGATAAACGCCCACTGTTTGATTCCCCTGCTGTCTCTGTCTTTTCTCTTCCTGCCCACCTCCTTATTTTTCAGTAATGGTATGAATTCTTATTTCCTCATTATTTCATACCAATTCAGCTAGATATGTGCAGCATCAAATTTCAACCTCTACCCCAAGTTACTTACCAAAATATTTCTATGAATGAAATACAGTTTTCTTTCCCAGGAGAAGTCTAGTGAGTAAAAGTTTCTCCACCTTCAACTTTTGAAACAACATTGAAAAACACGAGAGAATATTAATCAAGGGCTAAATTGTGTGGTGCAAGGAAATGCTTCTGTAGATGGGAAGAGACTGAAATTATCAGCAATGGCTAGTGTTCAAGGACTTGCTGTGGTGCCCTTCCAATGTGTTCCCAGAGCATTTTATGATTCAAGGAATCAATGCTTGTGTATTGTTGGTTAACGGGGCTCTCTCCTCATTAAACTCTAATTTCACTGAGGACAGACACTCTGCCCGTATCACTATTTTCTATCCCCAACACTGAGAACAGTGCTTTAGGCAAAATAGGGAATCAATCAGTTTAAGCTGAAGGGATGGCTTGACTGAGCCTGGAAGGATGTGTGAGATTTAGGTGTTTTGAAGTAAAAAGAGGATACTTCCCAGCAGGAAGAATAAAGTCAGCCAATTACTAGAGAATTTAAAGAGTAAAAAAATGGACTTAAAATAGAGTAAAGGTGTGTGCCTGGGTGGCTCAGTCGGTTAAGCGTCTGCCTTTGGCTCAGGTCATGATCTCAGGGTCCTGGGATCAAGCCCCACATCAGGCTCTGTGCTCAGCAGGGAGTCTGCTTGTGCCTCTGCCCCTCTCCCCTGCTCGTGCACGCTCTCTCTCTCTCTCTCAAATAAAATCTTAAAAAAGAAACAAAGTAAAGGAGTTGACAAATATTGGGAATTAGGTATGTATATGTTAGAAAGTGGTTAGATAAAAGAGAACTTAATGCCTCATTGCTGTAGAAAACATAATAATTCAGAAACAGGTGGTGACGAGGATGTGGAGAAAGGGGAAACCCTCCTGCATTGTTAGTGGGAATGCAAACTGGTGAGGCCACTGTGGAAAACAGTGGGAAGTTTTCTCAAAAGATTAAAAATAGAACTACTCCATGATCCAGAAATCACACTACTGGGTATTTACCCCAAAACACACAAATACTAATTCAAAGGGATATATGCACCCCTAAGTTTACTGGAGCATTATTTACAACAGCCAAACTATGGAAACAGCCCAAGTGTCCCTTGATAGATGAATGGATAAAGAAGATGTGGTATATATACACAATGGAATATTATTCTGTCATTAAAAAGAAGGAAATCTTGCCATTTGTAACAACATGGAGGACCTACAGGGTATAATGCTAAGTGAAATAAGTCAGAGAAAGACAAACACCATATGATCTCACTCGTATGTGGAATTTAAGACACAAAACAAACAAGCAAAGGAAAAAAAGAGAGAGACAAACCAAATCAAGAAAAAGACTCTTAACTATAGAGAACAAACTGATGGTTGCCAGAGGGGAGGAGGGTGGAGAAGGGGTGAAATAGGGAATGAGGATTAAAGAGTGCACTTATCATGATGAAAAAAAAGGAAGAAAAAGAAAATAGAACAACTGGAAATTTTTAAATGTAGCAATGAAATAATTACAGTGATAATTTAGAATTTAGCATCCAAGAACCTTAAGTAGTATATCTAGTTTAAGGGTCACTTACGACCCTTGCTTATTCAGAGTGTCATAAAATATTTGGATTTCTCATATTATAGCAGAGTTGCTGTCTCATGTATTTATCCTGTTTCATTACTTTCTCTTTCTGTGTCTCTCATGCCATTTCCAGTCTACCAAACAGACATTATATATGTAGCTTAGGCTATTCTATCAGGTGGAAAACACTCAAAAAGCTTACTTAGAGGCATTAGGGTCTTAAAATATAGGTTCTCCTCGAGTGATCTGCAAAAACATTAGAAGCAGAGACAACAATTTAACCCTTGGAAATGACTACAGCAGCAATTTCAATAATCACAGTACGGTTCGAATGTTGTGGGGTGGAGAAGCAGGTTAATTTAAACTTCAGAGTATACCTCAAACTACACATAATAACTAGTAGGTTAACAGTTTATTAATAAGGTTGATCTACTTGAGAGCAAAGGGAAAATTAAGCCTTCAGTGTTTATATGGCATAAATCTCTGATAGCTGTCATCCTTCCTGTTGTGATCACCCTGTAAAGACAGGATAGATCCCCATTCAAAATTTGGACCAGATGTTATCAATGATGCCATACACACACCAAGAGGGTATGAAAACTTCTTCACTTACATAATCAGGCTTTCTGGGGAAACCAGGGCATATCTACCTAGATGGTCTGCAAGTGGCTTGAGATATCAGGGAAAGGTGCCTGGCTTTAGGTTTTTAAGACTGCAAAGGGTTGGGGCTGAGATGAGGGTTTCTGCTGGTGGGCAGGGGTTTGCACGGTTTCAAATTCCCACTGTCACCAAAGAAGGAAGCACACAGATTTTCTTATGAACATGCCCAGATTCAGGGAATAGGGCAGAAAAGGAAAAGAAAGGGGTGATGGGGCGTCTGGGTGGCTCCATTGGTTAAGGTTTTGCTTTCGGCTCAGGTCAAGATCCCAGGGTCCTGGGATCTAGCCCTGAGTGGGGCTCCCTGCTCAGCGGGAAGCCTGCTCTCCCTCTGCCTGCTGCTCCCCTTGCTTGTGCTTTTTCTCTCAAATAAATAAATAAAATCTTCAAAAAGATAAAAAAGAAAAGAGAGGGGTGATGTTTAAAGCTAGCAGAAGTTAAACTTCAAAAAATGAAGCCAGACTCTATTTTATTTTCATAGTGAAATCTGTTTGATTTGTTTCAGTGTGGATCCAAGAATCACAATAGTTTTTTTTTTTTAAAGAGAAACACACACATATTTGCCTGTTCCCAAGTAACCTTACATGATATAGTATCAGCATGTGGTGTTATGAATTGTGTGTGTGTATTTTAAAGACTTTATTTATTTGAGAGAGAGAGAACATGAGAGAGAGAGGGAGATCACGAGCCGGGGGTTGGGGTAGAGGAAGAAGCAGACTCCCCACTGAGCAGGGAGCCCACTGCTGGATGCTGGACTCGATCCCAGGACCCTGGGATTATGACCTGAGCCAAAGGCAGACGATTAACCCACTGAGCCACCCAGGCGCCCACCTGATATTAGAATAAAAATAGTCTTAGCATTATAATCAATTCTCCAACATTATTTCACTCTAAACAATAGCAACCTCATTCCCACAGTCAGATATTAGTTTAGAACAGGCACGTGATGATGATCTGGCCAATGAGACTTGAGGGGGAGCTTACTGGAGAATTCTGAGTAGGGTTTCCTCCTAAAAAGAAAACAAAGGAGAAACTGCTCTATTTCTTTTTCTAGTAGTTGCCAAGCCTGAAAGTGCCATCTGAAAATGCTGAAGTTAAAACATCTTGTTGGTATACCTTTTATATAGAAACTCTTTGGCCAAAAACTACTCGAATACAAATCTATTCTTAGGTACTCAATCATACTTCTAAATGAACCAGATGATACAATGGCAGTATGCAAATCGTACGTTAGCCATGGTGTGAGAAGATCTGGGTTTCAGCTCCTGTTCCAACATTTACCAGAAATGTGACCTTGAGTAAATAATTTAGACATTTTGGGCATCAGTTTCTTCATCTGTGAGTAGTCAGTATTAATACTCACTAAATGTGCTTTGTAGGGTTATTGCTGTAGCCAAATGAATTCATGTTTTATTGATTACTTACTTAAAATATATTTAATGAGGACCAGCTATTGCTAAATATTATGACAGAAGCTCAGAGAAGACTGGTGAATAAAATAGATAAAATCTCTGCCTTCTTATTGTTTATATCTAGTTTAGGAAAATTTTTCCACATGTTCCACATACATAAGTATATCTTTTTTTTTTTAAGATTTTATTTATTTACTTGACAGAGAGAGAGACAGCCAGCGAGAGAGGGAACACAAGCAGGGGGAGTGGGAGAGGAAGAAGCAGGCTCCCAGCAGAGGAGCCTGATGTGGGGCTCGATCCCAGGACTCTGGGACCACGCCCTGAGCCGAAGGCAGACGCTTAACGACTGAGCCACCCAGGCGCCCCAATGTATCTTTTTATGTATTTTGTATTCATTTTATTTACCATATGTTTATTAACGTCTGCCAAGTGGGAAACATTATTTTAGGTGGTTTGGATTTAAAAATAAAGGGAACACAATTCCTTTTGAGAGGTACTCCATTATGTTACATATAACTTAAGGATCTTTGTGTTTCTACATCAAGAAAGACCATTAGGATTAATACATTTTTGCAAACCATTTCCCAGGAGAGAGTAATTTCCTTCTGGCTCCAAATTGCTACAAAAATCAAATTATGCCCCACAAAAAAGACATGTCAACAGTGTCTCCTTAAAACAACAACAACAATGTACTTAGGAAATTTAGGAGTCTCATTCTTCAATGACATCACGGCTGTTAGTAAGGAAACGTGTCATTACTATTTCCTCTGATCAGTCTTTATTTAAAAATCTGGTTTTATAGCCACATGCTTATCTGTTTCTGTTGAAAAATAATCTAACTCACAACATATTATTTTTACTTTGAGATTTTTTCCAGAAAACATATGTGGTTTCTCTAGCAAGGGTAGGAGATGATGATACAAAGTGATAGGGATTTTAATATACATGCAAACAGAGCAGGTGGCTATGATGGGACAGACATGAACACTAACCTTCATTCCCATAATCGCTTTGGCTGAGCTAGCATTTTTCGGCACTGTACGAGGTCTTCACATGTGTGATTCTTATGAATCACTCCAATTTGGAATGAGAGGGTGACAGCTGTTCTCTTCATTTTACATGCAGGAAAACCTCATAGAGAAGCACCACGAGGCACCATTTCCAGCATCAAGTAAAAGTCAATAGAGATGTGTAAGAAAAACTCAACTCTTTATGGCAAGATATACTTAGATTCCAAAGTTACCTTCCGCAACAATAGCTTTAAAAGGAATGCATTTTCTAATATGCATATATTTCATATTTAAATGAAAGAAATGACTATATCTCTGAAAGCCTACCAAGATAACACAATTAGTGATATCATTTCCTTGGCAGAAAATGGCAAGAGCTTGATGCCATTACCAGCATGTATCAGACTGTGTGAGATGGCGACAAACACATTTTCTATACCAACTAGAAAGATGCCCTTGCTTGTTTCTCTTACATTTCATGCCACTAACAGGATTGTAGGATGTGCAGGCTTGATGCTTATCTTGCAGTATTTAAGACTAAGATGTTAAAATTTGTTAAGATCTTTATTAAAACAAAGCCTTATGTATTGGGTTATATTCTTGAATACTTGTTCTAGATATTTTAATTTGTTGATGAGAATTTTTAAGGCAAATGAAGAAAAAATTATATCATATTCAAGCTGCCAAAAATTACTATTGTTATGAATTTTAAAATCACCATAGAAATCTATCTTGTGGTGAAATTTTTGTAATTAGTATCAAAACCTGCGTACATCTCTCAAATATACAACTTCTCTAACATAAATAAGCTTCTTTGCTAAAGCACTGAGGCTAATATCCTAGGTTTTCTTTTCTCCTCATTCATTCTGGAAGATTCTGGAACCTCACCAATGAATAGCATGGTCATTTACCTTCTAAAAACCTTGCTAAAATTTAAAATGGTTTATATTTCTCTTAAAATTAAATATTTTTATTTATGAATTGAAACCATCAATTATTTTCCCTCAATTTTTCTGGACAAATGTATCCACTCTCTCTCTCATACTGACTCACACTGCTTGCTCTGTTGCCACCTGGGGCATAGCTTCCCATCCAAATGAAATCCACAATCCCAGACTAAGCAATGCCAATTACCAGCTACACATGTTTCTACACTTTGTTTCATACAAAACGTATCATGACAATTGCTTAAAATCCTGATGTAGTTTTAATGCAGAGACTAAAGCTTACATTTTGTTTGATTATATTGGCTAATAGCAATGGAATTTCAGAAACCTTCTATCTCATATTGATGTATGAAGCATTTAAAAACTTTTTATTCTGTACTAAAACGCAACTTACGAATGCCAATGGATTCTACCTCCTAACTTCTACCACCAGAACCACCATCAAAATTTGTAGTAGCAATTTCCCTAAAATGCCGTCTTTATTCTATGGCATTCAATATCATATGGGATGATGCCCATTATACTGATTTGTTTCTGTGATGCCAGAAATTTCCATTTAACCTAGCAAGGAATCTAGTTCTCCGGAAAGATGACAAAGAATATTCTTTCACATTTTTATTATTCAAGTTAAATTTGATGTAAAATATTTTATTTATTGAAAATAAGGAAAGAAACATGGCGAAATTTTCGGTTCTTGGCCATGAGGAATTTCAAGATTCAGGTAAGATTAAGACTCAACTACATTGGGGTTTCTGTCTACTGGGAACTGCCAGATAAAACACTGAATTAAATAAGGGTAAAACATTTTTCCTTTTTTGGCAGGGCTACTTAAATGAGTCACCTTAAATGAAAAGGAGCAAAGTAAAGAAGAAAAAAGGTAAATGGTGATTTGTTTGACATGATAAATGTGCAGCTGACTCCATGCTGCTTCAGGAAAATGTTACACTCCCATAGAGGCTGACCATTATCTTCACTAAATGATGCACATATGAAAAACTAATGCTAGTGTTACTCATACTTAGTGAAGGTTATCAAATACCATGTACACAGCATATATTATACATTTTTAAGATATATCTGCCAACAGTCACAGGTTTCAATCACGTTGTCAACCCCTGCAGTTTTGCACCAAGTTAGGAATTGCCACCCCTGGTTCATTACTGGCCTAGAAGCTAGTCAGCTGAGACAAAATATAAAAAATGAGGGAGGATCAGAGAGATGGGAGAACTAAAGGAATAAAATGAGTTCTGAAGCCTAATCCATTTAGTGCTTTAAGAAGAGGAGCATGTGAAATCTTGGAAGACTTTCCTCTTCCAAAACACAAGCCTAAGGATAAATGCCTGTGACTAGCATTTTTTATTTGACTTGAGTCACAGTTTTAGATCAATATGGTCAATTGAGCTGTGCTCAATTACATTACATCTGAAATGACAAAGTTAAATAGCACACAGGGTTTTTTATCCTCATCCAATAAAGCAATATCTTACTAAATACATGATATAAGCATCAATAGTAAACAAATGTAACTTTTACGGAGGAAAGAGAAAACTCCTGAAGTATCTCTTCATACTCCCCCATCTGCACATTATGTATTAGGAATCAGAAAGAAATTCACACCTCTGAATTTGAGTCATAAGCAGATTGCTACAAAAATGTGTCGCATCACTGGCTTCAGGAAGAACTTTAAATTTCTTACAGCAAAATATAGCACTTGTGTCAGTTTCAAATACCTCATATCAGCATGTTAATTTCAAAGGGTTCAAAAAAGGCTTTGTTAACTCCATGTCACTAATCCCCACAGTGGGACATTTGTCATAGCTGGATTTTTCATTTACAGTCCAGAGGGGTTTGCCGACTTGAAGAAGAGTAGATCAGGTTTCCTCTCAATTCAGTCACTGAGTTTAAGCCACCTAGGGAAACTGTAGTCAGGCACACTGAGTAGAGCCCAAGAAAATGTTGCAAGTAGCTGACTCTTGCCTTTCTATCCCTACCAGACATCTCGGGAACCTTACTGCAATGCCGTGACTCAAAGTGACCTCTCCATCAGACACTACAGGCGTGCCTTTTAGGGCCTTCAACACCCTCAAAGTTTCCATTTTCCAGATTTGCAGAATATAATGTATAAACAAAGAAGACCAGTAAAGAAAAATCCCATTGAGAAGAGAATGGCAATTTTGGCTTCTCCTAATCTTTCCTCACCAACTCCCACCCATTCTAATCCTCCAGCCTGTTTTCAGCAGTGCCTTCCTAGTTTTAATCATTGTCTCAAGCTCTCTGGATCATTATATTTTTTAATGGACCCCAAATCCTGCAGTTTTCCAAACTAAATAATTAAAAGATATCATTAGAATAGACTTTTTCCTTTATAAGTGCAGACTCCTATTTGGAAAGCCATTAAATTTAGCCAGAAAATGATTTAATTGGGGGGGGGGTGCCTGGGTGGCTCAGTTGGTTAAGCGTCTGACTCTTGATTTCAGCTCAGGTCATGATCTCAGAGTCATGAGACTGAGCCCTGTGGTGGGCTTTCTGCTCAGCAGGGAGTCTGCATGAGTTTCTCTCTCTCCCTCTCCCTCTGCCCCTCCCCCTGCTTTCTCTCTTTCTCTCTAAAATAAATAAATAAATAAATCTTAAAAAAAAAAAAAAAAAGGAAATGATTTGATGGGTACAGTATACTAGCCACCGTTTGTTTCCCTTCCTAGAACCAATATTGTTTGAGTAACAATGCAAAACTCTTTTTTGTGTGCAATATTTACTTTAATTGCTTTCCTTTTCATTGAGAATCTAGTGGTGGAGATGGAATAGGAATAGTAATAATTTTGCAAGGGAAAGGTGTTTAGTGTAAAATGGAAGCTTTATGTTTCCTAAGAGCATAAAACCATAGCATACCCATTTTCCAGGAGATAATACATTATCTCAGGGAAGAACAGGACACCAGTTAGCAGAAGAATGAATGTAAAAAAAGAAGACATAGATGGCAATATATAACTACCTTTTTTTCCCTTGGGAAAGTTTGCTTGAGCCTCAAACTAACATAATTTGTTTAATACAATAGCAATTAAGTAGCAGGGTTGGTATTTCAACCTAGGATACCTGAGTCTAAAATTCAGATTCCTGATACGCCATATTGCTTTGTTTGCAAAATCAGCCATCTTCCAAATGAAGCTCTCATTCATTCATTCACTCAAGAAATAGTCATCAAGTATAATCCAGGCACTATGTAGGAGTTGGGAAAGGGAATAGAAACAATACAACCTTCCTTTCCCTCTCTTTCTATCTCAATCAATGATAATGAGCCGCTCCTCTTGAAGGTACCTCAACTGGTGACAACTGTAAGCTTAAGAATCACTGCTTAGTGTATTTACACCAATTATTTTGAACAGATTTGAAAAAGAAGATGACAAATCAAAAAGTGACCTTGAGAAGAGTAGCGATAAAACTTTAATGAGGACAAAGCCTAAGGCTGGATTTCAATGTCACTAAAAACATAAATTATATGCAAATTTGAGATTTTGCCTCTGGAAAATCCTTGTAGAAGTCACAATTGTAGATCATTTCAAAATGCTGGCATTAGGCAGAGATGACACTTCTAGGACCACAGTCTATTACAGTCTATCCAAGTAGTTCTCTGCCATAGCAGGAAATTCTATGTGAGTACTGAGTTAGCTTTACATTAACCAGCAACTTAGATAATATCGATTCTATTTATAAAGTTTTAGACTAAACCATAAAACCCAAATTATTGGCATACTTTAAAAATCAAAGTTTCCTCTATTAACTCTAGAGTTGTGATACCAAGTGTAAAAAGAAGTAATTCTTTATGAAAAGAAACTGACAAACTCAAAAATAAGATAGGGAAATACCTTTTTGAAAAGCTAGTTATAAAATGTCTAGTAAAGTCGGTAGTTTCAGCACACTAAAACTGTGGAAAATTGTAAATACCAGTTCCATCTTCAGTCAGTAAATCAATCATTCAGTGGTCATCATCACTTGGGGAAGTTTGTCATTGCACCTGAAATATATTGGGAACTATGGGCACTTAGGAGCAACAATTTTTTCTGAGAAAAGAGAGAAATTCTTTGGCTCTCCAAGGCTAGGAAATCACAAGTCAGGCTGATCAAAATCCACATCTAAAAAAAAATAAAAAGATAAGAGAAGAAGGGTGTCCTGGGGAAGGGATGACAAGGGTATCAATACTAAATTGCAAAGACACAGAAGCAGACAAGGATGGTTCCGATCCTGTGAAATAAAGGAGGAAACTGGTATGCCTGGCACAGATGGTGCAGGATAAACTGATAAGTTTACAGTGGTTTTCTGAAGACTGAACCCTACCCCTCCTCAAACTATGTCCCAGCCAGAAGAGTGTGCCAGTTCCACCACCCACCATAATTGGGATTAGTACAAACAAAGGGGCGTGATCTGCTAGTCTGCCTATGTTCTACAGTTCCACAGGCCCAAGAGATATGTGTGTGTGCACGTGTGCGTGTGTGTGTTAAAGGTACACAACATCATTGTGATGGGGAAAGAAGGAGATAAATAACAGAGCAATCTACCTTCATAAAAATGAAGTACATAGCCATTTTGCCAGTTTTACTCCCACGCATAAATATTTCTAATTATGTACTGGGAATCTTGTTTGGTAAAACAAAACAAAACATTCTAATGATAACTCTTCTGCCCTAATTATAGGCCAATCTTTTTTACAGGAGAGACTTAACTTCCATGATTGATCATGTACAGAAGTGCTTATGTCACCAGAGAATGGGCAGACTGCAAATTTGGCCAAATGTCAGCTATTGCATAAAACTCTGTATATGGTGATTTGATGGATTTTTATTATAATTACATAATAGAGATGTAAATAGAGATATAAATTTAGAAATCTGCAGAGTATATGTAATATTTAATGCCATGGAACTTGATAAAATCACCAAGGTTACAAATATATCTAGAGACTATAAAAAGTATGAAGGCTAAGCCAAGTGGCACAGTAATATTTAAAAGTCAGTAAGATGATGAAAAAAATAAAAACATGGAAAGAGACTGAAAAGTACCAGCTCTATAGAAGGAGACCTGAAGAGACTGGTATCTAGAAATGAAGATAGGAACAATGATGTCAAACCCTGCAGAAAGAGTAAAAGAAGGTCTAGTAATTGATCATTGAGTTGAACAAAGAGGGAGTCATTGGTCTGCTCCACCGGAGCAATTCAATGGTGAGGTGAAGTAAAAAGCTTTCCTGAAATGGGCTCAAGAGGAGAGGAACCAGAGACAGCAAGCACAGGCATCTAGGAGCAAAGATGCGGCAGGAAGGTTTGGAAATTGGAAATTTGAGAAGCCGACTGAGACACAGTCATCTAGAGACATGGAAACCATGAATAAACAAGGAGGGCCATCACCCTGGGTCCACTTATCTCACAGTGGAAAAGGCAAATGAAATGCATTTTGGAAGTTATAAAATAGTGATCTAGGAGAGTGACAGAGCAAATGGACTAGATAAATATAATGGACTGTAGCCTGGGCCCACACGAGGCCAGTGAAATTAAAGTAAGGTGAGTCGGTACGTTTGGCTTTTATTCCTCAGCCATGTTAAGCTGCCCACGTACATGGAGCAGCAGCAACAGTAGGGAGAGACATCTATTAAAGGGTTATAACAAACCCAACTTCACAGAACATGCTTTAAAGAATTATTTCATTTACTTGTCACGACAATCCTAGTAGGTGGTCACAACTTTCCATTTTTACCAAGTTTTTTTTTAAAGATTTTATTTATTTATTTGAGGCAGCGAGAGAGAGAGAGAGAGAGAGAGAGTACAAGTGGGGGGAGAGGGAGAAGCAGACTCCCCGCTGAGCAGGGAGCCCAATGCAGGGCTCAATCCCAGGACCCTGAGATCATGACCTGAGCCAAAGGCAGACACTTAATCCACTGAGCTACCCAGTGCCTCACAACTTTGACCAATTTTATAGATTAGGAAATACCTCACAGCGAGTGGCAAGGCCAGGATTTGAATGCAGTAGCTAAGAGCCTAGGTTCTTAACCACTATGCCACAGTGCCTGAGACACTCTATTTCAATTCTGTGCAGAGACCCTTCAATGCCTTCCCTACATCTAAAAAAGTCATTCCTTTTCATGCCCCAGCCTTAACTTCTCTCTTAAGTTCAGACCCAAATATTTAACAGCCTACTTGACCTTTCCACTGGACATCTCATTCAAAATCAATATGACCCAAACAGCTACTTATTTCCTCTCTCCAAGCTAGTTCCTTTCTTGTTCTTCCCATCTTCTCATTCAATAATTCAATGGCTTAAAAAAACCCAAGAGTTTTATGGTTCAATTATCTATAATAGTGAAAAAAATAAACACAAAAGCCACCTGAGTAGAAATTTATAAAGGCCACAGCAGCATGAAAAATGGATTAACAAAATATTAAGCAATAAAAAAGTTCATAATCATATACCTACAATAATTTTTAAACTAAGTATATATATATGAAGATATGGAAAAATTACAAAGGAATATATACAAATTAAAATATTTATCTCAGGGGTGCCTGGGTGGCTCAGTCATTAAGCACCTGCCTTCGGCTCAGGGCGTGATCCCGGAGTCCTGGGATCGAGCCCCGCATTGGGCTCCCTGCTCCACTGGGAGCCATCTTCTTCCTCTCCCACTCCCCCTGCTTGTGTTCCCTCTCTCACTGGCTGTCTCTCTGTCAAACAAACAAAAAAATAAAATAAAATAAAATAAAATAAAATAAAATAAAATAAAATAAAATAAAATAAAATATATTTATCTCATCAAGTTAAGCCATTTATGTTTCTTTTTGAAAATTAATATCCTGGCTAAATTATTATCACAGCTAAGGGGGAAAAAGCAAGACATGCAACATACACACAATACTTGAGACAAAAAAAATCTTTTAAACATTTTAAGAACAAAAAGATCTTAAAGTGTTGCTAAGTGATACTTCTTTAAAGATTCAAAAAAAAGATATTAGATTCTTTTCTGGTTCTATCACTAAAGCTTTAACCTATTTTCAAAATATTTAAAGGTTTCTACTTCTCTTCTGACAGCTCAGAAATGTGGTAAATAATCACTGGGGATTGCTTTCTCTCTGGGAGGACAATGGTTAACAGCAGTAACAAGAGCCCAACTAGAGAAAAAACTGACGGGGTTCCTTCCATTCTCCTGAAAACACCAACCTGTCATTTTCATTAAATAGCTCAACTGCTTCCTGCTGATACGATCATTTCCTCTATCACTTAGATTTTTGTATCTGCTAAAGAACAGTCTTGCTTAAAGATGTTTGTTTTGACCAGGTCAAGGTTTCTGATAGGAAACAATTGTATTACTAGGTGAACGAAAAGAAAAACAAATATCAAGAGTTAAGAGTATACCTTTTGTAAACCTTCCATAATTGCAAAGAACATTTTCGCCCCAAATAAAGAATGTGCCCTCATTAAGATCAACCATAGTCCTTGAAGGAAGGGTATACTTCAGATCGGAAAGCCAGGAAGGCTTGTGTGCAATGTGGTAGCCTGTCTCATCGCCTTCATATGTATGCATGCATGTGCCTATGAGAAGTAATGTCATTTGACATACATAGATGTTTTCTGACACAACATGTTATTCAGGGTTCAAGAAAGAACTCTTCTCTGAACATCCTTCCCCCAAAAAAGGATCCTTCCCTTGCGATCTCTGTCATTTAAAAATTTAGCAGACCTAACAAAAATATTTCTTTTACATTTCTCAATAACATAATGGTGTAAGTCATTTTTATTATGTATCATTCCCATGTCGCATCTGAAGAAGGAAGAGGGGAGAGATGTAAAATACATATTATATATTGAGGGAGACTGGTCTGACTAGAGTATTAACTGGGAGATCTTGGGCCTAATGAAGGTAGTGCCATAGTAAAGAAGGCTATAAAAAGGAAGATGAGTGGGGGTCTCTGCTCAGAGAGTACAGGCAGAAATCATGATGTTGAACAAAATAAGTCCTGATCTAGAGGTCCTTAGAAAAATTTGACCTCTACGCTCACTCTTGTCAAAATTATTATTATTATCTTACCCTTTCGCTGTCTATTTACTTTCCTTTATGTTCACCACTTTTTCTCTGGCTGCGTCAACTCTACTGATGAAGCTATCAAGGGAAACTCTGTGTCTGAAATCACATTTTGCACATTTAGTAGACTTAGTATTTCCTTTTGACTAGTAGAGTCCCATCTCCCCACTGAAATCCCCCGTTCGCTCATGTACTTTCCTGCTAGATCCTGGAACAAAGTCATCACAATTTCAAAGTTCCTGTTTGTAATGTAACAGCTGGGTCATCTCTAGTCCGGTTCTGTTGACTGCCTTTTCACTTAACAGAGTGTTGCTTTTCCCTCCTTTTTTGTATATTTTATAATTTCTGGAACATCAGATGTCTTGGGTAAACCAGTAAGGACTGAGGTCATTGCATTTATGCCTGGAAATGGGCCTGCCTTTTGTATTGTCAGCCCACGAGTGTATGAGACTGAGTCGGTCTAGTGAGGAATTACATGTGGGTTCACTGTTGCTAAGATTACCAGCAGTGAACTTCAAGCCTTCTAGCAGCTCTTCTATTCTTCTAGCAGCCGCCTGCCATTGCCCTGTGGTTAGAGTTGAGGTTCAGGTGTTAGAGGACTTTTCTTCTTGTCCAGCTGTCCCTTCATTCCTGCTCCACAGAAGACCCCTCTCCATGTACCTGCTCCTTCCCCAGA
This sequence comes from Ursus arctos, assembly GCF_023065955.2. Taxonomy (NCBI): domain Eukaryota; kingdom Metazoa; phylum Chordata; class Mammalia; order Carnivora; family Ursidae; genus Ursus; species Ursus arctos. The sequence goes on along the minus strand of NW_026623100.1, from coordinate 53,415,817 downwards.
GGTGGTGTACTGTTGCCTAGCCCCGGTGCTGGGCTCATGCTATATTTCTGTCGTTCAGTTCCACCTCAGTCTAAGGGATTCATGGGTACCTAGGTCTTAGGGGTGAGCCTTCCTCCATTGTCCTGCCCCTCTTACCCATGGCACAATCCTACCTCATCTGTGACATTGGTCTTGGCTGGAAGTTTCCAGCCCACACCACAGTGGTATCTGACCTTTCCTTGGTGTCATTATAGAATTTTAAGGCCCAGGCAGTCTCTTGCCCCTCCCCCAGTGCTAAAAAGTCCTTCTTCAATCCTCTCCCAGACACGTTAATAGGAAAAAAACTATCTGGGAAGTAGGCAGAGCTTTGTGCCAAACTTGTGCAGCTCATCGCCAATTTTGAGCCCTGTGGGAAAGAGGATTCATTCCTACTCTTACAACGGCTTTTGCTTTTTAGGAGAAAAGAGTTTGAAAAAGCAAGAGGGTCCTTGTGCCTACCCTCCAGCAACCACCAATCCCCTTCTTCTCACCTGCGCCACTGAACAGAGGCTCTCATGGGTCACCTGCCCTGCCCTCAGTCTTCCTCTTCAGCTCCAGATGAAGGCTTCTGGGAGAGAGCTTACAAGTGAGTGTGATCTCCCCTTGAATCTGTGGTCCCCAGTTACTTTTGACTGACATGCTAGTCCATATTTGGCCTTTGGAACTTTGCTAAAATTTAACTGGTTTTGGACAGAACCTTTTTCTCCCCTGTGCTCTGCTACAGGTCTATGCCACAGTCTGTGGTTTCCATCTCTTTGGAGGGGCTTGCCCACTTTGGAATTCACTTTGAGGTGGCTTTGCAACCTCGGTTCTCAGATGGTTTCAAAGCAATGACTTTTTGCTAGGCCTTTTCTCATTGCTAAGATGGGAGCAACACTCTTTGTGGTTGTTTACATCTTAGGAAACAGAAATCCCTTGCACACTATTTTTTAAAACTTTGTGAATTCGTTTAGTTGAGACGTGCTGTATTACCCACCCTAAACCCCCATTCTCAGTTTACTTTTACTCAGATTCACAAATTAACCTTAGGATTTTTCCCTTGGTTCTTGGCAACTGGAGACCCTTGAATTTGCAAATTCTCTTCTAATCCAATGTTTTAGGAAATCTAAGTTTTTCATAGCCTCAAATTACTTAAAATTTAGAGAATTTAAAGACAATTACTCAATTCATTTGAAATGGTGAATAGAATATATAATTTTTACCTGTTAAAAATAATCATTAATATTTTCTAAAGTGGGCATCTATGTTAAAAAACTTTTCCCCTGCATATATGTTATCTTGTATATATTCAAACACAGTGGGGGGAAAAGTTAGTACTTTCCCACTATGTTTGAATATATATACATAAGAAAAGAAGTTCTAGATTGCAAACAAGTTTGAAAATGAAAATCGTAACATTGATTTCCAGCTTGAATATTTATATTTCAAAATTCTTTTAAAAAAAGTTGTAATACAGTGGAACTAAACAGCCAAATAAGGATAAATGTGTCTGTGTATCAACTCATCTTTCAGGTATAACTGATTGATTAGAACCTGAAAGTGTCCAGCTGCTATAAAACTATGTGCCCAGCACTAGCTGCTTCATCAAGCTGCTCACTACCTTTTCAAATTCTTAAGAACAAAGACTTCCAAGCTGGTGACCTCATTTACCTGAACCAGGATAAAACAAAAATTCTATCTATCTATCTATCTATCTATCTATCTATCTATCTATCTATCACCTTTACCTTCATAAACTATTATACACTATTTAGAAAATGCCTACCTACCTTGCAATTCAAACCGGCACTTAAAATAATAAAATCATACAACCAGAGTAATCTCAGTTTTCTAGTCCCTTCCCCTGTCCATAGGCAAGCAGATATCCAAACACTCTAACCAAAAGGCTGGCTATGTTATATTTAAATTCTTTAAGGGAGATATTGTATCGCTTTCCTTTGTAATACACGCTGCGGGTTAATTTAGGAGTGTATACTTTAGCTTTATATTTTGATGGAAGATTTAAAAAAAAGTGGACTGTACTATCTTTTATAAAACATTCTGGTCAGGAATGAGGGCATTTGGCCCACATAGAGGATTATCACTAGATTGTTTATCATTATTGATTCACTAGAATGTAAACATCACAGCACAACTGACTTTGTTTTCTTTCCTATACCTGGCACAAAGTAGGTATATCAACTCTACTGTCACAATAAAAAAGTACTCACAAACTCAGATAACAATTAGTTTGGCTCATCTAATCGGGGTCTGGCTGGTGGCTCTGCTTCAGGATGTTCGAGTAAATAAGCAGTGGATAGCTGATGCTTTCTTCACTAATGATGAACCACTGTTGCAGGGAAGGCAAGTCAGCTATTGCTAGAATAATATCATGTAACAGAACACATGAAAACTCAGTGGCTTAAAATATATATAGTTTTCTCCTCCTCACCTTGTTTGTGGGTCAGCTTTTCAGCTATGTGAATTGGCTGGACTTAGTTCAAGTCTTCAAGTTGGGTTCAAAGCCATTTTACATGTCTCCATACTTTCTTTGAATGAGCACTATTTAGTCATGTTCTTCCTAAGGAAAATCTAGAAAAAGAGCCACACTAATGCATTCGGGCACATGTAAACTCTGTTCACATCAAGCCACTCAGGTAACTATAATCAAAGCAAATAACATGGTCAAGCCAAAGTCAATGGAGTAAGGAAATGTACTCTGCCCCAAAGATGAACCTAAAAGGAGAGAATATTTGCTGCCCAACACTCCAGTATATTACAATAAGCACCCACATATGTGTTGTTGAAGGTAACAACCACAATAGATAACATAAAGCATTTATTGGTCATTTGCCAGTGCCAAGCACTGGGCCAAGTAAGACAGGTGACATTTAATTTGACCCTCAAAAGACCCTTTTGAGAAAGTACTATAATTATCCACATTTTACAGATAACAAAACTGAGATAAGGGGGATAGTAGTCATTTCCCAATTACACGCAGGTTCTAAGTGTCTGAGATAGTATTTGCACCCAGGTGGTCTCACTCTTAAACATGGCATGAAAACCACAATGATAACAGCATTATGATGATTTAGTCATTCCCACAACCAGACTCAGTAATCATATTTTCTGAATATATGAAATGTTTGTCTTTACTACCTGACATGTCTGTTTGGTTGTAGACAAGTTTAGAACACACAGACTCACAGGACTTCTAGTCCTTCTTCAGGACTTCAGGAAAACCACTGCACTCTCTTTAATTGGGCCTTTTGGGCTTCCTTCTATTTAGACTTCCCCCAGTCTTTGTTCAGATCATCTGCCAACTGGCTAATCTTACATCTATGTGTCAGCTAATAATCTGCCTGGTCTCATAGTTAGTGATGATGTCCCATAAACATCACTTACGTGAGTTAGCATATGCAACTCAATCAGGTATTTCTCAGATCTCCTAAAAGTACCAACATATCCACAGCAACAGAATGAGAGGACAAGAGAACAGAAGGATCCTAAAATATGCAGAAAGTACAGACCACAGAATAGCAGAGACGCCAGGGAGGTAACTCTTCCTACACTAGAAAGGAAAAAAGTGAGATTCAGAAAAGTTGGTTAAGTTCATCCAAGGTTGCTAAGATAAGCAAGTCTCAGACCAAGGTTTATATGATTCCTAAAATGATCTCATCTACTTCTCTGGATTGCTTTCCATATAAAGCCAGAATCCAATCTGGCTCTAACCAGCCTCAAATCTAACGAAATTCCTACATTCTAGATGAGGTTGACAGAGGACATTCCTGAGTTCATCGTCCTACAGAGAAGCACCCTGAACACTCTCCCCTATTAATTATTTATACCACATGTTAACAAATCAAAATTCTTCCTGTGACTCTTCACTAGCTGACTACATTTGCCCTAAACTGGTAACACTGAAGGTGGTTTAAATTAAATGCCATCCAACGCTATGCCCCACGGGTAGTAGCATTTCTTCAACAACACTGACAGATCATAATTTACTGCCACTTGATTATGTCCAAGAGCTCACCAAAAAGTCTATCTTTCTGATCTACTTTTCCTGCACAGTAAAACCCAATTAAATGATACTCAAACATCAGCCTACAGCACTAAGAAAGTGCTACACTTATGTCTTGGTTTTTTTTTCTCTTTACCTTAATCAGTCATACATATTAAAAAATCTATCTATTTAAATACAAATATAGGTCAATAAACTTATAAAGAGTTTACTCAGGAAACTATACTCATTCTTTCTTTCTCTCCCTCTATAGAAATAAAACAGGAAAATAATCATAAAGAGAGACTCATAATGTAGTAGATACTACATGAGGCTAGTTGTCAAAGGATATGAGTTCTGCCAAAACTAACTCTGATTTGGGAAAGTTACAGCTATCATTTTCCCTCATGGAATTACCTCATGGCAATTTCACTGGACCATCACTATCTTACTTTTTTTTTTTTTTTCCTAGCCCCCAAATCTATTCTTCTTCAAGTATTTCTTTTAGTAAATGGTGTCACTACCACCGCCCACTGCCTAAGCCAGAAATCTACAAATCTTTGCCACCTCCTCTCACTTTCCTACCACCACCAATTAGTTAGCAAATCCTACATAGCCTACCTTCTAAACATATTTAGAATATGTCCTCTTCTTCCTTCATCAACTGTCACCACCCGATTCAAGTCTCAGTGCCAAGGCAACCACCTTTTAAACTCTTTCCCTGCACCCATTCTTATCCCCATATAGTCCACTCTCCACAAAGCAGAGTACCATATTCTGTTAGTAAGACATTGCCCAATCGAGTCACTCTTCTACGTGAAACCCTTCAAAGGCTTCCCATTGCCTTAGGATGGTGTATAAAATTCTTAACCTGATCTACAGGCTCTATCCACCCTAGCTTCTCTCTCTAGTTTTCCAGCCTCAATTCACAACTCCCCTCCCACTATTGTCTCTATGGCCACACCATTTTTGTTTTCCACTCTCAGAAAGCCAGCTGCCCTACAATGAGAACTCCCAAGCAGTCCTATGAAGAAGTCAACATGGTGAGGAACTGAGGTCTCTTGCCAATGGTCACGTGACTAAGCTACCTTTAAAGTGGATCCTTCCGGCAAGCGTCCCATAACAACATCCCTAGTTGACTTATTAACTGCAGTCTCATGAGAGACCCTGAGCCAGTACAAGCCAGCTGGGAGACTGTCAAATGTCATTGTGAAATAACAAATAATTGCTGTTCTAAGTTGTTATATTTTGGAGTAATTTGTTATGCTGTACCTATAACTATCACAGTGTTCTTAGCATATGTTTTATTAGGTATATTCATTATGTATTCATAATACATTGTATAATTATAACTAAATTATCATCTTATAATAATTTATTTAATAAATGGCTCCCCTGCTTGATAGCAAACTTCATGAAGGTAGGAACTATCATTTTATCCCTCTTCACTCCTAGACAAGACAGAGCCTATGAAAACATGATATGCATTAAATATTTAACTATATTAATATATATGAATTAATATGTATGCTAATGCTACACAGAGAGATAGAACCTTCTGGTTATTTAATGAGTGCTATTTAAGTGATTGATTTATTCATTATGCAAAATTAGAAAAATAGATATCCTTATGGCAGAATGATTAAAACTTCTCGTTTAACAGTGCCTTCTGGTAATGAGATAAACCAGTATATTCCTATAAATAACTGAGAAATGGTACTTCCAGCAATAAACAGAAGAAGCAACAAAACCAACTCAGAGTTCTGAGAAAGATTTATACTTAGAGTAACAAAAGCATTTAAGGAATAAGCAGTTGTCCTGATGAAGTGCAAGGCATCATAAATTCTAAATTCCTTGTTTCATAATAAAGAAACCCAAAAAACATGTCACTGTCGTTTAAAAAAATCATAGAGCACTTTTTCAGAGTTTCACAGTGGCATTGTGAAAGTGCTACATATAGTAATATTTCAGGGAATTTCTGGTCTTTTAACCACTGACCCAACAAATTAATATTTTCAAAGCAGCCCCAGGTGTTCTATTACATTTGAAAATTCTGCAATGTACTTTGAAGATAAAATGTCACTCTGAAGAATTAAAACTCTTTTGCATTAACTAGAACTAACAAGTCTTCACCGATTTTTTTTATTAATTATACTCATGACTATATAAAATTTCTAATGGTAATTTTCCTGTCAGGATGTTGGAGCCTCTCCTTGGAAATGGTAGATCCAATTATTATACTTTCTTCTTGTCAATATCATCATTGTTTGACCTCTTCCAAAATCTTGCTCTATACTCCATAGGAACTTCAGCACCCGGTTAACTCTATGTCTCTCATTTTCATTCACTCTCACCATCCCAGGTGAGTTCAAAGTCCCTTTGTCATTCACACCTTCAATAAATATTTATTGTACTTTTATTTTGTGCCTTAGCATAGGATTAAGAACTAAGATCACATCATTGATGGGGCTTCTAATGTCATGTGAGAAACTGTCCTTGAACAAGTAAATATTTTATTGCAACTCTCGTAAGTACATACTACCTAGAAGAACAAAATTCTGTTATATATACATTATCATATATACGGAGAACCTATCCAACAATGCTTCATAGAAAAAGAAAGCTTCTTTTTTCAGGGAAAGCTTCTCTGAAAAAGTTACATTAAGCCAAGGTTTCTTGATCTCGGCACTAGTGATCTTTTGACGTGTATAATTCTTTCGTGCATGTGGGGGGCTGTCTTGTGCATTATAAAATGTTGAGTAGCCTCCCTGGCCTCTACCCACTAGAGGCCAATAGCATCCTTTCTCTCCCAGTGTGATGACCAAAACTGCCAAATATCCCCTGCTGTATGGCTGACAGATTTGGTAAATAAACACAGGAAACCCAGTTAAATTTGAATTTCAGATAAACAACATTTTTTTTAGTATAAATTATGTCACATGTATTTGGGACGTATTTATGCTTTAGAAGTTACTTGTTGCTTATCTGATACTCAGATTTAACTGAGTGTTCTGTATTGTATCTGGCAACCCTACCTGAAATGATGAAAGCACTCCTAGTTGAGAATGACTGTATTAAGCGTACCTTGATAAGCCTTAGACCTTCAGTCTTTACAGACCATTGATCTCCTGAATCATCTCTGAATTTCTCCATTTTATCAACTCAAATTACTCTGAAGTTCTCCAACTCAAAACATAAAATCTCAAGTACTTTTCTCTGATTACCACTTGCTATGCTTTAAGTTCTCAGATTTCCTTAAATCTATCAATCGTGTCCTTAGGCTTTTCTGTGATTTTCAGTATTTTGAATTTTTTTGTTTATCAGCCTATTAGATCCAACTACTTCAACTAGCACCCTCAAAAAGAGAAAGACATACTTACCTTCTCTAGCACCCATCTCGTCAAGTCCTTAGCTGGGATTAACTCAGTTGACCTCTGTCTCCTTTCTGAGATGAATATTGACTAACACAACCAAACAAAACTGATCAGTTTTTCTTCATGTCTTCCTGCTCCTCTGGCCTATCCTCTTCAGATAGGTCCCCACCTCAACTTCTAAACTTGCCCTAACAACTACTGCAAACATTCTTCACGTTCCTCACCCTCCCAATTTTCTTCCTTCAATCTTACTGACATTCTTGCCTAATATGTCACAGATAAAGTCTGTTATGGACTGTCTCATAGTCTCATTAGACTTTATTTTGAAATGGTCATATTCCCTTATCCATCTATTTCATTATCATATAAGAGCTTAATTCATCTCAAGTTTTTTTCTAAGGCTTTCTACCTTGATCTATTCATTTGAATGTCTTCTAAGATTTTATTCAGTGCTGAGGATTCAAAACTTCTGTCTTCATTTTGGGCAACATAGACATGGTATTTTCAACTGATTATCTTCCCTCAGATGTTCCATAAGTACCTCAGAATTACCCTAAAATTTACTTACATGCCAGAGTACTCATTGCTATCAAGCCACACCTCAGTTCATCCCAGTGACATCTCTTGCCCACATCCCTTACATCCAAGCAGTCAGTAGACCTGAATCTACTTCTATTTAACATACCCATCCCTGTTTCCTCCCCTTACTGCTTTTAGATCTTGTTCTGACCTCTGCAGTCTTTCACAGCTCATTCCCAATGACACCCATCCTCCATATTCTCACCAAAGCGTGTGTTATGTCTCTGTGTGTGTGTGTGTGTGTGTGCGCGCGCGTGTGCACGCACACGCACGCCACTGCTTCAAACTCTTGCATAAATGTCCATTACCTTCAGGAGAAAAATAAAAACTTCATGATTTAATCCTTTCCTGGATTTCTCATCTAATACCCTTCCCTTGCTCCCCATGTTTTAACCATAACAAATCACTCAGAAGCATCAGTTTCATATTTACCTGCCTCTGTAGGCATCAACTCTCTGCAGTAATAGTCTGTCCATCCTGTGTTTTCAGCATCATTATCCTTCACTTTCCTTTATTCTCTTAATCAGCCTCACATGCCCTTTATTCACACAGATCTTCATTATACTCATTTTTATGTTATATTTTATATTCTATTTTCCCATTAGAATACAAGCTCCCCAAGAATGCAAGTATATTCCAATCATTTCAACTACTGCCCACTACATAAGAGGTATTTAATAAATATTTATTGATAAATAAATATCAATAAACAATTTGGTTGCCATTACTTTCTTCCTTTTACAAATTTCTTTAGTTTCTTCTATTCCTTCCAATTCTGCCCTTCTGACCAAATTACATACTCAAATATATTCTAACCCTAAGCACATGCAAATACATACACACGCAGACACAGACATTTCTTCCTGATTTATGCCTGACTTCCCCATTTAAACTACCTTTTAAAGTTCCTCTTACATTTAGTGACAAACTTAGTTCCTACTTCTTACTTCTTCTCAGAATAATTATTTACAAATTATTATTCTTTATAACCCAATATTCATTTTCACCATTGTGCTGAAAGTGATTTTAAGAATGCATGAGTTAGGGGTGCCGGGGTGGCTCAGTTGGTTAAGCGCCTGCCTTTGGCTCAGGTCATGATCTCAGGGTCCTGGGATCAAGCCCCACATCGGACTCCCTGCTTGGCAGGGAGTCTGCTTCTCCCTCTCCCTCTGCCTGCCTGCTTGTGCTCTCTCATTCTCTCTGTGTCAAATAAATACATAAAAATCTTAAAAAAAAAAAAGCATGAATTATCTCCTAATTGCCAAATCCACTGACTTTCTTTGTGCTCACTTTACTTACCTTCTCTGCAATACTGAGCACCTCCCACCCATGACTTCATGACAGTGTATTCACTCCCTCATTCATCGAATCATTCAAAAAACATTTATTGAGTATTTACTCTGTGTTAAGCACACCACCGAGTACTAAAGATCTAACACTTAACTATCAGAAAGGATGAACACCTACCATTTACAACAATGTGGACAGAACTGGAGGGTACTATGCTGAGATAAATAAGTTAATCAGAGAAAGACAATTATCATATGATTTCACTCATACATGGAATATAAGAAACAGTGCAGAGGATCATAGGGGAAGGGAGGGAAAACTGAATGGGAAAAATGAATGAAACACAGAGGATAAACTATGAGAGACTCTTAACTATAGGAAACAAACTGAGGGTTGCTGGAGGGAAGATGGGTGGCGGGATGGGGTAACTGGGTGATGGGCAATAAGGAGGGCACATGAAGTGATGAGCACTGGGTGATATTTGCAACTGATGAATTACTGAACTCTACATCTGAAACTAATGATCTACTATATGTTGGCTAATTGAATTTAAGTTAAAAAAATTAAGATATAACAGTAAGCAAGATAGCCTTCTTGCTTCCAGAAGGCTTACGGGTTATAAAGAAACTAAGATTATTAATATAGCTCTCTATTATCATCTTTCTTCTCTGTTTCTTTTGGCTTTCTCTCTTTCTCTATTTACATCGCAAATGAAACAATTATTTTAAATTCCAATCAACTTGAAATTTTTCTCACTAAATCATCTCTCCTAAGGTGAACTTGTTCCCAAAAATTTTAAATCTTAAAACGTTAAAAATTCACAAATATCCATCATCTACCCCCTCAGCTTCAGAATGAGTTACAGCTGACTGCTGGATATCCTACTTCACTGGGACCTCAAATTCAAAGTGACCTAAATTTTGCTCACTTGATCTCTATCCACTCCCAATTCTGTACTTACTAACTCAATTAAAGCGACGATTACCTTTCCCGGAAGGCAAAGCTTCTAAAAACTTTGAAGTTACATGAAACTTTCTTCTTCCCTGTTCTTCCTCAGGCTAGTGGTAAGTAGGATTCTAAAATGAAGCCCAAGACTGCTGCACTTGGTGTACACACATTCTCTCACTCAGTCAAACATCAATCTAGATGCTTGAATGAAGGCATTTTTCGTTTAATAAGGTAGCAAACCAGTTGATCTTAAAATAGGGAGATTATCCTAATCAAGTAAGTCCATAAAAGGAATTAATTTCTTTCTGATGGAAAGACTGAAAAAAGTATGAAGAGATCTGATGTGAGGGAGAATCTCCATTGCTGAATTTGGAGATGGAAGGGGCTGTGTTGCAAAGAACCTGGCAACCTCTAAAAGCTGAGAGCAACCTTTGGTTGACCAGAGCAAGCAAACTGGAACCTCAGTCCTACAACCACAAGAAAACAATTTCTTTTATAAGCACCTGAATTTGAAAGAGAACCCTAAGATCCAGATGAGAAAATGACCTGGCTATGACCTTGATATTATTAGCCTTGTAGATTCTGACCAGAGGACCCAGATAAACCTACCTGTACTTCTGACCTACAGAACTATGAGCTAATAAGCGGGTATTGTTTTAAGCTGTGAATTTGGTGGTAATTAATTTGTCACACAGCAACAGAAAACTAACATAGGCTCTTTTTGAGATGGGTGTTAATCCTCCTGTAACTAGCTCTGCAATGTGTTTCCAGAATGTGTGAATCTTCCCTTTTTTCCCATTATCCTTGCCACAAATTATCATTCAAGAACTTATCATCTCTCATGCGATGACTAAAAACCTACAATGGCCTTTCTGTTAAAATATCTTCTCATCTTACAATGTTCTTGGGTAGTTACAGTAAGTTGTTCCTCTCTGGTCTCAGAACCTTTTAATAACTTTCATATCACATCACGATAAAGTATGGCACTTATCCAGATGAGCCTGTAGTATGTCAGTTTGTATGCTCCCATTCCTATAATAATCTCTCAACACCTTTAGGTTAGAGATTATCCATTTGGAGGGGTCCCTCAATAATGTGGATGAGTTAATATGAGTAACTGTATGATGCCCAGCGCCCCATATTCCATCCCATTACCTTGTTCAATACGTCCATTTTGATATGATGAAAGGAACACAGAAACTGGAATTATGCCTTCTTAAATGGCTGACTCATCTATTTGGTAGTTTCGTGATCTAGGGCAGGTCACTTGGCCTTTCTGATCTTTAGTTTCTTCATTTCTGGTTACAAAAAAGGAAAAAAACAAACATAAAATAACTTAGAGGAAATAACTGAAAAACTGAATCAGATTAGATATTCTTAAATAAAAGTAGCCTTTTGTTACTTTATGTCTGGGTTTGATTATCCAAGAAAATTAATAAAAATTTCTGGGCCTCCTCATCAAAATGGGGATAAGATACAACTGAAAGAGATTAATAACTATAAAACAGAAATAATTTCATGAACTAGATGCAGTGCTATATGGTGATGTCTCAAGTTAAAAAGTTAGATTTATTTCAAAATTAAGGAATCCTTCCACCTACCACCACTGTTAATATCACCTAGGCAGCCTGCATTCAAAATCCTACTAAAAAAATTTGTATCCTGGTCATCAAGTCATCAGCTACTTAGTCCCTCCATTGGCCTAAAATAAAATGTGAATCTATCATATACAGTTGAAAGAAAAAAATGCCAACATTTTCACGTAAAATGACTGGTGGGGAAGAAGCACACACTATCTGGTTATTAACAATTTTTTCAAATAAAATTAAGTGGAAGTCCAGTTAAAATAGTTTCTGTTTTTGGCATAATACTGCTGGTGTATTGATCCTAATATAAATATAAATGTTGAAAGAGTTTCTTTAAGCCACTCTTTAAACAACCATCCTCTTTGCTTATCAGTATCATATTTATCAATAAGTCATCAAACAGCATACGTAATTATCATGTATTTCTCAAACCTGAACTAACTGCAGTAACAATGAGGAATTAAATGCTTTATGTCATTTTACTCTTGTTTAAAAAATTCTTATAAGTAGTTGCCTTTCGTTCCCCTTTTTTGAAAGCACTGAAATGTTTTCCACTCATCTAAAAAGACTATGACAACTTCAAAGTCCATTCCAGTTTATCAACAGGGAGTCCACCTCTAAAAAAACAATCTTGCTTTTCTATTACCCAATCTTACTCTATTTTTTGGAGAAAAACCTCTACCATTAAAAAACAACAAATAAAACAAACAAACAAACAAACCAAACCCTATCAACTTAAAGAAACATTAGGTGCCGTCAACTTCACTGAAAATTAGAATTATCTTAAAAAAACCTAAGTGAAACTGTCAGATATTAAGTCCTTTGGCCCAGAGATATATGAATTCCATAGATATAGATATTTTTCTAGAAACACTTTGAAATAAATTTATAAATATAATCTTCAAAATAATCCTAGGAGGTAAAGTAATGTAAAGGTTTTTACCTAAATCTGCTTTGCTTGTTGAAATAATAATACAGACTAGTAAAGTGATCTGTGTTATTTGTAATGCTTTAGAAAACAAAGCAGAGGAGGAATTCCATACCAATATGAAAAAAGGCCCACAAAATTTTGGTTAATTAGTAACTTACCCAACTATCCCTACTGGTATCCGGAGTACCTAAGTCTTCAATGTTTCTGTAACACTATACTTCTCCTGTAAAAGCTATGTCTCTGTGGTAAGTTCTGGGTTTGTCTCATTCCAATCCTTAACCTAGACCCTGAACTTCATCATACCCTGAGGGAAGAAAACCTGCTCCATAAATCTCTAGGAGCCATGTTGACTTCACTAAATGTTTCATAAAACAAAAAAAGGATAGCTATTTTGCACACTAAATAGCAAAAAATGATTTAATGGAGACTCATTAACTATTTCTCTTCTCTCAAAAACTCTCTATTTATATTTCCCATCTCCTTGACCCCATTCCAATAGTTCTTTGTCCTCTGTTAGTCTCTCCCTTCTCTTTTCTGAAAGAAACGTGTCCCTAAAGTATCCCTTTTTAACACAGAGCAACTCCACCAGGTTCTCATAATCAAAGGTTTCAGAAGTCTCCATGATTCTTAGCCTCTTGCTAGAATTATCAAAGCATTCACCAAACAAATTAGGACCTCTGCCTAGACAAGACTGGAATTCTTAAAAAAAAAAAAAAAAAAAAAAAAAAGACTGGAATTCTTATAACAATTAGATTTTTAAAAATGACCTTCCATATTGATATGTACATTTCATTTCACCATTACAGGGTGCCCATAAGAGATCAAGTAGTGTTTTTTTTTTCAGTTTTAGTATATAACCCAAATAACCATAAACCATCCAGATGACCACATTCCATAAAGTTCAACTGAATTGTTTCATGGCACTGCATACAAATAAGCATGCATCTTGGTTACAGTAAACTTACACACGTGGAAGCCTTAATGTTTTGGAGATATATAACCAACTAAAAGATTCATCTAAATATTTATTTTGAAGATTGGTAATTGAATTTTATTTCTTAGTAAAGATAAATATCTATTCTGATTAGGACTGTTAATAATTCAACTTGATTACAGAAATAAAATAATGACAAGGTCGGCAGTATCTTTTCAGATCCTCTTCTCACCCCTACCCTGTATCTTCTATGCTAAATTCACTACTCATCAATTTCCTCATTAACTACATACTCTCTACTGGGAAGACAGATGAGGGAGAAGCCATAGTCCTGGTACTTAAAGTTTATTCACACTTAAAAAGGGGATAAGCATACAACTCAGGTCATCCTGCATGCAAAGATATATGAAATCATTTATATAAAAACATTAATTTAAATATCACATAGACAGAAATAAATTCTAAGTCATCTTCTCTTTTCTATCTTTACTTTTTATACAGGCAATCTTACCTAATTCCATAACTTTAATAAAAGCTATATGCTGGTAACTCAAATAGGTATTTCTAAAACCAGACATTATCTCATTGTTTATCACAAAGACAGCAGTTGATAGGAAGAACAGAGGGAAAATAGACTGGATGAATCAAAAGAGAGATACTAGAATGGGGAAAAGAGATAAAATAGATATGCTTAAAGAATATGTACGAGACAACCATTTCAGACAAGATGGAGTAATAGGGATCAGATTTACTTTCTTGCCTGAAATAACCAAAAATCATGACAAAATATATTAAATGAAACATACTGGACATTATTAGAAAATGAAGTACAGTGAACCCAGAGAGATGGTGGGGAACAAACAAGGTGAGGCTTACGAGGATGCAAGCCTTCTGCTTTGAGAGAGTTTCTGGGTTACAGTACAAGGAAGAGGTACCTAGACATTATGAGTTGAAAAGACAGAGCTGAGACTAAAAGGAGACAAATGCAGCTAGAATTTGCAGGGCAGGAAATCAGAGTAGAGAGAGCTACACAAGAAGGAATGCTGAAGATCTGCAGAAGTTCCCATCAGGCGTTCAGCAGAGTGCTGACCTGCACAAGGAACCGAAGGAACTGCCTGAGGCCAAGAAAAGAGCCACTTGAAAAGATTAGGGGGAAGAGTGGCTGCCATTCCATAAAGCTGAGAACAGTGCCTGCTCCCCGCCAGCCAGAAGAGAAACCTTGTAATTTATGGAGTTCAGGTAGAGTACTCAGAAAGGGATGAATAAGTCATGGGAATAAAAGGCACAGCATAAAAAATATAGTCAACGGCATTGCAATAGTGTTGTATGGTGGTGACAGATGGTACTTACACTTGGGGCGAGCACAGCATAATGTATGAACCTGTCAAATCACTATGTTGTACACCTGAAACTAAGGTAAATTTTGTGTCAAATAAAAATGTTAATTTTAAAAAAGAGTAGATGGAGATTATTTTATTATAGAATAATTCTTAATAGACATATGTGTGGAATGTGAGAAACTAAATGTATTATTCAGAAAGAAAAAAAAAAAGAAAGGACTTGCTTGAGGAGTGTATAGTAATTAGCTGAATGTATTATTCAGAAAGAAAAAAAAAAGAAAGGACTTGCTTGAGGAGTGTATAGTAACAGTGCTTCTCAAACAGATGATTTTGATCCTCAGGGAGACATTTGGAAATATTCACAGGAATTTGTGGTTGTCAAACTGGAGGTGGAGGGCACGTTAGCATTAGACGGGTAGAGTCCCAGGGATGCTACTGAACAAATGAACTAAATGGAAGAGAGAAAAAAGATTAAAAACAATGGAAAAGAACATCTCATCAGTGAGCTGTGGACAGTGAGCAGCTACACATGCATGTAACAGAAGCAGTATTCTTTTGACTCCACACAGAAAAGTTATATCTAGATAAGAATTATTAGAATGTTAAAGCTGACACAGCCTAATGCAGATAGACTTGGAGGCCCCGAAGGAGAGGAATGAACAGAGTAGAGACAGGAGAATATTTAAAGATTTAATAGGAAAAATCTTTCCAAATATAATGAAACTATAAACCCATAGATCTAAAAAGGTTAAGATTTACAAACATGAAGAAAACTACAGCAGGGCACATCATAACCAAAGTCAATGGTAAAGAGAAAACCTTAAAATCATCCAAAGGACTGAGGGATGAAACATGCGTTAAGATGCTAACAGTACAGATACTTGTCCCCCTGGAATTCTATAATAAGCAGAAGTATCTTTCCTTCTGACCTTGTATAAGGAGAACATTGAATTAGGGATAATATCAAAAGCATGATCCATAAAAGAACAAAATTATAGACTGGACTTCATCAAAATTTAAAACTCCTGCTCTTTGAAAGGCAGTGTTAAGAGAATGAAAAGACAAGCCACATACTGGGAGAAATACTTGCAAATCACATGTCTCATAAAGAACTCATATCCAAAATATATTTTTAAAAAACATTCGAAATTCAATAATAAAAAATAGTAAGATAGGGCCAAAGGATCTGAGTGATACTTCTTCAGGAGCTTATATGGATAACAAGCACACAGAAAGACATTCTATGGGATGCCTAGGTTGCTTAGCTGGTTAAGTGGCTGCCTTCAGCTCAGGTCATGATCGTAAGGTCCTGGGATCGAGTCCTGCGTCGGGCTCCTTGCTCAGCAGGGAGCCTGCTTCTCCTTCTGCCTGCCACTTCCCTACTTGTGCTCTCTCTCTCTCTGATTTAAAAAAAAAAAAAAAAAAAAGATGTTCTGTGTCATCAGTCACTAGGACAATGCAAATTAAATGTATAATGACACACTGCTACCCACCTAACAGAATGGCTAAAATTTAAAAAGACAGACACTACCAAGTGTTGTTGAGGATGTAGAGAAACCGGAACTCTGATACATCATTAGTGGGAATGAAGATGACACGATCATTGGAAAGCAATGCAGCAGTTCTCAAAATATTAAACATATATCTGCCAACAGATTCATCCATTTCACTCTTACATATTTATCCAAGACAAATGAAAGCATCTGTTCATACAAAGACGTGAATACAAACGCACACAGATTTGTAACAACCAACAATCGGAAACAAGCCAAATATCCATCAACAGGTGAATGATAAATGAATTATGGTATATCCATACAATGAAGTACTCCTTGGCAATAAAAGTGAATAAATTTTTGACACATGACAACATGAATGAATCTCAAAATAATTATATGTTAATATTCTACATGACAACTATTATATTATAAAACCAGGCCAAAAAATATTTGATTCCTTCCAGGTATGTAAAATTCTAGAAAACAAAAATGAATTTATAGTAACAGAAAGCAGAGCAGTGTGGTTGCCAGAGACTTGGGCAGTGAGAAGGGTGAGAGCGACATGAAGAAAAAATTAACAAGTAGCACACACAAGCACTTTGGGGAGTTATGGATATGTTCATTATCTTCATTCTGTTGATAGTTTCACAGGTGTATACATATATCAAAATACACTTTAAATAAGTGCATTTATTATAAGTCAATTATACCTCAATAAAGCCGTTTTAAAACAAAATAAATATGCATATATGGAGCTGGGTGGGGGATTAACAGAATTGGTATATGGTGGCCTTGGTGATCTCCAAATTTTAAGCCGATATTTAGAACAGTGGTCTACCACAGGACTGTCACTTAGAGAGAGACAATGAAGACTTTTGTGAATAATCTACCAAAAGACATTACTGGAGATTTTTTTATATAATTGTCTTAATTTTAAAAATCTCTATTTTTTTCTGAACAGAGTTCTGCCCAGTATTCTGTTTGCCTCTTCTTCATCAAAGCCAACACTGGTTTATAGGGAGTAAGAGGGATCTATTTTGGGAAAAAAAAAATTCCCTGTTTTGAAACAAGAACACATGGAATTAGTGGAAAGGATCATTTTGTTTACTTCTAAGAAGAGAAAAAAGTCTCCTAACTTCCTTCTAGCAGTTGGTTCTCATTAT
This sequence comes from Ursus arctos, assembly GCF_023065955.2. NCBI lineage: Eukaryota > Metazoa > Chordata > Mammalia > Carnivora > Ursidae > Ursus > Ursus arctos. The sequence continues at coordinate 53,398,173 of NW_026623100.1, read as the reverse complement.
AATGCACGATATTCCAAAGCATCTTAAACTACCTGAAATCAGTTTAATGTTTCTATGAGAATGAGTCATTATGTTCCTCTTATTATTTCAGGAAGTTTCTAATTCATAGAAAAATGAACATTTTCTGGTCATTTTCCTCTGGAATATTTTAGTTTTATTATGTTATTATGTCATCACTTTTTTACATGATTTTCATGCAAAAAGTCCTAAAATGATCTGAAATAGGAAGACCAATAAACCTAAAAGACACTGAAACAGCTGCTTGTGTTGAGGTTTTGAAATGGTAGGCAAATCTGCTCTGCTCTGGGACCTTCTTGCCAACAAATTCTGGCACTCTTGGGTCAAAATCTGAAATTTATAATTTTAAACCTGATTCTGACATATTTGTTGACAAATTAAGTATCTTAGTTTCATCAATTTACTCACTCAAGTATAGTTCTTCTTTTACTCGGGGTCAATGGAGAACCCATTATGCCCAAGATATTACAAGAGAATCCGTAAACGGTTAAAAGGTGAAAGTTCTAGTGATTGGCTTCAGGGAGCTTTGGGTCTGGTTTGTCTATATAAGACAAATGGTAAAAAAGCAAAGCAAGTATGTGAAGTTGCCACCCAAACGATTATATAGTTTTAAAAAACAAAAACAAAAACCTAGAAATGGAAGTAAAAAAGGATGGAAAAGAATCATAAAATAAACTTATGGTATAGTTACATGTGTTAGCCAGCCTTGAAGATGGATTCCAGTAATCCCCTCTGACCCCCACATTAGATAAGACTGATCTAGGTAATGAATAGGATATTGCAAAAATGATGGGGGGATGACTTCTGAGGCTAGGTAGAAAAAGCACATGGCTCCTGTCCTTGGAGCACCTGTCTGTAGGATGCAAGCCGCCATGTTGTGAATATACTTAAGCAGCCATATATAGTGGTCCATGTGGTGAGTAATTAAGGTCTTCTACCAAAAGCCAGCACCCACTTGACAGTCACATAAGTGAGCCATCTGGGAAATAGATTCTCCAGCACTAGGTAAGCCTTCAGGTGACAACAGTTAACAACCAGTATCAAAACTGTAATCTGATAGTAGACCCTGAACCAGGACCACCCAGCTAAGCCACTCTCAAATTCCTAAATCACAGAACCTAGTGAACATAATAAATATTTAGTGCTATTTTAAGCCACTTGAGAATAATTAGTTATATAGCAATGGATGCTTAATGAAGTTAGACATAGCTTGGAACCAAAAGCTGGCTTTATTATCTGCAAGCATGGTTAAGTCACTTAACCTTGTCTAAGCCTTATTTCACTCAAATGTGAAATAGAAGTGTTATCTAACTGTGAATATCTCATTATGTCACTGTGATCAATAAATAAAAGTATTTTGAAAATAAGAATTTTGTAAAACTTAGGATATCATGATTATCACTATTTCCTTTCTTTATATAGGAATTCAACATTTTTTGACTGTTAGTTCTTCTATCTCCTGATTTGATTAGGGAAGCATTGCCTTATGAAGTGCTCTAAACTCCATAGAAGAAAGGTGGTTAGCAGAGCAAATCTTGGGTAAGGCAACTTCACACATGTGTGTCAGGTGTAATGTTAAAGGGTTGATGAGCACCAAGTAACAAAGAACAAACAACACACCCTGGTACTATAAGAGACAGAATGTGAAAAATTGTGAGAGAATAAACATTGGGAAAAGATATATCTTCCTCCAATACTTTGCAGATTCTGGGAACTATAAAATTGGCTTCATATTGGTTCTGTTGCCACATTTCCATTGATCCAGGTTCTTACTTCCTGTTTTCTGCTACTTATTTCCTCTTTCTTCCTCTGCATGAAGGAAGAAAGTCACTTTTCACAGAGATTCCTTTATAGTTAAATGTTTCTGCACTTATCACCCGGATATAAAACCTTATAATAAAATAATAATAAATAATGAAATAATAATAAAATTGTGAGTTTTGTTTTTTTAAAGTGAAGAATCATTTTGTGATTCCTCTTACTCAGAGAAGTATTTGAGGCCTTACCATGTTTTTCTTTCTTTCTCTAAACCATGCCTAGAGGTTCTACAATATGTATGAATTTCTTCTCTTCTGTTTCTATAGTCTCTGTGCTTTCAACCCTTGTCAGTATCTTCCAGGTCTTCATTTGCATCTAAAAATCACAGGACTAAAAATGTTGCCCAGCTAGCTCTAATTGCTGTTGTCCTCTTGACTAAATACAGTGTCAGATGATCGAATTGACGAAACTCAATTTTTATGTATTATGCATGGTATAAATCATCTCTGCACATAGTTATTACTTAAATGTGAGACTATTACTTGGAAAAATGGTACCTGTGTTCATTTATATAAAGAATAAAAAATATTGTGCTCACTACACTGTTGCTTTCTATCTCCTTTGGACTCTGTGAAGAGAATTAACTCATTAACTCATAAATATATGTCATCACTCTGTACTCAATGGTCTACAAATTTCCAAGATTGTTTCATGTTTTCTTCTTGGTGACCTGGAGGCTATGAATTGACAAAATAACAAAAATTAGTTTGGCTTAGAAATTGGCATAAAAAATTTCTTCTGGGGCGCCTGGGTGGCACAGCGGTTAAGCGTCTGCCTTCGGCTCAGGGCGTGATCCTGGCGTTATAGGATCGAGCCCCACATCAGGCTCTTCTGCTATGAGCCTGCTTCTTCCTCTCCCACTCCCCCTGCTTGTGTACCCTCTCTCGCTGGCTGTCTCTATCTCTGTCGAATAAATAAATAAAATCTTTAAAAAAAAAAAATTTCTTCTCTTTTTATCTTGCTGAAGATGTACCATCCCTGTTATCACACAAAGGATTTGTAGAAGGAGACAGGGAAGGAAAAACAGGAAGTGGACTTTTTTCTTGTATGCAGGTTGCCCCCCTCCCTCCCCGCCCCTTTCTTTGATGCATAACAGGCTTTGCTGTGTCTGGGAGTATAGGAGGATGTTAAATGTGCAGTCTCATTGACTGCGGAAGAGTCAGGAAGGAGGGGTTTATTTTTGCTTTGCTTTGCCCTGTGTTCATTTTTCCTGTTGCATAAGCTTCTTATCTACATTAATTTTAGCCTCCAAAGATGTTTTGCATAACACAGAATTATAATGTAGTGTCTAAAATAGCGCTGCAAACCATAGTTTCAAATACATTAGGAAGATGAATCATTTCCTTAACATGGGCCACTGTGTTACTTGAAATGATTACTTACGAGACCGAAGCAATACATAATTAAGCAGCATGTGACAAGCAAAAAAGAAATCAAGGAAATTCAGACAATAAGTGCTTCTTCAGTTCTTCATAGAGGATAGGAGAAATCTGCAGCTCCTTCTCATTTCCATTTTCAAATAAAGGGGTGCTGAGTACCATTAACTATGTGTTCCAGTAATGAGTAGAAAGATCTGGGCCACAGAAATGAAAAAATGGTCTGAGGCCGATTTACATCACTTTGGACTATGAATCCTCTACAAATCTATTACTGGGTATACATCATTGTGTTGAATCTATTTTTCTATTTGGGTTTTACTTCTTTTGTGTGTGTGTGTGCTTACATTTTTTTTTTTTTTACCCTTCTTGAAACAGCTTCAAAATCAAAGTTTGTGCCAACACTGAACAGCAAGAGGAAAGGGAAAGGGGTTAGCTATCTCTAACGCATTCAAGTTTATAAGAGTCTTGGATGTTTTTTCCAGGCTTTCACTCCTAACAGCTACACCAGTACCACTGTGAATACTAATGACATGTAATAGAGGGCATCAATCATGGTCCATCCAGGCGAGGGACATAACTATGCCCAAAGTAATAGTCCCTCTGGCTTAATGAAGCCTTCTTAAAGAAAAACTATTTGCATTCAAATTCAGATAAGCTAACAGAGAGCATGTAAAGAGGAAAATAACAGTTCTCATCTGAGTCTCAGAAACTAGGTTGTATATTTTTAAGGGCAGATACTGGTGCAGGGAACCACTACCATCTTATTTCTCTTTCTTCCCCTATTTCTTGTGCCCCATCAAAGTCCTGGGCACATAATGTTTACTGAAGGAAAGCTGAAAGAAACACCATAGGAGATAAGGCATTAAACTGCACAAATAGAAAGCAAAAGGTTATAACAGCTGGACTTAATAAGATTTAGATCAGCAAATATTTTTAATGCAATCTGCAAGGTTTACTGCCAGCCTACGAAGTTCAAATTAATGTCTCTGTCAGACTTAAGCCTCATCTTTCTGCCACCTTCTCAGACTATGTGTCTAATTTCTATATATTCTTCTTTTCTAATGATAAATAAGTCTCAGATGTCGTTTCAAAACTCAATAACTTTGGGACCAAAGTAATATAAAGTGGCATTATTGTAAAGTGAAGCTAAAGCTCATTATTTAAAAAAGACACCATCATCGCAGCTAGATCTCAGCTTACAAACTTCATTTTGCAAGAAGCTCCTGATGAACCTTTAAAAACATGTCAACAGAGACCCCAACCAAGAGCAAGTTGCAACATGTTATAACACTAAAGGAGAATATGTAATTTATTCTAGCATATAGTATTTCCCATAACCTGCTCACGCCTCTGCTATCATTCAAGGCCTTTCTGAAACCCCAATCCCTCCATTAACTTTTCCAAACTCACTGCAAATGAAAGTGATTATCAGAGTGGACATATCCACATTTTATATGGTAATATATTTGATCATGAATGCAAAGAATGCTCAGGCCAGGGACCATGTATAAATTTAGTTACTAAATTTTTTTCACATACAGGTGAGTCTGTCTATTTCTCCTTTTTTATTCTTGCCATATACAATTTAGATTATGAACTTCTACAGGAAATATAATTTTAGCTAAATTCCTATATCTATCTGAGGGAGGAGGTACAGAGAAATACGTCATATTAGTCCGATATAGCTGCAATAATGCTCTATGACAAACAACCACAAAATCTCAGTGGCACGCAACCAAAAGAAAGTTTTTCCACTCTATGTGTCAGTCGAGCACGGCACTACTTTGGTCTGTGCATCTATAGAGCTTCTGGACTTTGTCGCTCTTGGTTCATGATGGAACCAAGGCTGAAAGGGTAGTAGGTACAAGGGCCACATTCCTCTCATTGCAGAGATCTGAAGCTCCTAGAGAGGGACAAGCCAAAACGTGTGATGTCTCTTAAGGGCTAGACTCAGTATGTAAATACTGTCCCTGTTACCAATGGTCCACTGGATAAAGCATGTCTTTGGTCTAAGATAATATCAATGGGTTAGGAAAAAATAATCTTGTCATGGAAAGGGGAGGCATAAAAGTTGAAAGTATACTGAAAAATATTCTAAATCTACCATAGTCTCCTCCCTTATTAAAAAATGTTTACTTCTCTCCCATTTGCAGAAAACAAGCTCCTTATCATTCCAAAAATCTCCACTCTCTTCCCCCAAGTCTTATACAAACAGAGCATCAAGTCTTGAAGGCCAGATGTAGCTCCTCATGACCAGCAACTTATCAACTAAAAAGAAAAATTACCTGTTCTCTATACAAGCAACTTTAAGGAGTACAAAAGGCACAGAATACGTCCAGGAAACACTTCCACATAAACCGGGAAAGCCCAGTGGGAAAATGTTACTAGGACCCTTTTCCTGTGAATTTAGACTGTTCCTTGAATAAGCCCTGTTCCACTCTTCCCAGCAATAGTACCTTAATACATTATTTTCTATAGTTCACAGTTTCATGCTCTGGAAGATACTTCATGTGTCATCTTCCTGGACCACTTCCAAAGAGCAAATATATTTTCACTCATCTACCGCTGTGTAATAGACTACCTCAAAATCCCATCGCTTAGAAGAACAGTGACTTCTTATTTCTCACAGTCCTATGGGCTACCTGACTTTAACTGATGGTTCTTCTACTCCATGTGGTATTTTCTAGGGTCACTCGTGTAGCTGTATACAGTTGGGAATCTGGCTGAAGCTGGAAAGTCCAAGATGGTCTCACTCGCACTCCAGCTGTTGGTGCTGGCTACTGGTTAGGGCGATGACATTCTTCTCTATATGATCTATTTATGAGGCTCTCATCGTTCAGTGTGACTTTACTACGGCATGTGATAAAGTTAACTGGAGTCAGTTTGAGGCTTTTAAATCTTGCTTTTGAGCCTGTTAGATTAGATCCAAAGCAGTCTCTCGCCTACAGCTCCTTTACCCTCACTAGTGAGGTAATATCCTTCTCAAGACTCTACCAAGACTCATGTATTACAAGTCCCCTCCGCTTTGGCTGGTGGGAATGCAAATACTCCCAGAACAACATGAGCTCTTGGAGTTGTTGAGAACAGTGCTTTCTTGTCCCTTTGCCAACCTCATGGCCTTTGATGAAGATCATGAAGATCAGAACTCAGTGAAAATATGAGGGCTCCTTCTCATTTCAAGTATCTCTGAAGTTCTCTCTGTGCACCTCCCTCCTTTCCCATATTTTCCCCTGAAAATTCTAGCCTGGAATCACCTCAGACTCCCTGAATTTTGTTTACAAAACAATTGTATTCTATTTGTTTACCCACTTCACTGCACTGCAGCCTAGAAACTGCTTCCTGGGCACTAAGCCCAGGAAATTGCAGGATTTCCTTAGTTAGTTTCCTTCTCTCAATAACAGTCCTGCCTATTGTCCAGTGTGTGAAAACAGTTGTTTTGCATGTTTTGTCTGTTTTTCTAGTTTGTTGTGGACAGAGGGCAATTAATCCTTCATGACTGGAGCGGACCCTTAATCAAGCAGTTTTAGTACTCTATTTTATCTACACTCTTGACTAATTACCTATACTTTATTTTTTGGTTTGCCATTTCACAGTTTCATGATAAGTAACTTTGACTTACAAAGGACTACCTTTACTTGGAATTATTCCATTTTACGTATAACATAAGAACTGACAACAACATACTTTAATACTCCCTTACTATTCTCTGTGCTATTGTTTTCATTCATATTTTCGTTCACATGTTATAAATACTTCAACAGATTATTATTTTTGCTTAAAGAGTAGAATGTCTTTTAAAGAGACTGAAGATACTAGAGGATGAGAGAACAAGATTTGTGTATTCATATGCATATTAACCAAGAGTTCTCAATTCCTTTGCATTGATCCAAGCTTCTTTCTCAGATTATTTTTCTTCCTCCTAATGGATTTCTTTTTACATTCCTTGTAGTGTCGGTCTACTGGCCACAAATTCTTTCAGCTTCTGTTTGTCTAAAAAAGTTTTTTCTCAATTTGTTGCTGGATATAGAATTCTAGATTGACCTTTTTTTTTTCTTTCAACACTTGAAGATAGCCACCCCAACATTTTAGGCTTAGGGTTTTTATATTTTTCCCCATTCTTTTAATATTGCATGGGTTCTGTTGAGAATAACAGTAGGCATTATTACCTTTGTTACTCTGTACATAATGTGTCTTTTTTTTTCTTTGCCTGCTTTTATATTTTGTTCCTCTGTATATAATATGAAAACTTTCATATTATATGAAAGCCTTCATATGCTTATGGTTTGCATGGTAATTTTTTTCTCTGTACTTTGAACATCATGGCTATGTATGTACGTGTGTATACACACACACTCACTCAAATTCTCTAGAAGCAGCATATAGTTGGATTTTGCATTTTTATTCAAGCTGGAAGTCTCTGCGTTTTAATTGGAGTGTTTCCATGAAATTAATTGGGTTGGATTTACCACTGTTTGCCCTCCCTGTTTTGTTGTGTTGTTCTGCTGTTCTTTCTTTCCTTCCTTTTTTAAGTTAATTGAAAACTTTCATAATTCAATTTTAATTATCTACTGGCTTTTTGGCTATACTTGGTTGCATTATTTTTATAGGTTACTCAAGAGATTAGAGATCTCTTAATAGATCAGAAAATATACCCTTAACTTTTCAGCCTACTTAGTATTAATAGTTTATTATTCACATGTGAATAGTTTATTATTCACATAAAATAAAGGAAGCATAAAACCATATATGCCCTCTAGTCTTTTATGCTGTATTTGTTTTATGCTATCTCCACATACACTGGAACCTTATAATACAATATTATAACCTTCTGTTTTAAACAATCATGCATATTTTAAAAATAATAAAAAAGTTGTCTTTTACATTCACTCATACATCTTCATTCCACTGCTGCATATTTCTTCTTGAGATTCATTTTCCACCTGGTATAACTTCCCTTAAATATGCATTACTTCATTAGTTTTTGTTTACCTAAAAATGTCTTTATGTAGCCTAAATTATTGAACAATATTTTCCCAAGTTCAAGAATAACACTTTGTTTTTCATTTTGTTTTGTTTTATCTGAATAACTACAAATGGGGAAGGCTTCAGGCACAGTCATTTTAAGGGAGTAGATCAGGAGATTGGTGTCAGGCTTACTGATTTTGAGATAAATCTCTAAGTAGATGTCTAAGCCCAGTGGCTAAGAGAGTAGTCAGAATTAGATTTAAAAAATTAGAAGCTGTCAGTCTATACAGCCAATAATATGTAGAGCTATGAAACTAGGAAAAAATCAACAAGGGAGTGAAGGTAGATAAAGAAGTGATGGGGGCTGTGAACTGTGCCTTAGTGCACTCCAATATTAAGATGTTAGGAAGAGGAAGTAGCAACAGAAAGTAAGAAGCAGCAATCCATGAGTTAGGAGGAAAATTAGTAATTTGTTTATTCTGGAAACCATATAAAGAAAGAATAAGGAAGAGAAAACAATCAACGGAGTCAAGTGCTACTGATAGGTAAGAGGGAAAAAACTGACTATCAGAAGTAACAGACTGTAGGACTTTAGCAACCTTTAAGTTTTGATGAAGTGATGGAGTTAAAAGTCTGACTGGAGTGGATAGTTAATTTTTGATGATGACAAATACGAACAGCTAAGCACCTTAACTAGAATATAATAATGATATGTAAGTAATGTTACATTTTATTTATAACATTATTATTTTATACTTTTATAGTATTTTGTTGGATTCATACCCAACCAGAAACTACCACTTCTTGAGAACTACCCTCAGCCCCTCAGTTCTGGTGATAAAATTACAGCATCTTGCGATTTTTTGAGAGACAGAGAGTGCCTATGTGCTCATGATGGAGGTGGGCATAGGGAGAAGGAGAGAGAGAATCTTGAGCAGGCTCTATGTCCAGCACAGAACCCAACATGCGGCTTGATCTCATGACTCTGAGATCATGACTTGAGCTGAAATCAAGATTCTCCTCTTAACTGACTTAGACACCATGCCCCAACATATGTTTTTGATCTGAAAATGTCCTGACCCATTATGAAATCCTCAAGATATCATCTCCCAAAATTACCTCCCTTGCTGAAGGACCTCTTCAATCAACCAAACAGAAATCTCCCATTGCCAATATATTTTACAATCACCTAGTATGCACATGCTCCATCTGTGGGATGACCCTGGGGACCCCTAGACACATTACTCACAGCTTCATCTTGTCTGAGATGAACTGTAATGGGGTCCACTTAACTTTGAAAGTGGTCATGTGAAGTACAGAGTCTCTGATTAAGCAATAAAGGAACACACAAATTAATAGAATGCTTAAAATTACCTTTGACTGAATTAATCATTAACATTCCTCAGGCATCTTTGTAAATTCAAAGAATTATGGCAAAAATTTTGCCTATGAATTGAAGGCTATTATCATTTCTGCAAGGGTAGGTATGTCTCTTTTCTGTGAGTGTGAACAAACTTTCAAAATACACAAGACTATATTACAGTAACTTGCACTGATACCAGAGACCCACATACTTTTGAAGCAGAGTCCACACAGACAATTGATTTGCCTGTTGGACTAAATTTATTCTTAATTTTAGATGAACTATATGTCCAATCATATTTTAAATGATATTTAATACCTATTTAGCTGACATGTTTCGGTAATTTAAATTAGCAAAAGGGGAGAATGTGAACACTTAAAAAAAATCACATTCTCTACAAATTGCCCCATTTATTACAAATGAATAAAGTGAGTCTCTTTGTGAAATGAAATGCTCAAGGTCACATATCTAGCAAGTGCGCTCTCTCTCTCTCTCTCTCTTTTTCCACTTGGGAGATTCATGGAATTCAAGAGGAATACATGAGAGGAATTTACTGGTGTATGATTCCCCTAATGTTGTTGATACAAACATTTGGCTTTAAGTTATATGTTCATTTCCATCAAGGACTGTCCAGACGTTTCATCAGATTTTGAAAGGGTCTGTGATTCAAAAAATTACCTGAAACTCCAACCTATGCTTCCAGCTTCTCTGGATAATGCACTGACAAAGTTAATTTGCTATTCACACAAAACCACATAAGATCCTTTAGAAAGAGAATACTTGTCTATACATCTTGGAAGATTGCTCTTTGCAACTTTTCCATGCTTGGTCATATATCACCTTTAAAATAAGTTGCACTTAGGCAAAGCCATCACCAATCAAAATGCAAGCAGAAAGACAAGGGTAAAAAGTGTGACTCTCAGGCCATTTCAATCAACTTGAAGGTCACTAACTATATGAAATGTAAACCTTCTTCTCTGACACACAGTATTTAATCAATCATTTGAGTAAAATATGCTCTTGTCCCCGCTGGTACTCTGAGTAAATAACATCAACTCACACCTATGTGCACTTGTTCTTTTCTAAAATATTTGTGTACCATTATGTGGACAACATTCTTATTAGACTACTTCAGGTGTAATGACTCACAATTTGTGGAACTAAGAGCAGAAAGAGCCTAGATAACGATAAAAAATGAAAAATAATTGCCTTTAACTTAAACATCATTCACTATTGTATCTTCTGAGTTCTAGATATGACTTCTCAGATGAAATAAAACTAAAGGCTAATATAAAATATTTATAGGTATTTTCATTACAATCAATTATATAAGAACCGGTCCATGAAAAAAATTCAATTTCCACGTACTTATACCTCAAAATTGAATTATTCTCCTCTCATTTGTAGTTTTAAAATATTAAGGGCAATTCTATTCACAAAGTTCTACCAGATTGCCAGAATTGCCACTGGTTAAATTTCTGGAGTATACACTTTTGACTGCACAGGGAAATTTGGAATTTCCGAATATTGTAAAAAAGAGAAAGAAAGAAAATACAGGTTACTATCAAAGCAATTGTGTAGAACTCTAGTGTATATCAGAGTGTTACCTACAACAGGAATAAAAGGGAATTTGTCCCATGGAGCCAGAGCAACTGGTTTCTAGCAGAAGATACACGAAAAATTAGACCCATCCTTTTTACCAAGAGTACCATGGAACAGGAGTATGAAAAATTATACAAAAACAAAAAACAAAACAAAAAACAAAAAAACAAAAACAAAAAAAACCAGGGCACCTGGGTGGTTCAGTCTTAGGTTAAACATCTGCCTTCGGCTCAGGTCATGATCCCAGGGTCCTGGGATCAAGCCCCACATCGGGCTCCCTGCTCAGCAGGAAGCCTGCTTCTCCCTCTCTCTCTGCTGCTCCCCCTGCTTGTGCTCTCTCTCTCTCTCTCTGTCAGATAAATAAATAAAATCTTTAAAAAAAACAAAAAAACAAAAACGGGCTGCAAGTAAGAGGATCTGCAAATGAATGTCTTACACTTAGCTATAATCACATAAAAGGGAAAAAATGAAAAGTGGTTTAAACAATACAGAGCTTCATTTCTTTCTGACGTAAAGTGAATCTAAAGTATGCAGTCCAGGACTGTTACAGGGTTCTAGTGTTTATTAGTACTGAGGATTTGGGGACAATCTAGATCCCATTACTAAGGAAACAGTTAAGTCAAATGTGATGGACACACACATAGTCCAGAAGTCAGCCCAGAAGTCAGGAGTGAATTGGTTGTGTAGACACAATATAACTAAATCACAGGGAAAAAAAATAGTGGTGGATGAAAATGCAAAAGAAGAACAAGACCCACAGTATGTAAAAAAATATATCCAAAAGTTAACACTACATATTTTCAAGGTTACCTACATATTCAAAGGTCTCTTAAAGTGACAACCTACAAAGCAGGAAAAGCTGGTGGGAAGTAAAGATAAAAAGAAAAAGATTACAGGTAGATGATAGATTGATTAATAGTCAAAGAGACACTTTCTAAGGAACCACATTTGTAGTGTCTCATGACACAGAAATACATAAGTAACATTATACTGGAATTCCGTGAAAGCCAACAACAACATTCTAACAGAAAAGGAATGGGTCTTCCAAGGAAGATGCAAAGAAGGAAAGTGAAAAATAAAATAAAATAAGATAAATAGAGCCTCACTTATGAAATAAGTTTAGATGAGCCTATTTACAGTACTCCGAATCTCTGCAAGCAAGAATATCTACATGAGCTTCGAATTCTTATGAATGAGTATCTTAAGAAAGGGGGACTTGTAGAACTGGTCAGAACTAAGATTTCTTTTTTTTTAAGTTTTTATTTTAATTTCAGTTAGTTAACACACAGTGTTATATTAGTTTCAGATGTACAATACAGTGATTAAATTCTAGAAACTGAGAGCATCCTCTTTATCAGCCAACGAGAAAATGAGAATTTTAGTCTTACGACCCCAAAGAAATTAATTCTGCCAACAAGAAGAATGAACTTGGAAGGGGATTCTTTACCAGAACCTCCAGAAAAGAATTCAGGCTAGTCTATACCTTTATTTCAGTCTTGTGATTCCCTAAGCACATAGTGAGTCAAGCTCCTCTGTGCTTCTGAAGTATAGACTGTGAGTTAGTAAGTGGGTGTTATTTTAAGTCACTAAGTTTGTGGTGTTTTGTTATTTAGCAATAGAGAACAGACCATAATTATATCACTGCAGTTTCACTCGGATTTTTTTTTCGACAATGTGACGATGAGTAAAAAAGAGTTATATATCAAATTAACAATTTTAACTATCATTTTGAGTACAAAGGACATGGTGGCCCAAGTCTTTTCAATGAAAAATGGACTAACTAATGTCTTAACATAGCATTCTTATGAAAAATAATGAACACAGAGGAGCTATTGATTATTACAAATATAAAAGTTCCCCAAATTGCCTAAAACAAGTATTTATTCCATTTGATTTTAATAAAAGTCATTATTTTGAATGAAAGCTGATTTTTAAAAAATTAATTTGAAAGTAATTCAGAAATTATTTATTAAATATAAGTATAAATTATTAAAAATTCAGCAAAAGCAGCACTAAGTGGAGAAAGCACATTGAAGGAAAACAAGGTATCAGCTGCAGTGCTGCTGTACAAGGATACTTACATGATTGTGGAGAAAAAGCATCTAACACTTTGGCCTCAGTTTTCTGATCCCTATAAGTTTAGGCTAAATCAGCTCAAAGGTCCCTGTGAACTAAATGTTGATATTTATATTAGAGAAGAACTGGCTAAAAGGTAGAGTATATTGTTGAAAAAAGAAAAAATCGTTTAAAAAGAAAACATGGTAAATACTTTAAAGTAGCATATTTAAAATTTGAGCAGCTTTTCCAAAGAAAACAATATATAATAATGACTGTTTTGAGCAAACGAGATTATATAGAAGAGCTCTGTAAAAAAAATAATACTGCACATATGTGTATATACATCTATATATACATAGAGGATTTCAAGGGACTATTGAAGTTACTTGCATTTTCAATTTCAGGTAAAAATGTTTTGAGATACAACAAAGAATGTAGGGATAAGAGGTAGGGGGGAAAAACGGTAAAAAATCAAAGAAGAAAAAATATGACCCCTCTCTGAGAATATCTAAAATCTCATATCAGAGAAAACCAATTCAGCCAAGTGAATGAGAGGAAAAGCCCAAGAGAGTAATAAGAAAGAAATACGGATTAAACACTCAATATAAAGAAAGAAAGATGCGAATATTTTTCAAGAAAGAATGAGACATCTGGGAAATAGGAAAGGCTTGTTGGAATATAAATAATGGTCTAGATTACCATCCTCAGGAAAGGATTTGCCAAACTTCAATAGCAATGGGAACCTTATCTATTATAACTCTATCTCTCCTAGCCCAACTTTCTGGAAAATTTTGACATCGACAGATTTCCTTGAGCAAATAATAACTACCGTAGATCTGTCAACTTAGTGAAAGCATTCAGTCAAAAATAGTCAATATAAAAATGAAATGCTTCTAGGTGAGCTGCTTAGAAAGAGTGAATTTTGCAGCAGCATAAACCTCGATTACCAGTTATCGGCAGGGTCTGCCTATTTTGAAGCACACTCACGCATCTGTCAAGAATTCTGACATTTACCACTACTTTTCCAATAGGAGGAAAAAATACCTGTCACCCTGCCACTCCTCAAAGTCCTGCCTCAATGACAGGAATTCTGAGACGGGGGCTGCCCTTCTTGGAAATATTTACCAGCTAGATCACAAAGAAGGGAAATGGTTGACAGAAGACAGCCCTGAACCCATCTGATGCTTCTTAGGAGAAGAGCATTAACAAAACCTTTTTTGTGGATAGAATTTGCTAATTTCCATGTGCCCCATAACCTGCCAAGCATTACTGGTTTAACATGGTAGAAGTAATAGCCTCCAGAAGTGTGCCACGCTGTGTACATAGTTATTACACGGATCAGTCCACAGAGCAATTTGTAGAAAAAGGCAATAAAGAAACATGCATTGCTATCATCTCTACATTGCAAAAAAGACTGGTATGAGTCTAGAACTTCCCAGGCACATTTTCCCTGCCATCTACCACTAAAATGTTCCACTCAGCATTTCCATCTTCCTCCCCAGCATTCTTCCCTGGGGTAGTGGAGAGTGGAGAGGGCTTTTGGTGAAAGGCATAACTCCAAAAGAAACTTACCTTACACTGTTATTTAATAATTTAACTTTTTAAAAAAATTCTCATCCTTTGTCACTGTAAACAATTTTCCATTAAAAAGTAACAAATATTAAAACTAGAAAAGAAAAAAAAAACATACAAAGAAAAGACACTTAAGGACGTGCAGTGAAAAACTTGCCTTTTGAGCCTCTTCAATTCTTCACTTCCTTCTCTAGACCCAAGTGGGATATTTCCAGATTTTGCAAACATACCATATGCTCCCGATTCCTTAATATTAAAAGCTGTCTCATCTTGCTTTATTTGAGATCATATTTATAGTTCCCTCTGTTCTATATGTGAGTTGTTAAGCATTTACCCATGATCATTAACATTTATTAAAGTATTTCTACCAGGTTTCATATAGCAAATTCTATTTGTGAGTTATTGCTCCAAAACTACTACATGTTAAAGCTGGGAATCAGGGGGTGAAGGGAAGGCACAGGGGGACTCTTCAATAATACTAATTTTTTCCTGTTTTATGTGGTTCTTCATTAAAGAATAATAATACTATTTAGATTTCCAGAATGTGACCATGAACATAAAAGGAAGAAAATACGCACTGGGACTAGCTTACTGGGAGACATGGTATACCACATGGTATAGTGGAACAAGACACTTGAGAGTTACGTGCTAACTTTTTTTGAAACAAAAAATATATTTTTATCTTGTAATCTTTTTCTTCTGTACATTAATATTAAAATAAAAGTATATTTCCTGGGGCACCTGGGTGGCTCCCTTAGTTGAGTGTCTGACTCTTGGTTTCCGCTCAGGTCTGATCTCCGGGTGATGGGATCAAGCCCTGCAGCGGGCTCTGCACTCAGCGTTGTGTCTGCTTGAGATTCTCGCTCTCCAGCTCTGCCCTTCCCCCCACTTGAGAGCATGCTCTCTCAAATAAATGAATAAATCTTTAAATAAAATATAATAAAAGTATATCACCTGAGTGGAGTGATAATTCTTAGGAGGAGAATGTCAACCCAAGAGAATTTTGAGGTGTTAAGCTCTTAAGATGTGCTAAAAATATTCCATTAAGTGAATATACCTTCTATAAATAACCAAAGATTTGAATGTAATTCACAAGGCACTTAATATATTAACTGATCTCCATTTATCAACCCAGACCCCCACAAAAAAGTAAAACATTTATTTTTAAATTGTCAAAACTGCAATATCGCCTTTAAAATTCTCTGGTAACTCTTTTTTGCTGCACATACGACCAAAATCCTGTAAGACCCTGGGTCTAACCCTTGCCTTCTGGGCAAGCTTCATCTCTCAACATTTGCTTTTCACCCTCTAAGCACACTCAGCTCTTTCAGTTTTTCATGGATGTACCACACTCACACCCACCACGAGGCCTCCACACAGGCTGTCCTTGCCCAAAGTCAAGATGCTTCTCCAACACAGCCACCCCTCCACTTTAGTTAATTCTTGCAAATCCTTTAGCTCTTAGCTAAATTATGTTGCCTCAGGGAAGTCTTTCTTTAATCACTTCAGGTTTATTTGTAATATTTTTTCACATACCTATGTTCTTTTTGGTTTGCAATAATACATAACCAAGGTGACAATTTGGTTAATATCTAGGAAGATAATGTAAGTGTTATAAGAGTCCAGACATCTGTCTTTGGTCACCAATTTCTCCACAGCATCTAGCACAAAGTCTAACATCTAGTAGGTACTCAGGAATTATTTGACAAATGAATGGGTGTTTTATACTCAAGTGACACATAAATACTGAGTAGCTAAGAGTAGAATGTTCTAGTGGAATGTTAATCTAGATTCTCAAACTCACATCCACTCTTTTATAGTCAGTATTGTGTTATTGCTGGGATTAGAATCTGCCAACTACAGCCTTCCCTTCTAAACTGGTTTCCTGCCAAAAGCAAGAATAAAGGAAAATTAGGAGCCAGGAGGACAGAAGGGACTTTCCATTCCTGTTGGCTTTCTGTTCACTGGGCCAATGGAACAGCCACACACTTCTGATAAGGATTTGCTTTCCCTGTCAACATTACCGTGTGTGAACTTACAAAATGCCTTATTCTATGCATGTTCCTTATAATGTCTCTCATTACTGAAGAACTTATTTTACTGCAAAAGAGGCGTAACAATGGTCATGCATAGAATCACTGGTCTTACCATATAGTCCATCATCCTGAAGGAGCTGACCTGAGCGAACAGTAAAAAGTAGCCTATGAGAGACTCAGTTACAATGCTGGCTGTGAAATAAATGCCAAGAAATGTTGGAGTGCTAGTATACAGATCATAGATTATATATTAAATCAGCAAACTACATAGTGCCATTTCTTCCATGCTATAATACACAGGTACGGGAATCAAAGAGAAGAAAAATGACTCTTCTTGCTGTTAGACCTAAGAATTTATTCAGAGAATTTTTTCCTGACAGAGAAATTTTGGGTGTTCCTAGGTTGGGGTCTTAATAATCAGGCAAGAAAGGCTTTTATTGGAAGATAAAACAATGATTCCATTGATTTCAAAGCTGAGACTGCCCCCTGGCCATTTTGGGCTCTTTAGGTCACTGAACCAATAAATGAAAGAATGAAATAATGAGGATAACTGTTCATGATTATTAAAGGTAAAATGGATTTTTTTTTATACAGTGACTTTGTCTGAAACACTGGGAATTCTTTGAGATGCTAATTATGTCCATATCAAAGATAAAAGTTAATAGAAAAATAAATGAAAAAAAAGGTCACTGAAGATTCCAAGTCTTCAGTTAATTGCCAAAAATGAAATCACAATAAGGTGAGGTGCTGCCTTGAGGGAAAATGGAATGGCCCGAAGAACAAGAAAGGTTAAATTATCAACTACAACTTCATAGCCATTTACAGAAAAAAGGATTGTAGTAGCTCTACACATCATCTACTTCGCTGTTACATACATTTATATTTGTAAATATTTAATTCCCTTTTTACTCCCTCTTTTCTCTTATTAGTGTATACAAGGATTATTGGGAGTTTTTAATGTTACAATTTATTCCTTAGCTTCTTGTATATCCAAGTACAACAGGGACTGAATAAGAAGAGTATTATCATTGCCCAGAGATGGAGACAGAGCCTGTTGGAATTTTGTGTACGCCCTTTTTGGGGGAGAACGTGAGAGCATCTTTCTTTGTACAAAGGATAGCTAATTCCTGTTAGAGCATAAAGTTATTCAAATGAGTAGCTGAGCTGAATAAGTAAAAAAGGTGAGCTGCATCTGTTTTTAAGCTATTGTCTATGGTCCAAATAGAATCTTCTGTCCTCTGCTTTGGGACACTGGGCTGGGACCGATGGTGTACTGGAGCCAACACAAACCAGCACACAAGAGTCAAATGTTACATTTTCAGGAATTTTGAAAACTGGTAGTTAAAATAGCCATTATTTATAATTAAAGTATGCAAATTTTATATTAAATAAATTATACTATATATAAAGGAAATCCTCAAAATATATCACTTCACTGCATTTCACTATTACCTACTTTGAGATCATTTACATCCCCTATATCTGTATTATATGTGAATAATATCATCATACTGTCATATAATGTTAATATCTTGAAATTAACTACGATGGAAGTATTTACACCATCAATATAAGCAAGCTCTACAGATCTGGGCTTTCTCTTTTCTTCCAAATCTAGTTGTTAAACATATTATCGACATACCACTGGTCGAGATTCTGTTAATTATGTTTTTCTTTTGTCAGTTAACTACCTTATAGGTTTTGCTAATAGATGCACCAGCAGAGGGATACTAATAGGCAGGAGGAGGAAAGAAGAAATTCCTTCCTTCCTGTCTGATCACTGTTATTGTCAGAATAGTAATAATAAATAATAAATAATAAATGCACTTCAGCCTGGAGGGAGTAGCTGGCTTCGGGGTTCAGCTTCTTTTGACACCCCCAGTACCATACTGGATTCCAAAGAGTAACAGTTTGAATTAGGGTGGAATGAGAAGATATGCCCGACTCCCATTCAGTTTTTCCACCTTTGAGGCACCCATTCAAGAAAAGACCCAGCCTATTTTGACAGTGTTTATCTAAACCGGATTCTATTTAATTCATAAGTTATATACTTATTATTCATTGTAACATATTTGATACATGCTATTGATCGAAGTCACATGCTAAATACACTCAAGCCATATATTTTCCAACTATTCTTGGTCCTCACATGTTCCTCTCCCTTCTCTTCCTAAAAGATTTTTACTTAAAATCACAGAATTATCCTATCTAGAGTTAATCATAAATAATAATCAACTCTTGACTTATTACTGTCCTCATGTTTCAAACACAGCCCATGGATGGACACCTCTCCTTCATTTATATTGAAACAATATTCTTAAAGTAATTATACCAGTTTATCAACACTAAGGGACTTATGGTAAATGTTTAATAACCATTTTTCCATCACTGAATATTTTAAATTACTGATAATTGGATCACACACCCACACGGTGACATAATCACATCACTCTTATTATGAAGTCTAATACTGAAAGTTGGGCCAGATGGTTTTGCTTTGTTTTATTTCCCCCTTTTTAAACTAAGTTTAATACTTAGGGGAGACTTGTATGCGCTCTTACAGGACCCCATTTATTTGTTACACAACAATACAAAGTTAAAGTTAACAATGAACCTTTATTTTTGTTACATCTAATGCCTTGCTCATATAATACTGATCTAGAATTTATCATGCTATATTGTCTTTTGGTGTGTTTGTATGTATAAAGCCAATGAATGTAAGCAGAATTTTTTTTATATTGCTAACATTTAATTACATTCATTGATTATTCAGTTAGAAGCACTAGCAATAGTTGCTAAATTTCCATACTTTAAAAATGACTATGTTAAATACAGATAAAACTTTCGTATTTTAAAGGAACTACTCTTAAATATAAATATATTCTTCACAAATGATAAAAAAAATTTCCAGCTTTCAGCAATGTCTTGGACTTATAAACACACAATGGAATTCACTCTTGTTTTCCTCATACCCGATTTTACAGCATTTTTTTCCCAGCTCCTCAAATGTAGAGCTTTATTTATGTGAAGGAAGACTCAAGGTATTAGAATAATTTAGCATCCATTACTCTGCCTTCAAAAGGTTCTGAAACAAAACCACACCATATACACAAACACTGATGTAGCAAGGCACCGAGATCTTAACTCTTGAAGAAAAAAAATGGCTTGTCACCTACGGTTCGTGCAGATCAGGACAGGGCTGGTTAAGTGCCTATAGCTGACTTAAGAGGAGACTCTAACATCAAGAAGTTTTAATAATGTCTTCTCATGTATTATGTTAAGAATCATGTGGAGTGGCTGGGAAATGGTTTTAAACTACCCCAATTAAATAATCTAGTGACCTGATCTATTTGTATTTAGCCAAGATACCCAGAGATTTCCCAGACATATCAAGTTAACTTGGTCATACTTAATATTCGTCAGTAAAATGATGTATTCCTAGAAGTTTTTTTCTTAAAGATGTAAGGAAAAACTGGAATATTATGAAGTTATAGGCTTCTGTGGATTTTTTCCTTAATGTTTTTAAAATGAAAAACTATCCCAGAATTCACAAGGTAGCTTGATTTATTATTACTGGCATTTTAATCATTGGCACTTATTTTGCCTATTGCATGGATTTTTAAAGGAAAATTACATATATAAAGATTTTTTTAAATTTATCTATTTATTTAGAGAGAGCACAAGAAGGGGAAGGGGCAGAGGGAGAGGGAGCATCTCAAGCAGACTCCACGCTGAGTGTGGAGCCCCATGTGGGGCACCATCCCACGACCCTGAGATCACGACCTGAGACGAAATCAAGAGGTGGTCACTTAACCAACTGAGCCATCCAGGCACCCTGGAAAATTATATTTTTAAGGTAAATTATATATTCTATACTATGCATATTACCATACAGTAAAATTCACCCTTTTGGGTGTTGAGTTCTGTAAATATCAACCAAAATGTGGTTGTGTAACACCACCACATTCAAAATCTTATGCTTCATGATCCCCTAAAAATCCCCTTATGTTTCTATGCAGAGTATCTACTCCACCTCAGGCTTCAGGTAATGTTTAATCAGTAATCTGTCCCTATAATTTCTCTTATTTCTGAATGTTACATAAATGGAATAATACATTATGCAAGTATCCAAGTCTGGCTTCTTTTACCTAATGTATTTAAGACTGATCCACGTTTGTTGCATATATCAATAGTTCATTTCCTTAAACTGATACACAACAGTTTACTGTGTGGATGTTAACAGTTTATTCATTTACCAGTCGGAAGAAATCTGTATTCTTTGCAGTTTGGGGCAAGTATGCATAATGTATCTCTAAACATCTGTGTATAGTACTTTTTGTGTGAACTTAAGTATTCTTTTCAGTTAGGATAATACTTAGGAGTAGAACTGCTGGTTGAGTGATAATTGTAGGTTTAACTTCATAAGAAATTGCCAAACTCTTTTCCAAGTAGCTGTGAAATATGATGCAGTCATTGAAATACTGACATATAACTACTGACATGAAGAGATGATCACAGAATCTTTCCAGTGAAACTTTTTAAAAAAATAACTGTAAATCTGTATGCAGTTGTAACAGATATTATAGAGAGATCCCACATATCCTTTAACTAATCTCTACCACTAGTAACATCCTGCAACACTGTAGTCCTATGTATTATTCAGAAATTGACATTGATATAATCAAGATACACAACAGTTTCATCATCACATGGATTCCTGCTGTTGCCCTTTTAAAGTCATACCTAGTTCCTCCTTCCACTTCCAAATCCTGGCAACCACTAATCCATTTTCCATTTCTACATTTTATCATTTCAAAATAAAGTATTATATAAATTAAATCATATAATATGTAACCTTTGGGATTTGGTTTTTTTTTTTTTAACTCAGCATAATTCTTTCAGGATTCATCCAAGTCAATGTATTAATAGTTTTTGTGTAAAATATCAAGTTATAAAATGCTATTCATAATTAATCCCATTTTCTATAACTTGATTATCTACCTACAAATATGTATTCTAGAGCAAATGATAATAGTGCATAGGAGTAATGACAGAAAGTAGGAGTGCTTATATTCTTTTATTATACTCCTCATGCTTATGATTATGTGCATGCCCTACACAATGAAAAGAATATAAATATAAAATGAGGAGGCCAAGGGGAGTTTCAAGGGAGACGTTTAGCTCCATGTGGTTGATGAGTGGTTAGCACAGTAGGCTTCCATGGTTTTCATTTTCAGATAAAAAGAAAATATATTTGTTCTTTTGAAGTAGAAAACACCTTTATGTCACTAAATTCTAAAAGGAATGTGTCATACAAATCCTGATACAGGGGAAATTAAACTATCAATGCACAATGTGTTTAACAGAGATTTAGCAAAAGATGCAAAATGTTCGTGACACATTTTTTTTTCAATTCTCTAGGAACTCCAAGGGACTAACATTAAATTATAAATTGGCACAGTCTTGGCTAGATTCTTAGGATTATTTTCTCCCAACTATTGCTTGTCTTTTGGATGTTTCCTAAATTGACCCTTTATTTATAAGAAAGGATGAGAGAAAGTGAGTAGTCTAGCCCGAATTTGAAAAATAGGCCAACAGATCTAATGAAAAGGTTTCTATAAAGCAAACTGATTGGCAGCATATTTAAATAACACATTAACTTGTCCTCCTCCTAATTTGATTTGATAATTGAATTAATTAAAATCGGGGGCGCCTGGATGGCTCAGTCGGTTCAGGTCATGATCTCAGGGTCCTAGGATTGAGTCTTGCATCAGGTTCCTTGCTCAGCAGGAGCCTGCTTCTCCCTCTGCCTCCTGCTCCCCCTGCTTGTGCTCTCTCTCTCTCTGGTAAATAAATTAAAAAAAAAAAAATCTTTTTTTTTTTTAAGAAATTAATGAAAATTGGTTTGACACTGTTTTTTATTTCTTAAATACAGTATCAGAAAATATTATTGTAATTATACCCTATTCTGATCACAAATTTTTTTAGGAAGAATGAAAACGCTGGAATTTCTTGCTGCTATTGACCACATGGTTTTTCTGGGAAATTATAAAAACAATTTTATTTCCTTACCATTCTTTTTTTTCTTGTAATAATTCACTACTAAGACTTAATAGTGGATGTCATAACTGTGCTAGGTGCACTGTCAACAGCAAGAAAGCTACCAGATGCCCCTTATGGCATCTGAGTGTTGAGGTCTCATTCTTAGTAAATGCCTAAAGAATGAAGCAATGGGGGTGCCTGGGTGGCTCTGTCAGTTAAGCGTCAGACTCTTGGTTTTTGCTCAGGTCATGATCTCAGGGTCATAAGATCAACCCCATGACAGGCTCTGTGCTCAGTGGGGAGGTCTGCTTAAAGATCTGCCCCCTTGCTTCTCCCCCCACTCAGGGGCTTGCTCACGCTCTCAAATAAATAAATAAATCTTAAAAAAAAAAAAAAAGAATGAAGCAATGGTAGGGCTGGATTTAAATCGTCAAAATATCTAGAAGAGCTGCACTTATAATAACAGAAAGCTGCCTAGTTATTACAGTCTGAGATAAGCATTGCTAATAAAGGATTATGAAGCAATGTTAAAAAAAATAAGTTATATTTGAAAATGTCATCAAAGAGAATTAAAAATATTTTCAGTGAATAATTGCTAAGTAGATTTTTAGCTATGCAGGCTCAATAGCACTGTATAATTAGTTAACTTTATTAGCCACCAAACATCTAAATGCAAAAGAATATGTTAGCTCCCAAAACAAAAGAGTGGAAAGTTAGTGAATACATCGCATGGACAATTATAAAATTGGTTCTTACAAATGCCACACATAGATAGATGTAAACTCATTGTTACCCAATATGTGTTTACACTAGATTAGATAGTCTGTCTCATTCCTAAACTGTGTTTAGGACAGCGCTGTTAGGCAGAAATCAAGTACCAGAAACTATGCTGAATACAGAAAAACATTTTCTCAGATTTAAAACCATGTCTCTCCCAGATGCAACATAAACTGTCACTCACCAAGAATTATAAAGCAAATCTTGTGTCCTAAAGGAGAAAATCTAGTAACAGTAACTTTCATGTCCAATATAAACAGACATTTCAACCATAACTCTTACTAAGTTAAATTTGTACCCAACACTCCACAGCATGACATTTGCATAAAACTCCTATAATTTGCTGAGGAATCTGGACGTGCTTATTCCGTTCCAGTTTCTTCATAGAGCAGTTCACTGTAGATGGTTCAACCTTCAGCTCAACTCCCTCTCTCCATTCCAAGTTGAACAAAATGCAAAGGGAAAGAAAGAAAGAATATGCAGTGGGTTGAACAGCGTCCCCCCAAAATTCATGTCCATTTGGTACCTCAGAATGTGATTTTACTTGGAAATGGGGTCTTTGCAGATATAATTAGCTAAATTAAGATGAGGTCATACTGGGTTATGGTGGGTCCTAAGTGCACTGACTGGTCCCTTATAAGAAGAGAAGACACACAGAAAGACACAGGGGAAAGAAAGCAGATGACGATGGAAGCAGAGATTCCATCAGTAATACAGCTACAAGCTAAGGAACACCCAGGGTTGCTGGCAACCGTTAAAAGCTAAGAGACAGGCAGGGAACACATTCTCTTTCAGTGCCTCCAGAAGGAACTGACCTTGCTCATACCTAGTGACAGAATAAATGTCTGTTGTTTAAAGCTACTCAGTTTATGGTAATGTGTTATACTAGCCCTAGGAACTAATACAGAAGGTAAAAGAGTCAATCTGTGCAAAACTGAACTGGTCAGAGAGAGTCACAATTTCCTTTGTTCACTAATTCCCATTTCCTGACACCACGTATCTTCTCCTTCTTTTTTAAAAAAAATATTTTATTTATTTATTTGACAGAGAGAGAGAGCACATGCAGTGGCAGCAGCAGGCAGAAGGAGAAGCACGCTCCCCGCTGAGGGACTCGATCCCAGGACCCTGAGATTATGACCTGAGCCGAAGGGAGATGCTTAACCCACTGAGCCACCCAGGCGACCCCCCCTACCTTCTACTGAAGAACCTTATCCTGTTATTCTGACTTTAATTGTTCAAAGTCTCCTTCTGTGTCTCAACAGTGGGTACGTAAAGCTCCTAAATTCATTCTCCTTCCCTCACTGTACCAGAACGTCTATTTCTTCAGTGCAACGCATGAGTCTCCTCTTTAAATTATATTTATATTTTACCTATGACCAAAGTGGGAAAAGAACCATAATGTAACGTCCAGGGGAGACACACGCTGCTCTATTTTTTTATTTAAAAAAGTGAATACTACTACATATGCAGTTTTCTATTCTAATTTTAAATTAATCTATATGAAGTGAACATTCTATCATTTGATACAAACTGATAATATGGCTATTAATGGCCACATATTTCATCCCATAGGTGCACCACAGTTTAACTATTCAGTTAATATGGGGATATTAGGCCGCTATCTTTTTTGTGCAGTGGAAATGATGATGTAATGACCAACTTCACCCATCAATCTTTGAGCCCCTAGATATTTTCCTCAGTATACAATCCTAAAAGTTGCATTTCAAAGGGTATGAAGGATTTTAAGGCACTTGATCTGTGTTGCCAAACTCTTCTTGAGAAACACTGCACCAAGCAGAATCCTCTCTGCCATTATCTACGCCTCCTCACCACAGAGAATGCAGCGTAGTAATATTTATTAATGATACACATTAATATATGAGTGATGTTTTCCTGGTGCTGACAATTCAGTTTTCTTTCTTTTTCTTTATCAATTTGGTCAGAAGTTTGTCAACTTCAGGAATCCATATAAAGAACAAATTTTGCCTTTGTTGATTTTCTTTCTCTTTTCCATTTTCTCCATCATTTACTTTCACTCTAATTTGTATTATTTCCTTTATCTACTTACTTGGTTATTATTTAATAATGTTTTTCTTTTTTATTTCTTAAGATGGAAGCTTATGTCACTGAAGCATAAAAATCTTTTCTAATATATTCATTTAAAGGTATATATTTTCCTCTCAGCACTGCTTTAACTGAATCCCACAAAATTTGATATGTCTTATTTTCATTATCATTTAGGTTAAAATATTTTCTTAATTTCATTGTAATTTCATTTTGAACCATGGATTACTTAGAAGGGTACTGTCTAATTTTCAAATATTTGAGGATTTTCTAGGCATCTCATTTTTATTTAGTTTAGTTTAATACTGTTATGGTTAGACAATATACTCTTCATGATTCTGATCCTTTGAAATTTCCTGAGACTTATTTCATTGTCCAGCACAAATTCTATCTCAATAAATCTTCCATATACAATGATTTCCACTCTCCTCTGCTACAATAAGAAGGAAACCATTTATTGGCCATAACTAGCATAGAACCTTCTACTTCCCATCCTTAATTTTGCTTAATTTCCATTTTATAACAAAAATGAGAAAATTGATCCAGTGATCCTGCTGCATAGTCTTAACAGAGCATTTTCTGTATTATAAATAAACATTTTATAGACTATAAGAAGACTGAACAAAATATGACTTAGCATTTAAAGTAGGAATTTTGTATTTATTTTTGTTTTTCAAAAAAAAATGCTGTTTGGCTAATATACCTCATGGTAAGAGCCTGCATCTTTGAGGTTTCTTTTCAAAATACATATGGATTTTTTTAATGACAAGTTTCTACTTGGTTTAGTTGTCCAAAATAAAGTAGCTCAGAGTGACTTGGGATTATGAGATAGTTCTTTGAAATCAGATTTATATCAGGAAAGGTTACTTAAGAATTATTTCTATACTAGCTCAATTTTTATTACAGTTATTACTTCAAAGATTATGGTATTTGGACCTGATGTATTTTTACTGCAATTGGTAGCTGTTAAATTGGCCTTTTTTTTTTTCACGTGTTCTGCCACTATGTATCTGTGGTAGGCAGAGTACTTGCATAATGAGTCTTTTATAAGAAGCGAGGCTGAGCATTTTCCTGTTGTACCTCAAGGTAAGATGGCTGGTACATTATGAAAAAATACATACATATTTCAGAAAACTAATGACAGTCACATAAAACATAATGACAATAATATAAGCTGTGTTCTTAGAATATCAAATTATATAGATATGGTTGGTGAATAAGGCTACTAATTGCATATTAAACAGCAAAAAGACTGGACTAGAAGTCCTTACAGTCTATTTACCAGTCGATGACAAAAAAGATTACCTGAACAAAAAAGATTACCCATGTCAATTTTACAGGTTCTATCCTGCCTGGGAAAAAGGATTAATAAATACATCTCTACCAGGGGATTCTGGTTATGTGAATAATATGTCTGAAACCACCCAGCAAAACTCCAAGGCAGCAACAAGTATAAATTATTTGCACCATCCAGATGCCGTTCCTGCGGAAAATTTAAGGGAAGAGTTCTATTTTTTCCCCCAAAATTCTTCTCATAGGGAATACACTTTGTTCTTAATTTCCAATTCATTTCTCCTAAGGGCCCCCAAGGGAAATTAATGTCACTATTTTATTTTTATAGATGGTGGGAAAAAGAATTGACCAGATTAACTGATTCTTAAGGGTTCAGCAACAGATCCAGTGGGAACGGCTGAATGGGAGAAAAAAGGAGCAGTCATCTAGGATGGCAGTCTTTGAAAAGTGCTAAATGAGGCACCGGGGAGGAGCAGAGCAAAACCATGCAAAGGCTTTTAGTTCAATCTCTGCATGGGTTCATTTGCTGCGTTCCCTTCTATGCCTACAGTCTGTGCCTTAACTTAAGCTCGTTATTCCCAAATCCACTTGGGAAGTAAAAGACAGAGCAAAAAATCTAGCAAAGTGACTCAACAGACGTATAGTACTTTGCCAGTAGCATGTCTTCATGTAGAAGAGGGCGAAAAATAAAGTAATAAGAAAGGCACTGAACCTTGAGATCAGCTACTCTCCCTGCGGCTCGAATCTTAGTTCTCCTATTTACAGGCGGGTATTATAAGCAGTATTTCATCCTTATCTCTAAAATAATACCTACTTCAAAGACATATGAAAAATTAATAATAGTTTAAATAAATCTCGTCACACATTTCATGGAACTGAATAAACATCAATAGTCATTTTGACTAGTTATTTTGACTAGTAAGGCTGCCAGTCATCTCCACAAGCATACAGAAGGCCTCTTATCTGAAACACTTACCCCTTGCTGTCATCATCAGTACATGAAGTGGGGGAAATGCCAGCTTTTGCATATCACTCCATTTCTCAGTGCTACAACTTGTCAGGTCCCAGGACTTCAATGACAACAAGAGTAACACTCAAGAAAAACATTCTGGACCGTCCCACACTGCCACCAATCATACAAAGCCTAGCTAAGCCTGGCTGTGTGCTCTGGATCACCTTATAGAAAAGAGTAACCACAATTAGGACTATCATTTTGCACAGGGTAATTCTGATAATTCAGTGACCTAGGTGATGTCAAGTGAGTTCACGGCATTTCTGTAGCTATTGTAATCCAAACTCCACAGTGTTTCTAGTTTGGGCGGGGGGGGGGGGGGTGGAATGACAGCTTTAATTTAATTAGATTTACTTTCAAATGTATCTGTGAGATTCAGTTTGTCATTATTCTCTCAAAAATAAGATAATCTCCACAGCACAATGCTATGATTTTCTTGTTTGGTGGGGAACAAATATGACAGCTTGGGCTTTTGATTCTTTCCCACATGCTCTCTGATTTCAATGTGAACATTTGAGATAAACGATAAAACTGAAAAAAATGCATTTAATGTTCCCATAACTGCCTGTCATATGCAGAACTGTATAATCAAATAATAAATAATGTCCTTTGATATACAGGTGTTTGTTTTCATTCTACACACAAATGAGAAACAGATGACATAAAACTAAAAAAAACAAAAAACAAACAAACAAACAAAAACACCCAAAACAAAACTAAGACATGGGAGCAGATGTTACCTAAAGGCCTTCAATCCTAAACCAATTTCTCATTTAAATTTTACTTTCTTTATAGACTTCACCATCCAGGAAAATGACCTGCAAATGCCCAAGTCAGCAGATTTCCCTCTGGGGAATCTCATTTACATCCTTTTTATTGGCTCTTGGGTACATTTTGGTACTTGTGACAGTTTATTTCCTTGTTTTAATTATTTTTTATTAGAGTATTGTGATGTAATGTGCTTTGGGCTGTTTCTAAGTTGCAAGATGTTCATTTGCAACATAATTGAACTCATATTTTTCTCCGTCCCCTGAGCAAAGGTTAGACTTTGAAATTTTGCATATTATAGCACTTCTCCTGATTGCCTCACAAATTGAATATATACAATTATGTGTATTTCAAAATATGGCAATAAAGATTATATAAATATTTCACAGGACACATTGTGAAGTAAAATTTGTACTTTCCTCCTAAATACACTCATTCAGTGTGTACTATGGTTAATCTCTCCCATTCCTAATAGAAGAGAAAACAGAAAAAAAAAAAGAATCATAAAAGAAATTAATTGGAAATGGGCCGAAGAAAGCAGAGAATAAGTTCTGACTATACAGTTTACGAGCCTGTGGTCTGGGGCAAGTTCTTAATCTCACTAAGCCTAAATTTACCTCATATGAAACAGAAATAACACATCATTTTGAGAAATCAAAAAAATTCGTGTATGTGAAATTCTTTTGTATTTTAAAGCATCGTTCACATATGTGTGATTGTTTGCTAGACATCTTCAAAGACTGTACCCAAATGTGGGATGTCAACAAAGACCCCAAAATTTTCTTTTTGTAACTTTTGCCTGATAATTCATGTAAAGTGCACTTGAAAATGTCCTCTATACCAGAAGTTTTCAAAATGTCATCCACATGCACCATCAGATGCTGCGTTCAGTAGGTCTCGGATGGGGCCCATGAGTCAGGATTCCTCAGAGTATGAGCCAGGAGGTGTGCCTGCCCTTGAACCACTGTCCCCAGTCCACGGCAGTGAGATAAGGAGCTTGTACCAGGATGGGAATCAACACAATGATTCCTTCATAAAGAAAGTCTAGTTATAAAAACATGTCAGCTGTACAAAACAGTATTTGGTGATGCAGTTAATTTCCATCTGCCTGAAACTCCTTATCCCAGTGTGAAGTGGGAAACAATCAGTTCCGTCAGGCACTTTGCGCAGCACTGTTTTCAACTGATAGGGGAGAAAAACATTTAAAATGTCATTTTATTTTTCATTTGTTGTAAAATTGTGTCAATCTGAAGATTCTGAAGCAATGGTGCTTTGGGGAAAAGCACGTTTATCTTAATGGTTAATCAGCAAAATGTTGGACTCTCAGGTCTGAGCCAAAATTCCTGTTCTGCCATTTATAAACAGTATGATTTTTAGGCAAATTATGTAACTTCTCTAAACCTCAGTATTCTCAACTACAAAGTGGGGATAATAACACCTATCTCATATATCTCATTAATTTACCCCTTCAACGAACATGTAGAGTTCTAGATAATGGAGTCGTGGAAGTAAGACAAAATTCTTACTCTTACCTGATGCCATGGTTAAATGAGATAATAAATATAAAAAAATTTAGTAATTTTTCCTTTCCTATCCTCATTTTTCTCTTTCCCAGATCACGGAGCCAAACTCCTGATTAAATATGACATGGTGAATTATGCTGATTTTTAGTACTATTATGGAAACAAAATCTGAGATAATAAAACAACATCTGATAGGCAGTACTGTACTAACTCATATTTCTTGAGGTCAAGCTGACCAGAATCTAAAACCCAGTTTTAAGAGCCTCTAAACAAGGCAAATTACATTAACCTCCCCAAGCTTCAATTTTTGCCTCTAAATGCAGTGATGGTAAGTGCTATTTCCCAGTACTGTCAAGGAAATTCACTGAAATGTAAAGCACTCAAAAAACTGTAGCTCTTTTATTATCAAGGGCCAATTCTGGATTAGATAGACCATTTAAAGATGGCTGACATGGACTGTTGCAACTCTTCTGCTCCTCGAAAAATAGGACTATAGGTGATTTCCAATATTTCTAATGCATACTTCAGACCATGACATTAATAGTTATTCAATATCTGTCAAAGAAAAAGAAGGGAGGAAAGCAGAGGAAGATGGAAGGAAGGGACAGAAAGTAAATACAGGATGACAGAGGCCGAGGATGCCATCACATAATACCATCAATGCGATCAGGCTGACATCAGCTTATTGTACTGAAATTACTACAGTCAACACAAAATGTACCTCTCCTTTCTGCTAGCCTACCCTAACATGGGGAATGACTGATAGACCAGCAGTACATGTATGCCTAGGAATATGGGGTGCTCTACCACTAGTATCATTTTTCTCTGTCATTTATCCTATGGGCAAAGGGGTATTGAAGTTAAAATCACCTGAAGTCTGTGAACCATCCACATGGTACCTAAATGATTACCTAGCTCTGGACAGTGATTTCCTAAAAGCATAGAAAGAAAAGAAAAGAAAGAAAAGAAAAGAGTAGAGAAGAGAAGAGAAAAGGAAGGAAGGAAAAAAGGAAGGAAGGAAAAGAAAGAAGGAAGGAAGGAAAGAGGAAGAGAAAGAAAGAAAGAAGCAAGAAAAAAAAAAAGAAAAATCTCTTACCTTAAGGCTACAACTTTGTTCTTCTTTGTAAAATTAGACAACTAATAGTATTCTCTACGTTAGGGAATTGTAAAGACACTAAATGATCCAAATAGTTTATGATACCTTTCTTAAAAACACCTGAATTTAAAATATCAAAACTTCTCCCAATATCCCATTTTGATGTGTACTCACACAGAGAAGAGCTTCTCTTATGAAAACTTAGGACCAACCAACATGTCCATGCCTTAAAGTAAGATAAGCCTACTTTATTATCTGGTCTGGTCTTCTGTAGACACAAAATATAGGTAAGCCTCCCATTTATTAAGGCCACATAGAGCTGAATTGTAAAGTAAGATTAGAATGATCAGCATGCCCTTCTATCACTTAGTTTACCCACTTCTTGCCTCCATTTAGGAGCCTATTGCTTTCAAGACCTGTCCGAAGACCCTCAGTGGTCATGGTGTCCTCCTACCCCACCCTTGTATACACACATCTGTCACCGGCTCTTTCCCACGAAAGTGCTACACACTCTGGAAAACTTCCCCTTTGAATCCATCCCATTCTCCCCAATTTTACCACTCAAAATAACAAAAAATAAATCTGGAAATGCCAAAGCCCTATGAAATAAGAGATTTGTATTTTAACCAAATTATTCTTGAAATCTTTCAAAATCTTAAGAGGTATGAGCTGCTTTACCATGATGACCATTATTGCCAAATACACAACTAGCCCTAATTTCTGGTTTGTTTCAAAATGGTACTAAAAGACAGAATGTGGTAAATTCCATAAGGAAATCTAAACTCAATGCTATTGAAGCTGAACAGAGAAAGAGGTTATTCCTGACTAGAATAATCAGGGAAGAATTCTTAGAAGAGTTAATATATGCGCAGGATATTAAAGAGTGAGCAGGACTGCTATGAACTGAAACATAATCAAGAGGTCATCGTTACATTGCTTTTATCAATATATAATGCAGTTATGCTTAAAGTTTATAAGATTGGATTTGTGATGAATGAGAACCTGTATAAATGTATTTTGCGATCATGTAGTCCCTCAAAGTAAAAAGTGCAATACATACTTTGTAAATTCATTATGAAAAAGATTTAAATGAAATATAGACCTTTCAACGAACTCGGGTTATTTACATACGGCCTCAGATAAGGGGAAAGGAAAGACAAGTGGTGAGGAGGAAGATTTAAAATTATTCTAGATCATTAAACCCTAATGCAAAATTTGAGAAAGTGTAGTTTAGCACAACATTTCTTATTTATAAAATTAGATATATTTAGAAGAGGATGGGGGAAACGCAGTGGATGCTATTGCTGTGAGCATTGATTGTATCTGTCTTCTAACACTGCAGGCAAATTACAGCTCTTGGAAACCCGATTGTCCTCTGTTAAACACTATAATTTCTAATATAATTGGCCAATAAATAACAACATAAATTAATTGCTGTATTTAAATACTAATGAGATTCATTTCTATTGAGTTTTGGCATATTTCACACACGCATTAATGTGCCTCAAATCAAGGGAATAAACCAAACCGCAGCAACCTTGTGGACATTTTTAGCTTGTAAAGAGCACATCTTTGTGGTGATATTTAAATAAGCCTACTTTATATGGAAATTTGGGTGTGTTCAAGCCACTGAGTATATTTTTATTCAGTGAGGTTTTTTTTATAGTTGGGTTGCTCATTAGGCTGTGATTAATGTCATGCTTATTTTTATATGCAGTTAGAAAACTAACATTTACATGGAATAAGAAAAAAGAAGAGCAGCAAAAAAAGAAGATAGAAACAGCTAACAACACAAAGCTACCAACAAAGTCATCAGTACAGAATTGCTTTAAGCTCCTCTGTCAGGAAGGAACAAAAAATTATTCAACAATCATATTTATGACTGAGAAAATAAACAGTCGTGCTAATCCCAAATACTGTTGTTCTGGTAAATCTTGGGGTCTGCATACAGAAGGTGAGTATGAATCTACTTATTTTACACTGGCTATTTCTATTATAATTTTTTGCAGACTCTTTCTTAAGAAAAATCAGAAAATAGAAACTCATCACCACATGTAACTTGATTTATTGCTCCATTAAATAAGAGCTGTCAAAAGACTGTAGCGAACAAAATTTTAAGCCTTCTTTTCCAAAAGAAAGCCAGGGAGAGGACTTAGAATACATTAAAATGGATTCAATTATCATATAAGAAAAACTCTGGTCTACTAATGGATTTCCATGCCTCCTATTTCACATTCAACTACATCTCCAATTTGTTATTTAAGTATTTGCATTCTTACTTTATTTACAAAATATTTACTGGTATTTCTACTGACCAAAAGTACAACATAAGTGTAACTGGAGGCCAAAAACGCATCTTTTCAAGGTCAAACACTAAGTTATGAGCTACTGAGGCAAGATAAAATTTCGTTTTATCTAAGTCACCTATTGCAATGTATTCATTGAGTTATTAGAAAGGCATTTATAATAGCGATGAAAGACTCAGATCTGATATTTGTAGGGAGTGTTGGTGTTCTCTAGTAGTCCAAAATTTTTCTTTCTTTTGAACAGAAAGTTATTCTTTTTCTTTATTGTATTCTTTTATTTATTTATTTTACTTGTATTCTTTTGAATAGAAAGGATTCTTTCTTTAGAATAATTGATAAATTGTGAGTCAGAGTTGGCTTGAACACTCCCAATGAAAGGAAACCAGGGAAATCCCATAAATCACCAAAGAGCAAATTTCTACCTATTAATCCTAACTTTTATCTGGGGCAGAAAAAAACCCAAGCAAACAAAAAGAAAAAGTTTATTATTTCTAGATAATGAATCTTCAACTATGTAAAGACTCCTTGATAAGATCTTAGAGAATGATATTTACAGATTCAACAGAACATTTGTTGAGATGATATATTCAGGTCCTACTGAAGTGTTTATTAAGGTTGGCAATGAGAAAGAATGCAGTTAATGCGGCTGATCCAGGCCTTCACACAATCAATCTATTCAGTAAGTGCTAGCCATATACAGGTATTGCTTAAGACATAAGCACCCAGAGTAAATGAGATGTGCCCTTTGTTCTCATGGAGCTTTTGGCAGGAAAGGGAGATATTTAACAAATAATTACCCTTAGGATATGCACAATCAAGAAATATTATTGCCACTAGCTTTCTCAATGACTACAATAAAATCCAAATTTCTTCCCAGGTCCAGCCTCATCTTGTATCATGCTCCACCCTCTTGCAGCAGTGACCTCTTTTTATTGCTTGAGCATGCAAAAGCACTTTCTCACCTGAGGAATTAAGAAGTACAAGTCACTTCACCTTCTTAGAATGTTCTGTCCCATGATATTCATATAAAAGGTTGGGTCCTTTTCATGTTCCAGTCTCAGCTTAAAAGAGGTTCTGTCCAACCACCTTTCTAAAAGTAAATCACTGCTTAAATTACCTTCTTCTGGGGCAACCTATTTCCTACATAATAATTACCTGAAGTCTGTAACTATTTTTAAAAATTTGATTCTTGGTTATTTTCCCCAAACCGGGATTTAATGCTTTATTCAAAAATATTTATAATGCATACCAGGCACTGTCTTGGCCTTGGGATATAGCAAAAAACAAAACAGACTCAAGTTTTTAGCATTCTTGGTGTCTATATTTTGGAAGGGGAAAACAGTAAACAAATAGAAAAATTCAATGTACGATATGTCAAGAAGGAGAGAAAGAGAAGTACACGGAAGTGCAATACCGTTCTAGATAGGGTGGGCAGGGAAGACCTCTTTGGTTAGATGAAATTTGCATCCATGAAGTCAATGAGGGAAGAAACCCTGTCTGTACAGTGCTACTCCCATGCCTAGCACAGTAGCGGGTCACGAGTACTCAACAAATGTTTGATAATTGAGTGAATGAGTGAATTAATTTTTTAAATTATGTTCCCAAGCACATAGTGGACTATACTCTCGTATCAATCTCCCATCAGAGACAATGGAGGAGAAAAGCTGGCAGACAGGAAAACTCAATAATCAGCTATTGCATCAATACGGAAGATGATCATGACCTATATAGTGGAATGACGGTAGGGATGGGAAGTAAAATGAAGGAACACAATGACAGAGTAAACGCTGAGAGGAGGATGAGAAGAAGGAGAAAGCAATGACACTAATCTTCTCGCTTAAAAGACTACACAGATGGTAGTACTGGTCACTTATTTGGGAAACACAGAAAAAGTGTATGAAGAGGGAAAGCTGGCAAGTTTGGCTTTAGACATATTAATTTTGCAATATTTTGGAGTATCTAAGTAAATATTTTATTATAGGATCCAAGCTACAAATAAGAAATTTACACTTCAAAATCATCAGCATATAAATGATAATAAAGTTATCACCAATCTTGTGAGAGAAGAAGATCATAAAAAGGACCCTAGGAAACACAAACATTTAAAGACTGACCAGAAAAAGAACTGCCTTTCAAGGCCTTAAAAAAGGAGGTCTCAGAGAAGTAATAAGGGAATTGGAAGTTTATCATGGCAAGAAATGCAGTAATAATAATAATAATAATAATAATAATAATAATAATAATTTCAAGAAGGAAGTGAATGGTATTGTTAAATGCTGCTGAACGGTCAATTAAAATAAAGCTTGAAAGACTCTGAGAGTAGTGACGTGTGCATGTTTGGTGATGTGTTCAACAGAAGTTTCACTGTAGAGCTGAGGTCAGAAATTAGACTGGAAAGGAAAGAAGTTAGACTCAGAGGTGAGTAAGTGGAGGCAACAACTACAGACAATTATATATCTCTAGAGACAATTATATATCTCTAGGATTTTCAGTGTGATGGAAAGGGAAAAAGAGGAGGGTAGCTTTGAAACCATGGGCGTATGGTGGGCAGGGGTGAGGGAGAGTAGAGGGAGAGAGAGGAACATTTATATTAGAGATATCAAAAAAGTGGGTAAATGTGACTTCTAAGATATTGTCTACACTAATTAATGTGTAAAATCAGTAGAGCCTGTATCATCTCTTTAGGGATTTCCTTCCTTCCAATCCAATAATAATAATAATAATAATAATAATAATAATATGCCTTCCTAGACTTGCAGTTTCAACTCTAGGATATGGTGAGCTAAAAGGGAAGCCCCTACCTCTTTTACAATGATATGAGTTTTTTCCAAATTAACCATTTATTTTGAGATCACTGTAGATTCACACGTAACTGTAAGACATAAGACAGAGATCCCGGGGCGCCTGGGTGGCACAGCGGTTAAGCGTCTGCCTTCGGCTCAGGGCGTGATCCCGGCGTTATGGGATCGAGCCCCACATCAGGCTCCTATGCTATGGGCCTGCTTCTTCCTCTCCCACTCCCCCTGCTTGTGTTCCCTCTCTCGCTGGCTGTCTCTATCTCTGTCAAATAAATAAATAAATAAAATCTTAAAAAAAAAAAAAAAAAAACAGAGATCCCATACATCATGTACCTAGTTTTGCCAAATTATCACATCTTCCAAATATTGTCTAGCGTGTTTTCCCTTCCTTCTTCAGGTGCCAAAGTTTTGTTTGTTTGTTTTTTTTAAGATTTTATTTATTTATTCGACAGAGATAGAGACAGCCAGCGAGAGAGGGAACACAAGCAGGGGGAGTGGGAGAGGAAGAAGCAGGCTCATAGCAGAAGAGCCTGATGTGGGGCTCGATCCCATAACGCCGGGATCACGCCCAGAGCCGAAGGCAGACGCTTAACCGCTGTGCCGCCCAGGCGCCCCCAGGTGCCAAAGTTTTTTTATTGTTTCTTTTCTGTTTAGGAAAATTCCTACAGTCATTTTGTTTTAGATTATGTCTGCTGGCAATAAATGCTCTTAATTTTCCTCCACTTGATAATGTGTTGATTTCCCTTCTATTCCTAAGGATATTTTTGCTGGACAGAGGATTCTGGGTTGCCAGTTTCTTTATTTCAGCATTTGAAAACATTTATCAGTTTTTTCTTACCTCTATGGTTTCTGATGAGAAATCCTTTGTCACTCGAATGGTTTTTACCCTCCCTGTAAGATGTCTTTTTTCTGTGGCTGCTTTCAAGAATTTTTTTAGTCTGCTTTAATCAAAAGTTAAATTATGTCGTGTTTGCATATAGATTTATTTCCATATCCCCCGTTCACTCAGCTTTTTGAAAATACAGACATATCTCTTGCCAAATTTGGGGAATTTTCAGCCACTCTTCCTTCCAGTTTTTTCAGCTCTGACCTCTTTCTCTTCTCATTCAAGCCTGTGATGAAATGAATGTTAGATCTTTGTAAGAATTTCACAGGACCCTGAAGGTATATTTATTTGTTTCAATCTATTTTCTACAGTTGTTCAAACTAGGCAAAAAAAGGGCAATACAAAAGTAAATAGAAAAGGATAAATATGAATCATAGAAATGTTCAAATAACCTCAAACTGAGTGGTAAAAGAGGAAAAAGGAAACAAAGAACAAATGGAAAACAGCCAACAAGATGGCAGATCTGATTCAACCATACAAATATTTATATTAAATTTGAATTGACTAAATATACCAATTAAAAGAGATTATCAGATTGCACATAAAAGCAAGATCCAACTTTATGTTGTTTACAAGAAACTAGCTTTATGTATAAAAACACACAAGTATAAAGTAAACTAATGGGTAATAATATACCATGTGAATATTAATGGTAGAAAGTAGGAGCAGCTATATTAATAACATATGAAGTAGATCTAAGAGTAAGAAATGTTAAGGATAAGAGGAATATTACATAATGATAAAGGGATCAATTCTCCAAAAAATTATTCCTAAATGCATATACATCTAATAACAGAGCTTCAAATACATGCCACAAAATCTGATAGAACTAAAGTGAGAAACAGACAAATCTAAAAGTATAGTTAGAATCTGCAACCTATCCAATAATTACTGGAACAAGTGAACAGAAAGTAAGTAAGAACGTAGACCTGAAAAACACTACCAACCAATTTTAATATCAATTATAATTGATGTTTATAGAGCATTTCACCCAATAATAGAATATCTGCTACAGGCCCCACAGCCATGAAAGAAATAGTAAGGAAATACCACAACAATTTTATGCCCAAATATTCCACAACTCAGAACAACAAAACAATTCCTTGGCAGACACAAATTACCAAGACTACCAATGACTCAAAATAGATAACTTGAATGACCCTATGTCTACTTATTAAAAAAATTAAATTCAAAGTTTAAAACTTTCCAAATAAAACACACACACACACACAAAACATGCACACACACCTGAAGGCCAACATGATTTCACTGATGAATTCCATCAAACATTCAATAAAGAAGTACCATTTCTACACAATCTATTCTATAAAGTACAAAGGTAGAGAACACTTTCCAACTCATTTTATGAGGACACTTTTATCTTAAAATTAAAATCAGAAAAATATAAGACAAGAAAATTATAAACTAATATGTCTCATGAATATAGACACAAAAAAATCCTGATAAATTGGATGTAGCAATATATAGAAAGGTAATACATCATAATCAAGTGGCATTTGTTCCAGGAAGGCAAAGCTGGTTCAGCATTTAAAAATGAATTAATGTAATTCATTTCACTGAGAGAATAAAGGAGAAAATACACACGATCATCTCAAAAGAAACAAGACAAAATAAATTTCTGACAAAATTCAACATCAATTGATGAAAACGCACTCTGAAAACTAGGTACAGAAAGGAAGCTCCTTAACCTGGTAAACGGTATCTACAAAAAACCCAGAGCTAGAATCGTATGTAATAGTAAAGACTGAATGCTTTCCTATTAACTGTGGAAACAAAGCAAGGAGGCCTCTGTCATCATTTCTATTCAACATCATACTTAGCTAGTACAACAAAGCAAGAAAAAGGAATACAAAGTAGAAAGACCGAAATGAAGAAATAAAGCTGTCTCTATTTGCAGATAACACAGTTGTCAGTGTAGATGATCCTAAATAGTATACAATATAGCTCTAAGCACTGATAAATGAGTTCGTTAATAAGCCCAAGTAACACTCTAATTTTGTATTTTAAGTATTATTTAAAAATGGGATGGGGGGAGAAGGGGAAGAGAGAAGATAGAGTCATGCACAGTATTAGCATGAAGTAACTCCCCGTGGCCAAAGTTAGAAAAATTTAAGCAATACAATAATGAATAATAGTGTTGAAAAGACAATTATCATATGGTTTCACTCATTTATGGAACATAAGAAGTAGGAAGATAGGTAGGAGAAGAAAGGGAAGAAGAAGGGGGGGTAAACAGAAGGGGGAATGAACCATGAGAGACTATGGACCCTGGGAAACAAACTGAGGGCATCAGAGGGGAGTGCGGTGGGGGAATGGGATAGGCTGGTGATGGGTATTGCATGGTGCACTGGGTGTTATACGCAACTAATGAGTCATGGAACTTTACATCAAAAACTAGGGGTGTACTGTATGGAGACTAACATAATAAAAAAATATATTATTTATTAAATAAATAAATAAATAAATAAATAAATAAATAAATAAATAAAATAAAGGTGGACCCTGTGAAAGAGAAAAAAAAAAATAGTGTTGAATTGTAATCCAAAAAATGAAATACCCATCATCAGTTCAACTGATATAAATGTATGACTGAATGAGTAAATTAATATGGAAGAATAAATAATTCTTCCTTATAGAAAACAAGCCTAAATAAATACTGCCATAAAATAAAGCTTTTCTTCCTCACCAACAGAAAGTAGCTAAACTAATATCTTCTCTTCGATTCCTATACTTAAAGATTTTGTCAGTTGTGATGACACAATTATATTTTCATAATCTTATAAACTGAAGCTTGGAGATGCATTCTAAATATTTTCAGAAGGAAACTTAAAATTCTTACTTATAACTTTTTTTTTTTTTTAACATTTGTTCACATACCAGCTAATTCTCAAAATCTCTTGAGGAAAAAAAAAAGTATTCTTCATTTTGGCTCTAGAAATGTGACAATGGAGCAAAGCAATTTCTGTCAAATCTCTTAATAATTTCTATTTGCATTTCTACTCTCGTTATTCTCACCAGTTTCAGCATCTACCCTACAGTACAATGATGCAAGGATCTTTCAGCACGTATCATTTAAGTACATTTGCTGTCTTAAAGCACTTGAATTTGGTTACTTCAACTGGTTTCTGGCAACAAACGACGTTCCCTGAAAGGGACTATTTCTTGTAGTCCTGCTTCTCAATATTGTTGTCTGCAAAGTACTTTAGTAACATTTGCTTTGGTTCGAGCAGACTTTTAATTTGTACATCTTACATAAACACATGACAAACTGGTTCCAAAATCGTTACTATGTCATATAGTTTGTCCTTGGTTGAAGAAGAATGATCCAAGGATTGCACTCTTTCTGCTTGTGGTTTGTAATTCCATTCATTCTAGGGCGCTAGCATTACTTTCTGAACACACAACTGTAGGACAGAGGTAAAATAACATATGCTTGTAATGTGTAAATCATTTGAAATCTTCGTTGTTTGTTCAACTCTCAATGAAATTTCATGACAATTTTCTTATTTTGTCTCTATAAATATTTCTTCAGTGAAGTTCACTATGTTGCTAGTGGTCTGAGACCAAGAAATCTCTCAGCAAGCCCGTCAAAGCAAGATTGAATTAATTATGACCCACTGAGCTGTCAGATTTAAAACGTATTTCTTATTGTTTTGACATGTTCAGATGTGCAATATACAAGAAACAGATATAGTTAAATTACTAATATCACTGATCTTCAGGTATATAGCAGAATATAATTCAGGAAGAAGCTTTTCAGTAATAAGGCTGTAGATGTAACACTGTACCTAAAATTCATACTGTAAACAGATTTCCAAAATCCTCAATGTTTATTAAAAAAGGTTAGTAGCTATAGTAATTCTTTCAACATGTTTCATTTAAATTAGCCACTGTATATGTAAAACCACAGGTATTAGCTTCTTAAAGCATTCTTATAAAATCTATTATCTTGAAGGATGAGTGATGAGAACAAAATTATTTTGAATACTTCATTTTTCTTCAACAACTGTTTTTCTTCACTCTTTAAACACTTTATTATTCTTGCATATTTTAATATTTTAAAATATTTAAAAATGTTTCTTTTCCATAAAACTGATCTCTAAGTATTTATTGATGTTATTTTTAATATTTTTAAATTTCAATTTCTAATTGTTTGATGCAAACATACAGAACTACAATTGATTTTTTGTATATTGAACTAGTAATTGTAACATACTAAAAAAATTACTTATTGGTTCTACTAGCTTTTTTGTATGTAAGGTAGAATTTCCTACCAAGATAATCATTTTGTCCTTGAATAATAACAATTTCCCTTTGTCTCAGACATTAGACTCTAGGAAACCATATCAAGAAAGGAAGCAAAAAATAAGAAGGAAAAAAAATTTCCCCAATGACTCAGAAATAGGGAACAATATCTCACTTCTCCAACTTCCCTTTATTTCAACTGGCCAGCCCCACTCCTCAGAGAATATGACCTCACTTAGCTCAATGGTATGTGATAAATTAAGGTCCGCTGAAAGGATTAACTGAGATCAATTGATATAACACATGTGGAAGCATTTTTAATGCATAATAAAAGTTACCTATTAGTATTATTTAGGATTGAGATTTCTTAGGATTATTCTTTTTAGTTAATGCTTTCATATTTTCTTGTTTTTCTTAAGTTGTAAATTTGGTATATTTTCTTTATCTAAAATCTTTACTGATGTTTCACACCATGACCCTCGAAAGGTTTCTATAAAAACATGCCACACTATTTTCATTTCCTTAAAAAAGAGAAAGAGAAATACAGCAAGATTTTAAGTGAGTTAAAAGTTTAAAATCACCTTTCACTTCCTTATGAAGTACAGATTTTCAACAACAAAAACGGGGCTGTGAATCAAAAGAGCAATTCTTCAAAAGTTTTAGTTCTTAAGAATGCCTCACCTGAACTACTGATCTCCAATTCTGACAACCTACGGAAGCTCTCAAGGGACAGTAGACACGTGAGTCCTTTCTCTTGCTCAAATTCCTCAGGACAGGATTTCAATAAACAACCCACAATGTCTCTCCCCAAACAAGGCTGAGTCTTTAATTTAATTTGGCCAGTTCCCAAACAGAAAGGCAAAAAGTCTTCAAAGAAATAAAGATAATAGATGGAAGGAGAAAAGGACAGAGAGAGAGAGAGAGATGAGAAGCTAAGTAGTGACTTTTGGATGTGGCTGTTATCTCTACCTTCACTAATTTTGCCTCTTTTAGAACTTCATTTTTAAAAAGGAAGCATCTAGGACTATAATAAGCATGACTTTATCAGTCTCTGCACAATAATGACTGGTGAGAGAGAAGAATATTCACTACAACTTTTCAGCAAAATACACTCTTCCAAAAACAACACCGATTTCAGTGTGCGAGTACAATACCTACTAGCAGCCTTCAAGAAATTCATTTTATATAGTGATTAAAGATCTACAAAGCTCCCTCTTCCCCTTGCCTTTAATAATGTATACCAACCTTTGGTAACGTAAGTGGATGTTTGGTTTTCAGCTGTGTTGAAGCAGTTATATTTCATAGTTAATGAATGAATGGGCAATCCCTACAGAGCTGATGGGCCGGGTGCCTCTCCCTTTGCTGATTGAATTAATTTACTGTTCCAGGCCTCCGATGCCCACTCACTAACACCCTCAGGCACTTTCTAAAGCAATTATGCTTCCATTTAAAGCCTCTATTGAAATAAACTTTGATGATAAAAATAATAATTTCCTTCAGTTCACTACCCTGAATTGTTCTAATGTTTAGCAAACAACTCTCCAGAGCCACTTTCACTATCTAATTTATCCTGTTTCATTCTTATTGGAAAGCACAGGACAGAGGCATTCTGAGAGTTCGTTCTGAAGCTTCTAAGCAAGATCTCCTTTTGATGGGATTGATTTGGAAACCACTCCAACTCACTAGGGAGGCCTTTATTGCATTCACTTGGAACTGTTTCTAAAATGACCTTAAAAATAATTCTTTAAATTTTCCACAGGAGGAAAACAAATATAAATTCTCCAAATATCATTTTTTCCATTTTTGGTAGAGGAAAACTGGCTCTCTATTCAACTCTTCCGTCTTGTTGAAGTTTTTTTATATTGTCAACAAAACCATAATTGCTATATAAGTCTATAACTTTAAAAGAAAATTTAAAAATCCACTTTGTATGGAAAGCTTTCAAAAGAAAAAAATGTCCCAAGTTTGGAAAATAGCCAGTAGAGTGTAGTTAAAATTTGAGAAACACTTTAGGAAGATTTATTTTTTCAGAAAGTGTTATATTTGAAAATTGGAATACATGGCCTAATTAATGTTTAATGCTGGCACACAAATGCAAAGAGGAAAGCAGCCAAGCTTCAATGGCCACTTCCCTAAAGAGAAATAGAAACTTCATAATCAATCAACATGAAGCATTTATTGTGCAATCTATTATATGTCCATCATTAGTCTATGTGTTGTAGGGAATACAAAAGAATGAGAAACTAGAGGCTTTGCCTCATTGTAAGACATCAAATGATTCTGATAGCTAGCTTATTTTTACCCCAGTTATCTACTGACCTCAACTTGTTCTGAACCTAAGATTTTATTAAGAGGTACTTCAATAAAAAGACAGAATTTAAACTGACCCTTGAAGGATGTCTAGGATCTGAATAGATGGGGGGCAGGGCGACATAAGGAGAGCATTCAAGGAAGGGGGAACAACAAGCTTATGTCTAGGGCCATTATTTCACCCTG
Organism: Ursus arctos; assembly: GCF_023065955.2. NCBI lineage: Eukaryota > Metazoa > Chordata > Mammalia > Carnivora > Ursidae > Ursus > Ursus arctos. Next base: position 53,354,035 of record NW_026623100.1, on the reverse strand, counting down.
AGAACCATGCATGTTTGCCATAGAGTAAAGTTAAGTTGTGTCTGCCATGCTGAATATCCAAAAAAAACATGTAGAGATGTGCTAAGATTCAGAGAGTTATTGAACTTTCCCCAGGGAAATGGGGCAATACAATTGCCATTTAAGGACAACTGCAAGAAAGAATTACTGTAAAAAAAGAACAACTGAAAGAACTCCACAGAAGTCCAGGCATGAAGAAATATAAGCATAAACTAAGGCTCCAGCTTCAAGAACAAAGAGAAAAGGATAGGAATGAATGACATTTTGAAGAAGATATGGGAATTAGATAAAAGAATTACATCAAGATGATTTTATAGAATCCAGTCTAGATAACAGAGGAAAAGGTAGTTCTTTTGGTAGAATCAGGAGAGTTTGGATGAAGAGTTTTTTTTTAACAAGGATTTTGTGTGTGTGCGTTTGTGTGTGTGTGTGTGTGTGTGTGTGTGAGAGAGAGAGAGAGAGAGAGAGAGAGAGATGTAATGAAGTGCTAGAAGGGAGAGAATGAACACTACGATGCTTTTCACCCCAAATGTTGATTCCGGGGTGATAGCCAGACATTTAAACGATGACTTCTAAGCAGCAGTTTGAAAAAGATATAGGATAAGAGCAAGAAACAATGGAATATTTTGAGAAGCCTGAAGCCAACCAGATGCCATTCAATGGATTTTCTTGAAAGGAACAATATATATATTTTTTGTATCTACTTGATGATTTATCAGTTATTCTTACCTCTATGATTTTGTCCATGCCTACTACATAGGGTTGGTGACTAGGTTATATATAAATAAATTCACTGTGCCAACTGTAAAAGGTAATATAAATCTATATGTCACCATTACATCCTATGTTATCTATATATTTTTTTTTAAAAGACACTATATCCCCTCTCCTTAAGCGTGAGCTACACAAAGTGATTTCCTTACAAAGAATTTGGTATAGAAAAGGAGAAAAGAGGAGTAACTTTATAGTGGATAAAGGTGACTAAAACTACCTCAGGCAGGCGATCAAGGTTAACATCAACAGTGGTAAGTCATGCTGCTATTATGTACCTTTGATATGATATAATGAAAATGGCACTTTACCTTTGTTGTCTTCCTCCAAAAAATTCATAATCCCAGTCTAATCATAAGGGAAAAAAATCACACAATTCCCAATTGAAGGGAAATCTAGAAAATACTTGACCAGTACTCCTCAATAGTGTCAAGGTCAGCAAACAGGAAGAAGGTCTAAGAAATTGTCACAGTAAAGAAGAGCCTAAGGAGCCATGAATACTGAATGCAATGCGGTATCCTGGATAAGATTCAGGAACAGAAAAAAAAAAAAAAAAGGGACATTAAATAAAAACTAAGGAAATCTGACTACTGAAGTACAGAGTTTAATTAAAGACAATGTTTCAGTATCAGTTCATTAATTGTGAAAATGCACTAAGGTAAGGCGCTAATAATAGGGGAAATGGAGGGTGGGGTACATGGAAACTCACTATACTATTTTTCTAACGTTTCTAAAAATTAAAGGTATTCTAAACTAAAAAATTTAGCTAACCATTTTTTTAAACATAAAGAAAAAGCATAAGGCAGGCAAAAAAGAAGAGGAGAAGGAAAAAGGACTTTCACTAAGTCATGAAATTGAAGACTTTTTAAAAATTTCAATATAAATTTCCTAACTAAAAAATTCTATTCAAAGATAGACCTCTCAGGCAGAACATATATATTGGGGATTTAAAGCCAAACAGGATAGATATTTTAGAAACATGCTCTAAAAAAATGAGTTTAATTAAATGTTCTGAAGTAGTTGTTTTAAAATGACATAAATTCCAGAATTTGGTTTTATGGCTTACTAGATCGTTATTAAAATATTATCTACATTTGAAATGCCATTATAAAATTATTCTACAATGTTTGCAAAATGAGACAGAAAAGGCATTTTTCAAACCTAAGATCTGAATACATAATTAAAGTTATATTAGTTTCTCCCTTCCTGGATTCAAGAGAATCCATTTGTGCTTACTCCATTATTCAGAACAGCTATGATTTTAGTTACTAAAATGATTTATCCAAGAATAATTTCTAGGACTTAACCCAAATAGTTAAAAATTACTCTAAAAATTACTATTCCTCCTCCAATTACTATTTTCTTCTTTTGTTTCCACTTAGAATACATAAGACTCATCTATGATAACCTAATCTTTCACTTCAAATTTCCAGTCTGAATTTTAGATATGAAGTCTCAAGACCTGGCTAAGAAAATGGAAATAACAGCAAATCTTGGATGGGTATGTTTTTAGCCTGTTCAAGTTCGCAACTAGGACTGGGTGCCTGCAAATTAGGTGTCTGTGGCTCCAACCCCAAACCACTATAAGTAGGAGGTTTCATTGAGTTTAAAATGAAAATTAAGCCATATGCAAAGTTTTCATTACAAACATAACAGAGCTATGACGGTTTGTTGAGTAAGAAGGCTGAGGGTGAGGAGCCACAGCAGATGTCACATTATTAAAAGTAAAGCCCTGCGCCCCAGCTCATCAGCAACACTTTGTTTCCAAATCCCTTTTGGAAACTTCTCAAACACTTCACATCTTAGATTAATAAAACAATAAGAGATTTTTAGTAATTATTTATTATTTTCTTAACTCCACAGATGTTAAAATGGAAAGGTCAGATGCTCTGCCCAAAGGGCTCACAGAGCTGGGATGAGAACTGTAGACTCCTAACTCCTAGTTCAATGTATTCTCTCTCAATATATCTTTTACAACCGTATTTAGAAGATGGTCTCCCATGACAGACTGAACCAGAGATTTAGAAAGCATTTTAGCATATTAAAGACTTGGATAAGTCTTTTTGCTAAAAAAGGAACGTTATTTAAAGTTGAATTTTCCAAGGGAACTGATATCATGGGACATCTTTTTTGAAGTGTTACTTTTACCACTTTGAAGAACACCATTGGGGAAAAGTCTGTTCCACAGTGTTCAAAATCACAAAAAAAGGACCCAACTAATGAAAATTGTATCCAATATGATGGAAGTACCTAGTCTTGCCCTCTTTCAAAATATTTCCCATTCCTTTGACTTTCAATGGCTACCACATTTCAAACTGGCTAACAAGGAGTTCAAATTTTTTAACCATCAAAGAAAACCTGAACAGGATGGGGTATTATGCTCCACAAGATGAGGAGGGGCATTAAACACCAAGTCAGTGGGAAAATAATGAAAAAAAAAATCTATGATGTTCAAAATATTTTCCAAACTCAAATGTTGTTTTGTTTTAAACTTCCCTAAGTGAAGAACACTGTGACTGAAAGCTAATAAGGCCAGCAACTGCTCTTGAAAGAAATTTCAGGAATGCCACACTTCTATGCAGTCCAAGAACTTAACATATTTAATAAAACATAGAAACCAATAGTGGAAGCAACAAGCATTACTTAAAAATAAGAATGGGATAAAATAGAACAGACTAGAAAATATTTGAGTATATAACTTCATAGTAATGGTAGGCATATAGGCATATAATATCTTAGTGTTGAATTCTTATTGTATATTAAGATTTTTTTTCAATTTTTATTTTATTTTATTTTTAAAGATTTTTATTTATTTATTCGACAGAGATAGAGACAGCCAGCGAGAGAGGGAACACAAGCAGGGGGAGTGGGAGAGGAAGAAGCAGGCTCATAGCAGAGGAGCCTGATGTGGGGCTCGATCCCAGAACGCTGGGATCACGCCCTGAGCCGAAGGCAGACGCTTAACCGCTGTGCCACCCAGGCGCCCCAGTATATTAAGATTTTTAAAAATGCTTATAAAACACTGATCTAGAACATGATCGAGATATGAAATGTATAAGTATTTATAAAAATCTTGGGGTAGCTGAAATTACTATCAAAAAGCATAAGCATTACACTCTTCCTGTGAAGGAGAACACTACCCCATGGACTAAGAAAAAGAATTTGGAGACTAACATATATTATGCAATATTATATCTGGCCAGTTATCCATTTGTTATATCACATTGTTACAAAACACACACACACACACACACACACACACACACACACACACACACACCAAACCAAAAAACCCTGCAGGTAGTAAGTAGAACATGTTCAAGAGTGTGCAAGAGAAAGCAATAGACCCAAGAACAGAGCCAGCAGTAGGGAGTATCTTGAACACCAAATTCTGCAGCTGGAACTAGGCTAACTAGAAGAAATGTGTTCATTATGACAGAAGTTGGACTGAAGCAAGGAATTCAGAAAGTGTCAGGAGAAGATCTAGTTTCCATCATTTGGACAAGTTCAAGCACAAAATTCAGGACTAATGACTAAGATCTGAATTTCTGGAGAGAGATTACAGGGACAGGGCATTGAAGTAATAAAAAACAAAAGTAACTATGTACTATGTCAGTGTGAGTCCAAATGCGAAGAGATGGTAGAGAAGCCAAAATTGCAAGGAGAATAGGTGGAGCTAAAGAGAACTCAAGCCAAAATATGAAAACGAGGTAAACTAAACAAAGTACAAGCTTGATGTCATTCAGCAACTAGAAAGAATGGGTCCAGAGGAAATTCGGAGACAAGTTGCATCTGAAAGTTATAGGGGTAGCAGTAAGCATTTAGTTACTTCTTAATTCCATTCGTATGTCCATGCATTCATTTGTTAATATGCTGATTAACTCATAAATTTAAAAAAATATTTCTTAAATCCCTAGTGTGTGCCAAGCATAATGTCAAAGCCAGGATTCTTAACACCAAAATGTGCATTCCTTAGAGTAGGCATTATAAAATCAGAGTAGGTTGTAGGGCAAATCCTAGCATCGTAGCATATAAGGTTAAAAGCAAAATAAGAATGAGATGCTCCTTGATACTGACATCAAAGAAAGGATGTAACTCTCACTACCTTGAAACTAAGGTAGAAAGTGAAAGATGTAAAGAACAGATAAATAACTAAAATCAGAGTAACATTTGGGGATCATTTATGGTAGAGACAAATAGTCCTGTACACTTCAACATGGTTCAGTTCAAAAAAAGGATATTGATAAAGATAACTGTCACATTAAAAAGTGTGACATTATAAGACTACTAGCATTTCTTAACTATGTATCATGCATATTATATGCATTATCTTATTTAGTTCTTGCTATATTACTATTCCCAATTTATACTTGTATTATCTCTTTTTTACAAAATAAATAAATAAATAAACTGATGCTTAGAGATGTTAAGTAACTTACCCATGACCTTATTATTAAATAGGGGGACTTGATATTTGAACCTAAGTTTATTTGACCAAAGTCTGGTTGCTTAACTACTTATCTAATTTTAATATAATCAGTCTTAAGGCAGAGAAAGTTATATACTTTAGAAATATTATAGATGGTACTCACCCCCATTGGGCTTATAATCCTTCTGGGATTAAGAGGTTTGAAAATATAAAAGAGAAAGTAATTTTAGAGAGTATTTAAAATTCAAAATTAGTGGTGCCATGGACATGGGAAATCATCCTATGTTGCATCATTCTATGTTGTAATAACTGAAAGAGAGATACAGAAAATTTGGGACTTGACTCAAGTTTTGAGGACACGTTTTAATGGAAGGAGAGGTAGAAGGAGAGCATTGATTAAGAAAAATGTGGAGGTGCTATGGAAGTAAAGAAGCTAGAGCAAAGGCTCACAGCTGAAGATAAGCTTCCTGTGGAATGCAGTTCCTTCAATCCTGATCCAGCACTCTGACAAAATTAATTCGTTCTACTTTAATAGTAACATGTTTCATGAAAATGTTGTTGATACCCCAGATATCTGAAGTAATCAGTCAGCCTCTGAGGTCAATAATTATTACCTAAACTATTCCAAAATCATTTTAAGAAACTTTACTGTCAGGGTTAGCTATAATTTTGTTATAGTTTAATTATAAGAAAATTAAAATTGGGAAAAATCTTTCTCTAAGGACTATTTATCCAGGGACAGTTGCCTGAATTAAAAGAAGAAAAAATGATTAACATTCATTTTATATCTTCACAATTTAATAATAGTTACTAGCAAACACTGAGATGAGTGTAGGGGGAATTTAATGTATATCTTTGGTACCGACCAAAGAACCGGCATTATACATCTTTTCATTGAGAGTTCCATATTGTTATCACTATCCTTAAGTTAAAAACTTGTTGACAGTAAACATTTCATTTAGTATTATCATTCCTGAATCTGACAATATATTTAACTACAGAGAGAAATCTTTCATTCCTTCACTTCATAAAAACATATTTGGAAAGCATCTATTATAAGCCTGACACTGTGTTAGACACTGGGGATACAATTATGAACCAAATAAAGAAACACAGAAAGACATTAACAAACGTACGTCATTTTTAAATTGTGCTAAAATTAAAGTTGGTTCTTTAAAAAGAGAAGAAATTTAATAAATTCCAGGCTAAATGTTAAACATGAAAAATCAAGAAAAAAGAGATGAAACAAAAATACCACTACCACGAATAAAGGATGTTAAAAATTTATAAGGAAATATAATGATTGATTTTATGCCAGTAAACTCAGTTTAGATTAAATGGACAAATTCTTGAAAAACAGGACCTCACATGTTACCACACGATGAAATATATGGATGATCTTATATTAAAGAAATTGTATTTGTTGAGAAGCTGTCCCACAAACAGCATTCTAGTCCATATGATTTTGTTGATGAATTCTTTAAGAAAGAAATAATATTAATCTCGCCCAAAATCTTTCAGAAAATAGAGAGAAAGGACCACTTTGCAATTTGTTTTATTGAGGTCAGCGTGACCCTGGTATCAAAACTAACAAAATAATTACCAAAAGAAAAAGGTTATAGACTAATATATATTATGAACATAGACACAAAAATCATTAACAAAATAGTATGAACTTGACTCTGCAGTTTATAAAAAGGATAATACATCATAAACAGTGGTGTCTGTTCCAGAAATTCAAGGTTTGTTTAATATCCAAAAATCATTGTAATTTGATTAACAGATTAAAGAAGAAAACCATGTGATCATCTCAGTAGATACAGAAAAAGTACTTGAGAAAATTTAACACCTATTCATGATTAATACTCTATGTAAATTGAGAAAATCAATTTAATAAAGAGCATATATGAGAAACTATGGTTAATGTCATATTTAATGTGAAATATCAAAACACCTCCTATAGTGGGAACAAGGAAAGGATGCTTACTCTATTCATAATAATGCTGGAGGTCCTACTCATTGCAAAAAAAATAAGAAAAATAAAATACATAAGGATTTTTTAAATGTAAAAATATCACTACTTGCAGATAACATGAATGTTTATCTAGACAATACTAAGGAATCTACTGAAAAACTGCTAGAACTGTGGTAAACTGTATTTCCAAAAATAGTCACAACACAATTTCTGGTGCCATATGAGCTTACGGAATCTTGTTACTCCCCCATCAGAATCTTTCCCCTTTTCCTTGAAACTGGGCAATTTTGTGAACTAACTTAAAAAATACAATGGGGGTTAGGGCTTTGATATATAAATTTGGGGGGACATAAATATTCAGTTAATAGCACACTAAAAACTACAGAAAATTGAAGAAAAAAGTAAAGATTTATATGATGTTCAGAGATTCAACGACTACTTTATTAGATTTTATCAATTCTCCCCAAACTCATCAATGGATTTAATACAATCTAAATCAAAATATCATCAGCCCTTTTTGTAGGAATTGACAAACCTAAAATTTATATGAAATTTAAATGACGCAGAACAGCAAAATCTATCTTAAAAAAAAAAAAAAAAAAATCCAAGTTGGAGGACTCACAAATAGCTGGTAATAAGACTTACTATAAAACTATAATAATCAAGAACACAGTCTAAGACAGACCAAAAAAGGAACAACAATGCAACAAAATCAGAGCCCAGAAATAGACCCACACAATCATTTAATTTCTGAGAAAGGTGTTAATGCAATCCAATGTGGAAAAGGAAACTGAATATCCATATAAAAAAAAAATTAGCCCCAACCCCTGCCTCACAACATATACAAAAATTAATTTCAGGTGGTTCATAAGCCTGAATGTAAGAGCTAAAACTACACAATTTTTAGAAGAATACATTCACTAGAGATAGGCTAATGTTTCTTAGAGCATATCACACAAAGCAATTTGAACAAAGAAAGAAAAATATGGTTAATTAGACTTCATCAAAATTAAAACTTCTTCCCAAAAGCCACTATTAAGAAAATGAATGACCAAGGCCACAAAGGCCACAAATGATCACAAAACATTTATCTGACAAAGAACTCTAATCCAGAATGCATGAAGAACTTCTACAATTCAAAAAAAAAAAAAAAATTAGGGGCACCTGGGTGGCTCAATAGGTTGAGCTTCCAACTTCTGATTTCAGCTCAGGTGGTGATCTCACGGTCATGAGATCAAGCCCCATGCTGGGATCCACACTCAGCAAGGGCTCTGCTTGAGAGTCTCTTTCCCTCTCCTTCTGCCCCCCAGCACGTGCACATACCCTCTCTCTCAAATAAACAAATAATTTTTTTTTAAAAAACCCAAATTTAAAAAAACAGTTAAAAGATATAAACGCCTCACAGTTGAAGATACATAAATGACTAATAGTACATGACAAAGTGTTCAACATCATTAATCATTAGGGAACTGCAAGTCAAAATCATAATGAGATACTGTTACACACGCCCAGAATGGCTAAAATTAAAGACAGACAAGCCCCAAGTTGTCTAGGATGTGGAATAACTGGAGCTCTCATATGTTGCTGGTGAGAATGTAAAGTATAGCTATTTAAAAAAACAAGTTAACAGTCCATATAACTTGCACCTTATTCAACATACTTACACCACTCTTAAAAATATACCTAACTCTATGACCCAGCAATTCCATTTCTAGGAATTTATGCCTGAGAAATGAACATACGTCCACAAAAACATTGTATAAGAATATTCATAGCTCCTTTATTCATAAAATCCCCAAACTGGAAAAAAGCCCAAGAGTCTGTTAATCAAAAATGGTTAGAGACTGCTATATAGTCATACAATGATCATTACTTGACAACTGAAAGGAAAAAACTAGTAATATACATAATATAAATACGTCTCAAAATCAGTTAGCTAAATGAAAAAAAAGGCCTTACACAAGAATGTATACTACATGAATTGATTTATATGAAGTTCTAAAATAGGTAAAATGAATCTATACTGAAAAGAAATGAGAGCAGCATTTGCCCTGGAAGTAGCAGGGACAGTGACTGCCTAGAAAGGGCAATGGGGGTACTTTCTGAGATGATGATGATGTTCCGCACCATACAGGAGTGCATGCATTTTTCAAGACTTACTGAAGACTATGACCATGTTTTGTCCATTTCATCATGTGTACAGTATACTTAAAATTCACAAATATATCTTTGTTTTCATACACATAAACATACACACTCAGGCACATGTAAATACTGAACTCGAGCTAATGAGGGGCATGCTGAATGTGTTTAGGGGTTTAGTGTACTGACGTCTGCAACTAATTTTGAACTGCATTAAAAACAACACAAACTGATAAATAGAGGGATGGATAGATGGACTGATGTGTAAAAAGCAAACAGAGCAAAATGTTAATGGCAGAATCTTTGTTTTGAACATATGTGTGCGTGCACACTGTCTGATCTTTCAACTTTTCTGTATGTTCAAAATTTTTCATAAAAGTTTGGGAAACATTGCAATTACGTAAGGACTTTAAAGGGGAAGATATAATGTACTATGAAAGCATACAATTGTGATATTTGATGGAATCAGAAAGAATTATTTTAAGAGTAGTAAGTTTTCCATTCTTCTTGAATAATCTGCTGAGGGCTACAAAATGAATAGCTTCTAGAAGTGGTTCTACTCTAACTACATTCAAAGATATGTATATCCTAACGTCCTTTCACTGTTTGTGAAGTAGTATCTCTGAATTTCCCATCAGTTCTGCTCACTTCCCAGGCACCAGTTTGGATTCTGGGCTCTCAGGGTACCCCTCTATACAAGGTTAGGAATCTCTGGTGTCCTGTTCCTCTCTCAGCACTCATCATCCTTTATTTTGTTTCCTTGTTTGATTGCTTTCCTCAATAGCCTAGAAGAGGCATAAAGGCAGGGATCATGGATGTCCTTTTCTTCATTATATTCCCAGTTTCTACAACAGTACCTGGCACATACCAGGCATCAAACCAATGTATACTGAGTGAATCAATTCTGTTGTGTTAAATATTAAAAGAAAATAGTGGGCTATGAAGAAAAGTGGATACTATTCACAGCAAAGTTTTAATTTCATCACAGTAAACTCCTGGGCTGTCTCAGATAAGATCATCCAAATTAATTGGTATCCTGGTTCTATGAGATAATTGCAAGACTTCTCCTAGAGGAGCTTTTTCCCAACAAAGAAAAGTTAGACGCTCCACCTGGATAATATCCAACTTAAAAACAAAAACAAGACACAAGAAGACTGGTCATTGTTTTCAACTCACTTCTTACTCTTTTCCCAGTTTCTTTTTTGACCTCTCCCTATCACATCAAGGCACATCACAAACTTTGGACACAAAGTTCAGCATGATATTAATATAATTGTTTCTGGAGGGGAAAAAAAGGCTCAAAGAGAGTAAACAAGTAAAATCAACAATCGCAATGTAGTAGCTTTTAATATCAGTGAACTAAAAAAGAAAATGAGCACATGGGATAGAAAAGGAAACTGAATTACTTTGAACCACACTCACAGCATGGGGTTGAGAAAGACAACTGCAGGATGTCTACCCTGGGACACGTAAGAACAGAAATGCCTTGCGAGAGGTGAGACAGTTGTTACAAAACCAAATAAGTTCTTTGCTGCAATAATCACACAGAAAGATTGATGCTGGAAGCAGACATATGGCTCACAGGGGAGAAGTAATGAGATAAAGGCACACGCTGCTGGAGCAGGTGATCTACTAATTAGATTTCAGTGATGTGGCTCATATGATGTTTAGATGGAAATTATCTTAAAATACACAAAAGAAACAAAACAGAGTAGCAGGGGAAATGATTCAGAGACATGATCATAATGAAATCAGGATGATGGAGCTGAAATAAGGTTTTTATAAGACTTTTGTAGACAAATAAAAGCAAGTTGTCATGTAATATCAAAATCTAAATAGGATTAAGTGAGTAGAGCAATCTAAGAACTAGAAATACTGACTATATGATTATCACTTCATATGTTATTTTCAGACTTTCATAAAGGTAGATATAACTATTGAGGACCTACCATCAGAAGTATTCATATGTATAATTCTGATGGTAGGTCCTCAATAGTTATATCTACCTTTATGAAAGTCTATGAATCTTTAATCACAATTTCATCACAATTATCTGAGATCATTGCATCCTAGAAAATAGGGCTCAGATAGGCTAAATGACTTACCTAAGGACACACATCTGTAAGCAGCAGAACCAGGGTCCAAACTTAAGGTATCTAATTACAAAGACACTGTCCTTAATCATGTGCAACGTATTTCATCTTGTTCCGTAGCATGAAAAGTCGTATACAACTTGGAACATGCTTTATAAAGAAATAAAAATCAATGCATGTATGTGTTTTATAATACATGCTTACTTCTCCACATTATGTGGAGCTCTTGGTGATGGTCTTGACCATCAAGAAAAGCACTTGTTCTGGGCTAGTTACTTGGGATGGGACACTTTATTGCACTTTGAACTTAAAAATATTATAATCAAGGAGATTTTTGATGTCCCTTGACATCAACTTAATCTTTAAGATTTTATTTATTAATTTATTTGAGAAAGAGAGAGGGAGCCCAAGCAGGGGGAAAAGCAGACTCCCCGCTCGATACCAGGACCCTGAGATCATGACCTGGAGCAGAAAGCAAATGCTTAACTGACTGAGCCACCCAAGCGCCCCTGACATCAACTTTCTGATGTCCCCATAACTAAATGCTACACAATCACTATAGTTTTTATAACTTTAAACTGAACCACTTATATTGGCTCTTAAAACATTGAGATACAATGAAACTGTCTGAGGTTTGAGGAAAAAAGTGGAAAAACTATTAAATTCTTCTCGTATAATCCTTCAAATTTTTAAATGTCAAGGCATTTAGAAAGCATATGAACAAGCATTATTTCTAGGGAACTGCTTTAGAATAATTTGCGTGGCTGAAATACACTTATACCTGACTCATTCATTCATAGTTTCTGTCTGTTGTAATATTAATAAAACACTACAATCAAGTGTTCTCAATTGCTTTGACTATTCCTATGTTCTGGCAAGTCAATAGGTTTGAAATTTTACTTCTATCTAAGAGTAAACATATATTATGCAAAGTAATATTAATGAATTTACTTAGCAATAAATAAAATTTTTAAAAGTACTACCTTGGTTGAAGAATTAATTTATATGTTATCAAGGATTAGTAAAAGAAAATCAGCTCATTGGCAATATGCTTACATGGGAATTTTGGCAGAAGTCTTTAGATAGAAATTACTAATTGTAAGTGTGGTAGCAGCATGCCTAAGTCAGAAACATGTGGCAAAGTGAAGACCAGCTCTACCTGCTAGTCTACGAGCTCCTAGCAGGGACAAACATTTATAATAATATTGGTTACCATATATCCAGTGCCAACAACCAAGAGCTATCTCACTTTTAACATGGTATTTCATTTGAAAAATAAAAGAGATATTACAAAGAATAGTTGCTTCCAGGATGAGTTAAATGGGAAAAGGTCTCTGAAGGCAGAAGGACGCATAACAGAGGGTTCAATCTCTAAGCCATCTGGCTGATGAACTAGAGGAAGCCTGGGGGTAGAGAAAATGGAGAGAGAACTCCTTGAGAATGGTCACAAGTACAGCTGTGGGGAAGATCTCTGGTCCCTGCTGGGAAGGGAAATCATAAAGTCAAGTACTTCTTGTTACAAGGTGAATCTGAGACCCAGAGAGTAATGAACACACTAAAAATCAGGTTGCTCAGAAATAACATGTTCTTTACTCATATGGAAACTGAGAATAACTTGTTGGTTAATTTGAAAGACACTTCGTAAACAAACTTGAATTTTGGAAGAATTGATGAACTGATCCTGTACCAAGCTGGAGCAACAGCTAATGAATGAAAACAACCCCAAAAGTGACTTATGCTTTAAATGTGTGATTCGGTCAATCTCGCTCCTCCTAGGGATGAGGAAATTTATTCTTACCCTTCCTTAATTCCAATCCAAATGGAATTTATCATCCCCATAGATCCTGAGCACTTCAAAATCACTTTCCCTTTTGAATGAATGAAAATAAACACCTCTAGCCTCTGAGCTGCTGAAAGGGTCTACCCTCTTCTTTGTACCCCGTATATGAGTGATGTTTACCTAATTTATCATATTCATCCAATTAGAATTTCTTAAAGACCTACAATGCACCAGGCACTGTACTAGGTGGTAAAAAAACAAGTTTACATGGCAGATCAGCTTCCAAATAAGATTCTACCAGCTCTTTCCCTGTTTTCTGAGACATTAAATATTGGCCCACACTGCTAAGAGCTATCTGAAATGGAGAAGATAAATAGAACAGACCTATGGCAGTAAATCCTTTTAAATAGCCCCAAACATGCAGGCATTTAGTAACCTAATTGCCTTTTTGTGAGATGCTTCAAATCAAGGTCAAACCAGTTGTCCTGGAGCTAAGAAAACAAGCTGCCCAAAATAACTGACTTCGACTTTGAGGAAATGTGTGTTTCCATTCATGTGGTTATTTCTTGGGAACCATTTCCAAGAAGCTACTATGTGGTCAAGGCTCCAATGAAAGTGCTGAGATTAGAGGTGAAAATATAGATAGGCTATGGACGCCTCCCCAAGAGGATACAGCATATGACTGTAAATGATTATGTGCAAAATAGAAAGTGGCAAATGTTTTAGGGATGACAATAAACAGGATTAACTTGAGTACATACACATAAAGTTTCAATGTATATATTTTCATGTGAGTATTCTCCCTCTTTTGTTTGTAATTAAGTCAGCATTCCTCTGTAAATTATTGTTCTCATTTCAGTAATGAGTTGTAATTCAATCTGACACCTAGAAGTTGGTGCAGAGACAACAGAATGTAAATGTATCTGCTGAGTAAGCACAGATAGGATATGATGAGGAGATCTGGCACAGTCTGCAATGCAAGCAGCCGCTGATGGGAAACAGGGAAGGAGACAGTCCCGTGCAGTGAATACAGCAGCTCTTAAAACTGAGAGTCTAACTCAGGAGCATCAACCATTCAAAACCTCTGGGTCTTAAGAGTCATCTGTTAATCACAGCAGGATGGTTTTGACCACAACATATTTAGGTTCCTATTCAGTTCTAGCCTCTCAAATTCCAAGTGGATTCTATAAACTCTATGCACCAGGAGGCTTAGTTAGGACTGTATTCCCCATGCCTAGCATAGTGCTTGGGCTCATAGCAGATACTCAGAAAGCGCTGACACAGTGAGTAAGTAAGAGAATTGCTTGTAGGTGGCATTCTAATAATGTCCACCACTTTCTCTCCTTTCTTCTCACTCCTCCTCTAGGGTGACCAACCACCTGTTTTGCCTAAGATTTTCCCAGTTTTAGCCTTGAAGCCCCTCTTCCTGGGAAAACCTTCAGTCCCAGGCAACCAAGGCTGACTGGTCACTTCCTTCTCCCCTATTAATGCTTCAGGCATATCCACTGTACCTGTGGACCTTACTTAAACCCACTGGGGATATTTAAGACTAAAGACGGTACTTTAACAAGCACCTAAAGGCTTGGGAATTTGTTTCTTTGGTTTATTTCCCACTGGAATAAGTCAGACATTCATATACACGGAGATTTTCAATGTCTTTCCCCAGTCATATGGCAAGTGAATAGGATGATCTGCAAATAAAAAAAAGGCCTCTTTGCCAAAAGCCATCATCCGCCGGAGTACATTATGATACGATAGAAATGCAGAGCATAAGGCTCCAAGTAATACTTGGAATGTCTCTCTTAGATACAAAGCCAAACTGGTGTGATACACAAAACCCAACTGACAATGAATTGAGATGATCTGGTCACTGCTGGCGCAAAGATACCAGGACAGCTGGGAAAATCAACCTGGCAGTGGGAGAGCAAAGCCACAAAAGAAACCCAAAAATCCACAGAAATCCAAAGGACTAACCCCCCCTTTTTTTTAAGCCCCACATGTATCCTGACTTTTAGCTGAACTGGAAGTGATTAAGGCGATGTTATTCCTTAGTGACTACAAAATAAATTCATGCCCATGCCACCCTCCCAGTAATGAAAGATGCAAAACAGCACTGCTAGCCACTCCCAGACTTCACTCAGCTACAGGCACTCCAGTGGACCATGAAACAATACTGTAGACGGAAAGCTCGATTTTTTTAATTTTTTTTGAAAGCTAGATTTTTAAACTAGCCCAGATTTCATGCCTAGTTAGCAAGGATCTTCACTCTATTTCACTCGGCTAGAGGCAGAGGAAATTTACCATCTGGTATCTATGTCTGGCTGGATCAGGAAGGGGCATTTCTCTTGATGATACTAGTGGAACATTTCATTTACCTGTGTTCAACTACAGAAATTCTGTAATTATTGTGATTTCAGTCTTTAAAGATAGCATTTTCAATATAATATGGTAACTAAACTTTTAGCAAGGCAAATCCAATGAAAGAAACATACACCTCTTTCAGTGCTGGAGGGAAAACTACCTGTTGGACTTAGTAAGGGATAGTATGTCTCTCTGAATATGTACTATACTTTAAACGATTTTCTACCCTAATTTCCCATGAGATGCAAATCCACCATATTTTACCTTTCTGTCATTCACTTATTCATTCAAAAATATATACTGGGTACTGGGCATTAAGACAGTGGAGGCAGAGCAAGGAACCAGACATAATCCCTACTGTCATGGAATTTACATACTGGAATCAGCAGAAAGACAATAAGCAAACAGGTAAAATAAGTGGCCAGCCAGAAAGTGATAGACATTTTGGATAAAAATAGAGAAGTGGACAAGGAAGCAGTCATGAATTTCCTAGGGATGGTTTTGAGCCACACTTGAGAAAAGGCCTTCCATCTTTCAGAAGCCCCCATGCTATTTCTACTCCTTTATGTTACATAAGTGCTGAAGGAGTTTAAGCAATTAGATTTGGGCTTTATTTAGATATTGTACTAAGCAAACGGTATTATCAGAAAGATTTTAATCAAAGAGAGGCAAGGTTAATTATCAAAATGGTAGATATTCTTTCAAAAGCCCAGAAAGGTAGTTCATTGCCCAGTCACAGTATAGCAGAAAGAACACGGAATTTGTGGTCAGGAAAAACTGGTCTTAAATTTTGATTCAGCCACACCAGCTCTATGTGACCTTAGGAGCGTTATTTTAATCACCCTGAGCTTTACTTTTCTTTACTTGTACTATGGGTATAATAATTTATTTCATGCCTAAGGGGGTTATTGTGAAGATTAAATATGATAATTAATGAAAAGCTTCTGGCACTCAATGATGCTTCTCATGCTACAGTTACTGTGACGCATCACACCCTCTGTTTCATCCTCTGCAATGGACTGACCAAGACTGAGTTAGAAAGAGAAGAAGTGATTACAAAGGTTAGGAATGACTCAATTAACTGCAACAGAAGGACTGAAGGGCTCAGAAAAACGGGATGCCTCTCCATATCTCCAGATGTAGGACGAAACCAGAGGTGACAGTCTGGAATTGTGTCCTCTCTGCATTCTTGCAGAGCGAAGGAAAACACAAGTGAGTTACAGTGCCACAGCCTTGCATAACGTATCTCACACTTTGTATGGTACTGAAACCCTAAACTGAGAAGTGAATGAGCATTCATTTATAGCCTAGACCTGGTCCAGGTGCTGAAAGGATCTGTTCAAACCCAAAAGATGTAAAGAGACATTTCCATTAAGTCTTTATTTCTAAAACAGAAGCATATAAGGAACAGGAAAATTGAGTTTCAATGGCTGTAAAAAGAATCCTGATTATTTTCTTTTAAGGAAAAGCTAATGTTTCTCATTTCTTTTTTTATGGAAGTATAGTTGACATGTCTCTCATTTCTTATAGTTCTGGGAATTTTTTTAAATTAGCTAAATGCACTCAAGTATTCTAACACCAAAGTGAGTTCAGGCCAAAGCCATGATGTAAAGAATCACAGCTTCAGTTAAACTACCGAACGATGGAGTATGAGGCCAGGTGCTCACAAAGGTCTTGCCTGCTCCTTCCACGGGTAAGGAGGAGAAGGGGCAGTATATTTGCAATAGAGAAAATGGAAATAATTTGGGGAATATAAAAAATATTCAGACCCTAGTTAGAAAAGGACTGCTTGTTGACAAGTATGGTCATCAACCATCTAGGTTTGCCCAAGACCGAGAGATTTCCTATGAAGGTAGCACTTTCCATGCCAAAATTGGACAGTCCCAGAAGAACTGAGATGAGTGGTCACTCTATGACAGGTCTCAGTGATCATATCTGGAGGGTGAGGATGTGACAGGGTGTTAGGAGCAGAGCAAGCAGACGCTGAGAAAAGGAGACAGGCCTTAATTTGAGTTTCAATGGGTGGGAATTTTATTTTTACATGGTCTTCTTGACTATGGTATTTTCTGGGTTTTATTGAGATATAATTAACATACCATAAAATTTACCATTTAAAGCACACAACTGAATGGCTTTTAGTAACTCAATGATTATGCAACCATGACCACTATCTAATTCCAGAACTTTTTCATCAACTCAAAAAGAAATAGTATATCCATTACAAATCACTTCCTGTTCCCCTCTGCCTCATCCCCTAACATTTTAAAAGAAGGTGATTAGAAGTTTCTCCATTTAGGAGAAAACAGTAAGAATAAGGCACAACAGAACTGAGAGTATGTTGGGGCTTAAGTAACCTTTTCGTACGTTTGACATAGCCACAGCGTGAAAGGGAAAAATCAACCTGAATCCTTTAACGGACAACTACTTTATTTTATTTCCCCAAATCCACTGTTAGTTAGGAACCTGGTGGGAACTGGTAACTGATGTTATGAAAAGCTTGAGGAAAGTATAGTCACGGTTATGTGATCAGTTCTTCTTAGTTCTTCTTTAGATCTCAATATTTTCCATCATCATTCTCTCTCATTTCACTTCCTTAGAAATAACTTGAAATTAGAACAATTAGGTTGGCTCGTAGCCTTATTTTTTGTGGCCTCTTTTTAAATTAATTAAGGAGTACGCACTTTGTTCACCTTTTCATTAGAAATGATTGTCATTTAAAAAAATAAATGAAAATATTTTACTCTAAACAAAAGCTATTAGAAAACTGTTTAATCAGTTGTGTTTCCTTCCACCTCAGTGTCTGGTGTCTATTTGTTCTTGGCTTGGAAAAGCAGTTTAAATTTGAATCTGCCTTAACTAAATTTTACTGAATATTACCAAACCCTTGTCATTGGCCATGTTTGCTTGCTGTTCCACAGTGATAGATGGAAACTTTTTGGATTTCTAGACTCTGGAAGTCACACAGAAACATAAACAGAAGAAAGTTATCAAAGAACAGTGGACAGTTTAACTGCATATCATCAACTGTTGGCTTCAAAAGCAAGACACTATAGTCGAGACCATAAATTTAAAATTTGTTACCTTGAGTACAAGATACTACCATCAACCACCCATTGGCAGGAATTTCAACTGTTAATTACAACTAGCAGGAATAAATTTTCATTTATTTATGTGAAATGCATTTTCACATCCTTATGTTCTCATTAAATCCTGCTTGTGACTCACAGCACACATGTGAAAGACATCTGACCTGTGCTGGCTGGAAGAGCTACAGCATCTGGACTATACGTGGGTTGAATATGTGATCTCATCCATTTTAGAACCAGGTTCTAAAGAAATGAGCTAATCAGGCACAAACTAAACTGGCAAGAAATACAATGTATGCCTTGATCTAGGATAGCAATTTTTACCCTGGGATTCATGACTCCCTCAATGATTTAGGGGTCTACTGACAGGCTTTAGGAAATCTCTGAACAGAGTAAACTAGTACACAAAATGTACTTTTTTTTTTTTTTTTTTTTTTTTTTTTGAGAAAGAAGTCACAGCTTCTTATTAGATTCCCAAAGTGGCTCATTATCCAAAATAGGTTAAAAAATGGTTGCTCTTCAGTGGGCAGAAGACATGAACAGACATTACTCCAAAGAAGACATACAGATGGCCAAAAGACACATGAAAAGATGCTCAGTATCACTCATCATCAGGGAAATGCAAATCAAAACCACAATGAGCTATCATCTCACACTTATTGGAATGGCTAAACTCAAAAACACAAGAACCAAGTGTTGACAAGGATGTGGAGAACAAGGGTTCTATGGATGGGTCTAGAGAGTATAATGTTAAGTGAAATAAGTCAGTCAGAGAAAGACAAATACCACATGATTTCCCTCTTATGTAGAATTTAAGAAACAAAACAAACAAAGAAAAAAAGAGACAACCAAAAACAAACTCTTAACCATAGAGAACAAACTAATGGTTATCAGAGGGGGGGTGGGTAGGGGGTGGGTAGGGGGTGGGTAAAATAGGTGAAGGGGGTTAAGAGCACACTTACTGTGATGAGCACTGAATAATGTATAGAATTGGTGAATCACTATATTGTACATGTGAAACTAATATAATACTGTATGTTAACTATACTGGAAATTAAAAAAATGATTGCTCTTAAAGAGTATAATTAACATAGTTGATTCTATTTTCTACCAAACTATCTGCCTCCATAAATAAAGCATGTATTTTGCCTGCTCAGAATTATGTCCCAAGTCTGATTCAGTGATAAGTAAATTTCTGTGTTCACAGATTTACATAAAAGTGTATATTTCCATTTTTATTGCACCTACACTGTATCAGAATTTAGCCAGAGAAGCAGAAAAATAGTGAGAGACTTGGAATAAGGGATTTATTATGGGGATTAGACTTTTTAATTAATTATGGAAACTGGGGAGAAGTTTATATAAAGCTATTGCTTCTGTGTCTGGTATTGAGTCTAAGGTTGTTAGGCCGGTAGATGTGAAGAACATCTAGATGTGTAAAAGTACAAAAGAGCTTTAAGCAACTGGAACCCACATCTGTCTCAAATTCCCTTCACCCTTGATAATGCAGGTGACCGCAGGTGAAGCTGGCATACTTCACCACATACACAAATTGCATAGAAGTTAAAGAAGGAAATTCATCAGGAGATCCAGCGCTTTGGAGAAGCTCAGAAGAAGATGCTGTGGGAGCTGGAGGACTTGAAGGCACAGATGTTGCCCCAAATTAACAAAGGAAGCCAGCAAATCAGTCACAGTCCTACAACTTGTGGCAGTTCCTCGAACCCTACACTGACCTTTAGGATGCAGAAATGAGTGCTGTTGCGCTTCTACCCTCCAAATCTCATAGCATTTTTTTCTGTGGACAACCCTAATCCAAAAAGAAGGGTATTCTGGAAAAGGTAGTTCCAACTAGGTTTAGTTGACACAGTCCAAACCTACCACACACACAGCATTTGACTGATACAGACATGGGGGGAGAAATGCTTTTACTTCTCATAGTCATAAACTGAAGACGATAGTTTACTCATAATTTATTACCTTGAGTTACTGTAAACTATGAGTTGCTTATATTGGCAAATTTATTTATTTGAACTTTTTAAAACTAACCAATGTCCCATTAAGCAAAGGCCACTGTGGAACCTCCAAGTTCAGCAAATAAATATGGAAGGACGAAACAGAGCTTGTATCTAAGATTAATAAGTGATTAGTATCTGTGATAAAGCTATCCAGAAAATCAACAAAAGAGAATAAACAGACAAAGGGGTAGAGGATATTAAATGGCAATCCACAGAAAGAGAAAGCAAAACGGTTAATGCATGAGTATGAAGGAATGCTCAAATACACTGGTAATTGGAAGAATACAAATTAAAATGGTAAGATACTACTTTTACCTTATGGATTAACAAGTATTAGAATGCCATATATTGGTGAGGACAAAGCATGAACACTCACATACTGCTGGTGGGAGGTAAGACAGGTACAAACAGACTGAAAAGTTCCCTGGGAGTACTTATTTGAGACAAGATTGCTGACCTAGCAATGATACTCCAGGGGTCGTATCAAAAAAAGAACGTCTCACAAAAATCCATAATCATTAGATTATCAAGGGTATCCATTGTTGTGTTTACTCAAGTTAGATAGCTGAAGGCAATATATGAGCTCATATGTAAGTAAATAAGTACGAAGAATACAGTGGGCATATACTGTAGAATGCTAACAGAAGCAAATAACTACATATATCCTCTATAACATGGATAGCTATTAAAAAAAAGTGTTTAAGGACAAAAATAAAAATACTGAATTTTATGTAAATTATAATGTTTATAAGCAAAAACATACTAAACTGTAATAATAATTTTATTTATTTATTTTTGAGAGAGAGAGCAGAAGCATGAGGGGGTGGGGGAGGGAGGGGCGGAAGGAGAAGGTGAGAGAGAATCTTATGCTCAGCGTGGAGCCCAACATGGGGCTCAATCTCATGACTCTGAGATCATGACCTGAGCTGAAATCAAGAGTCAGATGCTTAACTGACTGAGCCACCCAGAGGCCCCTATAATAATAAGTTTAAAAGGACACATAAAAACTCAAAAGTACAAATCAAACAGGGTCAAAGGCTATAGAGGGAGGAAAATGGGAATGAAGAATGAAAATATAAGTGAATCAACCAGGGCACCTGGATGGTCAGTCAGTTAGGCGTCTGCCTTCTGCTAAGGTCATGATCCCAGGATCCTGGGATCAAGCCCAAGGAGGGAGCCTTCTTCTTCTTCTTCCTCTCCCTCTGCCTGCTGCTTCCCCTGCTTGTGTTCTCTCTCTCCCTTTCTCTCTCTCTCTGTCTCAAATAAATAAGTAAAATCTTTAAAAAAAAAAAAAAGTGAATCAACCAATCAACAAGGCAGAGGCTCTGCAAAGATAGGAGACAACAGCATGCTGTGGAATAATTTAACCCTTGCCCTTACGGACTGTGAAATAACTATATACAAACATTTGTAAATGAGCCAGTAAATAAAAAGAGGCATAAGGGTTTTTTAGACTAAGGATATAGAGAATTTTTATCTGCTGCAACTCTTTCTCTCAGCTCTAATAAGTCCTTTACCAAACCACAGAACTCATGAGATTTTCTGGTTTCGTGGTTACTCAGCCTCAAAGAGAAATTGAGTTTCCAGGTAAGAGAGAGATACTGGTTAGATTCCAAAACAGGCAGTTTGGAAAATGAAGTATATAATTTCAATTTAAAAAAAAAAAGTTAGATAAAGTAGCATTGATATAGAAAATATTAATGCTTTATAATTATAATTTCAGTACCTTATGCTTTATAATTTAAAAATCATGGTATAAAACTACAGGTAAGAAACCCCTAGGAAAGAGAAAATAAGCCAGAAAGCAAAGGTGAGAAAAATGGAAACATCACCCTGGCAACGTTCCTTTTAAAACAGAAAGAGCTCTTCTGCTGAGTGGGCCAAATATGATGAAATTTCCTGTTTCATTTCCTACAGAACAACTCCATTGCGAGGTATCTGAACTGCTTCACAGGGTGGAGTTACCTTAGGATTTTGTAACCTATGACACTGTTGGCCCTCTACAGATCTTTACTGTACTGAAAATGGTAATGGGAAAGGCGGATGATTGGGTGAAATTTTAGGTAATACTTTTATGACATACATTTGAATGACATTGTGTTAGACATTAACTGTACACTAACTTTTCAAATGTTAATTGAACATCTGCAATATGTCACCTATTCAACCAGACCTGAGATTTTATAAAAAATTGACATGGTGCCTGTAGTGGTTAGAATACCGGCCTCCTCTCCCAACCTCCATCCCCACACACACCACCCCTTCCCCTGCCAAAGACATCCACATTCTAATCCCTGGACTCTTAATATGTTACTTTACCTGGCAAAGGAACTTTGCAGATGTGATTAAATTAAGGATTTTAAAATGGAAGATTATCTGGATTACCTAAGTGGTTCCAATGTAATTACAGGCAACTTACAAGGGGAGGAAGGGGCAGGATAGTCAGAGACAGAGAAAGAGATATGATAACAAAAACAGGTGAGTGTGACAGACAAATGTGAAGATGCTATTGACTCTGAAGACTGAAGAGACCACGAGCAAGGAATTTAGGCAACGTATAGCAGCTGTGGCCAATGCAAGAAAACGGATTCTTCCTTAAAGCCTCCAAAAGGAATGCAGCTGAGCCAATACCTTGATTTTAGCCAAATGAGACCCATTTCTGAATTCTGAATTAGTTTTGTTGGTTGCTTCCTTGGCTTTTTATCTTGATGAAGTCCCAACAATTCACTTTTGCTTTTGTTTCCCTTAACTCCAGACATATCTTTTTTAATTTAATTTATTTATTTGAGGGGGGGAGTGGGGAGGGAAAGAGAGCATAAACAGGGGGAGCAGGAGAGGGGAGAGGGAGATACAGGCTCCCCACTGAGCAGGGAGTCTGATGCAGGGCTCCATCTGATGCAGGACCCCAGGATTGCGACCTGAGCTGAAGTCAGATGCTTAACTGACTGAGCCACCCAGGTGCCCCCAAAGACATATCTACTAAGAAGTTGTTATGGCCGATGTCAAAGAGGTTACTCCCTGTGTTCTCCTCTAGGATTTTGATGGTTTCTTGCCTCACATTTAAGTCTTTCGTCCATTTTGAATTTATTTTTGTGTATGGTATAAGTGGTCCAGTTTCATTCTTTTTCATGTTGCTGTCTGATTTTTCCAACACCATTTGTTGGAGAGACTGTCTTTTTTCCATTGGGCATTCTGTCACTGCTTTGTCACAGATTAGCTGACCATATTAACTGTGGGTCCATTTCTGGTTTTCTATTCTGTTCCACTGTTCCATGTGTTGTCTTTGTGCCAGTACCATACTGTCTTGATCTATACTATACTACCATACCATAGCTTTGTAAAAGTCTGGAATTGGGATGCCCCCAGCTTTACTTTCCTTTTTCAAGATTGTTTTGACTATTTGGGGTCTTCACTCAATTCAATTTTCAACCAAAAAAGGTTTCTTGGAGAGTTCTAAAATAAAGATAAAACTACTATTTTTCCCAACCTTCAGAATGGAAGAAGATATTTGCAAATGACATATCTGATAAAGGGTTAGTATTCCAAATCTATAAAGAACTTATCAAACTCAACACCCACAAACCAAAAAATCCAGTCAAGAAATGGTCAGAAGACATGAAGAGACATTTTTCCAAAGAAGACATACAGATGGCTAACAGACACATGAAAAGTGCTCAGCATCACTTGGCATCGGGGAAATACAAATCACAACTACAGTGAGATATCACCTCACACCTGTCATTGTGGCTAAAAGTAACAACACAGGAAACAACAGATGTTGATGAGGAGAGAAAGGGGAACCCTCTTACACTGTTAGTGGGAATGCAAACTGGTACAGCCACTCTGGAAAACAGTATGGAGTTTCCTCAAAAAGTTAAAAATATAACTACCTTATAATCCAGCAAGTGTACTACTAGTAGGTATTTACCCAAAGGATACAAAAATATTGATTTGAAGGGATACACACACCCCGATATTTATAGCAGCATTATCAACAATAGCCAACTTATGCAAAGGGCCCAAATGTGCATCATTGACGCGTGGATAAAGAAGATGTGATATGTATATATTTTATATTAAAATATTTTATATATATAAAAAATATTACTCAACCATGAAAAGAATGAAATCTTGCAATTTGCAACAATGTGGCTGGAGCTAGAGTGTATTATGCTAAATGAAAACAGTCAGCCAGAGAAAGACAGATACCATAGGATTTCATTCATATGTGCAATTTAAGAATGAAACAGATGGGGGCGCCTGGGTGGCACAGCGGTTAAGCATCTGCCTTCAGCTCAGGGCGTGATCCCGGCCCACATCAGGCTCCTCCACTATGAGCCTGCTTCTTCCTCTCCCACTCCCCCTGCTTGTGTTCCCTCTCTCGCTGGCTGTCTCTCTCTCTGTCAAATAAATAAATAAAATCTTTAAAAAAAAAAAAAGAATGAAACAGATGAACATGGAGGGAAAAAAAAGAGAGAGGCAAACCATAAAACAGATTCTTAACCACAGAAAACAAACTGAGGGTTGCTGGAGGGGAGGCAGGTGGGGGATGGGTTAAATGAGTGATGGAGATTAAGGAGGGCACTTACTGTGATGAGCACTGGGTGTTGTATGTAAGTGATGAATCACTAACTTCTACTCCTGAAACTAACATTACATTATATGTTAATTAACTGGAATTTAAATAAACAACTTGAAAATATAAAAAAAAAAGAAAATTATGTAATAACACAATATCCAAAAGAACACTGCCACAGTGGGCTATTCGTTTCTCTTAAAAGACTTCTTCTGATGTCTTCCCAGAGGACCTGGTCTTGTTCACCAGTGTAATTTCAGCACCCAGTGTATCCTTTCAGTAGGGACAATAAGTACTGCTACCATGGTAATTAATTATTTTCCCTTAAAGCTTTTTTATTCACCTATTAAGAGGACTGATGGCCTGGATAGCAGTTCAGAGGACCAGGAGTTTTGTTGTTGTTTTCAAGTTTTGTTTTAAGGAGTTTTGCGTTAGTTAGAATTAGTTGCATTAGTTAGAACTTCCAATATGTATGCAGAGGAATATCTTTATGCTGCTCTACATGGATTTGGCCTTAATTTTTAAAGTAAACAAAGAAAGTATCTCTCTCTCATGGCTGAAAAATCAGTCCCATTAATAACAAACAGGTGCTCTTTGTGTCTGGGTAGCTGGTATCACTAAGAAGAAAAAGCATAATATAGTACAGATGAGTCTAGGTAGAGGCATTTTACTTCACATGTTAACATAGTCATATAAATGAGAAAAAATATAAGGAGAAATATTTCATACAAATATTATGAAATATTTTAGAACCGTAAATCAATCAGTCTTACCCTGTACTCCACAATGATGACTCTCAAAAGCATCTGATGCTTTATAAATAACAAATATTGCAATTCTCAAATAACATCCAGGAGTTGCTGAAATTGAATAAATTTCCTGCTTGTCATACCCAATCAGAGGATCTGTCTGATAGAAAAACCTATATATTTTGAAGAACTAGAGCCACTCTCAGCCTGGCAAGATGCTCACACTTAGACAGAATTGAGACCAAGAGAAGGAGAGCTGGATTTCCCATCCCACACTCATTAAGGCACACAGATTAAGTAGGCTGGCTTAATATACTGTGGTATTTAATTTATTATTCCCTCTTGTGTGTTTTTCCCCTTAAGTTAATTTCACTTAAACACCCTGTGATGTAACCGCATCTCTGATTGTCAAAATAAATCATTTTATGCACCTTATTCAAGACGTAAGAGGTAACTAATTCCCTCTTACACATGCGCCAGGATCTCCTCTGAAAACAGTATGTAGGGGCGCCTGGGTGGCTCAGTTCAGTTAAGTGTCCGACTCTTGATTTCAGGTCAGGTCATGCGATTGAGCCCTGAATAGCTCTGCACTGAGTGTGAAGCCTGCTTAGGATTTTCTCTCTCCCTCTGCCCCTCTCCCACCTCCAGCTTGTGTGAGCGTATGCACACTCATGAGCTCTCTCTCTGTCTCTCTCACAAAAAGAAAACAGTATGTACAGGCATTTGCCTGAAAATTGAGGGGATTCTTCAAGATTCTACTAGATCTTCAGAAGATGAACACTGTCAAGGCAGATCAACGTATACACCTTGAACTATAGTGGGACCTTGTACTGCCTTGTAATGCTAAGTCCTCTTATGTCACTGACGGTGGAATAAATTCAATTTGCATTACAAATTACATATTTCACCGCTCACTGCAAAGAAGTAGTTGTTTTATGAAATCACAAAATTATGTCTTTATCTCCATCTTTGTCATTTCTATCTCTATCTTTACCTCTTAGTTAGAAAAGAAAGGGAAAGTATGTAATTAGGCTCAGGAAGCATTTCCGTGATAAAGCTGGCACAGAAATGTTAGAGCACTTTGCAGTATTTATAATATTGGTTGTTCAGTATTTGAATAAATTTCTTTTTCCTGTCTTATTTTTTAGCCTTTTCACTTCATAAAGTTCTCAAGGCCAAAACCATGGGCCTTGCCTCTATTATAATATGAAAGCACTATCCATTGCTTTTGCCATCAAGGGGAGTACCTTTCTTTCCAAAGAACACTCTGAATTTGATTTCTTATATTTATAGGGATAAAGACTATTCTCCAAAATAGAGGTTTATAATGATTAAATGTTAAATGAAGAATGAATGAAATTTCTTTCCTGGTGAGATTAGTAAGAGCATTAGCAAGAATGAAGAACTTCTATGCCCAGCAGCCCAAAAGAGCATGTGGAAGAAGGAATAGATATTAAGAGCATAGGACTCAAATTAAGGTAAAATAATATGCCCAACTACTTCTTCCATAAAGTGAAATGATAAGTTGTACTTTTTGTTGTTCCCTCAGCATTGCATTTCTGGAATGTTTTATTTAAAAGTTGTTTTATTGGGGACTGGCACACTAGGAACTGATTTATGATTATGATAGCGGAGCATATTTGCCATTGGTAAACGTAATGTCATTACAAGCAATGAGCTAACTTGAATTGCTACGTAAGCACTTTTCTTTTCAATTACAATTTTATTTATATGTGGTGAAGCTTGTATTTTCTTTACAGACTTCTTGTGTTTTGAAATGCATGAGCTGAAACTGTAAAGGGATTCGTAATTAAGGGTAAAATGCAAATAAATGCAGGGGCGCCTGGGTAGCGCAGTCGTTAGGCATCTGCCTTTGGCTCAGGGCGTGATCCCGGCGTTATAGGATCGAGCCCCACATCAGGCTCCTCCACTGGGAGCCTGCTTCTTCCTCTCCCACTCCCCCTGCTTGTGTTACCTATCTGTGGCTGGCTGTCTCTCTGTCAAATAAATAAATAAAATCTTTAAAAAAAATGCAAATAAATGCAATCAAACAAAGCCTATTTAGGACTTTTTTATAAATCAGAATAATGTTTACAGAAAAAATAATACTGTGACTTTTGAAAGCACATATCATCATAAGTCATATCATGATAAAAGAGGACTGACTCAGAATTGCAGTAAGTTTATAGCCACATAGATTCAATTCAGTACTTTAAAAATGTTAGTCCTTATTTTAATATTCTCCAAATTAATTTCCATACGTAACAAACATGTTTACACGTTAGTGATATCTAAGAAAGACAAATGCACTTAAGTTTGTGAATTTAGTGTTATACTTGCTATTGTCTGGAAATATTTTTAGTGTTGTAAAAACCATAAATCACATTACTGCAGATTAAAATCTCAAGTCTATTTCTCTTTAAAGTACTTACATACTTCAAAAGACTACCATGGAGCTTAAATTTTTGTCCTGAAATCACACGGGAGTTAGGAAAAGCACATTTCTGAATCAATCCACCAAGTACCATTACTTTATAGTAGTAATGCTACAAACAGATAAAATGCTGACAGAGAATTCTAAGAAAATCTCCAAATTAGATTAAATTGGGACATGCTATCAATGGATAGCAAACAGAATTCTTAAGCCTAAAGTAAGGGAAAGTTTTCCTTTATAGATCTAATAATCTAGCAACATTTCAATCTAGAGTTTTGTAGATGGTGGAGTTATTTCCTATGTGTTTAAAAAAGAAGTTTTTGTTCAAAAAATTTGTGACTTCCAGTGTCATTTCTGACAACACATAAACATTTTTGCTTTTATTTTTTGGTTTGTTTGTTTGTTTTTCCCATGACAGATTTTCAAATCCCTAGATTCTCAAGTATTGCACATTTCTTTACCACAGAAGAGGTAAACAGGTTCAATACCACAGTTACTAGAACCTTTGTTTTATATACCCTTATCACAATTATGTACCCTTTATTGCAACTGCGTCCATCTGTTAGCTAGTGCAGTAAACTCCTCTAAGGGCCTCCCCCAGACAATGGATTCCTAAGTAAACCCGATAATTTCAGAACTCTTGGAAGCTAAGACATTCTACGAAGATCTAGAGTCGCGGGCACTGATACGGTTGTATGTAATGTACAAGAATTATATGAGTTAGTATTGTACAAGATTCAGATCAGTTGAGCACATTGCTTCAAGTCATTTCGTATTCAACTCTTGACTTTACAGGTCAACTCCTATTTCCTTTTAAGTTGCTTTTTGAATTTTCCCATCTCTGATCAAGGATTTTCAATCAATATTAAGTTTAATGTAGTCATGTCTCAATCCTCATCATACGGACAATCTTTAGGTAAAGCTTCATTGCCTTTCTTTGGGCCTATTCCTCCACACAGAAATTAAAATAGTTTGATGGTAAACAAAAATCCCTTTAAGGTTTGGTAATTCATATCACAATAATATTGACAGAATAAACAGAATGGCACATGCTTTTAAGAATTATTCATTCTTAATTATGTTCTTAATTACGTTATGTTCTCTTCTGTTTAATGTTTGCCCCTCTTATTCCACAATTACAAAAACAATATTCTGGATGGGTTTGATTTTGTTTTAATTTTTAAATAATTTAATGGTATTTGGAGAAAAGAGCAGTTTCTGGTGTATTTCATGAAAGAAAACTTCAAGATCAGCCTCAGTAGTATCATCACAATATTTCAGAAGGAAAAGAAATGCCTATGACTTTACTGCATGAAGTGTGCTTTTAATGTGAAATAAGGTGCATAATTAGTGCAAATGATAAGGCATGCCACTTTTCTTAGGAAAAAGATACCTTCCTTTGAGTGAGTGAGGTATTTCTTTTATTCTGTTTATATTCAAACACTAAATAAGGACAACATTTTTATCACAGGTGTGTGCGAGTTTGCATAAACTGGGATGAAATACCAAAATCATTTTAATAAAATGAAAAGTAGGACATACTAGAATTAAGGGTGAGTATATAATTATCATGTTTACCATATTTTTGATGCCATGAAGCAAACCACTATGTTTAGACATACATCTGTTTCAAATAACACAAAATAGTGCAATTACTAAAAATATACCCTGAGAGTACACCAAACTCTGGAGAACACAACTCTTTCTTAGATTTCTCAATGCAGCCGTCTATCTCAGGTGTTTGGATCTACCATTCTGACTTAAAAAAACAAAAACAAAAAACAAACCTAAAACCCTTTAAATCTAAAATATCATTGTTTTTCTTAAAATTAACTTACTCCCACTGGAAAAACAAACTTTTTGTCTTCACGCTTTCCCAAACGTGGTAATTAATGAGTTGTTGTTATTACATCATCATCATCATTATTCCCTCACCTACAAAAAAAGGAAAAAAATCCATCACATTTCCAATTGCTTTTATTTCTACCTTAAAAATAGCCCCTGTTATGATTCTCTACTTTAAATGTGCATCAGAAACTTCCCTATGGTTGCTATATGAAGAGCGCAGAGGAGTAAGATTATTCCAAATTCTAAGGCACTACTTCTGTGATCAGAGTCATTTTGGGGTCAGTTGCCATCCTCATTAACCTGGCAAAGTGTTTACTAATTATTCATATATAAACTTGGCCTTCTTTTCATTCTCAAAGGTCTTCATGGGGCATGTGCCTTTGCTATTTTCTATATTTCTCAAGGTAATTGGACACAGTGTCATCGTTATTCAAGAGAATACATGAAAGTTAGTGGACTTCTCACCTTTGTTAACAAATGAAATTAACCTACCACTATCGCAAGAAACTTATTTTGAAACTAGTCTTTTTAAGTTACCCAAAATTCTTTTTAAGATATCAAGCTTCCTAATTATATTTTTAGGAGCCAGAGAAGCAATAAACCAACATGTAGACAAAAAGTTCATCCCTGGATAAAAGTAAAGATGGTCTGCCATTCTTCCATTCATTCATTCATTCATTCATCCATATGACTTTTCATATTTGCCATGTTCTCTTTTCAAATGACATTCCTCCCCATTTTCTAAGCATTGTGAGGAACTGCAAGTCTTTAAGCAAAGCATCTTTATGTCTATTAGGTCATACCATCTACTATATCTGTAGCATAGAGAAGGTTAGGGGTACAGAACAAAAGCCCTCCTCTTATATGTACTTGTAAAAAATATTAATCTAACACATAAATTTGATGTAGCTATACAAAGGATATATAAGAGTCATATTGTTACTCTTAAATATTGATTGAATTCAAATCAATAGTTACAAAATAGGTAATATTTTTTACAATGAACAGCTCTGTACCAACAACACATTTTTTAAAAAGATTTATTTATTTTTTTGAGAGAGAGAGAGCGTGCAGGGGTGGGCAGGGAGTGGCAGAGGGAGAGAGAGAGAATCCCAAGCAGACTCCCCACCGAGTACAGAGCCTCACATGGGGCTCAATCCCAGGACCCTGAGATCATGACCTGAGCCAAAATCAAGAGTCTGCTGATTAAGTAACCGTGTCAACCTGACGCTCCCCCCCCACAACACTTCTTTAAATAAAGGGTGTTGCCTTCATCTTTGAAGAGATCTACATACCCCTCCCCACCATCCACTTCCTTCCTTGCTCAGATGTTACCACTATCCTAAATTAACTTTAACACTCCCTTACATTTAAAAATGGTTTTGCCACATTTTTTGAATCCCTAAACAAGATATTATTTAATTTTTTAAATGTTTTTGTGTATGATATAAATTTTTTACTGTTTCCTGAAACTTATTCATTATTTTATTTCTAAGTGTTACCCATATCGTTAAAAAACAAAACTGTAGCTTATTTTCACTACAATATCGTATTCTATTGTTCAAGTAAACAATTTTTGTATCCATTTCAGAACTGATGAGTTTTTCAATTGTTCCCAGCTCTTATGATTATAAACCATGCTATCATGAACATTCTAGCACAAATTCCTAGTGCTCGTATGCCATGACTCAAACTATTTCATGTGACAAAGTCCTTTGGTAGTTCATAGAAGCCTCTCATGCCACTTTCATAACAATGTTATACAGAATTAAACATTTTACACATTTTAAATAAGTAAAATATGTGGAGTTAAAATAAAACCAATTGTTGAAAATACAATTAAAACATTTTTTTAGGTAACAGAATAATAAATGTTCTTTAACCTCATTTGAGAAAAATCTAACAGCTGTGTAATTACTGCTAAAATTTCAAAGAAATGGTTAGCACAAATTATATTTGGTAATATTACAATACCCATAATGTATATCTATAATTTCTGTGGTGATAAATCCTAGGTATTGCTAATACTACTGGTGGATCATTCCCTTCATTCATAATTGAAGGAAATGCTAACTTTCAGTTAAAAGTTAATGAAAATAAAAACGAAATATTTTTCCCATCTAAGAGAACAGACTTTTCTGAAATCTATTCAAATACCTTTTGAGGGTCCGGACCTCAGTCAAAAACCTCTGATCTGAGAAAAGTTGACTAAATGATTCCAAATTACTTACTAAAATTATTTTCTCAACTTATATTCACAATTACTATATAATAAGAATTTTCATTGTTTCACATCTTTTCAACACCTAATATTGTCAGACTTAAAATTTTTGTCCTTGTTGAAGTAAAATAGCATTTTGTGATGCTTTAATTTGCATTTCTGTGATTTTTATGACACTGGAAATCTTATTACATGTTTATTAACCACCCGTGTTTCTACTTCTGTGAAATAACTGTGTTTTTGTTCATATGTCTTATTGAGTTGTGAGAGTTCTTTATATTCTCTGGAAAAAAATTCTGTTGTTAATACCTCTCGAAAAAGTTTGTCTTTATTTTTGTGGTGCCTTTGCTAAGTAAAAGTCGCTTTTTTAACATAATCAAAATTATTAAGCTTATAATGTTTCTATTTTCAGTCTTAAAATCTCTATCCCAATTTTATTTATTTATTTTTTTTGAGAGAAAGAGAGACAGCATATGAGAGGGATGGGGGGACAGACGGAGAGGGAGAGAGAGAATCTTAAGCAGATTCCATGCTGAATGCAGAGACCCATACAGGGCTTGATCTCATGACCCTGAGATCATGACCTGAGCTGAAATCAAGAGACAGATGCTTAAATGGCTGAGCCACCAAGGCACCTCTATCCCAACTTTAAAGACCTAAGTTTTGTGTTGTCTTCTATAGGTCTTTTCCTTCAAATTTAAGCCTTTAATAATCAATGTTATGCTTGAGACAGCCTGCACTGGCTTACAAGAGCCAATTATTACATTTTTAGAAATTTGGGGAGCTGGAAAACATCACATTGACAGGATGAAATTGGCCATGATGGTAATACTTATAATGCAGAAACTTGCAGATGCTAAAAATCAGAGATTTTTAATTTGTTTGTTTGGTGTTTCCTTCAGAGAGGACATCTGGTTTTTAAACATGTACCACCAAACATCTGTATTTATTCTACCTAGAACTGATCATTTGTTGAAGAATTTGCCCTTTCCTTACTCATCTAGAATGCCAACTCTGTCATAAATCAACATTTCATGCATATATGGGACTGTTAGTGAGCTCTCTAACAC
The DNA here is from genome assembly GCF_023065955.2 of Ursus arctos. Classification (NCBI taxonomy): domain Eukaryota; kingdom Metazoa; phylum Chordata; class Mammalia; order Carnivora; family Ursidae; genus Ursus; species Ursus arctos. Next base: position 53,320,467 of record NW_026623100.1, on the reverse strand, counting down.
TTACATATATATATATATGGCATGCTGACTTAGTTACCATAACCATATAGTAACTTCAGGTATCTGAAAACACATTCCAAATTGTTTCTTAGGAGTGTTTTGTCTATTTTTATCTTTGATCTTCCACATAAAATTGAAAATCATCTCCCAAGTCTCACAGAATACTCTGTTAGAACTTCTTTTAGAATTATATTAATTCTACAGACCAATCTGGGGATAACTGAACAGTTACCACATTAAATTTTCCTACCATTAGTGTAATGCCACTGATGTAGATCTTCAAAAAAAGCTTAAAATCTTTATGATTTTCTCATAAAGAACTTGTATATATTATATTTATTTGTGGCATTTTATTTATAATGCTATGGTATGCTTATTAAACTTCACTTACAAATAATTTTTCCTAGTGTATATAAATGCAATTAATTTTTATATTTTGATTTTTGTATTCAAACTTGCCATGCCCTCTTATTAAATCTAATGCATTTTCTGAGTTGGTACAGCCACTATGGAAAACAGTCTGGAGGTCCCTCAAAAAGTTAAAAATAGAGCTACCCTATGATCCAGCCATTGCACTACTGGGTATTTACCCCAAAGATACAGACATAGTGAAGAGAAGGGCCATATGCACGCCAATGTTCATAGGAGCATTGTCCACAATAGCTAAATCGTGGAAGGAGCCGAGATGCCCTTCAACAGACGAATAGATAAAGAAGATGTGGTCCATATATACAATGGAATATTACCCAGCCATCAGAAAGAACGATTACCCAACATTTACAGCAACATGGACGGGTCTAGAGGAGATTATGCTAAGCGAAGTAAGTCAAGCAGAGAAAAACAATTATCATATGGTTTCACTCATTTGTGGAACATAATGAATAGCAGAGAGATGGGTAGGAGAAGGAAGGGAAGAATGAAGGTGGGGTAAACATAAGGGGGAATGAACCATGAGAGACTATGGACTCTGGGAAACAAACTGAGGGTTTCAGAGGGGAGAGGGGTGGGGGCTGGGCTAGGCTGGTGATGCGTATTAAGGAGGGCACGTATTGCATGGAGCACTGGGTGTTATATGCAGACAATGAATCATGGAACACTACATCAAAAACTAATGATGTACTGTATGGTGAATAACAACGTAATAAAAAATTTAAAAAAATAAATCTAATGCATTTTCTGGTTGCACTTTGAGGCTTTCTATTTAATAATCATTATCTGAAATAATGAAGTTAGGAATCTTCTTTCCCAATTCTTGTAATTTTTTTTCTTTTCCTTTTTATTGTTTAGGAAAAGATCGTGTTGAAAAAAAGGTGGTAATAGCAGGTATCCTACTTCTTTTTTTTTTTTTAAGCTTTATTTATTTATTTTGGAGGTTGAAAGAGAGAGAGAGAGAGAAAGAGAGCAGTGGGAAAGGGCAGAGGAAGAAGGAGATGGAGAGAGAGTCTTAGACAGACTCCATGCTCAGTGTCGAGCACAAGGCGGGGCTCTATCCCATGACCCTGAGATCACGATCCTGAGGTCACAACCTGAGCCTAAACCAAGAGTTGGGCACTTAATCCACTGAACCACCCAGGTGCCCTAGGCAAGCTATTTCTTATACAAAGATTAGAGTATGATATTTTCTGTAGGTTTATGGTAAATATCTTTTAACAGATTAAGAAAGGTACCTTTTCTTATTAATCTGTTAAGAAATACTGTATTTTATGATATTGAATATACTGAAATTATTGTATGATTTACCCTTCTTTAGTGTTTTTAAAACTTGGTAAATGGTAATAGATGATTTTCTAATGTCAAATGAACCTTGCTTTGCTGAAGATAAACTGGTCTTAGTAGTGATATATTAACTCTTTTAAATGTGGATGAATTTACTGCTTCTCCCTCTCACACTCCCCTTGCTTATGTTCCCTCTCTCACTGGCTGTCTCTCTCTCCATCAAATAAATAAATAAAATCTTTAAACGTGGCTGGCTTTAATTTGATAATATTTCAATCAGGATCTTTCTCATCTATATCCAATGTGTATGATTTGTAATTTTCTCTCTTCTCCAGTCCTTGATACATTTTTGTGCCTAAGCTTTGGAAGCATTATAAAATACGTTAGTTAGTGTGAATTTTTTCTATTCTTTGGAATACTCTGTGAACAACTGAAGTTATTTCTTCCTTAAATGACTGAAGAACTTGCATATAAAACCATTTGCATATAAAACTATATTTGTAGGATGATTTTTAACTACTGCTATAATTCTATCCTTGATGTGGGAATTGGTTGGATTTTATTTTTCTTACCTTAATTCAGTTTTGAAGAACTGAATTTTTCTAGGGATTTGCCATTTCATGTAAGTTTTCAAATGTGCTGGCATAAAGTCTTTAATACTATTCTTATCCTTTCTCTAATTTTTACATGCTCTCTAGTTATGTCTACTTTTTTACTTCTAATTTTTGTGACTTCTCTCTTTTTTTTTGTAATCAATGTTGCTGAGACAGATAGTTTGATTGACAGATAAAGATGTCTATCCTGGATTACCCAGTAAAGCTGGGTCTAATCACATGAGCTCTTAAAAGTGGAAGACGGTGTGTGTGTGTGTGGTGGGGGCTGTGGGTGGTCAGAAAGATGCAACATAAAACCCACTGACTATTTTAGCTCAGTGAGTCCACAGCACACTTTGACCTACAGAACTGTAAGAGAATAAATTTGTGTTGGTTGAAGCCACTAACTTTGCAGCAATGTGTAATGGCAGCGATACAACTAACACAGCCTATAAATTCATTTCTAAGTATCACTTAGCTGCATCACATATATATTTTTAAAATATTCAGTTTTTTGTCATTGTTTAGTTATCAAACTTTAAATTTGTATTTTCAGTTTCTTGTTCAGGTATACATTATTTAGAAATGTTTCCTAATTTCCAAATATGTCAGATTTATTCTAGTCATCTTTTTGACTGAGTTCTTACACTGTGATCAGAGATTTTTATCATGAATAATATAATTTTCGTGGATTAATATATGGTCATTTCTTAAATATCCTTTGTGTGTTTGAAAACAATATGTATTCTTAATTTGTTAAGTATAGTATTTTATAACCCCCGCATTTAGATGAAGTTTATTAACTGGGCTTTAAGTGTTCTATAACCTAAGTTTTGGGGGCAGCTTTATCTATAAATGAATAAAAGTTTTTTTGGTTTTTTTTTTTTTAAACCCACTATATGGTAGATACGTTTCTTTCTCTCCATAATTTTAGATTTTTAAAATTTATGTATTTTGAGGTTATCATATTTCTTGGATTCAAATTTAAGTAGCTATGTTTTCTTGGTAAACTGATATTAAGTAGTAACACATTATCTCCTGAATGACTTTTGACTTACAGTCTTGCTGAAAATTAAATATGTACAAAACTTTCTTTTGTGTATGTTTCACCTGGCATACATTTTCCATTTTTTTATTCAACCTTTCTTTATCCTAATGTCTTAGGTATACTTCTTACAAATAGTGAATATCTAAAAGTAGTATTTTAATACAGTTTGACAGGTTTTTTTCTTTACTACATTTAGTCTATTTACATTTGTTTTAATTTCTCATATATTTGCACTTTTCTTCTATTTTATTTTGTTTTCTCAAGGGTCTCCCTAGCTTTGTGAAACAAGATTTCCTGTTAGACTTGCACTCCTGTCTCCTACATACCTTCAGGCATACATATTGAATCTCAAGTTTACTGTATTTCACAAGTGCTCTTCATAGGAAAGCAGACTTTAGTGCTCAGATCACCTCTCTTTGAAACAAAAGAAAAAATGAACTTGTGGGACTTCATCAAGATAAAAAGTTCTGCACGGCCAAGGAAACAGTCAAAAAAACTAAGAGGCAGCCCACGGAATAGAAGAAGATATTTGCAAATGACACTACAGATAAAAGACTGGTATCCAAGATCTACAAAGAACTTCTCAAACTCAATACACGAGAAACAAATAATCAAATCAAAAAATGAACAGAAGATAGGAACAGACACCTTTCCAATGAAGACATACAAATGGCTAACAGACACATGAAAAAATGTTCAAAATCATTAGCCATCAGGGAAATTCAAATCAAAACCACCCTGAGATACCACCTTACACCAGTCAGAATGGCAAAAATGGACAAGACAAGAAACAGCAAATGTTGGAGAGGATGTGGAGAAAGGGGATCCCTCTTACACTGGTGGTAAGAATGCAAGTTGGTACAGCCACTTTGGAAAACAGTGTGGAGGTCCCTCAAAAAGTTAAAAATGGAGCTACCCTGTGCTCCACCAATTGCACTACTGGGTATTTACCCCAAAGATACAGACGTAGTGAAGAGAAGGGCCATATGCACCCCAATGTTCATAGCAGCATTGTCCACAATAACTAAACTCTGGAAGGAGCCGAGATGCCCTTCAACAGATGACTGGATAAAGAAGATGTGGTCCATATATACAATGGAATATGACTCAGCCATCAGAAAGAACGATTACCCAACATTTACAGCAACATGGACGGGACTGGAGGAGATTATGCTAAGTGAAATAAGTCAAGCAGAGAAAGACAATTATCATATGGTTTCACTCATTTACAGAACATAAGAAATAGGAAGATCCGTAGGAGAAGGAAGGGAAGAATGAAGGTGGGGTAAACAGAACGGGGAATGAACCATGAGAGACTATGGACTCTGGGAAACAAACTGAGGGCTTCAGAGGGGAGGGGGATGGGGGATTGGGATAGGCCGGTGATGGGTATTAAGGAGGGCACATACTGCATGGTGCACTGGGTGTTATACGCAAATAATGAATCATGGAACATTGCATCAAAAACTGGGGATGTACTGTATGGTGACTAATATGACAAAATAAAAATTATTAGAAAGAAAAAAAAGATCACCTCTATTTTTTCTCTTTTTCATTCATTTATTCAGCTTCTGATTATTTGCACATGCCTGCCTGCTCTTGATTCATTTAAAAATGTGTTAACTCAATATTTTGCTGCTTTTATTGGAAAGATCAGTCTGAGTATCTATCCTGCATTACTACCAAGCAAGAAACATCACTATGATTTTTTTTAGCACTGTAAAGTTATGAGATTGTCAATGTAAAAAAATAAAATCCTGTCATTATATCCAAGTAACCTTTATACTATCTGTTAAAAAATTGGAGATAACACCCTCAACAGGTCCACTATTGTTAATATCATTACTCTAGCATAAATGAAGCTACATTTGTTGTCTCTTGGAAAGAATTTCTTCTAAGAAACATTAAAGGCCATAATCTGTGAACTCTCAAAACTGCAAGCTTCCTCACTTCACACAGAAAGCATTTCTTGTATTAATACATGGCAGCATGTTGTAGGAGTTTAACAAGTATTTATTGAATAAATTAATGAATGAATAACTATACTATGCCTTTACTGATACAAGATGACTACTTCTGTCAAGCCATTTGCCTGTACATTTCTCTAATTCCTTTTTAAATCTAGCAAGAAATTGCTCTGGTTTCTAAAAGTTATTTCCCCTAAAAATTTAATGTACTTACATATGTTAGTGAGGTTTCATTAAATAAAAAATAAAAAATTCGTTTAAGGTCATTGATCTTAGAGTATGCTATTTTAAAAGTAAGTGATAGGTTAAGCACACTAAATAGTATGGGATATTAGTTATGTAGTGTCTAGGATAAAAAATTTCACTGGGAAAGAGTCTGCTTCTCAAATATCAACATATTCCAGTATTTTAACAGCTTTTGTTTGTTTTATCACTGATAGTTCTTTTTGTCAAATTATTTTCACATTTGTCACTCATCATTAACCCCAAATGTAGAGCACTTTTCCTCTATGGTGATTAGTTTGCTAATGTATAAGACTACAGAAAAAACTAGCATGACCTTAATCACCACAAATAGTATTGTCGCAGATGAAATCTTGTGATGTCACTACCATATGTTGTACTATTTTACAAGTTCTAAAATAAGCTATTTAGGTTAATGTTGACAGTATTTATCCTATACTTAGTATAATCTGCCCTCAAACATTCTCTAGCGATGAGATTTCTGGAGCAATATATTCTTGCTAAAAAAAGCAATGTCCTTGTATAAGGTTAGTAAAGACATTCCGACAGTCTGTATCAGGCAGGATCCTTTTCTGGTACACTATTCCCAGTAGTCTCATTTTGCTTGTGCAAAATGTAATAAGAAAAGATATCCTTTAAGCAGAACACTTGGTGATATCTGAGATGTTTAAAAATTACCTTCAGTACTTGAACTGCATAAAATCTAAGACGACTTATGCATTGCTATATCGGTTCATCACTGTATTTCTTGTTATAAATTATATTGATTTTCTTATTCTAAAATAAAATTAAGAAATTCTTAAGAACACTTCATTCTTCAAAGATAATTGTTGACATTATATACCCTGTCAAATGTAGAACTGCCCTAGTTTAAGCCTTTATTGTGCTCACTAGGTCATTTACCTTTGTCAACACCACTTTATCTTCATATTTATTAATAGCAACACGGTGAAATGAGTACATTCATTGAGTTCTTGCTTTTCAGGACTTATCTCATGGAGTACTTGCAAGAGTACTATGAGATAGGCACTATCATTATCCTTTTTTCTCCCCCCACAGCTAAATAAAAGAACCATGATTCAAAACCAGTTTTCTTAGACTCCAGAGTCAGAGCTCCTAACCACAATACAACCACTTACTGTATGTATAGCATTAATTCACAATTTTAATAAGGGCTTTACACAAATGATAAATTTCATCAATATCTACCACTTAAACCTTTTAGCAGCCCTAAAAAAAGAAAGAATTATTATCCAGTCTTCACAAATTAAAATATTAGAAATAAAAAGAGGTCAAAATCAGACAGGTGGAGGAATTGGAATGCAACCCTGTTCTGTTCAGAAATTGTACTTCTAACCACTATCCTCCCTCTGCTCTAGGCTTCCTCAGTATCGATCCTGTTTAATGGACAGTGGCATAATGAGAATGGACCTGAGGGGCCAGCCCCAATCTTCTTAGATGTCAGTTCTCTGTCTGTGAACTATGGGTGAACTAGAATTCTCTAAACGCCACTCTAACACTGTAGTTCATGCTTCCAGATTTAGATCACTTCAATAAAAATTAAAATATGCCATTAACAGAGTTTATGTGTTTGTTTTCAATTTCCATTGTGTTGTAGGAGTTTGTTTCACTTTTTTGTTTTCTTTTGCTCCAGTTACAATGATATTTTTAGATCATTCTGCTATATTGGAAGTGTCTGACCATACTGAAATGTTCAAAATTAATCAAATGGGGATTATAAAAGGCTAGACAGAAAGTGTAGCAACAGAAGGCATTGCACTATTACAAGTATTACATAAGCCCTTTAAAATGGATACAACTATTCATTTGCTTCAGTTGTAGTTTCCAGTTTAAATTTATGTCTAAAAAATTATATCTTTCGTAGTCTTTAATTCTTCAAAACATGACTGATACTTTGGAGTCTTTCTAATTGAGAGAAAAGGAATTTGGGATTAACACCTATAAGACCCAATACCATACTTCCTAATATTATGCTACACATAATCAGATAAAAATTTCTCTTGTTTTGGGGCGCCTGGGTGGCACAGCGGTTAAGCGTCTGCCTTCGGCTCAGGGCGTGATCCCGGCGTTCTGGGATCGAGCCCCACATCAGGCTCCTCCGCTATGAGCCTGCTTCTTCCTCTCCCACTCCCCCTGCTTGTGTTCCCTCTCTCGCTGGCTGTCTCTATCTCTGTCGAATAAATAAATAAAATTTAAAAAAAAAAAATTTCTCTTGTTTTAAGCCATTAAGTTTGTGGCAATTTGTTATACAGTTACCCAGGAAACTGATATAGCTTAATAAGGCATATTTCCTTGGGGCACTTGGGTGGCTCAGTCGTTTAAGTGTCCAGCTTTTGATTTCGGCTCAGGTCATGATCTCAGGGTCATGAGATCAAGCCCCCTGTTGAGCTCCACACTTGGTGGGAGTCTGCTTGAGATTCTTTCTCTCCCTCTACCTTTGCCCCTCCCACCACCACAGGAGCTCCCTCTCAAATAAATAAATAAATGAATCTTTTAAAAAGGTATATTTCCTTTACTCCATATTTAAAGTTGTATGTATTTTCCCCAAAATACAAATAACAAAACAAAAACAAAAACAAACAAAAAAAGCCCTTTGCGGGGCGCCTGGGTAGTGCAGTCGTTAAGCATCTGCCTTGAGCTCAGGGAGTGATCCCAGCGTTCTGGGATTGAGTCCCACATCGGGTTCCTCCGCTGGGAGCCTGCTTCTTCCTCTCCCACTCCCCCTGCTTGTGTTCCCTCTCTTGCTGGCTGTCTAAAAAATAAATAGAATAAATAAATAAAAATAAATAAAAAATAAAAATTAAAAATTAAAAAAAAAAAGCCCTTTGCCCTAAATGCAACATAGCATATCAGATTGGATTCTGAAATAAAAAAGTTCATGACTAGAAAAACTGAAAATATTCAAAACAATCTGTAGTTTAGTCAACAGTAACATACCAATGTTTTTAGTTTTGACAAAAGCAGCATAGTTATATAAGATGTTTAACATTAGGGGGAGCTCAGTGATTAATATATAGGAAATCTTTCTATAATTTTGCAACTTTTCTATAAATCTAAAATTATGCAAAAGTTAGAAAAAATTTTAAATAATTTTGCCACACTTAGAACCATGACAGAAATTTACTTAATTCAATGTTCATTAGACAAAGTTATTTTTATTTTTCCTATTAATCATTCTATATTTGAAAAAAAATCTTAAACGTGGTATATGATTTGGAAAACACAAGTATATCCAAAATATACAATTATCAGACACAAAACAATACACCAACTTTGGAAATACCGCCAGCTTCTCCATAGTGGCCCAGAAAATGGCATCAGATATGAAGTCCAGACCCAGATAAACTCTTTTTATTGGGAAACCAATTGACTTATTTTTGCTATAGCAACCAAAATTTATCTAAAAAATAGCCTCAGGATCGAAGTTAGGAAAATCATGGCATTATTGTTAATCTCACATCTTTAATAATCCATAATATTTACTGAGAATCTCTTATATACCTTAATTTATATGGATAGAGTGCTACATTTAATCCTCCTAATACCACTTGTCACCATTTTACCCCTTAGAAATTTTGGTCATAAGAGGTTTAGTAAGTGTCCAAGATGACATACTTAGGAAGTGACAGAGCCAAAATACGAACTCAAAACTTCGAATTCACCAAAACCTATTGATTTTGCTTCACTTAATGAAAACGGAGTAGAGATGATCCAGTGATTTTTTTACATCCAAGGTAGAACTTTTTCCTTCTATGGTCTGTGTGGTACTTTCATCGTTTATACTTTGGCCATGCTAACCTTAACTTTGCTAACATGAAAACATTGGTTAACAGCAATATGAAAAAGCCCAATCAATGCACATTCATCTTAGCAAGAGAAAGTGACCCAAGGCTACTAATTTCCTGTTACCCCTCTGGTGAACTGTCTGTCCCTCCCCACAATACTACATGTCTCAGGAGCCTGCCCTCAGCAGACTGCATCCCCTGGTTTCTGACTGATTTCAGCCAATGGAAGGCAAAAGCAAAAGACAGAGATTGGATGAAATTTTCCCCTCTGCTCCCTGTCTGTCAGACCACTGTTTGGGTCTGCACAGTGTCTTTGGTCACTGCTCCTACAAGAGGAGCCCCTCTCCTACAATCAGCTTTTGCCAAGTTTTGGTAACAGCTTCTTCCTCTGCAAATAGTTACTTCATTAAATTATCTTCAATGGCTTTTGTTTATTGTTCTATCTGCTTCATGAAAAGACCCTGAGTGATATATCCAACATCAGGTTAATAGCTAATTATCCTTTATATTTTCCCCCGGTGTCAAGCTCTCTGCATTTTAAAACTATACTCTTCTTTAATAAATCACTTTATATTGCTTTTGCAGTTAAGCCCCAAATTAAGTTCCTCTTCTTTCAATTTATGTTTTTCCTCCTAGTTAAACATAATTTCACCTAAATTTAATTTCATTCATTTGGGATATCAAGGTATTTTCATAAATAATATTTACCTTTCAATATCTTCATTTAACACAGCAAAAACTATAATTATATTTGACAACCAATGTGTACTTTACCTTGATGCTGATTCTTGCCATTTCTGATCTCAGCAAAAAGCTTCCTTAAAAATGGACTGAATGCATATTATTTTCAATATTCTAGGTTCCCCAAAAAGCCTAATTAGATCAAGAAAATGCATAATTCAAGACATTTGAAAAAATATGCTGCTAAATCAGATAAACATTTCCCTTCCAGATAGTTCCAACACGGTCCTAAATTGGAAATGCTGTATCTAGGCAATGATGTAGATTTCTATTATCTTTTAGAAGATTATAACAAGCCTAAGGATTCTTCCATTTTCGTATATTTTGTTGCTTTTTAAAAATAAAGAAAAGTTGTATAGAACCCTAATCAAATTAGAAAATAAAGAACCCTATTGACCCTGAGGATCTGTTATTTTTGAACCAGATAAGGAGGCTCATTTAACAATTGACTATTTCTTTTTAGATGTTTCTCATTTCCAAATAAAATGGTTAATAAAAGCACTGTCACAGTCATCAAGTAAAGTTCACATTTTGCTGAGGATTGCAGTGAAATTATTCTGCTCTAATGAATGATAACATGAAGCCATCATGATTATCAATATATTTTAAATGCAAGCATCTAGGCTATAAAGAAAAATCACTATTTTTTTCCCTGTCAGTGTTTAATATAATGTGATGGTTCAGAAATTTATTAAACTTAATATTTTTTTTCTGAAATTTCTTATTAAGACAAAAAGACACATATCATTGAGTAAACACATGTTCTTGATGTTACATTAAAACTGGGTAAAATCATAAAGTAGGAGAAATGATAACTTGAATACCTTCTCTTTCAGCAAACATTCTTAGAAGACTCAAATACTGATTGAGAAGAAAAGAGTATTTAGAAAAAGTTATGCTATATGGGAGCTTTGTTATATACTTACATGAAGATACTGATGTTGTTAACAGATTCAGTTTATGTTTGCTAGATTCTATTTCAGTAACAAAATATATAAAGTATTTGTTTTGTAAAGTACTGAATAGCATATTCATTTGCATTGTGAAAAATCTACTGCTCATTGTATATAACTTATTTAATGAGAACAGTGTTTTACTGGGAGAAAGAAAAACATGGAAAAACATGAAAGAGAAGTTGTTTAGACAGGGCTTAAGAGAATCTATGATAGGGCTGTAGATACAGCATTCAATGGAAAATTCATTCACTAATCATTCATATCCAAGTATTATAGCAAGTCATCTAAAGCCAGGAATATGTAAAACACTATAATATATCTGATGTGGATAACTTTATAAAAAATAAGATCTTTCAAATGAAGTAGAATCTTTATGCTACTGTGCAATACTATGGGAAAAGATTATAAAGATTTTTCATATCACACAGAGGCACATTGTTTATATTATGGTTCCATACTAAAAGGTCTTGTTAAACCTGAAAAGGTATTTGACATTTGATTTTTATGAAAGACAAAGAATTACAAATTTGCTAGTTTTTCTGTGATTTCAAGTGGCTATGTTATGTTACCCAGCAGGTAAATCAGATACAATAACACTTAATCTGTTCCTTCAACGTAACAGAAACATTTTAATCATTACTTACAAAAAAAAAAACAAAAAACAAAAACCTATTAATCACCACTTCTATTAAGAATGGACTAAAATCCTTCCAGCATAATTCCCCCTCATAAAACAACTATAAAATGTGGATATAACACAAAAATCAGCAACCTGAAGAAATTGTGTTGGGGAGGAACGTTATGTCACGTGAATTCCCACTTTTGTGGCTTTACACCTGAGGCCGATTGCATTAGGTACAATATGCAGGTGGGCAAGCGTGCTAATGAAAAAACTGGAGTTGGAGTAATCACGGTCACAGAGGAGAACGGAGGAATCAAAGTAAACTGAACAAGTTCTGGATACCCACATCTCTGACCGATCCTGGAACCACTCGTGTAAGAAACGGATTCAAAGCAGGCCGGCTAAAGACCAAAACAGCTAAACTTAGACTGGAGCTCCTGCCCAAAACACAGTTTGCAGTTCACATCCAGACATGATAACTGCCTGGTAAAACAAAAGAAATAGTACTCATTGGAGATAAATAACAGAATCTGCTACAAAATTACCCAACATACCAATAACCAGGAAAATGAAACACATTCTAAAGAGTCATTAACTGAGAAAATTATCTGAGACTAACGTTAAGATGAATCAGTGCTGGAACAAGGAGACAAAGATTTTAAAACTGGCTCTGCTAACTCTACTCAATTAAAAAAAAAAAAAAAAACCAACAAGTAAATGTATACTTGCAAAGAATAAAAAAACCAGAAATCTTGGCAGAGAAAAATAATGATAAAAAAACTAAATGAAATTCTCAATGAATGAAAAACATAGTGTCTGTAATTTAAAATTTCCTACATGGACTGAACTTTTTAAGGCATATGACAGAAAAAAGAGTAAGTTACCTTGAACACAGATCAATATAAATCATTCAATATAAAAAACAAAGAGGAAAAGATAGAAAAATGTAAACTGAACCTTAGGGCCTATTTGATAATAGCAAACAGTCCAACAAAAGTGTAATAGAGCCCTAAAAGGTGAAGAAAGAGAAAATGGCACAAAAAATATACATTTCACAAAATAATACCAAAAATTTCCTAAATTTGAGCAAAGAAAAAATTTTAGATATAAACTCTCAATAACCATTAAGAAAACAACTAAATAAATAAACCATACTGAGTCACATGATAGTCAAACCACTGAATATGAAAGATAAAGAACAAAGTTTAAAAGTGGCAAGAAACACACACATACGCATGTATGCACACACATGTACACACACACACATTACATACAAGCAAAAATAGGCTTAAGGGCCAAATTCTCATCAGAAACTTGGAGGCAAAGAGAGTGGAACATTATTTATAATTCTGAAAGTATTCAGAGCTGGATGATGCTTTTTGTCTTTGTAACATATTTAAAGTCCTAAAAGAATCAAGAAAAAATCCATGTTGGATGGTGTTGCAGTTTGACTTCTGAAATAAAAGCACACTGCCTGTATTTCAGTTCTAAGTCTATGTATAAAAAAGCATGTATACAATACATTGGGCCGTTTTAGTAAAAAAAACTGTATTACTTTTCAAAAAATTGAAATAATATTCTTCATGCATACAGTGCTAGATGACAGAGGTTAGTATAACAGTTATAGGCAAGGTTGCACGATCTTAGAAATTTTCCATTATTTTCTGCTCACTCTTCCTTTCTCCCAGCCTCAGGAAAGCCCAAAAGACAGATATTTACATTCTGGACTAAAGGAATGTAAGAAGTTACATACCTGCTCCCAGAGTTACTGTCTTAAAAATCTGTATTTCTCTGTCTGGAATACTTTATTTTATCCTCTGACATAGAAATTTCAGCCATCAGTGCTAGAGGGGAGAAGTTTGCGAACAGAAAATGGTCTTTTCTTCAGCCACTGAAATTACTGCATTCAAGCCATTGCATTTTCCACAAATACAAGAAAACATAATGTTCAAAAACATCAAAAGAATGATGGAATATTGAAATACTAGAATGTATTTTAACAAGCACATTTAATTCCTAGTATCATCTTTCATTAACTAATTCAGTGCACCAATAGTTTAGTGTCTTACATACATCCCTACATATACACATTTGTTCTGGAAATGTCAGCAGTAGAAAATCATGCTAATCAAACAAATACATACTCAGGATGAAAAGATATGTTTGAATCTCAAGTGACTGCTGCTAGTATTTAAAAAATAGTTGCGTAACAGTCGTTAACTTGTAGGAGTTATAATATCAAATACTCATTTAAATGCTTAAGCTTTTTTTGATTTATCTGTTTCCAAATACCCACAAGGCCAGAACTGCGGGAAGCAGCCAAGGAGAGCAGAATGCCTGTGTCAAAAGGTGATAGAGTATTTCCATGGATATAAATTTGGAGACTGAAAAGATCAGTGTAGAACATTTCCTTCTGATTGTGCTTTTTATTTTCTTTCTGCTAATTTGCAATGGCTCTCTACTTTATGGTTAGAATAATTTCTAAGATATTTTCAGCCACTAAGAAATATAAAAAACAAGGGAGTCTGCTCTTTGTTCGTCAAAGAATGTTCTGTTGTTAAACATAATGCAGCCTACAAGTAACCATCAGTTTCCAGACTTTTCTTCAGAAGTTCTTGGGATTGCTGGAGGTATCATAATTCCAGACTTCAAGTTACATTACAAAGTTATAGTAACCAAAACAGGCACAAAAATAGACATAAAGATCAATGGAAGAGAAGAGAAAGCCCAGGAATAAACCAACAATTTTATGATCATTTAATCTTTGACAAAGGAGGCAAGAATACACAGTGGGAAAAAGACAGTCTCTTTAACAAATGGTGTGGGAAAATGGGATAGCTATATGTGAAAGAATGAAATTGGACCACCTTCTTACACCACACACAAAACTAAACTCAAGTGGATTAAGGACATAAATTTGAGATCTGAAATCATAAAAATCCTAGAAGAGAGCACAGGCAGTAATTTACCTGACATCGGCCTAACAACGTCTTTCTAGATGTGTCTCCTGAGGCAAGACAAACAAAAGCAAAAATAAACTATTGGGCTACATTAAAACAATAAGTTTCTGTACAGCAAAGGAAACAACACAACTAAAAGACAATTTACTGAATGGGAGAAGATATTTGCAAATGACATATCTAATAAAGGGTTAGTATCCAAAATATATAAAGAATTTATATAACTGAATACCAAAATACACCCAAGTAATCCAATTAAAAATGGGCAGAAGACGAACAAACATTTCACCAAAGAAGACATACAGATGGCCAAAAGACACATGAAAAGATACTCAACATCACTCATCATCAGGGAAATGCAAATCAAAACAATGAGGTTTCACCTCGCACATGTCAAAATGGCTAAAATAAAAAAATTCAAAAAGCAAAAAGTGTTGGTGAGGATATAGAGGAAAAAAAACCCTCATGTATTATTGGTGGGAATGAAGACTGATGTGGCCACTGAGGAAAATAGTATGGAGGTTCATCAAAAAATTAAAAATAGAACTACTATACAATCCAGTAATTCCACTACTGGATATTTACCCTAAAATTCTGAAAACATTAATTCAAAGGGATACATACACCCTTATGTTTATTGCAGCATTATTTACAATAGCCAAACTATGGAAGCAGCCCAAATGTCCATCAATAGATGAATAAAGAAGAGGTGGTATATATACAAATTGGAATATTATTGAGACATGAAGAAAATGAAATCTTGCCACTTGCAACAACATGGCTGGATCTAGAGAGTACAATGCTAAGTGAAATAAGCAAGTCAGAGAAAGACAAATACCATATATTTCATTCATATGTAGGATTTAAGAAATAAAACGAATGAACAAAGAAAAAATAAAGAGAGACAAACCAAAAAACAGATTCTTAACTATAGAGAACAAACTGATGGTTACCAGAAGGGAGGTGGTAGAGGAACGGGGAAATAGATGAAAGGGAGTAAGAGTATACTTATTTTGGCGGGAACCCCGAGCAGCAGCTGCCGCCACTGACCCAACTGGTCCCCTGAATCGAGCTGGATATCTACCAGACCATCCTGAACACCCACGAAATCAACCTGAGACACAGGAAGATACATCTGGATCTCTACAAACGAACAACTCCAGCACTGAGTATTGAGGTACGAAGCGGGGAGCCGTGAATCCACGCACAGATATCGGAAGATAAACGGAAGGGGAAGGGAGTTGCCGCGCTTGGGCGCCGGGAAGCAGTAGCCACCTGCACTGGGGAGCGGGCCAGACTTGCCGACTGGGACCTGGGAGAAAGCAGACTGAGACTGTGAGCCGGGGAACCCGCATGACCAGACTGAAAACTGGAGCTCCGCAGAGCTCACTGGAACCGGACTGAAACTGGGAGCTCAGGAGTGCGCGCACATCCAAACTGAAAACGGAGCTCCAGAGCGCACGCTTGAACTAGACTGAAAACAGGAGCTCAGGAGCGCGCCCGACCAGACTGAAAACCAGAGCTCCGGAGCACGTACGAACCACACTGAAACAGGGAGCTCAGGAACGCACGGGAACCGGGGGCAGCTGGCAGTGTTAGAAGCACAAAGGACAGAGACATGTCAGCCCTGGAAGCGAGGGCTGGAAGAGTGGCTGTGGGGCGCACATCCCAGGAAGCTGTGGGGTTTTTAGCAGCACTGGAGGAAACAGAGTTAAAGTGGCCAAGAGAGCTCAGTGGAGAGCAGACTGCGATCTGTCTGTTCTGCGACAGAGGCTAGGATACTGCCACTGCTGCTCAGACTCTCAGAAGAGGCACAGAAAACCTCCAGGGAAAGCTGCCAGAGGATAGAAGCCCGGAAATACCAGTTCACATTGTGCCCATCCCCATCTCCCCTCTCAGGGGACAGGGCGACTCTACCCAAACAGGGTTGCCTGAGTATCAGAGCGGCAGGCCCCTCCCCTAGAAGGCAGGCTGAAAAGTCAAGAAGCCCACATCCCTAAGGACCCTGTAAAACAAGTGCACACTGCCTGGGTCCTGGTCAATAATTTGGGCTCTGGGAACCCCACAACCTTTCCTCACCAGAATGAGAAGAGAGAGAAACCCCCAGCAAAGAAAGGACACAGAGACTGTGGCCTCTGCCACAGAACTGATGGATATGGATAGAACCAAATTGTCAAAAATGGAGTTCAGAGTAACAATGGTAAAGATGATGTGTAGGCTTGAAAAAAATATTAATGAAAATATTAACGAGAATATAGAATCTCTAAGGGCGGAAATGAGAGCGAATCTGGCAGAAATTGAAAATGCTATGAATCAACTGCCGTCTAAACTAGACGCTCTGACGGCTAGAGTAAATGAGGCAGAAGAACGAATTAGTGAATTGGAGGATGGGATGGTAGAAGAGAAAGTTAAAACAGAAACTTGCCTCAAAAAAACATCCAATCTCAAGAATGTAGATTATGGGAGATTACTGACTCAATGAAACGTTTCAATGTCAGAATCATTGGCATCCCCAAGGGGGTGGAGAAAAGAGATAGGTCTAGAAGAGATATTTGAACAAATTATAGCTGAGAACTTCCCTAATCTGGCAAAGGAAACAAGCATTCGTGTCCAAGAGGCAGAAAGGACCCCTGCCAAGATCAATGAGAACAGACCTACACCACGTCACATCATAGTGCATTTCGCAAATATTAGATCCAAGGATACATGCTTAAAAGCAGCCAGGGGAAAGAAAATCCTTATGTACAGAGGGAAGAATATAAGAATAACGTCAGACCTGTCTACAGAGACCTGGCAGGCCAGGAAGGGTTGGCAAGGTATTTTCAAAGCTCTAACCGAGAAGAACATGCAGCCAAGGATCCTTTATCCAGCAAGGCTGCCATTCAGAATTGATGGAGAGATAAGGACCTTCCAAGACCAGGAGAAACTGAAGGAATTTGTGACTACCAAGCCAGCCGTACTAGATATATTAAGGGGGGTTCTATAAAAGTAAAAAG
This sequence comes from Ursus arctos, assembly GCF_023065955.2. Taxonomy (NCBI): domain Eukaryota; kingdom Metazoa; phylum Chordata; class Mammalia; order Carnivora; family Ursidae; genus Ursus; species Ursus arctos. The sequence continues at coordinate 53,302,819 of NW_026623100.1, read as the reverse complement.
GCCCCAAGAGTGATACAGAACAGAAATTTACAATCTATAGAAACAAAGATTTCACAGGCAACGTAACATCATTAAAATCATCTCTCTCAATAATCACTCTCAATGTGAATGGCTTAAATGCTCCCATAAAACGCCATACGGTTGCAGACTGGATAAAAAGACATGACCCATCCATTTGCTGTCTACAAGACTCATTTGGAACCTAAAGATACATCCAGACTGAAAGTGAAGGGATAGAAAACCATTTTTCATGCCAACGGACCTCAAAAGAAAGCTGGGGTACCAATTCTCATATCAGACAGATTAAATTTTAAACTAAAGACTGTAGTTAGAGATACAGAAGGACACTACATTATTCTTAAAGGATGTATCCAAAAAATGGATATGAAAATTATAAGTATCTATGCCACCAACAGGGAAGAAGCTAGATACACAAGCCAACTCTTAACCAGAATAAAGAGACATATAAATAATAGTATGTTAATACTAGGGGACCTCAACACTCCACTCTCAGCAATAGACAGATCACCTAAGCAGAAAATCAACAAAGAAACAAAAGCTTTGAATGACATACTGGACCAGATGGACCTCATAGATATATATAGAACACTACACCCCAGAACAACAGAATACTCATTCTTTTTGGATGCACATAGAACTTTCTCCAGAATAGACCATGTACTAGGTCACAAAACAGGTCTCAACCGATACTAAAAGACTGAGATTATTCCCTGCGTATTTTCAGACCACAAAGCTTTGAAACTAGAACTCAATCACAAGGAAAAATTTGGAAGAAATTCAAGCACTTGGAAACTAAGAACTATCCTGCTCAAGAATGATTGGGTAAACCAGGTAATTAAGAAGAAGATTAAACAATTTTTGGAGACCAACGAAAATGAAAACACATTGGTCCAAAACCTATGGGACACTGCAAAGGCAGTCCTAAGGGTAAAATACATAGCCATCCAAGCCTCATTCAAAAGAATAGAAAAATCTAAAATGCAGTTTTTATATTCTCACCTCAAGAAGTTGGAGCTGGAACAGAAGAACAGGCCTAACTCATGCACGAGAAGGCTGGTGATCAAGATTAGAGCAGAGATCAATGAATTAGAAACCAGGAGCACAGTAGAGCAGATCAACAGAACTAGAAACTGGTTCTCTGAAAGAATAAATAAGATCAATAAGCCACTGGCAAGACTTACTCAAAAGAAGAAAGGACCCAAATTAATAAAATTATGAATGAAACGGGAGAGATCATAACCAACACCAATGAAATAGGAAGGATCATTGGAAACTTTCATCAACAGCTTTATGCCAATAAATTAAGCAACGTGGAAGAAATGGATGCCTTCCTGGAAACCTATAAACTACCAAGACTGAAACAGGAAGAAATTGATTATTTAAACAGACTGATTAATAATGAAGAGATTAAAGCAGTGATCAAAAACCTCCCCAAAAACAAGAGTCCAGGGCCTGACGGATTCCCCGGGGAATTCTACCAAACATTTAAAAAAGATATAATACCTATTCTCCTGCAGCTGTTTCAAAAAATAGAAACAGAAGGAAAACTACCAAACTCATTCTATGAGCTCAGTATTACCTTGATCCCCAAACCAGGCAAAGACCCCATCAAAAAGGAGAATTACAGACCGATATCCCTGATGAATATGGATGCCAAAATTCTCAACAAGATCCTAGCTAATAGGATGCAACAGTACATTGAAAGGATTATTCACGACCAAGTGGGATTCCTCCCTGGCATGCAAGGGTGGTTCAATATTCGCAAATCTATCAGTGTGATAGATCATACCAACAAGAAAAGAATCAAGAACTATGAGATCCTATCAATTGATGCAGAAAAAGCATTTGACAAAATACAGCATCCTTTCCTAATTATAACCCTTCAGAGTGTAGGGATAGAGGGTACATTCCTCAATTTCATATAAACCATCTATGAAAAGCCTATAGCGAGGGAGGGAAGGAGTTAAGATGGCGGAGGAGTAGGAGACACCTTTTTCAGCCGGTCCCCCGAGTCGAGCTGGATAGGTACCAGAACAGCCTAAACAACCACGGAACCAGCCTGAGACGCAGGAAGATGCATCTGGATCTCTACAAATGAACATCTCCAGCGCTGAGTATTGAGGTACGAAGCGGGGAGCCATGAAACCGTGCACAGATATCGGAAGATAAACAGAAGGGGGAGGGAGCTGCCGCATTCGGGCGCCGGGAAGCAGTAGCCAGTGCACGGGGGAGAGGGCGGGCTCGTGGTCGGCACCCGCAAAACAGCAGACTGAGACCGTGAGCCAGGTGCGCGGGCCACCAGGCATCTCGCGGAACACCGGAATCCCGGTGTGCTCACTGGATCCAGACTGAGACTGGGAGCTTCCGGAGCACGCGGGGCAGCTGGCGGCTGGCGGCGTTAGAAACACAAAGGACAGAGACGTGCCGGCCCTGGAAGTGAGGGCTGGGACGCCGGGTGTGGGGCGCACATCCCGAGACGCTGCAGGGTTGAGCAGCACCAACAGTAACAGAGTTAAAGTGGCCAGAACATTAGTAGAGAACAGGCCGCAATCCCTCTGTTCTGTGACAGAGGCTGAAATTCGGCCACTGCTGCTCTGACTCTCAGAAGAGGCACAGCAAACCGCCAGGGAAAGCCGCCAGAGAACAAAAGCCTGGAAATACCGGCTCAAAGAGTGCCCATCCCCATCCCCCTTCGCAGGGGACACGGAGACTCTACCCAAACAGGGTTGCCTGATTATCAGCATGGCAGGCCCCTCCCCCAGAACACAGAAGGCAGTCTGAAAAATCAAGAAGCCCACAACCCGCGCGCCTGGGTGGCGCAGTCATTGAGTGCCTGTCTTCGGCTTAGGGCGTGATCCCGGCGTTCTGGAAAGGAGTCCCTCATCAGGCTCCTCCACTGGGAGCCTGCTTCTTCCTCTCCCACTCCCCTGCTTCTGTTCCCTCTCTCGCTGGCTGGCTGCCACATAAATAAATAAATAAATAAAATCTTTAAAGAAGAAGCCCACATCCCTAAGATCCCTATAAAACAAGGGGAACGGCCTGGGACCCAGTCAATAATTTGGGCTCTGGACAACCCCGCAACCTCTCCTCGGCAGAATGACAAGAAGGAGAAGCCCCCCCCAGCAAAGAAAAGACAGTGAGTCTGTGGCCTCTGCCACAGAAATAATGGATATGGATGTAACCAAATTATCAGAAATGGAATTCAGAGTAACGATGGTCAAAATGATGAGTAGAATTGAAAAAACTATTAACGAAAAGGTTACTGAGAATATAGAATCCCTAAGGACAGAAATGAGAGTGAATCTGACAGAAATTAAAAATTCTATGAGCCAAATGCAGGCAAAACTAGAGGCTCTGACGGCCAGGGTCACAGAAGCAGAGGAACGGGTTAGTGAATTGGAGGATGGGTTAATAGAGGAAAAAATGAAAATAGAAGATGGTCTAGAAAAATTCCATGCCCATGAATGTAGGTTACAGGAGATTACTGACTCAATGAAACGATCCAATGTTAGAATCATCGGCATCCCCGAGGGGGTGGAGAAAAAGAGAGGTCTAGAAGAGATATTTGAACAAATTGTAGCTGAAAACTTCCCTAATCTAGCAAGGGAAACAAACATTCGTGTCCAAGAGGCAGAGAGGACCCCTCCCGAGCTCAACCACGACAAACCTACGCCACGTCATGTCATAGTGCATTTCGCAAATATTAGATCCAAGGATACAGTATTGAAAGCAGCCAGGGCAAAGAAATTTCTCACCTACCAAGGCAAAGGCATCAGAATTACGTCAGACCTGTCTACACAGACCTGGAATGAGAGAAAGGGTTGGGGGAGCATATTTAAAGCTCTTTCAGAGAAAAACATGCAGCCAAGGATCCTTTATCCAGCAAGGCTGTCATTCAGAATTGATGGAGAAATAAAGACATTTCAGAATCACCAGTCACTAACCAATTTCGTAACCACGAAACCAGCCCTACAGGAGGTATTACGGCGGGTTCTATAAAAGTAAAAAGGTCCCAAGAGTGATACAGAACAGAAAGTCACAGCCAATACAAACAAAGACTTTACTGGCAACACGGCATCATTAAAATCATATCTCTCAGTAATCAGTCTTAATGTAAATGTCTTGAACCATCCCATAAACACCACAGGGTTGCAGATTGGATAAAAAGAAATGACCCATCCATTTGCTGTCTACAAGAGACTCATTTCGAACCCAAAGATGCATTCAGACTGAGAGTAAGGGGATGGAGTACCATCTTTTACGCAAATGGACCTCAAAAGAAAGCTGGGGTAGCAATTCTCATATTAGATAAATTGGATTTTAAACTACAGACTATAGTTAAAGACGCAGAAGGGCACTATATTATTCTTAAGGGAAATATTCAACAAGTGGATATGACAATTATAAATATATATGCCCCCAACAGGGCAGCAGCAAGATACACAAGCCAACTCTTAACCAGAATAGACATATAAATAAAAATACTTTAATAGTAGGGGACCTCAACACTCCACTATCAGAAATAGACAGAACACCCTGGCAAAAACTAAGCAAAGAATCAAGGCTTTGAATGCCATACTCGACCAGTTGGACCTCATAGACATATATAGAACACTACACCCCAGAACCAAAGAATACTCATTCTATTCTAATGCCCATGGAACATTCTCAAGAATAGACCATGTTCTGGGACACAAAACAGGTCTCAACCGATACCAAAAGATTGAAATTATCCCCTGCATATTCTCAGACCACAACGCTCTGAAATTGGAACTCAACCACAAGGAAAAATTTGGAAGAAACTCAAACACTTGGAGACTAAGAACCATCCTGCTCAGGAATGACTCGATAAACCAGGAAATCAAAAATCAAATTAAACAATTTATGGAGACCAATGAGAATGAAAATACAACAGTCCAAAACCTATGGGATACTGCAAAGGCAGTCCTAAGGGGGAAATACATAGCCATCCAAGCCTCACTCAAAAGAATAGAATAATCTAAAATACAGTTTTTATATTCTCACCTCAAGAAGCTGGAACAGCAACAGAGGGACAGGCCTAATCCACGCACGAGGAAGCAGTTGACCAAAATTAGAGCTGAAATCAATCAAGCAGAAACCAGAAGTACAGTAGAGCAGATCAACAGGACTAGAAGCTGGTTCTTTGAGAGAATCAATAAAATTGACAGACCACTGGCAACACTTATCCAAAAGAAAAGAGAAAGGACCCAGATTATTAAAATTATGAATGAAAAAGGAGAGGTCACGACGAACACCATTGAAATTGGAAGGATTATTAGAAATTTTTATCAACAGCTATATGCCAATAAACTAAGCAATCTGGAAGAGATGGAATCCTTCCTGGAAACCTATAAACTACCAAGATTGAAACCGGAAGAAATTGATTCCTTAAACAGGCCAATTAATTATGAAGAAATTGAGTCAGTGATAAACAACCTTCCAAATAACAAAACTCCAGGCCCGGACGGTTTTCCTGGAGAATTCTACCAAACATTCAAAGAAGAAATAATACCTATTCTCCTAAAGCTATTTCAAAAAATAGAAACAGAAGGAAAGCTACCAAACTCATACTATGAGGCCAATATTACCTTGATCCCCAAACCAGGCAAAGACCCCCTCAAAAAGGAGAATTATAGACCGATCTCCCTAATGAATATGGACGCCAAAATCCTCAACAAGATACTTGCTAATAGAATCCAACAGTACATTAAAAGGATTATCCATCATGATCAAGTGGGATTCATACCTGGGATGCAAGCGTGGTTCAATACTCGCAAATCAATCAGCGTGATACATCGTATCAACAAGAAAAGACTCAGGAACCATATGATCCTCTCAATCGATGCCGAAAAAGCATTTGACAAAATACAGCATCCTTTCCTGATTAAAACCCTTCAGAGTGTAGGAATAGAAGGTACATTTCTCAATCTCATAAAAGCCATCTATGAAAAGCCTACTGCAAATATCATTCTCAATGGGGAAAAGCTGGAAGCCTTTCCCTTAAGATCAGGAACTCGACAAGGATGCCCACTCTCGCCACTATTATTCAACATAGTACTAGAAGTCCTTGCAACAGCAATCAGACGACAAAAAGGGATCAAAGGTATTCAAATTGGCAAAGAAGAAGTCAAAATGTCTCTCTTCGCAGATGACATGATACTCTATATGGAAAACCCAAAAGAAGCCACTCCCAAACTATTAGAAGTTAGAGAGCAATTCAGTAACGTTGCGGGATACAAAATCAATGCCCAGAAATCAGTTGCATTTCTGTACACGAATAACGAGACCGAAGAAAGAGAAACTAGGGAATCCATCCCATTTACAATAGCACCAAAAACCATACGCTACCTTGGAATTAACTTAACCAGAGACATAAAGGACCTATATTCTGGAAACTATAAATCACTCTTGAAAGACATTGAGGAAGACATAAAAAGATGGAAAGATATTCCATGCTCATGGATTGGAAGAATTAACATAGTTAAAATGTCCATGCTACCTAGAGCAATCTACACTTTCAATGCTATCCCGATCAAAATACCGAGGACATTTTTCAAAGATCTGGAACAAATAGTCCTTAAATCTGTATGGAAACAGAAAAGGCCCCGAATCTCCAAGGAACTGTTGAAAAGGAAAAACAAAGCTGGGGGAATCACAATGCCGGATTTCGAGCTGTACTACAAAGCTGTGATCACAAAGACAGCATGGTACTGGCACAAAAACAGACACATAGACCAATGGAACAGAATAGAGAGCCCAGAAATGGACCCTCGGCTCTTTGGGCAACTAATATTTGATAAAGCAGGAAAAAACATCCGGTGGGAAAAAGACAGTCTCTTCAATAAATGGTGCTGGGAAAATTGGACAGCTACATGCAAAAGAATGAAACTTGACCACTATCTCACACCATACACAAAAATAAACTCCAAATGGATGAAAGACCTCGATGTGAGACAGAAATCCATCAAAATCCTAGAGGAGAACATAGGCAGCAACCTCTACGACATTGGCCAAAGCAACCTTTTTCATGATACATCCCCAAAGGCAAGAGAAACAAAAGATAAAATGAATTTATGGGACTTCATCAAGATTAAAAGTTTCTGCACAGCCAAGGAAACAGTCAGAAAAACTAAGAGGCAGCCCACGGAATGGGAGAATATATTTGCAAATGACACTACAGATAAAGGACTGGTATCCAAGATCTACAAAGAACTTCTCAAACTCAATACACGAGAAACAAATAAACAAATCAAAAAATGGGCAGAAGATATGAACAGACACTTTTCCAATGAAGACATACAAATGGCTAACAGACACATGAAAAAATGTTCAAAATCATTAGCCATCAAGGAAATTCAAATCAAAACCACACTGAGATACCACCTTACGCCAGTTAGAATGGCAACAATAGACAAGGCAAGAAACAACAATTGTTGGAGAGGATGTGGAGAAAGGGGATCCCTCCTACATTGTTGGTGGGAATGCAAGTTGGTACAGCCACTCTGGAAAACCGTGTGGAGGTCCCTTAAAAAGTTAAAAATTGAGCTACCCTATTACCCAGCCATTGCACTACTGGGTATTTACCCCAAAGATACAGACGTAGTGAAGAGAAGGGCCATATGCACACCAATGTTCATAGCAGCAATGTCCACAATAGCTAAATCGTGGAAGGAGCCGAGATGCCCTTCAACAGATGACTGGATTAAGAAGTTGTGGTCCATATATACAATGGAATATTACTCAGCTATCAGAAAGAACGAGTTCTCAACATTTGCTACAACATGGACGGCACTGGAGGAGATAATGATAAGTGAAATAAGTCAAGCAGAGAAAGAGAACTATCATATGATTTCTCTCATCTATGGAACATAAGAACTAGGATGATTGGTAAGGGAAGAAAGGGATAAAGAAAGGGGGGGTAATCAGAAGGGGGTTGAAACATGAGAGACTATGGACTATGAGAAACAAACTGAGGGCTTCAGAGGGGAGAGGCAGGGGGGAATGGGATAGGCCGGTGACGGGTATTAAGGAGGGCACATTTTGCATGGTGTGCTGGGTGTTATACGCAAATAATGAATCGTGGAACATTAATATCAAAAACGAAGGATATACTGCATGGTGACTAAATAATAAAAAAATATTATAAAAAAGGTATACTTATCTTAATGAGCAGTGAGTAATATATAGAATTGTTGAATCTATATTGTACGTCTAAAACTAATATAACACTATATTAAGTACACTAGAATTAAAATTTTTTATAAAAGAAATCCTTGGGTTGTAATTGGAAGTTCTCATTTGCTCTGAGAAACTCTGATATCATTTAGAATGGCTAAGGAACTTCCTCCTTTGGTGAGAGGATTCCAAAAAGTTGTTTCCTAACAAAAACAATTACACTAAATACTGATATTGAGAACTAAAGAAGGGGAGGGAAATTGGAGGAAGGTGATCAAAAGACACACAGTTAAAAGGTGAGTAAGCACTAGGGGTGTGATGTACAACATTATCACTACAGCTAACACTGCTGTGTGATAGGAAAGTCATTAAGAGAGTAAATCTTACACATTCTCATCACAAGGAGAATTTTTTCTTGTTTTCTTTCAGTCTTTCTTTTCTTTTTATTGTATCTATATGGAAAGACAGAAGTTACTTGAACCTACTGTGGTATTCATTTTACAATATATGTAAATCAAACCATCACACTGTATGCCTTAAACTTCTATAATGATGTATGTCAATTATTTCTCTATAAAACTAAAAAACATTAGGGAAAAAAAAAAGAACTAAAGAGAAGAATACATTTATATAGGCCAAACGCTCAGGCAAACATTTCCAGGTCTTGACATTACAGTTTGACTTTTGGGACAGAGCCACACTGCATGCATTTCAAGCTCTCTCTATCTCAAACTCAACCTTGGATGTAGCTATACATAATTCATGTCAGTCCTCACCTAACAATAAGTAGCATATGTAGCAGCATGAAAATTTCTACAAGAGTCCAATATTCAGGAATACTGGTTGGGAGGTAGGACCTGGAAAATTAGTAATCATAATTTCAGATTACTAGCACCTAAAAATCAATTCTGGAAAGAAAGTTTTCTTCTTACAGTTTATAGTCTCTATACAATATAACCTCATTTATATCAACTGCTCTGTTGTTGGTGGTGGTGGTGGTGGTTTTTTGTGGTGTGCCCTTGGAACTTTGAACTTATCAAAAGTGTACTTTTAGAAAAAAATGTAGATTATTTTATTGTATATTATTTATGATGACAATGTATGCTGGTACACTTTAAGAATTATTAACCAAAGGGCTTTACACTTCACGCATAAAAGTTTTTCAGATCTTCTGCCCATTCAGTCTTTATAATAGCACTATGATATATACAAGACAGATACTATTATCTCCATTTCACTGCTGAGAAAGATGACTCGAAGAAAGGTTCACTGACTAATGTTCCTCTAATCTAACAGGAAGTGGGACTCATCTTGTTTTTCTGATTCAAATTCCAGGGTATATTAAGAAAAACTGGGCTCTAAAGTTGTTTAGATTTTGCCAGAAACCTAAATCTACCAAGTACTGCTTAAGAATAAATCTACTATTTACTACTTGAGACAAAGTTACGTGATTTCTCTCTGAAACTCAGATTTATCATCTAAAACAGGAGGATTATTAAAAGAGATTTTCCTTGCGGAATTGTTGACAGGAGCCAGTGAGGATTCAATTCACAAATTACCTGAAACAAAATATTTACTCAATGAGCACAGCTATCATCATTGTCCCCATGGTTGTCGTCATGTCACCATCATCATCATCAAAATACACTGACATAACAAATAACCACATCTTTCATTCTTTCTGGCTGGAACTTATTCTCTCCCATTAAGCCATAACACCAAGGTAAAAACAGTCTTGTAGCCTTTCCTATACTCCCTAAAATTGAGCATATCATACAGCAATATTTAATATTATATAAAGAAAGAATAAATCTAAAATATATAATTTGATAAAGCAGTAAGTATATTATCTATGCTTCTCTCTAACATAATTAATGTTAAACCACGACTACATTTTGGTAGTTGTTAAAAGAATTCTAATTTATCTTATTTACCTTCCTCAGAATTTTAAACTGACAGTCTTAGGGATAAATAATGGTCTGATGTCATAACTAACTTACTTCTGTGAAGTTAATATTTAAAGAAAAATCTCTAGACATATGTCATCTTAATGAGAATTTGTTTTCCTGTAGTATTCCATCACAAATACAAGTACTCAAATGTAAAGTTATTCAAATGTAAGTAGTCACTCTTATTGTAAATTCTCCACTAAAGTCCTTCATATGGGCCTTTCTGTCCCTTTTCAATAAATGCTACACAATTCAATCATGGCAAGTTTTAAAACACTTCAAAACATTTATGTTACCTCTCCCAAATGAGGTAAGTTCTTTTTAAAGTAAACTTCTCTCCTAAAAATTCAACACATTCCAAAACCATCTTTATCACGTATAATGTTCTAAAATATACTAGACGCTGAGAATAAAGAAGTAAATAAAACCTCAGCCTTCCCATCAAGAAGCTGATTATAATGAGAAGTAAGGAAGTTAATATACCAAACGCAAGCATGCCAAGGTTAAAGGAGAGAGAAAGTACAGTTAGTTCATCCAGTCTTGGGGGCAAGAAGCGAGTGTAGTCCAGGAGGAGAGATGGAGAAAATCTCTCCAGAAGCAATGTTCTGACTTTAGTAAGCCTTAGAATAAGTGAGTACACCATACAGAGAAGGAGGAAAAGGACTTCACAGATAAAGGGATTACAGGTACATAGGCCCAAAAGCAGGAGAGAACCTGATGCCATCAGGTAGTACTTGAAAGTAACTGGAAAAACTTCAAGGAGAGGAAGGGATCTGAAATGACTTGACAGAGTTTAAACCTCACCTTGAAGATGATGTGCAGATGTCACCTGCTAGAACCAAAGACCTGACCTTTACTGCCCACCTGCTTGTACTCACCAACCTTTGTCCCATATTTTTCCTTAAGCTCTTCTTTCCAGCTTGTTTCTTAACTCAGGCAAACAGAAAGGGAAACCAGTCCTCAAGCACTAGCGACTGCCCTGACCAGCCCTCCAGCCAGCCCAGACCACCCAGACCAGTTTGAATGTAACCCCCCAACTCATGCCTGTGCAAAAGGACCATGGAATGACCTTTAGAATGACTGACAATTACCTTTACCTCATTATAGTACTAAAATCTCAGCCTAAAGAGGAGCACAAGCTTCATTTACATAACACAGAATGTATTGATAGGTGTGTTTCCTTAAGGTGCATGAGTGACCTTATGCCTGTCTCTACATACAGTGATAAGGACCCCTTTTAAAATATTCATCCTAACCCTAAATAAAAGGAACCTATCTATCCTTGCTTTGGAAGTTACTCCCCGTGATCTCATTTGCTGCAAATAAGGTTTACTTTGTGAGACAACTCTACCTGGTGTATCTGTGACACACCAAGGAGTAAACAACCTTCGGCTCCTTTAAAAGATATTGAGGGAGTTTTATTTTATTTTTTAAAAACATTTTTATTTATTTATTTGTCAGAGCGGGAGATAGAGAGAGGGGGAGAGAGAGCACAAACAGGGGCGTGGCAGGCAGTGGGAGAAGCAGGCTCCCCACTGAGGAGGGAGCCCAATGTGAGACTCTATCCCAAACCCTGGGATCATGACCTGAGCTGAACGCAGAAGCTTAACTGACTGAGCCACCCGATATTGAGGGAGTTTTAAACAAACAATTGTCATAATCACATTCGTGTCAGAGAAAAAAAGAGTCTGAAAACAGTGTTGAGAACAGATTGCAGGAGAGCATCACAACAAAAAGAGAACAAGATGAAAACCAGTCAGAGCAGGGAATAAGAATGAGACTGGTTATAGAATATAATTCAAATGTGTATTTCCATAAAGTCCTTGGGCATTGTAGTAAATGTTTGACATCTGCATCTCCAGAAAAGAAAAAAAAAAAAAAAACCAGCCCTGATTTTTAACATTTGTTGATTTCCATTCTATAAATATTCCCATCATGGCCAATTTGAAGCTACCAACATGTATTTGAATGCAGAGATGGGAAGACAGGTGCAGAAGCACACGCACGCACACACACTTTTCATTTTCTTAATGGTGTCATTTGTAGCACAAATATTTATAATTTAGATAAAGTCCAATTAATTGATTTCTTCTTTTCTTGCTTGTGCTTTTGGTGTCATATATAAGAAATCATTGCCTAATCCAATGTCATAAGGATTTATACTTATGTTTTCTTCTAAAAGTTTTATCATTTTAGGTCTTACATTCAGGTCTTTGATTCATTTTGAGTTAATTCTTTTTAAATGGTAGGAGGTAAGGGTCCAAATTCATTCCTTTGCATATGGAATGAATTGGCTATCCAATTTTCCTAGCAGGTTCATAAGAGGGTTTTGGTTTGGGTTTCTATTTTATAAAGAGGAGAGACCTGCATCATCATATTTTTATGCTGAGGAGAAATACGCTATGGAGAATAAGAGGTTAAGAATGCATCCTGATTAATGAAAAGATTCAGAACTGAGAATACAAATGATGGAATGAGCCACAAAAAAACACCTCATCTACAAAACTAGAAGAAAGCAAGAAGCAGGGAGGGTACAATTAAGTTTTTGGTAGGTGACCATCTTAAAGTTAGGCAAATTCCTACTTGATGGCCTCCTATTGAAGCTAGGAACCAGATAATCTCATATTAAGCCAAAGTTTTAAACAGTAAAGTTTTTAAATGGCCATTGAGAAGATCATTAGGGAGCTTTCTTGGAATTCACAAAATTATGAGGCAGATTTCAAGTCACAGGAAGTTGTAAGCTAGGTATGTACAAGGCATCAATAGGCACAATTAGATTTGTGTCTGTGCACTCAGCAGTGGAAGCATATACCTAAGAATATGGATATCTGTGGGGTTTGTCTGTCTAGTTTTGTTTTTTCTTACTCCCAGTATCTTTTTATTTTTCCAGCTTATTGAGATATAATTGGCACATAACACTTGAGTGTAAGGTATACAATGCTTTGATTTGATACACTTAGGTATACTGCAAAATGATTACCACAGTAGCTTTATCTAACACCTCCATCATGTCACATAATTACCATTTCTTTTTTGTGGTGGGAATATTTAAGATCTTCTCTCTCAGCAAGTTTCGAGTATATAATACAGTATTATTAACTATAATCACCATGCTACACACTAGATTCCATGAAATTAATCATCTTATATCTGGAAGTTTGTAACCGGTGGCCAACATCGCCCCACTTCCCCCACACTCCAGGCTCTGGCAACCACCATTCTACTATCTCTTGCAATTAGTTCAGCTGTGTAGGATTCCACATATCATACATGATTTGTCTTTCTCTGTCAGGTATTTCATTGTTTTACACGAGTTCCCTGGTAAGTTATAAGCTTTCATTCTTATGCTTTTAAGATTCTTTGTATCTGAGCTTTGACAATTCTGTTATAATGTGTGGAGAGGATCTCTTTGAATTTGGAAATCCAAATCACTCCCCCAGATTTGAGAAGTTCTCGGTCATTTCTCTCAATATGCTTTCTCTTCCCCTCTCCCCCTGTTCCTTTCTAGAACTTAACTGATTCACAAATTGATCCTTTTGATGGCATCCCAAAAACTACATAGCCTTAAATTGACTTATTCATTTTTTTTCCTTTCTTCTCCTCTAACTGGATAATTTCCAAGTTCTTAATTTTAATCTCAGTGAAACTCTGTTCTGCTTGATCCAGTCTGCTGTTGACTCTATTTACTGCATTTTTTCATTTCATTCATTGCATTCCCTAGCTCCAGAATTTGCTTTGTTCTTTCTTATTATTTCTCTTTGTTAAACTTCTCATTTTGGTTGTGTATTATTCTCCTAATTTCAATTAATTTTTTTCTTTTTTTGGGGGGGGCTCGTTGAGTTTCCTTGAAACAGTTCTTTTGAATCCTTTATCTGATAAATCAGAGCTCTCCAAGTGTTTAGGTTTGGTTAGCAGGAGGTAACTGTGATCCTTTGGTGTCATCTTGTGTCCTTGGTTTTTCATGTTCCTTAAAATTTTGTGTTGCTATCTTCATATTGGAAGTCGTAACCATCTCCTTCAGTTCTAATAACTGACCACTCCAATGTATCCAAATTCACATTTTTTTCTCTTACAGAGCAGAGCACTGGAACTTCTCTGGAAATCTGAACTACCACAAAGGCTCTCTCATTTTCTAAGTCATTGTTTCCAGAGCCAAGAGTGATCTTCATCAAGAGGGGCTGAAGCCAGTACATTGGCCACTGCAAGGTCCACAGCCAGGACTGAGGTTTAACTTCCTATTACCCAGTGCACAGATCAGCAAGACTGCTCCTGGGTCCCTTGAAGTACGATGCTGGATCATCAGTCCCCTCAAAGACATTCTTAGCTATGGATGCATGCCAAATTTTTGTTGTTGAGGACGAGAACAAAAACAAGGGATGTCTTTGCCACTATGATGCTGGTATGGCTCCACTAACTGTCTTGGTTAACTAAAATGTTACAGGAGCCTCCTTAGGATATACAGAATGACTCAGGATTTGTATTACAGCAGTGGTGTATCAAGCAGCACTTGAGAGCAGTGGCTCTCAAAGTGTGGTCCCTGGAGTAGCATCAACAAGCACCAGAACTTGACAGAAATGGAAATTTTCAGGCCCCACGACAGACCTACTCAATCAGAAACTCTGGGAGTGGGGTCCAGCACTCTATTCTGCAAGCCCTCCATGTGACTCCAGAATACGGACAGTTGGATTGAAACAAAGTTGGGTTGTCCATGCACTAATATTGAAAAGGGACAAGGAGGTTGAGGAACCTCAGACAACTGAGATGGGAAATTTCGAGTGTCTTAGGTGGAAAGTGAAAAACAAAAGGATTTTAATAGTTGGGGAAACTAAAGGAGAACAGGAGCCAACGTGAGATAGAAGCACAGGTCTAACATCCCCAAAGGCAAGAGAAACAAAAGATAAAATGAACTTATGGGACTTCATCAAGATTAAAAGTTTCTGCACATCCAAGGAAACAGTCAGAAAAACTAAGAGGCAGCCCACGGAATGGGAGAAGATATTTGCAAATGACACTACAGATAAAGGACTGGTATCCAAGATCTACAAAGAACTTCTCAAACTCAATACACGAGAAACAAATAAACAAATCAAAAAATGGGCAGAAGATATGAACAGACACTTTTCCAATGAAGACATACAAATGGCTAACAGACACATGAAAAAATGTTCAAAATCATTAGCCATCAAGGAAATTCAAATCAAAACCACACTGAGATACCACCTTACGCCAGTTAGAATGGCAAAAATAGACAAGGCAAGAAACAACAATTGTTGGAGAGGATGTGGAGAAAGGGGATCCCTCCTACATTGTTGGTGGGAATGCAAGTTGGTACAGCCACTCTGGAAAACAGTGTGGACGTCCCTTAAAAAGTTAAAAATTGAGCTACCCTATGACCCAGCCATTGCACTACTGGGTATTTACCCCAAAGATACAGACGTAGTGAAGAGAAGGGCCATATGCACCCCAATGTTCATAGCAGCAATGTCCACAATAGCTAAATCGTGGAAGGAGCCGAGATGCCCTTCAACAGATGACTGGATTAAGAAGTTGTGGTCCATATATACGATGGAATATTACTCAGCTATCAGAAAGAACGAGTTGTCAACATTTGCTACAACATGGACGGCACTGGAGGAGATAATGCTAAGTGAAATAAGTCAAGCAGAGAAAGACAACTATCATATGATTTCTCTCATCTATGGAACATAAGAACTAGGATGATCGGTAGGGGAAGAGAGGGATAAAGAAAGGGGGGGGGTAATCAGAAGGGGGAATGAAACATGAGAGACTATGGACTATGAGAAACAAACTGAGGACTTCAGAGGGGAGGGGGGTGGGGGAATGGGATAGACCGGTGATGGGTAGTAAGGAGGGCACGTATTGCATGGTGCACTGGGTGTTATACACAACTAATGAATCATCGAGCCTTACATCGGAAACCGGGGATGTACTGTATGGTGACTAACATAATATAATAAAAAAATCATTAAAAAAAAAAAAAAAAAAAAAAGAAGCACAGGTCTACTGGAAGTAAAGGAGTGAGACATTTTTGAGACCATTCTCCATTTTTGAGAGTCCAAGCCCACCCTTCTCCTGGTGTCTTACAGAGTCTCAGCAGCAAGGCTTTAGCTAGAAAGGATCATCGAGCTTATTTTGTAAACAAGATCAAAATCCTATGAACAGGAGTAATAGCGAAACTGCCACCCATGATTGCATTCTGCCCATCCTTTACTTTACTTCATAAGATATGCAGTGAGATGAACACAACAGTTCAACCCTAGTAGATTTACTCAGGGTATCTATAATTTCATTTTTATCTAAATGCTAACCTCTGGTTACAATTAACCAACAGCTATTTGCTAAGTAAATATTTAATAAGAATATTTACAATAGTCATACTGAGTAATGAGGCTTCCCATCACATGAGGCACCAGTCCACACCGAATGATGATTAAACAGTAGGTAAAAAGTGACTTTATTATTGCTTTGTTTTCTTCAGTTCTACTCAAAAAAGCATGAATTTCAGTATCATTATTTCATATGATTTGCTTTATCAGAAGAAATTCACAAATGAGACTGAGGAATCATTTGATTTTGAACCAACTTAAAGTGGAAATCATTGTTTGATCCAGGGACCCCAAAGAGTCTGTCTTCAAGCTGAAGGATAAAGTAAACAATAAGATCTTTGTAGCCTAAGTTCACCTGAGAGAACATAATTTAAAATAAGTTTGTAACAATGTTGACAACTTACATGAAAGAACACAGGAGTTGTATACTATCATTGCTAAATTTATTTTTAAATTATTTTTCACAATCATTAGAGGTGCCAGACAGATGTTAGTGGCAGAAAATTTACTTTTTGTCCTACTTAAATTTTTTTTAAGATTTTATTTATTTGACAGAGAGACAGACAGCAAGTGAGAGAGGGAACACAAGCAGAGGGAGTGGGAGAGGAAGCAGCAGGCTCCCAGCAGAGCAGGGAGCCTGATGCAGGGCTCAATCCCAGGACCAGCCCTGAGCCTAAAGCAGACGCTTAACGAGGGCGCCATTGAGGCGCACCCTATTTAAATTTTCTAACATCACATTTCATGGTCCACAGTGAAATCAGAAATTGGGTCATCTAGTGATTCTGAAAAGATCTGATCAAACTGAAAGAAACATTATTTGGAATCCAGTAAGGAAAAATAAACCATTTATCTAAACTATGTCTAGCTGGTAAAAACAGAATTCAAAACATCAAAAGATACCCACAAGACATTTTTAAGTGAGCTGATGGCTGATGCCAGTCTACAAAGGGTTTTGCACTTCATTTATATGAGCTATTCCTGAAAGGGAGGAGAGCTCATTAGGACACAAGTAGTGATGATTAGGGAAGATTTCAGGTTAGGTTACTGATTTGACTCAGTTTGATATAACCTGGCACAAAGCCACTCTTGGGAGTCAGCAAGACAGAAACACTATCCCATATACAACAGATATTTATTTTACACAAGAATGCATTTGTCACATTTCAGGAAATGCAGCCTTAAACTATAATTTATTTTGTCATCACTTCAAAATCTTAAATCTTTGCTGTATTTTTGTTAATTACAGTTGAACTCAGTGAGGTAAAAACTAACCCTCCCTCCTCTCATTGCTTTCAAACAAAATCTGACTCTTCTTTCCAATTCTTAAAAATATTGCCAAAAAAAGTATCTAAAACTTGAAAATCAGGCAAAAAGGTGGACAGTTTATCCCATCACTGTTGTACAGAGGCAAAAACCACTCGGTATTATCTACCTGATTTAAGTTCCAAGAAACAGTAAAGTTACTTGTAAATATGCAGTTTTTTGTATATGAGCAATGTAAAGAATTCTTCTCTAATAAAACATAAACTTAATGGCTCTGTTATAACCAGAGCTCCTAATGGCTCTGTTAGACATTTATCAATTTTGTATCTAACCCAGCAATCTTATCCTGCTATAAATACGCTAACTTCTAAAATGTTCTTTGACTCAGTTAAAACATCTTACTGGTTCCTTCCTTAATAAGTTAGTTAAAAACTTTCACATTCTAAATTTGCATAGAGTTATGATTTTACCTTTTTGAAAGTTAAACTTTAACAGCAGCTTGGGTGAAATTCATAGCTCTATGGATTTTCTACCAGAAAATTTTCAATCTAGTCTAGATTAAAACTATAATCTCTCATTTAATTTAAATCTCCTCACCTTCCTCTCATCACTACTCAGGCCACATTCTAAGACTTAAAGTGGGGAGGGGGGTTGGTCTGCATTTTATTCTTCCTGCTTTTCCCTGAATGTGTTGTTTTGTCCTCAATAGTGTTAGAAACTGAGAGAAAGAAAGGAAAATGGTGGCCCTCTGTCTCTATTTAACTGTCTCTACTACAGTCTTGGGGGTGGTACGTTGTGTGGCAGGCACACAAATACTAGTGCTCCCAATGGGATCATGTTTGAGTTCTATGACAAGTATCATGGGTAGGGAACACACGGCTCAGGCCCCTCATGTGGAAGATACCCTCTGGCTTGATATCTTCTTATTCCATTCCTGAACATTAGACCTCAGTTACACATCCTGCTTTATTCTTATGCACTATACCCTTAAGCAGAGTACCAAAATTATGGCTCACACCCCTTGAACCATGGGAAACTCATGAGTCTGTGCCCCGCCACCGACTTAATCTATTTTCCATTGCTCAGATAGGTACTAGGCAGATTAAGTCTATCTTTAACCAGGGTGGAAGTGCCAGTCTACCCTTTCACAGACTCCCCAATCTGGAAAAGTGACTCTGTTAGAGCCCTCTTCTTTTGGTTTGTGTGGTAGGCGGTATTATACCTCTTTCAAAGATGTGCACAACCCAATGCCAAGAACCTGGGACTATGTTACATTACACGGCAAAGAATGAAGGTTGCAGACGCAATTAAGGTTGCTAAACAGCTGACCTTAAAATTGGGAGATTATTCTGGATTATCTGCAATCACAAGACTCTGTGAAAGCAGAGGGAGGCAGAAGAGTCAGAGTCAGAGTCAGAGTGTTATGATGTAAGACAGTCTCAACCCATGCTACTGGCTTTGAAAATGAGGAAGGGGACCATGAACCATGGAATGTGGGCAGCCTGTAGCAGCTGGAATATAGGCAAGGAAATGGATTCTCTCCTAGAGCTTCCAGAAAGGAATGCAGTCCTGCTGACACCTTAATCTTAGCCAGTGAGGCCCATTTTGGACTTCTGAACTACAGAACTATGAGATAATAAATCTGTGTTGTTTTAAGCCACTAAGTTTGTGATAATACGTTATGGCAGTGGGAGGAAACTAATACAACTTAAAGAGGCTCGAAGAGCCCACTAATTCATTTTCCCTTCCTGTCCTCACAGTCTGATATCCAAAGATGCTCAAATTCCTAGTCTTCTGCTTACACAGGTAGTGGGAGACAGGGGAACTGAAGCATATAGGATTCCCCCACCCCTAGAAAGTGTGAAAGAGATGTGTCAAACTCCATAGTCTCTCTTTTGAATGTGGCAGCCATTGTTTCAGCTTTGGGAATTCAACTGCAATCTTAAGATGATAGGAAGGGATCTAGCTAGCTAGACTCAACATGGGAGAAAGAGGAATGTGGCCTAAACACCTGTTGCTAACATGCCTTTTAGGTGTCAACATCTCATCTTGGGTACTTGTTTAAAATATTGACTAATGAACCTTATTCCAAACCTTTCTAATCAGTATCTCTGGGAATGAAAGCCCAAAGCACATGTTCTATACCTTCCAACACTCAAACCCTGCCATAAAGGATTACATGTTTTCACCTCGCTTCTCACTATTATAGAAACCTAGAAGCCTACAAGCAGAGCTTTTGTTTTAACAGCTAGAAGGGATCTGCAGCCATATTTGACAGATCAAGAACCTGAGAACTAGACAGGATAAGTGATTTGACTAAAGACACATACATGACTGACAAAGTAGGGGCTAGACAACAGATACTTTGCCTTCTGCTCCCACACCCTTTATTCTTATTTGAGGTCACCTCTCTTGAAATCAAAAGGGAATACTGCCTTTTAGAAGAAAATGCATTTATTATAGGCTTGTTTCATTTCCACAGTAGCTCCTTTTTAATTATTGGTGTTTCAATGAATGTGTCATTATAATCCTATACCAGCCGTGAGATTTGTAAGTACTTATTCCTCAACATTTCTTAGCCAAACAATTACATAGGCTCTCTTCTCTTTTTGGGTCTGACGTTTTATTGTTGGGTTAATGGGGAGCATACTGAGCTGTCCTCCACATAGGATAAGTGGTAAAATTCAACTAATCTCAGATTTCTGTTTCTGCCACGGAGAATGTTTTACATGTCAATAGTCACCACTGAATTTACTGTTAGAAGAAGTTAAAAGGTTTGCTTTGATCCTGGAAGCCTGTCATTAAAACTCCTGCCAATTGGCAAAAACTTGAAAGGTTTGCTTCTCAGCACTGAACACTAGGAAAGTTTAGTCAATTAGACTTGGCTTGAATTTTTTTTTTCCTCAGGATGAATTTTCTACTTTGAAAAACTCCCCAGAAGAATGAATTAATAAGATGTCAAAGAAAGGAAAACTCAGATCTAAAGTGAACATGGACAAAGGTATCATTATATATAAAAGGGGCAGACACCAAGCCTGACTTTTCCAAGAAGAGAGATGTCTTTAGCACTTAAAAACAGACCTAACTGCTAAAACCACCTCAACCCACTTCCTCCCTCTTTACCCTTTCTTCTTGCATGTGGTGTGCAAACCAAATACAAGTCATATTTCCATTAGCTTTAATATTCATTGAGAAGAACACCATCCCACTATGCCTCCCTGTGGTACTATCCTCAGAAATCAAACCTCCCATTCCATTTGCCAGTGGTTCTCGTGACTGTGTTAACCCCAAGGAGGACTGAGATTTGCAGGAAACATCCAGCCTTGGTTTAGGATTCTTTATGTTTTCATAGTCCCTCTTCCCTGGCAGTCTGGATAAATCTTTTTTTACAATTTTCTGTTGTAGAAACTGGAAACCTTTCTCAGCTGTACTACAGGCAATAAATAAAAAAGTCAATGAACAGGAAAATGGAATCATTAATTGTATATATCATAATATATTTTATATATGTTTATATATAATATGTTATAATCATTAAGTTGCATATGTTATAATATGATTGGGTCTGAACTTGGTGCCATGGTTTTTCCAGTTTATTCTCATACAGCTATT
Source organism: Ursus arctos (assembly GCF_023065955.2). NCBI lineage: Eukaryota > Metazoa > Chordata > Mammalia > Carnivora > Ursidae > Ursus > Ursus arctos. Next base: position 53,281,431 of record NW_026623100.1, on the reverse strand, counting down.
TTGGTGAACTCTAAAAATAAAGCTAAAGAGGCATGTTCCAAATACAATGGCTTCTCCCCAACATGCCTTATGTGCACATTAATTCAATCACTCTTCTTTGACCATTACATCAAATCAGTCACCAAATCCTCTTGTTTCAACCTTTCAATATGTCTCGAATTTGCTTTCTTTCTCTTAAGCTTTGTTACACAACTACACACTAACAAATACCTCATTGTAGCAGACACCTCTGAATCTGTCTCCATTATTCTGAATCTCTGTCTTCACCACCACACCACTGCCAGATGAATATAGTTAAGATACTAGATAAAAACAAGTGTCCCTTCTCTGTCAATGACACAAGAGAATGCACTAAGATTTGATATTATCTGACCCCACCATAGCTAAATTTTTCTTCTAGCTCATTCTATTGGTGCTCAGATCTTTCATGCATGCTTCCCATTGTGCCTAGGTTCAAGTTCTTTGCTGAAAACTTTAAATGCTCTTATCTACTAAACAAGTCATCATTAGCCTTAAAGTTCAAGAGATTCTATGAAACTTTCTTTAAACATTTCTCATCTACTTCTCTCTTTTCTGAAATCCAATTTTAGTTACAATAAATAAGTTCTATTGACATTGTATTTTCTTTTTTTAAAAAATATTTGAGAGAGAGAAAAAGAGAATGAGCATTGATGGGGGGAGGGGGGGGGGAGTCTTGAACACACTGCACTGAGCGATTTCAGGACCCTGAGATCATGACCTGAGCCAAAACCAATAGTAGATGCTTAACCGATTATGCCAGCTAGGCACCCTGAACATTGTGTTTTCTGGTATTTGTCTCGTTTATATTTGTTGGGCCCTAATTTCTAAGATTTTTGAGATTTTAAGTATAAGAACTTTACTTGGGAACTTCACATTTTCTTGGATTTATCCTTCTATTTTAAACAACTAAAGACAATGGGGGAAATACTGGAAATAACAGTTCTCAGGCACTGGAAAATAAACAGCACAGGACTATGATGCCTGAGTAAAGGAAAACAAATGAGGTGTGCCCTAAGATTGCCCCAATTTACTGCCAAGAGGAAGTCTGCAGACTGAAGCACAGGGAGGGGGAAGCCAAACAGAACTTGGAAGTTTCCCTGAGTTGAGGGAATAGACTAGAGAATTTGTGGAGCCCAAGGCAGTTAGGATCAATAGGATAAAGTATCAGACAGAAATGAGCTAACTAGAAAAGCTCCGGAGACCTTCAGAGTTCTTTTCAAGCCCTCAGTGGAGTATTGATCAGCTCATGTTTGTGAAAAAAATGACTCAAAGCCAGAGAAAAGACCACCACATACGTAGAGTCAGAACACAACCCAGAAAAGTAATTAAAAATGCATCAGACCTTAAATGTGAGAGCAACACTGTAAAATTTAGTAGAAGACCTAATGCGATCTTGAGAAAGGCAAAGTTTTCTTAAATAAAACACAGAAACTACAAACTATATGGGGAAAGGATCAACAAATCACACTTCATCAAATTTACGGACCTTTCCACTTTACAAAACATTGTTACAAAACAAAAAGGAAAGCCACATTCTGGGAGGATACAGTTGGAAAACATATTTTTATGAAACATTTATACTGAAAATATATAAAGAATTCTCACAAATTCTTAAATGTCTACAGCAATTAGACATAGAAAGGTAAAAAACTTGAAATAATCCAAGTGTTCATCAACTGGAGATTGTTAAACAAACTGTGATACATCTTTACAATGGAATATTCCTAAGTAAAAAAAAAAAAAAAAGAACTGATAAATGCAACAATATGCCAAGCTGGCCCCAAAGGCTACATACTCTTTTCTGTCCTTTCTGGTTTTCCTCTCTTTAAGTGTTTTCCCCTTCTCGTGTATTTTGCCATTTTTGATGTTGTTCCATAGGTCTCGGGTTCTTTCTTTTGTCTTCAATTTGTTTTCTCCCTGTTCTTCACAGTATATAATTTCTATTGATATATCCTCAAGCTCACTGATTTAGTTTACCATTTCATATCTGCTATTGGGTCCCTATTGTGATCTTTTTTTATTTGGAGATTGTACTTTAAAATTCTAGGAACCTCCTCCCTTTTTTTAGTTTCTATTCATTTATTGAGATTCATTCTTTGTCGAGTAATTCTTAATTACATTCTCTTTAAATTCTACAAACAAGGCTTTCTCTAATTCTTTGGACATATTTAAAAAAGCTACTTTGAAGCTTTTCTATAATAAATCCAACATCTCAGCACACTCAAAGTCAGTTTCTATTGTCTCATTACTTTCCTGATTATGTCACACTTTCCTGTTTCCTTACATGTTTTATATTTTGTTTTTGCTCTTGCTGTTGTTAAAACTGAACATTTAGACAATATATTGCAGCTGCTCTGGATTTTTATTTTTCCCCTGAGGGTTTTTATTGCTGTTTTATTTTCTTAATTTATTTAACATGCCTGGACATAATCTACAGAATCTGTCACACTCTTGGCATGTGTTTGCTGAGGACTCTCATCATTTTTTTAAAAAATTCTTGTTTTTATTTCATTAGCCTAACTTCCTAAAGGTCACCCATGTGTCCTTTTTAACATAGTGGTCAGTTAATAATTGCTATGAGGTTGTGCTCAAAAACTCTGATCTAGTAAGGCTCCAATGCTTGGCTGGTTAAATTATGTGTGGGGTGGAAAATATATTCAAAGTTCAGGCAGTTTTCAAGTTTGACCTGGCTTTTCCTTTCTTCTGGCTCACTGGCATCTCCCCTACATGTGCATACAGGTTTCCAGTCATCCAGTGTGGAGAATTTGGACTCTCAGATTTCTTCTGTGTGTGTAGCATCCAAAGCAGTGAGGGATACATGAAAAACTTGTGTGGTCCCTCCCTGTCTTTTCCATTTTTAGGATTTCTGGTGAGTCTGCTGCACTTAGGGTTCCCACAAAGGACTGCAATCTAAGGCTAGCAAAGTGGCAGTCTTTTCTACTCCTTTTCCACAAAGTGTGCTACTTTTGCTGACCTTATCACTCGGTGTGTGTTTTTTGCACTCAATTCCAAAGCAAGTCAGCTCCCTCCAAGCAGCAAAGGTTCTGGTTTTCAGGTCCAGCCCTACCTGGTAGAAATACCAAGCTGGACAAGGGAAAAGAAGAAGGAAACATTTATCCTTTAGTTCTTGTTTTTCATTGGTCCAGGGTGATTCCACCAGTGTTAATTCATATTTTTCCATACTTCCTGGGTGCACATGTATGCATGCTAGTGTGCTCAATGGGCAAGAAAGGAGAAACGTATCTCACAAATCCAAGAATGGTATGGAGGCACCAGTATTAAGCCAGCTGAAACCTGTGCTAACTGGTCACCAGACAAGAGGAATAGGCAGAACTTGAAAGGTTTGAAATGCTGAACAAGAGGATTCTGATACAAAGACATCATGAAAACTTAAATAGAGTAATATATCTTATTCTTGGGTAGGAATACTAAATATCATAAAGATTTTAGGGTTTTTTTTTTTCAAATGTATCCATAAATTCACATAAAATTCCATAAAACCTCACAACATTCTTTGACAAGCTGATTTTTAAAAAATTTACAAGAAAAAAAATCACCAAAGAATTCTGATTCTGCATTCTCCGAAGAATTCTGAACTTTCCTGAAGAAAAACAATAAATTGGGGATAATACTCAACAGGCATAACAAAAAACAAAAAGCCGTTGGGGAACTGGCATAAGGAGAGATGCATTAAATAACAGAACACAATTAAGAGCTCAAAAGCAGACCCATCCATATAGAAGTTACAATATAATTTATTTACAACATAATTAACATTGCAACTCAATTGAGAAAACATAGCGCTCTCAATAAATGGTGCTGAGACAGTAAGTTTTCCATATGGAACTAATGTAACGAAATTTTATATCACATTATAAACAAATTGCAAATGAATTAGGACTCAAATATTAAAGAAAAATTAAAAATCAGCTATAAGTCGTTAAAGGAAATATATGGTTGGTAATGACATAAGGATAGATTGATTAAACTGGATTAAAAAATAACACTGATAGTATACACCACGAAAAAGTAAATATATATATATTCATTACATTAAAATAAGGACTCCTGCTCATTAAAAGACACTATAATGAAAGTGAAAACCCATGCAACAAACTGGAAGAATTTGAAAAAAAAATAATATATAAATTGCCAAAAGACTAACATGCTGAATTCTAAAATGATTCCACAAAATCAATATGAAAAAGATAAACAACCCAATAGAAAAATCATCAAAAGAGATGAAGGAAGCAGAAGTGATCCATTATATTGATTTGATCCACTAATAGATTTGGATTCAGAGTTTGGAAAAACACTACTCTAGACTAGATTCAGAGATTTGAAGAATTAGTGTCAACCAAAATATATTGTCTCTACTCTGTATTGTTCACTTGCAAAAGAATGCCAGAATATGTACAGCATTCCCAAAATAATCATTTTTTTAAGTTTAAAAAGTCACCACATTGAAACAATTAAAGTATGTAATAAAATATTTAACCCTTGCTTCATTCCTCCCTGCCTTTACCGCCTCTCCGGAAGTAGTTTTTGTATATATCCTAGACTGTGCATATGTCTGTGCTTTTAAAATCTTTTCCTACACTTTTACAATGCACATATGTATAATAGTATTAAAATTATTGTATCATAATTATCTGTAACCTTACTTTTTCACTTAATCAAATATTACAAATATCTTCCAACATTAGCACGTCTACTGATTTTGTCGAATCTACAGTACTTGAGAGTTTTGAATTTTATATCTTAGGAGAAAGTGTCAGCACAAGATTGACTCAGTTGCATCGCTTTTTAAAAAGAGTGATTATTTTATTGTAGCTACATTTCAAAGCTTTAGGCAGATCTACCTAATAATATCTTTGTCAGGAATATCTGATGCACACATTCTATTCAATTCTGCAATAATCTAGAACACAGGTTATTCAAAGCTGGGAAATTTTCAAATTGTACTTTCAGACAAAGAGGGCATTTTCTAGGTGAATTTAATTTTATTTTTTTAATAGCTATTCAAATGAAATTCAAAGATACATATTTCCTCATAGAGGTGATAAAAAATACATTGCCTAGAGTTGAGATATGTGAATCAGGAGCTAAGCCATGTGTGAAAACACATTGTAGAGGCAACTTGACGAATATCTGAATTACTGACAGCTATGCTGAACTATCGGCTTAAAATAGACACTTAGTTAATATTGCCTTCAGATGAATAAAGAACCATCTTCTTACACATACATACATACATGTGAAAACAAACTGAAGCAAACGGTGCTTATTTCCATAACTTAACTTTCTCTACAGAAGAAAACCGACCCCTTCACGATCATCCAGAAAGAGTACAGCAGTTGTTGTTGGGCTTATCGGAGTAAATGTCTGGCCTAGCTTTTCTTATAGATTTGAATATTTCACTTTTTGCAACTTTCTGAAAATCAGCAGTCTAACTTATCTATCTATGCTGACTTTAACATTGCCCCTTGACGCTTCCCGCAGTGTCAAATTCAGTTGATAAAAAAATGAAAGGAATTTAGACCTGGATGGGGTAAAGAATTACAAATGCTTCAACTGCCTCTCCCCTTCCTTTCTCTTGATATATGTGGATCATGGCAGGTGAGTGCAGATGTGGCTTCAAATCCTTCTCAACACAGCACTTCAGGAAGCCCCTACTGATATATCAGAGTTGACAGACAAGATGAATTCTGCTGGCCTTCCCTGAAGATCTGCTGTCAAGTGACATTCTGACTTTAGGCAAGTCTCTCTTTTGTGTCTCATTTTTTCAGAGCACAGTGTAACTAATTATATCTATCTCCCAGGATTGTTGTGAAGAAGATATGAAAAAAAATTGCAAGGAATAGCCCAATTTGTTATATAACAATTGATCAACATTTGTTGAGTGAATCCATAGAAAGATAAATGGAACTTAAGTTTTAAAAAAACTTAAATTATAACTTAAAACTTGAGGATATAGAAGCTTTAGGAGCTTTCCCTCACTTTTTTTTTAAACTTTTAATTATGGTAAAATGCATTTAACAGAATTCAGCGCCTTCACCATGTTTAAGTATACAGCTCAGCAGAATTAAGTACATTCATATTGTTGTGCAACCAATCTCTGGGACTTTTTCATCTTGCAAAATTGAAACTCTATATTCTTTAAACAATAAAACCCCATTAGCCTATCCTCCCAGCTCTTCACAACCTCCATTCTACTTCATGTGTCTATGAATTTAACTACTCTATAGACCCCATTTAATTGGAATCATACAGCTTTTGGGTTTTTTGAACCTGGTTTATTTTACTCAATTTAACATCCTCAGTTCATTCATGTTGTAGCATGAATTTCCTTCCTTTTTAAGGCTGAATAATATTCTATTGTATGTATACGGAATATTTTGTTTATTCATTTATCAGTTGATAAACACTTGGCTTACTTACACCTCTGGGCTAATGTGAATAATCCTGCTATGAACATGCATGTACAAATACCTCTTTGAGTTTCTGTTTTAAGTTCTTTTGGATATATACCTGAAAGTGGAATTACTGAATCATATGTTAACCCTATTTTTAACCTCTGAAGAACTGCCATACCGTTTTCTGGATCATATGGTAAGAGTATGTTTAATTTTGTAGGAAACTGCCAAAGTTTCTTCTCTTCTCTTTTTAAAAAAAGATTTTATTTATTTGACAGAGAGAGACACAGTGAGAGAGGGAACACAAGCAGGGGGAGTGGGAGAGGGAGAAGCAGGCTTCCCACTGAGCAGGGAGCCTGATGCGGGGCTCGATTCCAGGACCCTGAGATCATGACCTGAGCTGAAGGCTTAATGACTGAGCCACCTAGGCGCCCCGCTATAATTTATTCTAAACTGTACCATTTTACATTCCCACCAGCAATGAATGAGAGCTCCTACTGCTCCACATCCCTGCCAACATTTGGTGTTGATAGTATTCTGGATTTGGCCATTGTAATAGATGCATAGTGGTATCTCATTGCTTCAACTTCTGTTTCCCAGATGATATAGTATGTAGAGCGTCTTTCTATGTGCTTATTTGCCAATCTGCATATCTTCTTTGGGGAAAAGTCCATTAAGGTCCTTGGCCCATTTTTTAATCAGGTTGTTTCTTTTCTTAATGTTGTGTTTAAGAGTTCTTTGTATATTTTAGACAACAATCCTTTATCAGATGTGTCTTTTACAAATACATTCTCACAGTCTGCGGTTTCTCTTCTCATTCTTTTGACATTGTCTTTTGTAGGACATTTTTAAATTTGAATGAAGTCCAGCTTATCCATTATTTCTTTCATGAATCCAACCTTTGGTGTTGTATCTAAAGAGCCATCCCCATACCCAAGGTCACCTAGGTTTTCTCCTATGTTATCTCTAGGAGTTTTATAGCTTTGCATCTTACATTTAGGTCAGTGATTTAGGATTTCACTTTGTATCATAAATTTCAAAAGCAAAAACAAAACAAAAGCAAAGGCTATTCGTTCCTCATCTTGGACAAGAAATCAGCTGACTTTTTCTGAAATTCTAAAGGCAAAAAAATATGCCTTTGAATTTTTATATGGCCCTTTTCCAAAAAATCAGATATTATACAAAGTTCAACTATTGGAAAGATTTGTCCTCTTTCCTCAGACCTCTGACATTTTTCTTACTCCTGTATCGCAGAGCTCTATAATATGACACATTAATATAACTAAAAGCTAGCTGAAACTTTTCATAAAAGGAGAGAAAGGAAATATAGATGTTCGAGAGGTATTGTCAATTCAGAGAAATCATTACCCTTGGAAGAAGAATAATGTGAAAATATTTTATCCTAAAATAGAAGGAATAAGAAACACAAGGCAACCTCTTTAATGATGCAAATCTAAAATCCAAACACCCTCGATGAGGGACACAGGTAAAGTAAAATATTTATGTGTATTATGATGATGAAGTCTGATTTGTTACTAAATGTTGGATTAGATTCTCCTATGTGCTTTGTCACTGTATATTAGCATTGTCTTCTACGCATTATTTATGGCCAGGACCTATCTTTGTATCACCTGTATGATTAAAGTGTTAAAAAGGAAGGACATGATAGATCATGGCAATTTAACATTATGCTTAAGTATCAGATTACCAGGCCTGAAAGAATCCTACAAAGATTAATTTCCCCACAAGTGTTCTTATTTGATTTGTAAGATAAGTTTTTCAGTCACAAGAAAATTGGGTAGAGACAAAGAAAAGGCCAATATTTAGCTCTGGATCTTTTACCTGCCAGCCGAATCTAATTATTTTATTCTAACACGAAAACATGAACAAAGAGCCTCTGTTTAGTGCTACGACTGCCAACTGTGTCTGCTCCTTTACAGATAACAAGGGCAAGAAGTACAAGAAGGGCCAAGAACTGGGAAGAGGCAAAATAGAGCTTTGGAAAGATAAAGGTCTTCACAACTTGAAATTGTACATATAATATGAATCCCTCATACCTATCTTCATCCAAGGAATAAGAAGGAATACATGATGAAAAAGCTAAGTTTCCTCTAAGCCTAGAAACTTTAGAAATCAGAGTAAAGTACAGATAAATGTTATTTTTGGTACTTTTCTGAAAATTCTATTTCCCAGGGCTCCCAACTATTGTGGTGTTCACGACCATAACACATTAGCATAAGTGGAGACAGTACATTGGGCCAGGGGAAGAGGACAAAATAACTTCCTCAGAAAAACACTCTGGTTGACAGTCCTAGGAGGCAGAAAGCCAATAGATTCAGTGAAGATCATGGGTGTCCCAAACTAGTCATCTGATTTTCAAGAGGGATCATAAATCAGAGCTATTAAATAAAGTACAGTTCTAGTCAATCATCTCATAGATAGGAACAGAGGCAACTATAACACTGCCATTTTTTTTTTTTTTAATGACCTGAGTAGATTATGTTAACCTATTCTAGCCCCTGACTCTCACAGTAAAGTTTGGTCCTGTCTGATTCCTCCTCCTGATTCCAACTCCATATCAAGGATGGGTGAAGACAGCTCTTACTTGGCCAGCATCAGCTTTAGTAGAATGTGAGGACTGGGGAAGAAGTGGGAGATTCTGTATGTGTGGGGGCAGGGGGAGAATAAGGGAAAGACTGGGTAGTGTTACGGAGCTGGAAAAACCTTTAAAAGCCTGTTTTTTAAAAAAAATTTCTACTCTTAGTTGACCCCTGACTGGATAAAAGGAAAGACCATATGTTTCCTTTTTCTTTCATATTTTGTTTACTGTTTTGTCATTTTGTAAACACTTTAATTAACAGGTTGGAGATGAGTAAAATCAGGGTGCAGAATATTTAACAATATCATTATTCCAAGGCTCAGCCCTCTTTTGCCAGAATGATGCAATTTCGTCCTATCTGAATTTCTCCTTTGGCTTTAAGAACCAGCTGCCATTTTTTTATACTGCAGTGGTACTAATTCATCAGCCCACCCATGGCTTAGACTACTATGCCTCCCTCAATGGCATTGCTTAGCAGATGCTTGACTCAATACTGAAACTGAAGAGCTGGGAGAAGTCACTTACCTATCCTTGCAGTTCAAATCTGAAAATGTACCTTTTCCCTCACCTGGCAGAGGAAATGTTTTCCAGGACTAAAACATGGCTGTCCACCACACTGTGCCTGGCACCCCTTCTCAATTTCTGGTATCCTGCCACACTCAGGAGAGTGCTCAAACATCTCTTTCCGCTTCTCTGACACAGAAAGTCCTAGAGCCCCAAGGAGGCCACTCCTGGAACCCTGCTCTCTCCTGGAGACTGATCTTCTCCCTTTCTCTTTCAGTCTTTTGGTGTCCTCTGAATGTCACTAACAATCTCAACTTCATTTCAAATTCAATGAACTAACGTTACTATTATTGTTTGAGGTTAGGGTGTTCCCTTTGGTAGGTCCCCAGTACTTAATCTGATCTTCTTAAAATGTTTGTGAGGAACTGAGCTGCTAATATTGATATACTTTTATAGATTTGAAAACTGAAGCATCAAAAGACCAAATGACCTAGGCAAAAAGCATATCATATGGTTTACAAAATGAGACAACCAATGAATGGATGAGTAGATAAGTGAATGAATGACTTGCCCAAAGTGGCAGAGACAACCAGATCTTAGATTCCCTAGCACTTAGCTCATTCATCTCCCTTTCATATACAGAATTAAAATCTCTTGACCAAATATGAGTTGCATATGACACCTCAAGGGACTGTGCAAATAAAAAAAAAAAAAAAGAAAGACTTTGTACAGCACTATTAAGTTAAATCATTATATCCCCCATATCCTTTGGTTATTATATAGCACCTCTGGGCAGGTATTAGCTCCATTTTAGAAAAAGAAGCTGAGGCCCAGAAAAGGTAAGTATCTTGCCTAAGTGAACACAGCTAATTGGTGTTAGAGCTGAAATATCAACACAGATTTAATTCTAGGTCCTGTGCTTTTTTAGTAAATGAAATCAAAGCTCCGGCTGTCTCAACTTGCTCACCTCCAAAACAGAACACTTGTTTTGTGGCTAATAGAGTCTTGAAATGCTTCTAACAACTTTGAATTCTTTGGAAAATTAGGCAAACATACCTTCACCACAATAGTCATATTGATCCCCAACCCCCGTGGTCCTTTGTACTCCTACCCTACAGGCATTGTTGGTGGATAAGCCAGTTCAAAGAAGTTATCATTAAAATGTAAAATCTAATAGCTAGCAAGACTCCAAACTTCCCTGGGATATAGATTCAGTCACATTACTGAAGTCTACTGGAAACGTGACACTAATGACAAGAAGGAACTTTATAGCTCCTATTTTCCTTTGCTGACATTACAAATATAAAATCTCTCGTTTCCCTAAAAGTTCATCTACTTGATCTATGCTGCTGAGGCTACATATTTAGTACCTTTCTGGCAGCAGGAAGGATTCCGGCAGACACCAATGGGCCTGTTAGTCATACACAGGGAGAACTTATTCCAGACAGAGAAGTCACTGCTAATGTCCCCACCTTTATTCCATCCCCACACCTAGCCCAGCATGCACTCACCGGCAAAGACCAAGGACACTGGCTGGCTGTAGATGGATCACTAATCACACCATAAAGAATTAAGCCTCCCATGAAACAAAGGGAAATTGGACTGGAATATAGTTATTATGTACACTAAAACTGAAGAAAGACCCAAGGCACTGGAAATAAATGACCCCATGGAAAGAAATTACCACAACTCACTAAACTGTAGCTACCTGAATACAGAGAGCACTCTCCTTTGTTCCCTTTTTCCTGTCCTATGCTGGCCCATTGAGAGAGTATTTAAGCTTGAAGACCTAGTTCAATTCTTGTCTCCTGCATGAAGCCTTCTCATTCCTCCAGGAAGAACTATTTGTTTGCTCTCCTTCTCCCTAGTGGGAATGGGACCATATACACCTTCTTCGCTTGCTTTATCTTCTACACTTGGTAAAGTGGCAGGCATAGAGGAAGAGCTTCACATTACTGAATTAATGAAATCATCAGTCTTCCCTCTGTGTTCCTGTAACATTTAATTCACATGAGAGCAGCCCCTTTCTCATATTTTTGTCTGGATTTTATTCTTTCTCCCTCACTGTATTACCAGCTTTTTGAATGGTAAGAGGAATTAGGATCTACTCATTTTGGTAGCCCAACATTTTCCAGAGCACTTTTATGGAAAACCAGTTCTATGGATGTTTCTTGGATAGAACAGAAATAAAAGTAACTCATTGCTAACATTCTATTATATTAAGAAAACAAGTTCTTATAAAACATGGTGCCTGAGAAGCTATAGTTGAGAAGACGAATACCAATTAAATAATTAGGGAAGTTATGCAATGCAGGCCACTGAACTATAATTAGGCACTTGTTATTCTGTACCTTGCCAGAGTTAAACAAAGTCAGTGGAAAACAAGACTCAACGCAGGTAGGCATTTTATATAAATTGGACACAGTATGTGTCCCTACAAGGCAATTTTTGATATGGAGTCTGTTTCTTTATGCTCCAGTCACCACACTCCCTAGTCTCTGGGTCTGATTAAAAGCCCAAGTACACTTTTACCTTAAATTAGCTCTGAAGTCAACAGAAATTTTTTACTACTGCAGAGGTCACCTGGCAAGCAGCCATCCAAATTAAGAAGTGAGAGCTGTAACTCACGGCTAATCGCAGTAGTTGCATTGCCTCTGAAAAGGGAACCCAATGATCAGCAAAATTTAAGGTAGTGGAAGGTTTCAAGCCATAAGCAATTCATATGATTCTCTATATCCAACTTGCTGGGTTGGTGTATTCCTAAATGTCATGAGAAATATACTATTAAGCCAGACCCCAGAGTGATAAACCTTCCCAAATAACTTGGGGTGTCAGAACACTGGAAGAGAAATGATACACTTAATTAGTTAAAAAGAGATTTACTGTGGACAATAGTCCCAGAGATTGATGTATGTGTTCTCAGAAGATAGCTCCCGGAAGGTAATGATGTCACTCAAACCCAAATTCACAGGTGAGCTCTCACTCAGAACCCAGCATTTTTTCATACGCAACCAAGATACACATGCGATCTGTAGAATGTGTAATTTGTCAAGGACAGGGATAGGGGATAGCTTCATGAGCAGCTGTGCAGGGTCCCACACTTGGTTTAAAGTTCTACTGCCGCCATTTTGAAGATCTTAATGCATTCTGCACAAAAGTTCCCCCATTTTTATTTTGCCCTGGGCCCCACAAATTATGTTGCTGATCCTAGACAGGGGAAAAGACAAACCATCATTGACTTTTTTTGAAGACTGTGTAAGCCCCTTACTGTCTGGTCAGAGGTTTAAGGTTCCTGGTAGCAAATAATGCAGGTATCAAAACACTGTGCTGGATTTAGAGAAAATTAGTCACAGTTCAGATCTGGATCAACTCCTGTACTCTGCTCCTAGAAAAACTGCTTTATCAGGATGGCTACTGCTGCAACCTGGAGATGCTTGCTTTTGGTCACCAAGCATGGTTAGTTCATTATTACCTCAGAACAGTTCAGATTGACAGTGTATGTTTGGATCTCCACTCCTCTTCCTACACCCTGCTGTCCCACTACTGCTACCAAGTCCCTCTTCTGTCTCTTTATCCACTTACTCCAGGTGTTCACTGTTCTCATCTTCTTTAACCACCCATGTTGAAATGTGCTTTCAGTAAAGTATCTGGTAAATTATTTCACGCAGAACTGATAAATCAATAAGCTTATACATCTAATGTACACAGAACAGTGTCTGACATAGAGTCAGTATTTAATAAGTATTAGCTGTTACTTTTATTGTCATTAGTATTTTTGTGGTTACTAAAATGTTAATCCTCTGAGGAATATACATATTTTTTGAAGTGGAATGAGTATGGGGAAGTTGAAAGATGTTAGAAGTCAAGCAGACCTTGGTTTACACCATCTATCAGCTAATTTATATCTAAGCTTCCATTAAATTCCTTATATGTTGTACTACTTAAAGAAAAAGATCAAGAACCCACCATAATTCTTAATGTGTTTTTGTTTCTCTCAAGGCTCTGATATTTTTTAGATGATGTGTGGTGCTCATGCACCTAAACTCTTTAGGTACCTGAGAAGTTTAATTAGAAAATGAGTGGATTGAAAAAAAGGAGAAGAAAAAAAAAAGGAGTGGATTGAATAACCTGTCTTCTAATGTGTGAGCACTCTGGATGTTCCTGAAAGGCCAGGAACATTCTAACTCAGCTTTATATCTTGGTATGCCTGTACCTTATTGATACATCATAAATGTCTAATTATTGAAAAAGGAGACATCCAGAATGATAGCACAAGCTATCATCATAGGCAAAAAGCACTACTTTAAAAAAATATGGAAAACCTGTCCATATGGAATGAGGTGCTATCTGGTTCTCTAAAACTTTACAGTTTAGTGAAAGGCCATGTTTTCTAGAGACACCTGAGGTTCTAGACTGTCAGGGCTAATGCTGCAGGGGTGGTCAACAAGTGTATCGGTGGGTCGAGCACAAGTTAAAGGACAGAAATCGATCCTCTTTTCTGCCCATCCAAACCTTATCATTGCAGTACTAGAAATAGCAAATTGATGCTCAATGATTAGTGTAATTTTCAGTCCTCTAGTCAATTTTTGAAACACCTAAGTGTTTGGTTTGTATTTTCATACTAAAAATTAAAATACGAGAAACATACTCTGCAGATAGTTTTACTTGCTTTTCTGAATTTTAAGAAATATATATGTAATATAGATACAAATATAGGAGCTAAATATAAATACATGTTTTATTTATGTATTACATACACATACACAATTATGTAAGTAAATAATATATGCATGTGATCACCAAGTGACAGAGAACAGAAAATATAATTTCTCATGTGAAACACTGACAGACCTATGCTTCTAGACCTGTCAGTTCTAGAACATGCTTCCACTTCTTGGAGCTATTCCAGACTCTTGGCTAGATGTATATTTTTCAAGGTATTTTCAGACTTACTCTTATTTCAAAAGGAGGCATAATTTCAGACTGACTTTCAGGGTAAATATACTGAATATCAAAACATGCCATTCTGCTTAACTACTAAAAAAGTGAAACATTTTTCTCTCCATGCTGAAACCCATCTTCATAACCTGCCTAACATGGCTATTTGTATAAAACTTTTGGTGGTGGGATGCCTGGGTGGTTCAGTTGGTTTAGTGGCTGCCTTTGGCTCGGGTCATGATCCCAGGACCCTGGGATCAAGTCCCACTTCGGGCTCCTAGCTCAGTGGGGAGCCTGCTTCTCCCTCTGCCTGCTGTTCCCCCTGCTTGTGCACTGTCTCTGACAAATAAATTAAAAAATCTTTTAAGAAATTTTAAAAAAAATTTCGGTGGCTTTTTTTCCCCCTTAATAACAAGTTTCATTTCATAGGGGGCCTAATACAGTATATTTAGAAAATTTGGAATTAGCAATCACTAAGAGTCTACGTGCCCAAAGATAAACTATTACGCTAGAATATAGGTTGTTAAGCCAGAGAAAGTCAGTTTGCCATAGACAGAGATCAAGTACAAGGGAATTTAAACAATTCTGTGGGGTGTTTTGTTTTTTTTGTTTTGATTTGGGGAAAGAGCATCAAGAATCAATAGACTGTAAAAAGACAATTTGGAGACTTGAAACAAGAGGAATGTTCCTGAAGTACTCTTCGAAGAATATAAATTGGTACAACCACTTTTGAAAACAGTTTGATATTATTTCTTAAAAAGGTAAACATAGCTATGATATGACCCAGTTATTCTACCCCTAGGTATTTATCCAAAATAAATAAAAGCATATGTTTATAAAAATACTTATACACCAAGGTTCACAGAGGCTATATTTTTTTTCCATGCAAATTCTGGAAATAATCAATACACTGTATGTAATAAGAACAGTATTTTATTTAAAGAAAGATAAACAAAACTTTAAAGACATCTTGGGAGCTTAAAGAGTGGAGAAAAGTGAACCAAAGCATCCAATCATAAGGAAAATAAATAATTCCAGAAAGGAAAATAGACAACAAATACAGACAATAGAAGAAAAAATTTATAAGAATATTAGAACATTTTGAAGAATATTAGAACAATAAAAAAAAAAAAAGACTGCATATGAAACGACTGGAAATGTGGAGAATCCAAGTAAGGAATTAGAACAGTTTATCCTTAAAGGTATAAAGACTTCTTAAAAGCAAAAGATTAGGATAAAGATATTTTCAAATCAGCAAAGTTCCCTGTTCCCTTTCTCAGTAAGCTACTGATGGATGTTCTTCACCAAAGCAAGGGAGAAAGAAAATGCAGGATCCACGGCAAAGGCTAGCAGGCAGCCAGTCCAGAGTGTGATAGCAAGATGGAGTCCTCCAGAAGGGATGTCTCCATGAAAGAAATTTGAACTAAGTGATTATTTACGTGACTATATAGAAAATAATGCTCTGTTGGAGACACTGGGAAGAATTAGTGATAAGGAAATATAATAAGAAGGAATCAATTATACAAAATAATTATTTCTGGGAAAAACAGAAAATTGTTTAAGAAATAAATATTGTCAAAGTACATTATTTAGCCGAAGACTGAGTAAAACTGCTATTATTCTTTAAATCATTTATTAAATTACTGAAAATTAATATAAACAAATACTGTGATATAAAAATATAGGAAAAAATTGAATCACCTAATGTAGTTTGGTTGGACAGAAAAATAACATCAAATCTTCCATATTAGGAGCTAAATAATGTTTAAATTTGATAAGACATAACAGAATAACATTATCTAGAAATGATTAATAGATTTAGAAATAGATTTAATTATCTATTAATTGATTTGGATGTAATTCTTCTGCTATCAATAGTGGCTTAAGCAAACAGGGTTTTGTTTTTTCGCTCACATAACAAGAAATACAGAAGCAGTCACTCCAGTCATGGACAGCGGCTCAATGTCAAAGCCAAGATTTCAGTGATCCTGTAGACTTTCTCTCAGGTCAATCACAAAGTAACTACTGAAGCTGTAGCCATCACATCTGCATCCCAGGTTGGAGGAGGCAGGAAGGACAGAAAGCAAAAAAGAGCATTCAAAGCAAATTTTCAAACTAATCCGACAATGTGATGACCATATTTTTTGCAAGAGAGACTGGGAAATGTAGTTTTCTAGCTGGACATATTTTCAACTCCAACAAAACTGCAACTCATTAGTTAACAAAAAAGAAGGAGGATGGATGTTATACAGGCAGCTTACTGTCTCTACAGTAGGGGGTAAGTAACAAGATAAAGACAGCTAAAATAGAGTTGAAAGTGATTTGGAACTGGGGTCAGGAAATAAGGGGATAACAGAAGCTGCATTTCTGTTGTAATCCTTATAATTCATCTGAACTTTAAAACTGTAAACATGTACTATTATGAAAAAAAACAAAGAACAGAACTGTGCTTAATATATAAAATAATGCATTGATAAAAAGAGAAGGAAAAATAATATCATAACATACAGAAGTGTCACAAATATTGAACAGAACAAAGGGATGAGAGAACTGAACCAATAAAAACCATGTAGGTACTGTGAACATACAAGGACATGAGCCTTACCTGTTGCTATTGTACTCTCATGGCAAATAGCAACTTGATTGCCACAAAATATAATCTAACACGTTATACAGTGCTTCTAAACTGGGTGCCACTGGTTTTTAATTTTGTTAGTGCTGAATTTATACATTTGGTTTGGCTTTAAGTGGAATGAGAAGCATGAACATAAGGAATTTATACCTCGCTTCATCATCGTGCATTTGTAACATTATCAAAATAATATGAGTCAACCCTGGAGTTCCATAAGTTAAATTTTCCTTGAAAAAGAAAAGAATTTCCTTTCACTTGAGAATTACTGTCCTATGAAGGCAGTTTCTTCTCATTTAACTTATCGTATTATTTCTATCCATATTGTTTTATGTTCATAATCCCTGTTTCCTATATCTAAAGATGGATAAGGTTAAGAGAAGGAGGACCGAAGACTGATCTGGGTATGTAATTTTTGTAGTTATTTCACCTTTACACAAAGTGCTAACATTTGTATTTCCTCATTTAGAAATCGGGCATAACAATGTCTACTCCAAATATCAGTGGAGATTAAAACACTAACCTCAGTATTTTGCCCAAAGTAGGGGCTTGATAAATAAGTTCTTACTCACAAAAGATAGAATTATTGACCTTATATACAGTTACACATGAAAAGTCTACTATGAAATCCATTTATGAAGATGAAAAGTTTATAACCCTTTGGTCAACACAAAAATGGGTGTTCTCAAATACATTTACATCTCTTCTTTTCATCTCAGTGGGAATCAATGTCAGTTTAAACAAGCTACTTGTAGTTTTCCTCTCCCAATACTTCTTGGATCTATTAAATTATAATTCTTCTCATTTTGCTCTGTCTTTTAAAAATCAATATAAACATATTTCACTCTGTCTTATTAAATTGGAAACTTACTAGATATGAGACATCAAAATTGGCCCAGAAACCAGCTGTCCTAAAATTGTATTATCTCCTGCTTTACGTAGGTCCCAGAGAAAAAACATGGATGACATAGCACCTACCAAAAAAAAGGGAGCAGCAGGATAGAAGAGCTAAAACAAAGTCTGGAAAAGCCTGGAAAGTCTGCTTCCCTGGAGGCAGAAAGTAAAAGTTTAATGTGGAATTTCTCTAGAAAATTTTCACCTAGAAGAGGCTTGCTGACTGTATCCATAAATATCCTAGCCCTCAAAATCATCACTATCATCCTCAATAATATCATCCAATAGCTTCGTATTGCATTTTTATAATTTAATTTTTACAGTTTGTGCAAAGCATTTTTGCACACATAAACTGTCCCTCCGTTTACCAAAAATAGCATAATTAATAGGTGGCAGGTCCAGGAATTCAAATCCATTCTTCTATGTCAGAGCAACCTAGTGTAGCCTCCACAATATGAGAGAGGGTGAGAGGTCATTGACCTACCAGGCTGATGAAGCAAATTGTGTGCAGGAGGTGACTCCTAGCTATGGACAAAAAGGGACAGGAAAATGAGTCCAGCAAAGAATGAAAAGGTACAGATACCTCCCACCAGATGGACTCCTACAGGCTATAGTATTTTATGTACCTTTAACAAGAAGAGAAGCCTAAAATTCTTTTTTTTTTTTAATTTTTTTAAAAGACTTTATTTATTTATTTGACAGAGAGACAGCCAGCGAGAGAGGGAACACAAGCAGGTGGAGTGGGAGAGGAAGAAGCAGGCTCCCAGTGGAAGAGCCTGATGCGGGGCTCGATCCCAGGACACCGGGATCACGCCCTGAGCCGAAGGCAGACGCTTAACGACAGCGCTACCCAGGCGCTCCAAGAAGCCTAAAATTCAAACTTCACTGATTGGGCTTGGCATATTTTGATGAGCAGTGGATGTGTTCAAATCTGTAAGACAGCTTTCTCACAGCAACAGAAGAAAATAAGTCAAACTAAGGAAAAAGACCAGATGCTCTCTCTACAGCAAAAAGAAATAAGACCATGTGTTTAAAAGGAATAGAAATCTAAGATCATGGCGAAGTGCTGAAGTGTCACAGCCTGCTGTGGGAGCATGTCTGCTTACTGCCAAGGGAATAACAGTAGAATTTATTGGTAGAGATCAATAGAGAGGCAAAAAAGCAACCAATGATAGTTTAAAAAAACTTAAGGCCCACTGAGAAACTATCTGGATAATTCAAATGTATTCTTAATGTTCAAACCCTGCAGAGTGTCATTTCTTTTTTTCTTTGGAAGAAACCAACACACAAAATGGTGCTAAACACATTTAAATTCCATAACTAGAACTTGGATTTGTATTCAAACACTGACTCAGCTATTACAAAGTGAAGCTGTATCCCTGGTTAATCATTTGAAAATACCACTCCCTATAAGGAAAGCCTGTCACTTTTTCAGATAAAATATGATGGGGAAAAAATTACATCTTAATAAGACATACATAGTGAACTGGTTTTATAGTATAGCTGATGTGCCAGTTATCAACTTATTATTTCTCAGCTTCAAATGGACCCTTCATTATATGCTCTGTGATAAACAAAGGAATTTCCTGGAAACGTTTTCCTTTAAAATAAGCATAATGGTCAACTCTCTTAATAGGAGGCATTAGAAAAACATCCCAAGAGTATGGAGCTTTCCAAAATTTCCTGTATAGGCCACGGGTCAGCCTTATGAGGCTAAAAACATCCTGTTGAGCCTGTCCCAGCCACTGACCTAGAACACAGTTCCTCCACGGCCTGGCATCCTCCAACCAGCAATAACCTTTCCTCAGTCCTATAAACATAGAAACCAGACCCCCCCCCAACACACACACACACACACATACACACACACACACACACACACACACACACACACACACACACACACACATACCACCTTTACTCTGAAGGCCTTTGCCCTCCTCGCTTTGGGAGTATACTGAGGCCTGGGGGGTCACACACCAAGTCCTTCAAGCCCTGCACACTCTAAAGGCCTTTTACTCTGCCTGGCACCAGTCCTGCTGCCATCCACATCACCAACTGCTGACCACCTGCTGGCATGCCTGCCTCCCCTGGCCCATTGCTTGCCCACCGCAGACAAGCCCAGGCCTGGCCAAACCAGTAAATATCTCTGCTGCCCAGTGGGTGGAATTACATCTTCTCCAACAAGGTCTGAGCCTCTTCAAAGTTTGTCCTTCTTTGTTTACTCTCCCTCAACCCTAGAGTAACATATAGAATTTCTTTATATCCCATGAGTTTCTTTTATCATAGTTAATAATTCTCTATATTCACTTCACTTGTTTAAGTTGTTGCATGGTTTCTGTCTCCTAACTGAATGCAAACTACTGCAGTCTGAAAAAACAGGAAAAAAGAAAACAAAGCCTAAGATCAAAAAATATGCATGAATTTATTAGGTACTAGATGCCAGAGAATGTTAGACAACTTAAATATTTTATATCATTTAATCCTCAGAATTCAGCAGAGTTAAGCATCTGAAGTTCAAGGAGATTAAATAACTTGTCTCGGTTTTAGTAAGTTTAGAGTATAGTCAGAGACAAAAAAAATTCTAATCCTTGTCCATCTGAATACAAATAGTTTTAATTTATGAATTTAAACATTTATGAATAAATACTTACAAATTTATATATTTGTATTTGTGAAGTATTTGTATATTTATAACTCTATCTATGCATCTACCTAAAAAACGTGTGCTCTGCAGAAAAGGAACTGTGTTGAAAGAAAAGAAAGTTTGGGAGCAAAATTAGCAAGTATGGTGATTGATTAGATAAGATACTGATAAGGTATGGAAAGTGGAAGTGATTATGAACACTCCTTAAAAATTGGATGACTTTGGATTCTCATTGGAATCCCTGCAGGATTTCTCAATAAAAGCATGACAGAAAAAAGCAGGATTTAGAGCAAATTAGTCATGAAATAATGAGTGTGGAGCATGGATCTGTAATGAAGAGTCAGAATGTGAAAATATTTTTTAATGTTTGTTGCAGAAATTGATGTAGGATGCACTGAGGGTTCAGCATAGAGAAGCAGCATAGAGTATCTACAGATATCATGGGGTAGATTCATCACGAAGGGGACATCACTAGGATTGGGCATCAAACTAAGAAAGAGAGATGAACAAATATCTGAATATTGGGAACATATTATAGAAGAATGTCTTAGAAATGCTTGGCATAGGACATGACCTCACTGGAAACACCGTGAGACAGTCATTCCTTGTCTCGGGGAGCATAAATGGTTAACAATAAGATAAAGTCTTATCAACTGTTTATAAGCCAAGTATACCAAAGCAAGAGAAGATTGCTCTCTCTCTCTCAAATAAATAAAATCTTTAAAAAAGAGGTGGTAGATGTTGTTTTATAAAAATGTTATTTGTTTTTTTATTTGTTTTTTTTAATAGGTTATACATATACATGGTATAAAATTCAAAAGGCACAAAATGGTACACAGTGAAAAATAAGACTCCATTCACCTCTGACCCTAGCCATCCAGTTCCCTTCTGGAGATATAACCATGGTTTTTAGTTTCCTATATGTCCTATCAGAAAGAGCCTAAGCATATTAAACGGCATATAAAATATTTATCTTTGAACAAACAGCAGCAAATCTGTCATTCTGCTGTTTTTGTTTCTGGCTTTTTTAACTTAAAATACTGTAGAGAGTTTCCTTTATTAGTACACATAAAGTTCTTAGCCATTCACTGTATGCTGATGAAATTATTTATTTAACTAATCTCCTGCTACAAAGAATATTATATATAAATCATTTTATACACATACCAGCATATCTACATTATATAAATATGATATATCCTAAAGACATAATATAGAAGTGGAATTACTGAATCAAAAAATATATATATTTCTTTTTCTGAAACATAATGTCTAACTGCTCTCAATAGTAGCTGAACCAATTTACTTTAACATAAACAATGGAAAGTGGCTGTTTTCCCAAACCCTTGTCAACATAGTTTGCAATGAGGCATTCTGGTCTTTCCTACTCAAGTAATTTTTAAATATTATCATTGTAATTTTGACTTACATTTATCCTACTGAGAATCTGAGCATCATTTCAAATGTTTAAAAGACATTTATATTTCCTTTCCTATGAATTATCTTAATGTATCACTCACCCATTTTTGGTTAGACATTTATAGCAGTTTTCTGTAAGTTAAGGAAATTAACTTTTTGGTCTGCAAAAAAAATGTAATCAAATTCTAGTATCTTTCTTAACTCAGAATTGCTACACTTCTAAGTGGTAATATTAGAAACAGATTTTCATAATTTTTGTTTTTCAGAAAATGAACCGAAGTGCAGTTCTGGGCACAGGAGGAATTGATAGGAGTCGGGAATGAGTCCAGTGACCACATTTCTGGGAAAGCAGTATCATACAGGGTGGCCGCCCATTCCTCTCCTGACACCAGAACTCTCTTGTCTAGGAAATTCTGTCAAGAAAATTATGCTTGCTCAGTTCCTACCAATCAACTGATTAGAGAACACTTGTTCCTAAAGTAAGGACTTAGGGGTCTGCATTACAGAAAAATTGTTAAGAGCACAGGCTCTGTAGCCAGGCTCTTTGAGAAACCCAGGGTGATACCACCTTAAACCCAGCAATCACGGTTGTGATCTCCAGTGATAAGTCAGGTCACTGTCATGTACCTCCTGATAGGATGAGATGAGAATGGCACTTAACCTCTGTGGTCCCTTTCCCCAAAACTCAAAATCCCAGTCTAATGAGAAGTACGCCAGACAAATCAGAATTGAGAGACCATCTACAGAACACTTGGCCACTACCCTTCAAAAGTGTCAAGGTCATGAGAAATTGGAAAAGACTGAGGAACTGTCACAGATTGGAGGGGATTAAGCAGACAAGGTAACTAACTCTAATGTGACATCCTGGTTTGTATTCTGGAAAAGAAAAAAGGACAGTAGCAGAAAATCTGGTGAAATCAGAATAAAATCTATAGCTTACTTAAAAAAAGAAAAGAAAAGAAAACCACTTGTATATCCTACTGGACATTTTTATGAATTCATACTACTTTGTAAAATTTTAATTATTTATTTGAGACAGAGCATAAGCAGGGGGAGAGACAGAGAGAGAGGGAGAAGCAGTCTCCCCACCAAGCAGGGAGCCTAACATGGGGCTCGATCCCAGGACCCCAAGATCACGACCTGAGCCGAAGACAACACTTAAACCAACTGAGCCACCCAGGCACCCCTAATTCATACTACTTTTTATAACATGGTTTATCAATATATAAATGTCTTTCTATGCCAATAATCATCCCTATAATTTTAATATTTTAGAATTTCATTTTGTGTATTATATGTTTTATATCAGAGTTTATGTAGTCAATCTCTACTACAGGACAGGCAGGTTATTTATATTCATCAATAATATAAAGAAATTATAATGAAAATTTTCACACATCTTTATTTCTTTAGGACAAATCCCTAAGTTCCTCTAAGAAGCTTTTCTGAGTCTAAAATTAGGCACATTTCTAAAGCTTTTTTTAGGTACTGATAAATTGCCATTAGATGTTTTGAGGGTGCCCATTTCCCTCAACAACGAGAAGAATTTTTGTTTTTGCCTTTATCAAAGTAGTACGCCAAAAAATGCTTTTAATTTTTACTTATGTGATCACTAATAAGATAATAAATGCTTTTTGATGATGTCAGTGAATCCCCTAAAACCTGTTTTTTTCTTATTTGGCTGCTGTTTTCTCTGCTGAACATTTTTCATTTCTTGCTTTCAAAGTTATTACAACTTCAGTGTCAGTGTCTATGGAAAGGTTCTTTCAAAGAAATCCTTGCTACATCTCTAAAAATAACAGAAGGCACATTCCTAAGTTTCCTTAAATAGTGATGTCAGATATTCTATAGAAAACTCTGACAAGACACTTCTACTTTAGCAAAGAATACACATCTGCAATCCAACCTCATTTGTCATTGAGTACTTGGAAGCACAGGGCACTTACTTTTAAAGATAAATCAAGAAAAAAAGAGAGGAAAAAAATTTGTTTTACAGATGGTATTGTAAATGTTTGGAAGAAAAGATATATTTAGGCAGTGAGGTCACCTGTGGTGGGTATATTTGCCCTTGCAAATAGTTCCTCATGGTGAAGTAGGTGTGTGTTGCTTGTTAACTGAATATAATAATACTTAAAGACATGAATTTTAGCTAAAACCCCTTTTTTTTTTAATTTTTAGAGCCTTCATAGATTGGCTCTGAGCCTCATACCATATACTTTGCCAAGCCCAAGAACACTGTAAAACAAACCAAGCTCCCTCAGCTTCTAACCTGGGATCACTTCCATTCCCATCACCTCTAAAAAGTTTGATGTTACATGGTTAAGCATGTAGATGACCTGGCCTAAATAATGTGCAAACACTTTATTTCAGGCTTTCATCCAGTACTTTTTAAATGCTAACCAACTGTATACCACATCTCCCTTTTCTTATTGCTCTGATAAAACTTGCTGTTAGAATCAATTTTTATCTCCACCTACCCTGTAAAAAGCTACCTTATATTGATGAATACTATTCAGAAACTTTGCTTCTAGTTTCTCTGGATTCAAATAGAGTGAAATACTTTCTAAAGAACACAATTAAACTATTTTATACATGTACTAATAAAAGGTGACTCAAGCACAGTTTACATTAATTTTGTGAAGAAGTGTGGTCATATGATTCTGTACAAATAAAATGTTAATAAAATTCATTCCTAAAGAAATGCTGCAGCTACTGCTTAGACTAGAATCTTGGAGGACCCTCAGGTTCAACACCCAGTGAGACTTAGATTGAAGCCAACGGTATTTATTGCAGCAGAGCCAGGAGGAAGTGATGGCTGTGGGGGGGAGGATTAACCCCCTCCATAATCTTCATCAGCTTTTTCAATGTCAGCCATCTCAAATCAGCATAAAGTCTAAGTTAACAATACTGCTTAAGAGGATGTTCCCTAAACACCCTCAACCAGACTGTTACTCTGGAGCTCCTTCTATTTAGATGGTGTAGAGCTTAAAACAAAAACAAAAACAAAACAAAACAAAACAAAAAATAACAGAAGATGTAGAGCTTCCTTTGATCACAGCCAAGGTAATCCAGGGGGCATCCCTCAGGAACTCTCCAAGAAGCCCGGAACATCTTGACAACTGTTACTTATTCAACATGTTTAAGCACCATGAGAATCTGCATGTTCCCTATCACTCACCAGATCAGGATTAACGGCCAGGATCAAAGTTCTTCATGAAGTCTCTAAAATTAATGGAGACTTAGTTTTAATAAGCTCCAAGGAATTAAATTTAGTTATAATTAGAATGATTAAAATACATCACCTGATGAGTAGGCCTCTAATTCAACTACAGATTTCCCAGAACATTTCCAGAATTTTCGAGGGTTTCTTACCACAAGATGTAAGGTCAGAGACTTTATTTGGTGTCATGGCCCCAACACTAACCAAGTGATTTAGAGATAATCACCATCTTTTATATACCTCAATGCCTCATTCCTCCTTCCAGCAACCCCCCCCCCCCAAAAGAAACTGAGCTGGATCATTTCTAAGTTCATTTTTGCTCTACATTTCTATGAATATACAAATCTATAAATCACTTAATTTTCAAGTCAGCTTTTCCTTCTTAAAACAAAGAGAGGGAGTCAGCCCTTGCTAAATTTCAGTGGTTTGAGTTTAGAATGTAGTCATCCTCTGCTAGGCCATCCTTGCAAAGTGTGAACACTGATTCCTTCATCAAAGAAAACACTTTATATAACCCTAGCACTTAGACAATAAAGAAGACTAACTTTCCTCAAAGAAATGTGATCAAACAGGAAGTCTGCCTCAACATTTCAGGCTATTGTGGGTCAAGACATTTAGACAATAGTGGATTGAATCCATTGGATAGCCTCTTTTGTTATCTCAAATAAATATTAATAAGAGGACTTTTTGGTATAGAAAGACACCATGTAAAGTTACTCATTTTATCACTAATATTTTACCACTGAATCTCCAAAGATTCAGGTCTTGGGGCCTTCAGCTCAGGGTCCTGGGATCAAGCCTGCATAGGGCTCCTTGCCCAGCAAGGAGTCTGCTTCTCTCTTTCCCTCTGATGCTCTCCCAGCTTGTGTTCTCTCTCTCTCTGTCAAATAAATAAATAAAATCTTTAAAAACAAAAAAGACTCAGGTCTCTACAGTCCTTTTTCTTCATCCAACTCTCCGTTTCTTTTTAATCAAAGCAATTCTATCAAATAATAAAAATGTATGTATCTTTGAAACATGATTGTTCACTGGAAGTGTTCAATCCTGAGAAAAATGACAACTAATAAGCCAACTCTGTAAGCTCTTCAATCACTTAGCTGAGCACAGAAAATGTCTGTGGTTGCTTTAAGCTTGCATATGGTTATAGCTCTTCTTGTAGTATTAGATTAAATCAAATGAAACTGTCAATATCCACCTGTCTTTGAAATATAAATTTTTATCTGTTACCATGATCCTTTTATTATCCTTGAAGAAAAATATAAAAGTCAACTGCGAAACTTCTGAACGGCAAATACACACAACTAAGCTAGCATATAACTGAGAAGATAAACTTGCAGAATCATTACAAATTTCATGATAAGGTTATTTTTTTAAAACAGACAGAAAAACAAAAATCACCTTTATAAGACCGTCATTGCCAAAGTGAGAAGCACAAATGGCAAACAGTTTAAGGTCTCACAGAAGTGTGTAGTAGATGATGGTATGTTCAGGGTGAACGACAGCCCTTTAAAGGTTTTTCACTCCCGTAGTCTTACAGCCAGTAGGTACAGCTAAAACTGTGATCATCCCCAAATATCTTTTTTCCTAATCAATCACATTTGTGTTGAAAATTCACATATCTTATTGGACAGTTCTTTGCAAATTATTTATATCATCACCAAGCAGGTTGTAAACTAATATGCTTTGCATGTATAAGTAAAATACCAACAAAACAGTAATATAACCCTCTCTAGTACTAAAAGCTTTAGAATTGTTTAAACCAGATCTCTCAACCAGCTGAGATGTTCAGGTATGACTTCTCAACACTTTATAATGCAGTGATTGATGATTTCATTCTATATGGATTCCCTTCACCTCTTAGCTGCCTATTTTCTAATAAAACTGATCTTCCAAGATATGCAATTCCCAGACATACTTCACTAAATTATCTTCTATTACAAGAGATTTGCTTTCTGAGTTAGTTCTAATAATGACCTTAAAAAAACCACAACCATTTTCTATTTGCTTTTTTTGGTTTTATTGTCTTATTGTTTCCATCTAACCATTTTTTTTCACAGCAATTTCTGTTGAACTTACTTCAAAGTGCATATACTTGAAATTTAAATGTCACTAAGAATTATATTAGCACCTAGCATTCATGAATAATTTTCTATACACCAGAACTGTGTTAATGACAAAAATACATTACTGCATTTAAACAAATGTTGAATTCATGCTTAGTACTTTTTCATATCAATAGCAGCAAAGTTTAATTTAAACTCATTTGACTGGAGAATCAAATAAAACTCACATTATAATAAAATATTAAGGACAAATATACCATATACTTCTGAAAGTCATTTAAGTTTTTTTTTATTAGAATTGTACTGAATCTGTATATTGCTTTGGAACTAATAAACTGTAATATGAACTCTCTTCAACCAAGCCCATTAAATTTATTTACTCATATTAAGTTTTGTAACCTTCTTTTTTTATAATAATATTTTTTTATTATATTATGTTAGTCACCATACAGTACATCCCTAGTTTTTGATGTAAAGTTCCATGATTCATTACTTGAGTATAACACCCAGTGCGCCATGCAATACGTGCCCTCCTTAATACCCATCATCAGCCTATCCTATTCCCCCACCACTTTCCCCTCTGAAGCCCTCAGTTTGTTTCCCAGAGTCCATAGTCTCTCATTGTAACCTTCTTCTTATACACTTCTTATGAAGTATATCTGGATATCTTATATTTATTCCTTATTGGTAAATGCAATGTTTTCTATCATATTTTCTACTTTATTATTATTAATAAAACCTACCTCTACACATTGCATTAAGGACCTTAGAATAATTATCATATTTTGCCTTACAAAAACCAAATATGGTATGTATTATTATGAGCCTCTCTTTGCAAAAAAGAAAACCCAGGCTCAGGAAATTCAAATAAAACCAAGGCTCAGGAAATTCAAATAACTTTAGGTCATAAAACTAAGACTGGCAGATTCAGTCTCTAGTCATTCTAAATTTTAGCTTAAACCTTCTTAAATTTAGCTTAGCAATTTCACAAAAGATAATAACCTGAGAAGTTCACAAAAGCCAATAATTTGAGAAACCTTATATCTATGTCAAAATTTTAGGCATACTCTATGTTTCAGAAGTACAACCTACTCTCACACTACTCAGTTTACTTCAGCTACAACAGGCAAATACCTGCTAATATATATAGACCATACATCTTAAATTATTATTTATATTATTAAAAAGTAGAATTTTATTTTGAAATTGTGGCTTTTTTTTTTTTTAACTTATCCATATGATTCATTAGAAGAAAGTCAAGACACCACTCATGGCTGGTAGCGCACAATGTACATTCAATGAACATATGCAGACCATGTCTCCATATTTAACAATTCAATGAAAAAAAAATACTAACGACACCAGGTATACTTCTGTGATTTAGTTAAGTTTGAAAGAGAGAGGAATATGCTTTCCTAAAATGTATATGATTTCCCAAAATGTATTTTAGCTTCCTTTGGCTATAGGAAAGAGGATGATGAAATAAAAGAGTGGTAAGAAAAGGATGTGAGTAAACCAGGAAAAGAGGTTAAGGGAGAAACGTGTATGTTTAAATATAATGAAGAGGACTCCAGGATGGCATCATGAGGTCAGAAATGAAAGGTGGATGAAGAGAGAAGGCAGTAGGTTCTTAAAAAGTTAGGCAAAGAACAAGATAAAATAAGCTAGGAAGAAAAAAAAATAGTTTTCCCATTTATATCTCTTATTGCTGTAACAAAGAAAAATATTCTAATTTGCATATTTATGCCATGTTTCCAGCCATCTCAGTAAATCTCATATTAATTTTTTAAAATAGACTTTTTTAGGAGCAGTTTCAGGTTCACAGCAAAATTAAGCAGATGATACAGAGGTTTCCTATATACTCCCCTCCTCCCACATATACACAACCTCCCCAACTATCACAATTCCTCACCAGAGTGATACATGTGTTACAGCTGATGAACCTACCTTGACACATCATCATCACCCATATTCCATAGTTTGTCTTAGCATTCACTCTTGGTGTTGTACATTTTATACATTTGGACAAATATATGCACCACTATGGAATCACAGGGAGTAGTTTCACTGCCCTAAAGATCCTCTGTGCCCTGCCTATTCATCGCTCTCTACCCTCAACCCCTGACAACCACTGATCCTTTCACTGTTTCCATTTTTTTGCCTTTCCACAATGTCATATAGTTAGAATCCTCCAGTATGCAGCCTTCTCAGATTGGCTTCTTTCATGTAGCAATAAACACTTAAGGTTCCTCCATATCTTTTCAGGGCTTGACAGCTCATTTCTTTTAGCGCTGAATAATATTCTATTGTCTGGATGAGCCACAGTTTATTTATTGATTCACCCACTGAAGGACATCTTGGTTGTTTCCAAGTTATGGCAATTATGAATAAAGCTGTTATAAACATCCATGTGCAGGTTTCTGTATTAATATGTAGTTTTCAGCTCACTTGGGTAAATACCAGGGAGTACAACTGCTGGAATACATAGTAAGAATGTGTTTAGTTTTATTTAAAAATGGCCAGTCTGCATTCCCCCCGGCAATGAATAAGAGTTCCTGCTGTCCACATCCTTGCCAGCATTTGGTGTTGTCAGTATTCCAGATTTTAGCCATTCCAATAGGTGTGTAGTGCTATCTCATTGTTGTTTTAATTTGCATTTCCCTTGATGACATATGTTCAGAATATTGTCATATGCCATCTGTATATTATCTCTGATAAGGAGTATGTGCAGGCCCCTTGTGTGACTATATTTGCAAATAAAATAGTTCCTATAGTTCCTCAAACTCTATGATTCCATTGAACGTAGAGCATTTGTCTGTAGGGAAAGCAGTCTTCATTGTCATTGGCTCAATTCCTGTCTGTTTGGACTCAATTTATGCACATTCTGGAATTCAATAATGTTCTAGATTTTTGTTGTGATCACCAGTTTAGTAAGTACATATGCTCTGTCGTAGTAGTATGAAAGCACCATCTTGCAAACCACAAGAGATCTAATGATTTTAGTCTTCCAGAACCTTATCACTCCAAGACCTTGAATTAAAGAAAGCAGCTCAGCAAAGAGTCAC
This sequence comes from Ursus arctos, assembly GCF_023065955.2. Lineage (NCBI taxonomy): Eukaryota > Metazoa > Chordata > Mammalia > Carnivora > Ursidae > Ursus > Ursus arctos. The sequence continues at coordinate 53,251,016 of NW_026623100.1, read as the reverse complement.
ACACTTCCTACATGGGTTACTTTCAATTAAAATAACCTCCACTTTTTGGTTAAACCTTTTCAAGTAACCCATAAACTGACCACAGTTGAAAAACATAGATGATAGATAGATAGATAGATAGATAGATAGATAGATAGATAGATAGAAAGAAGAGGAGGGAGGGAAAGAAGGAGGAAAGGAAGGGAAACTGACATCTGTGATCACTGTCTCTATTACATTTTACAAAAAGCCTGATTGTACATTTCATAAGACTTTTTCAGATGAATAATGAAGCAGACAGAGTCACACCAGCCTTTCTATTCTAGCTCAAATAAACTCTTGAAATACTTTAATCCTTCTTTATTTGTTGGTTTATTTTGTATTGCTACCATACTATACATTATAGTTAAGCAGATTTTTTTGAAGTACCAAGAATATCCCATATATAAATTACCCATGATTACCACATTGGGTCCACATAATTCCCATTTCTGTTAATTATACTTCAGCATTGCATCACACCCATAAAATGGGCTATGGATCATTAGGTAAAGAATAATCCCACAACTGTTGGGTTGCCCATGCCTTCAACAGCAATATATACATTCTGTAAGTCTGAAACCTACATGCCTTTCCTTTCCTCCCATTAGACATAATACAAAGGAGCTCATTTTCATCATTCAGAAGAAAAATGTTCTTCTCACTTGGAAGCTTTGCTCTGATTTATGGCATAAGCTAGCCTTTTTCAGAATAAAAATCACTGCTTTAAGTGACACTTTTTAATAGTTCTTCCCTCAGCAGGTCACTGAAGTTAGGAAAATATCACTTTGTTCATAACAGACTTTGACAAAAACAAAGTTGTCTGGGATATAGTTTCTTCTAAACCTCTTTTTCACAAAATCCATAAGGAGAATAGCACTGCACATAGTTCCCACTGTTTATATAGTTAATAAACCACAGATTTGTATTAGTTAAGGACCAAAATATAAGAAATGCCAACAATTGTAATAATGGGATAATGAGGGGTTAAAACTGAAACAGGACAAGAAACTACTCACTGCTGGTAGCTAGGGAGAAGAAGTATTTGGAGTAAAACGAGTGAAAGGATGATAAGGATCATGCTACCTCATGTCTATAGTAAGTTTGGGAGAAATTTTTAAAGTGTTACACTATTTTGCCACAAAAAAAATGAAAAGCAACACATTATTTTTTCTACTTCAAGCCTCTACAGTATTAAAATCTTGATTTCCTCCTCTTTCCAAAAGGAATCTTTAGTTGAGCTGAATCATGACTATAAGCTATCTGTGCAACACTGATAACCTAAGAAAGAAACAAAACTACGAAGCATATATTGTAATACGGCTGTCTGGTGACAGATGGTAACTACATTTATCATGGTGAGCAATGAGTAAAGTATAGCACTATTGAATCATTATGTTGTACTCCAGAAACTAAAAGAACACTGTATGTTAATTATACTTCAATAAAAAAGGAGTATTTTGGCCTGAAGGTCAATATTTTAAAAACAAAAAGAATGCTATAATGTTCTTTTCTAAAACTTTTGATTAGCCACGAGAAAAAAGGGAAAAGAATTAAGAATGATAAATTTTAAAAAGCAAGCAGAAGCACATTCCTGATTATTTGTAAGCTGGCTATTGACTTGTGTTATACCAGAACTTTAAAGAGCTCTTGATAGCAATCTGCCCTTAAATTCTCAAAAACAAGAACCTGAATCTCAGTCTACAGAAAAGCTGCTGACTAACTTATGACAAATTTCTTCTGCTCAAGACTAGGAAGAAACTGGGTTAGTTGAAGCATCAAGGTGCTTGACTGTGTCATAGATTTATTCCTTTATGCTCTTGCTTTAAAATGTGTGACTCATTTAAATAGAATGATATTTAATATTTTATTTCCACCTGGCTGCTTTAATAAAGACCTATATTTACACTGGCAAGAATTTAAATGGGGAGAGATACAGGGATAGAATGAATAAAGTGATAAGCAATAAAAGAAGCCAAAACCTTAGACTTAATTGCATATAAATAAAATGTAAGCAGATATAATATCTACAGAGAATGAAGTTAGAGGTCAATAATCTGGATCAACCAGTGGAAACTAACCTGCAATCTGTAGCAAAGAGACATGAAATTAAAATGACTGAAATCAGATTTTGGTTATGGGTGTGGATACAAGATCCAAGTCAGAGATACAGATTTTGGAAAAAAGAAAAATCATACAGTTGGAAAAGAAAAAGTAAACAAACTCTGAAAAATACATGAACAGATTAATTGCAAAGAAAATGCTTAATAACAAGAAGGAGTTGGATTTGGGTGTCCAAATTCAATTCAATTCTTGGATTCAAGTTTGGTCGAATTTCCTGACAAATTAAATGGCTTCTCTGCTCCTCCAAATATGTATCAGGGGATATAAAAGCAGAAACTTGCTGTGATGATCAAATAATTAATGTTAGTACCTGGTACAGCATCTGGGTCAGAACAAGTGCTCAGTGGGTTATATTATTATTATATTTTAAATTCTACCTTTCCCCAAATTCAGAAACACTTAATGCATAATCTTGCTAAAGAATATTTCTAAAGTCATGTTATTAAGTATGGTGGTGAAAATTTTACTAGCTAAAAAAAAATAAATAGCTATTGGCAGGCTAGTTAGGTATTTAATTCATCTGCAAGGCTACACTACAAGACTGGCAAATAGGGTCTGTCATCTACTGAGATTTTATATCATAGTCACAAAGAAAGCTGTTAATCAACTCAATGAATCGAGCTGAAACTTAAATGTTATATCTTTCAAATTCACAATGACATTTATATAATTTTTGTACTAGTTTCAGTAGTTTAGTAATATACTTATCACACTTATCTGTATAGCCTAGATGGGTTCCTTTTCCTATTTATTCTGAGTATCCTTAAAGGAAACTAGAGACTCGAGAAAAGCGCAAAGCAATTTATCAATCACTGTCAAAAGTGCCATTTTTCTGCACCTGTTTTTGATGATGGTGGCAGCTATCAGCAAACTAGGATTTATCTAAGATGTACTTAGTGATCCAACTGGAATCATTTAACACTCAGTATGTCTAAAAATTATGCTGTATGCTATGGGACTATAAACATAAAACCAGCAAGAACTCTGTCCTCAAGGAGCTTAAATTCACCACAGAAAATATATTACAAACATAAATAAATACAATGCAGAAAGTATGGCTAAAATGAGAGGAAGAAAATAAACTACTCAGACTTTATAGCAGCATTATTCACAATGGTCAAAAGGTGAAAACCACCCAAATGGCCATCAACAGATAAATGGATAAATGTAAAATATACATATACAATGGAATATTGTTCGGCCTTAAAAAGGAATGAAAATCTGACACTTGCTACAACGTGGATGAACCTTGAAGCCATTATGCTAAGTGAAATAAGTCAGTCACAAAAAGATAAATATGGCATAATTCCACTTATATGAGGCACCTAGAGTAGTTAAAATTCATAGAGACAGAAAGTAAGATCCTGGTTGCCAGGGATTAGGGTGAGGGGATAATGAAGAGTTTTTGTTCAATGGGTACAGAGTTCAATATGCGATGATGAAAAATTCTAGAGATGCACGGTGATGATTGTACAACACTGTAAATGTACTTGATGCTTCTTAACGGTAAACTTTAGAATGGTTAAAATATTGAATTTTATACTATGTATATTTTACCATAATATAAAAAAGAAAAAAAAAGAACAGTTTGGTATAAATTTAAACTCTGAAATATACAAGATATTTCCTAGAAAAATAGGAATAACCATGCCCTTGACCCAGGTGTTCTGCATGCAGAGATATCCAGAAAATGCACAGAAAAGGAAAAATTATAACTGGATGCTTCAGGCCAAAACTCTAAATATTAAATGTTAAAAGGATGAAAGTGATGTGAAAATGAAACTACATACAGTCTCTGCATGGACATAACAAACATGGAAAGATGGCTGCTTATTGAAACAAATACAACACTGAAAAAGATGATTACTTATTGAAACAAATCAGATTTCCTTATATGATGAAGTTATGTTCCAGGGAGACAACTCTGTCCTGGCTCCACCATGTGCACGAATTTTGTTTGCTTACTGACATTTCCTACTGGCAGTAAGCCTTTATCATAATTCTTTGGTTAGCTTTTAATTTTGAAAGCTATGTCCTTGATGACAAATGATACAATGCACTAGTCACTTCCTTCAACTATACGTGTGAACTTCCCCGTTGGTGCCTTTGAAACATAGCTTAAATAGAACATTTACTCTCCATTAGACTCGCTCTTGGAACTGAGATTCCGGAAGGGAGCACTGTCTTTTATTAAGTTAGTCACAGGGTATTTTTAGCAGTTTGAAAGCTGGTACTGTTTCCAACAAAATGAATGAAGTTTGGTAAATGGCGGACAGTTGGTTTCTCACTTTGGATGCCCTTGCTATTTGTACATGAGGCAGTGAATCACACTGCTTTAAAAAGCTAACAGTGTATTTATGTATAGGAATAGCATCTAAGATTCTGCTTATATACCGACAGTCTTGTGTTGATGGTAATAAAGCCTACTATTATCCTGCCAGCATATCTGATGCTGAAGAGTCCTTTTGGTAGAGAAAAAGCCTTTTAAAAATACTAACTGCTCTCAGTAGCATTTAGTACAACCTGTGAGAGGCTGTCAGTTTTTCTGATCTACTTTTAACTGCTGGGAATATAATGGTGTCCACTGAAACTGAAATTAGAACAATCAACATGCTGGTGAAATTTATCAATGCAACAAGTATTTAATAAGACTTTATGACACCGTATGGAGCTCTGACAACATGCTCTTAGAGAGGGTGCATAAGCAGAAATCTGTTTCTTCTTTCAGAAGCCCCAAAAACCTTATGTTTAAGGGTATTATTAAATAACCATAAGACATACGCATTTTCCATTCTTTCTGTTACCATTTCCTTTCCCACTATCTCCCCTTGATTGTGCAAATTAAATTTGCTTTTGGAATACAGTTACTACCCTAAAATGCATATTGTGTATGTAAGCCTTTCCATCTGAAAAGATTAAAACTAGCCTTGAAGAAACTTAATCAATGTTAGTAGTCATCAATACCTCCTTGAATTTGTCTCTCAATTTATTAAACACCACCCCTGATTTATGATCACAGGAAATGAGTGAGGTTTAAATACTTAGCTTATCCTGAGATGTCTTTTCATGCATCTCTGATAACTAAACCCAATTACAAAGTATGCCTAAAAAGAGGGATCAAGTAAGATTTTCTATGAAATGAGATGATCTATGAATCTATACATACTGTGCATGTATGATTAAAGGAAACACCTGAATTTACTGAGGATGAAAAAAGGTATTCAGACATTTTATATGTATTTTAATGTGTCCAGTCCTAGAAATAGCCCTAAATAGCATTCACCAGCAGAACAAAAATTCATAATTTAGGAGGATAATTTCATGCAATTAGTAGTTTCTGTATATTACATTCACATACAGCCTTAATGACATATTCTACTGCATTCCTATAAGTGATATGAAGAGGCCATCATACCCAAAGAGATACCCCTGCTGTTTATTTATTCAATTATCCAGATTTCTTTGCCATTTTTACATTTACCCTTAAAAACTACTTGAGATTTGCCCTACTCTTATTCTTTGATTTAATGACTTCACGTATTACTTCAGAAAAGCCATTAAAGATGATATTATAGATTATATATCTGCATAAAAAGGTATCCCAATTGTGTGAATAAAATTTCATCACTTTCTCTTTTTCTGCAGGAAACAGTCCCTTTGATTGCAGAATATCTGGACATTCTAGGAACATAAGCTGGCCTGGCAGAAAGAGACAATGCAGGTAGATTTGATTTATCTCAGTAAGTTAAAAAAACAAAACAAAACTCTCTTCAAGGAAGGACATTAAAGCTATAATGATTCTTCATAATGAATCCTGATAATAAGGAGCAATGAGCCACTTTTTATGGCAGTTCATGATTTGGGTAGAAATGAAAAAAGAAGACTGCACTGGACATTTGTTCCTGGGACTCAAACAGAAAAACACAACACGGTGAAGAAACATATTATTTCCCTAATTTCAGAGAAACATTAAAAATGTTTTTCAAAGGAAAAAAAATTAATCACTGTTCCAAACCCAGTAACCCAGTCTTATTCTTTTGTTTTTGTGTCCTGTTTACCTTCCTTTTTTAAAAAATATTTTTTTTATTATATGTTAGTCACCATACAGTACATCCCTGGTTTTTTATGTAAAGTTCGATGACTCATTAGTTGTGCATAACACCCAGTGCACCATGCAATACATGCCCTCCCCACCACCCATCACCAGCCTATCCCATTCCCCCACCCCCCTCCCCTCTGAAGCCCCAAGTTTGTTTCTCGGGGTCCATAGTGTTATGGACCCTGTTTACCTTCCTTATGTAGAAGCTATGTAGCCCAGATTGTTGGTGGGTTTCCCCCCCATATTCAATTTTTTTTTTTTTTTGCAGTACTCCTACAGTATTTGAACGAAAGAATTTGAGCTGATATTCATAAATGAAAACTAAGGGACTCTGTGAACCTGGATATCGATACCCTCACCCTCTGTCCTCCATCTAGAATACTGCTTTATAAATGTTATTACATCTGTGCAATACACATCGATTGATCATAACAACAAAAAAAAAAAACAATAGGTCCCCCTTAGGGCATTGTTATTTGTAGTTGTCTATAAGAAGAGTTACAAAAACTTTGGGACTAATAGTGTATCCAATACTTGGAAATTTACTACTGTTTTTAATGAGTAATAAAGAGAGTCTTCTATGAAGATGACAAAACAGTTAACACATCCTTCTCCTTCTAAATTGTGTTTCCCTAGAAAGGTCAGGTTTAATGGAACCACATAAGTCTTCATTTGTTGAAAACAGGAATGTGAACTCTGGACAACAAAAACAATGAGACATCAGGAATATACCTAGGGAAAGAAACAAATACTGCAGAAACCCATAACAACAGATTTTTATAAATATTCCTTTATCTGAAATTAAGGGTTTTTTTTTTAAAGGAAGATATGGGGACAATTTTTCACATAGGAAAAATTATTGTAAAGCTACCTGCTATCTTACAGGATTCTGCTAATTTCCATGTCAAAAACTATCATTTAATTAAGATGATGATGGGGCACCTGCGTGGCTCAGTTAAGCTTCTGCCTTTGGCTCAGGTCCTGATTGGGATGAAGCTGCCTTGGTTCCCTGCTCAGCGGGGAGCCTGCTTCTCCCTCTTCCTCTGCCTTTCCCTCCCCACCAACTCTCTGGTGTGCGAACTTTCTCTCAAATAAATAAATAAAATCTTTCAAAATAAATACATAAATAAAGATGATGATAGTGTCCAACTAAGTTCCTGAATACTCTCTCAGTCTCTGAGATTACAAGTCAAGACCTTTTAGGCACCACTGCTACAGTTATTCTTACCAGGGCACTCAGGAAAGATAAAGAGCCATAGGTTGTATACAGGATATACGACTGACCATAAAGTAGTTCACATCTTACAGGCTTATTGACTTTGCAATTCATCTGTGAATGAAAAAATTCTTAACTTCCCAGTCATAAAGCTGTGATTATCTCAATTGTTCTGATATAAATGAGTCAACGTGATTTCATTAATGGATTTCATAAATAAGAAGTTCAATGCTTGTCCACAATAGCTAAATTGTGGAAGGAGCCAAGATGCCCTTCAACAGATGACTAGATTAAGAAGATCTGGTCCATATATACAATGGAATATTACTCAGCCATCAAAAAGAACGATTTCTCAACTTTTGCTGCAACATGGATGGGACTGGTGGAGATAATGCTAAGCGAAATAAGTCAAGCAGAGAAAGACAATTATCATATGGTTTCACTCATTTACGGAACATAAGAAGTAGGAAGATCGGTAGGAGAAGAAAAAGAAGAAGAAAGGGGGGGTAAACAGAAGGGGGAATGAACCATGAGAGACTATGGACTCTGGGAAACAAACTGAGGGCTTCAGAGGGGAGGTGGGTGGGGGAATGGGATAGGCTGGTGATGGGTATTAAGGAGGGCATGTATTGCATGGTGCACTGGGTGTTATACGCAAGTAATGAATCATGGAATTTTACATAAAAAACTAGGGATGTACTGTATGGTGAGTAACATAATGTAATAAAAATTATATAAAAAAAGAAATAAAAAAAGTTCAATGCTTTATATTCATCCTCATACTCTCAACCTTGGATCCTAAAATTATAATTATACACAGAAAATCAAGTTTTATACAGTGACATGATGTAAAATAAAATATATACACTTAATTTTTATGTTTGATTAATCAAAAGAAAATCAAGATCAAATAACTAACATTTTTAAGTATATTATAATTCAAAATACATTTAAAAAAAAGAGGAAGAGGAAAGTTCTGAATAAACACACCAAAGGTTAATTAATGTAGAAGATTCAGAGACTCCTATCTTATAGCATGAATAAGGGAAGTTCAATAAGGTAGTTCAATTTCTTCGTTCAATTAGTGTTTGAGAGTATAGATGACTTCCACTCCCCCTCCCCACTTCTGTGTTACAAAAGGAGGTGCCGGTAGAAATAAAGTTCTGTTATTGTATTATTTCTTGCCTCCAGAGTCTCTGCTATCTTGACTTGTATTCCTTTTACTTAATAATCTCACAGAAAAATTCTACAGAATAATTTAAGAAATTTCACTTTTTAAAAAATCATCCAAACTCTGAAAACAGAACCATGAATAGTTGGTAGGGAATCTTACGTGATTTAAAAATTTTAAATCAATGTATTAATAATTTCACTTTATTCCTTACTCTCATTCTTCCCTTCTTAAACCAGAGAGGATATTTCAATTTTCTCCCAATATTTAACACCCACCTACTTGAAATGTTTTTTTCCCCCTTAAAAACATAAAAAGCAGACCCCTGAAAATTCTTAATTTAAATGAGTGATTTATCTTACCTGATACTAGCTGGATTTTATTGACAGTATATCCTCATAATACAGAAAGTCTCTAACCATCCTAAACATAAGGCTCATGAACCTTTTCGGCACATGTGGCAAAGATTTTCTAGGAGGCACTGACTGAACACACTCAGAAAGCCTTTTAGTGCCCAGTACTTCACTCACCCCTGTTACTATGGCCAGAGGGTTTTCACAAGCATAGGTATGTCCAGTGTATTGAGTATCACTTGTGATTTTTTTTTAAAGATTTATTTTATTTATTTATTTATTTATTTATTTATTTATTTGACAGAGAGAGACAGCTAGCGAGAGAGGGAACACAAGCAGGGGGAGTGGGAGAGGAAGAAGCAGGCTCCCAGCAGAGGAGTCCAATATGAGACTCGATCCCAGAACGCCAGGATCACGCACTGAGCCGAAGGCAGACGCTTAACGACTGCGCTACCCAGGCACCCCTGAGTATCACTTGTATTTCAAGTCAAATAATGCTATCAACAGAATTCCGTTTGTGGGTGAAAGATTTAATTTAGTCTTACTCATCTAGCAATATGATGAATTAAAATATTTAATATATTTTACATATTTAAAATAATATATATTTATTATTTAAAAATATATATTTAAAATCCATCTGGGTTGTGCCAGATGCTGGATTTTACAGGAAATAACAAGGATAGACAAGCAGATCCAATGATTCTGGGAGAAGAATCAGCTCCAGAATGTGGGACACTCTATAAGAAAACACCTAAATTCTTCAAAAGTATTAGAGGGAATTAGAACCAGTAACCTGACAGTTAATGAAAGAACAAAACTAAAGTAACTGAGACACAAAAGGACAATAGTTTATAGATATATGTGGCCATTCATCCATATGTGGCCACACATAAACCATATGTGGTTTATGAAGATAAAAGTATTGAACATGGAGCCCATGTTTATTTCCCTCTTTTGCTACGACTTGTAAACTGCCCTGGGTTAAGTCACTTTAATTTTTTCTGTCCCAAATGAAAAAAACATATGATGGTAACGTAGCTCCCTGTATTCTCATAAGACAAACAAGTTGATGTGAATACAACAGCTGCCTGTTACATTTGTGAGCCCAGATTAAATGGTCTTGAGCCTCTTCTGGTTGTTAAAAAAAAAAAAAAAGTTACTACAAACAAGAGATTTAGATCTGCAAAGACTGTTTGAATTATCAAATATAAAAGATAAGATAAAATAGATAAAATATTTAAAGAAAAAATACTGGATAATAAGCAAATGGGCCATAAAAAAACATTAATGTCAGGAATATATGAAAAATGGACATTTAGAACTGAAAAATATATATATTTTTAAAGATTTTATTTATTTATTTGACAGAGAGAGAGACAGCCAGTGAGAGAGGGAACACAGGCAGGGGGAGTGGGAGAGGAAGAAGCAGCCTCCCAGTGGAGGAGCCTGACGTGGGGTTCGATCCCAGGACTCTGGCATCACGCCCTGAGCTGAAGGCAGATGCTTAACGACTGAGCCACCCAGGTGCCCCTGAAAAATATAATTTTTGAAATTAAAAGAAAAAACCTGAATGAACCAGTTATACAACAGATTAGATATAGCTAAAGACAGATTTAGTGAACATTGTGCTAAAGCCAAATGATTATGTAGAATATGGCACAGGGAGAAAACAAAATGAAAGATGTGAAACAGAAAGTAAGAAAGTCATTGAGGTTAAAACAATAATTTATTCTAGCCTCATCAGGAAAAAATAAGGGGAGAAGATATTCAAACACATTAATAGTTGAGAACTGTCATAAAAGCTGGATTTACAAATAAAAGAAGCAGTGTATATAAGCAGACATGCAAAAAGCAAAAACAAAAGCACTACACCTAAATATATTGTGGTAAAATTACAAATCACCAAAGAAAATGACAAAATCTTAAAAGAAAACAGAGTAAAACATATCTCCAAAATAGTAAAAAGTAATCAGAACAGAAGACTTTTCAAAAAAAAGTAATAAGAATAAGAGAAGACTTTTCAAAAGGAACAATGAAGAATGAAATCTTCAATGGGCTGAGGTTATTTACAAAATATATGTATAATTAAAAATACAATGAGATTAAAAGATAGAAGTTTAATTGATTAAATTCTAACTATAACAAAGCTAAGACGGCTGTATTAATATAAGATCAGAACTTAAAACTGTTAGTAAAAATGAAGAAAGTCATTATATAATGAAAAATTTTATTCGATCAGAGAAAAATAATAAACTTGTATATAAATATGTGAAGAAATATGCGAAGAAAAACTTGATAAAATTCAGAAATATATTGCACATAAATCTGTCATTATATGTAAAGAAGCGTGTAAAGAAAAAATTGATAGAATTCAGGAATACATTTTAAGTAAATCTGCTATTATAATAGGAGATTCTGTCCTTATGGTAAGTAAACAAAAAATTGTTAAGGATATAAAATATTTGATGAAAATTTTTATTTAGCTCTGGTTCAAGATGGCTAGTAGAAGTCTCTGAACTCACCTCCTCCATGAACACAATAAATTATACTTATTAATAGAACAATTCCTCCTGAAGAACTGAGGGCTGACTGAACTGCTACTGAACAACCAAAAAGAGAACAGCAAGAGAGACGAAGACACAGCAGCAAAGGGAACCCCCACTGCCAATGCTGCAAATGGCAGTGGGAAGGGATAGTACTGAGGGACTGGAAACATATCCCACCACAGCACAGGAAAAAAAATAAATAAACCATGGTTTAGCATATAAAACAGACAACACTAGAACTCTGCCAAGTGACAGAGGAGCTGCAGAAAAGCTTTCCAGGTCAAAGGGACTATAGAAACACATGGCTTACATCCTTGCCCCACCTTAAAAGCCTACAACAGAGAGGGTCCAGACACCTTCACGGGCAGGTTGGTCATCTCAGTGAGTTCATGGCACCAGCAAGCCCAGGGTCCATAAGCCCATACCAGCCCTAGAGGAACCTTTTCTCTTCCTCCACATTAAAAGCCCAGACCTGAGCTGGGTCTGGATGCCATAAGGGGCAAATTCAGGTGCCATAACTGAAGGGTCCCATTGTGGGACAGGTCATAATGGGTGGATCCAGTCCTCACAGGGAACTTCTGACCTCAGCAAGCCCAGGGCCCTCAAGCCCACACCAGCCCTAGTTTCTCAGGAGCAAAGGAAAAAAGCCATGGTATAAAAGGGATGAGGAAGTGTGAAAATACCCCCTCCGCCTCCATCTTAAAAGCCCAGACTGGAGCAGGGTCGAGCACACAGTGAGCTCGCAACCTTAGCAAGCCCAGGTTCCACAGACCATAGTGGCCACGCTGTGGTGCTGGCGCACAGAAAACAAGCTGTGGTTTTGTGTTTTCTGTCTTGCTTTCTTTCTTCCTTTATTTTTTTTTGTAATTTTTATTACTTTATTTTATTATTTAAAGTTTGTCTTGTTTTGTTTTTATTTTTATCTTTTTGGTTTTGTTCTATATCGTTCTCTTTTTTTATCTCCTCTTTTCTATTTTCTTCTCTTTTTATCGTCTCTTTTTTTTAAAAAATTTCCTTTCTTCTTTTATTATTTTCTGGGTTTTTTGCTTTTTAAATTTTACTAATTTTTTTTCTTTTTTCTTTCTTTAAAATGTTGGTTTAAAAGGGTAACTAGCCTATACAGCCACAGCTCCAGCCAGCCAGCAAAAGTCACCAAGCACACACGGTCTGCTTTGGGAACACCATACACAAGACTACTTCTTCAACTTTGGAAGAAGAAGCCATTTCACCTAAGTCAGAAACGAACATAGAAAATCAAGAAAAATGGGGGGAAAACAAATATGCTCCAAAAGAAAGAACAAGAAAAAGCCTGAGAAAAAGAAAGAAATAAAACGGAGATAAGCAGTATACCTAATAAAGAATTTAAAGTAATGATTGTAAAGATTCTCACTGGGTTGAAGAAAGGAATGGGAGAATCAGTGAGACCTTCAATAAGGAAATAGAAAATGTTGAAAAGAACCAATTAGCATTGAAGAATACAATAACTGAAGTAAAAAAAATATCCTAGAGGGAATCAACAGTACATTAGAGGATGTAGAAGATGAATCAGCAATCTGGGAGACAGGGTAATGGAAAGTACACAAACTGAACAACAAATAGAAAAAAGAATTTTTGAAAATGAGGATAAAGAGATCTCTTAGACAACACAAAGCAAATAAACATTTGCATTATAAGTCCCAAAAGAAGAGAGACAGAAAGGTACAGAATACATATTTGAAGAAATAATAACTGAGCATGTCCCTAACCTAGGGAGAGAAATAGACATCCAAGACTAAGAAGCAAATAGACATCTAAGACCAAGACCAAACAAGATGGGCCCAAAAAGGTCCACACCATGACACATAATAATTAAAATGTCAAAGGATAAAGATAAAGAGAAAATCTTAAAAGCAGCAAGAGAGGAACAAAAAGTTACCTACAAAGGAAAATCTATACGGATATCAGCTGATTTTTCAGAAGAAACTTTGCAAACCAGGAGGGAGGGGCATGATACATTCAGAGTGCTGAAAGGAAAAAAACTACAACCAAGAATACCCTACCCAGCAAGGTTATCATTTAGATTTGAAGGAGCAATAAAGTTTCCCAGAAAAACAAAAGATAAAGGAGTTTATCACCACTAAACCAGCCTTACAAGAAATGTTAAAGGCACTTTTTTTTGTGGAAAAGAAATAATCACAATTAGAAGAAAAATATCAATAAAAAGATGTAAAATATGACAACATATATATAAAGTGTGAAGAAGAGAGTAAAAAGGGAGAAGGGGAAAAAGAAAAAGAAAGAAAATCTTTTTTCCTTTTTTTAAATGTGTTTAAACCTAAAAGAACATCAAATTAATATGGACTACTACTTACTATGTTATACATGAATCTCGTGGTAATCACAAACCCAAAACCTATGACAGACACACAAAACATAAAGAGAAAGAAAGCCACACAAAACACTACAACTACTCATGATCACAAATTAAAAAATAGCAAGAGGAAGAAATGAACAAAGAAGAACTACAAAAACAAACAAAACAAATTTTTTAAGTGGTAATAAGTACATAACTATCAATAATTAATTTAAATGTAAATGGCCTAAATGTTCCTTTCAAAAGACACAGACTAGTGGAATGGATGAAAAACAAGACTCATCTATATGCTGCCTATAAGAGGCTTACTTCAGACATAAAGATGAATACAGACTGAAAGTGAAGGAACAGATAAATATTCACCATGCATATGAAATGAAAAACAAAAAAAGACAGGGTAGCAATACTTATTTCAGACAAAATAGACTATAAAACAAAGACTGTCACAAAAAAACAAAGAAAGGCATTACATAATGATAAAGGAGTCAATCCAACAAGAGGATGTAACGATTGTAAATATCTACACACCCAACACTGGAGCACCTAAATACATCAAACAAATATTAATAGATATAAAGATAGAAACTGATGGTACTACAATAATACAGGGGAACTTAACACTCCACTTACTTTACTAGATCATCCAGATAGAAAATGAGTAAGGAAAAAATGTCTTTGAATGACACATTGGACCAGATGGACAAAACAGGTATATACAGAACATTCTATACACAAACAACAGTATACATATTCTTTTTCAAGTGTACATGGAACATTCTCCAGTATAGAATGCATATTAGGACATAAAACAAGCGTCAATAAATTTAAGAAGACTGAAAACATACCATGCATCTTTTCCAACCACAACCCTAAGGGCAGAAATGAGATCTAATCAGGCTGAACTTAAAATGCTATGAATGAGATGCAGTCTAAACTGGATACTCTAACAGCCAGGGTAAATGAGGCAGAAGAACGAATTAGTATTAAACTAGAAAAAGAATCACAAGAAAAAAACTGGAAGAAACACAAAAATGTGGAGACTAAACAACATAATATTAAACAACCAAAAGGTCAGTGAAGCATTCAAAGAAGAAATCAAGAAGTTCATGGAGACAAATGAAAATGAAAACACAACGGTACCAAATCTTGTGGGACACATCAAAAGCAATTCTAAGAGGGAAGCACACAGCAATATAGGCCTATCTCAAGAAATAAGAAAAAACTCAAACAATCCAACTTGACACCTGAAGGAACTAGAATAAGAAGAACCAACAAAATCCAAGGTGAGTAAAAGAAAGGAAATAATAAAGATCAGAGCAAAAATAAAGGCGCCTGGATGGCTCAGATGTCTGCCTTTGGCTCAGATCATAATCCTGGGGTCCTGGGATCAAGCCCCACGTTGGGCTCCCTACTCAGTGGAGAGTCTGCTTCTCCCTTTCCATCTGCCATTCCCCCTACTTGTGCTCGCTCTCTCTCAAATAAATAAAAACTGAAATAAATGATACAGAGACTAAAAAAAAATGTTTTAATCAATGAAAACAAAAACCAGCTCTTTGAAAAAAATAAACAAAAATGACAAACCCTTAGCCAGACTCATCAGGAAAAAAAGAGAAAAGACCCAAATAAAGTCGGAAATGAGAGAGGAAGAGTAACAACTGATAACACAGAAATACAGAAGAGTGTAAGAGAATACTATAAAAATTATATGTCAACAAACTAGACAACCTAGAAGAAATGGATGAATTCCTAGAAACACAGTCTTCCAAAATTGAACCAGAAAGAAATAGAAAATCTGAACAGACCAATTACAGGTAATAAAATTGAATTGAAAATCAAAAAATTCAAAATACAGGAACAGATGAACTCACAAATAAATTCTACCAGACACTGAAAAAAGAGTTACTACCTATTCTCCTCGATCTATTCTAAAAAATAGAAGAGTTAGGAAAGCTTCCAAAAACATTACACAAGGCCAGCATTACCCTGATAACAAAACCAAATAAAGACACCATAAAAGCAAAAACAAAAACAAAAAAACTACAAGCCAATATTCCTGATGAACATAGATATAAAAATCCTCAACAAAATACTAGCAAACTGCATACAACAATACATTAAAAAGACATTCACCGTGATCGGGTGGAATTTATTCCCCAGATGCAATAATGGTTCAATATTCACAAATCAATGAAGGTCATATACCGTATCAACAAAATGAAGGATGAAAATCATATGATCATCTCAAAAGATGGAGAAAAAGCATTTGGCAAGATTCAACATCCATTCCTGATAAAAACTTTCAACAAAATGGGGTTAGAGGGGATATACGTCAACATACTAAAGACCATATATGAAAAATCCACAGCTAACATCATCCTCAATGGTGAAAAACTAAGAACTTTCTCTTTAAGGACAAAAACCAAACAAGGATGTCCACTCTTGCCACTTTTATTCAACATAGTACTAGAAGTTCTAGCCACAGCAATCAGACAAGTAAAAAGAAACAAAAGGCATTCATATTAGTAAAGATGTTAAACTGTCACTATTCCCAGATGACATGATACTATACATAGAAAATCCTAAGGATTCCACCAAAAAATAACCAGAATAAACGAATTCAGTAAAGTGGAAGGATACAAAACTAATACCCAGAAATTGGTAGTGTTTCTATACACTAACTATGAAGTCAAAGAAAGAGAAATTGGAAAAACAACACCATTTACAATTAAATGTAAAAAGAATAAAACACCCAAGAATAAACTTAACCAAAGAGGTGAAAGACATGTACTCTGAAAACTATAAAACACTAATGAAAGAAATTGAAAATGACACAAATGGAGAGATATTCCATGCTTATGGATTGAAAAAATTAGTATTGTCAAAACACCCATATTATACAGAGCAATCTACAAATTCAATGCAATTCCTATCAAAATACCAACAGCATTTTCCATAAAACTAGGAAAATCCTAAAATTTATATGGAACCACAGAAGACCTGGAATAGTCAAAGCAATCTTGAAAAGAAAAACAAAGCTGCAAGTATCACAATCCAGATTTTAAGATACGCTACAAAGCTGTAGTATCATAACAGCATAACACTGGCACAAAAATAGACATACTGATCAAAAGAACAGAGACCCCAGAAATAAACCCACATTTATATGGTCAATTAATCTACAACAAAGGAGGCAGGAATATATAATGAGGGAAAAAGTCTTTTCGATAAATGGTGCTGGGAAACTAGACCACCTTCTAACACCATACACAAAAACAAACTCAAAAATGGAATAAAGACCTAAAGGTGATACCTGAAACCATAAAATCCTAGAAAATAACACAGGCAGTACCTTCTCTGACATTGGTCATAGCAACATTTTTCCAGATATGTCTCCTAAGGCAAGGAAAAAAAAGCAAAAATAAACTGTTGGGATTTTGTGTAAATAAAAAGCTTCTGCACAGCAAAGGAAACCGCCAACAAAACAAAAAGACAATCTACTGAATGGGAGAAGATATTTGCAAATGATATATCTGATAAGGGTGAATATCCAAAATATATAAAGAACGTATACAACTTGGGGCACCTGAGTGGCTCAGTCAGTTAAGTATCTACTTTCGACTCAGGTCATGATCTCAGGGTCCTGAGATCAAGTCTCGAGTCAGTCTCCCTGCTCAGCAGGGAGTCTGCTTCTCCCTCTCCCTCTGTTGCTCCCCCTGCTTGTGCTCTGTCTCTCAAATAAATAAATAAATAATATTTAAAAAAAGAATTTGTACAACTCAATATCAGAAATACAAACAATCCAATTAATAAAATGGACAGAAGACACGAACAGACATTTCTCCAAAGACATACAGATGGCCAACAGATATATGAAAAGATGCTCAACATTGCTAACCATCAAGGAAATGCAAATCAAAACCACAATGAGGTATCACCTCACACTTGCTAGAATGGCTAAAATCAAGAAGACAAGAAACAAGTATTGGTGAAGATGTGGAGAAAAAAGAACCCTCATGCACTATTTGTCAAAATGTAAACTGGTACGCCACTGTGGAAAAAGAGTATGGAGGCTCCTCAAAAAATTAAAATTGAAAAATCATATGATCCAATAATTCCACTGTTGGGTATTTACCCAGGAAAAACAAAAACACTAATTCAAAAAGATACGTGTGCCCCTATTTTTACTGCAGCATAATCTACAATAGCCAAGACACAAACACAACCTAAGTGTCCATCAATAGACAAATGAATAAGGAAAATGTGATACACACACACACACACAGAGACTGAAATATTATATAGCTATTAAAATGAGATCATGCTATTTGAATCAATATGGATGGTTTTGAAGGTATTATGCTAAGTAAAATAAGTCATGATTCCACTCATAAATGGACTCTAAAAAAGGGGAAAAAATAAAAAGCAAAATCAGAATTATAAAAACATATAACAAACTGATGGTTGCCAGAGGGGTGGGAGTGGGAGGGGTGGGCAAAATAAGTAAAGGGGAGAGGGAAATACAGGCCTCCAGTTATTAAATAAGTCACAGAAATAAAAAGCATAACATAAGGAATACAATCAACAATATTGTAATAGCGATGTAATGGGACAGATGGTAGCAGTACTTGTGGCAAACACAGCATAATGTATAAACTTGTCAAATCACTAATTTATATACCTGAAACTAATATAACACTGTGTGCCAACTATACTCAAATAAAAAATAAATAAAAAATAAATAATTTTTTTACAAATTTTATTTTATTTATTTTTAAGGCTCTGCTCCTAACAGAGAATTTATGTTCTTCTCAAGAGTATATGAAATAGACACTTTTTAAATTGACCATACAGTAAACCATAGAGCAAGTCTCAACAAAATTTGAAGAATCAATATCATATGACCATGTTCTTTGACCACAATATAATTACATAGGAGTATTAAAAGATTTTTTTAAAGTTTTCATAAAACAGGATACAAAAACACACAATATAAATAACATATTGGGAAAAGTAAACCTCAACAAAAACTTAAAATATCTGGAATTGAATGATAGTAAAAGCACAAAAGTTTGGAAAGATGATACGAAAATAGTGTTTATAGAAAAAATATTATCTTTAAATTATTATATTAGAAAATAAGAGAGATTAAAAATTAATAAAGAATCCAACTTAAGAAATTTTGAAAAATAAACCAAATAAAATAGAAGACAGATTTTTTTTTAAAAGAGTTGAAATTAATGGACTAGAAAATAAACAGACCAAAGAAAAAATGAATAAAACTAAGTTAGTTCTTTAAATAAAACCAATAAACTGGAGAAAATGCTCAAGAAAATGAGAATAGAGAGAGAACAGAGACACAAAATAAATATGATTAGGAATGTAAAGGAGACATTACAGATCCAAGACAGATTTAGAAGTTATTAAGAAATAAAATTAATGCCAATAAAATTGAAGAAGCTTTAGATGAAATTCAAAAATCCCTAAAAATATAAAATGTATCAAAGCAAAACCAACTTAATATAAATAAAAAGTCCTAATAATCCTATAATCATAAAAAATTCAATTGTAATTAAAAACACTTCCATAAGGAGTATCTCAAGTCTGGATAATTGTACAGATAATAGTATATCAACTTTTCTTGACCATAGGAAAAAAACAAATAATAATAAAATCAAATGACCAATCCAGTAAAGCTAATGAAAACTGGAAAGAGATGCACAAAGGGAAACTATAGTCCAATTTCATACATGAACAAGAATCCACACAGACGCAAATGTCCAAAATATATTGCCAAGATGAATAGAATAAAATTTGAAATGACTGATATTTGTGTTGGCATTCATTTAAATCCAAAAAGAAACCTCATTAGAAATAGTTAAAAGTGATTACATTTGGGAAAGGACATGAGGGTTGAGGGGATTGAAGGCAACTTTAACATTTCTTTTTGAAACTTGCGTATAGTCATTTTCTATTATACATGTGCTAATTTTCCCTTTTTTTTTTTTTAACCTGGCTTGATAATATTAGAGCAATTTTTTAAATTTCATTTTGTTTTCTCCTTGGTATCTCTATGTTAAAATCAATAAATACTTAAAAATATAGTTTATAATTTTATACCATTAAATTGAAAAAATCTAGATTAAAATAAATGATACATTTAGAAATAAAATTAATAAAACAACCAGAATAGCCTAGTAACAGAAGTAATGGAAGAACTGACAAAAAGTATACAAAAATGGTGCCAGGCTAGACAGTTCCATAGGCAAGTTTTTATCAAGATTCAAGGGATAGGTAATTTCTCTACCTTTCTTAACTTGTGCCAGATCACAGCAAAAGATTAAAGCTCCCCAAATTACTTACAAAATTAGCATAAACTGGACACTAAACCTGACAAGAATAATACAATGGGAGAAAATTTCAGAGTAACTTCATCTTCAGGCATAGATGTATTAGTAATGCCAATGAAATAATCCAGGCCAGATGACAATAGGCTAAACTAAAGTGACAGTGCAAGAGATAGCAAGAAATGTGAGATTATGATCTTTTTTTAGTAGAACAATCAGGATTTGGTGATGCAGTAGACACGAGAGAAAGAATGTAAGGATGGATGGAACTGAATAACTTGAAGGCTTTTGGTCTAAGCAACTGGAAAAATTAAATTCATTCACTGAAACCCAGAAGATCCCAGAAGAAGCTGGTTTTCTGGGTGGGTATGTGGGTAGGAAATAGGTATTGGACCTACTAAGTTTGGAATGCTTTCTATATCCACGTGCAGGTGTCAGGACGTTGGTTAGATACGTAGGCCTTGAGTTCAGTAGACTTTCCAACATGTAGAAATAAATTTGGGAGTCAACTGCAAAGGCTGTTTAAAGCCCAGAGATGAGACACCATGACTGTTAAACTAACATTTAAGTGGAGCAAAGAGCGCTGGATGGTGAGTCTCAGTTCAACAACAAACCGCAAGAGAAACTGAAACAGAGAAGTTTATTACTCACAGGCACTGGAGGAGTACATAGAATGTCTCGAGACACACGGCAAGGTCGAGGCAAAATGAAGGCAAAATGACGGGACTGGGGCACATGCCTTAACTGGGGCCGATGGTTTGAGTGCTTTGAGGTTCCCAGGCTGAGGTCAGATTGGTCAATTCAAACCAAAAGAGCAGGATTCTGGTAAGCTCCACACGGGTCTTACTTCAGGAGCACACAAGAAGGCGGCCCTGGGAGGCAGGGGAGACTGTTTATCACCAGGGCTACTGGGGAAGTCACATCAGAAACATAAATTTACTTGTGATTCTGTGGACTGTTCTCTAGGGCTTGTGCTTGCATGAGGAACCAGTGTGAGTCTGACAGCCCCACAAGCCACTTGACCGAACAAAATGGATGCCAAGGCAGCAACATCATGGCATAGCTTAGCTAATCTCTTGACAATTACCAATGAATGGAGTGCCACTGGGCTGAAAAGAAGTTCAAGGACTGAAATTTTGGTTGGTGAGAAGGAACCAGCAAGGGAGTCTGAGAAGAGTCAGGTTAAAGTTAAAAGGAAAACCAGGAGAGAGTGATGGCCTAGAAGCCAAGAGAAGAAAAGGTTTCAAGAAGGAGGGAGTAAATTACTATGTGAAAAGCTGTTCTTAGTCAAATAACATGAGGGCTGAGGGAGAACCAGCAATGGGATTTGGGAATATAAAAGTCGTTGTAGATGTTGATAAGGTCTGTGTCAGGGGAGTTTTGAGTTTTAAAAGCCTGACTGAAGTAAGGTCAAGAGAATGAAGGATGCAAGCAAGAGGGATAAAAAATTAGGCTTGTGCCTAGAGGGGGACTGAGTCAAACAAAGTGATGGTGATCTTGGTGGTGGCAGTGATGATGCTGTTACTAAAATAGGAGGAATAACAGTATGTTTTAATGAAAATAGTCCAGAAGACAGGGAAAATATAAATTTTTATGAGAAAAAAGAGGACAGATGCAACATAAATATTTTTCCTCTATCAATAACAAAGATTCTAGCTACACAGTTTCTCTTATTCACCTACTAATTACAATCCTAACTGATTCCTAATTGCAATCGTAAGAATCTGCAGGAGGTCTGAATATCCTGAAGAACCTACTGCAAATTCCTTACATGGCTTTGACTGCCTTTGTTGCCCTGGTGAAAGGAGTTTCATAATCCAACAGATTCTGGTGAGCACTGTCCAGGTGACTCCATCTCAATTCTAAATCACCTTTGCCTCTAAAGTTGTTTCAGTGTCTCACTGAAATAGTTTGTCTTGTCAGACTGGACCCTTAATTTTCCCAGGAGAGGGGTGCCTGGGTGCTTAGTCAGTTGAGCGTCTGCCTTTGGCTTGGGTCATGATCCCGGGGTCCTGGGAGATCCTGGGGTGCTGGGATCGAGTCCCGTGTAGGGCTCCCTGCTCGGCGGGGAGCCTGCTTCTCCCTCTCCTCCCTGCTTGTGCTCTCTGTCACTATCTCTGTCTCTCTCTCTCTCAAATAATAATTTTCCCAGTAAAATGTCAACCTCCTA
Source organism: Ursus arctos (assembly GCF_023065955.2). Classification (NCBI taxonomy): domain Eukaryota; kingdom Metazoa; phylum Chordata; class Mammalia; order Carnivora; family Ursidae; genus Ursus; species Ursus arctos. Next base: position 53,228,619 of record NW_026623100.1, on the reverse strand, counting down.
CATACGCACATACATACACACACAATCCCTTTAATCACCCCATTTAGCCTTTAAAAGTAACTCACACTGTTACAGCTTTCTTAGGAAACTGCCCTTCAACCACGGTCACTTCACTGCACTAACATCAAAGTCAAAAAGTAAGTTCAAACTTTCTCTTTTTTATAGAATGCAGGTGACACATGTTTCAAAGTTCCATGTACTGCTCAAACTCTCAACATTGTTTTTGCTTGAAAAAGATACTTCAAAATGTCATTCTTACGATTCTCTGCATTACTATATATATATTCTTACTAGTGCACATTACTACTATTCTCTTGTTTATATTTTCTCAGAACAGAAACTAATAATACTAGCAAATGTTCCTGAAATGAAAAACTGTTTTTTATATGTCTACCTCTACCATTTGCAAAAAAAAAAAAAAAAATTTCCCAAAACTTTGGAAGATAAAGTACTATAGAGGATAGATTTTAACCTGTTCCTTTGTGCTGTAAGGAAATTACTCTAAATCTTTACAATGAGTTCTAATCTTCTAAATCACTATAATTGTTTTCCATGCCAGTATAATCTTGTCACTTATTCTGATTAAGAGGAGCAGCCCTTAGTTTATCAAGATGATTAAAGGCAATGCACCAAAGAATGTGAACTTGACTGTTACTCAAGGGCTAGTCACTAGAATGGGCATCTTTTCACTTCTCCTCAAGCCCTAATATCAGAAGATAAGGGTCATAGGCCTCCTATGAAACTGCTGTTACAACCGGGCTCAGTCTGATACAGGAAAAAATAAAAAAATAGAACATGAGGGAGAGCTATGAGTTTTGGGGGTCAGATGAATGGATTCAAGAGAGAATTCACTTTGGGGTGAAAAGACAGAAATCAGGAATCATGGCTCAAAAACAAATCTGCTCCAAGTAATGTTGCTAAGCAAGTCAGGAATATCAACAGTAAGTCTCATCGACTTATTTTTAAAATTCACTTGTTCATTCAACATACATTGATTCATTCATTTAACAAGGTGCCAGGCACTATGTGCTAAGTCACAAGGTTAAACAAAATAGGCAGAACGTGTGTCTTCAGATACCTACCTTATACTGTATGGAGGAATTTGAAAATAAAAATAAATTCATATAAACATACAAAATGTAACAGCACATTGAAATTAATCCTATGAAGAAAAATACAGCCAGTTAAGATGATAGAGGGTGAGAAGAGGTGCCATGTGGATGAGAGAGTTAGGAAAGACTTATTCAAGAAAGTATTGCTTTTAGAGACCCAAATTACAGGAGGCAAACATGCAAATATCTCGGGGAAATCCTCCAAGGGTGAGGGAACAGCAAGAGCCAAGCCCTTTTGGTAGAGACATGCCTGGTTTGTTCAAGGAATAGAAAAAGGCGAGTGAGGAATTACAACAGTGAGCAAGAAGAGTGGTAGCCATGAGATCAGAAAGACAACCAGAAGCCAAATCACACAGAAGCTGTGGCAAAGATTTTGGATTTTTTTTTTTTAAAGATTTTATTTATTTATTTATTCAACAGAGATAGAGACAGCCAGCGAGAGAGGGAACACAAGCAAGGGGAGTGGGAGAGGAAGAAGCAGGCTCATAGCGGAGGAGCCTGATGTGGGGCTCGATCCCGTAATGCCGGGATCACGCCCTGAGCCGAAGGCAGACGCTTAACCGCTGTGCCACCCAGGCGCCCCATGGATTTTATTTTAAATTTGGTGAAGCATACTACTACCATAAAGACATACCACCAACATATGGCAGAAACTGAAGGGCAAACACAGACATTTTATTTTTATTTTTATTTTAAGATTTTATTTATTTACTTGTTAGAGAGAGTGTGTGTGGGAGAGAGCGAGCGAGCGAGTGAGAGTACAACCAGGGGAAGCAGCAGGCAGACGGAGAAGCAGGCTCCTTGCTGAGCCTGTTGACATCCCCTAGCCCGGTTAAACTGACACTTAAACTAACCGTCACAATGTGGAGGCCAGTAACAGCAAGACAAGTTGCTAAAGCAAGCCTGAATGGGAGCTGGATTTCCATCTCCTGCCTTGGGTAAGTAGTGCTGGAAACTGAGTTGAGCCTATAGAAGGCAACCAGACAGCCTTTACTGCGTAGTAAAGGTGACAGAAGAATGTCAGGATTCAGGCTGGGCTCATCAGTGCTCTCCACACGAACTTAAGGACAACACTAAAGCGCCCAGCATAACTGGTTCCCTTCCGAGTCCCAAAGTTTACTTTCAAAAATAATTCTAGACCGAATATTATTAATTATTTCTATCTCATTATCCAGATGAACCATTAGAGGTCGATTTATCTGTTATGGGAAGTTTCTGCTTATCTTCAGAGGAAGTACTGAAATGACAATCTTCAAGACAAGTGGCTAGGGGCGCCTGGGTGGCACAGCGGTTAAGCGTCTGCCTTCGGCTCAGGGCGTGATCCCGGCAATCTGGGATCGAGCCCCACATCAGGCTCTTCCGCTATGAGCCTGCTTCTTCCTCTCCCACTCCCCCTGCTTGTGTTCCCTCTCTCGCTGGCTGTCTCTATCTCTGTCGAATAAATAAATAAAATCTTTAAAAAAAAAAAAAAAAAGACAAGTGGCTAAAGACATCAAACATAAAAGTGGTTCTTCTTCATTGATTGGATTTGCAAATCAAACATATTTCTCCTACCAAATGAGGGAGATTTTCCCACTCAGGATCTCTAGCCAGCATTCATCAGCTCACACACACACATAATGTGAAATCTATCTTCCTAACAAAATCTTAGTGTACAATGCAATATTGTTAACTATATGCACACTGTTTCATAGAAGACCACTAACACACTTTCATCTTCCAGGACTGAAGCTCTCTCCCTGAGCTCCTGGCAACCACCATTCTAGTTTCTGCTTCTGCTTCATCATTTTTCCTCTAGAGAATATTCCAACTTAGTTATTGTATTCTTCGGCTCCAAAATTGTTTGGTTCTGTTTATATTTTTTGTTTTTCTATTGAAATACTCATTTTGTTCATGCATCATTTTTCTGAACTTATTAATCATCTTCATGATAATTTACATTATTTGTCAATTAATTAATATAATCCCTTCTTTAAGTATCAGTATCTGGAGATTTTTTTGGTTCCTTTGATTGGACCATGTCTTCCTGTTTCTTTGTATTCTTGAAACTTTTTGTTGGAATCCCTGCCTTTGGAAAAAAACAGATGCCTCTCCTAATCTTTAAAGACTAATGTCATACAGGGAAAACCTTCACCAATTAGCCCAGCTAGAGATTCCAGAGGCCCTTCTAATCTTTTCTTGAAGTGCAACTTCGCTGGACTTGTGCTTAGAAATTCCAAGTTAGAGGCATCCGATGGTTTTTGAGTTTTTGTTTTTTGGTTTCATTTGCAGTAGCTCATAATCTCTTGCTCTCTCTGGTGTCAGTCTGCAGTACTACAAGTTTCTGGAATTGCCTCAATACACCCAGCTCTCTTCTATTCTCAGCGTCAGACTTCTAGACAATGCCAAGTATTAACACTCTTGAGTCAAAAGAGACAGGAACCAGTCCCTTGAACAAACTTCTGACAAGTCACTGGATACACACTCCTCCCCAAGGAGAAACCAGTAGTTGGGGTTTTCTCCTACCCATTCTCAGGTAGCTGCAGTTTGGAAACTATAGCAAGTGAGTGCTCCAAACCATCACCTTTGTTTTCATTGGTCCCCAACCTGACACCCTTTTCTGCTGGCACTGAGATTCAGGCAAGACTGAAACCCATCCCCCACTCCCTGGAAAAATCTGAATGTTGAAAATATGACCCAGGTTTTTCTTTCCTCCCCAGGGAGAGCTAAGGGGCTGGATGTTTTTTCCTGATTGTGCTACACTGAGCTAGTGGGAGGGACTATAGTATACAGTGTAGCTGGTTTTGCACTTGCCTAGTGTGCACAAGCCTCTTAACTATTTTCTGGATTTCTCACGAAGGAAACTGGTCTGTTATTATTTTGAGTCAAAGTCGCCACTGGGGGAAGAAAGATCTGGAGCTTCCTATTCTACCATCTTGCTGACATGGCTCCTTGGGCTCATTTTTTAACAAAAAACAAAACAAAACAAAAAACTAAGAATCACATTCTCCCCTATAAGCCTGTAAACACTTTTAGAGCAACCCTCATCACCCAGCTCAGAGCCAAGCATATAGTGTATGCCTATTAAATAATTATTTAAATGAACTAAAAGGTTGTACAAGATACTGGTAGAAACAGGATTTGAACTTATAGGCCTTGGCATCATCACCCTTTCATAAATGGCTTTCCTATGGTTCTCTACTCAAATTTACAAGAGTGCCTAGGAATTTACCTAGCAACCATCACAGACAGAATTCAGGCTCAGGGAAGCAGTGGGCTATATAAGAAAAAGTACAGAAGACTTGGTATCAAAGACCTGAGTTTGAATCAAATTCTTTCAAATCCTCCTAATTATTTTCAATCCCAGACATTCTTCATTCACCTGTGGAGCCTTGGAAACACAGATTCCGAGGACTCACCCTATTGAATCAAAGCTTAGAGGAGTGGAGCCTAAACAGATACCATTTTTTTTTTAAGATTTTATTTATTTATTCGACAGAGATAGAGACAGCCAGCGAGAGAGGGAACACAAGCAGGGGGAGTGTGAGAGGAAGAAGCAGGCTCCCAGCGGAGGAGCCTGACGTGGGGCTCGATCCCATAACGCCGGGATCACGCCCTGAGCCAAAGGCAGACGCCCAACCGCTGTGCCACCCAGGCGCCCCAACAGATAACATTTAAACAGATTCACAAGGTTGAAAAATACTGTTCAAGCTATTTCATTAAAGGCATGCCCTAAGCATTCAGAATCTCAGCAAGCTCAACTATCTGTAAAATGGGCTACTGGTTCTTCCATCACTGACCTCATGGGGATACTGTAAGGGTCTAGTCTCAGACGAAAAACATGTGAAAGCAATGTAAACTATAAACTATGGTAATAATGTAAGATAATTTCATACTATCGGGTAATTTGAATATCAAATCAGGGCTTAATGGAAACAAAACCACAACTATCTCTTATAGACATGTTCTATAAAAAGAATCATATTCTTCTCTTTTTAAAGTTATAGCTATACTTCTCTTATTGTAGTTGTGCTTCTGTGAAGTTGTTTATAAACCAAATTTTATTTTAAAAACATTAAGAGAACTAGCCATCTAAAGTAACTCACTGTTGAACCTCTTATGAAATAAAAAATGCTTGTAAAATGCAAATAGACAATCCCTAAGTAATCATTTTTTTTCAGATTGGGCTTTATATATGATGTTGTCTGAAGTGGGACACAACTGTACTGCTGTCAGAAATGTCTGGGAGTTTTGCTGTGAAACAGCTCATGCCTTTCTTGGGTCACACTCCACATCCACAATACCACTGTCCTCATAGGAAAGAAGAGATACTCAGGGCCTTTCAGTTGCCCACCACATGCTAAGAAACAAATACGGATGTTATCTCTTAGTCACAGCTGGGCTCCCCCACCTCCCATAATAAAACTTTAAATCAAACAGAGGACTCCCTTCAAAAAGTACTCTTAATGAAATATATCTCATATCCAAATGCTCAGGGCTGATTTATTAAACACCTAGGAACCAAACTTCCTCTTGGATAATCCAAAAATCTCACATGAGAATTTTTTTTTTTTTAAAGATTTTTTATTTATTTATTCGACAGAGATAGAGACAGCCAGCGAGAGAGGGAACACAAGCAGGGGGAGTGGGAGAGGAAGAAGCAGGCTCATAGCGGAGGAGCCTGATGTGGGGCTCGATCCCAGATCGCCGGGATCACGCCCTGAGCCGAAGGCAGACGCCTAACCGCTGAGCCACCCAGGCGCCCCATGTACGTCCATACTCTTGATACATTTAAATAAATAAAAAATCTTTAAAAAAAATTTTTTTTTAAATATAAAATAAATAAATAAATAAATAAATAAAAAAAATCTCTATATTTCTTGTTTCAGTTAGGTTAGCATTTTATCTGTTAAAAATAAAAGGCTTTCATACAATTTGGTGTCTCAGAAACTTGGGGAAAAATGAGTTTTTTCACAATGAGTTTCCTCTCAAAAGAAGAAAGTTATGGGAGTTCAAGATTCAAGTCACTTCCCATCTGGGTCAAATCTGTTTTAGAATTCAGGTTTGCTAAGGCCCAATCTCCAATTATGAAGTCTGGCTGCCAGTGTGTGCAGTAGCCATAGAAGGACTGGAAGCATAAAAAGAGCTGATTGGAGTGGCTCAACCATGTATAACTTTTCACTTACTAGTTTAGAACTGCCCAAAGACAATTTTCTCAAAGGTGTTGAATATTTTTGACTGGGAACTTACAAGCCTAACCAAGGGATTCAGTCAACTCTTTCATCATTAATCCAGATGTATTTCGTGATTAATCTGGCAGAACAAATCTCAAAGCACTGGTAAGTAAAGAAAGACCTCTCAAACCGTGAATTAAGAAATTAAGAGCTATAAGGACTGAGGCAAGGCAATGTCATAATGAAGAATACATGGATTCCGAAGCCAGACTGGGTCCAATGCAACACTGACACTAGCTATGTGACTTTCAACAAGTCAATCAGCTTTTGTAAACTTTAGCTTCCTTATCCATAAACAGAGGTAATGATAGCTTTACCTATAATAGAAGTTGTTATAAAGGTAAATAATTTAGTATGTGTAAAGTTCTTAGGACAGTGCCTGGAGCATAGTAAATACTACAATGTTTTTAAAGATTAAAAAAAAACAAAGAATACAATTTAAAATACCTACCATTTGCACTGACATAGATGGAACTGGAGGGGATTATGCTAAGTGAAATAAGTCAAGCAGAGAAACACAGTTATCATATGGTTTCACTCATATGTGGAACATAAGGAGTAGCATGGAGGACCACAGGGGAAAGGAGGGACAACTGAATGGGAAGAAATCAGAAAGGGAGACAAACCACGAGAGACTCTGGACTCCGGGAACCAAACTGAGGGTTACAGAAGGGAGGGGGTAATGGGTATACAGAAGGGTAACCAGGTAATGGGTATTAAGGAGGGCACATGTTGTGATGAGCACTGGGTGTTATACACACAACTAATGAATCATTGAACACCACATCAAAAACTAATGATGTACTATATGTTGGCTAATTGAACATAATAATAAAAAAAAGAAAAAAGAAATAAATAAAAATCTAGTACAATAAGAAATCTTAAGCGATGAGAAAGCCAGGTGCAGAGAGGTTGCAAGAACCAGACCAGTGGTCCATCAATAATACACACCTAACAGCTCTGACAACCTGTCTCTATTTCATTACTCGCTTACTGGATGACTCTGGGATAGTCACTGAAATAGTTGCTGCCAAACTGGAGTGATAATAATACTGAGCTTCTTTGTATTAGAGGTGTGAGGAAAAAAAAATAAGTCGTAAAAAGCACTTTTCACCGTTTTGCAAGAGGAAAAGCATCAAACATAGAGTTTCAGAGCATATTCTCATTTCCCAGAAGTACATTTCAGTTTTTAATCACACTTTCTGGGGCTAGTGTCTATAGAGAAATGTAGACTGTAGCCAGAGGGCTTGTTGAAATGGAGGTTTTAATAACAGAGAAAATGAAGTACTCCAAAAATCGCATTTGGCTTTAGAAATGTGTGTAGACTGGTTTATTAAATAGTGCTCTAAACCGGAAGTAAATACTCAAGTATCTGATTGCTACTCGTGTCCTATGCAACCTTGAGAAATGTATAGAATCCCTCTAAATATCACAATCCTCACAGATTGGGGGAGGGGGAAACTTGTTGCGTCTCTAATGATGATTAGGTTGATGATGACTGATCTATGGGTAAAGCCCTTTCTAATTTTTAAAAAATGTTCAGATAAAGGGTAGGCCACTAAAATTAGGACACTTTACAACTGATAATATTATACTTCTCTCTTTTAGCACATGAATTGTCCCACATGGATATAAATCAGAATGGAAATATAAGTTCCAGAACTTAATATTAGTGCACGTGATTTAGAAATCTGGTGAGCCCTAGTTTAGTAAAGGACTCAAATGAAGGTCTACCTGCTCTTCTGTGGCACCACATTGAAAGGAGGCTCAAATCCCTTTGTGAAATTCTGTGAGATTCTTAGAGGCTGGGAGAGTTTATCAGTACCATTAAGGAAACCACGGCTCTGAAAGAATACAGAATGGGTGAACATCTGATACTTTTTTGGTTCATTACAGACTCACAATAGCTCTTCTGTCCTTTCAACAGACCTAAGGCAGAGACATCCCCACCCCCAGGAAAAAACAAAAACAAAAACAAAAATAAAAACATAAAAACGAAATGATTACTGGAACAGGTATCCATCAACTCCAAGTATAGGATAATACATGCCTTGTTAATGAAGGAAATATTTTTTTCTTGACATGGATCTAAACAGTATTTTTTTAATTAAATATACTCTGTGCTATAGGCTTTCCAATAGGTCAATCCACTGAAAAACTTTCAAGCCCACAACTCTCACTGGTGGAATACTTAAGAGCAAAGTCAAGTTAAAGGGCTTGTGAGAACAGAAAATGGTAAGAATTGCTGTCTACCCAGGGGAAGTCCATGTTACTCCCCAACGCCTCAGCATACTGTAAGGGACAGAAAAAGGACAAGAGTACAGGGAGTCAGGTCTGCTTTTGTTTACGATAAGAGATGTCAGAGGGAATCTTGGGAAGCACACGTGTAAAATTCAGATCAAAAGATCAAGGTTAACACTGGACACAAGGTTCCACTCTCCTGTGAAGGCACAATCATTAAGCACCTTTCTATGACTATTCAAGGAAAAATTTCAATTTAGCTACAACTTTAACCTTTTCCATCTCTGTTTATCATTCCTTTCTGAAAGTGCCTTAACCCTTTAGTGAAGATCCTTCAACAGTTTTACATGCTAATTTGGAGGAAGCTAAAAGTACAACGTGGCAAAGAAGAAAGAGAACGATGAGCTACCTCGTTATTTTCTCAAATTCAGTGGAAACAGTGTCTGCCTTTTTTGAATGAATTCAGATTCATGCTTCTAAGTAACCGTCAGCAGACCTAAGAGGCACATTCTCATAGTGGCATAGGGGTTCTCAAAACCAGAATGTTATAAAGAGTACAAACGCTACTGAGCTCGAATTGTCTTCGTAGGTTAGAGGAGGTGACATCCTGCAGGAAGAGAGAAAGAGAGTGAAGAACTTCTGGTCTGCAGTAAGAATCTGCCTGGCTGACCTGGAAAAGGTCACCTCACTTTGGGTCCACAAAAATGGCCTGGTACTTTTTATTTAGAAAGTGTTCGTGATAACCCAAATAAAAGTATGCAGGAACTTTGGTAAAAGGTATCAGAAAGAAGGGGGTTGGAATCTGGGACTCAGCAGAAAGAAGTTTGAGGAGGGAGAACTCTGGGTTAAAAGCCTTGCTACACAAAGTGTGGTCCCTGGACCAGGAGCATCACAGAATCACAGTCCCCACTCTAGACCTACTGATCAGAATCAGCATTGTAACAAGATCTCCATATGTTACATGTATAAATTTCGAAGGTTTGACAAGCTTCACTTTAGAAGGTAGCCCTCAGAGAGCAAGGAAGACTCAGATGGGGATCAGAATCACTGGTCATATTGTGGGGTGGGTTGAGGAACAACCCAGAGGGTGAGATACCACAATGGACAGTCAATATCAGATCTGACTGGCAATGACATCGTGGCCACACGAAGTCAAAGCAGAAGTAGAAAATGGAGGGTCAAGCTCTCTACAGGAGTTGGCACCAGGCATGGAGAGTGGGGTTAAAGAAAATGCTCTAGTCCCGAAGTATTCAAAAGGTAAACCAAAGCAGAAGCCTGGCTCTAGAGTTTCAGTCAACATGTAGAGGTAAGGAAGTGGCATGACTTGGCAATTACACAGAAGACAGAGCTCCTCGCTAGCACATCGGTACCTCAATCTCCTAGCGGCAGAACTACCGCAACTCCCACCAGCGATGGACTCAGGTTCATGTCAGTGTGTAGGTGCCTTTAAGTAGTGGAATTTGAGTTTTCATACTAATGTGTCTTTATTTCTCTCCACAGTCTGGTAGGGCTTTGGGATATTTTGGTGACACGGACTCCCAAGTCTGTTGAAGGTACACTGCTTTTGTCTGGAACCCAATTCTAAGAGGAGTATTTTTAACAAGGTTTTTAAGATTAGGAATATAGGGGTGCCTGGGTGGCTCAGCCAGTTAAGGGTCTGCCTTTGGCTCAGGTCATGATCTCAGGCTCCTCACTGGGCTCCCTGCTCAGTGGGGAGTCTGCTTCTCCGTCTCCCTCTGCCCCTCCCCTGCTCATGAGCACATGCTCTCTCTCAAATAAATAAAATCTTTAAAAAAATAAAATAAAGATCAGAAATATAAACACTAATTACATCTGTAAATTCAAACCCACACTTTTTTTTCATAAAATGCATTTAATGTACCAAGATATTTCTCTCTCAAATAACAGATTAACTGGGTTTCACCAAAACTGCAAAAGTCATGTTAACTCCCTGCATTCCTCAGTCCCAAATAACTGAAACCCTTGCTCAGTCTAGTTGATGGGTTATCACTTCGCCTAGGGTACGGTTTCCTGAGGTGTGTGAATTAGAAAACCTCCAGTACACCCAAGATAGGATGATCTTCTTTCCGTTTTGATTATGCCAAAACTAGGATGTATTTGAAAGAGAACTAGGGAGAAAAGGGTGCGGACTTAGCCCAATGCAACCTCTGTGGAAGTAGGGGCTGCTCTATTTTTCTCTCCTACCTTAGATACTCATGTACAACATTTCTATCCTCCCAGACTCTCTTTCCCAATCAAGTCATTTAGGTAAGTATATATTGGCAGATGTGGGTGTGTGCGCAGATGGGGCTGGTGTGGTCCTTTGGCCCCCTAAGGTAAATTTTCACTTGGACCTAGCAAGGACCGGTCTGTTATTTTTGTTGGCATCTACCATCTAAAAACAAAACGGTGATTTTCTCTCCCCAGAATATCTACAGGATATCTGACTCTGAAGGAGACTAAATTGTGTTAGGTTAATCAAGATCATAATACAAGTCTCCACTTTTAGTTTGTACAAAGGTGAAAAGAAGAATTTTTAAAGGCATTTGAATGCAATTAGTCTTTCATGAAGACTCTCCAACTACCCTCACCAACTAAAAGGAGCTTTCTTTTTAAAATTTCATTTGCACGGGCACCTAAAATGGTATGTGACTTATCCCACGTGATTGTCAGTCAAAGCGCCCAAGGGAAATACGGCAGCATTCTCCTCATGTAGCTCACTGCTGCGTTGTCAGCCAAGCAAGAAATTCTCATGGTGCTTGATTTAAGTGACAACGCAGAGCAGTAGCCTTCTGTGGCGTATGTTAAAGCTATCTTTAGCTTTTTTTTTGGTCTTAGATCTATGCTCTTAATGATAGAAAGTAATAAATATCTGCAAGTAAAAAAAAAAAAAGTAAATTAATAATGTGGTTTGGGAATCCAATGGTAAAAACTCAGGACTTCCTTCAATGAAGAAGTCAGTGTTTTCTGGCAAGGATGAATTAGAAGCATCATTTACTGAGAGTCAGATTTTGGAGGGTTTTGTGGGGGTTTTTTGATATTAGGTAAGCTGCAGGCTAAGAAATAATTACATGGTTTTAGAATTAAGAGTTGTTTCTTTTCTTCAGGGTACATTCTGGTGCTTTCCTTGGTTTTAAAAAAGTCCCAAATTCTGCAGCAGAGAATGATTCCCGTTGCAGAGAAAACAAATTTGATATGTCACACATATTACAGAATACTTTAGAGGTGTTGAAAGGTTCAAAGGGAACAGCAGAGGTAGGAAAGGGAAGGGGTAGTCAAGTCCTAGATGGAAAGACTGAAAAATTCTCCAAGCATTTGAAAGAAAAGCAGCCAATCCTAAACATGTAAAAGATATATGGATTTAAATTTTAAAACTGTATGCTATGAAGTGCTGATATTATGTGTTTTCAGAAGTCTCAGGGAGACTCTGAGAGTCATGGGAATGCTGGCTTGACACACAGTGGGTACCAAAAATGAATGAAGGTGAAAATTCACCAGGTCAGGAGATCCTTTGAGTTCTAAGAATCACAAGATACAGTTCTTGTAAGGCCAACTTAATAACTGCTCTCTTTCCTTTCTGATATTTTGATATTGAATGGAAGTGACGATTTTAAGTTTAAAGTCCAGAATGTATTTAACCAATTGACTTATTTGTGAATGTTTGCATTATACAAATAATTATGGGGGTCTTAATGAAAAAAGCATTAAATCTCTCAAAGTGCAATGTCCTCTCCTTTTTCCTGGCCATCTCCTAGATTCAGAACCACATTTTTAAAAAAGAGTTCTTTCTTTATTTGAGAGGGAGGGGAGGGGAGGGGAGGGGCAGAGGGAGAGGGAGAATCCTCAAGCAGACTCCCTGCTGACCCTAAAATCATGACCCAAGCTGAAACCAAGAGTCGGCTACTCAACCAACTGAGTGACCCAGGTACCCCCAGAACCACATTTTTAAATCAGCCACATAAAAATTAACACAATTAATCCTGGATACAAAAAAGTCAGGGAACGGGTTTGACACATGAACTATACCTGAAAAAAACAAGTATCATGAGCCATGTTCTCTGCCTATGCACTTTGGTTTTGTTTTTTATGAGACTCTCAGCTACAAGAGACACTAAATGTTTCTGAGTAGTCAGATACGGGTTTGTTTTTCACCTCATTGAGTCAAGCTATCTGACCTGGAAGAATAAAGAAGGCATGCATTTGAAACCCCGCTTCATTCAGCTATGTAATGCATGGGCTTCCTGTGAATCCAAGTATTTAAAACACTTTTACAAAGTTGATTTAAGCATTTTAGAGAGAGAAAAAAAAAATCTGTTCTTCCTCCTTCTTCCTCATCAGAAACACAGGAAAAGAAACTCTGCAACCACCATTGTGAATCCATTACCATAAATAATAGAGTTATCACCAGTCTGTTCACAGATTCAGCAAGCAAAACTTTGCAAGCTTGCTGTTTACCCTTGTCGCAAACATGTTTCTTTAAATAAAGTAGACACTTAATAATCAAGTACGTCTTTCACTGCCAGTGGAGTACCAAATTTTGTTGATGCGGATGATAGCTCATCCAGAAAACCTCTGATTCTTACAGTTTTTCAGTTATAGAAACAAAGATTCCCCTAGGCTATCTGGCCTAAGCCGGTAAAAATAGTTTGCAATGTGACTTACTGGGCTGTACATTATACTACAGGGGGTTAGATACATGTAAGACCTTCAAAACCTCCAAAGTAGTCCTATTCACTGACCTTCTTCTTGCTACCAGTGAAGACCTACTCTGTTCTGCCTGATAAATGCATTCTGCATCTACCCCTTAACTCCCTTCAGGAGTGATTTATTCCCATCTTCCTACAGATTTTCTCCCCAGGACTGACATTTCCCATTGCTTTCTGCTGTGTGGGCCTCCTTCTCTGTGCTATTCAAAACCTGGCTGTCCTCCATCAAACTCTACTCAGGCATCCTAACCATCATAGCTATTTTTGTAGTTATAAATGAAAATATGTTTTGACTTTTTACCTCTTGGCTTTGCTGTTTAACTTTCTTTCTATTTACCTATCTTTATAGTATATGTTTAAAGCCCCTTCTAAGATTCTTTACATCTCTGAGTCCAGCATTCCATACACAGTTGCTACTCAACAAATGATGTGTGCCATGTTTAAAGAATGGAACTCCATAGAGGGGAAGCAGAAAACAATGTCACTCCTTCCCCCTGCTTCCCAGATCTGTGGGGCTAATTCTTCCTTATTCTTAAGATCAAATTCATGGCAAATCTCATGACTCCTCTAGACGGTCTCAGGAAATAAAAATTCCTTAGAAACTTTTCAGTAAGACAGCATCTCATATGAACAAAATGACCTTGTAGTAACAAAACTCCAAACTTCACTTAAAGTTAAAACATATTCCTTCTACAGCTTGTTTCTGCTTTGCAGTGTAACCTACAGCAGAAAAAGAGGTCTGTTTCTCCACATCCCCAGCTACACTTTGACTCCTCTCCCACCCCACCTCTACCTAAGCTGACTTCTTTGGGTTGAAGTGGGGGGGAAGGTAGGTAATGGGCAAGAGTCTACTGTTTATGACTCAGACATGGTGATCTACGAACTACCTACATGAATTGAGCCATTTATTTAACTTCCCTGAGCTTTCATTTCCCCATGCAGAGAGAACTGAGTTAATACACACAAGGCATTCATAATTTCTGAGACAGGCAGATGCTCACTATGTGTCAGGCATTATTTCTGCACAAACCAAGTCTCTCTCGTGAAGTACCTTTGTATTATTTTGGATAACTCCCTTTAGAAATACCAGAGAAGCTTCTTTGATGTAGATAATGTCTCTCTACATGTAGGACCCCACTGCGAGTTTCTATATCTAATAGTTCAGTTCCAAACTCTGCCTAAAGCTCTCTTATGTAATGTCCCCTTTTAGAACAGTGAAGCTGCCTCCTTGTCCAGTGCAGTCCTCATGTGGCCCTCCTGAGGCATCTGCTTCTTCCACTGATGCCTAATGTTCCATCTATTTCTGTCCCTAGTATCACTAGGCAGCTAATCGAACACAGCTTCACACTCAAGTTACAGTCCCTTACGTTCTGCCAAATTTCAGGGGGCATTATCAAGGTCTCTTTATGTTCTCCTTTTGCTGAGCTTTAGGTGAGGAGAAATGGCTTCCCCATGTCAAAACACTCCATCAGTGTTTTCCAAAGACTTCTTTATTTTTTTTAAAGATTTTATTCATTTATTTGACAGAGAGAGAGACAGCCAGCGAGAGAGGGAACACAAGCAGGGGGAGTGGGAGAGGAAGAAGCAGGTTCCCAGCAGAGAAGCCCGATGTGGGGCTCGAACCCAGACCACAGGGATCACACCCTGAGCCGAAGGCAGACGCTTAACGACTGAGCCACCCAGGCGCCCCTCCAAAGACTTCTTCAGCCTCATCTTTTGGTATGCCCAACCGGAGGGTGGGTGCTGAGCTAAGGATTTCGGGATCTATTTACGGTCTTCGTATTTGTAAGGGCCTAAAATGGTCCGATTACTTAGCCTGGGGTACAGAATGCTCACCCCTTTTTTTTTCTGTCCTGGCCTTTTAGAAGTTTCACATCTTTGCTTCAACAGCAGGTTTTGAGACTCTTTTCTGTGGTTATTTACTTTTTATCTCAGATTCACATCTTCTGAACCTTATCAAATCATTAAATCTTATCTAGGCAATAGGGAAATTTCAGGTGCTGAGAACACATAAAATATTCAACTTTGCTGGGGATTTTCGGTTCTGCTTGTCTCATGCCTAAATCCATTCTGTTCCCAAACACTTTCTACCACTCTCTCTCTACTAGATGTCTGCATTCTGTAATTCCACTTTAAATCTATGCCTTGTCCAGGATGAATTCCTGCTGGGTCTCCCGCTCCACAGAGGAAGCAGTGGATCTTTTCCAATCTGAAGTTTCTTTCCCTGGCCCAGGCTCCTTTTGAAAGTACCACTGTATTCCTAGCACCTAAACATAGTGCTTAGAACACAGCAGTACCAGTAAATGTCTGTTATTGAGGGAATCTATGGCTCCCACTTCTATTTCTTTTTTCACCGAACCTTGCTTTATATTTATGGGGAAAATGCTCTTTGTGTTATACCAACTGATTTCCTCCTAGGCACTCAGGAGGCCCACAGACCTAAACCACTGCTTGTAGGTGGGGACACAGATTTTGGTCAGAAGTAATGTATTCATTCCAGAGGTGGCCTCAAAAATACTTTGCAAAGGGGCACCTGGGTGGCTCAGTCAATTGAGAGTCAGACTCTTGGATTCAGCTCAGGTCATGATCTCATTGGTCCTAGGATCCTGCTGTGTTGGGCTCTGCATTCAGAGGGGAGTCTGCTTGGGGATTCTCTCCCTCTGCCCCTCCCCTGACTCTCTAAGATAAATACATATATCTTAAAAAAAAAAAATGCTTCACATGATCTTCCACTGTCTTTCTACCTTTGCCTCTGTCCATGCTGTTGAAAGCAAAAGATTCAGGTATGATGAGAGCCCCACAATCCATTTTTTGAATGGGAGCTGCCTAAGAGACTCACTCAACCACGTGAAATACAGAACTTCGTTGTGTTATGACACTGAGATTCTCAAACTGTTATAGCAGCTAGCACTAATTTTAATAACTAATACTTTATTCAATGGCTGAGATCCAATAGAGTGAAAAGAACCCTTTTAGGTTAGGAAAACTGTGCTTGTAAACAAACAAACAAATGAAACAATACAAAAAAAAATAAAACAAACACCAAAAAATTCTATTTTGTAGCCAAGGAACCTGGACATGTAGTAAACTTCAAGCTTTCAAATCAAGTGAGGTAATACATGTAAAAATATTTTAACTGAAAGGGTGAGTTATTCTATTATGATTTTGCCATTCCCTGAACCTGTGAAATAGTCACTGTAGAGGTAAAGAGGCTTCTTATATTCTTTCAAAGCCAATTAACTATTAACAATCAACTCAAGTCTTTTAAAACACAAACAGTCAAATCAAGTATTAGAAGATAGGCCATCCTCATAAATATTTTATTTTTCTCCTAATGTAGAAAAGGACAAAAACATTAGATGAATGAGCTAATGAGTATATAATTGATGAAGCTTGAATTACAGTGGTAATGACAACTCCATTCAATTTTCCCATATATCCTAATTATATATATATGTTTATATATATATGTATAAAATTATAAATCTATATTTTAATAACTAAGAAAAGAGGACTAGGAAATGTTCTTTTTGCTTGATTTATAAGGGAAAGAAGCAGAAGCAGGATTACTATGATTTTTCACCTCTGGGGGTAAAACTGCTTTAAGCTGACTATACGTCAACTTAGAGCATTTTCTCGGCTCCAGGAGGTAGGAGGGGTGCACTACAGGCATTTAGTGGGTAGAAGCCACAAATGCTCTAAACCACCTACAATGCACAGGACAGTCCCTCCACAAAGAATTATCCAGCCCAAGATGTCAACTGTACCAAGATTAAGAAACCCCAGGTTAGACTTATTTCCTTGCAAACATTCCAAAAGGTTCAATGTATTTATATGCCTGAAATGTCTGTCTTTAACAGTCTGTTAATTCATTGCAATTTTGATCTTGGAAGAACAGCCATGTAAATGAAAGAAAAATGATAAACTAATCCATTATTAAATTATCATGCAAAATGGAATCTTAATTCTCTCTGAGGCCCACAAACCTTAGCAAGGCAAATTGTTGAGTGATCACTGAATAATTAAGTTGATCCTGCCATCTTGAATCAACCGTCTACTATATGCATGCACAAGTAAACCAGTAAGCTCAAATGTGCTATACATTATACTAGGTGTGTGGCATATGTTCCTTGCATAGAGAGGATACTAACCTTCCCTCTGAAAATGTACAGTGAATAACGGAGAGAAAACTGGTTTTTGACCTTTTTTTAGTCTCGATATCCACAGTGCCATCACGGCGGCCGACTCATACTAATCCCTCAACAATGCTGATTAAACAAATAAATTCATTAATTCCAAGTCCTCTCCCACACTTTTTTTCCATTCATTTGGCAAATCCTTATTAGCACCTTGATTTCACAACCTACAAATGGATCATACCTTCAGTTTGAACACTTATTTGTATATGTGTATGGGGGGAATAAATATTTTAAAAACTAGCATTGGGAAGACAGTAACTTAAGGTACTGTGATAGACAATGACAGCAGGGGATCATTTCTTGCATATAATTATCATCAGGAGCCTCTGAGGAGGAAACCAGACCTGAACGATACCAACAGCTGGCATTTATGTGGTGTACATGACGCACCATTCCAAGTGTTTTACACTTTACTATCCCTGTAAGCCTCATGACAACCTTAGAAGTGCTGTTATTATTCCCATGTACAGTTGTGGAAACTGACACAGTGAAGTTATGAATCTTGTGTCCTAGGTCACAGAGATGCTGATGGGTAAAATTGGGATTTGGAGGCAGTCTGTCTCCAGAGAATTCATGTTCTTAATTATTACCCAAAACTGCCTCTGACAGAAGTACCAGCTGCATAAAGCTGTTGGGAAGAATTTTCTTTGCAGTAAGTGCCTGAGACAAAAATCAACATGCTCTTACTATGAGAACAGACATGGCTCCTTTGAAATGCTTTTACCCTTCCATTCCTAAATAACATTCGGGTTGGTCTTACTGTGACAAGCATGTGCTGGGCAACCCATCACTTTCTCTGCCTTTCCCCTATTACTTCCTTTGCCTTGGAACCAACCTAAATTACCTTTTTATTTTCTAGGTTTGGCCTAGGCAAAGGTTTTTCTATAGTCAAACTCCAGGTCTCTACTGTGTCTTGGCCTAGATAAACTATTGACTCTTAACAATGGAATGCAATCCTCTTTTTCTCCAAGGCCTGTCCAAGAACTCACCTTCCCCAGCATCAAAGAGCTAGGAACAGTGTCCTCTGGAAAGCAAAGCTTCTAGCTCCTCTGCCAGACTCCAAAGCCCCATGACAAAGAACCTTATATGGAGAGATGGCCCTATTTGTCTTCAGCCTGAGCCATGTGTGCCAAGATGCCCGAGTCACTAACATTTCCTAAAAGGGCCTAAATCATCTCTCTGTAATGCAGGTTGCAGACTCAATAGAGGTGGCTTGCTGTGATTGATATGGCAGTAGTTGCTGCACTGATTAAAAAGCAGTGAACAAAAGATAAGAGGTTAAGAGCAAGCTAGGAAGGGAATGATGGATTTGGGATTGATTCTCTAATGACCATGCCAAAGGGACTTGGAGGATGAACAGCTGGTTATTCAGCACAGCAAAGGCCGCTAGCTGGTGGGGAGTTTAATAGTTCAGGGTGTTCTATAATGAACTCTATGGCTTGGGAACTTCAAAAGTACACACATGATATTTTCAAGGTATTTTCCCTGGAATATTTCATCATTTAAGATTCAGTTTCAGAAAAAGGGAAATACCTAAGAATTTGATTTAATAAAGAGTTAAGTGTTCTTATGCCTCAAGGTTGACCCCCAGAACACCCCAGAATTGGCCAAACAGGGAAATCACTATCTCTGCTATTGCCAGGGAACTGCAGAGTGTGAAGTCATCGTGCCAGCTGCCAGTTCCAGCATCACATAAACTGGGTCACAATCGTGATGTCCAGAAGCTGCTCACAGAACTGCTGACTCTGATGCCATGACGCTCATGTTAGAGCCACGTCAGCAAAACGGATCCCTGCACACCACTGCCCCTCTCTCCAGTTAATTCATTCTGAATTCAGTTCCGTGTGTGCATCTGACTGGTGGAACTTAAATCACACCCAGAGTCTGAGCCACGATGAGATCTGAGAAATGGTGATTTAGCTCTCCAACACGTGTACTATGGAAAGGAATCCTGGAAAGGCCTGGAATAGAGATTGAATGATGCAGGCTATCATATCTGCAACAGATATGTTCATTTGCCATTCAAAAAGGATAGTGTTGTTTACTTATTTTTTTAAAATAGGCTCTAGGCCCAACGTGGGGCTTGAACTCATGACCTCAGGATTAAGGGTCACACCATGACTGAGCCAATGGAGCCAGCCACACGCCCAAAAGGAGGACAGTGTCTTTAAAAAACAAAACAAAACAAAACAAAAATGCTTGATCAGTAGATGTAATAACCATTTGCCTTAATAACAAATTTATATAAGAAATAATGTCTGCCCAAATCAGATAACAGGTATCTCCCATGTAATGCCTGTGTTCCTCAAAACAGCTGTATTTAAGCACATTTTTATAGAATGAATACTACATTCTCATTGATTTATACCCTTTTTTACGTTAACATTTTTCATTGATATTCAAGTTTTAGTGGTCCTTGATTATTTATATTTAAATTTCTCTGGTCATCATCTTCAAGCAATGAGTGATTCATTAGTAAATAATTTAAAGGACTAGTTTGGGGGTGAGAGGATAATACACAGAAAACTGTAAAGTAGCATACCACATACACTCTTTTAAATGTTTGCACTTTTTTTTAATCTAAGATGTCCTGGAATTTGCTCCACATCAATGCAGAGGAATCTTCCACATTCTTTTTTAAAGCTGCCCAATACTCCATGCTATAGACAATATATCTGTCATATAAAAATTTAGATACTCTCTGTGAACTAATATAAAATTATCTTTCTTTTAATTGGTGAGTTTAGCTCAGTCATTTAATGATATAACTGAAATGTTTAGCCTCTACTTCATATTCTATTTTGTATTTTTGTATTATATTTAATGTTTCAGCTCATGTGTTTCTAGGTCTTTGCTATCTTATGCATTTCCTTTGCTCTCTTATGCTTGTAGTTAGAAAATCTTATGGTTCTAATGGTGACCTTTATACCAATATCTTTTATCATGTTCCTAGGCCCCCTTCCCTTACTTAACATTCTACTATAGCTTTAATTCCTCTTTTACCTATGTGGTGATTAATGAATTTATTCTATTTTCCTTTTTCTCATTTATCCTTATCTTTTTTGTTTTAGTTGTGTTATGTCTACTTTATGAGAACATGTAACATTCACACAGTGCCTCCTAACCCCCCATCATCTCTGTTTTGGTCTTAGATCTATAACTAAGTATATTAAATACTCAACATCATTCCTTTTGCTGAGTTACCCAACCTTCTCCTGGTTTAAGGAAGTTTATCTTCCAGTAGTTTCACAGGAAGGTTTGTAAGTTCAGTGTTTCTTGAGCTCTTCATGCCTAGAATTATTTGTCTATAGCCTTGATACTTGAAGAACAATCCTTAGATTATATTCTTTTCCTTGGGTTTTATGACAATGTTGTTCCACTGTTGCTTTGTGCTGTATCACTGTCAAAATTCTAAAACCAGCCTGATTTCCTCTGTTTTATAAATGACTTGATCTTTTGGCCTATTCGAAGAATTTTCCTTAAGTCAAATAGTTTAACTACAATATACCTCAGAGGTGACGATGTATGGTCAATTTTCCAGGTACACAGTAGGCCCTTCCAATATGTACATGTTAAGTATATATTTAAATTTCCATAATTTTTATTTACAGTTTTAAATATTAGTTCTCTTCTATAATTTTCTTTTTGTTTCTTTAGGGACTACAATCACAGGTATGTTGGATTTTCTTCGTCTACCTTCTATATCTAATCCTTTTTCATCCATTTACCTTTTTTATTTGGTCTTCCTACCCTTGATTATTTCCATGCCTCTCCTTCATGTTTTCAGTCCATCTATCTGGACTCTCTTAAGATGTAATTTCATTTTCACTTCTGAAATGATTTTTTAAATTTTTTCTCAGTTTTTTCCCAAGTTTATTTCATTAGCATTTGTCTCACATCTCCTTTTTTCCTTTTTTGTTGTTACTCATTTCCATTCTAAGTTTGTTTCTGAATTTCTGATTCAAAGTTTTCTTTCATGTGTGAAAATACTTGTTTAATGATATTTAATGAATGCTGAGATGCATTTCAGTTGTCCTCTGTTTCATGGTTGTTTTCGTAGTGGTGTGGGAGGTGAGAATGTTTTTACCATGTGAAAAACTTTGATTTTCACTTCTAATGTCCCTCTTAAAGTAGCTTTGCGTGGGCATTATCTGTCATGTTGAGTCCAATTTTAAATGTTTTGGATTTTTCTGAACCATAAATAATAAATGTTTCTCTGTGGGAACATTTCCCATGGAGGGGAACGTTTTGGGTAGATTAATGGTGTCTTAGTTCAAGATCATCCTCTCCTACTGGTATAGAAAAGTTGAGTTTAATAGAGGTACCTTTTGGGGATGGTTGATATTTCCTGTGACTCAGTAATACTCTTTTATTTAAGGCACTTATATCTTGTTTGCTCCTTTATTTCACCAATCAGCCTTCAAATAAAACTTCCTTCCTTTCTAAGTTGCCTCCTGGTACCCCACAATCGGTGCCTCCTCAAGTCGGTGGCCTCCGGCTGCATACACTTTCAAGCCCCTTCCCTCTGATTCCCCAGTAGCCAGTACTCCCTTGATCAGGGCTACACTGATTCTAAGTACATCAACTCTCAGAGTGGGAACCTTTGTTTAGGGGGGTGAGGTAATCTGTGTCTCACTCCTGCTGATACCTGTTTCTCTCTCCTGTTTCTGTACAGTCCCTACCTGACTCTGCCCTGGACTGGGGTGACTCTGATGGTTTTAGATATCTGTTTTCCCACTTACAAGTTTAAGTAATTTAAGTAAGCTCTATCTCCCAGTTAGAAGATCTGAAAAATGTGAATTATGGATACATTTTTTCTTTCTTAATCTTAATATTTTTAGAGGATACAGTGAGAAATCCAGATTTAGGTAGTCACCATAACTCTGTAAGAATCTAGAATTCTGTAAGAATCTGATATTTTTAAAGCCATTTAAATGGTATCATTCTCTAACTATATATTCCTAATATACAGAAAAAATCAGTGCATCTTTGTACGTTAATTGGTATTCGGGAAACTTGCTAATCTCTTACTGTAATAATTTATATATCAATTTTGGGAGGATTTTTTAAATGTACACAATCAGGGGTGCCTGGGTGGCACAGTCATTAAGCGTCTGCCTTCGGCTCAGGGCGTGATCCTGGCGTTCTGGGATCGAGCCCCACATCGGGCTCCTCCGCTGGGAGCCTGCTTCTTCCTCTCCCACTCCCCCTGCTTGTGTTCCCTCTCTCGCTGGCTGTCTCTCTCTGTCAAATAAATAAATAAAATCTTTAAAAAAAAAAGCACAAAATCATGTCATCTGTGAATAATGGCAATTTTATATCTTCTTTTTCAATCCTTGTATCTTTTCTATCTTCTCTTCCTGCTGCCTAATGTCTTCAATAAACTGCCGAAAAGGAGTTTTGATTAGTGACATCTTTTCTTATTCCTAGTAACCAAGAGAAAACTCCATGTGTCACTGTTGAGTAGAATGTTTGTCCTCCATGTTTTTCTCTAGTGCATTTTTATTGTAATAGGATGGTGTGTAATTCTGAGTGAAACATATCCTATTTTCCAAGAGTTAATCATTAAAGCTCAAAGCTAAGGATGAAAGATTCCAAGTATCACCAGCTACTGGGGCTATCCACCTCCTCCAGGGCTCACTGAGCAGAACTGTAATTCTTGAAATTGAGCAATATCAAGTCACGAGGTATAAACATAAAATATAATTTTATTTTTATCAATAACTGTAACCAACATGCCATATTAAGTTCCCCTTTCCGCTGGACAGTGAATTTCATTATTACATATTCACCTGACTCTTTTTCAAAAATTTTAACATGTACAGTTAAAGCAGTCCCACTTTCATTTTTAAGACTCCATTCTGCTCATTTAAAACATTTAACCTCACAATTAGAGAAAATTCTTTAAACACATAACAGGTGAGAATGTTCTTGCATCAGCACTATCCCTAATCTCCGGTCCCCAACCCTTTCATTTGGGTTATCTCTGATACTATTATAGGAAGGAGAAAAAAGGGAAACAGACATTCTGCTATGCATTGCCTATGGCAGACTTTGCGCTCTCTCCTTGTTTTAAGCACCACCAAGTACTTGCATGAAAGCAGCATTACTCTACACATAAGCATTTGCTCCGTGCTGTAACAATCGCCAGCAGACTTGCAACCCGATCTCATACACCCACCATAGCACTCAACTCTGGAGCTTAATGGCATAGAGAAATCTATTCCCCCTAACTCTGAGGACTAGGAACTTAAGGAGCAGTACCACCACGCCAACTCTCCTCAGAGCTCTTTGCCTGGTTCAGCATCATCAGACAGATCAGCAAGCCTAATTGCTTGGCAGAGATCTCACAGGACACTAGATGTCACTTCTGCTCTAGCAGATGTGCCCAAACTCTGTGATTCTCTAAGCCTTTTCCCTTGCCAAGGGAAAAAGCAACTAGTTGAGTAACCTTCTCCTCCCACAGGACAGAGAAGGAAGGTGTAGCTTCTTTTTGTGAAGAATGCATTCCCCACAAAGCACATAAGTAGCTCACTTCCAGCCTTTCTCTTAAATGAACTGAAAAGAGTGGAACCAGGTTGAGAGGACCCACCTCTAATGAAAAGGCACTTCTGAGCCATCCCTGTAGCGACAAGGCCAGCCTAACAGCTGTTGGGTTCTCTAAACTTAGAATGTGGAGTAGTCATTTTTCTCAGCTGTGGGCTTCAGTCATCAATTTCTGAAAAACAGAGATGCTCCTACTTGGCATCACGTAACTTCATCATAAGGCAATTTATTATCCTTAACCTATGGGCTTTGTCTCTGTCCCAGGCTTACTTCAAACCATCAACACATGAAAATGATAGATAGCGCTGAACTGTTTTTTTCCTATCCACTTGACCATCTGACCAAAATTTGTAGTGCAGAGAAACTATGCATCAGACACCTGATAATGTTGAAAAAAAAAGCAAAAACAAAAACTACAGTTATCACCATGAGGGACATTTATAAATAATGGTATCATGCTTGCTTCTTTACACAAAAGATGAAGAAGCTAGCTGAAGCCATCAGTCGACTATTTCGAAACCAGCATACACAATTTGGAAAAAAGTGAGAGCTTCTGGACCATCCAGTTAAAGTCATCTATGATATTCACATTTATTTTATTGTGACTTCATTCTAGCTTATGAACATGTTATTAATACAACAGCAAATTTCATGAGAGGATATATCCCCTAAGGACAGGAACCATTCTTTTTCTTCCTTCTTCTTTCCATCTTCCCTCCCTTCCTTCCTTGGTCCCACACTCTTTATTTCTTTATATTATCATTTCCCCCTTCCTCCTTTCTCTCTTTACACTATCCTTAGCATATGGCATAGGCCTAGCCCATTCTAAGCACTAAACGTGAAATTAAACAAAAATAGAATGCACTATTTTATTAGAAATAAATAGGACACAATTGGCCCCTTGGATGTTGAACTGTCCTCAACCTCTTAGTAACCGCCTGGGCAGTTGCACCGAAACCTACAGTGGCTACTTTCTAAGGCCATGCTGTCTTTATGCCCTGTTAACCTGGCTTGCTGACTGACTGATGGATGGACTGATTGATTCTGTCACCACAATCCCTTGTCACATCTACAGGCAAACTAGACAGGAAATAAATCTGCCACACAATGTCATTAGACCCTCCCTTTCTTCCTGTTTAATCTTTCCTCTCTCAGCCAAAGAATGAGGCATCTAAAGTCCATCCATCCCATGCAGTCCTCCAATCCTGCCACTTTCCCAGATGCAATTCCATTTTAACATCATGTAACCCATATTACACCTCTGTCCAGGGTTTATCATAATCCCCTCTCTCCACTCTCCATTCACACCATCAGGAGGTACTTACTACTAATGCTACTGTTGAATCTACAGCACTCAGTCTACTGAGTTACTTTGTGGTTTTAGGACATTTGGATTTTGAAGGAAGTAGTACTAAAGGGATAATTCAGTGAAGAAGTAAAAAACCCATTGTAAAAATAAGATTAATCATATTTTTAAAGTTCTACATTGACTCTCTGGGCCCTTGAGAAACAACAAGAAACTGAGACCCAATTCTGTAGGAATTAAGAAAGAAAATGACAACCAGACAACAAATTTATTCAATAACATGGGCAAAGCAAAAGAAGAGAAGGGACTGATGGGATTGAACATCACAGACAAAAAGAAATTTTGAGAAGAAAGTAAGAGGTGATTAAAAATAGAAGATTCTTGACCAACTGGGGTATGAAATAGGATTGGTTGAGAAATTATGGAACATGAACGAGAGAAATCGAGGGGAATAAGGCACAACGTCTTGGTTACTAGGGGAGTCATCACAGTCATTTCTGCCTGCTGCTGCTGAGCTTTGTGATTTCAGCCTCTCTGACATTCAGAGACCCCAGAATCAATTCCTCTCTTCCACCTGGAGACCTTCAATTGCCATCTCTCCTGGTCTGACATTTCTTGCAGCCCTAGAAAACATCTCGGTGAGGGCAGGCTGGGATGACAGCTGCGTTCTGTGGTCATGAAACTGATTGATCTCATCAGTGATTATGAAATATGGGTATTTTACTGAATGCATCCTGAACTATCATTGGGCCTCACTAAGAAAAATCAAAAATAAATAAGTAAATAAATAAGTAAATAAATAAATGTGAAAATCAAGTTTTATGTACAAAAGCATAATTTTTTAGAAAAATGAAAACTGCTGCTTTAGAAAAGCTGAAAAGAGTCTGTACTTTGCTACTGATGTTTTGTGTGCCAAGCCTTATTATTTTTTCATGGAAATGAATGGTATAATTACAAACAACCATCACTTGTCATTATAACACACAGCTATAACAAATAGCTTCTATTGATTGTTATTTCCTATTTTGTTTCCTCAGTCCTAACATTTTGCAAAACAAAGAAAGAAAGAAATGTCTAAAACTCCATAAAAGTAATATTTGGTTTTAAAGTTATAAAATCGTTGAGTTGGGTTATTTTTAGTAAAATTAATTCCATCACACCAAAGGTGCAAACCCAAATTCTGGCACATAAACAGATGCGTCTGGCTATGCTCCAAATAAGTGAGGAAAAAATTATTTCCATACTGAAATGGCCAAGCTACTCGTAACTCTCTACTCTTTATTTCATCATCCTGCCTGAAGCTGAGGTTTGTATTTAGGCTCTGGTTTATTCTCCCATTTTTCTTATAGATCCCAAACAAGGCATGACTTATTGTAAAAATGTCTAATTCTGAAATTTGATGATTAACTGGGTTCTTGTACTTACTTTTTAGGATGTCATGAAAAAACAGAAATCATTTACTGAGCACCTGTTCACAAATCAGAAGCATTTTGCATGATTTTTCTTCAGAGAGATTGAATCTAGTTGGAAATATCAGTCAAGTACATGTGATAAACCAGTTATATTGTTAAACAATGAATTGTATGGTAGAGACTGTACATTTTATATGTCCACAGAGAAGGTGGTTAAATTTGCCATAATGTTGAAAACATCCATGTACATACAGAACTTGAACTGGAACTCAAAAGTTGGATAGAATTTGTTTTGTGTACATGTGGCTAGGTAGGTCTGGTTACAACACGTGTTTTATTAGAAAGGAGAAAAGAAAAATTTAGGTTCCCTTGAAGAGAGAAAGTACTAATATAAAGACAATTTATGTCATTACTGAACAAATCTAGGAGTCAGAGCAACTGGGTGGGATCTGTTAGGATACTATTTTTTCTCCCCACTATTTAATCTTTATCTCTAAGTGACTTTATCTCTAAGGCTCTGTGAAACCATATGCACACTCTTACTCTCCACTAGTCAAGAGAGAACGGATCAGAAAGAAAGATTATCTATAAAGCCCTTAAAGAAGAGATTACCGTGCCTATATGGTCTAATGCAGGGCTACCGTGCCAGTCAAAAAATTTCAGAAATCTCAACTGCTTATATAGCTCCAATTCCCAAGGAGTTATCTTCATTTCCTCTGCAAATTTCGTCCTTAAATTTTCTGTACACCATCTGGTATAGTCATTGAAAGAAGTTTGTCTAATTTGGCCCAATCCTGAAAGATAAAGCCTCTATAACTTAAGCTAAGTGGAAAACTGAAGTGATTACTAGGATAATTCAGTCGGGACTGTGAGGTGGTAAGCCATTTGAGGCAAGTCTGGACAGTGATGGAAAGGAAGTCAGCAGGAATGCTCACTCTCTCCAAAGGAAATAATCAAGTTGTTAGAACATAATAAATTGCTTTTAGGGGGCATTAGGGCCTTCTTATCTTTTAATCCCATGCAGAGGATATTTTTATTCTGTACTTAATTCTATTTTAAGTGCCGTTATACCAGAGCTCTCAATCAAATCTTTATTTTCACATGCACAGAGAGAAAAGAAAAAACATAATCTGTCTTAGTTACAAATCAATGTAAGGGCGGCCTAACCAAGAAGAAAACCCTCAGGAGAACTTTTCAAAACCAGTCTCAACAATTCTAAGAATTTCAAATCAAGGCAATTCTTTGCAAGCCGCAGATAAATTTGAACTACCCAAAAGGATGAAGGTGGAAAGGGAGAAAAGAGAGAGAGAGAGAGACATAAATAAGTTTAGGAATAAAGGCTTTAAGAAAAGGAGAGACCTTCCTTCCTGATCGAAAACATTCTCCAACCTTTTGTAAAAATGCGTATCATCTTCCCCACTCTATCCTAGAAGAGGCAGGCTGTCCCTCTCACCTGTGCCCTGACCTCATCCCACCCACCTCTTCTGGGCAGCATTCCATCAAATTCCTCCTCTCCCTTCCTTCTACTGGCCCTTTCCAGTTGATACAT
This sequence comes from Ursus arctos, assembly GCF_023065955.2. Taxonomy (NCBI): domain Eukaryota; kingdom Metazoa; phylum Chordata; class Mammalia; order Carnivora; family Ursidae; genus Ursus; species Ursus arctos. The sequence goes on along the minus strand of NW_026623100.1, from coordinate 53,200,335 downwards.
AAATGGAGGCAAAGAATGCCAAGTTTTCCTTTGTTTAATAAACTTTTTAGTAAAAGAAAATATATATAGAGAAAAGTACACAAATCATAAAAGAGGAATTTTCAGAGTCAATGCACCTGGGTAAATGCCATCCAGATCAACAAGAAGAATGTTACTTGTACCCTAGAAGCCTCTGTAGTACCCCCGCCAGGCATTCCCTCTGCCAAAGGTAACCACTATCCTGATCTCTAATGGCGCTGGTTAATTTTGCCTATTTTAAAATTTTCTCTAAATTGAATTATCCATATATTCTCTCTTATATCTGGCTTCTTGGATCAGTATTACATTTATGAAATATATCCATGTTGTTGCATGCACGTAGTTTTGTCCATTTATTCTCGTTACTGGATAGTATTCTATTGTATGAACAAACTACAAATAGAGATTAGGTTAATTTCCAGTGTGGATCTGTTTTTAAATAGGGATTGTAAAACAGGACTACCATGAACATTCTTAGATTAACATGTGTACACATTTCTGTTGGGTATATACCTGAGAGTGGCATTTCCATATCATAGAGCATGCATGTATTCAGCATTAGTAGATACTGTCAAACAGTTTTGCAAAGGAGATAGATCTATTTACTCTCCCAGCAGCAGGATATGAAAGTTCCAGGTGTTCCACATCCTGTCTAAAACTCGGTATTTTCAATTTTGTGGGGGTGTTGGTAATCATTCTGACACATGTGAAAAGATATCTAATTGTGGCTTTAATTTACACTTATCTGATGAGTAATGACACTGACCACCTTTTCCCATGTTTACTGGCCATTTATGTGTGAGGGATCTATTCAAGTGTTTTGCCCATGTTTCTATTTGGGGTATTTCTGGTTTCTCTTTATATACTGTGGATATGTTATTCTCTGCCCCCACTTCCATCTCTCTCTTGTTCTTTCTCTCTCCCTATCTCTCTCTTTCTTATATATATATATATATATTACAATATTTATAAATATAACATATAATTATACTTTATACATAAATTCTCACATATGCTTATATAACTCATGATATAATATATATACACTTATATAGTTTATATACTATATTATACATATATAAGATACCTTCCACCCTGTGGCTTGTCTTTAAGTACTTTGAGTAGTATCCTATTTAAAAGAAGTGCTTCATTTTAACGGAGACCAAGTTCTCATATTTTTCCTTCATGATTAGTGGGGGTTTTCTGTGTTCTACTTAAGACATTTCTATCTACTACAATGTCAAGAAGGTACTATCTTCTGTTTTATTCCAGAAACTTTGTTTTAATTTAAGTGGCTTCCTATCATCCCCTCTGGCTATAATTCCCACTCCTTCCCTTCATAGTGAACTTCATATAATAATTGCCCACAATTCCCATCTTTTCTTCAAAAGTAAATCTAATTTCTTACTGCTCCTACTACTCTCCCCCCACTACTAACCCCTACTACTCTAATGAAACTATTCTTTCCAAGCCAATCCATATCTCCCCAGTTGCCAAATGGGAATTTTTCTATTCCTATCTTATTCACTTGACTAGCATTTGACGCTGTTGACTAAACACTCCTTCTTTAAACTTTCTCTTTAAAAATTTCAGGATTGCATTTCATCCTTATGCTACAACTACTTCTCAGCTCATTTGTTCTCAATCTTCTTCATGGGCTCCTTCTCTATTTATATGGTAAACATATAACTACAACATTCATAAAACTCTGCTGTGTACCAGACACCATGTTAATGCTGGAAATATGGTGATGAGCAAAAACACATGGTCCCTGATGTCATGGAGCTCAGTAGCTGGTGGTAGACACAAACATTAATCAAATAATTACCATGATGAATATATAATTACAAACTCAGATTAGAGCTCTGAATGAAATAAAGGTCTATAAAAGGACTCAGGAAACTATTGCCTGTGGGCTAAATATGGCCCACTGACTGTATATGTAAGTGAAATTTTGTTGAAACACAGCCACATCCCTTCATTTAGATACTGTCTACGGCTGCTTTCACAGCAACAGAGTTGAGCAGTTATGATAGAGACCACATGGCATGTAAAGCCTAAAATACTTACCATCTGGCCTTTTACAGAAAAACATTTACCAACTCCTGATCTATAACAAAGAAACATAACCCCCACTGGGCATGTAGTGGTCAGGAAAGGCTTTCTTTCCTAAGGCAGTGGCTCTCAGGTCTCAGAAATAGTAGGTATTTACTAGGCAATGAGTGAAAGGAAAGCTCTAAAGAGAGAAACAACATACACAAAGGTCCTATATGGAAAGGAACATGGTACATTCCAAGGGAATGAGGGAAAGATGAGGCTGAAGAGATATTCAGGGAGATGCTCATGTACCATCTTGCAACTCACATCAACAATGCTGCAGGTTTTTGTTTTTTTCCTAATGAATCAGGATTCAGTACTTTTTAAGCAGAGCTGGATGGGAAGATTTTTGTCATGACTGTTTCTGTCTCTTGGCTCTGGCTTCTTTGGTGTTTGTTGGGTTTTGTTTTGTTTTGTTTTGTTTACTTTTATTCTATTTATTAACATTTCTTTTTTTTAATTTTTTTTATTATATTATGTTAGTCACCATATAGTACATCCCTGGTTTCTGATGTAAAGTTCGATGATTCATTAGTTGCGTATAACACCCAGTACACCATGCAATACGTGCCCTCCTTACTACCCATCACCAGTCTATCCCATTCCCCCACCCCCTCCCCTCTGAAGCCCTCAGTTTGTTTCTCAGAGTCCATAGTCTCTCATCCTTCATTCCCCCTTCTGATTACTCCCCTTTTCTTTATCCCTTTCTTCCCCTACCAATCTTCCTAGTTCTTATGTTCCATAGATGAGAGAAATCATATGATAATTGTCTTTCTCTGCTTGACTTATTTCACTTAGCATTATCTCCTCCAGTGCTGTCCATGTTGCAGCAAATGTTGAGAACTCGTTCTTTCTGATAGCTGAGTAATATTCCATTGTATATATGGACCACAACTTCTTAATCCATTCATCTGTTGAAGGGCATCTCGGTTCCTTCCATGATTTGGCTATATTAGGGCTATTCAGGGTGGCCTTCGTAGCTAACAACCTCTAGATTCAAGTCCAGAAAAAAAGACGTATTTCCTTCCTACAATAGTTGAAATGTTAAGTCCTGTTTTTGACTGCTAATAACCTATTTCAGTCACATTCCCACCAATGAAACAAACACTGAGTCCAAAAGAATGGATTAAGCCAATTGACTTACTCCTAGTTCCATGGCCACCCCTAGAGCTGGACACAGGATCAGCCTCAACCACTTGAATAAAAGTCAGACTGAAGCAACAACTGAAAAGAAACATGGAGTACTCTTTCAAGGAGTAAGATGAATGAATGCTGAACCAAAATACTTTCAACACAAGATACAAAGAGGTGATCATTTCTCTTCTCTCTGTGTATGCTTTCTAAGAACATCTCATCCAAACCTATTTTCAGCTATCACCTATAAAATAATCTATTTATAAATACCTGTCTGTTTGTAGCCCCAAATGCTTCCCTGGTCTCTAAATCTTTTAATCCAACTACTTATTTCACAATTCCACTTGGGTATTACAGATTTAGTTTAACAAGAAAAGCCAACTAATTATCTACCTGTCAGATTTACTCCTCCTTCTTTATTCTCTATCTTGCCCAAATCAGAATCTTAAAGAATTTTTCTACATTCCTTCCTGAATCTCATCTAACTACTTAATCAGTCATGAAGGGTTATGACGGATCTTTCCTCTAGCCTCCACTTAAAATTCTTAAAAGGATTCTCACCACCTCCAGGATGAAATTCAACCACCCTACCAAGACATTCAGGATGCTTCATGATGTCCTTGCTACCTCTAAAGCAACATTTCTGCGCTCCCCTCCTCGACACCTTATGGATAAGTCTTTCACTCTGTCCCTTTGCCCATACCTTTCCCTCTTTCTAAGTTTAGAAAAACTTGGATATCGTCTGATATCTTTCTCCCTCTTCATGTGATGACTTCCTGATGGTTATTCAAAAATAAGCTTAAGCCTCACTTCCTTTAGGAAGCCTAACCAGAATTACTGTGAGTCCAGTCCACTTATCTGTTACTAATGTTACTCATACACAGCCATGTCTCAAAACCCATCATACAGCCGTGGTGTATTCTTCTGTCTCTCATGGTCTGAAAGATCCCTGGAGGAAAGGGATGTGTATTTTATCTATCGCCATGACCTAGTACAGTACCTGGCATATAATAAACATTCAATAAACACTCATTGAAAAATTCTACTGGGAAATGAAAATTCAAATGGGAAATGAAATTACACTTCTTTTTTTTTTAAGATTTTATTTATTTATGAGAGAAAGAGGGCAAGCACAAGAGGAGGAACAGAGGGAGAAGGACAAGGAGACTCCGTGTTGAGTATGGAGCCCGATGCAGGACTTGATCTCAGGATCCTGAGATCACGAAACCAGCCAAAACCAAGAGTTGGGACACTCAACTGACTGAGCCACCCAGGTGCTCCCAGATTATACATCAATGTAGAAAACTGCATTGATGGAAATCAAAGATTAAACATGGAAACTATATTGCAGTGGTAGAGTAAGTTAATCAAAGTAAATACAGTTCATTAACATTTTTTAAAAAACCATTCTTGACCCTCTCTGTTTCCCTCTTTTCTAGCAGATGGTATCCACTTTCAGAGAAGCAGATGTTTAATAAAATATTTCAACCATAAAGTGCAGTCACAGAGAGCAACTTGATGATAAGGACAACGTCTTCTCTAGTTTCCATAAAATGCCTCATTTAGTGCCCTACACCCCAGGGACACCCATTATTTAGTAATTAGTGATCACAATCTTCGGGCAAGTCCATGATCATTGAACTTATGATAAGCATACTCTAACATCCACTGTTGCTGAGTAATGTAAGTAAATAACAGAAAACGGTTTTTAGAACCACATCCACATTTAAAAACATTTTGGTTCATGAAATTCCTCTTTAGTCTAGGACTCGTAGGAGTTAACTTCCACCCATAACAAATACTCCTTTTTTTAATTTTTTTCTTTTACAATTTAAATACAATTCCCTTTAGTATATTCCTTTACTTTATTCAATTATCATATTCCTTCAGGAATTTATTATTTTTTATGATGTACCAGGCATCCTTTCCCCTGCAGATACAGTGGAAAACAAAATCAACTTAAGCCCTGCTCTTATACTGCTCAGAGTCTAGGGGGGAAGCCAAGTCATTAAACAAATAATCACTCACACACACACACACATACACACACATACAAACTGAAAAGCAGAACTCTATGACATGTTTTGTAGGGGGAGGAATACAGAGTTTTCTATAACAAGCAACTGAGTTAATATAGAATGTTAAGTGAAGGCTTCCCTGAAGAAAAGAGACCGGAATGGGGATCTGAAAATGAAGGTAGTCAATTAGCTACAGAAAAATGAGGCTGGGAGAAAACAACATATTCCAAGCATGAAAATGTCACATGCTTTGAGATATAAAGGAGCATGGTATATTCAAAGAACTAAATTTTTAAAAAGTAATCCTAAATTCCCACTAAGTAGAATTTTTCAAAGACAGGAAGCAACAGAATTTAGTGAAAGAGATACCGAATTGGAAATCTATAAATATGAACTGAATGCTAGTTCTTCATCTCAATTCATTATATGAATCTAGTAAAGCACAGCCTTTTTAGATCTGCCTTTCCAAATCTGTAAAGTGGATTAAACTAATTTTTTCTCCATAATTCTAGGAGTGTATTGTACTTCAAAAATTAATGAGAAACTATCCCAGACCAATGTCAAGTATTATTTTTTGGCTGTTTTTGTCATCTGATTTTCAATTAAAAGTAGCTTCACAGAATTTTAACTTTCATATAACCTTCCTCATACCAGCAAATGAAGATTCATAAACCAATTGTAAAGATCTAAGGGACCTTTTTACTGACAGCCAGTGTTTTCCTAACTTTATTTTATTTTTTATTATTATGTTCAGTTAGCCAACATATAGTACATCATTAGTTTTTGATGTCGTGTTCAATGACTCATTAGTTGTATATAACATCCGGTGCTTATCACAACACGTCCTAACTTTATTTTAAAGGGCAAACTGTTAACCATGCAACATGAGTAATCAACAATTGAACATAAGCATGAATCATGAAAAAATTAATCTATTTAAACTAGTGACAAAATTGTAATCCACTGAGAAACAAGACTGAATAGTGGGCAAACACTGAATTATGACTCACAGGCTCTTTCACTGAAAGAAACTGGGGAAATCAATTTGCTTAGATGAAAAATAAAGGTATAAGATCAGCTTTGGGACAGGAAAATGCAGTGAGTTTACTTTAAGGCAAATATAATTGGGGCCCAATGGAGACCCAAATAGAGTTTTCCAGTAATAATTAGAGATATAGGATCAGAGCTGCTGGAGAAGGCTGGAAAAGATTTATGAATTGGGGATCATCAACTCACAGGCAGAAGTTATAACTTTGGGAGTAAAGATATTGTCCATTCAACTCATTTCAGATAAAGTGTCTTCAAGTAAATTCTAATTATTCCTAGTCTACTTTGAATTACAATTTCTGCAAGTGGAAAAATAAAATTAGTTGAATGCACTTCAAAAGCAAAAACATAAATAAATCTTTAAGAAGAGCCAAAGGAATACATTTTAAAATGCATAAAATACCCTTGAAGAAATTAGAGAATTTCTATTTTGGCTGAGACTTTGTTTGGGAGGCAGCCATCACTCTAGAGTACACAGGATGGGAGTGTTACGGCGAAGACAGTGTAAGCTATGCAGTTCACTGTTAGTGTGCTAATGTCTATGGCCTATAACCCACTCAACATTCCTGGGTTAAGAAAGCAAGAAAAGCCGGTGATGGGTATTAAGGAGGGCACATACTGCATGGTGCACTGGGTGTTATATGCAAATAATGAATCATGGAACATTACATCAAAAACTAAGGATATACTGTGTGGCGACTAACATAATAAAAAATTATTATTAAAAAAAAAGCAAGAGAAAGTGGTCTCGATAGCAATATGGCCCACATGCACTTAAACTGGGGGGCTTAGAGAAGTCACTATCCTAGACTTGCATATTCTAGGCTTTTTGAATATACAGCAAAATTTGTAGATTCTTTGATACTGCTTCTTATTCAAAGTAGCCTCTTCTGAATGCATGTTTTACTTGCTTAACTACAGGCCCACTTACTGCATAGTCCACAGACTGGCAAAACTGGTTTGAGTGTGTTAATTTCACTAATATTACCTGAATTTATCTAATGTACAATGGATTGTTCCAGGTGTGGGGACTAGAGCTAATTTCCTGGCAGCCAAGGTTCCATCTCTATGGAGCATATATTCTACTGAATTAGTTTTGTTTGTGAATGAACTGAGTTTTAATATTTTGTATCTGAGTAGCATTTATCTCAAACTTCACCAGAGTTGTTGAAAAGCACAATTAAAAAAAATTTTTAAAGTACCTACTGATAATGATTAAGCAGAAAAATCAAGAAATTTTAAAATGTGTTGCTTTTTAAGAGCTCAGTGGGGGTGGGGGGTAAGATACCCATTAATTTTATTTGGGAAAGGAGGGGAAATCTGTAATACTGTGAAGACAAGTAAGATTTAATCAAATAACCTTTTCAGTCTTGACAACTACTCCTATTTCAAGAAACAGTATTACAACACATTTTCTCTTTGTTGTATCTCTTCAACAGAACCTTGAAAAGCCTGTCATGTAGAATTGCACTGACATTTTCTTCTCTTTAGATAATCTACTCAAGCTGACCCAAAGAACCTTGCGAAAATTTACACTTGAAAACAAGTTCTATCTCTTTAATGGAAAGAAAATGTTGCTGTGATTTTTTTTTTTTTTGGCCTCTTTGTTCTACATTTTTCTCCCTGAGAAAGACACTAAATGAAAATTCATATACTATCAAGAGTTTCTTATTTGACTTCAAAATCAAAGCAATAACTTGTAAGACTCCTTGGTAATTGAAGTCATTTAATATATAACAGTTGCACAATTTATTTATCACAAAATGAAGAGACGTTGTCCTCAATGAAGATTTCTCAGTTACGGTCCTGTTGAGGTTTCCAACCAAATACTTTGTTGGGGAGTGCGGATGGATTGTGTACTGTAAGGATGTTTACCAGCAACCCTGGTCTCTACTCACTAGAATCCAGGAGCACCACCAACTTATGACAACCAAAAATGTCTCCAGAATTGTCACATATACTCTGGTGAAAGGGGTTAAAACTGTCTCTGATTAAGAATGTTTATCCTAGATTAAGAGAGTCAAATTTATTGACAATGGTATTATTTACAAAGCCCTCCAGTGACTGAAAAGCCTAAGATTTTAGGGACATACAGAAAGTTTGGCACCAATTTGAAGTAGTTTGAGTATTAGAACTGACTTGCTAAGTTACTCATTTAAAGTTATGTTGCATATTAATTATAGATGATAACACTGCAGAAGCAGCTTGAAAAACTACTTAATTATAATTTATGAGAACTAATGTTCCGTAAGGTATTAGGCTGTGAAAATGGTACACCAACACAATGTTGAAGGCAGGCTTTTTTTTTTTTTTTAAGTCTCTAAGCAAAGAAAGAAACTGAGTGGAGAACCCAATATGAACAACATGATTGGAGAATTAGCATTAAGTGCATTCATTTGCTAACTAGTTGATTACATTTTAATGTGTTTTATTGTGAGTGGGAAGTAATATTATATGAATATTAATAAAAACCATTTATATTCCTTCTTATCTAAGAGTTCTACTTTTGTTAAATGTCGAAAATATAATGTGTAACTATAGAAACGTGCCATTTCCATTATTAGAATTTTTCTCATAAAGGACAAAACTGATTAAACTTTTATTCTCTGTTAAGTTTCTAAAAGCCTAGCAAAGAAACCAAATCTTGCCCTCATAAAATTTGTTTTACCAGCAGAGAATAGATTTAAAGTAGTGGGAAATTGGGGAAAGAGGAAGAGGTAGGCACATCAGGTTAGAAATCTGAAATACTTGTATCAATATTTATAAATTTTGCTGATCCAAGGAGTCTCAGTTGTCCCAATGCTGAGATAACCAGTTCACACTATTGCTAATAGCGGCTAAAATCAAATATTGGGGACTATAGCAGAGCTGTCACCAAGAAAAATAAACAAAACCTAGGCTCAGAATCTAAACACAAGTTTAGTATGACTCAGAAGTCTGTTTCAATTGGGAACACAATCCAAACTGAAACTGGAAAATGTGATCCATTATATACAGGGTGTCTCTCTGCAGCATCTTCATTAATACCCTAATGGTCCCTATATAATTCTAAATTCATTTTTAATACTTAATTCATTTATACATTTATCTACCACAATATTGAGTTAGTCCATGAAAACAATAACATAATGTCCAGGAGTAGGAAGAATTCATGTACTAAATCTCACATACACACACACACACACACACACACACACTGCTTTTAATCCATCAGAATAAAAAAAGACTCCAAACTACCTGCAAAACTATTTTCAAACTGGCTAAACCTTCTCATGCTCAAATGGAGCAAGTAAACATTTTGAAACATTTTGATAACGTAAACTCCAGGCCTGGAGGTGGAGCTCTGTGTGAGCTCTCTATGTATGGAAAGATCATTTAATAATCCTCCAAAGTTAAGTGAGTGTGCATTTATTTGACGCCAAGACAGTGAGGCATTTGAGTAGACTTAATAACAGGAGGTCATGGAAGAGGGGCAGAAATTAAAAACTCAGTTTGCCTGTAAATTTTCTGATATGCTGTACAAAAATAGACAGCATGCCTCCTTGCCCCACCATATTATTGACATGACCCATTCCCTAAGGCCAATTCCTTTCTCTTACTTTATCACATCAACTGTTTTTCCAAGTAATTAATTCTTCCATTATCTAGTTCACTGTATACATTAAATAAGATGACATTTGTTTTAGAATTACTGAGTGATTCATGCTCCTATACTTCTCAAAAATGACTACATTTGGGACACCTGCTTGATGGCTCAGTCTGCTGAGCATCCAACTCTTGATTTCGGCTCAGTTCACGATCTAAGGGTCATGAGATGGAGCCCAGCATCGGGTTCCCCACTGAGCGTGGAGTCTGTTTGGGATTCCTCTCTTTCCCTCTACCTCCCCCCACACCCACTCATGCATGTGCTGTCTAAATAGAGAAAGAGGGGGGGAGCTACGTTTGGCTATTTCCCCTCTTGTCTACAAGAATATGAAAACCCTAAAGCATTTTTTAAGTAATAAAAAGATATGATCAGTAATTTGTTATCATTAAAACAGCCAAAATATTTTCATTAAAGCAGACACACTGTTTTGGGAGTTTTCCCCCTTGGACTATTTTATTGCTTTGCTACAACTTGTCTAAGAAGTTGATCAGTTTAAAAGTTTTGGTGATGAAACAGAGATCCCAGGGAAATTCACCAGGGAAGCATTTTATTAAGAACACTGAGAGTGCCATGTTGCACTACATACTGAAGTAGCAAAAAGTAAAACAGCTTTCCTGTAGCATCAAGGCTGTCCCCCTGTCCAGATTAGTGGGTTCTCCAAACTTCACACTGCAAATCAAAGCCACTCACAGATGTTGCAACAGCCCCCCAAAAATGTCTTTTTGCTGCCACCTAAAAGGGAATGAGATAGGGTTTGTCCTAAATTATTGCATCAGTGGCTCCCAGCAATATAAAGCTCCATCTATATTTATTCTTCAGAAAGAGATCTCAAACCACTGAATTCTCTGATCCTTAGCAGTTTGGTTGCAAAGTCTGTCAAGGTAGCAAAGTGAAATGAATGGCTATCTGCAGAAACTAACACTCTGTGCTCTTTCTCTCACTAGTATCGCAGATGGAAGGATCATCTATATGTCCTTTGTCAGTTAAGGAAACACCAAAGAATGTTATTAGCATTTCATTTAGGTGTTCTCCGAAGTTGCCAGAATGACATTCTCTAAATCTTACTTCGACAGAAATCTTTTTTAAAAAGAATTCATTCTGTATCCTTTCAATATAATCTGGAAATATTTTTGCCCAATGTTCAGATCATGGGAAGTGTTTGGTGGGGGGATGGCCAATAATAACCTGTGTGATATCGTGTAACGTAAACTCTCAGATTAAACTCACCTGACCCCACAACAAAAGACCCAAGCACAAACGTGGAATGGAGAGAGTACATTTTTTCTAAGATCATATTTGAGTATGGCTTCAGGTAAAGATATCTCCACCTTTTTTTCCTGATCACCCCCTCCCCCTAGGCATGCCATGCAGGCTGGACACAGGGTCAGTAACGTGACAGGTGAGCCTCTGTCATTGCCCTTCAATAGCATTCAGAGGGATGGTAATTAAGGAAAAATTAGTTTACATTTCTGAAGCAATCCTAGTGAGGGGACTTTTCAAACCCTGGAAATACATACTTAAATATTCTGAACTTAATCATACTGGGGTTAATGTTGGCAGCAAATAAAATCAGTCCATACCACTTTCCTTGGAAAGAATTAAAACACTGGCACAGCTAGTCAAACTAATATATCTTTGGTCCTGAGTCACTGATTTACTTGAAGTCTGGAATATTTACATTGGGTGTACGAACAATATAAGTGAAAAAGCAGCTGCACGTTTGGGCCAACAAACATCAATAATTTAATTATTTTCTTCCACAGCAGATAGAGAGAAATAACTTATGGGGCTAGTGGGAACATTAAAATAAGCTTTTCTCTCTTGGCTAATAAATCTGATGAAAATACCTCACCTCTGCCAGGGCAATATTCCTAGAAAAGCTTTCCTAAGCCCAAGTAAGTTTAACACTCCTTCAAATTTCATGGTCCAATCATGTGCAAAGACTCCTCTATAATTCCATAGTTTTCCAGTGAAGGACAGGGAAAAATACTTTTCTTTGGTGTGTAGAGAATGGAGGTTTAACCCAACTTAGAGGTTGGTCATGGAGGATAATCTCCCAGTTCTTCCACTTAGCTATTTGTACAGCACTATACAAAGTTTGCAATACTGTCTCTGTCCTTGGGAACAGCTAAATGACTTTCCAAAGACCATAAATACCAGTTGGAGAAATTCGTATTCATAGGAGTTAAAAAAAATGGAAATGGATTTGAGAGGCATAGTAACATCTGCTAGGTTTGGAAAATATGATTTTCCTCAAGTCATTTTGTGTAATACACATCCAAGCTTAAATAATGTTCCAATTTATTAGTCTATGTTGTGGTTCCAGTTATGTTTTATTTTTAAACTGTAACCAGTTTTATATATAATTTTACTAATCTGTACAAAACCTTCTATTTTAATAAAAATAAATTAATTTTACTCTGACACTTCTTTATGGAAAATTTTTTTATGGAAAATTTCTAATTGTAAAGAAGCAAACAGCTATTAACTAAAACATGGTTAAAATATGACTGAGGATCTCTCACAAGTTTAGAGCTGAGCACTGGAGATCAAGTCTTGAGTTTCCCATCCAAAAACACCCAAGAACCTTACACCACCACCAAAAATATATACCATATAAATGTATTTAGTGTAAACAGGTAATGAATGGTCTGCTCACAAGGTTTCTGCTCTCCCAGACTATGACCAGATGGATTACATCAGATCAGGGAATAAATTTCACCTTCCCAGGACCATGAAAAGAGGACAGGGTATGGTGACTATATTGCTGGTTTCCACATAAATGACCTTGAGCAAGTCCTAGTTTCTCTGAGCCCTTCAGTTTCCTTATGTGTGACATGTGAGTAATAATATCTGGCTGGGTTGTTGTGAAAATCAAGTGTACAAGCTATAATTAAGCTGAAGTCTATCAAAACTAGTAAGTCAGATCAATCATTCACTATTCAGGTGGATTCTGAGAGATAAGAAATAGCATTATTATTAATCTAAAATATTAATAGATATACAGACATTTCACAACTTAAGAAGCCATGAATAATAGACAATCAGTTACTGCTCCCTCCCTTCTTTCTCTGCCATTAGACATTTTTTGTCTAGTCTATTGTCTAGATTGATACCAATGTCAGAGTTCTCAAGAACTCTCAAAACTCAACAGTAAGAAACAAACCAATTTAAAATAAGAAAAAGACAAAAAACAAAAACAAAAACAAAAACCCATGAACATATACTTCACCAAAGAAAATATACAGACGGATGGCAAATAAACAATGAAAGAATGTTTAACATTATTAGCCATTACCAAAATGCAAATTGAAATCAAAATGAAATATCACTATACACCTACAAGAATGGCTATATTTTTTGAAAAATTGGGAAACCAAGTTTTGGGAGAATACAGAGCAACCGGAACTCGCACACGCTGCTGGTGAGAATGGAAATTTGGAAAGCTACTGTAGAAAACAGTTGGGCAGTTTCTTATAATTTTTTATAGAGTTATATATACACACTCACCAGCAATCCCACTCCTGGATTTACCCTACAGAAATGAAAACTTACGTTCACACAAATATCTGTACACGAATGTTTATAGTAGCTTTACTCACAGTCACCAAAACTGAAAATATCCCAAATGTACTTGGGTGGGTAATGAATGAGTAAACAGTGGCACATCCATACAATGGAAGAGTACTTAGCAATAACAAAGAAACAAGCTATTGATGCATACAACAAAGGTATTATACTGAGTGAAAGAAACTAGTCCCTCAAAGTTATATGCTGTGTGATTCCATTAATAGGACACTCCCAAAAAGAAAAAACCTATACTTGTGGGAATATGTCAGTGGTTCCCAAGAGTTAGGTGTGGATAGCATGAGTATAAGGGGGTAGTACAAGGGAGAGATGGAACTGTGCCATAGCCTGACTGTGGTGACAGTTACATTAACTTACACAGGTGTTCAGATTAACAGAATTGTATGAAAGAAAAATCCAGTTATACTATAGGAAATCTTTAAAAATAAGATTTTAAAAGTATACTATGTGGTACTCTACTATTCAAGAAAATTTAAGATTCTTTATTTTACACAAAATAAAATTCAAACCTCAAGGCAACCCTTCCTCCTTCATCTTCTATCACTTCTCTTATCTTCCATAAGCGCATAATCATCAGCAGGCAGCTAGTAATTATTTGAATGACTTAAGTCTCAGATTTTACATTTACATAATAACGAACACATCGAGGGGCGCCTGTCTGGGTGGCTCAGTCGGTTAAGCATCTGACTCTTGATTTCGGCTCAGGTTTTGATGTTAAGGTCATGGGATTGAGCCCTGCTTCCGGCTCTGTGCTCAGTGGGGAGACTGCTTGAGATTCTCCCTCTCCCTCTCCTCTGCCCCTCCCCACTCTAAAATAAATTCAAAAAATAAATCTTTTTTAAAAAGAACATAATAATGAACATATCAAACATGAACATTCAAATAGATGTCTATACAATTCTAAGTATTCAAATATTTGCAAACATCTCATAGACAATTATTTTCACTTCCTTTAAATATCTGGCACTTTATCAATACCAAAGTCTTTGTATATTTCCAATTCCTAAAGGAAAACAGTTTCTCATGTCAAATGAATTACTGCATTTATGCCTCTTAGTGTTGACAAAGTTTGTCGGTATTTTAGTTCAATTTTCACAAATAATTTATCATTACATTTGAATATTCAGCTCCAGGAAAGTCACACTATTACTAACTTAAATTGAAACATGACCTCTATCAATCTTTCTCTGTCTCTTCTTCCTTCCTTCTTTCTCTCCCTCCTCTACCCTCACTTGCGGTCTTTCTTTTACATACCCTAAACCTGAACTACTGAAATCTGGTTTAAGTTAACAAGCTAGAGCCTGGGCCTTCTCTTCTGTGCAAGTTGTCATCCTCATCCACAGATTTAGTTCTAGCAGATAGCCATCTGTATATCCTGGAAATGATTTTTCAGGGTTCTGTTAAAGAGATATACCTAAGATGTAATATGGAGATTGGACCCATGAGAGACTACCAAAGAACGTTGACTAGAAAAACTGACAACTGAACAGAAATCGAGTCCTCTGTAAATTCAATATAACACATTTATAATAATCCTGCTAAAGAGGAGAACTATATTTTAAAATAATGTGACTGGTTCAGCAATCAATTAGCATTAAGGCGAAATCTTTAAGCATAATAGCAGGGTCCAGCAGGAACATATGAGGTATGAGCAAGCAGGAGTTTTCCCTATGGAAATCACACTTACCTGCACATAACTTTGCTCTTGAGGAATTATTCAAGGAAACTGGGCAAAAGCCTGACCCAAAAATATCTAACCCATCAACTTTCCAAGTCCTAAAATACCACTGCTAATTACTTGCCACTTTCAGTCTAGAGAAAATAGCTACATACAAAAGGCAAGGGCCTTGACTGCAATGCATTACGAGTTAGGAAATGAAAAATGTATACACAGTTCATGAACAAATAAATTTAAGATTCTATGGGAAAAGATCCAGAAGCAGTAGCAAATCAGAGAGATGAGTGTAAGAGTAGTAGAACACCTTTTAGTGGAATGGAGACTTGGATTGAGGCTTGATAACATACAGAGAAGACAGACAGACTGGAAAGAAAGACTGAACAAAGGATGCTGCCAGGTCTGAGACCGGAACTGTAAAGTTAAACACATAACCCAGAAAAAGTGCCAGGACATTGACTGAATTTTCTGCTTCCTTTACCTGAAGTACTGGAATAGAATGTTAAATACAAAAGTGTATTACCAATGAAGGTTAAACAGATGTCTCACGTGAGTTTTAAAACTAAGACTAAATAGCTGTTTTCTGAAATACAGTATGAAGACCACTGAATAGACTAGAGGATGTAGTTTTTCCTCAAGCCTTATGATCCTGGGAGGTCTGCTGTACTATCTAATGTACATATTCTTGAACACACACACACACACACACCTGGAATAAAACACAAGAACAGACAGAGCCCTTGTTAAAAGAAAAGAAAACAAAAATGTGTTGCCTGCCTGCTCTAAGCAATAGTAATTTTAAATATGTATTCAGGATATCTGGAGCAAGGGAAATACTTATAGCAAAATTAAAACTGGGAATATTCCCAGGAGACTCAATCTGGTACTTTTTTTTTTTTTAAAGGGACAGTATACTTTAGGACTCTCCAAGAGAAAGGTCAAATAAGTGTATTAGGTTAGAGAAATGGGAAATCTGCTTTCCCTTCACATCTGTCCCTTTCTTAGATGGTATCAGAGAAAAGAGACTGGTAATATTTTTTTAAAACTGTTTCAGTAAAACTGCATATAATGATGGGCTATATTCAAAGCAGATTTTGGGTTAAAACATGGTATTCCTAATGAAGCTATTGACCTTTAAGGAAAAGTAGAATTTCCACTAGCCTAACTTTTGTCAACTACTAAGACTGCCATCAAACAACTGAGAAGCAAAGTCACACACCATCTTGTCTGGCTAAAGATATTAATTAACTAAGACATCTGCTAGACAAGGAAACTGAGAAGAATAAACTTAAAAGTTTCTGAAAGAAATCCAAGAATCCTTAAGAAATAAGCTTTATTAAGCTATTGTTACGGAATAATTGAATATTAGATGAGTACATATGAAGTAATTACATTTGTATCATATAAGACAATACTGACAAAGGCACTAACACAGAGACAATTAACAGGTGATATAAATTTACAGTGTTAATAAATACAGCACAGTACTATAAATGTATTTTCTCTTCCTTATGATTTTCTTACTAACCTTTCCTCTGGCTTACTTTACTGTAAGAATCCAGTATATAATATACATAACATACAAAATACGTGTTAATAGACTGTTTATGTTATTGATAAGGCTTCTGGTCAACAGTAGGCTATTAGTTAAGTTTTGGGGAGCCAAAAGTTATATGAAGGTTTTCAACTGAACAGGAGGTTGGCACCCCTAACCCCCACATTATCCAAGGATCAACTTGATACAGAAATTGAAGTGGCATATCCCAGTTCTTAGAGACTCATATGTTATATACACCCCAGATCACCATATATCTGCCTATGAAGTACAAATTCCAAATGAAAATTAACAAATAATACTCTTTTCATAATCACTAATGCTTCTGTTTTCAGCATCGTCAGTTTTTAATATAAATCACATGAAATGGCAAATGGAATTTACCTGAGCAACCTAAACCTAACTGGTTCAATGCTTTGTTTGAAATGTTGTTTTGTCTCAAACTGAAACTATGTTAGTTCTTTAAAATGCTGCAGATTATTAGATCAACATTAATTTTTTAAAAGAAAAATGATAAAACTATGTACTTCATAATTACTTAAAAAATCCTTTTTTTCCCCTTTATTTAGTCTATATTTTTTTGTTCACACTCCTTTTCTTTTTTTTTTTTTTTTTTTTTTTTTTTTTTTTTTTTTTTAAGATTTTATTTATTTATTTGACAGAGATAGAGACAGCCACCGAGAGAGGGAACACAAGCAGGGGGAGTGGGAGAGGAAGAAGCAGGCTCATAGCGGAGGAGCCTGATGTGGGGCTCGATCCCATAACGCCGGGATCACGCCCTGAGCCGAAGGCAGACGCTCAACCGCTGTGCCACCCAGGTGCCCCTCACACTCCTTTTCTTACTTCCTTACCTTTGCCAGGCCTCAGTGTGGGTGGAGTATTCTTCCCCACTCTACTAACTTTGGGAGTGTCACTGTTTTGACCAATGAGACGACAGCATGCCAACCCTAAGCACAAGCTTTAAGAGGCAGTTCACGTTTCTGCTTACCTGTGTATGTCTGCCCTCAACCCCAAAAACAACATGTCCCATGCTCCTTAAGAATTGGGTCACAGAATGAGAACAAATTTGGAGTAGACCAGAACCTGTTCTGATACCTGGAAGCAAACCCAGCTGAGCCCAGACAAGCACAACCACCAGCAACATTGAGACCAATATGCAGGAAATAAATGTTTCCTATAATGAGACACTGAAATTTAGGGCTGTTTGTTTTATAGGAAGACCTTACAAAAACAACTTGTTTAATAATAAAAAAAAACAATTATAAATTTTAAAAATAAACAAGGTAGCCTTGGCAGGAGAAGCTGACTGTATAAGCAGATCATCAACAACGTCCAAACTATCCATACTGAGAGACTGTCTTCCATTCTAAACATTATCGTCCAATTAAAAAAATAGGCAGAGGACATGAGCAGATGTTTTTCCAAAGAAGACATAGAGAGAGCCAACAGACATATGAAAAGATGCTCAATATCACTAATTATCAGAAAAATGCAAATCAAAACTGCAAGGAGAAGGGGATTAAGGAGTGCACTTGTTGTGACGAGCACCAGTGATGTCTGGAAGCACTGAGGCACTGTATTACACCCCTGACACTAATGTCAGACTGTATGTTAACTGAAATTTAAATAAAAACTAAAGAAACACACACAATGAGCTATCACCTCACACCCGTCATAATAACTAGAACCAAAAATACAAGAAATAACAAGTGTTGGCAAGGATGTGGAGAAAGAGGGACACTTGTGCACTGTTGGTAGGAGTGTAAATTGGTGCAGCCACTGTGGAAAACAGTATGGAGGTTCCTCAAAAAATTAAAAATAGAAATACCATATAACCCAGTAATTCCACTTCTAGGCATTTACCCAAAGAAAAATGAAAGTAATAATTTGAAAATATATATGTACCCCTATGTTTACTGCAGCATTATTTACAATAACCAAGATGTGAAAGCAGTCCAAGCATCCATTATAGATTAATAGATTACATATAATGGAATATTACTCAGCCATTCAAAAGGAGAGATCTTGCCATCCATGACAACATGGATGGACCTAGAGGGTACTATGCTAAGTAAAATAAGTCAGACAGAGAAAGACAAATATCATATAATTTCACTTACATGTGGAATCTAAAAAAAAAAGCAAATGAATAAACAAAGCAGAAACATACCTACAAATACAGATAATAAACTTGTAGTTACCAGAGGTGAGGTTGTAACTAATGTAACACTATATAGCACCTCAATAAAAAAATAAATTTTAGGGGCACCAGGGTGGCTCAGTCAGTTAAGTGTCTGCCTTCGGCTCAGGTCGTGATCCCAGGGTCCTGGGTTCGAGCCCCACATCAAGCTCCCTGCTCAGTAGGGGAGTCTGTTTCTCCCTCTCCATCTGCCCCTCCCCTGCTCATGCTCTCTCTCTCTCTCTCAAACAAACAAAATCTTTAAAAATAAATAAATAAAAATAAATAAATAAAAAATAAATAAAAAAATAATAAAAAAATAAAAAAATAAAATAAATAAAATTTAAAAATAAATAAATAAATTTATTTTATAAACTTACAATTAAATTACATTAAAAGGTAACAAATTCTCAAAATGCCTCACCTCCTCATTACTTTATTATAAATGTGCATTTTAAGATTTCCTATAATCTATGCTCCTTAGATTATTGCATCTACTGTAGCTATCCACAGAAATACTATGTAATTATTTACTGCACACCTCTTCCCAATCCCATGGAAAACATCATATTGGTAGTTCAAAATTGGCCACAGAAATCAGCAAATGATACAAATTGGGCTCAACCTACTGTCTTCTTGATTGTCAAGACCTAAAAAAGTAATGGAGTATATGATAATAACTTTAACATTAATAATGCTAATAACACTTTAACATGTCAAGTAAGTAGCCATTACATTATGCATAGGACAAAAACATGAGGAAAGATCCTTTCAGTATTCAAAAACTATCAGCTAATGTAGCAAAGTTGCTCATGTCACCAACAAACGGGTAAGGTTCCAACACACATCTGTTTCATTTTTGCCTTACTCACTAACATAAATGAAAACATTAACCAACATTTATCTTGGAACTATGCCCATTTCTGAATACTGTCAGCATTTTTTTGCTGAATCAGATATTAAACAATTATTCATAGTTTGATTTTGTCAAATCATGGATGAATTATAACCTCAGGTTGGCTAAGGATACAAGTTTGGTAACAATTAATGAAAACATTTTGTGAAAATCAATTGCCTACATGGAATTTACAATAAAGAGTATTGTACATTGTATTATTAGTTGCAAATTGTGTGCTATACAACCTTTATGTCAGTAAAACTTATAATAAACTCACATTTTTTTTTTCAGAGAGCTGGTCATTAAACATTTACCAACTCACTACTAGAAAGGAAAACCAAAACTCACCAGGAAAAGAGGATTTTTTTTTTTTTTTTTTTTTTTTTTTTTTTTAGTGCCATAACTGCTCTCCTTGGTTTGCTGGATGTATAATTCCAGAACTCTCATGAGGACTTGTGAGCACTTGAGACCCTTCCTTCTCTCAGCCCAAGCCTTATTCTATTCTGTTAAGTCAAATCTCGCAAGCAAAATGATTTTATGGGAAGTCTGAAGCAGCAGACAAGAAACAGGGCCAAAAGAGCATAACAAGATACCTTTTTGCCCCCAGTCAGTTTTATTCTTTCTCCCTAAAAAAGATTAAAAAGAGTGCATTATGTAAGCTGTCACCTACTTTTCTCTGACTCTTATTCTGCTTCCATGCTTTAATCCTCTCATGCTCTTGTATACATACTACGTGCCCACAGTGTTTTCTACAGCAAACTAAATACCCCCATTTCTAGAAATATTTTTTCATATAACTTTCACAATCTTGCCATCTTAGTCACTCCTTTCATATCACATTCTAATGTAAAAGTACTTTACTAGATGAACTCTTAACATAGGCTGACCATCAGAAAACTGGCTCTCTGGCTTTGGAAACTAACATTTCTATAAAGGCAGTCTAAGACTGTGTCGACCGTGTTAGCAGTCACCCAGTACTACAGGATCATTGCAAGCTTAACGGTAACTAAACTATTCCACGTGACCTATTCGGAAGTTGGCGCTCCTCCACCTTGTACTTTGACAGCCCAAGACAGAAACAGCAAAGTTGAAATGTGGAAGTACACTAAGAACATTAGGAGACAAAGGAAGCAAACATGAACACCAGATGATAAGATTCAAGAAGTATCATGAGGAACAAAGATCCTTTCATACCTAAATAATGTTGAAAAATCACGGCATTACATCTCAGTACATAGTGATCATAGCAATGACCCTGCATTGTCAATGTTTCAAAGGCAAGAAAATGTGCCATATTTTTAGAATGCTGTCCATCAAGGTTATTTTAAAAATTATTTGTGCTAAACTGATCATTCTCATGAAAGCATAAAATTCCCTTTAAAAGTCTTTAGAAGCCCTCAGAACCTCCAATATAATAGGTTTTCCTCAAATGTTTGTTAAACAAATTAAAGGAGTTAGTACATGAAAAATCTGGAAAACTCTGACATAAGACAAAAAACATCAAAATTAGTGATAACCCTGAATTACTACTTAAAATATGAGCAATCACTTGTTGGACTCCTTCTCGAAGCTAGTAACTTTGCATATGTCATTTCCAATCAACAACACTGAAAAAATTAATATTATTATGCCTATTTTACAGATAAGGAAACCGAGACGTTGAAAATTTATGTACATTGCCCAATTTCACAAACATGTAATTGGCAAAGCCAGGATTCTAACCCAGAGTTGTCTGATCCCAAAACCTGGGCATTTTCTCCTATTCCACATTCTTCAAACAATAATGAATGTGCATAACAATCACTATATATTAATCTCATAATCAGTTTTATTTCAATTGTAAACATTATTCATATACGCTTAATCTTCGCAGCATGGTCTAATATTCATATCTTTATAAAAGAGAGAGAAACGGAATGTGTCTTAAATTCCATTTCATAGAAGATTACCAATAACTAGATGGTTTTTATCAGTTGAGAATAAAGAGTAATAAAGCCTGGCATAACCTGAGTAATGTTTATAAATTCCATGGGAAAACCTGGGCACATGCACATACGGACCAGGTCTCTGAAGTTTTGATTCCCTTAAATACTCATTTAGTATCACTGCTGACTTGGCTGCCCAGTGTCCAAACAGGCAGAAGTGGGATGATAGAAAAGGATGGCTTTGGCAGGCCTCTGCTCCCTTCCAATGCCTTTGACTACTTCTAGGATTCTTGGTTTTCCACTCACCTCCAGCTCTGGAGGCCTAGTGCGCTTTCAAGAAACTGTCTAATTTCCAGGGAGTGATGAAAGTCTGAGGAGTTAATCCTGCCTCCGAGAGTATCTGCATACTGTGCAGTGTCCAAACATTAATTGGTGGTATTAGTTCCTTTCCTTTTTAATTTAAGGCATCAATGCTATAATGCTCAACCAAGTTATTAATGATCTGATCCGAAAAATGATACCAGATATCATCCTAGTAAAAGATGGCACCAAGGTATCAAAAATGTAGAATGTTTTGGCAACTGTAATAAGAGCAGACCAGGAAAGCACTGAGAGAAATTCTAATAACTTAACTTTCTTGAGGTAACTTATATTAATAACTAAGAACAAAGTATAATTATTCATGTAGACTTTAAGTTACAAAAATGCATGTGTATGCATGTAAAAGACAGTTTAAAAGCAAATAAACTCATATAAAGTGGCTCAACTTTAATCCTAAAGTCAAATGAGGCTTTTCCCTAAAATCCTGAAATTGGCAAATAGGGACAAAACCTGAGGACTAAGAGGCACTAAATGCCCAGTCCACATAAAAAAGAAAGCTACCAAAGGTTGGAGTCAAACAGCTTCCCCAGAGATTATAAGGAGACCAAGGAAATGGTTTCACTACCATAAGCATCTAAGAAGAGAGGCTGAGGAGGGATGGGAACTGAAGGAAGAGGCTACTCTCCCAACTCCTAGCCCCATCTGCAGGCAATTCCCTAGCCAAGTAAGAGGGGAGACTCCAAGAGAATCACTGTAGAGATCAGGGATGCCTGCAAGAAAGGGTGAACACCATTCCAACCAGTAGTGGGACTATGGCTAACGAAGGGGAGCTGCTGATCTACCCTTGTGCCTACAGAAAAGAAAAGGGAGCTAGAGAGACATGGCAAGCAGAGGGCACAGAATGCCCAGCAAGTGAGCAATCTTCACTTCTACTATTTTGGATGTTCAAGATGGGTCAGGTTCCCATAGATCAAATGGACATTATGGAAGATAGCTGGGTTATAGTCATTTTGCCAGTACCCTCCTAAAAAAATGTTAACACTGGGGAAAACACACACATGTGTATGTACATACATATATATACACAGGCTCAAGAAGCTGTGAAGTGAATGTCAGTGGCAGCCATTTAAAGCCAAAGATGGAGTGGAAGTGACGAAGCTGGAGTCATAGCTGCCAAGATAGTAATATATGCAGTGAGAAGGCCTCACAGCTCCTCCAAACACCAGGACCCACCTAAGAACTCACACATGTGCACACAAGAAAGCCAATAATTGGACACCTGCAGTGCAGAGGGTGTAGACAAGTAGTCTTTATAAACCAAAGGAGCAGCAGTAACTCAAATAATGGAGTCTACCATAGTGGTCTCTTGCGTAAAGAAACTTATTCCTTCCTTGCCATCCTAACACTCTGGGGTCTGACATGGGAAGAAGAAGGGGAGAGGGAGAACGTGAATGCGATTTAAACTAGATAAACCTTTAAAAACTGAACGTGACCAGGAAGTTACACAATTTGCCCAAGTTCTGTTGAGGACAGGAAAGGGACAGTCAGAGGATCCTTGCTGAAGGCTGTGATGGGAAGAAAAAGTAGTAAGAATAGGAATGCTTTCATGTTTGTACTGGCAAGTAGTTGATACTGTTTAGTGAATTATTTATTCTAGTTTTTCAGTTGAACATTTTCACCACAAATGATAATCAAGAGCATAATAACTACAGTACAATAAAAAAAAAAAGGCCCTATTCTTTTTTTTTTCTTGGCTCCTGTTATTTTTAAGTTTTCTTCAAGATGACTCTGTAATTTTTCTGTTAGTGCCCATCCAACTGGAATTACGAATCAGGTGGAGGGAACAGTTGATTCACTCTCTCCAAGGACTACATCCTTTGTGTTTCCTGTTTACATAATCATCTGCCTAAAGACAAATCCATTTTACTTAAAAAAATATTTAAAACCATGCAAAATACAGTTATTCATCAACATCTATGTTATAAGTACTGTGCTAGACACCGCAGGTATGCAAATAAATAAATAAATAAATAAATGCAAGCAAACACACAAAATAGAGAACAAAATGAAACCAAAAATAATGTAACCCAATGCTAGGAATAAAATAAGAGTTCATTGGGGGTCATGCATTCAGGCATGCTTCACAGAAAAATAATTAAGACATGCTAAGATAGTTAACATTCTCTTTATTAACTACATATACCTTGATCAATTCTTTTAAAAACTGATCTTGGTATATATTTCCATTTTTCTATTTCCCCTAGCCCCAACATCCCTACAAATCATTTAAAATGTAACAGAATGGAGACTTAGCTTACACAACTGGGTGAGAACTTTATGAGGTCATTTCTACTGAAGTAAATCAGCTGGGATTCTAAGCCATGGTATTTAATTACTTTATTTACAAGCTAAGTCCAACCAAGGAAAGCATTTTACTATGCAGCATATTTCACATCTATAAGGCTCTTAAGTTTATATACCAAAGGAGATATGCAACTGATGAAACAGGGAAGTAGTTTACAGCTCTAGTACTGAAAGTATTCTTATTACTTATATCTAACAAGACAGATTACTATTGAGTAATAATTTAGAATATTAAGATGTCCTTAAGGGGATATGTCAGATTTTAGTGTATCCTGACTTTTGCTGCAAGGTGTTTATTGCTTGTGGAATAGTAAATCCTCATAAATTGGTTATTTCTTTTTTGTTTATTATGGGAAAAGGTCTTAAATGTCTTTAAACAAACAATGCACAATATTACTCTATGTGTTTTTAAAAATTACACAGATGTTAATGAACTGTAAGTACTCTTTTGCAACTTGCTTTTGCACTCTGTATCATGTTTTTGAGATACACACCAACTTCTGGGGAAGGAGAAAGAGAAAGGGCTTAGCTGTATTTGTAATCTGCAATTTGTATTTCTTTGAGATGGGAAGTAGGGAGAGAAAGAGGAGTAAGAGGAGGAGGGGAATGGAGGGGAATGGAGAGGATGGAGGAAGAAAGATCTGAAGCAAATATGGCCAAATAATATTTATTCGAATTGAGAGATGGGTATGTGAATGTCAGTTATATATTTTTAAAGTGTTGTGTATGTTTGAAATATTACCCATTTTTAAAAAATTTAACATCCTTTAAATGGAGCAGTGTCACATGTCACAAAAAAATGTTTTAAGTATGTTATCAGTTCCCAGACCCATATTAACGAATAATGTTCTAATTAAAAGTCCTAGACTACTGGTTAAACAGGTCTCCTAAAGCTCTGTAGTAGTCAACTTTTACTTATCTGAGAACTAATCAAATTCAAGATATATGAATTTGAAAACAGTAGAACTCCACCCTTTAAAATTTAAGTGTTTCTGAAGATCTGCTCATTGACAGCTTAGCTGGATCCCAGTGAATTACAATGCTCCAATCTTTTCATAATATTAACTTGATGTCCCTATACAACTAAAATCAATGAAACAGCATACTAAAGTGAAAGCCAAGCCTTTCTAAAGTGAAGCTTTGAGATATCTGCCAAGACTTTTTACAAGGAAAATGACCAATAATTGATACTGCCCGCTACTGATGAGCAGATTAGACATGTAGGTATAGTTAAATGAACAATGAACTGCAAGGCAAGAACTGGGTCATCGCCTTAGAGACCAACGAAAATGTGGCTGCCCACAGCTCCAATCAGTGAGAACAATAGCAATACGAAGGGCAGAGCTCACTCTTCCTTCAGATTGTGACTTAAGAATTGCCAGAGCTTCTGAAGCCCACAAAGCAACACTATCAGAAACCATGGCTACTCACCAGCCTTCCTTTAGATGTGATACATTGCATTCTTTGTTCTTAAATATTAAAAACACGTAAACCTCCAATTTGTTGACAGACTCTTGTTTTGCATTCACTGTCGTTTTCTAAATATCACCTTACTTTCTCTGTGACAATCATAGACTCCTCTGAATATCTTATGCCAATTTCCATTCTGACCTCAGGGTAGTAGTCATTAGAAGCATTTATACTGTTTTGTCATCTGTAAAATGTAGTATTTCACAGACAGCAGAAGAAAGTCTGATGTGGAGGCTGATTGCCTAACTTCCTAACTTCCTTCTCTCTATATTATCTTCACCATCACAGAATACCTACAAAGTATGGAATAATTCCAGAGGACAGCATAAGACTTAAGGTTACATATTAAACATGACTTTCCTCATAGTTTGTCATCTGTGGGAAGTGAGGGAAAGATCCAAGGAGTTAAAACCCTCTCAGGGAATCCCTGTATGGAGGGTACCTCTTGTTTTTAGGTGAGCTCTTTCCTCTCGGTCCTCTCCTTAAATTTCCTCAAGCTTCCAATTTTCTCCAGGAGAGCTTCCATCCTTTTTCTAAGAAGTCTGCCCTGTATCCAAAGACATATATCTCACTTCAAGACCCATCTCTCCTTCTCCTGCAGTACATTTCTATAGTGGAAGGGGGTATTTCAGTTCTTTCAGACCAGTAAAAGTGGTCATCAGTTATATCTACTAACAAACACCCAGTATCTGAGGACAGTACACCTTTAAAATCACACACACACACGCACACACACACAAAGTTGACAAACATTAATTCTGAAAGTCAGTACTGCCTAAACGCATAAAGAGGACAAAAGATATTTTTATAACTATCTCATGATTTGTGATAAAATAGCCAGTATTCAGTTTCTTCTTCGTCATTCAAATTGTGCCTAAGTAAGAAACGCACTCTTACTGAGCCAAGTACCTACCTATTAACAACTGCTCCCTTAACTACAGAAAGAGAAGCTTGAGACGTTTTTTAGAAATGCTTAGTGTACTATTAAATTGTACTAATAAGCTGTGGTCATTATTTATGGTCTAGATCCAGCGTGAGCTCCAAGCAGAGCTGACGTAGAAGAAATCACTACTGATTTTCTGAATTGTCATTCTCCTGCCCACCTCCCTCCACATCCAAATATTTACATACATACTAAAGGCTTTTTCTCTTCAGATACATATACCCTTCATGTACAAGATCCCAACTGCTCCCCATCTTCATTCCATGCCTCCTGCTCTACCAATTTCTGTAAGTTACCTGTATGGAACTGCTCTCAGCCAGGAAAAAACATAATAAACTCATTTTCATGTAAGAGTTAATAATTACTTGAAGTTTAATTTTGTCATCCTCCCCAGGATCATTAGCTCAAAGACATGCAATATTAATGGCAGAATGTCATGTATCACTGTTGGTGGGAATGCAAGTTGGTACAGCCACTTTGGAAAACAGTGTGGAGGTCCCTCAAAAAGTTAAAAATAGAGCTACCCTATGACCCAGCAATTGCACTACTGGGTATTTATCCCAAAGATACAGACGTAGTGAAGAGAAGGGCCATATGCACCCCAATGTTCATAGCAGCATTGTCCACAATAACTAAACTCTGGAAGGAGCTGAGATGCCCTTCAACAGATGACTGGATTAAGAAGATGTAGTCCATATATACAATGGAATATTACCCAGCCGTCAGAAAGAACGATTACCCAACATTTGCAGCAACATGGACGGGACTGGAGGAGATTATGCTAAGTGAAATAAGTCAAGCAAAGAAAGACAATTATCATATGGTTTCACTAGTTATGGAACATAAGGAATAGCAGGGAGATCGGTAGGAGAAGGAAGGGAAGAATGAAGGGGGAATGAACCATGAGAGACTATGGACTCTGGGAAACAAACTGAGGGTTTCAGAGGGGAGGGGGGTGGGGGATTGGGCTAGGCTGATGATAGGTATTAAGGAGAGCACATATTGCATGGTGCACTGGGTGTTATACACAAACAATGAATCATGGAACACTCCATCAAAAACTAAGGATGTACTGTATGGTGACTAACATAACATAATAAAAAATTTTTAAAAAAGAATGTCATCTATCAGTGATATGCTGATGGGAAAGACAGGTTAATACCCCAAATTTCACTAAATAGAAAATTCCTTCTCATTCCCAGCAGAGAAAAATCCTGTTTGGTTCTCTGGGTTGGCAAATCATTTTCATAACACATGGCTTAATAGCTTGACTAAAGATTAACATCTAAAAATTCATTAAACTAGTTTTGGAAGATTTATGTATGTTCACTGTCTACATATACTCAATTATTATTCACTTTTCAATCCAGTACAGTTTGGGGCTTTTATAATCACTACTCTATTGAAACTATTCTCACCAAGGTTACCAACTTCTTTATTGCTAAATCACTGGAGAATTTTCTGACCACATATTAACTTCTCTGTAGGTCCTGACACTTTTGATCATTTCTTCCTTTTTTTTTTAAAAGATTTTATTTATTTATTCGACAGAGATAGAGACAGCCAGAGAGAGAGGGAACACAAGCAGGAGGAGTGGGAGAAGAAGAAGCAGGCTCATAGTGGAAGAGCCTGATGTGGGGCTCGATCCCATAACGCCGGGATCACGCCCTGAGCCGAAGGCAGACGCTTAACCGCTGTGCCACCCAGGCGCCCCTGATCATTTCTTCCTTCTTAAAACTCTTTCTTTGATTTCTGTGGCTGTCTTCATGTTCCTTCTACTTCTCTGTTCTATATCATAAGGGTTAAAAGTGAATCCTGAGGCCAGACTAGCTGGATTCAAATCTCAACTTTGCTTCATTCTTTTTTATGGCTGAATAATATTGATCATATGTATGCATGCATGTATGTATGTATATACACATACCACATCTTCTTATCTATTTATTTATGGATAAATGCTTGCGTTGCTTCCATATCTTGGCTGTTGAAAATAATGCTGCAATAAATATAGGAGTGCATGTAGCTTTTCAAATTAGTGTTTGTTTTCTTTGGGCAAATAACCAGTAGTAGAACTATTGGATCATATGATAATTCCATTTTAAATTTTTTGAGGAACCTCTATACCACTTTTCACAGTGGCTACACCAATATGCATTCCCACCAATAGTGTCTCAGGGTTCCTTTTTCTCCACATCCTCATCAACATCTGTTGTCTTTTTTTCTCCTAGCCATTCTGACAGGTGTAAAGTGATATCTTATTGTGGTTTTGATTTGCATTTTCCTGATGATAACTGACGTTGCGCATCTTTTCACGTGTCTGTTGGCAATCTATATGTCTTCTTTAAAAAATGTCTAGTCAGGTCCTCTGCCATTTTTTATTGGATTATTTGGTTGTTTTGGTGTTGAATTGTAGAAATTCTTTATATATTTTGGATATTAATCCCTTATCAGATGTATGATTTGCAAATATCTTCTCCCATTCAGTAGATTACTCATTGTTTTGTTGATGGTGCAGAAGCTTTGCAGATGCTTTTTATTTTGGTGTACTTCCAATACTTTAATTTTACTTCTGTTCTCTTGCCTCAGGAAACATATAGAAAAATGTTTCTACAGCCAATGTCAAAGAAATTACTACCTATGTTTTCTTCTAGGAAGAAAAAAAACTCTCCTCCCCTCTGAGGCCCTCAGTTTGTTTCTCATAGTCCATAGTCTCTCATGTTTCATTCCCCCTTCTGATTACCCCCCTTTCTTTATCCCTTTCTTCCCCTACTGATGACCCAGCCATTGCACTACTGGGTATTTACCCCAAAGACACAGACGTAGTGAAGAGAAGGGCCATATGCACCCCAATGTTCATAGCAGCATTGTCCACAATAGCTAAATCGTGGAAGAAGCCGAGATGCCCTTCAACAGATGACTGGATTAAGAAGTTGTGGTCCACTGGAGTTAAGATGGCGGAGGAGTAGGGGACCCCTTTTTCAGCCGGTCCCCTGAGTCGAGCTGGATAGGTACCAGACCAGCCTAAATAACCACAGAATCAGCCTGAGACGCAGGATGATGCATCTGGAACTCTACAAATGAACATCTCCAGCGCTGAGTATTGAGGTACGAAGAGGGGAGCTGTAAACCGTGCACAGATATCGGAAGATAAACAGAAGGGGGAGGGAGCCGCCGCGTTTGGGCTCCGGGAAGCCGCAGCCACCTGCACGGGAGAGCGGGCGGACTCACAGAGGGTACCCGCGAGAGAGCGGACTGAGACCGGTGAGCCGTGAACGCGCGCCACCAGGCATCTCCCGGAACACCGGAATCCCGGTGTGCTCACGGGATCCAGACTGAGACCGGGAGCTCCCGGAGCGCGCGCGGGGCGGCTGGCGGCTGGCGGGCCACCTGCACGGGGGAGCGGGCGGACTTGCGGGCGGCACCCGCGAAACAGCAGACTGAGACCCTGAACCGGGTGCGCGCGCCACCAGGCTTCTCCCGAAACTCCGGAATCGAGGTGTGCTCACCGGGCATAGACTGAGACCGGGAGACCCGGGAGCGTGCGGGGCGGCCGGTGGCTGGAGGCATTAGAAACACAAAGGACAGAGACGCGCCGGCCCTGGAAGTGAGGGCAGGGACGCCGAGTTGGTGCGCACATCCCGGGACGCTGCAGGGTTGAGCAGCACCAACAGTAATAGAGTTAAAGTGGCCAGAACATCAGTGGAGAACGGGCCGCAATCCCTCTGTTCTGTGACAATGAGGCCTCTGCTGCTCTGACCCTCAGAAAAGGCATAGCCGGCCGCCAGGGAAAGCCGCCAGAGAACAAAAGCCTGGAAATACCGGCTCACAGCGTGCCCATCCCCATCCCCCCTCGCAGGGGACACAGAGACTCTACCCAAACAGGGTTGCCTGAGTATCGGTGCGGCAGGCCCCTCCCCCAGAAGGCAGGCTGAAAAATCAAGAAGCCCACAACCCGGGGCGCCTGGGTGGCGCAGTCATTGAGCGCCTGTCTCCGGCTTAGGGCGTGATCCCAGCGTTCCGGAAAGGAGTCCCTCTTCGGGCTCCTCCGCTGGGAGCCTGCTTCTTCCTCTCCCACTCCCCTGCTTCTGTTCCATTCTTGCTGTCTGTCTCCCTCTCTCAGATAAGTAAATAAATAAAATCTTTAAAGAAGAAGCCCACATCTCTAAAATCCCTATAAAACAAGGGGCACGGCCTGGGACCCAGTCAATAATTTGGGCTCTGGACAACCCCGCAACCTCCCCTCATTAGAATGACAAGAAGGAGAAGCCCCCCCCAGCAAAGAAAAGACAGTGAGTCAGTGGCCTCTGCCACAGAAGTAACGGATATGGATGTAACCTAATTATCAGAAATGGAATTCAGAGTAACAATGGTCAAGATAATGAGCAGACTTGAAAAAAGTATTCAGGAAAATGTTACTGAGAATATAGAATCCCTAAGGGCGGAAATGAGAGCGAATTTGACAGAAATTAAAAATTCTATGAGCCAAATGCAGGCAAAACTAGAGGCTCTGACGGCCAGGGTCACGGAATCGGAGGAAAGGGTTAGTGAATTGGAGGATGGGTTAATAGAGGAAAAAATAAAAATAGAAGATGGTCTTAAAAAAATCCACGCCCACGAATGTTGGCTACGGGAGATTACTGACTCAACGAAACGATCCAATGTTAGAATCATCGGCATCCCCGAGGGGGTGGAGAAAAACAGAGGTCTAGAAGAGATATTTGAACAAATTGTAGCTGAAAACTTCCCTAATCTAGCAAGGGAAACAAACATTCGTGTCCAAGAGGCAGAGAGGACCCCTCCCAAGCTCAACCATGACAGACCTACACCATGTCACGTCATAGTGCAACTCGCAAATATGAGATCCAAGGATACAGTATTGAAAGCGGCCAGGGCAAAGAAATTGAAAGCGGCCAAGGCAAAGGCATCAGAATTACGTCAGACCTGTCTACACAGACCTGGAATGAGAGAAAGGGTTGGGGGAGCATTTTTAAAGCTCTTTCAGAGAAAAACATGCAGCCAAGGATCCTTTATCCAGCAAGGCTGTCATTCAGAATTGATGGAGAAATAAAGACATTTCAGAATCGACAGTCACTAGCCAATTTCGTAACCACGAAACCAGCCCTACAGGAGGTATTACAGGGGGTTCTATAAAAGTAAAAAGGCCCCAAGAGTGATACAAAACAGAAAGTCACAGCCAATACAAAGACTTTACTGACAACATGGCAGAATTAAAAGCATATCTCTCAGTACTCAGTCTTAACATTAATAGTTTAAATTCTTGCTTTAAACGTCACGGGGTTGCAGACTGGATAAAAAGACATGACCCATCCATTTGCTGTCTACAAGAGACTCATTTCGAACCCAAAGATGCATTCAGACTGAGAGTAAGGGGATGGAGTACCATCTTTCACGCAAATGGACCTCAAAAGAAAGCTGGGGTAGCAATTCTCATATCAGATAGATTGGATTTTAAACTACAGACTATAGTTAGAGATGCAGAAGGGCACTATATTATTCTTAAAGGAAGTATTCAACAAGTGGATATGACAATTATAAATATATATGCCCCCAACAGGGGAGCAGCAAGATACACAAGTCAACTCTTAACCAGAATAAAGAGACATATAGATAAAAATACATTAATAGTAGGGGACCTCAACACTCCACTCTCAGAAATAGACAGAACACCCTGGCAAAAACTAAGCAAAGAATCAAAGGCTTTGAATGCCATACTCGACGAGTTGGACCTCTTAGATATATATAGAACACTACACCCCAGAACCAAAGAATACTCATTCTATTCTAATGCCCATGGAACATTCTCAAGAATAGACCATGTTCTGGGACACAAAACAGGTTCAGCCGATACCAAAAGGTTGAAATTATACCCTGCATATTCTCAGACCACAACACTCTGAAATTGGAACTCAACCACAAGGAAAAATTTGGAAGAAACTCAAACACTTGGAGACTAAGAACCATCCTGCTCAGGAATGACTCGATAAACCAGGAAATCAAAAATCAAATTAAACAATTTATGGAGACCAATGAGAATGAAAATACAACAGTCCAAAACCTATGGGATACTGCAAAGGCAGTCCTAAGGGGGAAATACATAGCCATCCAAGCCTCACTCAAAAGAATAGAAAAATCTAAAATGCAGTTTTTATATTCTCACCTCAAGAAGCTGGAACAGCAACAGAGGGACAGGCCTAATCCACGCACGAGGAAGCAGTTGACCAAAATTAAAGCTGAAATCAATCAAGCAGAAACCAGAAGTACAGTAGAGCAGATCAACAGGACTAGAAGCCGGTTCTTGGAGAGAATCAATAAAATTGACGGACCACTGGCAAGACTTATCCAAAAGAAAAGAGAAAGGACCCAGATTATTAAAATTATGAATGAAAAAGGAGAGGTCACGACGAACACCATCGAAATTGGAAGGATTATTAGAAATTTTTATCAACAGCTATATGCCAATAAACTAAGCAATCTGGAAGAGATGGAATCCTTCCTGGAAACCTATAAACTACCAAGATTGAAACTGGAAGAAATTGATTCCTTAAACAGGCCAATTAATTATGAAGAAATTGAGTCAGTGATAAACAACCTTCCAAATAACAAAACTCCAGGCCCGGACGGTTTTCCTGGGGAATTCTACCAAACATTCAAAGAAGAAATAATACCTATTCTCCTAAAGCTATTTCAAAAAATAGAAACAGAAGGAAAGCTACCAAACTCATTCTATGAGGCCAATATTACCTTGATCCCCAAACCAGGCAAAGACCCCCTCAAAAAGGAGAATTACAGACCGATTTCCCTAATGAATATGGACGCCAAAATCCTCAACAAGATACTTGCTAATAGAATCCAACAGTTCATTAAAAGGATTATCCACCACGATCAAGTGGGATTCATACCTAGGATGCAAGCGTGGTTCAATATTCACAAATCAATCAGCGTGATACATCGTATCAACAAGAAAAGACTCAAGAACCATATGATCCTCTCAATCGATGCCGAAAAAGCATTTGACAAAATACAGCATCCTTTCCTGATTAAAACCCTTCAGAGTGTAGGAATAGAAGGTACATTTCTCAATCTCATAAAAGCCATCTATGAAAAGCCTACTGCAAATATTATTCTCAACGGGGAAAAGCTGGAAGCCTTTCCCTTAAGATCAGGAACACGACAAGGATGCCCACTCTCGCCACTATTATTCAACATAGTACTAGAAGTCCTTGCAACAGCAATCAGACAACAAAAAGGGATCAAAGGTATTCAAATTGGCAAAGAAGAAGTCAAAATGTCTCTCTTCGCAGATGACATGATACTCTATATGGAAAACCCAAAAGAAGCCACTCCCAAACTATTAGAAGTTATAGAGCAATTCAGTAAC
Organism: Ursus arctos; assembly: GCF_023065955.2. Lineage (NCBI taxonomy): Eukaryota > Metazoa > Chordata > Mammalia > Carnivora > Ursidae > Ursus > Ursus arctos. Next base: position 53,166,058 of record NW_026623100.1, on the reverse strand, counting down.
GTGGCGGGATACAAAATCAATGCTCAGAAATCAGTTGCATTTCTGTACACGAATAACAAGAACGAAGAAAGAGAAATTAGGGAATCCATCCCATTTACAATAGCACCAAAAACCATACGTTACCTTGGAATTAACTTAACCAGAGACGTAAAGGACCTTTATTCTAGAAACTATAAATCACTCTTAAAAGACATTGAGGAAGACATAAAAAGATGGAAAGATATTCCATGCTCATGGATCGGAAGAATTAACATAGTTAAAATGTCCATGCTACCCAGAGCAATCTACACTTTCAATGCTATCCCGATCAAAATACCGAGAACGTTTTTCAAAGAACTGGAACAAATAGTCCTTAAATTTGTATGGAAACAGAAAAGACCCCGAATCTCCAAGGAACTGTTGAAAAGGAAAAACAAAGCTGGGGGCATCACAATGCCGGATTTCGAGCTGTACTACAAAGCTGTGATCACAAAGACAGCATGGTACTGGCACAAAAACAGACACATAGACCAATGGAACAGAATAGAGAGCCCAGAAATGGACCCTCAGCTCTTTGGGCAACTAATATTTGATAAAGCAGGAAAAAACATCCAATGGGAAAAAGACAGTCTCTTCAATAAATGGTGCTGGGAAAATTGGACAGCTACATGCAAAAGAATGAAACTTGACCACTATCTCACACCATACACCAAAAATAAACTCCAAATGGATGAAAGACCTCGATGTGAGACAGGAATCCATCAAAATTCTAGAGGAGAACATAGGCAGCAACCTCTACGACATCGGCCAAAGCAACCTTTTTCATGATACATCCCCAAAGGCAAGAGAAACAAAAGATAAAATGAATTTATGGGACTTCATCAAGATTAAAAGTTTCTGCACAGCCAAGGAAACAGTCAGAAAAACTAAGAGGCAGCCCACGGAATGGGAGAAGATATTTGCAAATGACACTACAGATAAAGGACTGGTATCCAAGATCTACAAAGAACTTCTCAAACTCAATACACGAGAAACAAATAAACAAATCAAAAAATGGGCAGAAGATATGAACAGACACTTTTCCAATGAAGACATACAAATGGCTAACAGACACATGAAAAAATGTTCAAAATCATTAGCCATCAAGGAAATTCAAATCAAAACCACACTGAGATACCACCTTACGCCAGTTAGAATGGCAAAAATAGACAAGGCAAGAAACAACAATTGTTGGAGAGGATGTGGAGAAAGGGGATCCCTCCTACATTGTTGGTGGGAATGCAAGTTGGTACAGCCACTCTGGAAAACAGTGTGGAGGTCCCTTAAAAAGTTAAAAATTGAGCTACCCTATGATCCAGCCATTGTGCTACTGGGTGTTTACCCCAAAGATACAGACGTAGTGAAGAGAAGGGCCATATGCACCCCAATGTTCATAGCAGCAATGTCCACAATAGCTAAATCGTGGAAGGAGCCGAGATGCCCTGCAACAGATGACTGGATTAAGAAGTTGTGGTCCATATATACAATGGAATATTACTCAGCAATCAGAAAGAATGAGTTCTCAACATTTGCTACAACATGGACGGCACTGGAGGAGATAATGCTTAGTGAAATAAGTCAAGCAGAGAAAGACAACTATCATATGATTTCTCTCATCTATGGAACATAAGAACTAGAATGATCAGTAGGGGAAGAAAGGGATAAAGAAAGGGGGGGTAATCAGAAGGGGGAATGAAACATGAGAGACTATGGACTATGAGAAACAAACTGAGGGCTACAGAGGGGAGGGGGGTGGGGGAATGGGATAGACCGGTGATGGGTAGTAAGGAGGGCACATATTGCATGGTGCACTGGGTGTTATACACAACTAATGAATCATCGAGCCTTACATCGAAAACCGGGGATGTACTGTATGGTGACTAACATAATATAATAAAAAACCATTATTAAAAAAAATAAAAGATGTTGTGGTCCATATATACAATGGAATATTACTCAGCTATCAGAAAGAACAAGTTCTCAACATTTGCTACAACATGGACGGCACTGGAGGAGATAATGCTAAGTGAAATAAGTCAAGCAGAGAAAGACAATTATCATATGATTTCTCTCATCTATGGAACATAAGAACTAGGATGATCGATCAGGTATCATATTTAGATCCTTACTCCATTTTGAGATTATTTTTGTGTGTGGTGTAAGAAAGTAGTGCAGTTCCATTCTTTTGCATGTAGCTGTCCAGTTTTCCCAATGCCATTTGTTGAAGAGACTGTCTTTTCCCAAATATATATTCTTTTCTCCTTTGTAGAAGATTAAATGACCATAAAAGCATGGGTTTAGGGGCACCTGGGTGGCTCAGTCAGTTAAGTGTCTGACTCTTGATTTTGGCTCAGGATTATGAGATTGAGTCCCACATCAGGCTCTGCACTGGATGTGGAGCCAGATTAAGAGTCTCTCTCTCCCTTTCCCTTGGCCTCATCCCTTCCCCCCCTCCCCTGCTCTAATTAAAAAAAAAAAAAAAAAAAAAAGATGGGCTTATTTGTGTACTCTCTATTCTGTTCCATTGACATGTATCTATTTTTGTGCCAGCCCTACACTGTTTGATTACCACAGCTTTGTAGTATATTTTGATATCCAGGATTGTGATACCTCCAACTTTATTCTTTTTCAAGATTGCTTTAGCTATTCAGGGTCTTTTGTGGTTTCTTACAAATTTTAGGATTGGTTGTTCTAGTTCTATGAAAAATGTTGTTGGTATTCTGATAGGGGTTGCATTAAATCTGTAAACTGATTTGAGTGCTACAGATATTTTAGCAATATTGGTTCTGCCAATCCATGAGCATGGAATATCTTTCCAATTGCGTCATCTTCAATTTCTTTCATCAACGTCTGATAGTTTTTAGAGTATAAGTCTTACACCTCCTTGGTTAGATTTATTCCCAAATATTTTATTATTTTTGTACAATTGTAAATGGAACTGTTTTCTCAATTTCTCTTTCTGCTGCTTCATTACCGGTGTATAAAAATGCAACAGATTTCTGTACACTGATTTTATGTCCTCAGACTTTACTGAATTCATTTATTAGTTCCAGCATTTTTTGGGGGGAGTCTTTCAGGTTTTCTATATATAATATCACGTCATCTGCAAATAGTGAAAAGTTTTATTTCTTCCTTACCAATCCAGATGTCTTTTTTCCTTTTTGTTGTCTGACTGATGTGGCTAAAACTTCCAGTACTATGTTGAATACAAGTGGTAAGAGTGGGTAACTTTGTCTTATTCCTGATTTTAAAGGAAAAACTCTCACTTTTCCACCACTGAGTATAATGTTAGCTGTGGGTTTTCATATCTGGCCTTTAGTATGTTGAGGTATGTTCCCTCTAAACCCACTTTGTTGAGGGTTTTTATTATGAATGGATGTTCTACTTTGTCAAATGCTTTTTCTGCATCTATTGAAATGATCACATCGTTTTTGTCCTTTCTCTTGTTAATGGGACATATCAGATGGATTGATTTGTGAATACTGAACCACCCTTGCAGCCCAGGAATAAATCCCACTTGATTGTGGTGAAAGATTTTCTTAATGTGTTATCAGATACTGTTTGCTAATATTTTGTTGAGGATTTTTACATCTATGTTCATCAGAGATATTAGCCCATAGTTCTCCTTTTTGTAGTGTCTTTATTTGGTTTTCATATCACAGTAATGCTCACCTCATAGAATGAATTTGGAAGCCTTCCTTCCTCTTCTATTTTTTGGAATAGTTTGAGAAGAATAGGTATAACTCTTCTTTAAATATTTGGTAAAATTCACCTGTGAAGCCACCTGGTCCTGGACCTTTGTTAGTTGGGAGTTTTTTGATGACAGATTCAATTTCACTGCTGGTAGCTGGTCTGTTCAAATTTTCTATTTCTTCCTGACTCAGTTTTGGGAGATTATAAGTTTCTAGGAATCTATCCATTTCTTCTAGGTTGTCCAGTTTGTTGGCATACAATTTTCATAATATTCTCTTATAATCCTTTATATTTCTGTGGTGTCATTTCTGATTTTATTTGAGTCCCCTCTCTCTCTCTTTTCTCCTTCATTTCTGACTTTGAGTCCCCCCCTCCCTTTTTTTTTTTTTTTGATGAGTCCAGGTAATGGTTTTTCAATTTTGTTGATCTTCCCAAAGAATCAGTTCCTGACTTTATTTATCTGTTCTTTTGTTTTTTGAGTTTTGGGGGGTGTTTTTTTGGTGTCTATTTCATTTATTTCTTCTCTAATCTTTATTATTTCCTTCCTTCTACTGGTTTTGGACTTTGTTCTTTTTCTAGCTCCTTCAGGTACAAGGTTAGGTTGTTTATTTGAGATTTTTCTTGCTTCTTGAATAGGCTTGTATTGTTATAATCTTCCCTATTAGAACACCTTTCGCTGCATACCAAAGATTTTGGACTGTGTATTTTCATTTTCATTTGTATGAAGAGGGAGAAATCTTGACATAGACTTTAGAGGTTAAATATCCCTTCATTTCCCCCAACAAAAGAAATAATCAAGTAAGTTAAAAAAAGAATATGACTTGCAAAACCAAGGTCATTCCCCTCTCCAAATTTCTACATAGAAAATGGCATTTTCCCCCCTCAGGCAGCCCAAACTGTTTTGAACTGAGAGTAAAAATGTATGATTTTAACTTTCTAGACAAACTAATCAAATTTAAGGTAAAAGATATAAAAATTTAGTTCAAAATAAATCATTCAAAAGCATTATTCTAACACTGGCATATTAACTCATTCAATCCTAACAACCCATGAGATAGGATTACAGCCACTACCCCAATATAGATGGAGAAAACTCAGCATAAACAGTATAGTCATTTCCTCAAAGTTACATAGTTTGTGTTAGTGGTTGAGCTGAAGTCTGAACCCAGGCTCGGTGTGGAAAAGAGCGAGCTTTTAAGATTTTAAGTCTCTTAACTAATTCTCTTTCAACAAATTGCACTGTTCTATTACATGGAGTTACAGTGATGAACAGGATAACAGGGACACCATAACAGGAAAGATGACCAAAAAAGTAACAACAAGAAAGTGTCAAGAATGTTTTGACAAGGGAAGTTCAGGGATCTGGAGGAATAAAGCAGGATCTCTCATCTGTTCCAGTAACAAGGAAAGGCTTCTCATAGAAATAAAGATGAAGATGAACCCAGAGAGATGAGTAGGAATCTGCCTGGCAAAGAGAGAGAAGATGGATTCACACATGAGTAAAACACTAGAAGAAATCTTATAAAACTAGAGCAGAGAGAGCAAGGTAAAATAACAGATGAGGCTGGAATCAAAGTCAGCCACATTACAGAGTTTGGGCATTATGGAAAAGGCAATGAAAAGCCATTGGAGGGCTTTCTGCAAAGGAAATTCTTTAGAGCTACAGTATAGAAACTAGACTGGAGAGAAACAAGTCCAGAAGGACAAGCTGCAAATGGGAGGAAACTATTTCAGTACTCCAAATATGAGATGCTAGTGTGGCGATGGCAGGGATGGAGAGAAGTGGATATATCTGAGAGACATTTATGAGACAGGATCTACAGGACTTAGTGATATATTGCATGTGGTAGGTAAGAGAAAGGGAGAAGTCAAGGGCGACATTCAGGAAGGAAGCATGAAGACAGCAATGAAGAACACAAGACACGAAACCTTTGCCATAAGCATCTGATGAAAAATAAAAATAGAAAACGTGTTAAAGTTTACCAACCAATACCACCAATCAATTGATAGTTGAAGAGAACAGATTAATACATCTTTCATGAAAATATTTACATTTGAGATGCAGAATAATAAAAGGTGGGAACAGAGGAACAACTGCCTAAATTGTAAGTATATGCATACAGGAAGTACCTCAACATGCAGAAAAAATAGCACAGAAAACCAAAGCAGAGATCCCGAAAAGTAAATAGAGAATGGGAATAAGAGCCTAATGAGTCTTACAGAGCATCTCTTAGCTTAACAATGTTTTTAAACTCTGAAAAGTGTGGGTGTTAGAATAAATGGACAAGAATCAGCAACTAACCTGAAGAGAATCAAGGGTTCAATCTCTTAAAATTCTACCAAAAGGAATCAGGATCTACTAGTAGCAGCATCATCAAAATGAGTATGCTGAAGAAAATAAATCCAGGGCGGGAGGGATTTTTTTCCTGTGATCCGCTGTTACCCTCAAGAATATGATTTTCTGGGATTTAAACAGCAGCTATAAATGCCTTCCTGTAACTTTTATTTACTACAACAACAATTACTTGAAATCATTTCAAATATACTATGAACAAAATGGCAAATATTGAGTTTATTCATCTTCAGTATAAAAATAAAGATTCTGAGGGGTAAGACACAACTAGAAAAGCCGAGACCTATTATTTTGTGTAAGAGATAAAATATGGTTTATATATCCTATAAATAGACAAAGTTATGATTCCCATGATTCTCATCTATAATATCCTTATTACCTACATTTTGGAGATCACTGTCTACTAAAAACAATATATTCATCAAATATTTATTTATTCCTCTCCCTATGTTTATTCATCAAAAGCCTCTGACACTGCCAATCAGAACTTCTCATGAGCACAAACAACCACAATGAGTTAATAAAACTCCGTACAGAACCTAAAAACCAGCTTGGCATTTTAGTAAGCTTGTCCAACACTACAAATGTTTAACTTCCGTTAGGCTTTCTAAAATACTGAAAATAGTTTACAAATAAATCCCTATTACAGTAGTTTCCCCCAATCTACAAAGAATGCATCCCAAGACCCCGAGTGGATGCCTGAAATTGGGGATAGTACCAAACCTTGTAGATACCAGATTTTTTTCTATACATACATACATATGATAAAGTCCAATTTATAAATCAGGTACAGTAAAAGATTAACAACAATAACAAATAATAAAATAGAACAATTATAATATATTGTAATGAAGTTATGTGACTATAGTGTCTCTCACTCACTCTCTCTCTCAAAATATCTTACTATATGGTACTCACCCTTCTTCTCGTGATGGTAAGACATGATAAATGTCTACACAATGAGATGAAGTGAGGTGGATGACACAGGCACTGTGACATAGCATTAGACTACTAATGACCTTCTGATAATACATCAGAAGGAGGATCATCAGCTTCCAAACCACAGTTGACCAAGGGTAACTGAAACTGTGGAAAGTGAAGCCATGAATAAGAGGGGATCACTGTACTAACTTTAGGGACCCCAACTGGAACATAGGGCCATAGGCCGGTAGACATTATCCAAGTGAGTTATTGTGCAGTGGCTGTAAGTGGTGATGAACTTTCCTAGGGACAATGGAAAGAGTTTCTCTGTAGTTTCCCAAAATGATAATGACATTGTGCAAGAACTAGAGAGAAAATCTGCATCATAATGCACTTGAGTGTGACTAAGTAACAGGTGAGTTAATATTTTTTAATCAGTAGTATCTGAAGAGACACCAGGCAAAAGAAAGTAGCATTTTCATGAGGCATTAATGCCATTGTTCCGTTATCCCACCACTAAAAGAACAAAGACTGGCATTTAAAAAGGCTGCTACAGGGGCGCCTGGGTGGCGCAGTCGTTAAGCATCTGCCTTCGGCTCAGGGCGTGATCCCAGCGCTGTGAGATCGAGCCCCACATCAGGCTCCTCTGCTGGGAGCCTACTTCTTCCTCTCCCACTCCCCCTGCTTGTATTCCCTCTCTCGCTGGCTGTCTCTCTGTCAAATAAATAAAATCTTTAAATAAAAAAATAAATAAATAAATAGGCTGCTACATTCATTTGTAAATTATTATTTCCTTCAATGTCTGTCATTACAGAGATGGCAGACTGGTAGGGTTGAAAATCTTATTTGAAGTTTGTCTAACAAATAATAATCCTGATAATTCAAAGCAATAGAAATAAATTTACCTAAAATATTCAGAAGATTGAATGGATTTGCCATTACAATGGCCTCATTTTTCTCCTTCACTCTGTGAGTTAAGTGGTTCCTCACCCAGGATGACTGTATGGCAAATGAGGAATCCATTTTTTTCAAGTCCAAGCTCTACCGTCAAACAGCTGTGTCACCTTAAACAGGCACTTAAAACTCTGTTGGCTTCAGTTCCCTCATCCATTAAATGTAAGAATAACTGATCTCTAAATTCCTTTTAATTCTAAAGTACTAGGTATGCTTACTCTAATAGCAGAAAAAAAAAAAAAAGAAAGAAAGAAAGAAAAGTACTCAAAATTTAGCAATCAAGCATATGTAAAAGAATACGGCATCCTGAAGAACTGAAAAATTATGTTTTCCTATCACTCATTGCTTTCTGACCAAGCCCGTACTTGTAATACAAGAACTACATTCCATGAAGACAGGCTCACTAGGTGTTTTGTTGATAAAAAATATTAATAACAAGAATTTTAGGTCTGAAATTCAGTTAAACAACTGCATTTCTGCTTGGAATACACGTACCTCACAACTTTAGAACCCATTATATCTTGTACGTAATACATCTTTACTCCGTCAATTACAACCTTTTGGAAATTTAATTTAAAATTTTACTGTTAATGAAACTATAATTGAACTTAGATAATAATGCATTAAAAAATTACTCCTGAAGAAAGGTCTTAATAACCTGAGAGAAAGGTGACAGGAGTTGTATAGCCAGTGCCCTCTCCAGGCCTGCTCATATTATAATCATCTCTCTCACTCTCTCTGAGTCTGCCTCTGTCTTTCTCTCTTTCTCTCTCTAAACTGATGTAGAGCAATTACCTCAGGTGACCAAAGAAGACTAGTCATTGCCTCTTATTCTAATGTTCTAAGATTAACTCTCTATTCTAATCTTCTCCAGCAGAACGCAGGTGTCCTTATTGGCCAGCCAAGCTTGGAGATTAGCAGCTGCTTTCACAGGAATCAGTTCCTGAGGTGAGAAAAAGTTTGGATCCTAGCTCTTGTTAAAGTCCGTATCTTTTATTTAGAATTTTCCTTCAATCTGACCCCAGGTACTGAGACTTTGCCTGAGTTGTAACTGCCTGGATCCAAGACCTATTTCTACACCCCTATTTTTTAGATGAGTATACTCATCATTCCTACAGTACAAGAGCTAACCCAAAAAAACTATCTATAAGCAGAGGATAAATATGATGCTACAGAATGAATTTTTGTCTTGACAGCAATATAAAAACATTTTATTTAAACAAATATGGACATACTATGAAGTATACAGTACACTGCAAAATCTCAGTGAATTTTAAGAATTAAATCAGACTTCATAGTATTTCATTTTTTTGAAATGAAACAGGCAAATTTCTCTGGCTGTGTTCACTGATTTATCTTTCCTGTTAGGGATACTTCAGTAGAAATTTTTGGGGGGAAAGATGACTAACTGTATCAGCATCTCCTTCTCCTATGCTTCCACAGTTCTTTGGGGACATGACTTATGTTGCATTGTAATTATCTAATTGGATACTGGGCCCCTTCACTTTACAGGCTGAACAAAGATAAAGTCAAAGTCCCTGAAAGCAAATTCCCCTAGTGACAAAATGAATTGCTGAGATTTACAAAATGAGATTCAATCTAAGCTAATATGTTTCATTTTGACTAAATCAGCTCACTCTGACATGATGTAGGATTATGAAATGTAATTTACATATATTTCAAAAAGACTATAGTGTCATCTTTTTAATGATCTGGTCCCATTAAAAATATATTAAAATTTCTCTACATACTGTGATCTTCAACAATGTTGACATTATGAAATTTAAAGATTTTTTAAAGTAGAAAATTATTTCAGAAAAGTAAGCATAAATGTAAAAGCAAATTTTTTTAGTCAAGTACAGTTAACAATGATCAAATTCACAAAAATCTCTGACATGTTTTCTGGTTCAACTGACCACCATGGAAAGAAATATTGAAATTCCTCAGCCAGAGTCAATAAAAAGTAAAATACTGGTTTGCATTGTACCACTAGGAGGAAAATGAAATTTCCATTTTCAAAGTGAAATTCCTTTTTTTTTTTCAATGTGAAACTTCTTAAAGTGTGTGAATCACAGCATATAAATCAGAGCTGAACAACTCTACAGAGCTCTTCTGTTGATAGTAGCAAAGGAGTAGAAAGCTGATATTTTACTTTTCCATTGACTCATTCCTTGCAGATAGACTTAATCAATCCCTCAATTAAGAGGAAGGTTTCTCCCATTAGAAATTCTGACCTGCTGCTACTCCTTTCTATTTAGCGTGACTCTGGGAAATGGAAGGTAGGTATCAGAAAAAAGCATCCTGAGTAGCCACTGTTGGGGACTAAAACATGTAACTAAGTGGCCTCTCTAAGCCATGGGATTTCAAGTATGATCTGGATATAGAGGTATGGGCTAGGCTACGTGGGGTCTCACGTCTAACCAAGAGCTACGATTTAGTCATGTTTCACTTTTACTTATTAGAATTTTCTTTAAATTACATATATCCTCAGCCCACAAGACTGGGTAGGTGGTAGCTGTTTCCATAATATCTCCCTTATAACAATGACACTTGGGCAATAGGGACCAATGAGTGTTATTGTCCAAATATTATGGGTCACACTTCTAATTACTATTGAACTTTTTACTTTCCTATATTCTGAATTCTTCAAGGTCCAAACTATATTTAGTTCATGGTGAGAGAACTAATACATGTTTATTTTCATGCCTACTTTTGGGGATTCCAGGAACCCATCTGATATTTATTTCAAAAGTGACCTTTAGCCAGGATCTTGTTGAGGATTTTGGCGTCCATATTCATTAGGGAAATTGGTCTATAATTCTCCTTTTTGTTGGGATCTTTGCCTGGTTTGGGGATCAAGGTAATATTGGCCTCACAGAATGAGTTTGGTAGCTTTCCTTCTGTTTCTTTTTTTTTTTTTTTTAAGATTTTATTTATTTATTTGACAGAGATAGAGACAGCCAGCGAGAGAGGGAACACAAGCAGGGGGAGTGGGAGAGGAAGAAGCAGGCTCATAATGGAGGAGTCTGATGTGGGGCTCGATCCCAGAACGCCGGGATCACGCCCTGAGCCGAAGGCAGATGCTTAACCGCTGTGCCACCCAGGTGCCCCCTGTTTCTATTTTTTGAAATAGCTTTAGGAGAATAGGTATTATTTCTTCTTTGAATGTTTGGTAGAATTCCCCAGGAAAACTGTCCGGGCCTGGAGTTTTATTTTTTGGAAGATTGTTTATTACTGACTCAATCTCTTCATAATTAATTGGCCTGTTTAAAAAATCAATTTCTTCCTGTTTCAGTCTTGGTAGTTTATGGGTTTCCAGGATGGCCTCCATCTCTTCCAGATTGCTTAATTTATTGGCATAAAGCTGTTGATAAAAGTTTCTAATAATCCTTCCAATTTCATTGTTGTTGGTTGTGACCTCTCCTTTTTCATTCATAATTTTATTAATTTGGGTCCTTTCTCTATTCTTTTGGATAAGTCTTGCCAGAGGTCTGTCAATTTTATTAATTCTCTCAAAGAACCAGCTTCTAGTTCTGTTGATCTGCTCTACTGTACTCCTGGTTTCTAATTTGTTGATTTCTGCTCTCATCTTGGTCAACTGCTTCCTCATGCGTGGATTAGGCCTGTCCCTCTGTTGCTGTTCCAGATTCCTGAGGTGAGAACATAAAAACTGCATTTTAGATTTTTCTATTCTTTTGCGTGAGGCTTGGATGGCTATGTATTTCCCCCCTTAGGACTGCCTTTGCAGTATCCCATAGGTTTTGGACCGTTGTGTTTTCATTCTCATTGGTCTCCATAAATTGTTTAATTTGATTTTTGATTTCCTGGTTTTTCGAATCATTCCTGAGCAGGATGGTTCTTAGTCTCCAAGTGCTTGAGTTTCTTCCAAATTTTTCCTTGTGGTTGAGTTCCACTTTCAAAGCGTTGTGGTCTGAGAATATGCAGGGAATAATTTCAGTCCTTTGGTATTAGTTGAGACCTGTTTTGTGTCCCAGAACATGGTCTATTCTTGAGAATGTTCCATGGGCATTAGAATAGAATGAGTATTCTTTGGTTCTGGGGTGTAGTGTTCTATATATATCTATGAGGTCCAACTCATCGAGTATGGCATTCAAAGCCTTTGATTCTTTGCTTAGTTTTTGCCAGGGTGTTCTATTTCTGATAGTGGGGTGTTGAAGTCCCCTACTATTAATGTATTTTTATCTATATGTCTCTTTATTCTGGTTAAGAGTTGGCTTGTGTATCTTGCTGCTCCCCTGTTGGGGGCATATATATTTATAATTGTCATATCCACTTGTTGGATACATCTTTTAAGAATAATATAGTGCCCTTCTGTGTCTCTAACTATAGTCTTTAGTTTAAAATCCAATCTATCTGATATGAGAATTGCTACCCCAGCTTTCTTTTGAGGTCCATTTGCGTGAAAGATGGTACTCCATCCCCTTACTTTCAGTCTGAATGTATCTTTGGGTTCAAAATGAGTCCCTTGTAGACAGCAAATGGATGGGTCTTTTCTTTTTATCCAATCTGCAACCCTGTGGCGTTTTATGGGAGCATTTAAGCCATTCACATTGAGACTGAATACTGAGAGATATGATTTTAATGATGTCATGTTGCCAGTAAAGTCTTAGTTTGTATCGGTTGTGACTTTCTGTTCTGTATCACTCTTGGGGCCTTTTTACCTTTAAAGAACCCCCCTTAATATCTCCTGTAGGGTTGGTTTCGTGGTTACGAAATTGGCTAGTGACTGTCGATTCTGAAATGTCTTTATTTCTCCATCAATTCTGAATGACAGCCTTGCTGGATAAAGGATCCTTGGCTGCATGTTTTTCTCTGAAAGAGCTTTAAAAATGCCCCCCCCCCAACCCTTTCTCTCATTCCAGGTCTGTGTAGACAGGTCTGATGTAATCCTGATACCTTTGCCTTGGTACGTGAGAAATTTCTTTGCCCTGGCCGCTTTCAATACTGTATCCTTGGATCTAATATTGGCGAATTGCACTATGATGTGATGTGGCGTAGGTTTGTCGTGGTTGAGCTTGGGAGGAGTCCTCTCTGCCTCTTGGACACGAATGTTTGTTTCCCTCACTAGATTAGGGAAGTTTTCAGCTACAATTTGTTCAAATATCTCTTCTAGACCTCTGTTTTTCTCCACCCCCTCGGGGATGCCAATGATTCTGACATTGGATCGTTTCATTGAGTCAGTAATCTCCCGTAACCTACATTCGTGGGCGTGGATTTTTTTTAAGTCCAGCTTCTATTTTCGCTTTTTCTTCTACTAACCCATCCTCCAATTCACTAATACGTTCCTCTGCCTCATTTACCCTGGCCGTCAGAGCCTCTAGTTTTGCCTGCATTTGGCTCATAGAATTTTTAATTTCTGCCAGATTCGCTCTCATTTCCGCCCTTAGAGATTCTATATTCTCATTAACATTTTCGTTAATACTTTTTTCAAGTCTACACATCATCTTGACCATTGTTACTCTGAATTCCATTTCTGATAATTTGGTTACATCCATATTCATTAGTTCTGTGGCGGAGGCCACAGACTCATTGTCTTTTCTTTGCTGGGGGGGATTTCTCCTTCTCGTCATTCTGATGAGGAGAGGTTGTGGGGTTGTCCAGAGCCCAAATTACTGACCAGGACCCAGGCCGTGCGCCCTTGTTTTATAGGGATCTTAAGGATGTGGGCTTCTTGATTTTTCAGCCTGCCTTCTGGGGGAGGGGCCTGCCACGCCAAACAGGCAACCCTGTTTGGGTAGAGTTTCCGTGTCTCCTCAATACTCAGTGCTGGAGATGTTCATTTGTAGAGATCCAGATGTATCTTCCTGCGTCTCAGGCTGATTCCGTGGATGTTCAGGCTGGTCTGGTACCTATCCAACTCGACTCAGGGGACCAGCTGAAAAAGGGGTCCTCCGCCATCTTAACCCCCAACTAATGAATCATCGAACCTTGCATCAGAAACCAGGGATATACTGTATGGTGACTAACATAATGTAATAAAAAAACATTAAAAAGAAAAAGAACACGAAGCTAAGTATGACATAAAAAAAAAAAAGAAGTAGTATATATATGTATATATATACATATATATATATATAAAAGGGAATATTACTCAACCATAAAAAGAATGAAATCTCACCATTTTCAATGACGTGGATGGAGCTAGAGAGTATTATGTTAAGCAAAATCAGAGAAAGACAAATACTATATTATTTCATTCATATGTGGAATTTAAGAAATAGAACAAATGATCATAGAGGGGAAAAGAGAGGCAAACCGAGAAACAAACTGTTAACTATAGGTAATAGACTGATGGTTAGCAGAGGGGAGGTGGGTGGGGGGATGGGTTAAATAAGTGATGGGGATTAAGGAGTACACGTGTTGTGGTGAGCACCAGGTGTTGTATGTAAGTGATCAGTCACTAAATTGAACACCTGAAACTAATATTACATTGTATGTTAACTAACCAGAATTTAATTTTTTAGAAAGTGCTGTTTTCTTAAATTATTTTATAAAAGCTTTTAACAGTGTGAAAAAAAAAAGTGACCTTTAATGATGTTGAACTTATTCCATGCATGTGTCAAGGTAAAAGCTAACAATTAAATAACCCAGATCATTCTTTCTTACTTGCAAAGCTGCAACAGGTACAATACCAACTCTAAATGTCACATTCAACAGAAAGGAATTCAGGTTATTCAAACTCAGGATCCCCCAAAGGTGAAATCTTACATCAAAAGAAATTCATTCTAAACCTACACTGAAAAGGTACAACAGGTGTATCAAGTTCATCAGTTTGTCATTATGCACTGAAAACATTCTAGAAAGAACACAATGATAACCTTACCCACTTGTTCCCAGCCTAACTGGGACACAGGGAGGTGGAAGTGAAGTAAGAAGAACATGGTATTAACATTCTTATGGAACAAAACTGCTAGACAGAAACCATGTGATTCTTTTCACACGGAGGTCCCCAAATGCTAAAATTCTAGTTCCCTTTTTTCTAGGTGGACTTATTAAAATAGAAACCCAGTGTTATTAAAGCAGAGAAATGCAAGTCAAATTTGTACCTGGTAGAAAGTTTTGAAAATAAAATGCGAGGAGTCAGCTTAAAAAAAAAAAGGAAGCATAAAGCGCCAACGGCACTTGGCATCATGATGAGAATGCCTTTGTATGAAGCTTAAACTAAAAATGTACTCTTTATAAGTACACACACATACACACATACACACACAGAGTCACTCAATAAGCAGTTTATCAAGCAGTCTACAAGGAATATTCCATATGAAAAAGAGTGTGGGTCGGGGCGCCTGGGTGGCACAGCGGTTAAGCATCTGCCTTCGGCTCAGGGCGTGATCCCGGCGTTATGGGATCGAGCCCCACATCAGGCTCCTCCGCTATGAGCCTGCTTCTTCCTCTCCCACTCCCCCTGCTTGTGTTCCCTCTCTCGCTGGCTGTCTCTATCTCTGTCAAATAAATAAATAAAATCTTTAAAAAAAAAAAAAAAGAAAAAGAAAAAGAGTGTGGGTCTATCTCTTTTTCAAGTGCCTTTAGCATTGGAAGTAAATCTATAATGCGAGAAGTATCCCATCATATCTCTTCAGAAAACAGTGATGCTGGAAACAGTTTATATCACTAATGCTATAAAATAGAGGAGAAGTAGGCTGCTTTAAATTCACAATCTATGTTGTGAGTAAAATCATACCAGCTAAGCCAAAGTTAACAAGAATAATTATCGGGATTTCCACAACCTAAAAACCTGGCCATTTTGAATAATCATGTCTTCTAATTCAGTTGGTTTATTTTTTTAATGCATTTTTCCCCTTAGCAGATCTTTCATATTTTGGCAAGTGTCAGTTTTTTCCTCTCATTATATAGGTGGCGGTCACAGTCTTATAAGCAGTGCACAGCTGTCTCATTCTTCTGCTCACTAATGCAGAAAGATCTGTTGACCAGATGTCTCTGCCTGGGTGCCAAAGGTGTAGGCTAGTCCTCAGGAAGAGCCTACTAAAATTAAGTTTAAGCAACGAAGTCATCCAACAACACACTCCCCAGATTATGGGGGCAGATCTCAGAGTAAAATACATTAAACGTTTTCATTGTATTTATAGCAGACTGAACAAAGAGTGGTAGATTAGGGCAGGAAAGTAAAACAATAGCTGTAAGTAAAAAAGGTAAAAAAATATCAAAATGATAAATTATAGAAATGTGTGCAGATGTAGGAAATGCATTGCATTATCTTCGTTCTAAACACAGAGTTTCTGCCAGTGAATAAAGTGATACATTGATCCATTCATTATGTTCAGCCTCTGCACCTTAGCAAGACCCCTGCTGCACTTGAACATGTGTTCAGGTGTTTAGAGGTGCCTGAGATCACAATGATGATCTCTTAAAGTGGAATTCAAAATAGACATGTGCCTCATAAACAAGGGGACATTATTACCTTTGGATGTTTGCCAACTGAGGCCCTCAGAATTAAAATGAATATGACTTCGTATGACAGCTGCAATTCTATCACCCAGAGTGGAAGCAAGGATTGGGAGAGTGGTGAAAGGAGCAGGAGGCAATCAAGTATTATTTCTAACCTTTGAAAAACCATAATCTGACCAAAGAGAAGGCAGGATCAGCTACTATATAATTTGTGGAACCCAGTACAAAATAAAAATCCAGAATTCTTTATTTGAAAATGAAGAATTCAGGACAGGAAGAGTGAAGAACTAAAGCAAGGTAGGGCCTTTCTAACTGCAAGACCCAATGCAACCACATATGCATGAAGCCCCAGGCGAAAGCATCCTTGGTGAAGAAATGGTATTTGTAAAGGCTCAGAATCCAAACAAAGTAAATGGCAAAAAAAAAAAAGAAGAAGAAGAAGAAGAAGAAAAGAAAAAAGAAACCCAGTATTGGGGGAAAACCCTAATTTCATAGAGGATAGCAAAGAATAACAAGATTCCAAAAGAGAGGACTAAAGCAGGTCGGCTTGCCATAACTCTGTAGTTGCCAAAAGTACACAATGAGACAGTGGATCAGAGCAAGACAGTTTATAACTCACAGTACAGCAGACAAGCAGGAGCATCAGTCTGTCAGCACTGTCCCCTTGTCCTTCTGTCCCACTGAGTGATATAAAGTCCTAGACTGCAGCTACACTTGCCATGGGCTACACCACAGTTGAGAAACACAGGGCTAAGGGCTTAGCGACTTTTATAGCAAGTAGTAAACAAGCCAGTTCCCCTCCCCCAGGGAAAGAGTTGTCATAGTATAGCCATGGCATTCAGGATGCCTTAAATGTCTACCCAACTAGCTACAGAAATGGCTCAAGATTAGAGCACATTAGGCCTTGTATTTTAACATACTCAGCAAGGGTGTACACCAAGGCCTTTGGCGGACTGCCCCTTCCAGCACACTCCTTTGCCTCCAGCAAAGGAGGCACATGTGCCCTTCAGGCAGGGTCTCTGTTATGGGTTGAATTGTGGCTCGCAAAAGGATATGTGCAAGTCTTGACCTTCAATACCTATGAATGTGACTTCATTTGAAAATCGGGTCTTTGCAGGTGTAATCAAGTTAAGATGAGGTCATACTGAATAAGGATGAGACTAAATCCAATGACTGGTGTCTCTGTCTGAAAAGGGAAATTTGGACACAGATATACGTACACACTCTGATAACGAAGGCAGCGATTAGAGTGATGCATCTACAAAGCAACAAACACCAAGCATTGTCAGCAACTGCCAAAGCTAGGAGACAGGCAAGGAACAGATCTTCCCTGTATTAGTCAGCTTGCGGTGCACCACAACAAAATACTAAAGACTTGACGGCTTAAGACAGAAATTTATTTCTCACAATTCTGGACACTGGGAAATCCAAGATCTCTCTTTCTTTCTCTTCTTATAAGGCCACCAATCATATAGGATTAGGGCCCCACTCTGATGACCTCGTGTAACCTTAATTACCTTCAAAAGGTAATATAGTTACATTGGGTATTAGAGCTTCAACATATGAATGGGAAAGAGGGGCACAATTCAGTCCGTAATACTCTCTCAGTGCTTCCAGGGAACCAACCCTGTTAACACCTTGATTTTGAACTTCTAGCATCCAGAACTATAAGACAATATATTTCTGATGTTTTAAGCAACCTAGTTTGTGGTATTTTGTTACAGCAACCCTAGGAAACTCATACAGATTTTGGTCCTGGCAATGGGATGTTGCTATATAACAAATACTACAAATGTAAAAGTGCACTGGAATTAGGTAAGAGGTAAAGGCTGGAAGAATTTTGAGTTACATGATAGAAAAAGCCTAGATTGCCTTGAACAAAATGCTGCTAGAAACATAAATGTTAAGGGTGCTTCTGGAGAGATCTCAGATGGAAATGAAGGACATCTTATTGAACACTGTAGGACAGGCAATACTTGTTACAAAGTGGCAGAGAATTCAAGTAAATTTTGTTCCATTGTTGGGTGGGAAGGAGAACTTGTATGTGATGATTTAGAAGATAAGATTAAGGACATTTTGCATTGATTATATTTCGATGTGATTTTGGGCTTAGAGTTAATGGAATGAGTTAAAACTTTGGGAATGTAGGAATGGGATGAATATATTTTACATGTTAGAAAAACATAAATAAATTGGGGGGCAGAAGATGGACCACTGTGGGTTGCATGTGTCCCCCAAAAACCTACGTTCAGTATGAATGAGACCTTATTTGGAAATAAAGTTTCTGCAGACGTAATCAAATTAAGATGAAGTCATACTGATTAGGGTGAGCCCTTATCCAATGACTAGTATCCCTATAAGTGGGAAATCTGGACACAGACACAGGAAGAATGCTATGTGGTAGCAGTGGATGACACTGGACTGGTGCATCTATAAGCCAAGGAACACTAAGGATTACTGATAACTGCTAAAGCTAGGGGAAAGGCATGGGACAGGCTCTCCCTCAGTGCCTCCAGAATGAACCAATCCTACTGACAGTTTTATTTCAGACTTCTAACCTCAAGAACAAATATAATAAATTTCTATTGTATTAAGCCAACCCAGTTTATACCTTGATACTGCAGTCCTAGGAAATACCATCTCCTTTGGTATAATGAGAAAACAGAAACTATGCCTCTAGTGTATTGATATAGACAATCTGAAATCAAGCTTTCTAGTTATGAAATTCTTACAGACCTAACCTGTTTACTAGACTTCAGTTTGCATATTTACTCTGGGATACCCTGGCCTTAACTGGAAGTATCTTTGTACCCTATGAATTGGACGTCTGAAGAGAAATTAGAGCTGTTGCCAACATCTCTTCCAGCAAAATGGCAGGAGGGTGAAAACAACTTAGCATCCTTGACTTATCAGGCATACTCTCTAAAGCAAAAGAAACTCATCAGATTAGTGTCCTTCTTTGAAATAAATGAGTTAAAGTGCACCAAGGATCAGAACACTAAATTGTATTTAACGTACACACTGCAAGCAGCAAGCCTATCTATCCTACATTTTCTTTTTGGTAAACCACCACCGACAGCCTCAAATAAAAGGATTAGACCCTGATGCCATGTTTCTATCACTTACCAACCCTGACCAAATTGGAGGAAGTTAAGGTTCAGACCTCTGGTCTATGAGCTGTGACAAATTCTCTCTTTCTTGGGATTTTAAACTAAAACATAAGCTGGAAAGCAGTTAGAAATGGCCTCGAGATCTAGTTGTTCTCATAAACTTAGAAGCTGGGGCAACCAGTCTCAAACAACGTATACTGATGACCAACAAGACTGCATCTATAGCAATGGGCAGAGAAGAGATCGATGAAAGTGGAGAGGTAATGGAAAGAAGTTTCTTGGGTTTTGCTGGAACTTCTACTCCCAGGTCTGATTTTTCTTGATGCTCAATTGTATATCCTTTGTTTCTGTGAAATATCCCTGTTTCTTCATAATAAAACACCCTTACACTATTTTGAATGGAATTTCCATTCCTTCTACTCAGATATCTAATCTCCTTGACATGCTTCCTCAATACAACTCAAGACTGTTTGGAATGATTTTGTTTAAGGAATGATTCCTCAAAAGGAGTGCCACTACAAATAACTTTCTAGTGGGTAGAGAGAACCACTTACAGTTGGCCAAGAGTAGAGAGACCACAGTACCAGTTAGGAGGCTACCAGGAGAGCCACTGCCAAAGGAAACAGGCTCCACTTAGCTGCTAAGCCCTGTGGGAACTACAGCCAATGAGAGATGCCATGATCAACACTGATACATCACAGCCTAGAGCTTACCATGAGGTGCATCATATTATTTGCAATTTTTCCACCTCAGAGTGAGGAACGTTTGGGGGAGAGTAGGGACACCATCCTTATCAATTTCTCCAAATCAAAACCATCACCCAAATAACAATCCAAATAATGAGAAATAGTCCATTTTACAAATAAACAGTCCATTTTAAGAATAAAAAGAGGCCTTATGAGTAACTTGTAAGCTTCATGTTAAGTATTCAATTTATAAAATTAAAGATAAAAATAAAATTACCAAAAAAATACTTTGATTCCTTTGGGATAAAAAAGATGAAGTACAGGCGGTAAAGACAGAATATCTGGCCTTTTACTTTTGTTCCTAATGCATCAAATTAATGTATCTTTCAGATTAAGTCTGTGAGTTCCATTTTTTAATTTTTATTCTGAAAACATAAATCCTGCTAAAACGGATGAAGAGTAGGTTGGAAAACCTCAATTGCTCAATGATGAAAAAAATAGCAAAGGAATACAAATGAAACTCAACAATCCATAATTCTTAATGCAGTATGACATTTAAAGTTTAATCCCCAAATAGCTTTCAGAGTCACCAGACCTAAATATATTGGAATGATAGCACCTGATCTTAAGTTAAAATGTATTACTAAAATCCTCATGCTTCAAGAAGAAAAAAAAAAGGATTGATGTTTACCCCTTCCACACAAAACACATAATAATCACATAGATATGTGAAATTAAAACATCCTTGAAGAACTGTCTTTTAAAGTTTAGTTTGGATTTCAGTGATCTTGATATGCATATAGATCAGTCACAAGCAAATGTTATGCTCCATCAAATGCTCATTCCAGATTCTTAATCTATTTTAAGAAGCCAATTTTTAAAAATGCAGTCTCATTTTTGTTAAATTAAACCTTCTAAAAGGGAATGGCAAGTCTCTATACATATGCCATCTCCTTCATTCTCTGTGAAATCTACAGAATAAAGTTAATTCCATTTCCACAGTGGATAAACATCAAATGAGACTTTCTGTTGTTCTCTTCTAATAAAGAATTTTAATCTTTCCTATAGGCCTTTATCATGAAAGAATCTAAGTGCCTCTGTTAGGTCATTTCTGCAGTCAGAAGGAAAGAGACAGGCTATGAAGACTGAGAACTCAGGAGGTCTATTGCAATGGTATTTCCAATAGGGATATAGCAGCCATCTGCCTACTTCTTTCATTGCTACCCCTCAAGGCTTAGTGACAGCAATCTTGGGAACAAGTTCTTCTTTATTTCCTCCACCCATTTGCAGAATAAATCATCATGCCAGCACCTTATGCCCAGGATAGTTACTTTGACTGAAAAAGTCTATACCTTACCAAGGACATGCTTAATGTTTAAATTTTAAGCAACTCCAATTGATACAAAAGACTTAAAGCTCACCTTTAAAAGTGTTCTTGCTAATAAAACTTTAAGATTTAGAAAATTGTTATCATTATCGGGTCCCAATTATCTTGAGAAAGGACTGGAGTCTTAACAATAATAAGATCTTTATTTGAGGTCTCTGATTCAAGTTCATTTGCCTGGGATTTTCTGAGAGCCAGTCTAAACCAACATGATATGGATTCCAAAGTAGGATCTAAACTACTTAGAAATTGGGTGTACACATATACAATCTTATTTTGCAGCATTGGCCAGTGTTCCTATTCAGGAAAAGGGAAAACAAATTTGAAATCTTCTGTTTACACAATTTGTGAATTGCTCCCATTCACAAATCATTAATAACTAAGGAAAGAATATGAATTGCATATCTATGAATATAATGGTAATCAGTTCAAACCTCATTTCTGTTTTTCATTTCTACGTTCTTGATTTCTACAACTCATTTATTTAAATATGTACTGAGCGCGTGACTATGGGCCAGGCACCATTATAGGCAGTAGGATGCGGCAGCAACAACACAGACAAATCCTATACTATTATGGAGCTTACTTTCTGCAAAAGGGACATTTAGAACAAACAAGTTAAAAGCATAAGCAATATCATTTCACACTATGAAGTAAATAAAACACAGGGATGTGCTGGAGAGTTAAGGGGTAAGAGTAGATTAGCCTGGGAGTCAGAAAGAGCTCTCAAAGGAAATGACACTGAACTAAGATTGAATAACAGGAAGTAGGTGCTCATGGATTCACTGTTCTAGGCAGAGAAAACAGCAAGTGCCATCGTAAAGTGTAAGGAATTTGATACATGTAAGGAACAGAAAAAAACTCTGAGGGACTAGATTTAGTGAGAGAGGAGGAGAATGGTTAGGGATGACAGCAGACAAATAAGCAGGAACAGAGCAGACAGGGTCTTGTAAGCCATTTTAAGGAGTTGGAATTTTATTCTCAGTAGAGTGAAAAGCCACAGAAGGAATTTAATCAAGGGAATTATATGACCTGATTCACATTTTTAAATTTCCTTCTAGTTTCTGGGACCAGCCTGGTGGTTGAATGTTCCTTTGGACTGAGAGCTCAGGGGAACTGGAACTTTTCTGGACTGCAGTGACCTAAGACTACCTGACTCTGAATGGACCATACGAGGGTACTGTATTCAATACCTAGACATGAGGGAAGCTAGCTACAGCTCGCTCTCCAGGCAGGAGGAGAGGCCTCAGGTCACTCTTCCTGCCACTTTAAGCTGTGTTATTTCATAAAATAAAGTACCAACAATGCAAGAAAATCCACCAATTGGACAGGCTGTAGCTGGGCTACAACTGAAGTTAGACTGTAAGAGTCATCTATAAAATGCTAAAAAAACCCAGAGTGCAGGCAGCAGAAAAGATAATAAATCCTGGTTTGTAGCATTCAGTGATTGCACTAAGAAGTAGCAAGTCTATTTGTACTGAATGTAAATGTGAAACATAATGGATTGTTGCCTAGCAAAGGGGAAAAATGCTTTGTCACATACAATATCTCTGATGCTTGTTTGGTTAGAACATGAAGTGACTGATATTTCCTAATGCATATTGTTTATAAGGCACATTTTATGGGCTGTAGTCTTGTAAATGATCTTTCTTAACGGTCATGAATTCTCAACAAGCTGAAGCAGGAAAGGAAAAACAAATCTCCAAGGTGAAATAAGCCTACAGAGGCCAACCTCAGAACGGAAAAAGGAAAACAGTAATTATTACATATCAAGGACTTCTCACAGCTATATCATTTCATTCATATAAAACCCTACCAGTAAAGGGTGTAATCTGTTTATTACAGACAGAAAAACTGAGGCTCAGAAACATTATAGAACTTGCCCATTATCATAAAATAAGTAAGCATCAGAGCTGTCTCTGTAGTTACAGCTATACCTGAGTATAGAGCCTGAGTTCCTTCCACTGCACCAAGCAAGGCTAAAGCCAACAATAAAGAAAATCAGAGAGTACATTCCAAAGGAGTGAAACAGATGAATCTCTGGAGAGCCTATGTACAAAATGAGCCCATGTGTCCTTCCAATCAACCCACCATTTTCACCACTGTCAACTTCCTGCTACCAAGTTCTCAGGACAAGACTACAATGAAAGAGGCAATTCATGCATAGTCCCTTGCCCTCTTTTTGGATCCTTTTCCTATATAATAACCAGCCTCTGCTTTCATATTCTTCATTCACGTTAGAACTGAAATGACTCATATCAAGAAGACAAATCTAAAAGAGATTCATTATATGATGATGAGAGATTTAAATTATTAAAATTAATCTCCATATTTTTCAGAGATCAGTCCATAGACACGGGTAACTTATGAAGAACTAAGACCTGTCTCAGGTCCTGAAATCAATCTGCATAGATGATACCTATAGCACGACTAAAGTAGACTCTGATCTAGTTTTTACCCTATCAAAGCTTACCTGCCTTATCTCCTACTTCTCACCCCTCCCACCACTTCTTCCAAACATACACTGTCCTTTTCCGCTTCCGTGATTTGGCTACTACAATGCATCCCACCTGAAATTCTCTCCTTCCTCCTTCTTATGCAAATCCTACTCATCCTCACAGGTCTTGTCAGGATAAGCATTTTTTAAAACAAATTTTATTAGCATTAAATACATGTTAAGTATTAAAACTTTTAAAATATAAACATATATAAAGAAGAAAAATTTTAAATCAATGTGATTCTATCACCAAAGTAACCATTTTTAGTAAGCTTTACCTGCCCTTAAGCCTTTTCTCACCATTCTGGCTCTCTCTCAATCCTCAATCTCTTTCTCTTCCTCTCTGTCCCTAGCTCTTCTTTGAACTCCTTCAGTTTACTGACTATAACATGCAGTTGCTCATATATTTATTCAATTATTCCTTTAAAAAGTGTTTATGAAGTCCACCTATTCTGTATTAGACATCATTCTAGATTCAGGATGGTAAACAAATTTGGTTTCTGCCTGCATGGAATTTACAATCTAGTGCCTATAATTATGACTTACTACTTAACATATCTAACTTCCTAATTTAATAATCTAAATTTTATAAGTGAATATTATCTCCCAAGTGAACTGAAACTCCTAGGGGTCAGAAAGTATATAATGCCATTCTGATCAAATATATAGCCAGTACTATTTATTACAATGCCCACAGGATACAAAAAGTCAGAAAGCCGGCCTTTCTTTATATCAAAATCAGCTCCAATTACATGTGACAAAAGCTTTTCATTCTGTTATATTCTATTCCACACTAGATTATATTAATTAAAAATACTTAACATAGTAAAATCTTAATTAAGGATTACAGTTTATAGTCAGCCCAGGCAGAATGAAGTCTACGCTATATTAACATGGTTTCTGAGCAGGATAAATTAAACAACTATTATCTAATCAGGCACAATAAAAAGACGGGAAATTATAATGAAACAGGTGACACGTGTTTATTGTACGTAACATATTAACTGTGACTTGCACAGTATCTGGCAGAGACTGGAAGCTCCAAACTACTTACTAGATGAATAAATGGTGCTGAGAGCTCTTGGGTGAGAACAGCAAGTACATGATGAGGGAGCACTAGACTCTTGAATTAGGTGACCTGGGTTCCAATCCTGATCTTGCCTCTTAAATTCCTTTACCTTCAGGGGCCTTAATTTCACACATAAAGAGGGGCCTGGATTATCCACATTCAATTCTTTATTTTCCCATATTCTTTTTTTTCGATACATTATGCTACTGCCTAGAATATAAATAGCAGTAGGAAAAGAAAGACTTTTTTTTGCAGTCAATAGCATTTATTTATTTATTTACATAGTTATTTATTTTAATTGGAGTATAGTTGACACACAATGTTACATTAGTTTCAGGTGTACATTAGGGATTTGACAACTCTATACATTATGCTATGCTCACCATCTGTCACAATACAAAGCTACTACAAGACTACTGACTATATTCCCTATGCTGTGCCTTTTATCCCCATGAGTTATTCATCCTATAACTGGAAGACTGTTTCCCCGACTCCTCTTCACCCATTTTGCCCATGTCTCCCCTCCCCCCCCCCAACAACCATCAGTTTGTCGTCTGTATGTATGGGGCTGCTCCTGCTTTCCTCTGTTTGTTCATTTGTTTTGGCTGTTAGATTCCACATACAAGTAGATCTACACTCAGTTCTTGAATAGCAAATGCAAAGCAAGTACCACAAGTATTATATTTGTTGTAACATATTTTACTAAACTTCTCCTAACAAGTGAACATAGATGAATAATACATTCTTTATGTGACTTTCAATAAAACTCTTCACTGCAATAGCATATACAAATCAATTCATGTTGCATAGAACACAACACATTCTATAACACTATGATGCACAAAGTAGAGCATCTTTTGGGGAACATTTAGATTATAATCTTCTTTGTTAATCTAAAGTTATCAATTTATTTCACAGACTAAAAAATAAATTCAATGCTTCTATCAAAGAGAATATTCCTTCCTTTTCAGGAATGACCTCCTTTTTCCTTTGATGATCCTTTAGTTTTTATATTCTCTTATTTCATCATCCCCATGATCATCCACTTTCAACCTCCTACAGCTCTTTATTAGAGAGTACCAGGGAAATATAAATCAAAACTAGGCATATCTTTGCCATTTGGCTTTTCTACATGTACTAGTGAACAAACATTAATGAAAATAAGGAGACCTGCCTACAGAAAAGCACATATCACACCACAAAAGAAATCACCCTCCTTTTATTTTTTTACTTAAAAAAAAAAAATCAATTGCTCTTAGTTATGGTATCAGGTATGGTATCAGGCTTACTCCCATTCCAGAGTACTCCCCGCCTCATGTACAGTAAGCTCAAGCCATACTGAACTGGTTTCCTCAACTTACCTAAGCCTATGGTAGCCTTTCTATAAAAATTCTCTCCCAGCCTGGACCCTCATGTTTATATTGCTCCCACTCATTCTTCAAACTCAACTTAAGCATGATGTCCTCTGAAGAGTAGTTCTTGACAACATCTCTCCTCCCCCTCCACCTGCCCAACTAGACATGAAGATCTCCTCCTCCTCCCACAGGCCTGAAACAAACTTCTGTGACCGCCTATCCTCCTTCATACTTCACACATTAAACTATTAGTTCTTGAGAGATAGGAATCATCTCTTATTCATCATCTTTGCCCCAACAAAAAAAGCACACAACAGACACACAAGAAATGTTCAGTGAATTAATTAGCTAACAATGAGTGGAAAAAAAAAAAAAACTTTGTGTATCAGATATATGAAAAAGGAATTTAAATGAATAAACCAAACACCAGGTTTTAGGACTTTTCTTCCCTCAGAGCATGTCCTCCAAATGGCAGATTTTCTTCAGCATGCCCATTATACCACATGCTTCAAGACATCAGAAACCAAGTCTTTTCCCTTTGTAATTCCTTCTGGTGACCCAAACAGAAGAAAGAGCTTTAAAAAATGGTTTTTTGATGAAAATTGTATACGTCTTTCTATCCATGGACATTTAAAATTTCTCACAGTTTGAGCCAAGTACACAGGACTACATAAAAGTTAACTTGGCATAGGATCCAAGATGATAATTCACCTACACATTTCATGCAAATTTGTTGCAAGTGGTCCTAGACCACATTTGTAAAAACACAAGCACAGATCTTTAAAACAGATGGACCCTCACAGACCTTTGAGTTCAACCTCCTCTTCATTTCACTACCACGACCAGTGAGACACTGAGTTTGAATGAGTTGTTTGAAGCTATATAGCTAATTAGTTGAGGGCTCAAGTGATGGTAGCCCCACAGGATTAGAAGCTTTCTCCAATTTACCTATGAACAGGCCCCTCAAGATATCTCAAGCCAAGAGCTTTAATTTTAATTCCCCTAATTGATATTTATTCATTGATTTTGTAATAAATGCTTGTCTTTCCTACCAATATTTTTCAAATTAAACATTTAGAAAAGAAGAGGAATTAATAATGATAATTCAGATGAAGATTGGGTCTTAAGTATCAAGACCTTTAGATGGTACTCGAATTGATGAGTTGCTTGGCAATATTAAGTGCCATATGTAAGAAGTGTTTGCAGAGAGGCTCTAGGAGCATTTGAGGAGCTTTAGTAGCACCTGCCATTCTTAGAATGACTGCAGAAAATGAGTCAAATGCCCAAAGCTTCTTTTAATATGGGAATTAAAGTAATACCAAGGTACTACTGTATTTGTTATTGCCTCGGTAACGCTAATTAACAACCCGCCCCCAAACTCAGCAGAATATAACAATAAGCATTTGTTCTCATGCTCAGGAGTCTTCAGGCTGGCCACAAATGGACTGATCTAGGCTAGGCACAATTGAGCAGCTCTGTTTCAGGCTGCAGATGCAGTTGGACTTGGATCCCCAATGCAGGTTGGGCTCACTGCAATAAAATGTATATACACATTCTAGAGCATGCATGCGCACGCGCGCACGCGCACACACACACACACACACACACACACACACACACATATATATATATATATATATATATATTCTGGAACCTAAGATGAAAAGGAAGCAGCTACCTGGAGGAAGCTCTTCTCATGGCAGTGGCTTAAAGAGCAAGCTCCACTACACAAGCCTTTCTTTTATGTCTAATGTCTACCAAGAGCTCATTGGCCAAAGCAAGTCACATGGCAAGCTCAAAATCAATAAAAGGAGAAGTATACTCTACCCACAGAAAGATGTGGAGGGAAGTGAATATGTGCTGAACAAGAAGCTATACAAAGTATACAAAGCTATACAAAAACTACAAAGCTGGCTTAAAATTTGAATCCTTCTGACCAATATTTGGAAAGAAGTGTATTGTTTACCCAAAGCTCAACATGAACATATTTAAATATCACTTGTCTTCTTATTCTAACCAAAGCTATAAGGAGAGAAAAGTGCAGGTTATGGCCAAAACAGCTCATGAGGAACACAAATGACTCATTCAGTTACTAATGATTAGATGCCTCGGTAGACATAAAAGGACAGGACTCAGCCAAATTCACTCCATACAGGTCATCCTAAAATTTAATCTGGGTGATAGCTTTGGAAGAAATGCTATTTATCACATGTAATAAGGGGATGGAGATAGAGATAGGTTTTATTCTAATATGTTCTGGTTTTAGCAAGCCAGTCATAGAAATGTCTATTCCCTTCTTCCTATTTTAGTCTAATATTTATCTCAACCTGCTTCTCAGCACTCTACTGGGCCTACCTGCTTCCCACTTCAGACAATGCAGACTATGGTAGTATATATAGAATTATGGTAGTATATATAGAATTATTATATCTTATCATTAAAACTGATTTCTCACAAATAAATTTAGTACTGAACTATCAACAGTATTACTGATTTTCAGGTGCTATATTTATTTTTAAATTATATAATCAAATTATATGTTTTTCTGGGGCAATCCCAATGTATATGTCCCAACATTAAGAGTGCCACCTTTTATTCTCAAAATTGTCCTGATTTGTTTTTTTTTAAGGATTTTATTTATTCACTTGAGAGAGAGAGAGACAGAGAGCACAAGCAGGGGGAGAGGCAAAGGGAGCAGGAGAAGCAGACTCCCTGCTGTGCTAGGAGCCCAACATGGGGCTCCATCCCAGGACTTGGAGATCATGACCTGAGCTGAAGGCAGACGCTCAATCATCTGGCCACCCAGGCGCCCCTGTCCTGATTTGTTTAAAAAATTACATGTAGAGCCTAATTATAAAAGACACATGATGATCTATAGACCACCACACTGGCCAATTACCACCACTTAAGCTTTGGTGAAAATAATTAAACTAACAGTGATTTCAGAACTATTTGATAATGTCATCAAAATTTCATTTTTATAATCATGCTAATTATCATCTACATCTTTCCTGTTCTAATAACTTCTTTCCCAATATACTATATACATATTTAACTCTCTTTTGACAGAATCTACTATAATACATCATGATTATTGCAACTGGTTTCTTGGGCAATTTTCTGAAATGCCAAGTTAAAATTAGAAACAATAATCTCTTAAGTGGTTTAGACTTCCAGTTGGCAAAAGGATAAAATCTTGAAATTAGGATTATTTCTCAGGAGACAGTGCCTTTCTTTGTTAACCATTCTAGTCTCAGAATTCTTTAACGTATAGATTCTATTCAGAAATATTTAGACATTGTTTCCTATAATGCAAAGACTATATGCAAAATCTTCATCAGTGTTTATGGACAAATATGGTGATCAATAGTCAGGTCAATTCCATTCTGACCACCCAAAGCTGATCTGGTATTTTTGGATGTCGTCAGTTCATGAATAATCAATGTGTACATCTGTGCTACCAATCAGATCAAACCAATGATCAGGCAAGTCATCTAAAAATAATGGATTATACAACAAAGAAAGTGCAGACTCAACACAGACACTATAGAAACAGGTCAAAATATCTACAAGATAAATATTATTTTTTAAATATCTTCTTTTGAAAAATATAACCATTCGATGAAAACAGTTTTCATTTCCCTGTTGGCCTTTCAACAATAAGGATTGCTTCTATCCATTCTCTTTTGGAATTTCCAGAATTTCTCTTTCATTTCCAACCCATTCTTTATTAGCTTTAGACACGAAATCACATCAGATGCTCTTAACCATGGTTTGGCTGCTTGATGTGTTTACAGAACATTGATTCAACCTCTGAAAAAGCATCAGCTGCAATGGTATCACATGAGAAACCATGGCTAAGTTGTTAAATGGCTAAGTGACAAAAGATAGCTAAATGGCAAAACAAATTATCTTGTCACTGAATAAGTAAACAATCTATTTGACCATAGGAAAAATTAGTCATACCAATTTGTGGTTACATGATAGAAAAAAATAAATGTAACCCTGTCCTTTGCGGCTGGTTCTAATGATTAGGAAGATGTTGTAAAACAAAACAAAACAAAACAAAAACAAAAAACAAAAACAAAAAAACTCTATTATCAGACTCTGGGAGAACTCACTTTTCAAATATTACCTGTAAGGTTAGAAGCTGTTGTTTACAATTAACAGACTAGTCCTCCAAATTTTCAGTTGAAAATTCTCAGTTTGCCACAGCACACATGACAGGGTCACACATACAGTAAATGTTCAACTGGGTATTAATTGAGGACCAAAATTTGTCTGGATAGAAACTAAATAGTGCCTGCTTTGGCCATTTTCCTCCATTCCACAAAATATGAAGTACCTAGTATGCTTTGCAGAAACTAGATTACTCACTTTCTGAGCAATCACAGCCAAAATAAAATATCCCAGAAAAAAATTTCTTTTGTATCTGTTGTTCTTAAACCTTTTTACAAGATCACATTTAAACAAGACTCTTAGGTCCTGCATACCTGTTTGAGTCACAAAATACTATGGAGTCCCAGATTACACTAGGAAAGAACAAAAACGGTATTATTCTGTGATGTCATAAAATGGAGCATTTTACATAACCAAATATTCTGATTAATAAAATGCCATTTATGTATATATACACAAATGTATATGCATATACATACGTATCTTATACTTGAATTTAACACTAAACATATATCGAAGATGGCAAATTTTTGACTATAAAACACATCAAAATCTTCCAAAATCTTGAGATTATCTTTTCGAAGATCGACCGTTTTTTTTTTAATTGTGGAAGATTAATAGATTCACAGAAATGCTAGGTAACACATAATGGGAAAGCTGGATGCCAGCTTTTACTGTGAGTCGTACTAAGCGACATTTGTTTTTTACCCTTGCAATTATCCTCTTACATGAAAAACTCTCTGCTATTTCATGACTAAATGAAATTTTATACAGGAGGAGTCTAATGGATACAGAGTTTCTTGTTAAGGGGATGAAAATGTTCCAGAATTAAATCATGGTGACAGTTGCACAACCTTGCAGATATACTAGAAACCACTAATTGTATACTTTAAAAGGATGAATTTTATGATGTGACTTATTCCTCAAAAAATAAAAAACAAGGGGCGCCTGGGTGGCTCAGTCATTAAGCATCTGCCATTGGCTCAGGGCGTGATCCCAGGGTCCTGGGATCGAGCCCCGTATCGGGCTCCCTGCTCCGCTGGGAGTCTGCTTCTTCCTCTCCCACTCCCCCTGCTTGTGTTCCCTCTCTCGCTGGCTGTCTCTCTCTGTCAAATAAATAAATAAAACCTTTAAAAAAAATAAAAAGTAAAAATAAAAAGTCATTCTTCTCCCTAAGAAACAATCTGACCTATTTAATATGTTAAATTAATGCATAAATGCAATACTATTCATATAATGTTCTGATTATATAATTTTAAAATCTTACTTCAGGGTTAACAGCAAAGGCGGCAGGAATAGGTTAGTTTTATTTATGAGGGTGAGCAATGGAAATAGGGCTCCCATCAAGTTTAAGGACTAACTTCTTGGAAGGGGGTACCTGTAAGTTGCCTCAGCTGAAGAATGTATGTAAAGTCACCATCACTCTAAATATACTAAGATATCGGAAAAAAAATTCACCATAAAACTTCAGCAAAAGTACATTAAGACTACAGGGAATTACTCAAAAGCAGGGCTCAGGAACAGAAAGCAGAAAAAATAATACTTTTTGTGATGGCAGCTGCAAAACTAAATACTTTTTTTATTAATTTCAAAAACCTGACAGTCTTTGTAAGGCAAACCATTTGCAGGGTAGCTCCACTGGGTTTCCTTAAAGATGGCTGGCCCCATATATGATTCTAAAATGAATATTTTAAGAATGGGGAAATAAAAAGCAAATGTTACCAGTCACCTCGTATCAATTTTTCTACCAATATAACTGGATATCGTCCCCTCATCCTCGTAACAGTAGGACCTGGACCAACTAACCTGATGTTATCTAGAGCTTATTCATTTAATTCATTCACTATTCACTTAATTTTGCCTTGATTTACTTAGAGTGGAGATGTTATTTAAAAATTACAGGTTATCTATATTCTCTAAAATAAAAAGTATTTCAACTTTCTACCTAGCTTTCCATTTGCTCTATTTGTCAGCATAATATAACTCTCCCTATGGACATTTGAGTGGCACATATAATAACCACCACAATGATTCAGAATGTTAGTCATTGATAATTTCTTCAGTTTCCCCAGGTGATTCTGTTGATCAGCCAGACTTGAGAACCACCATTCTTAAATCTTACTCCCCACACAGCTCAAACTTTACCCCCTCCTTTAAGCTTCTCTGTACAGTTCTGCTTAAAGTAAGGTTTTTCTCCACCAAACTATCTGTATATATAAAACCACCTGAATCTTGCCCATCACCACTTCTTGATCTACCTGGTATTTCACTTATATGGATACATCTTTCACTCAACTACATCTGTGCCCTTGGGGCTGACATCTGTTTGCACAGATTAGTCCTTAATACCTATTTATTGTATAAATGAATGAATGAATGAACAAAAATAAATGCAAATGCTTTCCCATATTCCCAGTACTTGGTCTCATGCCCCATTCTACTCTCTTATTGATCTCCTGGCACCTTGTTTCCTCTTCCCCCACACACCTACAGACAGTTCAGGGCCCCAATCTTTTTATGCAACTATTCAACTATTTATTAGAGTGGAGAAGACAAGACTTTGGGGAAATAAAAAGGGCTATATTACTAACAGACTGTAACCAGCAAAATTAGAACCATAAAGATCTAATTTACCTTCAGCTGATAAGACTGCCAGCTTCTTTGGGTTTATTCCATACCTACATGTTGTCTTTTAATAAAAAGGGGGCCGCTCACCACTGTGTTGTCTTCCGCTTTGCACAGTGTGCGTAATTATGATCCAAGATCTATTTAATGTCTGTCTTATTTTACATAATGCGGTGACACCACATGGCAGCTCAATTCTATGTGTCATGTTGTTTCAGTTTTGAAAATGCCACCTTCAATCTAGACAAGTTAATGTTTCAAACTATAACTATTTAAAATAATGGTAAGCTTCCTTTCATGACAGATCATTTCTTACCTTTCTAACTTCAGACATTCTTGATTTGTCATTGGATAAGATAAATGCATAACTTTTGCCTCTCTAATAGATAATTAAGTTGGGTGACTTCTTTAAAATCCTGTAGGGATATAGAGTCCA
Organism: Ursus arctos; assembly: GCF_023065955.2. NCBI lineage: Eukaryota > Metazoa > Chordata > Mammalia > Carnivora > Ursidae > Ursus > Ursus arctos. The sequence goes on along the minus strand of NW_026623100.1, from coordinate 53,132,351 downwards.
TTTCTTGAAGGATGCAAATGAACGAGTTTAAAGAAAGAAATATCTGATCATTAAAAGCACTGTAGGATGAGTGAACAGTCAACCACTGGTGATCTTCTTCCTCTCTAATGATCCTTTGTCAACCACCTTCCTCTTCTCACCCTCAATATTTGTTTCCCAAAACTTCTATAGTCTCACTGTTCTTCTCTTCACATTGTATAGACTTTCCCTTGAAGAGATCAACTCCTTTTTTCCTGATGACAAACATTCCAAAATATGAATCTAATCATTCTCGATCTTGAGTTTCTGATACGTAATCCAACTAACTCGGGGACATCTCTAACTCAATGCCAAAGATGACATGGCTGGATAAACTTGTCATCTCATCCCTAATCATATTTCCTCTCCCTCTATCCTCTCTCTCAGTGAACAGCAAGCTGTCTACCCACACGTAGCTCAAGGGAGGAATTTCGGGGATCTTCAAACAGGTCTCCACCTCTTCACTCACTGCCCTCTTTCGGGCAATATATGTTGGCAATAAATTCTCTCCTTCATATCCCTAAAACCTGATTGATTCTTCCATCCTTCTTACTGCTACTATCATCACTTCTCCCCAACATAACATTAACTATTGAATTGTCTATTGAAAAAAAATCTAATCACATCATTCCCTTTTAAATTCCCTCCCAGGCCAACTATTTTTTTAATAAGTGAACATAATATGGCATACAATATCTCTGTAATCTGGCTCTTGCTTATCTTTCTCCTTGTCACAATCATCTCAAAAGCATTAATTGCCCTCTCAGGAAGTTTCCCCTGACTCCTCAATCTGGGTTAAGAATGCTGCTTGGGATCCTAAAAAATGCTGTGCATACAGAATCAGAGCATGTATTGCCATGTACTGTATAATTAATGGTTTACTTGACTATCCTGCCATCTAAAGAGTGAACTCCTTAAAGGCAGGGGCTGTATCTTCACTAAATTTTAAATTCCCAGCACTGACAGTAAGCAACTAAGAAATGTTTAGTGAACAAAGTGAATAAATAAAAATGAAATGGCATTTTTCCTACATAAAGCAAACAAGTATTGGGGGGTGAAAGGAAAAAAGTAATAGGAAAAGAAAAAGAAGACTTCTAAAATGAAAAGGGGTGTGCTAAAGGACTGAGAAAAGACCAACCTTCTCTTCCAGTCTACAAATGGCTTAAATTGCCACAGGGGCTAGTATGAAACCTTTATATTCCTAATCCCTTTTGACCTCCTCCTGAATCTCAGATGGCTGAACACAGCATAGAATTCTCTTTAAATCCTGAGCCTGGTGTCAGAATCAGTTAGGAGAAGTATGAAATCTTTTTTCTCTCCTTCAACACTAAGAATTGTTTGCATTATGCTAAAAAAGAGACAGAGCCATTTTGCAGTTCTATTCTTCATAAATATGTTCCTTACAGACTTGCTGAACACGGCAAAATTAAAACATCCCTTTTCACTGGCTTTCTCCAGAGCAGAAAGCAAGCAAAATTTAAAAAGAATTTTTAATAATTGTAGAAATCTTTGGCTTAAAAAAACAATGTATCAGAAAGCATGCATGAAATTAAATCCAGTCCAAGGCCTAAGATTAAAAAGTTGTCAGGGCATGTAAGTGATCAATTATGACATCTATGAATTTGGAGCCAAGAGACCTTGATTTCAAGTCTTTGTTTTGGATAAGTCATTCAAATTCTCCTGGCCCCAGCTCCACGTTATAAAATAGGGATATCTCTCCAGCCTGCCTCATAAGATTATTTTAAGAATCAATTTCATGCATTCCAACATGTATTTTAACAAATACTTTTTGAATGTCACTGTTCTAGCCATCATTGAAACAGCCCTCTTAGAATTCACATTCTAGTAAGAAAGAGACAGAAATCAAGTAAGTAGATGGATGTATACCTTCAAGGAATAATGAGTTCTCATAAGGAAAGTATACCAGAGCAAGGGGATAAAGAATGACTGGGAAGACATGCATTTGTCAGGGAAGGGAGGCAGGTTTTCTCTGATGCATTGATTTCTGAGAGGAGATCTCAGTGAAGTGAGAGGGTAAAATGGGTCAAGATCTATAAGAACATTCCAGCCAGAGGAACTGCAAAAGAAAGGTCTTAAGGTAGACACATGCTTAGGACTGTCCAGGAACAGCAAAGAAACCAGGGTGGTTGAAGCCAAATGACTGAAAGAAGAAAACCAGGAAATAAGGTTAGAGAGAAAGACTGATACATGTGTGAAAGCATTTTGTAAACTATTACTAATTACAAAATTGTAAGGCTGATTCACCCCAAATGGCATGAAAGATTGGCACCATTCTTCATAAATTTTAAATGGTTTACATTTATCACTTTAGACCTTGAAATAGTGCCACTCATTGTATTGGTATGGGTTACTTTATCAAATGAGCTAACTTCGCCACACATAAGCACACGTGCACATACGCACAGCGCAGAGCTTTGTCTCCACCCCCCAAATGTCCTGTGATCAAACAGGCTGGGATTTCTCATTTTCCTTTAACATTAACAAATAGTACCATATAGTACAAATAATACCACAGAGGCCTCCAAAGTCACGACTTTTGTTGATTCTAAAGCAATAGGCAGGCCCTTGTTACAACTGTAGCCTAACCTCAGTTTCACTATTAGAGAAGAACACTGAAAACTTAAGAGATGAGTCAAAACAAAAATGACAAGCATCAATCAAAGTACTGATATAGGAATCCAAAAGAAACAGATAAATGAGCTAGGACACACATGGAGATTGTAAAGAAAAAACCACAAACAGAAAGAGAGCACACAAATTTTTATTTGTTAGATGACAGCTGAGCTTGGGCCGCTAGTGTAGACAATGATATAACCAGATCCCTAGAGAACATTTGGTTCTATGGGGATCTCAAAAATATGCAGCCCACAGAGAGCTTAAAAATAACAGGGAACTTCAACATAGTGAAATCCACAGTTACAGTTTTAGAATTCCTTTTCCCTGACCCTCTCCTTTGCTACTTGCATCTGCCCCTCTAGCAGATTCATCTGACACCTCCAACCTGACCCTTCTACAGTCCTTATTTCTCAAACATTGCTCCCAATGCTTTCTCTCTCTCTGTTTAATGCCTACGTGGTTTTTTGTTAAACATCTCCCCTGGTATGTCTTTCTGTGCTAGTTTCTCAGTGTATCAATGAACAAAGCTAATCTTCCCTCTCCCTCAAATCAGTTTTCCTTTATGACTCAATTTCTGTTCTGCACACCAAAATTCTTGGTAACTCAAGCTCAAATCCTCAAAGACATCTATGAGGCCTTCCCTCTCACCTACTCCCCAGTTCAAAAAATTACTAAGCTCCATTAATTCCACTTGAATGTCACTTGTCCCCTTCCCTCTGTTGGCCCCACCCCTCTACCTCTTGCCTACAGAATAGTGGCTTCTCATCACACCTCTTCCACTAGCCTCTCTCCTTTAAATATATTTGATAAAATGCCACCAGGGGATCTTCCAAAGTATACCTCTAATTAGACCACGGCCCTCCTCAAAAAATCTTATATCCAAGGGTATTAGAGCTATAAAAATAACAAAAGAGAAGTCTGTAAAGGAATTTGGACAAAATTAGAGATCAGTACCTATATTAGTTTGCAGATTGATCATAGATCACTCTAGTACCATACTACCAAAATTCTATTTAAAAAATCCAAATTTGAACAATTCTTGGTCTCCAGATTTGTAAACATTTGATCTTGAAGAATACACACTTTCCTTCTACAATTCAACATGTTCCAAATATGCTGCATTGACAGTTCCTGGTATAACAGAAGGTTATTTCTGTTTTTGTTGTTGTTCCCTGACTTTAGGTAAGAACTAAGAGTTAAGTGTAATGGCATATTCATTTAGAATTTCATGTGCATTCCACTGATGTCAGTAGATTGGCATTAATTATACTGGAACAGAATATTTGATGTATCTAAAAAAAATCAGTCATGTGGAACAGTACACAGCCTCAATTTAGGTACGAAATCTGAATCTTAATTCAGAAAGCCTGATACTTGTATAACCCCCACTGTGTAAAACTTCTGACCTTCAGATAAAGCCTCAGTAATGTTTTACATTTATTCCATAAAGCACTAGAATGAGAGACAGTGTATGCTTGCTTCCCTGAAGCTTTCATCGTTCTCCAGTGTTTTATGGTAAAATTTGTTTCAATTTCTAAGCTGCAGAGTCAAAATGCTATGACCAAAAGCTATGGGTCATATTTTCTTTGTATTACAGAAGATCCAGATTGATCATCTTTTGTGAGCAGTATATATCAGCGTGGCAAGGAATGTTTTTCCATTGTATAAACCTTCTCCCAACAAACACCCTCAGCAATATATTTTTTTTAACACCTAACCCAAACGCAACTCCCACAGATAATTTCTTTCAGAGTCTAACAATCCATGAAGTTCAAAGTGTTCTAGAACTTTTCAAAACTATAGTCTGAAACTACGAATCACACTGCATGCCTGCAGGCACACACACACACATTAAGTAGTCTTTCAGCCATCTCTCCAACCATGGATAGGTTCTGAGAACCAAGACAGACTGGTGGAGGCAGGACAGATCTGTGGCTGTGAAATGAGGAGCAAAGGAGATCCAGAGAGACTACTCCAGAATCGCAGTGATCTGTGAGCCAAAGAGGCTGTCCAAAGAAACATCCAAAACAAGGGGAACCAGGAGAAAAATCACGCCCAGAAAAAAGATCTTCATCTGGGTTAAGTGAGTCTGAGAGGGATCTGAACAGAAAGCTAAGGCTTGAATTCCCTGAAGCACCAATACACAAGGCAGCACCACATTCCACAGCAGACTGGGCTTTGCGTGTAGGTAAGGAGGGTACCTTATAGCCGAGGAGGCTATTCACACACAAGATATTTTTTATACAGGTCCACTCTGGAAAAAAATGGTCATGAAAATTGTCATACACCTAAAAGATTGGTATGCAGTTATTAAACATGATATTAATACAAAGATTCTGACTGCATGGGGAAGGCATGTGTTTTAATAATACACAGAAAAAAAGATAGCAAGCTAAGTAGCTACAATATAACTGCTAAAATCAAAATTACGTATTAAAAAGAGGGCTGACAGATTACACCAAAATTTTAATTAAGACATTATAAATTATTGTAATGTTTTTCTTTTCTGCTATTGTTTTGTTTCATTGCTACTTCATTTTCCACATCTGTACATTCTCTTAAATTTTTTCTTTCTGTACATGAATTATTTTAGTAAGAAGAAAAGTACTAATAAGTCTTATTTATTTTCTAGGTTATTAACACCCAGAATTGTGCTGTCACAAAAAGAGCTCAGAAGTGGAATCAGAGGGGCGCCTGGGTGGCTCAGTCGTTAAGCATCTGCCTTGGGCTCAGGGAGTGATCCCAGTAACCTGGGATCGAGCCCCACATCGAGCTCCCCGCTCAGCAGAAGCCTGCTTCTTCCTCTCCCACTCCCCCTGCTTGTGTTCCCTCTCTCGCTGGCTATCTCTCTCTCTGTCAAATAAATAAATAAAATCTTAAAAAAAAAAAAGTGCAATCAGAGGTCCTGAGTTTGAGAATAAACCTGATGCTGTCTGATGGTGTGGATTTAAGCAAGCGACCTAACCTCTACAATAACAGCCATCATCTTTTGACCCAATTAATATGTACTCTTTGCCATGGTATCTCATCAAATATTCACATCAATGAAGTAGACTAGTCTTGTTCCACCATAACACAGATGAATGAACTGAGACCTAAAGAAATTAAATAATTGCCCAAGATTACAGAGCTAGCAAATGGCAGAACTAGGAATACAATTCAGAACTGTGTCTCCTAACCTTTTCAACTATAAAATAAAGATACGCTGTGAGTCTCAAACTGTTCTACTTATGAGTTCCCACGAAGGCAAGGACCCTGTATTAGTTTCACTCACAGATATATCTCAAGCACTTAGACCAGTGCTTAGCACACAGTAGGTACTCAGTAAATATTTGTTATAATACAGCACAGGAGATTGAAGTCATGGTTTTGAAAGTGCTGGAACAGCCTTCAAAAGTCACCTTCTACAAGCCGAAATTTCTTTGGAGTCTCACAATTTAACTTAAAACTCTATGTGGACTTTGTATTCTACTTCGTCGTATCACACGGGTGGTTTAATAACAACATCACGATATGTGTTTTAACCTAAATATTTTTCAAACTATTCAACTCTTAAGTAACTTTAACCCCCTTTCCCTCATCAAATAAGTAATACTAGTGCTCTTGGAAGATTCAATAAATTTGGCATATGGTTTCTTGTATGGGCACAGCTCATATACCACCATGTGTACATACTTGGGCTAAGGAGCTTGGACCTAAGTGGCCTCAAATGTTCTTATCAGTTCAAAAATGCTATGCCTTTGGAACAAGGCATAATCTCCCAGCTAAAAATGAACTAGTAAGACATACAGTGGAACATCTTTGTTCTGGACATAAAGATGTTATGTCTTTCATCTAAGACTGCATTAGGTTTTTTGGCAGCTGAAATTAAAATTAGTTCATTTTAAGATTATCATGAACCAAACTCCTAGGTCTTTCTTATAGGAACTGTTGTAAGCCAGATACTCCTCATCTTATACTGACATATTTTTATTTTTTGAACCTAAAAAATTCATCATTAGGCTCATGTCATCATTCCAGTCTGTTGCGAGCTGTCTTGAACCCAGTTGTGTCATCGATCATAGTATCCATCTGACAGAAAATTGTCAGATATGCCTTTCGTATCTTCATCCAAAGCATTTACAAAATAAATACATAAATAAAAACAGTGCAGGACCGAGCTTTAGGGCGCGCCACTAGATACCTTCATCTAGGTCAAAGATACTCATGATGGGAGAGGAAACACAGGCCTTAGTAAAAGGACACATCAAAATCCCTGTGTGGGCATGAGACATTTTTATATTTTTCAAAAGAAGAGGAATTAGCTTTAAAGAACTAGACACACTGAACTAGGATGACAAAGAATAATTCATCAACATTCTAGGTACTGTTGATCAATTACCTGTGAATTTGCCCATCTGTACTTTCATCTGTTTTTGTCTACAGGATACGTTAAAATTGTTGACTGCATGAGCTTCTAAATCAGGATCTCTGATGAACCATTCTAGTAGTTTTTTAATGAGGCTAATTTGGCATTATTTAGTTTCACTGCTTTTTCTCTGAGAGTTCAAAAACAATAGGAATTTTTTTCTGGAGATTAACATACATTTCACTGGTATAAAGATTCTGGAATTTTCCTTTTATCCATCACTTTTAAGATCACTTTTATCTATCTGGAGATGTTTCCAGAACCCCACTACACCTCCTCAGTCTTTCCTGAAGGTCACTGCACACTTTCTCCCTTCATAACTGCCAGAGGATATTCTCTGCCAAAGGAGCCTGCTAAACCCATGAGCAGGGCAGCTGAATCCCCCTCAGAGAGACGATTCTGAGGCACATTCCACAGTCTCTCAGAAGGACCTAAGACAGCATGAATATAATTCCCAATCAGAATAATTCGCTACAAAGTCTCTCTGCTTGCTTTCCTCCCTTCCTCTCACTTTCCCATTCCCATTCTGTTTCCTGGGATCACTTCCCAAAAAACCTACTTGCACCCAAATCCTCATCTCTGAGTATGCTTTGGGGAAAATCAAAACTAAGACACAATCTCCAACCTCCCGGCACTGTTCCACCTGTGTGATTTTCCTAAAATCACTGGAAGTGTTTGCCCAGTCACATCAAATGTTGTTTCACTACCCATGGATACAGTGCATTTGTGCATACAGACTAGAAATCACTGAAAACCTACAAATGGGTGCTTTCATATCACTGCCCCATCTCTTTTGTGCTTCAATGGTCCTTAATCATGCTTATTCTACACTGTATAATACGAAAGTCATCCTTCTTGCTGGAGATGAAAACAAAATAGCTGTTAAGCAGTATTGTCTTTTTCTCTCTCAAGATACCTCAAGGTCATATTGAAAGTCTTCAAAAGAAGAACCCAAGGGTAAAAATATATATATAGTTCTAAAACTAAGCAAAACCCAAATATTCGGTTGAAAAGTTAAATCAATCATTTATAAGACAGTTAGCATCTATCTGTAAGTTACTAACAGACTAAGCAATTTGGCAAGTGGGAGTATTGTTCTTATCATCCAAGGGTCTAAATCCCAAAACTGGGGTTCTAATATTCTTCCAACAAACAATTCTTCAATTCCCAGCATGTGTCAGGCACTGTGCTAGAAAATGGGGAGCTACATCTGAGAACAAGATATGCCCCTGACAATAAGCAGCTTACAGTTGAGTGGACAGTGCTGGGGTAGGTATGGGCAGGAGCAACCCATCTGACCATTCCACCCTATTCCTCTATAGCCACTCTAGTAGGATCTTGAATTTCTAAACTAAATTGATACTTAATTCATATCCTAAACCTTCTGAGTCTTTTTAATAAACTGGCATATTCTTCCGCCTACACTTTTTTTACCCAGATGATAACACAGAATATTCCTCACAGCTCCCAAAATTCTTTGTGATGTTCTAATCCGTCTTAATTCTCTTCCCCTGGGAGGTTTCATTTGGCTGAAAGTAAATGACACCTTATTAAAGATACAAGAAGATTATGCTGGAGGCAGAGGCCCTGAGGGGAATATGCTGAGTCTATGTAAAATTGTCCTCATGGAAAGCCTGCCAGATTAGCACGTTATGCCAAAAATGATCACCTCGTGGTCAAGAACATCAGCCTTAGAACACCAAAGGCGCCTTCTCTGAAACTGCCACAGGGCAGATATATTCCAAATGTGGCCTGGCACTAAACTGCATTAAACCCTGGTAAGAAACCGAGGTCCCACAACGCTGGTTTCATGCGGTAACTCAGAGGACAGATTTAGGAATATGTCACTTCAGATACTGCTTGTCTTTTTGCAAGAAGCCTTTTCAGGCTGAACACAAAAAGTTCACCAGAGACATACTGCATGTGATTTTGTACACCGTTCATAATGACCTTTTTCAGAAAATGCACTGTTGACATGATTCATTCTTTTTTTAGACTAGCGTAGCAATCGCTTTTAGAAAACTCAGCTATTGAAATACCTGAGTCTAAAAGAAGAAAATTCGCTTTCTATTATGTTTCTTTCATTAAAGTGAGTCAGATGTATCATTGCTGTTTAAGTAGAATTATTTAACAGATTTGTTCTGGAAGAAAAACACCTCAGGAAACACAGTAAAAGGTTTTCAAGCCCTCACTATGGAAAAAGTTTCTTGCTAATGTCCCATTTCCCCTCCTCCAATTGAATAAGCCTGGTACCCACTTGGCTGATGAGATGATAAATTATAGAGACAGAGACACTTTGGTTTTCTGCTCCTTTACTAGCTTTGTGGCCTTAAGAGAGTCACTTAATTTACCTGAAACTCAGTTTCCTCTTTTTCAAAACAGACTCTTTAAGGATTAAGAGAGATGATATATTTACAAGGCCTGGCATAGAACTGGTAGTCCGTATATAACTGAAGGTCATGGAGTTAGTAACCGGAACAGCGGCAGCTGTACCCGGAGACCACGTGCAAGTCAGGCCTCTGCTCTGGTGCTCTTACAAGTTCCATGTCCTGGCTCAGGGAGGCCACAGGTTTGGGGGATTTCCTATTAATTGTCACTCCCAGTATCTTAGACAACTGAAGTTTTCATGCATACACAGGCACTCAGGATCAAGGACAATACCAGCTTAATCCAGTTTGTGAGGCTGTCATCCCAGTGCCTCTAGCACGCCTAAGTGTAATTTATTATTCTTAGAGAGTTTTCTCCCTTATCATAGAGGGCAAAGGAGAGAAGCCCTTGTCCATCCCAGAATGGTCTCTTTTAGGGGATGAGCCTGTCCAGCAAATATTGTTTATGTAAATCAACTCTTACTTAATAAATCTTACTTTGAACATTAACTCATCAGATATGGGTATTTTCTAGCAACATTAAATGCTGAAGAATAAATGTCTACCCTGGCCAACATAAAAAATATTAGATAAAGGTTAATGTCAAGATACGTGACACTTCTAGACTAAACACTCCGTGTTTGTCAGATTGTTTTACTTGTCAACCACATTACTGTATAGTAAAATACATTGTCAAAAAGCATTTCTTTGAGAGGGCATTTCTTTTGTTGGTTTGCCTGCTTTTGCTGTAAGACTAATTAGCCATGACAATTAGCATAGGTGCAGATCCTAAAAGAAATAGGATTAGCTGAAATGAAACCATGCTACAGGCAAGTCATTGTAATAAAAATGAAGCATGAGACCTAACACCTGGCAAAACTGCTATACTTCCTCAGGCTCATCGCCACCAAATACATTCTTTTTGACACCTGCTGGAATGATAAACATTTTCCAGTCTGGTAGGTATTTTTTTAAAGTGAACTTGCACAAATGCCATTTTAATACAGAAGACAAAACAAATTCATAAATTGTACACATTTCAAGGAAAACATTCAGACAAGATCAAAGAACTCTGGGGCGCCTGGGTGGCACAGCGGTTGAGCGTCTGCCTTCGGCTCAGGGCGTGGTCCCGGCGTTATGGGATCGAGCCCCACATCAGGCTCCTCCGCTATGAGCCTGCTTCTTCCTCTCCCACTCCCCCTGCTTGTGTTCCCTCTCTCGCTGGCTGTCTCTATCTCTGTCAAATAAATAAATAAAATCGGGGCGCCTGGGTGGCACAGCGGTTAAGCGTCTGCCTTTGGCTCAGGGTGTGATCCCGGCGTTATGGGATTGAGCCCCACATCAGGCTCTTCCGCTATGAGCCTGCTTCTTCCTCTCTCACTCCCCCTGCTTGTGTTCCCTCTCTCGCTGGCTGTCTCTATCTCTGTCGAATGAATAAATAAATAAAATCTTTAAAAAATAAATAAATAAATAAATAAATGAAATCTTAAAAAAAAAAAAGATCAAAGAACTCAAGAGACAAAAAAACACTTCAATATGTAAAATTCAAATTTTACAAGAAAATCAATATGAAACCCCCCTTTTTTTGGACATGTAGGTATTGCTGTACCACATTTAAAGCAGATCAGAATTCTTCAACGATAGTTCAAAAATATGAACTCTAAACAAAGTTTAGAAGCACAAGTTTTTTTGTAGCAGAAGCATTTCCACACACTGGTTTCCATGGTATAGTCTATGCAGAAATATTCCACAAGAGGGGTAAAATACTTGAAAGAAGTAACAATTTGTCATCTGGTGGCACCTTGGACCTCTGCAGTTCTTTAAAGGGCTTTCATCATTTAATTTGGGGGTTTTATTGGGACCTATAGCTTCCTCGAATTATGGACTTCTTTTCCAATCAATAAACACATTGCATTTTTCGAAGGGAATAAACAGCAGATGAGGTTCCACTTGCTGTGAAGGTCACGATCGCCACCATGAGAATAAGTTTCTTCTTTTTAGTTCAGAATTGGAATGAGTTTACGATGACCTCAGTGTAAAATGTCACATCTCACAGATGAGGTCAAGCCAGAGAAAGATATTAATGCTCAAGGTAAGGCCATCTTACCAATCCTCCACAACCCACCTTGGTATTTCATGCTCATGTAATACCTTTCAGTTAAAAAAAAAAAAAAAATCTATTGCTCTATGCTCCATGGTCTTTTTTAAAGCTACATAAAAATAAAAAATTTAGTTTTGCTGTTTGCCTCTGAAGCAGGACAGATGTTTAAGAATTACAGTTAACTTCAATATATGCAAATCTTATTTTCCCTAAAGGGAAAAATTGCTAATGATGTTCTTGCAACTACAAACTTCCCCTCACCTGAAGAGGTCATTTTAAGAATTACTTGTTATTCAAATTAGAAACAGAATTAATGCAGAACAGTCTAAATGGTTTCTTGGGCATTACTCTAATGATGGGTAAATCTGGGGAAAATTACTTAGGAATATTCATTCCAGGGATTCCAATGATCAGTTTTACTGAGTCATCAATTCCTTAATTACTCAATAACACACTTGCTACTACTCTCCCCCCTCCCCCGCCCCATTTCTAATGGGAATAATCTCTGTCACCAATTTGGTGAGTGATTATTTTAATACAGCTAAAAATAGGAATATTTATTCAAACTATTACATTTCAGAGAGACTTATACCAGTTTCAAAAAGAAAAGATAAAGTTTTAAAAAATAAAACAGAATTTAGGGAATAGGCATAAATTTAAGACCACCAGTACACTGCTTTCCTTATCTGCATGTTTGAAAAATCTTAATGATACCTCTAAAGACTTACAGAGTGCTTTGTTTTGTTTTTTGATTCAATAGTTGATTGAGAAAACCTGAGTCCATTAAGTGAAGAAAATTACCAAATCATGGGCCTGGATGGCAAGAGACAGAGAGTGTGTCATCAACCACACGGATGACCTGCACCAATATTTAATCCCTCAAGACCTCAGTGTCTGCCAGGGCAAAGTGACATGGTCGAACTGAGTGATCCCTAATGTCATTCTTTGTACTTACTGGCACTACATATTTGGAAGACTCTTATCAAATTTTTTGAACATGACAACTGATTTTTATGAATATTTTTAAAGGTAATTAAGGTGAGAGGATAGCCATATATTCGCATGTACATTAAAGAAAAGTTCAGAAGGATACATAATAATTCATGGGAAGAAGTATGGTGAGAGTGTGTGTGTGTGTGTGTATGGAGAATGGGGAAGTGCTTTGTCTCTTTATATTCTTCTGAAATCTAAGAATGTTTATACCACAAGCATTTAACTTTTGTGATCAAAATAACATAAACTAAATATACATGAAAACTGCAGTACAAATATTCCTTCACAATTACTATTTTTGAATTTCAAATATGCAATTATTATTCCATGGCTGCATTAATTTGTTGGGGTTTTTTTCAGAAAATATTTAAGTTTAGAGTTGTCTTAACCCTGATGTTCTCCTTTTTGTCTGCTTATCCAGTTTCTAGTTAACTTCCAAGTCCTGTTCACATATCACCTGCACCTCCTCCTGCCCTGGCTTTTCATAAGCAGCTCCACTCTAGTACCTGCTTAGCAACATAGTCATGTTCATATGTCTCTCTCTCGAGGTCCCAAAGACAGAGACCTTGTCTTACTCTTTATTTCCTCCCAAGTTCTTAGCACAATGCCTGGCACTGGGAGGAGACTCTGTGTATTTTTTTTTAAGATTTAATTTTAATTTATTTATTTGAGAGAGAGAGAGCAGGTACAAGAGAGGGGAGGGGCAGAGGCACAGGGAGAGGCAGGCTCCCCACTGAGCAGGGATCCTGACGCGGGGCTTGATCCCAGGACCCTGAGCCACAGAAGGCAAAAGGCAGAGGCTTAACCAACGGAGCCACCCAGGCGCCCCTGAGACTCTGTGTATTTTATCCTGGAACACACTGTGATGAAATCTGACACCTTATAAACTCTACTCAAGAGATTTCTCTTAATGCCATTGAAAGCATAAGGAGAAAGAAAAAGTAAAAATCCTATTGCATACTATAAACATAAGCACCATATGACAAGTAACAATTTGAGCTAATGTCAGTGGAAGTATGTTAGCCAAATAAGGATCTAGTTATTTAGGGTTGCTTTGCCTGGGCTTCCCAGATAGAGTCAGATTTACTGACAACCATCTAAAGGTATTTTATCATCTAAATTTCTTAAAAGAATTTTCTAATTCAAAATTGTGCAGGAACAGGAATTAAATTTAATGAAAAAAATGGTGAAGAGTTGGGCTGGGTAAAAACAGCAAGAATCAGAATCGTGAATTGTGTCTTTCTGTAGCTGACTGCTAAGGTTAGCATCAGCAAGCAGCCCATTTCTTAGAAGAGGAAACAGAACCATGGCTGAATCCAAGGCAGCTGATTTGTAATGGACAGCAATTTGTAATGGTCCAGGATATGGAAAGAGAATTCGAGTTCTCTTTTTATCACTCATTCTCTGTGCCAATTTGGACAAGTCACTTCAGTTATCTGAGCTTAATTTCTTTATCTATAAAATAACATACAGCATGCCTGCCTATGGGATTACTGGAAAGATTAGATGCCCTAGTGTATATAAAACCAATGCACGAGCTATTTATTGCATATGGATGTAGAATACTACTGTTCATTACAGGGATTTCTTCAATAATTCTTATTCCCTGGCCTCCAAGGCTTGGGCAGAAGTGCATGCTGGAGTGGGAATCAGCCAATGAATGGGAACCAGAAGTCTTCCAGTCTTTGCTCATACCCTTTCTAAATGGGTAGCTTAAGGCATGTCTTAACCTCTCTGCTTTGGTTTCCCACTGGGAAAAAAAGGAACAACAGTATGTTCACACAGCTGAAATATTTAAAATAATCAAATGGGAAAATGGTTGTGAAATGCTTTGCAAAGCCAAGAGCTTTCAGCCAAGACAAGCACATTTGTGTCTTGAAAAGTGGGTGATAGGAAGGTAAAGTGACTCATGCTAGGATGTTCAGCTTACTGTTACATACTGGAAGATACTAGGCTAGAAACTAGATTCAAGTTCCTTCTACTCCAGTACCTGAGTAAGTGGATAATGTACAACAAATATTGGTCAAAAAATATATAACACTATACAAGCGGAAGCTCTATCTTCTAATATAAAAGGAAGCAAAAAAATATTTATATGCCTAAACAGGTCAAAATAATATTTGGATATCGAGGCATTACTGTTCAGTTACATTATAAAACAAAATACACTTACTGTACATATTTGACAATGACTTCACTGATTAGTTCTTCACAGTTACTACTGGTTTCCAGCCACTCGTCTACTTTCCATCAAAATTAAACACCCTTTATTTCCAAGTCTGTTTGGGTATAGCTGCTGCTTGTCCTGGTTGTACAACCAAGGATTTATTTAAAAATTTATCTCAGCCTTGCCCAAAATGTTCTTGAGCATTTACCAACTAAGAAAACCAACCTGACTTTCTTGCAATCAAAGTTTCTAATGAACATTATCTATGAAGTTATAATGAGCTGCAATTGCTTGTTCACTTTTTGTTTTCACGTGTTTTATTTTTTAAATGTATCAACTTACTACAGAACACCTTTCCTGATATTGTTGCAAGTTTCCACTAAGTTCAGATTTAAAAAAAAAAAAAGGAGGCGCCTGGGTGGCACAGCGGTTAAGCGTCTGCCTTCGGCTCAGGGCGTGATCCCGGCGTTCTGGGATCGAGTCCCACATCAGGCTCCTCCGTTATGAGCCTGCTTCTTCCTCTCCCACTCCCCCTGCTTGTGTTCCCTCTCTCGCTGGCTGTCTCTATCTCTGTCAAATAAATAAATAAAATCTTTAAAAAAATAAATAAATAAAAAATAAAAAAATAAAAAAATAAGATTTTTTAAAATTCTTTTAATACTTTGAGAGAACAAAGACAAAATGACTTTTTCACATGCTGGTTAACTGAACATTATTATATTGTGTCTCTTTTGTATTCACTTCTCTCTCTAGGGATAATCATTATGCATTATTCAAATTTATTATTATGACATAAAAAGATGGCTCCAAACAAAACTGCTGATCCCTGTTTATATACACAAAGGGATTTGAAATATAAATCTTCATATTAGCACAGTTTGGGAAATGTCATTCCATTACGTGATAACTTCCTGTTCTATAATTTGGGTCAACATCTGAAAAAATCATTATATCATTACAAAATACTACAAGAGTACCCTCTTTCCAAAAAAAGCCTTACCTTTTACCAAATTTGAGACAAAAACAACCCCAGAAACTCTGCCTTGCTCCCTTCTCTAAGACTCTTACTACTGTCGTACTAAGCTGTAGCTATTAGTTCACTTCTCTTCCAGCACTGGATCATAAACTCTTTAGGGCAGGGTCCATGCATAAACCATCTCTATAATCCAAAGAGCTAGGCACCTAGAAGGTGCATCAGAAGTGTTTGCAGAAAAAAAAGTGTTTGCAGAGTTGAGTTCACATAACAAGTGATGTACACTACACTCTTACAACTTTACCCTCTATTATTAACCTTGTGTGGAGATGGAGAAGACACCAAGAGCATGCCCTTCACCAGCCATAAACACCTGCTCAGCCTGACTCCTTCTGGAGACCAGGACATACCTGCTATTCCTTGTCCTCACACCAGCACAACTATGTAAAGACATGGCAAAAAGAACCAACACATTCAAGGGATCATTAGCTAGCATGACCAAAAGTCCCCATTTTCCAAGGGCAAGCCCTATTAACATGCATTGTCCTGGCATCCAGTTTGGCCTAGGGGATCCCTTTTGCCCTCAAAAGGGTTATCTTTTGGATGATAAGTTTTATGGTCCTCTTATTAATAGCCATGGTCCAACTGTGTCCTTTTTTCCCTACTTGAAGACCTTGAGGGGGGGTTCTGGAAACACCAATGACAGGCAAAATTGTGCAAGAAACAGAGACAGGGTAACTGGGGGTTGAGTGACATTTTCTATTGCCCCTTAACTAGTACCTAAAACCCAAAACTGAGAATAGACAGAGTATGTCACATTTTATTTTTATTTTTTTATTTATTTACTTATTTATTTTTAGAAAGGAAGAGAGAGAGAAGGGAGGGAGGGAGGGGCAGAGGGAAAGGGAGAGAGAAAATCTTAAGCAGGCTACATACCTAGTGTGGAGCCTGACCCAGGGCTCGATCTCACAACCCTGAGATCACGACCTGAGCCAAAATCAAGAGCTGGACACTTAATTAATTAAGGCATCCAGGCACCCCAAGTATGTCACATTTTAAACAGAATGGCCATCATCAAGAGTCAGAAACCTGTGTCACAGCTCATTAGAAAGCAGCAAAACTTTCCCTAATACTCCCAAGACATCAATCCAGCCCCATTCAAATTCCCAGCCCTAGCACTTCTTTTAGCTTATAAACTGAAATGGACAGAGGAAAGAAAGAAATGTGGGAGTCCTGAGTTATTGGCTAGAGGGTGGTCCAGAAACCTAAGTGGAATGTAGACACTTTCCCAGTGAAGAGGGTAGGGGGGACTTCCAGGGAATCATTCAGAGAGAAAGGGGCAATTTGAGAAGAGACCATTGTTTCATTCCCCAAAGGACATCTGCTTATGAGGAAAACTTTGAGATCTTCCCCACTGTGCCTTCAGAACCAGGGGAAGAAAAGTGACAAGAGAAATCAGGACAGAGAGAGGAGGAACCCATGGAGGACCTAAACATCCTCTACTCAGAGTAGCAAAAAGTATGTCTTCCTTTAGGGTCATACGGACACAACAGGGAAAAGCTAGGCTTATGCTGTCCTGCCAGTACCAGACCCAGGAAGGCTCACTGCCAGGAGAGGTTCATTCAAGGAGGCTGAGTCCAAACCAGAGACAGATTTCCTCCAAGGACAACTGTGTGATAAGGAGATACCATGCCCTTCATACATGCTTTCCACAAAGGGTCAACCCAAATACACGTGCACTTGCAGAGACACAGCCTTTGGACCCCTGTCATACAGAGGCCGTCAGTGGGTAGGCAGTATTGTCCAGACTGGCAGTAACAATGAAGAAGCCACACAGGGGCAAGTTAAGGAAAAGACACTAGTACTTTCTCCTCCCCACTTACCAGTATTAATGTGTAAGAAGGACTAGAAAGAGGAGGAGGACAATGATGAAGACCCCCAGGGGTAAGACAACCCTTCTCACTCTAGATCACCTAGAGCTACAAGATTTAGGTTAGAGAGGAGATTAGAATTTTAAACTGGATGGATTTTTTTTTTTAAGCTAAAAGTAGTGACTGGGAAACTTCACATACTGCCCAATGTGTCATTTAGGATGCCATTCATCAATAAAAGTCGAAATCAACAGAGCTGAGGGAAATAATTACAGCAAAGTAAAATTTCCAATTTGTACCTTACCAAGTTGAGCTACAAGAACTCAAAATCAAGATTTTTTTTTCTAAGTTTGAGCTTTGTAAATTAATCAGGTGCTCAGAGATAAGTGCTCAAGGTTTTATGAGCTTGGAAAGTGTCCAGCAAGGACTGACTTCTAGTCTGTACCTTATGTTCATATCGTATGCATTAAATGGATGCTCAACAATTCATGAATTCACATCCATGGTTTAATTTAACTGTATCTGACCCAATGATTAGAACCTGGCTGTGGCCTCAAAGCCTCGCCTGTTTGTTTTCCCAGCCAGTTTCCAAGGTCCTGCTTCCTCTCCTCCAAACCCATGCATGCCTAAGGCCTGAAAGTATTCCCAGAAAGGACACAACCAAGGGTGTCCTCTGCCCCGTAGCCTGACTCCCAGGTAACAATACTTTCTGTCTTCATCTTCTGCAACTGTTTCCCCCACACTCAGATGACTCAAGATTTGAGAAACAAAAAACCTTCCTCATAAAAATGCTGAGAACCCCTCTCAGGAAGAGTAGTCTAAGGGCCATTATTTGCTACACTTTCAAAGGGCATTTTTTGAAAACATTCGGAAACACTATATTAGGTCTATAGGTTTCAGAAATGGTTCTGATAAAAAAAAAAAGTTTAATCTAGCATTTGTAAGTTTAGTAAAAAGTTTAATCTTAGCATGGGTAAGTCTCAAACCCAGGCTCGCTCAGGATCGGCTTTCACCAGGCCAGAGGCGTATAAAAACAGCTGAGCTCCGTCAAAAAATGGTTAAGTATTAAAGACTTATCTTAGATGTGAGGCCTGAACCTGTTTTTCTGTCTTCCCTGTACCCTTATCCCTGTGAGTTTTGTAGCACGGTTTTTATAAGATAGAAGCCAAATTAATGGTTGGTCAGGGGTCACAGATCTCTTGGCTCCTGACTTTATCAGGAACTTGGCACTAACCCCAGTGTTTCCATGCCTTTCCTGGCTTTTGACTCAGCAATATTCAATTCAGTGTGTACCACTGTGCCAATCTTTTTGGTCCACAGCTACCCACAACTCCCACTACAGGAGAAAGATTAATAACAACAAATCTCTACAAGTACTGTAGTCCAAATTTAAAAGAAAGAAACTTCTTTTCCACACATTTTCAATGCCTCTCAAATTACACAGGTGGCTATAAACTCTACTTATATGTAGTGCCAACCCTTTAAGTTTCAGGAGATATGCTGTAACCTTAAACAGGTGGATGCAAACCCCACTCCACCTCAGTCCCCCACTACACACATTTCACTATCACAATGACCACCCCATCACTAGGCCAAGTATACAACTTGGAAAACAAAATACCAAATTCTGTTACTCATCAAATAACTAAGAAATAGACTGGAAAGAAACTCATTGAGCAGAATAAACCACAATGAGAAAAACACATCATAAAATGTCTGAATAGGACTTTAACAACATAATCTGAACCAATATACTTAATTTGGTTTGGACAGTTTTATTTGTTCTACCTAAAAATCTATGATGTTTTCTCGTGCATTGTCAGTGAGAATGCAAACTGGCACAGCCACTGTGGAAAACAGTATGGATGTTCCTCAGAAAACTAAAAATTGAATTACCATATGATCCAGTTAACTCCACTATTGGGTATTTACCCAAAGAATACAGAAGCACTAATTCAAAGAGACATAGGCACCCCTATGCTTAGTGCAGCATTATTTACAATAGCCAAATTATGGAAGCGGCCCAAGTGTCCATCCATAGATAAATGGATAAAGAAGAGATGGTAGATATACGCAATGGAATAGTATGCAACCATAAAAAAGAATGAAATCTTGCCATTTGCAAGAACATGGATGGATCTAGAGGGTACAATGCTAAGTAAGTCAGAGAAACACAAATACCATATGATTTCACTTATATGTGGAATTAAAGAAACAAAACAGACAAAGAAAAAAAGAGACAAACCAAAAAACAGACTCTTAACTACAGAGAACAAACTGATGGTTACCAGAGAGGAGGAGGGTGGGGGGATGGGTGAAATAGGTGAAGGGGATTCAGACTATACTTACCGTGATGAGCACTGAGTAATATATAGAATTGCTGAATACTATACTGTACACTTAAAACTAATATAACACTGTTGACTGTACTAGAATTAAAATTAAAAAGAAAAAGAAAACTGACCCAAAAAATCTATGGTGTTTTGTTTTTTTGTTTAGTTTTTGTTTTTTTTTTATAATTTTTATTTTGTTATATTAGTCACCATACAGTACATCCCCAGTTTTTGATGCAATGTTCCATGATTCATTATTTGCATATAACACCCAGTGCACCATGCAATATGTGCCCTCCTTTTTTTTTTTTAAAGATTTTATTTATTTATGTGACAGAGAGACAGCCAGCAAGAGAGGGAACACAGCAGGGGAGAGGGAGAGGAAGAAGCAGGCTCCCAGCTGAGGAGCCCGATGTGGGGCTCAATCCCGGAACGCCGGGATCACGCCCTGAGCCGAAGGCAGACGCTTAACGATTGCGCTACCCAGGCGCCCCAATATGTGCCCTCCTTAATACCCATCACTGGCCTATCCCAATCCCTCACCGCCGCCTCCCCTCTGAAGCCCTCAGTTCATTTCCCAGAGTCCACAGTCTCTCATGGTTCATTCCCCCTTCTGTTTACCCCCCCCTTCATTCTTCCCTTTCTTCTCCTATCGATCTTCCTATTTCTTATGTTCCACAAATGAGTGAAACCATATGGTGTTTTAAGAGGCAGGAAAGAAAGTTAAAGTATTATACTGTCCCATGCACATCCCCAATCTGGAGTATTAAAACAGAGCCAATCTCTTGCTAGCATTCTTCCCCGTCTTTAGCATCATTTCACCACTCCACAGTGATATTCTCAAGAGATTTTTCAGGAAGCCTCTAATATTCTTAGAAAAATCACAGCAACCATTTGATGTGAAGAGAACCATGCTTACCGAAAGACAGGTTGCTTAACGTCCTGAAAAGAGCATGAGCTTTGCAGGAAAGCAGAGTGGGGTGAGCTCCTGCCTCCAGCTATGAAAATCTGGGTTTACTACCTCTCTAAGCCTCAGTTACTATATCCGTAAGATAGTAATTTGATCCCACCTCTGAGAGTTACGGTGACCATAAGTAATATATGTGGAAGAGATAGCACACAACAGTTTTTTGATAAATGCTTTGCATATGGATTTGTAGCTCTTAAACTGAAACTCAGAAGCAGTTCCCGGACATTTTAATTTTATAATACTTAATATCGAAATCTGCTACGTAAATGCTTTGGTTCCAGAGATCTCGTAAGATGGCTAAATGAATCATCATCCGCTTTCCCTCTTTTCTTGTTAATTTTCAATTATTTACCCTCTGATCTTGGCTAGCAATTCACAGACTGTTATTTGCCCTCTAAAATCACCTGAGGAAACAACAAGAAGGTTTGTTTGTACACAGCTCAAAACATAATCAAGATTCTGATAATCTGCTGTGCTGCAACCCCAAGAGACCATAAGAGGGAAAAGATGAATAAGGCATTGCTTCTCTGTTTGATCACATTTTCAACAAAACAGCAAAATCCAGTACTGTTTAGCAGCTTCTAATTTTTAACAATTTATACTTGTAATAGAAAGAGAAAATTATTTCCAAGACCTTTTTTTTTACTATTGTAAGCAAATTCTGCATTTCTAACCAGCTACATGGAAATAACATTTAAACAAGGAGCAGTCAAAAAGGTATAAAATAGCAGTGATTGAGATCACTGTTGCAGTGAGGAGGGCAAGGGAAAAATATTTTTCAAACGTTATGATGGTCCTCTCCTTGTACCCCTGCCCCCCTATTCCAGAGATAAACCTCTTATAGGCCAATTATAAATACACTAGACAGATACAAGCCTGGTTAAGACAAAAGCCTTTACGGGATGGATGGGCATTATCTGCTTTCAACTACCCAAATAATGATTGCAAAGAACTGCTGACTTAGAAACTGAACTCTGATGACCTTCTAGTCTAGCCACTCACTCCCTATGGAAGTTTCTCCTGTAACATACCTAAACCACTCCAGTGAGAGAACTGCGTTAACTTCCTTCCAGGCGACCCATCCTAACCTGCTATAGCTTTGAAGTTCAGGTCAAGCTCACGAAAACCGGGCACTGAAAATATTACAACTATAGAGCTACTTCATTTCACAGACAGGGTCTTGAGATGAACTGCCAGAGGACAAACAAGGAAGAGACAGACTTCTGAAGCTCCACGATTCCCAATTAGCTGCCTATCTGTGAGACCTAGCAATTCTACCACAAGCAAAAGGTGGTTCTCTGAAGATGCTTGGTCTCAGCCAACAAGTATGCCAAGGGTCAAGAAAAGTGAGGACTTCCATCAACTCTAAGGGCTCTGAAGAGGGGCTCAGCCTGGTGTTTGAGCCTGAATTTCAATGGGAAAAAAAGATCCCGACCCCTTTTCTTTTATCTTGCTTAGTCTACTCAATACCCAATTACCTGACTAGCACCTAAAATTTGTGGAGCCCAATCCTAGACCAAAAGGGTACGTGAAACCTGAAGCAAGGCAGGCCTCTCCCTCGATCATCAGTTTTTCCTCTGTGGAGGGAAGACCCACTAGGTGATTTTCCCACACTGAGAGATGACTAACTGGGGAAGTTTGTGCAGTGGAACTGGCTTTACTGCCTGCTGCCTTGACAATGAAGATGATAGGATGTTAACCAGAATTACTGTGATCATTTTGCAATATATACAAACATAAAATCATTACACTGTACACCTAAAACTAATAAAATGTTAAAAGTCAATTATACGTCTATAAAAAGAAAACGGCCTCACATTTAAATTCTCACATGAATTTTCTCTTTTTTTTCTAAGATTTTATTTATTTATTTGAGAGAGTGAGAGATAGTGAGAGAGAGCATGAGCAGGGGGGAGAGGGAGAAGCAGACTCCCCACTGAGGGAGCCCAACATGGGGCTCCATCCCAGGACCCTGGGATCATGACCTGAGCCAAAGGCAGATGCTTAACCTACTGAGCCACCCAGGCACCCCTCACATGACTTTTCTAATGCAAATTTTACCTCCAATATCTGAAACACTAAGAAAACTGGGCTTTACCAACCAGTTATGGTG
The DNA here is from genome assembly GCF_023065955.2 of Ursus arctos. NCBI lineage: Eukaryota > Metazoa > Chordata > Mammalia > Carnivora > Ursidae > Ursus > Ursus arctos. The sequence continues at coordinate 53,109,401 of NW_026623100.1, read as the reverse complement.
CCCATGTCTTATTCATCTTTGTACCCCCAACGTCTAGAGCAGTGCCAAACATACAGCAGGTAGTTGGCAAACATTACTGAACTAGGGAAAGGACTGAAATGTGTTCGAATACTAACCTTCAAAAGCATTTCTTCATGTTGGAGATTATCACAATCAGAGGGTTCTCTGCAGTTTTTCCAAGTCCACAGTAAGGTTTCTGTACCCAACGATTTGCAGAAGGCAAACCTAAAGAGAGTCCCAACCTAAGGAGTTCAAAAATAGAAGAAACACACGTGAGGTAAAACAACACATTCTTTGGCATTTGTTCACTTGATCTATGTGCAATAGATCTTTTATTATTTATATATTTGGAACATTGCTCCAATAGCATCTATTCAACAGAAGCTCAATTTCTTACTGAAGCTCCACGAGGACCGCTGAGGAAGCTGGGTAAAATTTACCTCTCATTTTGGATGCTTTTTAAGCCAAGTTGCAACAGCATGGCTTAAAAAACAAGGGGATTCTTTATGCAGATGACTTGAAAGTAAGATGTAGAAAATATAATGATGGCTTCTCAGGGATCATTTAGCCACCCCTAAGGAGGTATATCAGAAATACCTCAAAAGAGTGTGTGTGAGCGGGCCTCAGAGATTCTTTTCAAAAAAACTCTATGCCTATAGGTGGTGTTAGACCACATCTCCAACGCCTTCCTAGTGCTAACAACAACACCTATTTTTAATGTGATCTTTTCAAACTGAGATATGAGATCACTCCCCTGTCTAGGGTCCAGGGAGAGAGATGCCAAGGATGCAACCCTTGAGGACAACTGAGCTGAGATCCCGTTGGCTCACTGCCTGCTCTGCCCACTCTGTGGGACTGCACCAACGTCAGCAACTTCCGCCAGTTCACAGGGAAGGCCCCCACACTAAGCCCACCCTGGGACGCCTGGCCTGTCATCACCACAGAGCAGGTGGCCTTCAGAGACTTTGACTTTGGAGCAGGGGCACTGCTTGCCCTCTCCCCCCACCCTGCCCTGAGTTCTTAGTAGTTTTTTAAAAGGCCTGTAGGGCTTGTCCCAGCCAGGTAAAAATAAATAAATAAAATTCTGTAGGGTTTCTCACCAGCATGAGCTCAGCACGGGGATCCTAAGGGATGGAGGATTACTAAAGTTTCCCACCTTCTTTACATTCACTGCATTTCTCTTCTGTGTAATTTCTCTTGGGTGTAATATGGTTCAAACGGCTTCAGATGGCTTTTCCACACAGATTATATGCATAGGGTTTCTCTCCAGGTTGAGTAGATGGCTGCTGATTAAGGGATATGTGGTAACCGAAAGCTTTCTCACCTTCATTGCACTCAAAGGGATTCTCCCCCATAGAAAATGTGCCTTTTCCTGACCAGAGATGGTTTTTCCCAAATTTCATTCTGCTTTGCAGTGGTCTCTTTGGTTCTAAGTTGAGACTTCTGGTCTCCACAGATGTCCTGGAGAAATCAATCCTGCGTCCTCAGCTCTTCCTGCCCCTCCAGGGTGAGCAGGTTTGGCGTTTAAGAAAGGAGATCCCACTGAGGCCAAGTTCTGAAGATCTCCAGCGTCCCGTCTTTGTACAGGATTTTCCGAGCAGGTCCAGCAATGCCCACTCCTCCTCGTGGATAAGTCCACAACCACTTCTCGAAAGTCCCCGTGTCCTTTGACCAGGTGGTCATCGACCCTGGCGCCATGGCTTCCCGCTCCACGTTCCCCTCCTAAAAATCGGTGGGGTCTTGTGCAGACACGGTGATAAAGAGTTGCAAAGTGTCTCCTTTTTACGAGATAAAGACAGCAGGTGTCACCATTTAAGTGGTGGTGGTGCTGGAAGTCCCCGCCAGGCGAGAAAAGCCAGAGCTGCTCACGGGTGCAGGACAGTCTCCGTGCGGCCGGCAGCCCTGGCGGGCGAGTTTCCACTTCCTTCCGGTCCGGGGGCGGGGGCGGAGCCACGGAGCAGGGCGGGTTCCCAGCGCCGACGCCACAAACTGTTCAGCCCATACCAAGGCTCAAAGTCCTTTTGCATAGCCATTGCCTTCCCTTCTGGCCTCTTCTCATTCCACGCACCCGCCTCTGCCCTTCGCTCCGCGCGCCACTTGCCAGCTTCACCTCAGCCACGCTGAGCCTCGGTTTTCACAAACTTGGAATAGTAACGCTCTCACATCCAGGCAAATAGACAGCACGTTCCCCCTCGAGGACCTCCTCCAACAATTGATAACGAGGCATTAAATTGGTCAACCAGCTCACTTCTAAAACAAACAAAAGGCATTATTCTTCGAATCTGCTGAGGACAGATGGATAGAGCATGTTCAAAATAGAACAGAATAGGAGAATAGGCTGTAATAGGAACCTAGGAGACCTCGTTTTTTTCCCTTCCACGTGCAAGTAGAGGTTCGTCATTAAGGGTCTATAGAACATAAGGATTTATCCCATAAGTATTGGGTGACACTGACCTCTGTGAGGAGGCAACGTAAATATAACCCTGTTACATTTATGAGATCGATTACATGGTCATTGTCCTTTTTTTTTTTTTAAGATTTTATTTATTTATTTGACAGAGAGGGAGAGACAGCTAGCGAGAGAGGGAACACAAGCAGGGGGAGTGGGAGAGGAAGAAGCAGGCTCATAGGGGAGGAGCCTGATGTGGGGCTCGATCCCATAACGCTGGGATCATGCCCTGAGCCGAAGGCAGACGCTTAACCGCTGTGCCACCCAGGCGCCCCACATGGTCCTTGTCCTTTAAAATTCTAATTTACTCATAATCTATTTCAGCATCAGTTAAACTAAATTAACATGAGCCCTGGATAAGCCTCATGTATCTCACTATTACACAGAAGTTTCAAAATTTGGTGTGCTTGTTTTGTTATTGTTTGCTTGCTTAAATTGGGCTTCATTAAGGAAAATGTGCATATTAAACAATTTTTAAAGTTCTTTAGAGGTCAAACTTTATCACAATCAGCATTTACATCTCTTGAGAGCTAACCAAGCCTCCACGGACTCTTCAAATGGGAGCTGACTCCTGATATTGACAAGTATGCAAACCACCATGAAGATGAGGATGTCATGCCGGGTGGTTTTCCATTTTCTTGCTGTAACACACTTTTCCCCATTTTTATTTATAGTACTAAATGTCTCCTAATGTAAGATCAGGGCCAGAAGAATTGCGGAGCAAAGGGGAGGTAGTAGATTCTTGCCTACAGTATTTTTAGACAGCAGCAATTAATTTCCTTCATAGTTCTCATGCCCTACTGTGATTCAGTCAGAATATTGCTATTAGACTTATTGATCCAACGGGCATTCGATGATAACTGTGAAATGAAGAAAACAGATGTAACTTATTTTTCTGTTAACCTAAATGATACTTAGTAATTGTTTGAGTGAGACACATATTTTTAGGAATCTTTAAACTCTGTGATGTTAATCATTTGACCAAAAATTCTTAGGCCCTAGCAGGTAATCTCCAACTTTTTTTGCAGGGAAGAGAATGTGGCCAAAGTAGTTCTCCACATCTCTGAGTTGGGCAAATATGCCTACTCTAAATTGTTCACTCATTTTAAAGGTGACCTGTTCTTTACTACCTTTCCTTGACTTGAGAGCTAGGAATCAATAAGCATATGATTAGAAAACACTAAAGATATAGGTACTAGAGCTGAAATGATTGCTATCAGGGAATCCAAAAATAATCAAACTAATGTCATGGTTCTTTAATTCATATGCAATCTTTACTCACTGCTTTATGATTAAAATGCTCCTTTGAAACTAAATTTATTTTTGCCTCTTTGCAGGATGATCGATGATTGGGATTTTATTTGCAGTCTGCCAAAGTTATCCATTTACATACCACTGACCACCCTCTGCAATAGTGACACTTTTATTGATGAAGCTCAATTTTCTATTAAGAACTAGAAGTGAAATATTATGTGTATGTAAGTCAGTAAATAAAAGAAACAAGTGAGTTTGATGGAATAATCTAAAGCAAAAACAATATTTAAAAGATGAAGCAGGAAGATAGAGCATCCCTTTCTGACTCCGGTATGATGAAGCCAGCTCACATCTACCAAACAGCACAGGGAGTTCATAAAAACCTATCACATTTGCCTTTTGTACCCCCAAATGTATCCAAGTTAGTTCCCCCTTCCCTGTTTTACTTCCTCTTACTCTGAGCTAGCACCTCAGCTCCCCCAAGGTCCCTCACCCTTACACACACTCTTACACATCACCCACTTTTTTGACTCCATACCTCAGGCCTAATTTCCCACCAAATCCTTTTTATCAACTCTCCAGTGAGACTCACTGCTTGGACTCTTAGTAAATACGACTTTCATCTCTTCAGGGGCCTGGAGTATTGCCACAGGTAAAAGAGTTTTTCCCCTGCCCCAGAAAATACATAAGTCGAATAATCTCACCCTACTCCCTCAAGTTAGGAGGGGTTGATGGTTGATTATTTAAGCATGTAAGGGGACATAATTACGAAGATTGAGATGACACAAGAAAGAAGAAATATGAGCTTAGGAAAGGAAAAAAATAAGTTATCAACACATATTATTTGGTACTGATAAACCATAATGACAGGTCTAATTTTTACTGCAAACAGAAAGGACATTAAGAACATAGAGGAAATGCAAAAGCCCACAGATATTTAAACTCTTTTTTAACATTTTCTGGGTCTGTAATATATGTGGAAAAAGAGACATTACCTGATTAACACACCTGATTTTTTTATTCCGTAACTTCCCAGACCCTCTCCAGGCAAAATCATAAGGGGATTCTGAAAGTCCTACTTCTCTTTGTTCAATCGTATTTATTTTATATCTATTATATAGATTATAGCAATTATTGAATAAGTACAAAAGAATACTTACAACATATGCAGAATTTAAAATGAATACTCATGCTGTCACCTGATCCTAGCTCAAAAGATAAAACACTGCGATTGTGATGCTCCTGTGTGCTCCTACATGATCTCCCTCTCTGCTGTGTGCTTCACAACCTTGCTTCCAATAATTTTGTGTTTATTAATCCCATACTTCTCTTTGTGGTTATATCACATATGGCTGTAACTCAACAATGCAGCATTTAGTTTTGCATTATTTGAACTTCACACAAATGACATAATTCTTCTGAAAATTACCTATTTGCTTCAAAAGCCTGATTAATGCAAGTTGACCCATAGAGCTAGAATTCATTAATTCTCAGTCTTGCATTTTGTTCTACTGTATGAATACACCAATTTTCAGTTCGGTTGGAGTTTTGGGTTACTTAAAAATTCTGTGGTTTGAGATTAGCACAAGCATTTAAATTTACAAGATAATCTCAAATAGTTTTCCAAAGTGATTTTATCAACATACTCTATCTGTCAATTACTGTGAGATATGTGTCAAAATATTCTGCTATGATGGTAAATTTGACAAATTTTACTTGTAGTTTTTGGGTGTGTGTGTGTGTGTGTGTGTGTGTGTGGCCTTGTCACTAAGTTCATAGAAGTTTTGAACTATTATAACTTCCTAGGGATTTGAAACTCATTGGTAAGTAGTAATTCTTTATGTCTCTAGTAGCATATTATTTGAACTTCATGTCTTAAACTTTATTTTTAGTATTAGCCTCCTAGATCATTTTTTCAACCTTTTACTTCCAACTTTTCGTGACCTTATGTTTCAGGTGTTTATCTTGTAAACAGCCTGTATCTAGATGTTTTTATATAATCTGAAATATTTTGTTTTTAACTGGAAATTTTAATCAATGTACAATTATTATTATTTCCTCCTTTCTAATCCTTATTCCTTTATTTTTAAAATATTTTAATATGCTTTTTATTTGTGCCTTCCCTTTTTTCTTTTACCTTCTTTGATTTTGCCAAATATTTTTCTTGTTTTCAATTTTATTCTTTGATTATTTCTATTATGTCTTGGTTTTCTGTTTCATTGATTTTTTTTGCTCTGGTCTGTTATTTCCTTCCTCCTACTTTTTTTAGATTAATATTATTATTCTTTTGTTAATATCTTAAGTTGTATACTTAGCTCATTAATTTTCAACTTTTATTTTTCTCTAATACAAGAACTTAAGGCAAAAAAATTTTCTCAAAACATTACTTTTATTGCCTCTCACAAGTTTTACATGAAATATTCTTTTTTTTTTCAGTTCTGAGCACTTATTTTGGATTTTTCCTTGATTTTTGAGTAATTTAGAAAATTATTTTAATTTCCAAATACTAAGAAAATTATTTCTCTTTCTATTTTTAAGCTCTGACTTGATTGAACTGTGGTCAGAGGTTTTGGCCAGAACAATAACTTTGAAATTTAATGGAAACTTGCTTCATTGCCCAGTGTAATCAATTTTTAAAATGACCCATTTTATAAAAGCTTGAGAAGAATGTATACTCTCTGTTTGACACAGAATTCCATATATGCCCATTATCTTTTTAATTTAAATTCAATTAGCCAACATATAGTACATCATTAGCATCTGATGTAGTGTTCAATGATTCATTAGTTGCGTATAACACCCAGTGCTCATCACATCACATTCTGTCCGTAATGCCCATCCCCCGGTTACCCCATCCCCCCACCCACCTCCCTTTCCACAACCCTGTTTGTTTCCCGGAGTCAAGAGTCTCTCATGATTTGTCTCCCTCTCTGATTTCTTCCCATTCAGTTTTCCCACACTTCCCCTATGATCCTCTGCACTCATATATGTCCATTAAATCAAGTTTGCACCTGTCTGTTGTGAAAAGTTTACTTAATTTTTGGTCATGTTTTCCTACCAATGATAGGGAGACATGAAATCTCTCACTATGATCATGGTGAGTTTGTCAGTTCACATGTATTTTGAGACTGTTAGTTGCACATGTATTTAGAATTGTTATATTTTCCTAGTGAAGTCAAATTTTTCTCATTGTGTTGTGACTTCTTGTATGCATTAGGCTTTTTGCCTTAATTTTTTTTTTCTGGGGTGCCTGGGTGGCTAAGTCGGTTAGACATTTGCCTTCAGCTTGGGTAATGATCCTAGGGTCCTGGGATTGAGCCCCATGTCCAACTCTCCACTCAGCGAGGATCCTGCTTCTCCCTCTCCCACTGCCTGCTGCTCCACCCGCTTGTGCTCTCTCGCTCTCTCTCTGTGTCAAATAAATAAAATATTTAAAAATAAATAAATAAAATCTTTTTTTTCTGATATTAATATAATACACTAGGTTTCCCTCACTAGGAATTTCCTAATAAACCTTTCTCTACCCTTTCACTTTCAACTGTTATGTGTCCTTACAGTTTAGATGCATCTTTTGTAAATGACATTTATCTAAATGATTAATCAATTTGCAATCTCTGTCATTCAACTGCTGAGTTAAGTTCATTTACATTTATTATAATTATTGACATAGTTGAAACGATTTCTAATCTATTTCTTTTTCTGTTTGTCTCACTTATTTCTCTTTGTTTCCTGTTTTCCTGCTTTTTTATTAAGTTTTTGTTTCATTTTTTTCATTAATGCACTTTTTCCCCATATACTGGTTTGAAATTTATACTCTTTCTATTCATTTAATGGTTACCTTTAACATTTTACCATGCTTGCTTTACTTAACAAAGTCTAACATTAAACCATTCCTGAACTTTAAAACAGAGTAGTATTGATCATCTCCTCCTTTCCCAATTTATGTACTATTAGACACTACCATCAATATTTCATTCAGGCAGTGTTTATCTGGACTGTTCAACAGTTTTTTTTTTTTTCTTTTGTTTTTGTGATTGTTTTCGCATTGTCTTAAAAAATGGTCTTTAGATTTTGGAAGTTTCATGAGAACAGATTCTTGGGTTTTTTAAATCTTCAAATGTCTTTTTTAGCATATATTTTACATCATTTACCTCATTTTTAACTATAAAAATATTTACATCATTTTTAATTGCTTTCAATAGAAGTATTATTTAGGGAAGCTGGTTAATTTCTGCAGAAAATAGAAGAGTAACTCACAAAAATCTTTTAAATATTTGTAAAATAGGACCTAAAGAAGTGAATTGGGAAGAATAGCCTTTTTATAGTAATAATTGCCATCTTTCATATAAAAAGATAATCCACCATTGGTTGAGCCTGTGTTTTTAATTAGACTGATTTGTAAAGCTCTAGCCTTATTGCATGCTCTGTTTCCCAGGTGGCCATTGGCACACATTCCTGGTTTGGCAGAGGAAAATTACACCCTGGCCTTGAAACAGAGCCTGGGTAACCAGCCCATCTGAACACTATAGACATGGCCTGGGCTTCCTTAGCAGCATATACTGACCAACTAAGCCATCCCACTATGCTGACCACCCTCCTAGATTATTCCCAGCGAAGGAAAAAAGCTGATTTTTATCCTTAACTTCAACTAAATTAATGATGCACACATAGAAATATAGCTGATAAATGTAGATAGAAGGACTAAACCAGAAAAACACCATTTCTGTCATCAATGTAATAGCTGACCCAAACAAGGATCATTATTGGATGCCAAAATCACCAAAATTCACAGTCTCTCATATCCCTCTATTAATTACATATTAAATGCAAAGAGGAAACTACATTTTATATGGAGAGCTCTCACATTAAAAACCTTAATTAAATGTACAAACTTAACATCACCAGTTGTGGGACAACCTTATGTCAGTTGATGCAATAAGAAACACTGACAGGACTCCTGGGTGGCTCAGTCAGTTACGTCTTCCTTTGGCTCAGGTCATGACCCCAGTGTCCTGGGATGGAGCCCCACGTCAGGCTCCCTGCTCATTGGGGGGTCTGCTTATCCCTCTCTCTCTGCCCCTTCCCCCCACTCATGCTCATGCTCTCTCTCTCTCTCTGTCTCAGATAAATAAATTAAAAATATTTTTAAAAAATAAGAAATACCAACATTATTTGTGTCATATCTTGCCAGAAACATTTAGCGAGATCCTAATCATGAAGGGAAAAAAATTTTTTTTGAGGAAAAACTTTTTAATTTCAGAATATAGGACATTCTACAAAACAACAGGCCAATGCTCTTCAAGAAAAAATCAATGTCATTAAAAACAAACAAGAGAAAAGCAGGCAGAATGTTCCAGATTAAGAAATTAAAGTCACATAACAACCAAATATAATGGAAGAACTTTGACTAGATCTTGGATTCTTAAAACATATTTCCTCAACTGAATATGGACAGTACACTAGGCAATATTATTGAATTAACATTATAGGTGTGTGATTAGCTTTGTAGTTAAGCAAGAGAACATCCTTGTTCTTAGGATTTACAAGCTGAAGTAGTTAATGGTAAAGTGTCACGATGATTGAAACTTACAATAAGATAGAGGGAGAGAGAGATTAGGGGAGCACAGAGAGAAAGAAAGCAAAGGTGGCAAATGTTTACAGTTAAATGAGGGATATATAAGTGTCCATTTTCTTAAATTACAAAGTTTCTCAAAATAAAAAATTGGGGAAATAATGCAGATGATCTATTCTTTTCCCTTACTTCACTAAACAAGAAATCTAATGCTGAAATGGAGCCTAAGAGATTTAGGTAGATAGAATACATTTCAGAGTGAAAACTGATAAACAGTGAAACAAATGTCTAAAGTTATGGCATCTTCTTATGGACTTAAAACTTAGACTGTGTGATTGTCTAGGATGACTTGATGTTACAATCACTCAAGCTAAATGTCTGGTTGAAAGCTAACACCTCAATATTCCCTCCTGCTTAGGAATTTCTGGTCATTAATTTACATTAAGGACATTTATAATCTTATAATTAAGAATTCAAAAGAATAATACAACAGAACAATGTATTATTGAGGTCTTTGAAACTACACTGAGGCTTCAAAATGTGGGTCAGTACACTGATGCAATAGATTCCCAGTACTTAAATTATATTAATATTCAGTATCTCCAGAATAGTTTAAAATAGAATCCAATTCTAACACCAATGGATTAGGGGAAATAAAAATTTTCCCCAAGCCTAAAATCAATTTCCAGCCAATCTGTACTGTTGAACCATTTTATGCTAAAGACATTATTAGCTAAGAATGTGTGTTTTAGGGGCACCTGGCTGGCACAGTCGGTAGAACACGTGACTCTTGATGTTGGAGTCATAAGTTTGAGCCCCACACTGGGAGTAGAGATTACTTACAAAAAAAGAAAAAAATTAAAAAAAAAAAAGAATGTGCATTTTTGTTTATATATTGTGCCCTCTTGGAAGAACTTGAGAATGTTAAGGTTGATTACAGATTAATTTTTAGCCTAAATATTGGCAATATGTTAGGGACAATAAAAGCTACTGGGGCAAATATATATTTTATAATACGATATTGTGAAAAAGTAAAAAGATTACAACATAAATTAAGAAATATAATGCAAATTTAAATGAGTGTCGATTTTAATTCTATAAATTCTTTCTTATTTGCATTAAATACCAAAGTTAATAAATCATTCTTATAACTACACAAAATGGCTGCACTGGTTAAAACAGCTAATGCTTTAAGTAAATTATCTACAAAAAAGCATACAAATAGGGCATACAGCTTGAAAATATGAAAATGTTAAACAAGTAATCTTGCCTAAATATTGAGTTGTTTACATAGTAAAGAAAATAATTATGGGGCACCCGGATGGCTCAGTATATTAAGTGTCTGACTCTTGATTTTAGCTCAGGTCATGATCTCAGGGTTGTGAGATAGAGCCCCGTGTCAGGCTCCATTCTGGGCATGGAGCCTGCTTAAGAGTCTCTCTCTCCCTCTCCTTCTGCCCCTCCCCCCCCCAAAAAAAGAAAGAAAGAAAGCAATTACTTTACCAGGTGACAATTCTTAAATAATCTATGGAGACATTTACTCAAGACTCAAAAAGAGCAATGTCTCCAGAAAATGCCCAAATCACCTAAAGAACTTTTGATTTTTGTTTTTAAAGATTCTCAGGATTGAAGATTTGTCTTGTTAATTAACACTTTTATCATCAAGAGCTTCTTCCTTCTGTTACCACAAGCTACCCCTTGTTATGTTTAATACTATTTTTCTTATTTAAACTAAGCTGGTCAAAGGTATGTGCTCATATAGTACAATCAATTCCAAGTTATTTCAACTTGCTCTAAAAGGACTCATCTTTGATGCTGCTTTCTTGCTTCTCTGTATCTCTCTTGCAATGGAATGACTGACTGGAAGGGCTGGAAGGGACTTTTAGACCATACTGTTCAGTGGTTTTCAATATGGGCGCTGCGAAGTCATCATGATTTTCACAGATATATCTTCTCTATCTCCCAACCAGCAACCCGGACTTTCCCAGAAAGCTGACATTTATAGTAAAAGCTTGAGGTCTGCATTTGAGGCTCATGTACTTGGTTATTCACTTTTATTTAGTTCTTTTCAATGTATTTTTTTTCTTTTACTCTGTGGACCATGCCAAATTTCTGAAAAAGCCATCAAATTTAAAGACTGTAAAATTAGATATATGCATAGTCCAAAAAAAATTTATAGTTTTCAAGTGAAGTGCTGACCAAAAAGTAATTACAGTAAAATTTATTTGTAATTTATGTCCCAGATGTTGTACTCTGGTTATTTAGAATGTCTTAAGTAAAAAAGAACAAGAATAAAGAGAAAGAGTATCAAAAACAAGAATCTTGTAGCTATGTTGCTTATAAGAAAGATTTCACAACAGTAGTAATTCATTTTTTAAATATAAAAAATCTAATTGCTTTTATTTCATCTTAATTAATCTTGAATAGTCACAAAGCTCAAAAATCAAACAAAGTATGAAAATGTCCACAGTGACAGCATCCCTCCCAGCCTGGTCCTCTGTCCATCATGCCCCCTCCCTTCCTCCACTTCAAACAGGGTAACTATCATTGTTGTGTTTGTCCTTCCAAAACAAATTTATACTTAAAAACATCAAATACAATATGTATTTACCTATCCTCCTCCATTTTGCATGAATGTAAATATTCTACACATGCTGCTCAGAAACTTGTTTTTTTCACTTAATATACCTTGGAATATTTATTGAACCTGGTACCTTTTAGGTGCCTGGAACCCTTACAGGAAGCTATAAGAGAATTACACAAATATTCTAATTCTCATCACAGTATTCTCCTAGAAGTTTTTATAAACTGTGCTGTCAATAATTGGACCACATTTCTTCATATGAATAATGTTATAATCGGGGGATTGCTTCCATGACAACAACCAAATCAAATAAATTGTTATTATGACCAAAATATATTACTAAGTCAAAGATAGAACAGGAACCTTTAAATTAATATTAAATAGTTAACAGAATTATTTCTCAAATACAATAACCACACACATATAAGTACAAATTTCCAAATGATTATATAAGCAAACACACTTCTAACATAAAATTTACCTATCTAAAAATATGTTCACTACAAACACATTTGATGATATTTTTCTTGTCTTCTTAGAATTTTTAAGGTTTTTTGGGGTTTTTTTTCATGATTCTGATGCTCAAATTCTCCTTTTTTGCCAAGACACACGCTTTTTTCCCCCTCGGTAAATATCAGTAACTACGCAGAAGAATTCAAAATCATTTCACTGATACCGTTCTTTTGAAAAATAATCATTGAAACATATATATATATATGAAGTCTTTTCAGTGAGGGTTGCAGTTTTAAGAGTTTATTTTAAAATTCCCTAAATTTATCCTTTTGTTCTTATCTTTATCTTCTAAATAATATCAATGAGAGCTTTAAAGCGAAAAAGGAGTCGCATGAGAGTCTTCTGGGCAGAGGATGTGGAAGCTGTGAGGCCAGGCTCATGATCACTTGCTTTGGCCAAGGATAAAGGGAGCAGAACAAGCGGAAGGGGAGCTTGCTCTTCATTCTGGAAGGTGTCTCTCTCTCTCTCTCCCTTTTTTTTTAACTGCCTAAATCACTGTTTAGCATCTTGACCTAGGAGGAAACCCTCAAATAAATGAACAAATATAGATGAGCAATTAAGAAAACCCTTTGGCGAAATGGAATCAATGAAGTTGTAACCGGCAGGAATAGCCTGTTTTAAATCTGATTCTTGGGCACAAAATACTTATGGGTCTTAATTCTTTTTTGTCATTTGTTTTTAAAAACCCCAAATCCAATCTCTAATCTAAAGACGCAAAAACATTAATTTTCACTCAAGAATAACTATATTGATTTAATGATTTTAAATGTTGCATGAGGTGATTGTTGGTGCTGTGTAGATGTTCACCATAACAGGTGTCTTAAAAACATTTTTTCTTTTGAGTACTCGCATCTCCCTTTCTGGTCCTCTTTACACAACAGCCCTAACCCTGCTTCCCAAAAGGCTGATCTTCACACTGCTTCTGGCCCTCCCCAGCTCTTTACTCAGGACCACTCTCTCCCTGAAAGTTAAGGACCTCCAAAATGGCGAGCCCATTCCCCAACATCCAATCACATTCCCCCTTCTCCTGGGAAAGCTCAAGATTTGGGGTGATGAGTACTGCCTAGGGAACTCAGAGCTGTCATAAATGCAGAACGTGAAGCAAGTAGATGAGTTAAAAGGAAGAATGTCAATAGGATTACACTTGTATTATTACAATTACATGCTACCACTGATTATAAAACACACCAGTGAATTTGGTTGCAAGGTTGAGTTCCTCACACAAAAGTTGAATGGGTGTCACTGGCCATGATCCTGGCAGTGAACCTGAGCTCCTGGCACTTCATACTTATTGGGACAACACAAAAGCATGCTCCTCAATATAACAGTTCTTCAGGTAAGTGTTGAGTGTTGTTTCTAGATGTATAGCCTTAAGTGTGATCCTCAGCCCCCTCAAAGATTTTAATACATTTTATATATCTGTGGTCTGTGTTCTGGTAAACCATCCCAGGTAAATTCTGTTGTTTGCAACTAAAACTTCTAATTAATAAACTCTACTTCATAGAGTTCTGAGGCTCCAATGAGATACTGAACATTAATTAATATAGGTTGGTATTACAATAAATTGTTAAACTTGTGTTCAAAAGAAAAGATTGCATTGAATTCTGTTAAACACAGTTGACGCTGTAGTTTATTTTACTTTTATTGTATAGCCTCTCTGAATAGCACCTTATATAATTTGGGCCATTCGGGCATGGTGAACAGTAGATAAATATACATTATAGTATTGGTTTTACTATGAAAATCCTTTCTTAAAATATATTTAAAACCCTTCATTAAAGCAAATTTTTATTCAAAGTAATTTTCAGTATGGATTTATTTGCACTCAGCAATCCTTACAGTGTTACCCATCTGAGTCTCTGAGACACAAGATGGTAAGGGCTTTATGGACAGGCACCATGCATCATTCATTATTGTACCAGAACTGGGTCTGACATATGATAGATATTCAATAAATGTTCATTCAAATAAGCTAAATTATAACCAGAAGGGCAATAACCTGAACACTGTATCAATTTCATTCGCCTTTAGTAGAGGCATTCCATGTATGTGTGGAAAAGTTTGCACTAGTCAGTTGGTGTTTTACTCTATTTCCTTGTAGACATTTTTTAAATTCCAAATTGATGTGTAACCTCTCTAATTCTATGTAATATATAAGCAATAGATAAAATAGCTGTATTATTTTACTGAAAAAAATTATTTTACGCCAAAAAAAAGCCTTAAATTCATCTCTCTCCCTTAGGGCTAATTAAGAGGTAATTATGTGTATGCGTGTAAAATGTGCAGCAACTAAAACGCAAGGTCTTTATGTGTGAACCATACTGTTTGTACCTACCTGGACAGACCAACAAGAAGCAGAAATGCCCTAGGGACCATCACTGAGAAATCAAGTTTATTTCTTCTGGGTTGTTCCATGTTCATCAAGTAACAAAGCTGACAAAGTAGGAGGCGAGAAAGGAATGCTGATTCACCTGTGAAATGACCATCCCTTACATAATAATTTTGTTCCAAAGGCCCTTCTGAACAAATTTAACAGAAGTGCATTTGGATGAAACTCTAACTAGATGCTCCCTGATGATCTCAACCATGAAACCACCAAGTCATTCAGTTGGAATGTATTATGATTCTCTCTTCCTTGATGCTCTCATTTCATTATGGAAACTGATGCAAAAGTAATGAGCCATCCTACATAGATCTTGGTTAAATGCCTTACTTTAAAGGCTATTTGATCTGATCATAAAGAAGAAAGCTTAACTTTATTTCAAACTTTTACCTTTGCAAGTTTTTTTTTCCAAGCAGAATTACAGTTCCTAGCTTGCATCTAGTATATGTAAATACTTACTATCTTTAATGGCTCAAATAACAGAAGACTTCTGGTGTTTACTTCCATAAGGTAGCCAGAAGGATGTAGAATATTTCGGACTAAACTCATCAAAGAATGGAATACTTTATATAGGAGTACAGATTAAAGATTAGTAACTTTCCCTTTGAAAAGATAAAGGCTAAAAGGAGGCTTGTTTGAAATGAATAAAATCATGTAAGTGAACATAGATCAGGTTTTCAAATGTGACAATACTAACTGCTGTAAACTCAATGCGTCCCCCCAAAATTCACTTGTTGAAACCCAACACCCATTGTAATGGTATTTGGGGGTGAGACTCTTGGGAGGTGATTAAGTCATGAAGGTGAAGCCCTCGTGAGTGGGACTAGTCTCTTATAGAAGAGACCCGAAAGCTCCTTGTTCCTCCCTTTGGCCATGTGAGGAAACAGGGAGAAGACCGTCATCTGTAAAGCAGGAAACAGGCCCTTATCAGACACTGAATCTGCCAGCACCTTGATCTTGGACTTTCCAGCCTCCAAAAACAGGTGGAAATAAGTTTCTATTCTTTATAAACCACCCAGTCTATGATATTCTGTTATAGCAGCCCAAAATGACTAAGATACAGCTCTAGTGTCTTTTCCTTATAAACTCAAAATTTTAAGGACAAATAGAGGGATACATAACTTTAACATAGTTGAGAGATGAGCAAAAGTCTCTGGTGAGAATCCCTTCCTTAATAGTCACTCCTTCACCTATTCTACTAAAAATTGATTGGAGTTGGCAGGCTTCTTTTTAAAACCAGAAGCAGTCCCAGGAAAGGATCCCAAACCACTAAACCTTCTCACAATAGTGCAAACTACCATATTTCCTTTATTCTAAACATTTATCATTTCTACATACTTTAGTAAGTAATATCTCCTCCAATAACCAGATACTTCAACTGCCATCCCTAGCAGCTAAATAGAATCAAGCACCAAACGCTTCCTTCCCATTGCTCATAACTGAAATACAGGCTCCCACGGTACCTTTGACTGGTGAAGCACAGGTGTATCCTAAGGTGCTAGGGAGGCTGGTGGGAATTTCAGTTCTGACCTCTGTAGCAGTAAGGTTATCCTCATAACTTGGGGATTTCCCCAAATATAAAAAAACTACGCAAAAGATGATAGGTAAGCAAAAATATGACAAACATCCTATAAAGAGTGATAGGGTAGGACTCACTGTCCTCATTGTTCAGAGAGATTATGTGTAGTAACTAAGATCACCATCAGGATATGGCAGACTTCCCAGGACACTCTTTTCCTGATTGAATGTCAAAGTATCCCAAATTAATACTTCTAAAATAATATCCACACACTAGATGACCAATGGACAGATTCTAACAGGTATAGCCAAACTGTGTTCAGATCCAATAACTATGCTTTGCCAAAGGCAGAGAAAACTATGTCTGAGGATGCTTTCACAATTACACATGACATCATCAAGACATCTCAGGCTTGACAAAAGCCTTTGAAACAGGGAGTCTAAGGAGTTGGATAAAGGAAGTTGAACCACAATCCTTCCGATGTTTCAGAAAGCTTGCAGCATATTTGATCATTGTGGAGAACCAGAACCTTGGTATCCACATATCTGGAACTTTATGGGCTGTACTTAAAGCATGAGTTGCAAATGGGCAAGAATGCTGTGTTCTCACCATACCAGTGGGTATTGGCTACAATTGTGCCTTGGCACAATTGAAAAAAACAAAAAAAGAAAGCCTCTCTCCACTGTCATTTATTCTATTTCCCATCCTTTTTTCTCTATGTCCCAGTTTGCAGGTCTGTTTTTGCAAAACTATTTTTAAAACTGACAACAACAACAAAGCCATGCCAATGACTGATACGCCCAAACAGGATTTCCATACCGCTGCAGGCTTCGCTGATGCCCTGACACATACAGGACAGATCTATTGTGTATGAGCACTGAATCATAAGATCTCAGATGTAAAATAGTCCTCAAAACAATAGAAATCAGTTACATTCTGTCAGGTGAGTAAGGCTGAGAAAATATTAAAGTAGATTTGGGGTCTCTTCTATTCATCAAATGTGGCTACCATTGTTTTCTAAATGACTTAAATAGCAAACGCATCTTACATCCAGACCAGGGGCATAGAATACAAAATACAAGTTAAAATTTTTAAATCTATCTTTAATAAATATTGGTAAAACTAAGAAAGGGTATTTTGGGGCATATATTAAGGGGGCACAGTGACTTTAAAGAACTTTAACACTGAGGTTCTAAATGCAGATATATGAGTATCTAAGTCAAAATACTTCTTAATACCATAATGGAGAAAATTGGCCCATATTATTCAGAATAGCTGTTCTGTTCATCTATACGGGCTATGCTTTATTGCAGTACAATTATAATGAAACTAAACTGGGGTCTAGAAATCATCATTCAGATAACAATCTGCGACTATCAATGTCAAATCTCCTGCAAAAATTACTCCTTGTCTTACTGGCATGTGCATCTAAAAGTATAAAAACTGTGACGTGAGCAAGCACTAAAGATCCTAAGAAAGAAAAGCATCTGATTATCTGTGACTTAAGTGACTAGAGTTACCTAACAGTTTTCTAAAGCTATTAGGTTTTTCTTTTAAAATCTAATAGATTTAAAAAAAAAAAAACACGAAACTAATAGAATTAAAAATGTTTCATACCATTTTAAGAACTAAACTGGATTTGCATCAAATCATTGAATTTGGCCTCTTTATTCCAACTCCATGAAGAACCGTTCTAGGTTATACTAGAATATTAAATTTGTCACTGAGAAGTTAGTGTTCTCAGACATCACTCTGCATCTTGAAAAGTCTATTTCCTTTGTGCCCTCTAATTCTGTCATTTTTCACTCTACCCTAGATTTTCATTTCATTTTAGGCACACCACTCAGATGTGGCAAGGGTTTACTGAAAATTTTATGAAGTTCAAAATTGAAGTAACATAGTAGATGATAAGGGAAAGTGCTATCTCTTCTACCAATCGGTAATTTGGTTTTTTTGTTCGTTGTTCCCCAACAGAAATGGTGCTAGATGCCTGGGCAAAGTCCGTAAAATGTCTTTAAAATCCGTGAATGGAATTTATCAGTAACCCATGCAGCCTTTCCATGAGGCCTCAAATTCAAGATAGCACAAACTGAGGGTTTGCTATTACCTCCTTTCAATTCACTGGGAAAGAAGTAGATTGTAAATGTCTTGAGGTTAGAGAACCCTTTTTATTATCATTTTTTCTTTTAGTAAAAAAAAAAAAACAATCCCACACTTCACAAAGAATTCAAAGAGAGTGACTTGGGCTGGAGAAAGAGCATGGATTATGTCCATTATCACCAGCTTATAAAAATGGAATGACATGGAGAGCTAAGCCAACGATGAAAGGAATTCCCAGCCACCCCTGATTTTCTTCTTTCCAATAGAGTTTCTAATATTCTTACATTTCATTTTTGTGTCCTTATTTTACTTTTTGGTCATTAAATAAAAATATTGGGCTAAACCCCACTGGTAAACCACAGTCGAGGCTTTGTGCCACTCAAAGATTAAATAGAAAGACAATATCTTACTCATCATAGAAAAGAAAATAGTCTTTATCCTTATTTATTTCTATGGAAATATTGCTCGTGAGTTGTAAACATTTTTTAACCAATGAAAAACAAATAATTGAACTAAATGAAATTCAGAACACAAATAGCAGAAGAATATACAACTAAAGAGTTAACGGCAGTTATCTCTGGATGGAAAGAATATGTACTTTTACTCCCTTTTTATTAGTAGCAATTTCTAACTTTTCAGCAAAAGGCATATATTGCTTTTGTAAAAAGAATAAACAATAAAAGTCATGTTTAATTTAAAGAAACACACAGCCAGAACTTAGTCCACAAAAGAAGAGGCCTCTATTCTTCTATTCAATCCTATGGTCTTGCAGGATGATAAGGATTTAGGAGAGACTCTCCATAAATAATCAGCTGGAAGTAAATACCGTGCTGTGGTTATAGGCATAGGTTTTGAGGTCAGACAGACTTGTTTTGGAACTGTAGCTCTGCCTCTTACTCTGTGTGTTTAGCCAAGTTTCCTAAGAAACTTGACCTAAACAAGACCAAGAAGACCAAGAATATAGCAACATAATACAGGCTAAATAAATAATAACTTAATAGTAGTAACAATAATAACCACAACATTATCTAAAATTTATACTCCACACTGGGTATCAGACCCCATTCTAAGTGTATTCATGACTTACCTCATTGAATTCTAACAACTCCAGATGAAGTAGGTCATGCTATTTTCCCATTTTCTACTTGAGGCAACTGAGATACAGAGAGCCCCTAAGTACAAAGTCTTGACTTCCTTACCACCATGCTACACAATGTCTCTTAAGACTACCATTTTTGCTAGTGAATAATTACAATAATTTGTATTTATTGATTAGCTCATAAGAATTATTTGGATAATGTATATAGTATTTTTGAAGCCCAGAAGTTTAGAAATCTTCTGGCTCTAAATTTTATGTTAATTGAAACATACTTCAAAGACTATCAATGAGGGGTAATAAAACGGAAGTTTAATTGAAAAGTCTGAAGCTGTGATTGATCCCCTAGAGCATTTGTTATAAGGCTCTTCTTCCAAAAGCATTTGGGATTGGGGTTTGTCCTAATTAAGGAAACGAGCATCTTAGGAGCTATTCCATGGCCCCTCCATATGGCATGGCGGGAGACCAGCATTATTTTAGCCTTTCTCTCCTAAACGTTGTTTTCTTCTCTTTGGAGTCCCAGAATGCTTCTATGGCCTTAATGGTGATTCCTCTTACAAGAGACATAAGGAAAAAGACAGATAACAAGCCTTCCAGAAAAATCTGTTTTTCTTGAGGATATATGATAATGTTCCGTTGTCTTTAGAATTTTCACTTTCCCTTCCCTAAGAATAACCTCTCACGTAATATTCTAAATCATGATCCCTGAGATTTTTCACTCAAATTCTTGTGAAATATTAAGGAAAATGATCCTATCACATTAAGAAAAACCTAGTGAGATACTTTATACTTTGATACAGACTGCTAGTTTATTTTTCTTATTTTTTTTAAAGATTTTATTTATTTATTTATTTGACACAGAGAGAGCACAAGCAGGCGGAGCAGCAGAGGGAGAGGGAGAAGCAGGCTCACCAATGAGCAGGGAGCCCAATGCAGGGCTTGATTCCAGGACCCTGGGATCATGACCTGAGCTGAAGGCAGATGTTTAATTGACTGAGCCACCCAGACGTCCCAGAAAGCTAGTTTATTTTTCTTGAATTCTATGAGGACTACGGTCATCCTTCATATCAAGTGGGTGCATTTGTCTACTGCTTCTCCCTATGCAGAGGCTAATTTCAAGTTTTCTGGGAATATATATAATTTATTTACAAGAGCCTCAAGACTGCATCCACATCAGAGAGCAGTATAATAATGATGGCCACTTATGGCAAGAGGTTCTTTTATAAATTGCAGAGCATTAATGCTTTAATTTACTCTCTCAGAATCTAGATGGTGATTGAATTCATAAGCTTATTCTTTCCTCTGGGCAAGCTTCATGCTGATTTATAAGGTGTGGAACTTTTAGTCAGTTCTGTTCTTTAGGATGTTATTAATCAAAATCTAGAAGAAGATGGCTTTTAGACTGAGGCCAGAACTCCTGGATTCTAGCTGTAACTCTGCCACTTCCAAGGTCATTACCCTTGGATAAGTTTACATTTCTGAGCCTCAGTCTTCTCAACTGCAAAATAAAAAGCTTAAACAGATGATTTTCCATGGGCCATTTCCAGTTCCAAAATTCTAGGGTTTTTAAGAGATGTTTAGTTTTATGTACTGTAGTTCATAAAATGAGAAAATTGGAAAGATACCCTGACTCACCAAAGGCATGTAAACATTAAATTTTAAGTGTCCAGAACACAATAGTCACACATTAGCAGTAATGATTATTTACTTTTTCATGCGTATTTCCCTATGAACATTGCCTAGAATATATTTCCTGTGTATATAGAATATATTATTCAAATGTACACACATCAAAAATTGTATTTATGGTACATAAATTGTAAAGGGAAACTACTTCTAAGCCTCTGCTTTCACCAATATTTCCTTTTCAATTCATCAGGTACTCATTTATTCAGTAAACATTCAATAAGCATTTTTTGAGCACATACATGTCATGTAACATAAACAGACATTCCACTATTTATATTTAATTCTCCGGAAATCCTGAGGGATAAAAAACTGAATATTAAAGAAGTTACTTCTGGTTCAAATACAAAGAATTGATAAGTAGTGGAGCCAGAATTTGAACCCAAATTTGCTGGACTTGGGCCAAGTATTTTTGCTTGCCTTCCAGACCCATTTGTTCTCCATTCTTTTCCACCCTGCCCCCCATCCAGAATGCTGACCTGTATGTTCATATCAATGTGCCAATAGGACTGCCCAGAAAGAGATACTAAGGAAAATAGGGAGTAAGAACAGATGAGGACAAATTATGTTCTTGCCTCCTTCCCTGCAGGTTCACCAACAGCTGGCTGGGTCCCTTCACCAGAGCTCAGGGTTCCACTGAAGTTGGCCTACCCTACACAATTCTCCCTTCCAGGTTATGGTCACATTCCTTACGCTACTGGGTCTAGCGGTGGTAACAGGTCTGGGGTACTGTACTTCACTTCACTTATGATTTCCTACATTCTGCCCTTGCCTTGGGAAACAGTTCCTTTTTAAGCCCTCCTCAGATCATCCTAATTAGAATGAACTTTCTCTTTCTTGCTGCAACCCTGACTAATATAGTCACCAAATCTCTTTCTACCAAACCATGCCATTTCACAAGTTAGGATGCAACAACCAACTGATTAAATCAAATATTTGAGACCAGATATTTTCCAATGGTGTCAACAAAAGCTAGTATTTGAAAGACATTATCATTGTTCTGTTCCTGTATTTCTCTCAATTAAAACTGAAAATAAAATCAGCAAAGATATAGGATCCAAGAATGATCAAAATTCTGTAACTGCCTCAGTATGTTTTGCATCAGACTGATTCAAACAAACCAATCTAACCCATAGTGGTACTAAGTAACTGATCTGTAATCAGCTCCTGCCCTTAGAAGGATGCTATCCCTTCAACTACCCACACTTTGAGACAGGACCTAGGATTAAGTTTGAAAGAGAATTACAACATAGGAGGGATCATGTGACATCACAAAAGAAGCACACCAACTCTTTGTGTTGTTATTTATATTGCCTGGAGGTTGACATAAACTCTAATTTTTTTGTCTCCACTATCTGAACAAAAAGTATGGGAGGAATTTCTGCTGATTCTACCAAATGGGCAGAATTCTAGGACTACTGGTGTTCTTATATCCTAGCTGAGGACGATACCTACACACCAACCTCTTTGTTTGAGTCAATTAGATAATAAGCCATGAGCTTCAAGAATTTCTTGGCCTGAAACAAGCAAAGACTGATTAATCTAAATGTCGTTGCAATAATGGAAAAGACATGTTTAAGCATTGAAAAAGATGTCTCTAGACTGTGAATCCCTAAACTGGAGTCTATTGATCTGGGATTTTAATTCTTAGGTTTTGGGAGTCTTTGAAACTACTGGAATATGTGAAAAAGCTTGTGTGCATGCATGTGCTTTTCACTGATGAGAGATTCCATGGCATTAACTGGAGCCTCAAAAAGACCTAAGAATCAAAGTTAATAGAGAAAAATGGGCAATATGTCTGCTTCATTGACAAGACCAGATTATACAGATTAGTAGACAAGATTACTTAGATATAATTCTGGTTCCATATACTCATCAGGCAATCTTCTGATTTTTGCTTTAATTTCCCATGTAGAGTTTTGGAAAGATACGTATCTTAACTTCGATTATTGCTTTAGCTAAAAATCAGTTTCACAGATTTAAAACAGGTCCTTTATGTCCTTTCTCTCACGGTTTGAAGTTTCCTGAACTGGAGAACTGGACCCAGGAACAACGACAACCAAATAAATCTCTGATGCCTTTGAGATCTTTTCTTTTTTTGTTGTTGTTTTTTTGTTTTTTTTTTTTTTGCTTTGTTTTATTTATTTATTTATTTTATAATAATTTTTTATTATGTTATGTTAGTCACCATACAGTAGTATATCATTAGTTTTTGATGTAGTGTTCCATGATTCATTATTTGTATATAACACCCAGTGCACCATGCAATATGTGCCCTCCTTAATACCCATCACCGGCCTAACCCAGTCCCCCACCCAGCTCCCCTCTGAAGCCCTCAGTTTGTTTCCCAGAGTCCATAGTCTCTCATGGTTCATTCCCCCTTCTGTTTAGCTCCCCTTCATTCTTCCCTTCCTTCTCCTACTGATCTCCCTGCTATTTCTTATATTCCATAAATGAGTGAAACCATATGATAATTGTCTTTCTCTCCTTGACTTATTTCACTTAGCATAATCTCCTCCAGTCCCGTCCATGTTGCTGTAAATGTTAGGTAATCGTTCTTTCTGATGGCTGAGTAATATTCCATTGTATATATGGACCACGTCTTCTTAATCCAGTCATCTGTTGAAGGGCATCTCGGCTCCTTCCACAATTTAGCTATTGTGGACAATGCTGCTAGGAACATTGGGGTGCATATGGCCCTTCTTTTCACTACGTCTGTATCTTTGGGGTAAATACCCAGTAGTGCAATTGCTGGAGCACAGGGTAGCTCCATTTTTAACTTTTTAAGGGACCTCCACACTGTTTTCCAAAGTGGCTGTACCAACTTGCATTCCCACCACCAGTGTAAGAGGGATCCCCTTTCTCCACATCCTCTCCAACATTTGTTGTTTCTTGCCTTGTCAATTTTTGCCATTCTAACTGGCATAAGGTGGTATCTCAGTGTGGTTTTGATTTGAATTTCCCTGGTGGCTAATGATTTTGAACATTTTTTCATGTGCCTGTTAGCCATTTATATGTCTTCATTGGAAAAGTGTCTGTTCACATCTTCTGCCCATTTTATTTGATTATTTGTTTCTCGTGTATTGAGTTTGAGAAGTTCTTTGTAGATCTTGGATACCAGTCTTTTATCTATAGTGTCATTTGCAAATATCTTCTCCCATTCCGTGGGCTGCCTCTTAGTTTTTTTTTTTTTTGACTGTTTCCTTGGCTGTGCAGAAGCTTTTTATCTTGATGAAGACAAACAGCCCTTAAATTTGTGTGGAACCAGAAAAGGCCCCATATCACCAAGGAATTGTTGAAAAGGAAAAACAAAGCTGGGGGCATCACATTGCCGGATTTCAAGCTGTACGACAAAGCTGTGATCACAAAGACAGCATGGTACTGGCACAAAAACAGACACACAGACTAATGGAACAGAATACAGAACCCAGAAATGGACCCTCGGCTCTTTGGGCAACTAATCTTTGACAAAGCAGGAAAAACATCCAGTGGAAAAAAGACAGTCTCTTCAATAAATGGTGCTGGGAAAATTGAACAGCTATCTGCAAAAGAATGAAACTTGACCACTCTCTCACACCATACACAAAGATAAACTCCAAATGGATGAAAGACCTCGATGTGAGACAGGAATCCATCAAAATCATAGAGGAGAACATAGGTTGCAACCTCTTTGACATCGGCCACAGCAACTTTTTTCATGACATATCCCCAAAGGCAAGAGAAACAAAAGAAAAAATGAACTTTGAGATCTTTTCTAACCACCAGCCATAACCCCACAACCACATAGCCTTTTACTACCACAGGTTTAACCTGGAGTTTTAATATGCCAATACTGAATATCAGAAAAGCTCACATGTTCTAGTACTTTCCTTCCCTTATATGTTTATTACTTTTTTCTCATCAGGGAACCAGCAGTGAGTAATTTAATGACTGTAAAGTAATTTTTTTTCATTTGAAAAATAGATGTCCTGAGGATCTAATAAAGAATAACATTTGCTTAGAAGGAACAAGGTAGTAATTGTTCCTTTCTATCCAGATTGGTGGACTTCACTTTTTGTGCTATGGGGTAAGAGGTAATAATGTATTTGGTCAGCTTTGTCATCAAAAAGTTATTGATGTGATTTTTAAGAAGTTATATTTTTCTATTATTATGTTCACAAGAAGGAGTGCTCTCTTCAAAGGAAATATGCTAGAAAGTAATCCATTATGATGCTGTAATGAGTGTCCTTCACCAAATGCAGGATAAAGAATTAAAGCTGTAACTCCAATGTTCTTATTCATGCTGGAAAATATTTTGTGTCTCTAGTTCCCATCATGGAATGCTCAGCTATCTTTTAACACCACTATATCCAAAAGAGGCATTCTTAGTTCCCTCTGTAGCCCCCAAGTTTCTTTCAAACCCTCTCAAAATCATCACCCATGCCTTCCAAGGCACTGATCATTTAATGATCTCTATCATTCTTGAACTGCCTTTACCATTTGACACTAATCACTCCCTTCTTCAAAAACTCTATCTCCTTGGTCACTGTTCAACTGCTGAGAATATTTTCTCTTTTTTCTTGGTCTTCTCATACCTCTCCACTCCTCTCCATTACTGACCATTAAGTGCCTCAGCCCTCCTCTTAACTGCTGTGCTCTCCAAGGGCCCACCCTTGTTAATTTTCTCATTGAGAAATCTTACCCACCACTTCTACAGTGGCAACACCCAGATATGCATCTTCATGCTAGGCCATTCTGCTGAATATCTAGGTTCAGTACATCTAAATACCAGCCGGCATCCCTATATGGGTACTCCAGACTTACCTGCCTGAAATGGAATCCATTATCTCCTTGACCATCCCGCTAGCCAAACTAGTTCCCCCCTCTATGATCCTTCCTTAGCTTAATTTTGTCCCTGTTCACCCAGGCTTTCAAGTCAGAGGTGACTAACACTCAAAGACCTTGACACAAGTGATAACATTTGAGCTTCATCCTCATGAATAAACAGAAATGTAACAATTTGGGAGTGCCTGGGTGATTCAATTGGTTAAGTGTTTGACTCTTGATTTCAGCTCAGGTCATAATCACAGGGTTGTGAGATCAAGCCCTGTGCTGGGCTCTGCTCTGAGCATGGAGCCTGCTTAAGATTCTCTCTCTCCCCCTCTCCCTCTGCCTCTCCCACCTTGCTCACACATACACACACTCTCTCTCTAAAAATAAAAATAAATTTTTAAAAAAAATTTAAAAAAAAGAAATGTACCAATTTGGAAAGAGCACAGAAGAGCATTCCAAGAATGAGACAAGATTTTCAAAAAGTCATTGAGTTGGGCATTTTTCCTTATGTGTTCTTTCAAGTTCATAAAAAAAGGAAAGGACAAAGATAGGGGGAAATGTCATTGAGTCATAAACAGCATGATGTGTTTAGAGAATGATAAGAAACTATATTGGGCTGGATTATAGAGAGTAAAGTAGAAATTGGCAGGAGATGAAATAGAAGTAAACTGGGGTCAGATTGTAAAAGATCTTGTGTATCATGCTAAGGCTTTATACGTTATTCTATAAGCAATAGGAGGTCTCCCACAATCCTCAGAGAACAGACTTTTTTTAGCAACACCTTGTGGCCTTTACACTGGCTCTAATCTCTTCCAAATTCTCATCAGATCTATCCTGAGCCACTTTGGGGAAACTCATAACTCTCAGAAAAGCATTCAGTATTTGTTGCCCAAGGTTCACGGGGACTACAATAGCATAGTACTACCCTTACAATCTTCTTAATAAGGATATTGTAGTGAACATTTATTGTGTTAGAGAGCCATCATCCACTTCCCTATCTTTTGGAAACAGAAACTCAATTTTTGGGGTGTCTGGGTGGCTCAGTTAAGTGTCTGCCTTCAGCTCAGGTCATAATCTCCAGGTCCTGGGATGGAGCTCTGCATTGGGCTCCCTGCTCAGCAGGGAGTCTACTTCTCCCTCTGTGTGCTATCTATCTCTCTCAAATGAATAAATAAAATCTTTAAAAAATAAAACAAAGAAAGAAACTCAATTTTCCTTTGAGGACCACCTCTCTTCCACTGATGTCTGTGTGCTTTAAGCAGAGGTGACTCTGTCCAGCTCCTGCACACTTTCGGCCACCAACTGGGCTATTTCATCACTCTGACCAATGTAATGTTTCAAGGGTACCTATGACTCAATTAAAGTAAATGATAGTCAGGTCCAGATATTTTGTTCGTACTGTTTAGGGAGACGCTATCTTTTCTATGGAATCTGAATGTGGGAAGATGTTAAGAGTGTAACAACAGCAAACCAGCTTATCCCCACCAAGAACCTGAGAATAAAGACAACATGGAATAAAACATATGCAAGAGATATCCATAGCTGTGTTTTGAGTGCCATGGGGGATACAGTGTAGTAATTGCAGGCCCCTACCTTCACTGAGCTTAAAATATACCAGAGAAAACATAATAACTATAAGAGTAATACTCAAGAAAAAGAAAATTGGGAAACTGCCCTCTTCTAGTTACACTACAAGGAGTTAAGAAAATAAAACAGGAGCGTTCATCTCTTCTCTATTAAGACAAGCAGGAGAGTCTGCCAATCTGCCCAAACTTGAGGAAGGTGAGGTTGAAGAAGTATTAAATTAGGCATATAGGCTTTCTCTTGTCTCTCAATCTTCTTCTTTCTCCCCATCAACTCACATTCTCAAATATTAATGGGTAAAAATATTCCTGCCCCACACCCTGCCCTGGCTTTATTGTGAACTATCTTATAACCATGTTTTTCTGCAGAAAAGGAAGGGTGTTGGCATACTAATTTTAAAACAGATTGACAGGCAACAGAAAGTTAGACTGAGAAATGCTCACATGATCTGAGTGCAATCCAGGGATGGCAATGGAAGAAAGATGCTTAAGAAAACTGCAAAATCAGGAGACAGGATGACTGAGTCAGACTGAAGAATGGAGAAAGAACTTAAGGGAATTTGAGCAGACCAGAGCAAAAAAACACTAGTAAGTAAAACTATTCAGATATAGAGAAAGCACCTGGAGGAGATGCATTATTAATATACTTTTTATCATGCCGAGAGGAATCTAGAGTGGGATAAATATAAAATGGACGTTTCAAAGACAGTTGTTTTAAACTGAAACGAAGGAGTAGACCTGAGACCAAAGTACAGAGCTGAAGATCAGAGGATTGTAACTGCTTCATCCTGGAAAAGCCCAGCACTGTTTCTATCTGGCTCGTTCTGGATCTAGTAATGAGGCCATCTGCTTGTAATGTTTGCTCCGTGTGTGGCTTATGTCCAGAAATCTCCACGCCTTCCAGCAAAGTCATTTTTACACTGTACTTGACAGACAGAGCATGTGTTTGTGCTAAAAACACTGCAGGAAAGGGGTACTGGGAGGAATCAGAAAAGCCTTGACCTTGGAAGAAGACAGTCATGAGCTCTATGGAGGCACTATCAAAAAGCTAAGGGCAGTAGAATGCTGAGGAACCTACTAGAGGTAATTCCTTAGACTCTTATCACACCATGGTAGGCAAGAACATCTGTTTGCAGTTGCTTTGGGGGAAGACAAAGTATGGTGGCCTCATTCTTTGATTTTAAGTAAATTTATTTCTTTAATATTTAGCTAAAAGAAGTAAACCCAAAAAATTACTTTGAAAATCTTAGTGGGGACCCCATTGCCAACTTGATAAAGCCCAAATTACTCATCATGATCCTTTACAATCTGACCACAACTCACTTTGCCACCAACCCCATGTCAAGCCATTTAGTACCATACCTACTCACATTTTTGACAACCCACAAACATGGCATACCCTCCACTGCCTCCATACCATTGAAAGTGTAGTTTGCGCTACCCGAAATATAATTTTCACTCTTTTCCAAACAGAATATGATCATAATGAAAAAAATACTTCTATCCAGTTTGCTACTTCCAAATAATAGACGTTGTGATTAAATGACATTCATTATATTCCTTTTCTGCTCAGCATCTTTCAGCAACTATTTTCTAACATACCAAACCAGATGTCTTTTCTTGTCCATTTAAGACCTAACTGTTCTCCCACTTTTACCTCACAACCATGATTGATTTTAGTACTGCTTTCTTAATTAAGCAAATAGTTTTTGGTTACACACACACACACACACACACACACACACACACACACACACAGAGACACACACATACGTTTGCCCCCTGACTGTCTTGCATGGAGGGTGTTGGGCAGCAAGGATGGGAAGGGTCTAGCGAGTCTGGGGTGTGCATGAGGTCTAATAAGCAACCACTCCAATGTAGCTGACAGAGAAACTAGAACCAGACCCCCAGGCAGGTAGCCAGCAACAGAGAATAGGAAGCCTGGAACAAGCAGGCTTGGAGGGAATGAAACTTTCTGAGGTGTCTATTACAAGCTCCTGTAAGAGAAGGAGCCATGGAGGTTACCCTGTTTTTAAACAGGGAATATGCCTCTGACTCTGCATCCCTCTAGACTCTTAGTTCTTTTTTTTTTATTCCAGTGTACTTAACAAACAGTGTTATATTTATTTCAGATGTGCAATATAGTGATTCAACAACTCCATACATCTCCCTGTGCTCTCACGACAAGTACACTCCTTAATGCTCACACCTAATTCACTCACACCCTAACCCCCTCCCCTCTGGTAACCATCAGTTGTTCTCTCTAGTTAAGAGTGGGCTTTTTGGTTTGTCTGTTTTTCCTTTGTTGATTTGTTTTGTTTCTTAGATTCCACATATGAGTGAAATCATACGGTATTTGTCTTTCTCTGACTGACTTATTTCACTTAGCATTATACCCTCTATATCCATACATGTTCTTGCAAATGGCAAGATTTCATTCTTTTTTATAGCCGAGTAATATTCCATATGTGTGTGTGTGTGTGTGTGTGTGTGTGTGTGTGTGTGTGTGTGTATACCACCTCTTCCTTATCCATTCGTCTATGGATGGACACTTGGGCGGCTTCCATAATTTGGCTATTGTAAATAATGCTGCTATAAACATAGGGGTGCATATATATTTTTGAATTCATGTTTTTGTTTGGGTAAATACCCAGTAGTGGAATTACCAGATCATATGGTAATTCTATTTTTAATTTTTTGAGGAATGTCCATATTATTCTCCACAGTGGCTGCACCAGTTTGCATCCCACCAGCAGTTCAAGAGAGTGCCTTTTTCTAGACTCTTAGTTCTCATTCTCCCTGCCATTGCATATGATGCTCAGAACTCACCACCTCTAGGAAATTCCAACTCCACTCTGATATTCTGCTATGTTCCTTGCCCTTGTACCTTTGTCAGCTACTTCAAGGTGTACATGTCCGCCTCCACAATGAGACTGTAGGCAATCGGAGAGCAATGGCACTATCCTACATACATAAGTTTCTGATGTATACTCCAACATATAGGACAGTTTTTACTGAAACAGTGCCTGTTGGCTGTATGAATTACAGACATTTTAGCCCCACCACCCAGGTCCTAATTGTTTTGTATATGAATTGAATGGATATTTTCTTTACCTCTTTTGCTCTTGAGATATGTGATTTATTTTTTTACATCCTAATATCATCCATGTTTTGTAAAGTTGAATGAAGTTCCCCTTTGTTCTGCACCATCTTGTTGCATTTCATGTAAAGAATATTAGTCATCCTTCCAGATCAGGAGTATTACATATTTGGATCGCACAATTTGTATTTTGTGAATAACTGCTTCTTGGCTATTTGTCCAGTTTCATCATGGCGATGATGTGAGGAAGCACTTTGAAAGAGAAAAACTCTTCGTGATTTTATGTATTTCACATGTCCTGATTTTACATGCTTTGTAATATATTAACAGCATATTCAATGATAGCTTTCAAGGAATTTTTTTCTTAATGAAATTTTAATTTTATTAATTCCAAATCCACAATAATTGGGACAGAGTGGGTTGAATTGTGACTTTATTCAGGAATATCATTCTTCATGATCAGATCATGCCTTCAAAGTCCCTCAAATCTTCCACCCTACAAATGCATATGTAAAATGCTGTACAGACACTCTCTGTCATTGTCAAAGACAGTCGCTGCTCTGCCCTCCAAGAGAAAATACTGTGTTCACTTAGGTTAAGATACTTCATGACAAGAAGGTTCATTCCAAAATATCTGACAATGCAGATTTTTTTTAATTAGGGCATGTTCATACTTTAACCTATAAATCTTCCTAAAGAGCTTTTATTGCAAGTTAAATGTCATTTCAGTTTAAGTTTTTTGGTTTTTTTACTTTAAGAGGGGCATTATTTCTAGTGGCTTTTTCAAAATCTAATTTTTTAAAACCAGAGTTGAGTCTCTAATTCCTTTAGAAACCTCATAATTATTTGCTCTTCAATGCATTGTTTATATAGAAACAGTCAGATTCAGTTTTTCTACCATCTTCACCTCATGTTACTAGAATCTTATTATATAAAACAAAATAAATTAAGTAATTATGATAATGGCCATTTTGCTTTTGTTTTATTTTTCCCATTTGAAATCCCACAATGAATGTGCTTTAGGGTTTTTTTTTTCCTAATCTGGATGAGTTTTTAAAATTTTATTTTCTTTTCATTGATTTTATTATATGGTACTGCCATCTATGGGTCCTACTCAAAGAATAATTTTGGCTTGGCAGAAAAAAATTTTATAATTTGGAACGTTAAAAACATCTAGTCTTCACCTCTTAGTTATAAATAAGAAATTCAAGATTTTAAGTGGCTAAATAACTTCAGTAAGGGCACATGGCTGGTCAATAATAGAGGCTGAATTATTGCTTCTACTTAATGTTTTATAACTGTACGAGTGATTTTTAATTTACATTTTTTGCCTCTTTAGAACTCAAACAAAGAGCAGTATCTGGTTCCTAACATTTGAAGATGTATTGTTTTTCAAAGTGAAGGAAAGATGAGCTAGCTATTTTAACTATATAAACATCTAACCATTTAAGGATCCCTACATTAAGTAATTAACTTACATATTTATTTTGAGGAATTTCTAAAGAATAAGGCAAGATCTCAGTATTTAAGGAAGTTTTAAATCTCATTATGTTAGAAAGATATTTGCATATGAAACTTAGGTAAGTGTTATTTAAAGGTAGGAGGAATAAGAATTCAATGTAATTTTTAATTTCTTTGTAATAATCTCCAAACACAAGTGGAACAATGGAAGAAAACAGAAGTGTGACTATTATTTCTGAGAGTAACTACAAGAATATTTTGAAAGTTTAATGGTAAGAAATTCCAGTGAGAAATTCATTTTATATTTCTTCCCCAAAATGTTCAAATTTAATAAAAAACACATTGGAGTATAATGATTTTCAACCTTCCTTTTTTTTTTTTTTTGGTGCTGAATTTAATATTGCCAACATTTTAATAATTTTTGAAACAATACATGTGAATGAAATTGATCTTTGATTTCCTTTTTACTCAGCCTTGGAAGGTTCTGGAGGTCGAAGTTATATTAGCTTCTGAAAATGAATTAGGAAACTTTTATCTTTTTTTATGCTGCATAGCGGTTTTAATGGTATTGGAAGTATACTTAATGTTATTCCCAAACCTACCCTCATGTTAGGTCATCAGCAGCTTCTCAGGGACTTCTGGAAATTGTTACTATACCCTGAATATGTTTTGGGTTCTATATAAAATGTTTGTTGTTTTGTTTTATAGTTTTACTGAGGTAAAATTAATATACAGAAAGCTGCACATATTTATGTATATAGTTTGATGTGCTTGGGATATATGCATACACCTATGACAGCATTACCTATCAAGGTAATAAACATATGCATCACCTCCAAAGGTTTACATTTTCTCATTTTGTTTGTTTTCATTTTTTGGTTTTTTTCTGTGGTAAGTATGCTTTGCATGAGATCCACTCTCTAAACAAATTTTTAAGTGCACATTCACTTCTTTTCTGACATCAATACTATTCTACTATTTTCCAACTGTGTTAACTTAGTTGATGAGTCTGAGATGTTAGCATTTCCAAAAATCATGTCATATCATCACTACTGAATAACAAACACTAGACACACTAGATGTTAAAGTCTATGTGTGAAAAACTAAAGTTATCTGATAGTGGATCAGCTCACACTCTCCCACCTACCTACTGATTCTCCCTGACCTATTCTTGAAATACATTCTAAGTTCACTGTGAAACAAGGCAATTATGTGGTAGGTAACTATTTACCACAGAGAGAATAATAATTGGGGTAAGTTGAGCAAGTTATAGTAAAAAGTGCACTATTTCTTTTTGTATTTATTTCCTAAGGAGATCCGCAGTTATTTTAATGATCTTTTGCAGGATGCAGAGAGAATTTATTTCAAGAAATTTCTTTGCTGTGTAGGCTAAGCCTAAGTACCTAACTTAATTTGTGCAAAGAATGGGCCTTAACCACTCTCCTTCCAAAAGGCTTAAAATGAATGCCCACTGTAAACAGGAAAATAAATTTTTTCTCAGTTCTCCCTGTAGAGAACATACTTGCTCTTGTTTACTAACCACTTTATAAACAAGGTAAGAAATAATACAAAACTGTTTCAAATAAATGTAACCACATTCTGCCAGCACTTACTGAAGATTTCATAACAAAAATAATTATAATGAACAGTTAGAATGTTTACTATGTGCCAGAGAGTTCAAGATCTCAAAACAATATTATAAATTTACTTTATAGAGAACTCTGAGTTAGATGCTACAGGAATTACAAGTTGAAGTAATATCCAGTCATGGTCCTTCCAAATATTGTAGTCTCATGAAGAAATAATTTTACAAATCACTGGAATACAAAAAAAAAATCTATGCACAAGAAAGGTACAAACCAAGTACCATTGGACTTGGAATTATTGGAAGAGATATCCTTTGAGATTGAACTCTAAAAGCACAGGTAGCATTTGAATGAAAGTTGAGGCCAGAAGTATATACCAGAAGGAAAAAATAGCAGATAAAAGATAAGTTAAGTGGGAAATTTCAGATGTGTTGAAGTAATATCAAATTACCTATTTTGGCAAGAGCTTCTGTTAACATTAACTTTTAGAAGATAACCTCAAAAAGTTGAATTAGAAACATACTGTGAAAAGTCATGTAAATCAGAGTAGATTTGTGTTGGATTTAGAAACAGAAGGTAACTAGAAAGTTCTATGAGCTCTGACTGGAATGGTGACAAAGAAGAAGCTAGAGGGTACATAACAATGAAGGAGATTATCTACAACTTTAAAAGTGGTTGGGATGGAATAAAGATATAAACCAGAATGGTAATGGTGAGAAAAAACAAGTGGACAGTTATGGGAACCTTTACGATGATGGAAAATTCTGTGCCTTAGCATTCACTGACTAGATGTTAGAAGGAGAGAGGAATCAAACACACCTTACAGGTTTGAGTACAAGAGACCTGGAAAATGATGCTGCCATTCGGAAGAGGGAAATCAGGAGGGAAACATCTAGATAGGAGACATGACAAGTTTCTGGTGGCAATATTAAATTCAAAGTGGCAAAAAGCATTCAAATGCAATTCCCAAGAAGGCATGTGGAAGTACAAATCTGGAAATCAGGGTGGAGAAGGTCATGTGAATTATTTCCACAAAGAAGAGATCACTGAAATCATAGGAGCAGCTGAAATTAGAATTGCTTAGCAGTAAGAGGGCCAATGAAAGCAACTGAGAAATCCTTATTTCCAGAACTGCAGAAAGATAGATAATTGAAGAAGGACATACAGAGGTCTTCAGATAGGTGAGAAGAGAACCAAGACAGATGCTACAGAACCAAAAAGAGGAGCAAGTTTCAAGGAGGGAATTCTCAGATGCTTCAGGCCAGGGGAAGACAATAAGGACTTAGAATAAATTTCAGATTACACCAGGAGATTATCAACGGTCTTTGACAGAAGATTTTGATTAGAGTGACCTTCCGCAAAATATTAATTTTCACCAACAGTGCCCTTCACCAACAGTAGACTATATTATTTGCTCCAAATTACTGATTTACTCCCCATTCTTCACCATTCTTCCCAGTAGGACTATGCTTCCAACCCAATGACTTTGGGCTTGGCCTTAATCAATCCTTTGGGCCAAAAGAATGTGAGCAGACTTATACCATCTTCTAGCAGAGACAGACTGTGCTTGTGTGGTTAGGCTCTGCCCCTCTTGTGTTCTGCTTTCTGCCACAACAATAGCACAACCCAAATAGGGGCTGCTCCTTCAGCCTGGGTCCTGGAATGGGAAGATAGATGGAGCTCATCCCAGCTGAGCCCAGCCAAGACAGCTCAGCCAGCTGCAGCCCTCTTGCAATATAGGTTAAAAATAAATGCTTGTTCTTGTAAGCCACTGAGTTATCGCAGTTATTTGTTACCATAGCAAAAGATAATACGTCACCTTTAGAAAACAGATAAGACTGTTAAAAATTTCTACAATCTTTGGAAATGTTGCTGTTTGAAGTTCCTTGAGGCATACAAATTAAAAATAATTTACATTAATCATTGTCATAAACCTGCATCCATGTGTGAAAAACATTGCCTATTAGCCCTTGGTCATTAAGTAATTTGTAGACATACGTGAGCCTTTGAAAAGTCTTTCTAATAATGTGACATACAAGATATAAAGCACGTTTTCTTTTCATTAGTCTCCATGGACTATTTAATAGCCATATAGCCACAGTCTCCCTGTACTTGGATTTACCGTGGAAAGTACTTTTCCTCTCTGTTATTGTTGGCAAAAACTGCATCATTCTGGTCTGCTCAGAACTCAACAATCTGTACTGCCAATTGTGCTATTACAGTGTCTCTTAAGATTTCCACCACTGTTCCTTTATTCTTGGTACTTCCTTTGTGATTTATGAGTTGTTTTATGGCATTGTGATGTGGCTCCTGACATATAGTTGCAACACACTAAATTACCCTGATTTAAATAAACAACTTAGCATGTGAATGTATTCAAGCACTTTTAAATGTGGTATTTCCCCCCATGATTTGGCCTGAAAAGCCAATGGCATAAAAGTTTAAAAACACCCTGCCTTAGCTTATTATGTGCACAATGTTTCCTTTGCTTCTTCTATTTGTGATGTTGCTGGAAACTAAAATTGTGTGTTTTTGAGGAAAGATTGTATATTGCTTTACAATATGAGGATGTCTTTCACTTATCATCACAATATTTCCAAAATCATATGCATCCTTATGCTTGTATAAGCATACTTGTATAAAAATACTGATACTTGTATAAAATATTGATAATTCAGTCTTTATGTTTCATATCAAATAATAAAGATGCAAAAGAAAGGTCAATAGTGAACAACTATACACTACTTTCCTTATAAATATTACTAGCCCGCTCTCTGTGGTCAGAAGCATGTTGCTGATAGTAATCTGTTACATCCAAAAAAGAATGAGATTAAAGACATGCCCCCAAATGTGCTACTATCTTGAATGCAACAGTTGCATCTGTTACCACTGTTGACTCGGGTAGGAGGCAGCAAATGGCACAATGGGGGCAGCTGTAACGCCCAGGAAGATACAAAGAGCCTAGTATGGAAACGTTAGTGAAAAGATGAAAGGGATTTTTAAAAAATGAAAACTCACCAGCTTTCAAGACAAGGCAAACTGAGGAGGGAAGGTTCTCAGTGGGAAATACATCAGATCTGCTTCAAGAAATATTTTTAATAAAAGGAAATCTGGATTCTTAGAAAACAATACCTGTCCAAATGTTCTTTTCCATGCTTTTATTACTTGAAGTGTTTAGTTCTCATTCCACATTAAATAATAATACTACCTACCTAATTGTGTTCTCAAGAGTATATTTAATTACGGTTTCTACATTCAGTGATTTGGTCATTAAATCAATACACTATGACATCATGTTTCTACTGGAGCACACTCAAAAAGCATAACCCACTCAGCCCTTTGATTTTCCTGTTTTTCTCCTGAAAATATTCCCTTTCTATACACATGGGAAAATATGGCATTTCAATTCCACTGTAATTTCTTCCTTCAGCAATGAAGCACCTATAAGATTGCCTTGAACTATGAGCCTACTCACTCTTTGAGTCTTCACAGAGAGGCCGCCCTGAGCTCCGAATCCCACAGGATTGAGTGGGAGTCATACTTGAGCACCTACCTCAATTCAACCTCCAAATTCAGCTCTTAGTTCCATTGCAGAGCCTGAGAAAAACAGGAAATTTTTTACCTTAGCAGTTCATTTTCTCAAATACCTCCACACATCAGTAAAGCTAATGATTTATTTCTCCCTAGTGTTTTTTCCCCCTTCAGTAAACCTCATAGTCTAGAAATCCTAAGAGACCAAATATTAAATTTCTTAATAGGAACTATCATGCTTCTTCCTCTGCCACTCCCCCTGCTTGTGTACCCTCTCTCGCTGGCTGTCTCTATCTCTGTCAAATAAATAAATAAAATCTTTTAAAAAGGGGGGGGGCGCCTGGGTGGCACAGCGGTTAAGCATCTGCCTTTGGCTCTGGGCGTGATCCCGACGTTATGGGATCGAGCCCCATATCAGGCTCCTCCGCTGGGAGCCTGCTTCTTCCTCTCCCACTCCCCCTGCTTGTGTTCCCTCTCTCGCTGGCTGTCTCTATCTCTGTCAAATAAATAAAATCTTTTAAAAAAAATAGGAACTATCAAATGTAACAATGCAATTTATTTTCTAGTATAGTTCTCCAACAAAATTTTGGAAACCACAAACAACAAACAACACCAAAAGTACTCATTTTGTAAAATTCACAAAGGACCTACTTCAAGAATTAGTAAGGTTAATAGGAGCACAAGTTAAAGATGCCAACCCATATCATGAGGTTAGGTAAAATTTTATTTATTAATTTCAGCACACCATCCTCAGTGAAAATGTGTACTAATAGACAAAATGTACATTTTCTCCTCTTCTTAATGAGTTTAGATGTTTAAGCTCAAATATTAAGTATAGTCATATTTAAATAATCAAATTATTGATATATAAAAATCAAACTAAAAAGATTTTATTTCTTTAACTGTCAGAATTAGAGCAGCTTACATGACAGCTTACATTCTCATATCTTTCTTCTGCTTCTGTTATTTCCTAAGGTCCACGATTTTCTTTCTTGTAGGCATAGCTTCAGTGTTTATAAAATTTTATATAAAGTAACAATATTGCTTCTGAATAAAGACCTATGTTATATTTTCAGATTCCTAAAGATACTGGTAAGTTCTAGGTTTATTTAACATCAATATTTTAATAAATGTATAAGCAAAGGACATACTTAAACTTAATTGAAAGTCAACAAGGTAGCTTGTGTGTTAGGTGCTGTCATCACCATCTTACAGATGAGAAATCGTAATTCAGTGAATTTTTTTTAAAATTTTGCTTTAGGTTACAATTAGTAGGTGAATGTGCCCCCCCCCCACCAGGTTTGGCTCTTTTTGCCTCCTCACCTGTACTTTCAGAACTGTTCTGTCTAAAGATTCAGGGCCATCCCTTGACTCTTCTCACTGCCTACCTCACCTCTACCCTCCAAACGCATATTAAACTACTTTGCACTGCTCAGCCTTTTCCCTCACTGTTCTGGAATTTCTTACTCGGCTTCTGCCTGCCTGAAAACTAAATAATTTTGGGGAAAAAAATCACAGCTCAGAAGTCACCATCTCTCAGGAGAGCTTCCATGAACTCCCTCTTATATATTGCACCTACTACACTGCATTGTAATCTTCCTCCCCCTCTCTCTTTATCCCTTCTCCTGAATCTCCTCCCAGATTGTGAGCAATCTGAGGACAGGGACTAAGATTATTCATCTCTGAATACACAATACTTAACTGTTGAAGACACCACTGGACCTAACTGAAATTTGTTAACTTAGGCCATCAACTGTGGACAACAACCACTAGTGGACACACTAGAGTCAACCTTAACCACCAGCTAGTGATTAAGTCCCATTTTGAATCAGGGTCTATATAAACAGCAGGTGGATATGACGGAAGATGATGTTTCCAGAAGAAGAAAAAGAGATTTGTATTTTGTATTCTTCATGATTTGATAATATTTTTAATGCACTGTTCTCCATTCATAAGTAAGAGAAAAACTTACATCCCCTTAAACATTTCTAGTCTCACAAAATAAGAATGGTGTCAATAAATGAGCAATCCTACTATCTAATGACAATCAGAAAGTATTACAGATCAGTTATTTCAAACAAAGAGCATTTTACTCAGTTTACAGCATATTCTTTCATATGGCAAGGAATCTTATTTATCTATCTCTTCATATTTGTACTAATTATCTACCGCTGTATAACAAATTAGTCAAAACTTAGTGGCTTAAAACAAAGTTTCTGAGGGTCAAGAGTCCAGGAACAGCTGACTTGGGTGAACTGGTCTCTCATTAGGTAGTAGTCAAGCTGTTGACAGGGGTTGTAGTCATCTCAAGTCTCAACTCACACTGGAGGATTAATTTCCAAACCCATTTACAGGGTTGTTGACAGGCCTCTCAGTTCCTGACTGGTGGTTGGCTGGGGGCTTCAGTTCCTTGCCACGTGGGCCTCTCCTTAGGGCTCTGAAAAAGGGCAGCTTCTTTCCCCCAAAGCAAGAGAAATGAGAAGGAGGGAGGGAGAAATGAAAGGAGAGAGAGAGAGAGGGAAAGAGAGAAAGGGCAAAGGAGAGGGAGAAGGAGGAAAAAAAAGAAAAAGAAGAGAATACTCAAGCTGGAAGCCTGAGTCTTTTTTATAACCTAATCTTGAAAATGACATCCATAATTTCCACCATTTCCAGTTTGTTAGAACTGAGTTAGTAAATCCAGTACATACTCAGCAGGGAGGAATTAAACAAAAACATGAATACATGGAGACAGGGGATCCTTGGGGGCCATATTAGAGGTTATAATGTTACAAGTTTATCCTGGAGTATTCACCTGGAGGCTACATTGTTTAAAGCTAGATGTATTTTGGAGATTAAGATATTTAAGGCCAAGGTGGACTTCTGGTTACACCTATTTTAATTTTGTTTAGCCTAAAATTACTGCAGTCATACTTTATATTATTGAAACTTGAGTTCTAAGTTATTACTGACGCATGTTTTAGACTAAGTCCCAAATTAATTTGTTTAAAAGCTCTTAGCACTGACTCTAAGGGATTTGATTTGAATACAATTTTGTTTCATATTATCTTGTAAATATTAAAGAACTTCTTTTACCTGGAGCTTGGCTAAATTATTAAAGATATGGCTCCATAATTAACTGGCAATACAGACCAGCCAGCCATATTCCAAGTATTGGCCAAGAAATACAATCTCCAATTGTCTGCACACAACATTTTAGCACAGCTGAAAGAAACCAAATTTTTGGATGACTGATTGACTGAGTCAGAATCTCTAAGGGGCAATAAGGGTGGGAGAGATTCATGAATCTACACTTAAATGAACTACCCATGACCTTTGCTACATTAGGCCAGATCATTAAAGAATGATCATACTGGTCCCCTAGAAAACAGATTCTACTGAATTATATTCTAGCATCAGTGCTATTTTCCAACACTGATGAACCTTATGAGAAATAAATCTACAAGACTCAATATTTTGTACATCTAAGAATCCACAGGAAAATTTCCTCAATGGTCTCAGTAGACTTAATTCCCAAATGAATGCCTTGATTCTATGTTATCGCTATTATGAATCTTATCACCAATCCTTTTCTTTCTCTGATTACTAGAAAGGTCCAAGTCAATCTGTAGCCCACTTCTGGCCCACACATAAAACTTCATAGCTTGAACTTGATGTACTATTTTCATTCCTGCCTTCATTTTACTTGGCTGGCTTTATTCTCCTTTACCTTGCTTTTCCTAAAATAATTTTAATCTACTTAACCTTTCTATACTTTATGCTTCATTGTAAGTTTATTTAAAGACTTACTGGAACAAGGAGGATTAAATGATTTAAAGACATGACTATTTTCAATGAATGAGAAAAGCATATATAATTTTTTTATTTTACCTTTCTAAACTCATTGTTTTATCTATCTATCTATCTATCTATCTATCTATCTATCTATCTATCTATTTTTTACCAAGTCCCCGAGCCAAGGTCTCAGTTACTTACATATCCTGAACCTTCCTTGAGAAATGTTAGCTTGGAAGTACATTTACCATGTGGTTTCCCGTCTATATTACTTCCCTTTGAATTTGTACTGTTTTTCCTTATAAATAATTTTACCAACTTACAGAAGATACAGGAATTATTTATGTTTAATTTTAAAGATCTAATTGGCTTGATTAAACAATTCATGAATCAGGCAGCATCCCAGCTAGCAGAGGGGCACCACCAAGGAATTGTTTTTAAGTCACTCAAGATCCTATCATTCGAACACATCTATTATTTTTGTTTTGGTGTATTTCCTTCTAGTCACATTTTGTTAACCTATAGCACTTTTCTGGTTTACTCAGCAAACATTTTCTGAGAGCTGACTATGTGCCAGTCAGAATGTTACATACTGGAATGCAAAGATGAAGACAAAGTAATAGCCTTCAGACAGCTCTCAGTCTGGCAAATTATGTCAACATATAAATAAGTAATGCAATACAATGTGACAAGTGTGTGGAAATCTATAGCCCTCCACAAACCGATAACCCTTAAGTCAGGACCTAAAAGATGAAGAAGAGTTCTGTTGGTAACCATTGGAAAGGAAGGCATTTCACACTGTCACAGTGTGATGACTTGAGTGGAGCAGTTGAAGGGAATGAGGCCGGAAAGGTAGAGAGGCAAGGACCAGGACTGAAGGGTACTACATGCCAGGAAAAGGAATTTGGATATTCACTTCAGAGACAATTGCAAAACCAGAAAGAGTTCTAATTGAAAAATTAATATGATCATATTTGCATTTCAGAAATCATTTTGAGAGGGCTATTTGGAAGAAGGGCTGCCATTAAGACAGATAAGCCATCTGGGAGGCCATGGCAATGGTGGCAAGAGAGTCTGAACTGAGTCATAGTAGTAAAAGTGAAGAGTCAAGGGACAAAACTGAGAAATGTTTAAAGAGAATCAACATGACTCAGTGACTATACAACAGTAACCATACAATAGAGAGCCAGGTGGGCGCAAGGTAGGAAAACTGAATCTTAAGTGATTTCAAAGCTTCTGGTTTAGGTTGCTGGAATGACAACGGTGCCATTAACCGAGGAAGGAAACATCCGTTAAAAAGAGTGGAAACAGGATTGTGGGGGAAGGATAGAGACTAGTGAGAAGATGAGTATTATCTGAGACATCATCCTATTTGAAGTGTTAGTGGGGCTCAGAGAGACGTCCTTTGTGGCTCTTGCATACATACAGTTGGTAGAGATTTGGAGAGTGAAATTTGGGAGCATTCCCTAAACAGCTGGTAATTAAAACTTGCTAAGCCTTTGTTAGGACTGATTTAATGTGTGCTTGAGGGAGGAGGGGAGGAGGCAGTAAAAACCTGATGGAAATGGATGGAGTGGTTAACGAGGCACAAGGAAACAGAACCAGCACAGATTGGAGCCAAGATTTGGCTGTAACTTCAGAGACACACAAAGCCACAGAAGAGACTTCTTTAATTCAAGATGAGAGAGGCTTGAGTGTATTTTTAGCCCACAAAACAAGCACTTACAGTGCAGACAAGGACAAGAGAAAGGAGAGAGGAATTAATCAGTGGAGTAAGAACATAAGGGGGGAAGAGGGATGGGATCAAGAGACAGATGCAGAAATCACCCTGGAACTGGAGAGGAAATACTTCTTTTAAGAGGAGAGGGAAGAAAGAGAAGATGGGTAGTGACAGAATAATATTACAAATGTGGGGTGGAGGTTTAAGGACTTTCAAATCTATTAGCTTCTTGATGCTCAGGAGATGATGTCATCCACTGGTCATGGACAGGGCGGGCAATGTTCTCAGAAGAATCACACAGTATGAGTGGAGCTGCCACAGGAAGAGAAGAAAGCATCCCCCAATGGCAAGGGGAAGATTACCCAGCACGATCCAGGCATCATTGTGAATTTACAATAGTAGTGTATTGACTTATGATTTCTTTCTAGCCACACTTGGCTAACTGAGTAAAGAAGCAGAGAACCCATATTTAAGCACTGATTCAGAGTTGGGGACTATTTTTAATTTTTGGTAAGACAGGGAACAATACATAACAACCTTTAATGATAAAAGCTGGTTTGCAGGATGGCCAAAAATTTAGGGAGTGCTAAACAATGTGGGACTTACCCCTTCACTTCAAGGAGTGCAGCAGAATGTGTGCTCTCCATAGGCAGACAGAGTTCAGAAACAACTGAGTGTATGTTGTCTCTGCAAGCAGGCAAATCCCAAAAAGGATCTAGAAGAAGCTAAGCATGCTTAGATCCTCTTCCAAAATTCATCATTTAGGTATAAGTCATTCCTTGTCTCCTAAAAGGAGCACAGGCAGGAACAGAAGCCAGGAATTTTATTCTAGTGCAGGTCTGGCCACAGACCAGAAGAAGAGGAGAGAAGGTGTCTCTTGTGCCTTAACAGAAGCTGGAGAAAAACAGGGGCTAGAGACTGGACGTGCTAGTGAAAGTGATTCTAGTGACTGTCC
The DNA here is from genome assembly GCF_023065955.2 of Ursus arctos. NCBI lineage: Eukaryota > Metazoa > Chordata > Mammalia > Carnivora > Ursidae > Ursus > Ursus arctos. Next base: position 53,065,726 of record NW_026623100.1, on the reverse strand, counting down.
AGCCTAGAATAGGAAGGAAGCATGGACAAGAGAGGCTGATGGACAGAAAGAAAAGAACTGCAAAGGGTGACGATATATAAGAACAGGTTTGATAGAAGAGAGGTAGATTTGGTGGAAAAGAGGGAGTTTGATAGTCCAATTTTTCTCAGGAAGTAAAGGAGCACAAAACTTCAGAAAGCAAGCAAGCAGTTCTGATGACTCAGGAGGATGAAGTGGGCCTGGCTGCAGGTCACACTGCAGTTGAAAACATCAAGAAATTAAGAGGTGAGGTACTGGATAGGCTGACTACATGGACACTCAGATAACTCCCAATGTTGGCGAGACTCAGGGTAGGGAAGAAGACAGTCAAATACCAGAGTCCTTAAAGAATGTGAAGCAATGAACTACACTAGGTGAGTAGATGACACTAGCTGCTGGGATGACCTTAGCAACAAGTAGGTGGATAGGTAACATAAATGTTGGATAAAGCCTGGAGAAGACTTTGTTTCTAGGTGGAAAAAAAAAAAAAAAAGCCTTAGTAACAGCAAAAGAGCATTAAGAGAATGCATTCATTGCCTCCCTCCCCTGTTATCACTGGACCAAAAAGAATGAGCAACTTTAACTCAGGGCCTGTGAATGTGAAACCTCCAGTCTTCCATACTGCCTTCTTGAGTGTCCAGAATAAAACAGAATGATATAGGAGTGCTAAAGGACCATGGATACCTTTCCAAGTCATGTTCCTATACAGTATACCAGGTCATGTTCCTATATAGTACATCCCCTCTAAGGAGGTCTCAATAGCCAGAGAAGAAGACCTAAAACACAGAAACCTGCTTAATTTGCATAAATCAAGAGTTTCCTAATGATGTGATTAAAGCGTTGCCCAAGGTTATTAATGAGTTAGGAATAAAATCCAAGTCCTTCTGAATATGAATCCAGGGGTCTTTCCAAGCATCCAGCAGTGCTTTACCTGTGTACCCTGGAGTCAGGTGCTGATAAGATACCTCAGAAACCACCAGCTGAGATAAAGAGGAGACTGGGTAGGTAGAGCTCCAGGTACACCCTACTATTTCACTCAAAACAGCTTTGCTTTTATCCGTTTTATATGTCAGTGTTCCATTTAAAGTTTAAAATTTTTTAATGTTTTAAAATAGTCTACTAGGTACATTCATGTTTAAAATAGAAAATGGTATTTTGATATAGCTAACTGGGTGAGTCTGTTTGAATCAAAGGCTCTAACCACCCAAACAAATTATAGGCTCCTTGAAGGTCAGAATTCTGTCTTAAACTTCTTTGAATCTCCCGCATTTTACCAAGGGGCTTTACACAAAATATGAATGACAAGTTTGATGCCTAGACACTTTATTACTCAGTGGCCTTTTCCCAGATGTCTCTACTAATAGAAGACATGGGGAAATGTCTTGTGCCAACAAAGGATCTTCATTTCCTCTGAAGTGTGAGTGTAAGCTGGGGTCCTTGAGAACAAAGCAAGTCTTGTTTACCAGCCAATGTGTTCCAACACCTGAGCAAGACAGGAAGCATGAGATGGAAACTGTAGTTGGAAGGTCAGAGCTCAGCCCCTTCAGTAGTCCAGAGACTAGACCCCATGAATATAAACAGAGAAAAATTAGTTCAGAGTGGCTAAGGAATTTCTCCTTTATTTTTACAAGAATCAATATCACATGGTAGAAGAGAATGAGATAGACATAGATATAAAACCTGTTCTATGACTTAATAACTATGTGACTCTGGTTAAATACCTTAAACTGCCCCATCTTCAGTTTATTCATCTATACAATGGGGTGAACACTACTACATGCCTCACAGAAACGCTGAAGATTAAACAAAGTAATGTGTTTAACACACATTGCACTATATGTTATCTCTACATAGTGCCTATAGTTATTTCTCAATAAGCAGTAACCGTCACTATGTAGGAAACACAACAAGGTATAGTAGGAAAGGTTGGGCTTCTGTGGGGGCAGGGGGAGGTGGGACACACTGTATCTAATCTCTGGCTTTGGCTCTACCACATGATGAGTCAGTTAACACCTCTGGGTCCCATATTCTTTACATGTATAATAAGTTGATGACACCTAATTCCTTCATCAAGTGATAGCTCCTTGAGAAGGGTTAGAGATCTGGGATCTTTTGTTTCATTTTTTTCATCTTTCTACAACAATGCAATGCTCATAAACCCATAACCCATGTAGTCTAGGTTGTAAATCATGCAGCATTTAAGAAAGCAATCCCCAAAGCTAATTTCCAGCTTTATTTTCTTCTTTCAAAATTACCAATTACTTCATATTTTCCGGCACCGCATCATCCCTGAGAGCCTCCTATTCTTCCCTGTGAACAGGTCCCTGCCATTTGCCTGTCCATCATATCTCCCCCTGTCCTCTCAGCCCAACACATCCTCTATTGCACACAGTCCCCCAGATGGACAGTGTGTCCTTTGAATTTCCGCCAAGTTTGAAAGGAAGAAGCCAAGTGGTACTGTCTAAGGTGTTTCTGTTCTTGTCACATGGGGTATGGGAAAGGCTGTTTACCACCACATGGAAATGATTTTGTACTATCACCAAGAGATGATATTATCTTGTCTTCTCTACCCAGGGTCTATGACTGGTAATTTTGTGACTGTGTGAACTCAAAGCATAACTACACTTGGCTAAAGAGCTCACACTCTGCTCCCTAAACATATACTGTGGCATGGGCTGAAAAACAGGCATATTTTTACTAATTCTTCCACTTATTAGGTTTTCGTTTTGTTTTGTTTTTGTAATTCTCAGAGACACTGTGTTAGGGACAGCTCTGGCATTGATGAAGAGTTCATTCTAGGGCAGTGGTTCTGAAACTTTGACTCACTTTTATTTTTGGAGGAACCACATGCCAATCAAATCAGATTCTCTGGAGGTAAGATTCAAGCACCAGTATTTAAAATTCAAAACCAAAAAAAAAAAACAAACAACAACAACAACCATCTCATGTGATTACACCGTACACCCAAGTTTAAGGAACAGTGTTCTAGAGCACTGCATCTCCAACTTGAACTACATAAGAATCCTCTAAAGAGGTTTTGAAAAATTCTGATTCCCAGTCCCTACGCTAATTATATCATAATCTGTGGGCCCAAAGAATCAGTATCTTTTAAAATACTCTGTGTGATTCTATGTGGCCCATTTAAGCAGTACTGTTCTATCAAGAGAATGACAAGACAAACCACAGACTGGCAGAAAATATTTGTAAAGCATATATCTAATAAAGGACAACTACCTAAAATATACAAAGAACTCATAATTCAACAATAAGAAATTGAATACCCCAATTAAAAATTGGACAAAAATCTGAACAGATACCCCAACAGATGGCAAATAAGCATATGAAAAGATGTTCAACACCACATGTCAATACATCTCAGTTCCAACCAGAGATAATTCTCAATTCAGCTCTGAAACCAGCAATTATTTAAACTGTATGGAATTAGAGAAAGAGGAGGAAGGTGAGAAGGCAGAAAACAAGTAGGAAAAACATCCTATAAAGACTTTGGTTAAAGTATAAATGTACCACCCTTAAAGGATCAAGTGGCCAATACCCCTTCTAGGAAAAGATGATCCAGCATTTCCCAAGCACAACTCCTCGTACATGCAGATTCCTGGGCCCCACCTAGACTTGCTAAATCTGAATCAATAAACATGAGGTAGAGAAATGAGAATTACTAACAAGCACGCCAGAAGATTCACATGCCCAAAATATGTCTGAAAATTACTGATTTAGAGGAAAGCGAGTTCTAGTCTCCTAATGCCATATAGCTCTCTTTTCAACTACCTGGAAAAGTAATAAGCCTCTGATGGCAGAACAAGAACGAAGCTCCAGCTGCCCTGAATGGAACCTGACACCCCAGTGTCCTTCCCAAGACTGAAGGACAAGGATTCCTATCATTCAGACCTTTTACTGAATTGCACCAGGTGAGACCCAATCAGCTTGCAGTAAGAGATGCCATGAAAAACAGGAATCTGGGGTGCCTGGGTGGCTCAGCTGGTTAAGCGTCTGCCTTTGGCTCAGGTTGTAATCCCAGGGTCCTGGGATCAAATCCCGTATCAGGCTCCCTGCTGAGCAGGAAGCCTACTTCTCCCTCTACTCCCTGCTCCTGCTCTCTCTCACTATCTCTCTCTCTCTCTCCAATAAATAAAATCCTTAAAAAAAAAAAAAAGGAATTTGTTGTTCTGTCTCCTGCAGTGAAATCTTCAAAGACGTTGCTGATTTAGAAAATGTATTCTCTTCATAAGACACTCAGGAGACATTTCTTTCTTATGTTATAAATAGTGGTCCATCTTCTGAACAATTTGATTTTTTTTTTTTTATCTTTGGAGGAACTGAATTGCTTAAGTAATCAGAATTCCTTCTGTACATTGACCAGTAGAACAATTACAGTCTAGTCCGAGGCTTATGCCCATCAAACACCTAGGATTTAATAATGTATATTTCCGAGTTAATTTCAGTCCTCTTTTTATGATCTTTCTCCCTTTTCCCCCTTGCCTTTTTCACCTACTTCCAATTTGTTATCTTTCTATCTTTTATGTATCCTTATAAACCACTTAAAAATACTTTTTTGGAACAAAGGATGCTCTAGGCAGAGAGATGCGTAGACAGACAAATCCTTATAGACCTCATTTTCCTCAGTTATAAATGAGGGATTCAGACCAGGTGATCATTAATGTATCTTCCAGGGTTAAAGCCCAAAATTCTTAAATGAGTTTTGGTACAACTATGAAATCTTCTTTTAAACATACCATATTTCTAATGTGTTATTGTAACATTGTGCTAACCAAGAGCTTAGTCAGAAAAGTGAAGGAATATCAAATTCAGAAAGGCTTTTATATCTACAAAATGGAATTGCTTTTCACTCCATCTGATTTTAGGATGGTGCTTTATGACTTTATGAAACCAATCAAAAAATAGAAAAACTACAGTGTCAGTAAAAAAAAAAATCTTAATTTTAATCAACTTTGCTTATTCCACCATCTTCGTCCCATTTTTTTTTTTAATCTTACTGTTCCATCTTTTCCTTCTACCAGTAGATAGAGGCATGAAATTTTGATTTGGAGGCAACAGTTACAAAGTTTTGATTTTCAGAATATAACATCAAACATTGTGAAAGTATTTGCACTAAATTATATACTTACAAATGGTTAAAATGATACATATTATGTTATGTATATTTCATCACAATTTTTTAAAAAACAAAAGTTAACTATATCAATCACAAGAGGTTGCTACCTTTAAACCTTATCCTGTGCGTTAATATCTTTGTATCATTCTTTTCTAATTTATACATTTGAATATTGCATAATAGTCAAAAAACTATAAAATGGCAGAGTTAATTTGTAAATTCGAATCTCTTTTCAATAGTGTTGCTATTTAAAGAAACATAAACAGCAGTTCGGAGTGCAGCTGCCACAGAATTACCAGGGAGATACTATTTTCTCCTAAATAATTTAGACACTTTTTAAATTTATTATCATTAACTTATTTGAATAACATTCTAGAGTGTTTCCTAGGATATACTTTGACTCCAAAATACTTTAGTGAGACTTCCATAAATCATCATCCTTGCCTAAATAACACACTAGGTCTATTTTCAGCCCCCTGTCCAAACATTAAGATCTTATTCACATTCCCAAAACAAAAAGTTTCCTTTGTTTTACCTCAAAAAAAAAAAAAGGATAAAGTCATATATGTAGAGATATAAATGTAGCTAGAGACAGACATAGACATAAAGATAACTGTTACTGCCAGATTGAAAATCTGCATTTAGCATGCATGGGAAACATGGAAAACTCAAAAAGGTGAGAGACAGTAGGAAAGAATTTAACCTGATCTTTATCAAGACCTTTTGTGTTTTGCAAGGTGTCTGAAATAGAAAGTCTCATTGAATTCTTGTCCTCCAGCCTCAAAAGAACAACAAACCACTAGCATTTGAGACAGACTTGCACACCTCTTTCCCCTACACTCCTTCTACCTACTTTAATACCCTTGTCCTCGTTCTAAAGTGTTGGTTCTGTGGTGTCACTTCAGGTCCCACATCTGACCTCTTCAGATACAGCATTTGGACCTCTCATATAACAGAGAAAAACCAGCACAATGCAGCCTCACCACCTGCTTCCTGCTGACCCCGAAAAGACTGAATGAACATAAAGGTCACCCACTATGCCTTCTCTGAGGCAGGCTTATTTTTTTTTAAGATTTACTTATTTATTTGAGAGAGAGAGAGCAAGCACATGCACACACAAGCGGGGGAGGGGCAGAAGGAGAGGGAGAGAAATCCTCAAGCAGAGTCCCCGCTGAGGAGGGACCCTGAGATCATGACCTGAGCCAAAATCAAGAGCTGGTCGTTTAACTGATTGAGCCACACAGGCGCTCCAAGGCAGGCTTATTTTTTCACGTGTATCTGCTGACAGAAAGTACCACCCTAACCAAACAACAACCTACCCTAAAGGCAAAAGGAGAACCGGCCGTTTTCTGTACTTGGAACAAACCCTAGCCTGATGGAATATTTTGGAAAACCATAGAACTAAAAGTAGCAGCCACTGGTCTCCCAATCCATATCACACTAAGTTCAAGAATACTGTGTAGTTTTATAGACTTGACCTTGGTCCAGCCCAAAATGGCCCCATGTAAGTGCACTAAGTGGACAGAGGCTCCTTCTTAGGGGTCAGCCACACAAGAAACCCTCTATACACATTACTGATTCTTCCCTTGGCCTTCTGCCTCTCATGGTTGGACTCCCATACACGACCACCAATCAAACAGTCCCATCCTTCATTTTATACTTGGGTTCTCTCACTAGGCCAGATTTGAGATGTAAAGAATGTGAGCCTTTCTAATACTCCCAACCTACACTTTGAATTAATTTAACTGGCTGTCAAACCTTACTTTATCAAGTCATCACTGTTGGAGCCTTCATTTCATATAACTCATGGTTATTTATAAGACTTTATATTAAAGCAAACACCCAAAACAGGAAAAAGAAAGAGCAATAAACAGATTTTAAATATATAGACTAAAGTCTATAAGAATAACTTCTTTTAAAGTTCTTCTGAAGTCTTATATTGAAATAGTCGTTAATACAAGATAATTCACTAGCATAATGACAATTAAAAGTTGTTACAAATAAGAAAAATGAGCAAGTCACATTGTTACAAATATTTTTGTTGCCCTTTTAAAGATTTGTGAAATATAAGGTTGAACACAGTAATTTAATGCCTTTTAAACTGTCACCTAAATATCATGTTCCCTTTAAAATTACAACCTCTCTTAGTCCTAATGAGTCATAAATCCATTACTGTTAAACTCATGACTGATTCTAGGCTAAAGAGCACCCCATAGTTGGCTTACATTTTATTATGCCCCGTTAAATTGCTTTTGCTATGTTCTTTCAAATTTTTTAAAGTGTGTCTTTCATTTAATGTGCAGTAACTTTATATAGTTAGAAAACAGAGGCAATTTTTTAAACAAAAACCTTAAGTTTTATTTCAGAATACACAGGCTTCCTCTTACTCATCTTTATAAGGCTGGTGCTTAGCATAGAGCCTGGCATTATTACTAGCATCTAATAAATGCCAACTGAATTAAGAAAAAATGTTTTTCACTCAATCAATTCCTGCATATCTCTAAGCTAAAGCTGTGCTATGATCATGACACTATTTTCTAAGCCTGCCCATGCAAGACTTGAAACTTCTAAGAGGGCTGTTTAGTTTTGCTTTTTTTGCTTTCTTCTGGCTTGTTTTCCTCTTAGTGTGTTTAAGATGACATATTTCTTTAATCCTAAGGTTATATGGATTATAAAGGAAACATCAATTTAATAATAGCTTTTCAGGTGAAAAAAGAAAAAAAAAAAGGAACTACCCAAGTGAACGTATACATCGATTTTATAACGTATCCCAATCTTACAAATGTGAAAATATAAAAACTTAGTGTCTTGGAACGAAGTAGATAGAGTGCAATGGTGGTGACTTGTCATGTTATTATGACCTGTCTTTGTTCTGTTTTCCAGCCCATCAAATGAACTTATGATGGAATGTGTACTCATGATGCTGTTTGGGAGAAGTCTATGGGCAGTACAGAGAAAGTGTGGTGGGTTTTTCTACTCATGATACTGTTTGGAGGAAGTCTATGCGCAGTATTAGATCAAAGGCTATATCTTCCTCTGCCTTTTGTTCAGTGTCTCTTGTACCATGAATTCTTAACAAATACAAAATAGCAAGCATCTCATGTAACAAGGGAAAGGGAAATACTTTTCACCAAGCATAAGTACCAAGAGTACCTTGAAAGAAAGAATTTTGAAATCCGTATATGGAAATTTATGTAATGGAGCTGTTTTCATTTAAGTAATTATAAGAGGAATTAAAGTTTAAATTGCTCAGATTTCTCCTTTCTTATAACCTAGTCTAAATGATTCTATTTGACTATGGACTATGAGAAACAAACTGAGGGCTACAGAGGGGAGGGGGGTGGGGGAATGGGATAGACCGGTGATGGGTAGTAAGGAGGGCACATATTGCATGGTGCACTGGGTGTTATACACAACTAATGAATCATCGAGCCTTACATCGAAAACCGGGGATGTACTGTATGGTGACTAACATAATATAATAAAAAATCATTATTAAAAAAATAAATAAATAAATAAATAAATAAATAAATAAATAAATGACTCTATTTGGAAAACTTGAAGTTCAAACCATTATCAGGTTTATAAAGGCAGGTAAAAATAGCCTGGGAGAATAATAAGAAGGAATGGAGAGATGAAGAAAAGAAGAGAGAATCAAAGGTAAAATATAGGTTTGAAAAGTTCTTGGGAGCTCTAGGACATTCTAATCCAAATCACCAATTGTTACTTGTCCAACATAAAATGCCTGCCCTGATTTTTTTCTGGAATTGTAAATGGCCTGAAATAAACATCCTAACAAGGCGCATGAAACAAAACATAAAAATGCTGTCACTGAGTCTCCTAAACAAGATGCTTTATTATGCCCAGATGATTTTTAATTCAACTTTTAATTCTTCTCTGCCTTTGAGCATGCTTCTGAGTTGTTTTTCCCTAATAAGAGTTTTCATATATCTAGGAAATGCAAGCTAATTTTAATTTCCATCTAAGCAAATCAAAGAGAAAGATAGGCATGATCCTGCAAATAAAATAATTTGATGTATTCCAAATTCTCATCTAAATGATAGAAGGCTGCTACTATTCTTATTTGTGAATGTGAATAAGCAAAAGTTGATTATATAACCGTTGGAAAGAACAGATTTTTTAAAAATTTCCATCATCTATTTATCTAATGCCACTATTTATATTACAAAGTAATCATTAAGAATGATTTTGTTAGTAGAACTTGTTTGTAGCAAAAATAATTCTCAAATGCTTATCTTCTCTAAATAGAGAGCAACGACGTTTGAATAATGATCATAGTCCCATTGGGACAATTTCTGATTTTTTATTCCAATTAATGATTATTGGAATACAAAGGTGATGGTGTTTTATAAGCAGAGCTCTGATTTAGTAATGAAAATAAACACTCAGTATATCAATGTAGAAATTACATATTCATGTTAGTATAAACCATCAGAAGATCATTTAATTCATTTGCCCAGGTTTCTATGTAAATGATGCAAAATAAATTATAGTTGCTGATGTTCTGAAACATATCTAGTAGAGATTCTACTTTCTTGAACAATAATTAGTTCTAGTGACAAATTTCTGAGAATTCTTAAAGTCGTCTACCCCTAGCTAATCTAAATCCCTTCTGAAATGTTAATCTTATTTTTTCTCTAGTGTCAAGAAGAGCCCAACTGGTAAAACTCTTTAAAAATGCATTTATCTTCTTCAATATACACCAAACATGACTGGGACATGAATTAGGAAAGTAGTTTTTTTGTCTTTTGCTTTTTCATTGTTTGGTATTTTGGGGGGTGTTTTTTGTTGTGTTTTGTTTGGGGTTTTTTTGTTTGTTTGTTTGTTTGTTTGTTTGGTCTTAGCTTCTTTGTCACCTAAGGATAAGGTATGTCATTCAATCTCCATAACCCTGGGTAAGACTATGGGTACGTGGATGTGAATTTTTGTAATACAATGCTTACATCCCTGGTTGGTTGTTTTTGTTTTTGTTTTTGTTTTTCATGGATTCTTCACTTGAAAAAATCATTTTCTGAGTGCCTTAAGTGTAGCTGTTGAGAAAATTAGGAAAGAGTCACAAAACATTACTCTCAGTTATTGTCCCTCAGGAAGTAAAACAAGAATTGGGAGGATTTAGAGTGTATCACTCTCAGAGTTTTTCCTCCACCAGAATTATTCTCAAAGAGTAAAAAGAAAAAAAAAAGAAAAAAAAATTACATCTATAACTGGAAAAAGTTTGATCGTAAGGGTTGGTTTAGTTTTTTTTTTTTTAATCCCCAGGAATTGAAGAATATATTACAATTTCTTTGAAGTAAGGTGGATTATTACCTAAGGTTAAACAAACAAACAAAAAAACAAACATCCAGAATTCAGCCCTGAAGGAAAAGCTACCTGGAATTTGAAGCCAATTTAGGATTCACAGAGGATAGAGAGGAAATAAAGCTTTTAATGTATATGGTAAAAAGAAAAGAGAGAAAGAATGCCAAATATTACATGAGAAAGAACATCTATATATATATCAGAAACTTTGTTTTGACTCAGCAAGTTGCTCTACAATACTTTAAAGTTTTGGAACTTATTTAATACTTAAGTTTTAGCAATTTAAAGAAAGTTGGTATTTTTTTAAGTAATGTCTACAGCCAAGGTGGGGCTCAAACTCATGACTCCGAGATCAAGAGTCACATGCTCTTCCTACTGAGCCAGCCAGACACCTCTGTGTATTTTTAATTGTAAGTAATTTGTGGTTAATTTTTCTAAAAATGTTCTCCAGTCCCAATGAGCAACTGAAATACCCTACTACCACCATGATACTGAATGTATACTACAGTAATAGCTCCAGCGAAAGGAATCTCACCACTAGAGTACAAAAACTGCAAGATAACCTATAACTGAGAAATGGCACTTCAGAACTGTAATACATTTTAGGATTCTCTTTTCTATTTTTGTAAAAAAAATGTCATTGGGATTTTGATCTGAATTGCACTGAATCTGTAGGTTGTTTGCCAATCCACGAACACAATATGTCTTCCCATTTCTTTATGTCTTTTTAGATTTCTTTCATCTATGTTTTACAAATTTCAGTATACAAGTCTTTCGCCTTCTTTGGTAAGTTTATTCCAAAGTATTTTATTCTTTTTGGTACTATTGTAAATGGGATTGTCTTTTAATTTCCTTTTCAAATGGTTCATTGTCAGTGTATAGAAACACAACTGATTTTTGTGTTGGTTTTGTACCCTGCAACTTTAATAAACTCATTTATTAGTTCTAACAATTTTTTGTGCAGTTTTAAGGTTTTCAACATATGCAATCTAAAATTCATATGGGAACCACAAAGAACCCCAAATAGTCAAAAAAATCTTGAGAAACAAAAACAAAGCTGGAAGCATTACACTTTCTGATTTTAAAATATATTAAAAAGCTATAGCAATCAGAACTGTATAGTGCTGGCATAAAGATAGACATGCAGACCACTGGAACAGAATAGAAAAATAAACCAAATATGTAGAGTCGAATGATCTTCAATAGGGTACCAAAAATACATAATAAGGAAAGGATAGTCTCTCAAACAAATGGTGCGGGGGAAAACTGTTTATCCATATGCAAAAGAATGAAACTGGACCCCTATCTTATACCTATAGAGGAGGAAAACTTTCTCCTGCCCTTCTAGGTTCCTTGGCTGGCCTAGTAATTACATTGATATAAGATAGATTAAGAGTAAAAAATAAATTTAATTTCATATGCACAGGAGCTCATAAAAATATGACTCAAAGAAGTGACCAAAGCAGATAGCTTTCATACCTTTTGAACAAAGAAATAATGAATTTTTGAAAAATTGACAAGACAAAGAAGTTTGAGCTTGGGGTAGTAAATCAGTGAAGTAACAGGATTGTTTATACAGCCTTCTCAGCCCTGAACTCCCTATCTTTGGTGATAAAGATATCTTTCTTTCCCCTCGTTCAAGGATGGTACCTTCCAGATGAGAAATTTATTTCCTGCTTTCAGGAGGACAAAGAAGGGCCGGTGCATTTTTCTTGCACCAACTGTTTCTTAAGTAACTTTAATTCAAAATAATCAATATGCCAAGGGTACCTGAGTGGCAGAGTCAGTTTAGCATCCAACTCTTGGTTTCAGCTCAGGTCATGATCTCAGGGTCCTGGGATTGAGCCCTGCATCAGGCTCCATACTCAGTGCAAAGTCTGCTTGAGATTCTCTCTCCCTCCCCCTCTGCTCCTCCTGCTCATGCTCTCTCTCTCAAATAAATAAATAAATCTTAAAAAAAAATAATATGCCAAAGTGGCATATTTTTGGGTAGCTTGCCCTTTACCCCATCACACCATATACAAAAATCAATTCAAAATGGAATAAAGACTTAAATGTAAGACCTGAAACTGTAAAACACCTAGAATAAAACATAGGGGAAAAGCTTCAGGACATTGGCCTTGACAATGATTTCTTGAATATGACACTAAAAACACTGGCAAAAAAAAAAGCAAAAATAGACAAGTGGGGCTACATCAAACTACAGAGTTTCTGTACAGCAAACAAAACAATCAACAGAGTAAAAAGGCACCTACAGAATGGGAGAAAATATTTACAAACCATATATCTGATAAGGGGCGAATATCCAAATATATAAGGAACTCATATAACTCAATAGGAAACAAACAGAAATAACTAGATGGAAAAATGGGCAAAGGACTTGAATAGACATTTCCCCAAAGAAGATACACACATGACTAACAGGTATATGAAAAAACATTCAACATCATTAATTATCAGGGAAATGCAAATCAAAACCATAATTAGATATCACCTCACATTTGTTAGAATGACTGCTATAAAAAAGAAAAAAAAGGATACCAAGCGTTGGCAAGAATATGAAGAAATTGGAACACTTGTAACCTGTTGGTGGAAATTTAAAAAGGTTTAGCCACCATGGAGGTTCCTAAAAATTTTTTAAATAAAGCTACCAAATGATTTAGCATTAATAATTTAGAAGAATTGCCATATAGATCCTGAAGAGATATTTGCACTCTCACTCAATGCAACATCATTCACAATAGCCAAGATGTAGAAAGAAACTAAATGCCCACTGACAAATGACTAGATAAAGAAAATGTGGTATATACACAGAATGGAATATTGATTGTCCTTTAAATAAAAAAGGAAATGTTACCATATGCAATTACATAAATGAACCTTGAGGACATTATGTTAAGTAAAATAAGCCAGCCACAAAAAGACAAATAATGCATGATTCCATTTATATGAGATATCTAAAATAGTCAAACTCATAGTAGCAGAGAGTAGAATGGTGGTTTCCAAGGTGCTGAGGGAGGGGGCAATGAGAGTTGCTGTTCAGCAAGTATAAAGTCTCAGTTATTCAAGATGAGTAAATTCTAGAAATGTGTACAACATTGTGCCTATAGTTTACAATACTGTATTATACACTTTAAAACTTTTTAAAGAGGGCAGATCTCATGTCAAGTGTTCTTACCACACAAACCCACACACAGAACTGTAATAAAAACCCATTTATAGCAAACCTAATTATTATAAGAAGATATATATATATATATATATGCACATGTGTGTATACATATACATGTATAGAGCTAGAGTTCTGAATGTCTGTTACTTTTATGTTTCTTAGAAATGAAAATTGAGCAGTACTTCTTGAAAATCACAACAGACTCAAGCACTGACTTTAGACATATGATTTGTAGCTCTTTATAAACATTTCTAAGAGAACTTATAAAAGGAACATTCAGAACTATATTTCTACACATAACACAAGTATATACACATAAACATATATGGAAAGATATATACATATACACATACACACATGTATGTATATACACATATATGTGTGTATATGCACATATATAAATGTACATACCACAGGTCAAATCAAAGCTAAATGAAATAAATATACATCATAATATGACATTGTAAATGACATAAATATCCCCTTCACCATGCTCTATCCTAGTAATAGGGGCATTTTTTTCAAGTTTTTATTTTAATTTCAGCTAGTTAGCTTACAGTGTTATATTAGTTTCAGGTGTACAATACAGTAATTTAACACTTCCATACATCACTCTGTGTTCATCACAATAAGCATACGTGTGTGTGTGTGTGTCTGTGTCTGTGTGTGTGTATATGTATACACAGATATATATATACACACATATATATATGAATATATATATGAATTAGTATTTTTGTATTCTTTGGGTAAATAACCAGTAGTGCGATTGCTGGATCATAGGGTAGTTCTATCTTTAACTTTTGAAGAACCTCCATACTGTTTTCCACAGTGGCTGCACCAGTCTGTATTCCTACCACCAGTGCACAAGTATTCCTTTTTCTCCACATCCTTGCCAATACCTGTTGTTTCTTGTGTTGTTACTTTTAGCCATTCTGACAGGTGTGAAATGATATCTCATTATAGTTTTGATTTGCCTGTCCCTGATGATAAGTGATGATGAGCATCTTTTCATGTCTGTTGGCCATCTGGATATCTTCTTTGGAGAAATGTCAGTTAGTGTCTTCTGCCCATTTTTTAATTGGATTATTTGCTTTTTGGGTATTGAGCTGTACACTTTATATATTTTGGATACTAGCCCTTTATCGGATACATCATTTGCAAATATCTTCTCCCATTCCATCAGTTGCCTTTTCGTTGTGTTGACTGTTTCCTTTGTTGTACAGAAGCTTTTTATTTTGACGTAGTCCCAATAGTTTATTTTTGCTTTTGTTTCCCTTGCCTCAAGAGAAATATGTAGAAAGAAGTTGCTATGACTGATGTCAAAGAAGCTACTGCCTGTGTTCCCTTCTAGGATTTTTATGGTTTTAGGTCTCACATTTAGGTCTTTAATCCATTTTGAATTTATTTTTATGTGTGGTATACGAAAGTTGTCAAGTTTTTTCTTTTGCATGTTGCTGTCCAGTTTTCCCAACACCATTTGTTGAAGAAAGTGTCTTTTTCTCATTGGATATTCTTTACTGCTTTGCCCAAGATTAATTGACCATATAATTGTGGGTTTATTTCTGGATTTTCTATTCTGTTCTATTGATTTATGTGCCTATTTTTGTGCCAGTCCCATCCTGTTTTGATTACTACAGCTTTGTAATATAACTTGAAGGCCAGAATTGTGATGTCTTCAGCTTTGTTTTTTTCTTTTTCAAGATTGCTTTGGCTACTCAGGTTTTTTTGTGGTTTCATACAAATTTTAGAATTATTTGTTCTAGTTCCGTGGAAAAAATGCTGTTGTATTTTGATAGGAATTGCATTAAATGTGTAGATTGCTTTGGGTAGTATAGGCACCTTAACAATATTTGTTCTTCCAATCCATGAGCATGGAATGTCTTTCCATTTCTTTGTGTTGTCTTCAATTTCTTTCATTAGTGTTATGTAGTTTTCAGAGTACAGGTCTTTTGTCTCCTTGGGAGGTTTATTCCTAGGTATCTTATTATTTTTGGTGCAATTGTAAATGGGATAGTTTTCTTAATTTCTCCTTCTACTGGTTTATTATTAGTGTATAAAAATGCAACAGATTTCTTTTTTTTTAAAGATTTTATTTATTTATTTGACAGAGAGAGAGAGAGACAGCCAGCAAAAGAGGGAACACAAGCAGGGGGAGTGGGAGACGAAGAAACAGGCTCCCAGCGCAGCAGGATGCAGGGCTTGATCCCAGGACCCTGGGATCATGCCCTGAGCCGAAGGCAGACGCTTAATGACTGAGCCACCCAGGCGCCCCTGCAACAGATTTCTGTACATTGATTCTGTATCCTCAGACTTCCTTGAATTCATTTATCAGTATTAGCAATTTTTTGGTGGAGTCTTTCAGGTTTTCTACATAGAGTATCACATCATCTGCAAATAGTGAAAGTTTTACTTCTTCCTTACCAATCTGTATACCTTTTACTTCTTTTTCTTGTCTGATCGCTATGGCTAGGACTTCCAGACACCTTTGTCTTGTTTCCAACCTTATGGGAAAAGCTCCCCGTTTGTTCCCCTTAAGGATGAAGCTAGCTGTGGGCTTTTCATATACATCCTCTATTATGTTGAGGTATGTTTCCTCTAAACTTACTTTGTTGAGGGTTTTTATCATGAATGGATGTTGTACTTTGTCAAATGCTTTTTCTGCAACTATTGAAATGATCATATGGTTCTTATCCTTTCCCTTATTGATATGATGTGTCACATTGACTGATTTGCAAATATTGAACCACTCTAGCAATCCAGGAATAAATCCCACTTGATCATGGTGAATGACTTTTTAACGTATCGTGGAATTCAGTTTGCTAGTATTTTGTTCAGACTTTTTGCATCTATGTTCATCAGGGATATTGGCCTGTAGTTCTCTTTTTTAATGGTGTCTGTGTCTGGTTTGGTATCTAGGTAATGCTGGCCTCATAGAATGAATTTGGAGGTTTTCCTTCCTCTTCTATTTTTACTCTGGCTTTCTTTTGTCTTTGTTTTTGTTTTTGTTTTTTAAGATTATTTATTTATTTGACAGAGAGAGAGAGATAGCCAGTGAGAGAGGGAACACAAGCAGGGGCGGTGGGAGAGGAAGAAGCAGGCTCCCAGTAGAGCAGGGAGCCCGATGTGGGGCTCAATCCCAGGACCCTGGGATCATGCCCTGAGCCAAAGGCAGACCCTTAATGACTGAGCCACCCAGGCACTCCTCTGGCTTTCTTTTAACATCCATCTGCATGATCGATGTTTCTCCATTCTCTCATATTCAATCTGCAGATATCTTTAGGACTAAAATGAGTCTCTTGTAGGCAGCATATAGATATGTCTTGATTTTTTATACATTCTGTCACCCTATGTCTTTTGATTGGAGTGTTTAGTCCATTTACATTCAAAGTAATTATTAATAGATATGTATTTATTGCCATTTTATTACTTGTTTTGTGATTGTTTCTGAAGATTTTCTCTGATCCTTTCTTGTAAATCTTTCATGTTTTGCTGATTTTCTTTAGTGATATATTTGGATTTCTTTCTCTTTATTCTTTGCATATTTATTAGTGGTTTTTGATATATGGTTACCATTAGGTTTGTATATAACCTCTTCTGCATATAGCAATCTATATTAAGTTGATGATCATTTAAGTTTGAATCCATTCTTTTCTCCTCTCCACCTTTTAGGTATATGTTATTATATTTTATGTGCTTTTTTGTGAGTTTCTTGACTGATTTTTTACAAAAATATTCATTTTTACTGCTTTTGTGTTTCCCACCTCTGTACTGTCACCTTTGGTCTCTCCTTTACACTCAGAGTCCCCTTTAATATTCCTTGCAAAGCTGATTAGTTTTTGCTTGCCTGAGAAACTCTTTATCTCTCCTTCTATTCTGAATGATAGCCTTGCTGGACAGAGTATTCTTGGCTGCAGATTTTTCCCATTCAGCGCTTTAAATATATCATGCCACTCCCTTTTAGCTTGCAACGTTTCTGTAGGAAAATTTCCTGCTAACCCTATGGGTTTTCTCTTGTAAGTTACTGACTTCTTTTGTTGCCTTTAAATTTTTTTTCTGTATCAGTATATTTTACAAATTTATTTACAATATGTCTTGGTGTTGGCCTGCTTTTGTTGATTTTGCTGGGCGTTCTCTGTGCCTCCTGAATTTGGATATCTGTTTCCTTCCCCAGATTAGGGAAGTTTTCAGCTTTTTTTAATTTTATTTTATTTATTTATTTATTTTTTTATTTATTTATTTGAGAGAGAGGAGAGAGAGAGCACAAGTAGCAGGGAGGGGCAGAGGGGGAGGGAGAGGGACAAGCAGACTCCCGCTGAGTGGGGATCCTGACACAGGGCTCAATCCCAGGACCCTGAGATAATGACCTGAGCCAAAGGCAGACACTTAACCAACTGAGCCACCCAGCTCTTATTTCTTCAAATAAATTTTCTGCCCCCTTTTCTCTCTCTTCTTCTGGGACTCCTATAACATGAATGTTACTACGTTTGATGGATTCACTGAGTTCCCGAAGTCCAGTCTCATTTTGTAATTCTTTTCTCTCTTTTGTTCAGCTTGATTAGTTGCAATTACTCTGTCTTCTAGGTCACTAATTCCTTCTTCTGCTTCTTCTATCTTGCTGTTCATTCCACCAAGCATGTTTTTTATTTCATTTATTAAAACCTTTACTTCTGCTATGTTACTCCTTATCTCTGCGTTAAGGGTCTCACTCATGTCTTCCACTCTTTTCTCAAGTCCAGTGAATATCCTTATGATCATTGTTTTAAATTCTCTATCAGGTATGTTATTTACATCTGTTTTGCTTAAATCTCTGGCTGTGGCCGTGTCCTATTCTTTTCACTTGGGAAAAATTTCTGTCTCCTCATTTTATCTGCCTCTCTGTGTTTTTCTGTGTTAAGAAAGTCAGCTGTGTCTTCTGCTCTTGAAAGTAGTAACTTTATGAAGAAGAGGTCCTGGAGTGCCCTGAAGTGAGCTACTCCACCATCTTCCCAAGCTCCCTTCTAATACAGGCATTTTTTAAACATTTGCAAAAGCATAACAAAAAATAGTATGAATAACTTTTCTTTATTACACAATTAAAATGACCTTCTTTTTAGTAATAAATTTTGGCTGACATTGAATTTTATGTTTATACATCTAAGCTCCCAATCCTTATGTTTTTATAATCTATTTCTATATCTAATTCTGCTATAAAACTATGTTTTCTCCTGGTATAGGAATTTACTTTTTTTTTTAATGTTTGTAGTCTCAACTTAGGCTTTCAGACAACAAATTTATGTATTCATTTCATTTTCTTTTGAATATATTCTGCCTAATTTTATCAAAAATCCCAAGAACATCTTGGAGAAAACGTAGACCATTTACAAAATGAGAACACATGCAAATATTTATCTTGAGGTCATAAAATAATCTAAGCATAGACCAAAGATGCTGCTGATCAATTTTTAAATCTTTCATTTACCCACATAATTTATTTAAGGAGCTTCATGGTATCATTACACAAGATGTAGATAAAAATTCCCTGGATAAGAATTAATGAAGTTTGTTAAGAATAATAGTAGAACTTTCCTCTGATAAGACTAGCCACCTCAAAACTTTGATAGGTTTCTGTGAGTAAAATACTTCGAAATTTCTCATGTGTTCTGAAGGCAGGACTCTGAGCTATAGACTAATTGTTAAACAGCTAATTTGTCACATACTTGAATGCCATAATAAAGACAAACCTAGGAAATCACACACACCATGTGCCACCTTTGAAATATTGTTATTCACTCTTTAATTTAACCATCTCCAAAAAAGAACTATTAAAGGAAACCACATGGTATACCAATTGGTTAAGTATTACTATGAGCATATTCCTCAGTAGGCATGCCCTCCCGAGGGTCCTGGGCTAAAGTAGAGAGCAATGCTAGGTCTGGTGGTATGATGAAGTCTAAGAGGTGCTAGCTGTGTGCACATCAAGCACTTATCACATTTCACAATCTCCAGCCCACTAAACATATGAGATAAAGGTGGGGAGGGAACTGTGCTAAATATTGCAATCACAGGGACACCTGGGTGGCTCAGTCATTGAAGTGTCTGCCTTCGGCTCAGGTCATGATCCCAGTGTCCTGGGATCAAGTTCCATATCAGGCTCCCTGCTCAGTGGAGAACCTGCTTCTCTCTCTCCCTCTGCTGCTTCCCCTGCTTGTGCACGCACTCCCCAACCCCTCATCAGATAAATTAAAAAAAAAAAAAAAAAAGATTGCAATCATAATCTCTGCCCCAGTTCAGAAATGTATCTCCTCCGGGACCTCATTTAATGATCTAAGTGTCTTCTTGCGAGACTTAGAAATCTTGTGATAGGTTACATGTTCCAATTAGCACTGAAAAAGTTCCCTAGTGGCTTTTGGAATCTCCAAAATCTTGGCACAAACATGGTAACTCAGATTCAAATATTTCTCCCCAACATTTAGCCAAAACCAAGACAGTGTAAATTCCAAAACACTCAGCTTGATCCATATAAATCTAATTCAATCACAAAAGGAGACTATGCACTGCTCTGGACTAAACGAGAATGGAAGATTACATAAAGCATCACAATGCATCACAAAGGCACAGTCTCCCAAAAGGGAAAAGAGAAGGAAAGTTGTGCCTTCAAATCTTTGTCTAGTATAATCATCATATTTCATTTCCCAAACACATTGGACCTCCAACTTTTTAGTTCATTAGCATGGCAAGAAGGGTTCCATTCTTCAGCCAGCCACTCACCAGTCCGTCCATATCTCCACACTCAAAAGGCTTTTCGTTCACACATACACATACTATAAACATATACTCCTACGTCTACTCCAGTAACTCATTCTCTTCTCTCTGCCCTGGTTATACCATACCAACTTTGAAAGCTATTCAGAAGGCCACCAAGAAACCAGAATGCTCCAGTGAATGGTAACAAACTTGATAGAGAACATGATTATCCTGTTAGAAGTCAGACTTAAAAGAATCCTGAACTCGGTTCTCTTTCTAATTTAGACAGTGCACTTATCATTTGTTTCTTTTTTTAAAATGTGCATTCAAATAGGGATGTGTGGTAGCAATGGCTATCTCTCTCTACCTCTTTCATTGTTGCCCTACTTCACTCAGGGCAGTAATGCACCAGCTAAATGACAGTGTTCCCAAATTCCTTATCATTCAATATCCAAAGGGATTTAGTGCTAAACACTGAAAGATAAAAGGATTGCTATGTGGAATTCCATGGGGGTTTCTTAAAGGGCTCTGACTGAGCTGGTAATTGCTCCCCTTTTGTCCTCCTCCCTTCTTTTGTGTTGCTTAGAACACAAACATGATGACTGGCATACCTGCAGCCATCTTAAACCATGAAGTGACAGTGGAAGCCATATTCCAAGACAGTGGAACCAAAACATAGAAGTGCCTGGCTCCCTGATCATGGAGGAATGGCCATTCCAGCCATGGACATCATACCTCCAGACATCTTTTACTGGAGAAAGAAACAAACTTCTATTTTATTTAAACCTCTGTTGCTTTGGATTTTCTGTTATGTATAATTGAGCTTAATCCTATCTGAAACAACGTTATGTTTTTTTCTGACTTGAAATTATATTAAGCCCCTAAGTGCTGACTTATTGACATAACTATTGTCCAGAAAAATCATATTCACTATAGAAATATAAAATTATTCAATAAAAGATTGAGTAGTACTTCTACAAAATCGTAACAGACTCAAGCACTGTCTTTAGACATATGATTGATAGCTCTTTATAAACATTTCTAAGAGACATTACAAAAGACATTCGGTACTCTAGCTCTACACATAACATTGCTTAAATGAGGTCCAAAGCAAACCTCTGATAAAATATGAGGTTAATTCATTTGTTAATACATTGTCAGTATCTTTCTCATCATTTTAGTACATTTTCTATCCATTTTAAAGGTTACCTTTTTAAATTTTGATCTCTCTATTCTTTATCTATAGTTTCTTTTTAGATGCTGTTTCTGCTAAAATTCTGAAATGAGACATGAGTCACACAGACCTAACTCTGTTAACTCAACTATGCCAAAAAGCGGAACACACTGCTTACATACCAATTAGTTTTCCCGAGTTAAGGCCCTAAGCCCTGCTCAGTAACATTCTTCTCTCTAGAAAATGCACATTGAGACGTTCTTCTGTAAAATAAATGTGAGCTAAGACTGGGACCTGGACAAAAAGCAGGCGGCCAGAGAAAGGAAACGTTCTGTTGAGAAATGCTTTAACAATTAGGATTGAATATTATTCATGTTTCACAGAAGCACTTCTTGTATTCTAAAATGAGGTCTCCAGGATAAGTACAGTGAAACTCACCAACCTCTATTTCTGATCTCTCAAATGTGCAATTCCTTGACATTTTGTCCTTCACATCCAGAACTGGGAAATGATCTTGATTTAACTTCAGGAACTTGAGTTGTTGAAGCCTAAAAACTATAAAATCTACATCATCCTGTATAGTTGGAACATAAGACATGCTTATCACCCCATCAAATTTTATTTTAGTGTTAGTAGTCAGTATGATCCACTTCCTCCAAATTAGAAACATTTCACTGATTTTATAAAAGCATCTGGACTAAGATTTGGCATCTAAACATGCTCGTATTTTCCACCCCAGTACCCAGCTCTACCATCTTCAAGATGCCAATGCTATACACAGAACAAAACCTTTCAGATACCTCTCTACTTCCCCCACTTTCCCAGTATTCAACCAGTGAAGTGTAACAGAACAGTAGGAGAAAAATAATAAGACAGTTATTGCAACAAATTGGCTCGCACAATTGTGGGTGCTGTCTGGGCAAGTGTGAAACCCACAGGGCAGGCCATCAGGAAAGAGACGCTGGAACTCTCAGGAAACAGAGAAGTTGCTGTCCGCAGGCAATTTTTTTTCCTATTAGGGAAGATTCAGCTCTGTTCTTAAGGTCTTTCAGCTGATTGAAACAGAGTCACACAAATTATCTAGGATAATCTCCCTTACTTAAAGTCAAGTGATTATAGACTTTAATCACATCTACTAAGTACCTGCACAGCAATACCTAGATTAGTGTTTGAATAACTGGTAAAGACCATCACACCCTCCTCCATGAACTCTTAGGCAGTCAGGTAGAGGGGTCACCTTCTGCCCTGGATTTTGATCCCTGTTAACAAATACTGACAGTACAGACAGGCTACAACTATCAGAAGTCCTGATCTTCACCTTCCCGCAGAGTGTTATGTAAGAGGCTTTCAAGAACCTGCCATTGCACACATCACTTTTCACTTTCTTATCTTCTCACATATGCCTCAGTCTCCATGACTAAGATGGTCCTGTAGTAAGTACCCAGTTCAATGCTATCCCAGCTGAGACCTATGACACAGGAAAGAAAACTCTCCCCATCCTATGGAATTTTCTCAACTGTTATCTCAAGGAGAAAAGAGGAGAGGGCAGCAAAAGTGTGACCTGGTTGCAATTCAGCAAACTAGTTTGACTTTCCTCGAGGCAAAGGCCACCCAGAGTCATGCGGGTTCCCTTACATTCTCTTTTTCCCTCTTCTTCTGTCATTTATCACAGCAAAAACACACCCATTTTATCTTGTACCACCTGTCCCTGGGGCTCTTAGTCTGCTTTCCCCACAGTATCCCAGCATTTTTAGCCAAAATTGTTGCATGCTGGGGCAAACGACAGAATACTAAACAATGATGATTTTACTCTAAATAAAAATTTGCCTTGACAAAGGTTCAGTGGTTGAGTTAGAATTTCAGGGTTGAGGAGGAAGAGAGCAGAGGCTTTTAAAAAATATTAACAAGGGGGTTAAAGTAGTAAAGTTTTATCTTCAAAGACAGGCTTGGGTCTAATTTCCTTTATTAATTACATGACCTTTGAAAAGCCTCAACCTTCTTATGTTTCAGCTTTCTTGCCAATAAATAAGGGGAAGAGACTGACTTCTCTTCCAGTTCTATTTTTCTTTGATCCTATGGACATAAAGCAGCATAACATGGAGAAGAGCTGACCAGAAAAAGTACAGAAGAGTAACTTGAAGTAGAATGAAATGGTCAGTCTGGAAGGAAGGAAGGAAGGAAGGAAGGAAAGAAGGAAGGATGGATGCAAGGAAGGAAGGAAGGAAGGAAGGAAAGAAAGAAAGAAGAAAATAATAGGAATGAGAGAAGAAAAAGATGGGGTACAAAGGTAAGGTATAAGAACATACAGGTACATAAAAAGAGAGAAAGGGAACTGTGGCAAACTGGAGAATTCATGGCCTCTTATAAAAAGTAGCTACTTATTCATCTCTATCCAACTGCTGGTGTGGGAAATACAGGTTTTATAATTTTTCAAAAAAAGCCATACATTTGTATTCTTATCCGACAACTCCTAATTTTTAAATGTGGACAAAGTAATTCAAATTTTAAAGAACAATATGTAAAACAAACACAATATATCTACAAGTTAAGCATCATTTCAGGGCCAAGACTAGAGTGAGGCAGGAGAGGCACTCAACTCATGCATAACTAAGGAGGCACCAAACTTCAATAATCAAGATAAATAATATTTTAGTGCAATAATTTTTAAGTAAAAATTAAAAATAAATTTAATTATTACTTAACTTACTTATTTTTATTTAAATTATTAATTTATTTAAATTATTTAAATTAATTATTACTAAAAATTACTTAAAATAATTTTTAAGTAAAAATTATTGCAAAATAATGCATTAACAACAAAGTATCAAAAATTTCTTTTTTAGGGGCGCCTGGGTGGCTCAGTCGTTAAGCATCTGCCTTTGGCTCAGGGCCTGATCCCAGCATTCTGGGATCGAGCCCTGCAGCGGGCTCCCCGCTCAGTGGGAAGCCTGCTTCTCCCTCTCCCACTCCCCCTGCTTGTGTTCCCTCTCTCACTGCCTCTCTCTCTGTCAAATAAATAAATAAAATCTTTTTTTTTTAAGTTTTTTCTTTTTTATACATTTTAAACAGCTTTATTTAGGTATAATTTACATACCATAAAACTTATCTCTTTTATTTATTTATTTTTAATTTTTTTAAATTTTAATTCCAGTATGGTCAACATATTAGTTATATTAGTTTCAGGTGTACAATATAGTGATTCAACAATTCTATACATTATTCAGTGCTCATCCCAGTAAGTGTACTCTTAATGCTCTTCACCTAATTCACCCATCCCCCACCCAACCCCTCTGGTAACCATCCATTTGTTCTCTATAGTTAAGAGTCTGTGTTTCGGTTTGTCTCTTTTTTTTCTTTGTCCATTTGTTTTGTTTCTTAAATTCCATATATGAGTGAAATCATGTGGTATTTGTCTTTCTCTGGCTGACTTATTTCACTTAGCATTATACCCTCTAGGCCCATCCATGTTCTTGAAAATGGCAAGATTTCATTCTTTTTTATACTAAGTAATATTCCACTGTGTATATCTACCATGCTTTCTTTATCCATTCCTCTATGGGTGGTTACTTGGGCTGCTTCCAAATTTGACTATTGAAAATAATGCTGCAATAAACATAGGGGTGCCTATATCTTTTTGAATTCATGTTTTTGTATTTTTTGGGTAAAAACCCAGTAGTGGAATTACTGGATCATATGCTAATTCTATTTTTAATTTTTTGAGGAATGTCCATACTGTTTTCCACAGTGGCTGTGCCAGAAACTATCAAAAATTTCAATAAAGACAGACTTTGACCCCGCATTTGCACAGTTCACATCCCTGGCCTCACCCCAATCCTGGCTCTGTACCCTTGATGCCTCTGGGTTAAAGGCTTACAACAGGGAACATGGTAGTGCCATAAATGCATATAGAAAAGAGGAAGAAAAGCAGGATTGGGAGTGGAGATAATGAATTCAACAGCAGGCATTTTATCCAAGGTGCTGTGTGGCCATCTAGATGAAGGAGACTCTAAGCATTTGAGACTAAGAAAGTGGTATCAGTAAGTGGAAGAAAAATTAATACTTATTTGGTGTCTGTTATATGCTGGACAGTCTACATATATTACCTCATCTACCAGCAGTTGTCAACATGACTCTTTAATTATGAGGTTTAGTCTCCATTTAAGATATTTTTTAATGGATATTAAGGTCACTGGCCCCAGATCACAAGTAGCCAATAACACAACTGAGCCTGTCTAAATTCCAGGTCTGTCTGACTCCAAAATCCAACCTTGCCAATAAACTGTGCTGCCACGAGCAAGTCACATACATTTGCATGTCATCAATAAGCCCTAAGATTGGATGAGATTCCCAGAGAGCATAAATGACCCTTGCTGCTCATCAAGCCTGTGTTATTATCCTAGTGATCCTCTCAGGGATATGGGGCCTTCCTTCTTGCTGCTCTCAGGACTGGAGCCGTTCTTTGGACTGGAGGCTTTCCATCCACTAAGCAATTTCCCCTGCAGCCTCCTAGTCTGCAAGTATTACAGCCTCTGAATTCTAAGCTCTACTCACATGTAAAGATCCCTGGCTCCCTTCCATATTTACTCACATCACTTCAGCCTTGTTAAAAACAACAACCTGTTTCCACACTCTTTGGAACCCTGTGACCTCACCACCAGTTTCTCTTAGGACATGCGTGTGAGTCCCTACGCTTTGGCAACATTTAGTTTCAGGTTATAACTCTTCCCGAATGCCCTGTTAATCAGGGCAAACCCATCCATGTCTCAAGATATGACATCACCAAATCTCTTGTCCAGTCTTATTTCCCTAGCATTTCTTTTTTCTTTTTTTTTTTTAAAAGATTTTATTTATTTATGTGACAGACAGACAGCCAGTGAAAGAGGGAACACAGCAGGGGAGTGGGAGAGGAAGAAACAGGCTCCCAGCGGAGGAGCCCGATATGGGACTCAATCCCGGAACGCCGGGATCACGCCCTGAGCCGAAGGCAGACACTTAACGACTGCGCTACCCAGGCGCCCCTCCCTAGCATTTCTTACATAGGTGATTGACTAAAGAAATGAATTATTTGTTTCTCAAATAAATTTTATATCTTCCTTCTCCATTCATTTCTTACACTCATGTCTTTTCCTTAGACCATCATCCTCCCTTCACCACTCCAGTATGAATCCTATCCATACTTCTAAGAGCAGCTTATATTTTACCCCCTCACGAAATGTTCTTTCACCAGCCCAGTCTGAATCAATCACTCTGTCTATGAACTATGACAGTGTTGATTCATTGGACACTCATGTGCCATTTTAATCAACAACATATCAATCTTAACTGCCTAACTAGAAGGACAGGGGCCAATGTTTTATGCTTTGTTAATATTCTCAAAACTTCACACACAATGCAGGGGCTCTGATAAATAGCCACTGAATAATGTGTTTCTAAAGCAGGGAAACTTGAAGTTTCAATCCTGTATGCCCCCTGATTGTCCTTAATTTCCCTCACTGGCCTCTTATTTCTAAAATAAGGATAGCATTATATGAAATTCCAGAGGCATTATGAAGAGGAATATAATGAGGATATTTTTAAAATATCTACTGATATATTTTCCTTTTTGGTTTCTTTCCTAGCAATTCTTAACCGTTTTCTGCCCCAGTTAGGAGAGGGCAAATTCACCTAAGAAAATAGAAGGATTTGACTGAAAGTCCCAATGAGATAAGAGGAGAAAGAATAAAACCCTTTTGACCAAGGGAAAAGGAACCAAATTGAGAGAGAAAGGGAAAAGAGGTTATTCACAAGTGTCCTCCCATCTCCTGCTTTGTTCCTAAAGTACCCTCAGCACCACGGCCATATCTAAGGAAAAGTGGTAGGAAGAGCCCAAAAATGCCAGAGAAACCAAAAGCAAGTTTGTGCCTTTATTCCCATTTGGGACTCTAAAAGGAGACCAACTTGAAGAAGCTGTGCATTAACATAAAGCAAATATAGTAGAGTCAGGATGCTGTGTTTTGGCCTATGCCAGGTGTGTAGAGGATGCAGAACTCCCAGCAGCTCCCAGAGAAGATGTAAAGAATGGCTGAGGGTTCTAGCTGGTGAGCTCACTAATAAGACTATTGCAGGAAGAAGACAAGCATTCTGTAACAGAACATTTATAGGAGAGACCATCTAAGAAAATGAGCAAATTGGAGTCTCAGCCCGAATCAAGGAAACTACTGCCAGCAAGACCTTAAGACAAGAAAGGGGCCACCATTGCATCTTGACCATGCCAAAGAAAAAACCAAGAATCACACCAGACATGGACCATCATGAGCAGATGAAAGAGAGCAATCCCACCAACTTTGTGGTCCAGAGACCATTAAGAGAAACGCCTCAATGGAAGAACAACAAACGTGCATGTGGCTCTCATTCAACACCATGTGGGAATGGGTTCTTCTCCATTTCCCAAGATAAGAACAGAAAAGACCTGAAGTATTTGTCAATCTCCTCTAAAAAATTAGTTTTGACTAGGGAATAATGGAATTACTTTAATTGACAAATTAAGCTTTCCTCTCCCTTTGTGAGATGAAGGGCTTGAGGACAAATGAGAATAGTTATAAAGAAAGATAGATGGTTTTTTCATATATTAGAGTTATGGTATGCCAATCTTGACATGATCTCCCCTCACAATAAATTTATAATGAATATTTTGGATTAACTTAAGAAAGCAATTTATGCTACAAAACTAAGGACACTGCATCACTAGATGTATTTTAATCACTTATTTTCCTGACTGCCTTAAAGTAGGTTAAGAAAAAAATCTTCCCCAAGTAAGAAAAGAAGAAAAATCATTATGACATGAGACTTAACTGAAATTCTGCCCTATTAGATTTTGCTAAGAAGAGAGAAGTGCCAGACGAGGGGATTTCAGGGATGAGTTATTATATTTGCAAATTGGTATAATGAAAATTACCTAGGCAGTACCATGAATTTAAATGAACTGTGATTTTTTTCTCATTTTAATATAAAATAATTGTTCATTTCTTCCAAGAAATAGTTAAGGTTGCTGATTCTTTTGCATTAATCAATGTACTCTGAACAATAAATCTAATAGCTCAGTAAAGTCTATAAAATGTAGCTATGTAGCTGTTTCTAGGGCTTTATTCCAGGGGCTAAACAGCAGTTTCTATTTCTAGTCAACTGCTGTCTTTATCAAATTACTTCCTTGACTCAGTGACAGCTTTTTAAGATATCTTCTAAAGGAAAACTTTAATTTCTCATCTTTGTTCTTTAAAAATGTAGTTTTTAAAGTATTAGGATTGACTACTGTTACATTTTTGAGGATTTTTAATAATATTAAAAACAATTATGTATGTGTAAAACTAGTTGTATAGGGGCACCTGGGTGGCACAGCGTTTAAGCATCTGCCTTCGGCTCAGGGCGTGATCCCGGTGTTATGGGATCGGGCCCCACATCAGGCTCCTCCGCTATGAGCCTGCTTCTTCCTCTCCCACTCCCCCTGCTTGTGTTCCCTCTCTCGCTGGCTGTCTCTATCTCTGTCAAATAAATAAATAAAATCTTTTTAAAATATATATATATATTGACTTTGTTATTCATCATAGAAACATGCACAGTCTTATTAATTTCACTAAGATTATGTTATCATATTTCATGGTTATCTAAAGTGTTAAAGTTCTAATATAAGCAAACAAAAGTATTTTAGTCCAATGACAAATAATTTGTTTTTAACCTTGTGCTCTTAGTTATGTAGCCTTTCCAAAAAGAGATTCAAAGAAACAAATACATGGAAGAACACTACATCAAAAATTAATGAAGTACTGTATGGTCACTAACATAACATAAGAAAGAAAGAAAGAAAGAAAGAAAGAAAGAAAGAAAGAAAGAAAGGAAGAAAGAAAGAAAAGAACAAAAAAATGAAAGAAAGCACAATCAAAGAAAAAGTTACTACTGAGAATAGGGGTTACCAGTCTCACAATTTTCGATTATTATGTTAAATATATCTTATTAGATATAAGATGGTAATGCTAATGGATGTTCACCCCTCAGCTTTCTCTGTGCAACAAAATTACGGAACATGTTCTTAATGAATAAAGGACACTGGTTATGTTTATCTGACATCTACTTGAAATGAAAATGGCTTAAAATATTATGTGAAAAGTTTTAACTAATAATCCAAAAACACTGTAATCAAAAAAAAATATTTTATATCTAATTAAAGTACAGTGTTGCTTATTCTTATTTAACTGTTTAAAAAGTTAGAACAAATTGTCCATTATGAATTTGGATGCCACAATAATTTAATGTCCTATAAAAGTTAAACCAGATTTGTTTTGTTCTGTATAAGCAAAATGAATTAGATGACCTCCGTGATTCCCAAGATTATCTGCTGTTGTACCTAAAATTTTCATACTAGAATTCAGTCATAAGGCATACCATTTATCTCAAAAATTTCTTAAAATTCAGGGCAGTTGTGGCAGATAAACAGATTGTATGAGCTCAGAGTAACCTGAAAGTTGAACTGTCCCTCTGGCATTTTCCCACTTTAAATATGGAGTGGCTTGATAATCCCTTCGGTTTCTAAATTGATTGAGGATGGTCTGAGAGAGAATTGATTTAGTTCCTACTCTGAGGTATAGCCTCGGAGCTGTCCCTTAGGGAGAGAGCATCACTCCCTACCCAGCCCCCAGGACATTCTGATACATCTCCAAATCTGTCTAGGAATCCCAAGATACTTACAGGGAAGTTACCAAAGCCTAACTCCAGCAGGGAATGACTAATTATTTTTATCAACTTAAGAAGGGGTACATGTGTGTGTACACATACAGATACACAATACATACAACTTACAATAAGTTGTCCACTCCGAGTATTCAATTTTTTATCTGTAGAATGAAAGGAACACACTAATGATCTCTAAAGCCTTTGCCGGTTCAAAAATTCTATGATTCCTCAAATTATATCCCTTTCTCCCCACTTCTCTTCAAAGTGGTGATGGATGAGATATAAAATTTTTCAGTAAGAAGAAAGTACTGAAAGTTGCGTAAAAAGCTATAAATCTAAAAGGTGTATTATAAAGAAAGTAAAGCTTATATTAGGCATAGAGTTTAAAGGATTAAATAATACTAGTTGTTCAAATGAAAAAAAATCAACGTGAACCCATGGTCTTAAGGACAATTTTTTTTTTCACATTTCTGTCATTAGAAGTAACCCAACTCAAAATGTTTGCTCATCAACATTCATGCACACCTCCTTGCAGCAAAAAGACAAGGAAACTTGGAAGATAAACAATTCCAAGTAAGTTCTCATGAAGGAAACACAACACCTTGTTGTGGTTAAAAAGTAGGAATATTTTCAAAATGGATATGATATTGGGGGACTAAAGAGCTATCTTACAGGAACTCTCATTGGTTAACCTGTAACCTTCAAGTATCCAAAAGTGAAGAATAGTCAATCGACACAAACCGAATGATTAAATGTCCATTACATTATTTTTTTAAAGAAAATTAACATAAAACTATACAAGAAAAGTGATCCTAGCAGAATAAAATCACTTTGTATTAATTGTAATACTAAGCGATATGTTAATGTATGTGAGTATTCTGTTTATTAAATATATAACACATGCAGATGTACTGTCCTCATCCTGTGTAAACAGGGTAGATACAAGGAAATGGAGTAAGTCAAACTGTCCCATTAATGGCAGAAACTACTCCAAGAGCAAGAAAGATTCACCACTTTAGTGGGCATTTCTAATAACCAGGCGAAAAGTTGATCCAAAGTTACTCAACATCACTGGTCATGTACAGCATAGCAACTGTGTTCCAAGATGATAGATTAGCCAAACATCCTAAAATAGAGATGTTTTTATGCAAGCTTCATCCCTGTCTCCTGGGAGATGAAAGCTTGATGGCCTTACTAATTAAAATAAGGTGTTAATATATGTATTAAGTATAATTTTCCAGTAATACTTGCAAAGGAGGTCAAAATATAACAATTTCAGGACAATATACATATAACATTATCTAAATGGAACTTAAAAGACATACCATTTGGAGAAAAACATCAAGTTCCAAACAACTAAAGCTTACCAAAAAGGAATATATTGAGTTTTTAAAGTCCCATTGATACAGCAGCTACATTCCTATTAAAAAGGGGCCGAGCCCACAGCATGTCATCTCAGACTGGAGAAATTACAACTGGACTCTAATAGCTAATAATTCAATATTCCAATAAAAATGCAGTTGCTTGGTAATTAAAAAACCTGTAACTTTGGACAGTCCAAGGTAGGATTTCTAACCCTAAGAAGGAAGATATGACAATAATAATATGTTCTAAGCTAATAAAGCAGTAAACTGAACTTCATACAATCAATACCTCTGTAATTCATTTAATAAGTCTTACAAGAATTTTGGCAATGTTTGTGCTTTTTTCCTGATCTTTGAGGTATTCAAAGCTGTTTTTAAAATATGACATTTAAGCTCTCAATTTTAGTTAGCAGAATTTGATTAAATAGTTTTGTAATCCGTGTTTCTGTCTCTGTAAAATTTTAACTTGATAAAGGTTTAAGTTTTAATGTGTATATAATGTCTAAAAGCTAAGAGCTGTGTAGTTCAATATGATACCCACTAGCTACATGTGCTATTTAAAAATGTAAACAAATAAAATTAAATACAATTAAAAATTCAGTTGTTCGATCACACTAGCCTCATTTAAAGTGCTCAGGAGCTATAGGGCTGATGGCTAGTGTATCTGACAGCACACATATGGAAGCTGTTATTAGCTTATTTTTAGATGTGTTAGTTAGGATATGGACTGACCAACTATATTTATATAAGAGGCTCAAAAATACACTGGTTCACTCAGCTCAGTCAAGAAAGAAGTTCCTTTCTTTCTGATCTAACAGTCTAGAATTGGTGAGTGTTCCCTATAGAATTGGAAGGTAGAAAGGCAACTTTAGCCCAAGAGGTCTCCAAGAACCCAGGTCCTTCTTTCCTGTTTTGTTGTCCCTTTGGGGGTTACCCTATTCTGCAGGACTGGAACTGTCTCTGCAATGTCTTATCTGCATGTTCCAGAGTGTCAGAAGAGGAAGAAGAGAAAATGAAGGGCAAGAAATTTCCTTTACAGAGAATATGACAGAATGTGGCACACATTACTTCCATTCACACTGTAGCCCACATCTGGTTGTTACAGAGGCTGGGATGGGTGGTCAAGTTGTGTGGCTGTATGCCCATCTACAACTTGGGCCTGGGTGATGTTATTTCTACAAAAGATAGGAGAATGGTTACTGGAGAACCACTCTTCCACAAGGGAATACTGTTTAATGGATTTATGGGGGGGGGGAGTGGAGATTAAACAACATTTAAACAGTAGGAGATGTTCTCCTCGCTCAACGGTCTCTGGAAAGTAAAAGTCCAACCAATATGCATTCCACTGGTTATATAAATTCTACTACTAATATATTTTGTTCTGGATGAAGTAATGTAAAACAGTAATAGAAAACTTACAGTTTCATTTAAAAACTCACTAAAAAGAAAGTTTTACTATCTTGGCTATTATAAAATAAATATTAGCATTCACTTTTAACTCAATTTCTTTATAGGGAAAAAATTCTTTAAAGAATGGTGCTACCCATAAAATCTGTAAAATAATGTACTCAAGTCAACACTGCATAATTATTAGGTCATAGAACACTCCAGCCAAAAACAATAGTTAAACTACATATATAAATAAATTTAACAATACTACAGACATGTTTTATGGATTAAACTTAAGTTACAAAGTAAAGGTTTTTAATATTTGATTTTGTGCATGAAGAACTAAAAAAGGACATTATTAAAATACACTAAAATAAAATTCATTCTTCTTTAATAAAAGATGATTTGCTATTGAGCTTCAATCCTAATCATTTTTAACCTGCCAATGAAAGTGGTATTATATAATAGTGGTTTATATACTTACCTTCCACTTGTGAAAAATTGCTTCTTAAAATCACATATACTGTATATTAAATATTTAAATATGTTTTAGAGAATAGAAATTAGCAAAAGGACAATAAAAATTACAATATCACAACCATCTTCTAGTAATTGCATCTAAAAATTCAAAAATGTGCTTCATAATTGTTGATAGTAATCTTTTCTGATATGCTTTTGCTCAAATGAAAATGTATGAAGAACTTTACTTACAAGTCTTTTTTAAAAATAAGAACATGGGGCGCCTGGGTGGCACAGCGGTTAAGCATCTGCCTTCGGCTCAGGGCGTGATCCCGGTGTTATGGGATCGAGCCCCACATCAGGCTCTACCACTATGAGCCTGCTTCTTCCTCTCCCACTCCCCCTGCTTGTGTTCCCTCTCTCGCTGGCTGTCTCTATCTCTGTCGTATAAATAAATAAAATCTTTTTAAAAAATAAATAAAAATAAGAACAAATCTCAACTTTGGCTGAAAGCATTTCAAAAATAAAAATTGATTAATTTTACATCAATAATAAAAGTTTCTCAGACCAATGATTCCCATGTGGTACTAAATTATATTGATCAGAGACCCCTAGTACTGGCAAGTCAATGTTGATGTTAGACAATTGTGTACATTTCATTACTTATTAAAGTGACCTTAAATAATATGTTAAATGCACTATTTATAAAGCAAATGAATTCTATTTTAATTTCTTCATCACTGGATTTAAGCAGGCAGTTTGAGAAATCAGTTTCAACAGCAATCAAAATATTTTCCCTTCTTACTTCCTCTCATCAACATGTAAGAGGAAAGAGTGCAATATGAGGGTAGCAACCTCTCAAGTGGCTTTCTTCATTGTCTACTATTAGTTTTTGAATATTTTCCCTTCTGACCCATATGGCCCATTTACATGCACATTTCTAATCTGTTAACACCAACAACTTCCAACCCATTCAAGAAATAACATAAAGCAAGGGAGAGTGACATTTTATAATGATTATTTTGTATCTGTTCTACAGCTTATTTAAGAAAAAGAAAATACTTCACTCCTTATTCCATAATATGAGTCATCAGATATCAGGCAAAATCCTTACAGTATAGAATACTTTAAAAAGCTGGATTCAGTGGGGGTAGGGGAGGAGAAGCAGAAAAAAACAAAAAAAATCTCTATAACTGCACAAAAGAACTGACAAGAAATTGAAAGCAACCCTCAGAGGCCAGAAATGACAAGCAGAATCCAGACAGAGAACAAAATGCTTATGTTGGTACCTGTCATGGGAACATCTGCTGATCCCGAGAGTCCTACAGCTTCATGCTTACCAGACTATGTAACTAAAGAACAGGGATAAACCTAGGGACTAAACCAAATGGGAAGTTGGATTAGACTTTCATATAAAAAAAAAAAAAATCCCTGAGAGCTGACATCTTAGTGAAAGAATGAACTGAAATTTTTAAAAGACTCCCTACTACACAAGGAGAGGATAAAAATACTTGCCTATTTTATTTCTGTTAGCTCTGGGATGAGAAGGAATGATCATCTCTTCTAAAATTCTTAACCAGAAGCCTAATCTCAATTGGAGCTGAAATCATATTACTTGCTTCTGAGGCTCCCCAGAAGCCTTAGGCAATAATTTAAAATAGTCATGAATTAGTAGTATGCCTTGACACCAAGCAGAGGCAAACTCAAGTACTCTGGAAAAGAATACCTTAAAACCAAAACTGGAAAGAATTTTCACAGATAAACTCCCACAGAATATGAATTCACAGTCAAACAAATTGAAAACACACAAGGAATCAACCCACTATGAGCAAAAAATCAATAGAAATAACTAATAAAATCAGATCCACTTAGATGGCAGATATTAGAATTATCGAGTAAAGATTTATATATACATGTTTACTTTACTTAAAGATTTAAGAGAACTGACACAGAACATATCTAGAAGGGATTTAAAATTTTTAAAACTTCTAGAAATCAATATAAAAGACAATCTAGTTTAAAAAAAAAAAAGAAGAGGAAAAAGGAAAAGAAAGAAAGAAACATAAATGGCCAATGAACACATCGAAAGGTGTTCACTCAGCGAAGTAAAAAGTAAAATCAGAGAAAAACTACATTATACATCAAAATACATTGGCAAAATTTCAAAAGTCTGACAATGTCAAATTTGGCAAGTATGTAGAGCAGGGGGAATCTCGATCTCATACACACCTGGTAAGAGAATAAACTAATACATACACTTTGGAAAAGTGTGCCATTATCTATTAGAAGGGAAAATACCCCCTACCCAGTGTAATTCCATTAATGTATGAATACTCAAGAAAAACTCATGTATACTTGTATGCTATACAATAATGGTTATAACAGCATTATTCAAGATACCAAAAAAACAAAACAAAACAAAACACTGGAGACTAAATGCCCATCTGTAGCTGACCAATGGATTGAACAAACTACAACTAGATGCAAGAACACAGATGAATTTCATGACATAAGCAAAACAAACAAACAAAAAAATATGTGCAGTATATATAAAGTCCCAAACAAGCAAAACTAAACTATATTATTGAAGGATGCATTTGTAAGTGAAAAACCATGAAGAATAATAAGGAAATGGTTATCATAAATGTCAGGATACTAGCTATCTTTGGGGGTAGAAAAATTATGATGAAGAGAAGCAAATCGTATGCTTTGGAGTGCTGATAATGTCCTTAACCAGGGTGGTGGTTGTATGGAAGAATTTCTTATCATCATTTATTAAGCTGTACATATAGTTTTATTTTGCTAATATATTTATATGGCAAAACAAATTTATAGGTTAATATAGAAATAGATATTTAAAACTGAGAGATTTTGCAGAGATCATTTATTACTCACTGATTATTCTATGTGTTCCTTTACATTTTCCAGGCTCCTCTGAAATTCGGTTGTAGCCAATGTAACTATTTCTGGCTAATGGGCT
Source organism: Ursus arctos (assembly GCF_023065955.2). NCBI lineage: Eukaryota > Metazoa > Chordata > Mammalia > Carnivora > Ursidae > Ursus > Ursus arctos. The sequence continues at coordinate 53,029,291 of NW_026623100.1, read as the reverse complement.
ATTAGCAGAACTCATAATAGAACTAAATTCTCCATACTTTCTCTTCCTCTGCTGTGGCAAGCCTTGAATCCCCATTTTGAGATAGTAAGGCCACAAACTGGATTCCTGGATCCTAGTGTTGAAGGGAGCTGTTCTGCAGAAACACTGGACCCTCAGAGCAATCTGCATGAATGGGAAGTAAAGTTCATATTTAAAGCTATTAAGAGTTTAGGATTTAGGGGCGCCTGGGTGGCACAGCGGTTAAGCGTCTGCCTTCGGCTCAGGGCGTGATCCCAGCGTTATGGGATCGAGCCCCACATCAGGCTCCTCTGCTATGAGCCTGCTTCTTCCTCTCCCACTCCTCCTGCTTGTGTTCCCTCTCTTGCTGGCTGTCTCTATCTCTGTCAAATAAATAAATAAAATCTTTAAAAAAAAAAAAGAGTTTAGGATTTAAATGTTTCAGCAGCATAACCTAGCCTAAGTGACCAACACAAAAGAATTCAGAGCAAATAAGACAAAAATAGAAATAAACATATTAAACAGTATGCTCCCCAAAAATTTTTTTCATGGAAATGTGAAATAGAGGTAAAGTGACATGGAGAATAAAATGAGAATTACAGCTCCAGGAAATTTTCCACAGAGAAGGGAAGAGGTAAAGTACATAGCGATATTGGCTCTGGACCTTTCCAAATTATTTAAAGAGAGCATTCCTCAAATTCAAGAAACCCTATCATGTCAAGATGAAGAAAAAGAAATCCACACCTAGACATGTCATGTGGAACTGTATAACATCAAAGACAAAAAAAGAGATATAAAAAGGAGCCAAAGAGCTAAAATCAAAACAGAAGAAGTGTTTAAAATCAAAACACAAGAAGACAACAGCGAGTGTTGTCCCTTTTATGCTGTTTCTACCACTGGAGAAGAAGGAACCCTCGTGCACTATTGAATGTAAATTGGTGCAGCCACTGTGGAAAACAGTATGGAGGTTCCTCAAAAAATTAAATATAAAAATACCACATGATCCAATAATTCCACTACTGGGTATTTACTCAAGGAAAATGAAAACGCTAATTCCAAAAGATATATGCACCCCTATGCTTATTGCAGCATTATTTATAATAGCTAAGATCAAGCAACCCAAATGTCCATTTATAGATAAATGGAAAAAGAATACACACATACACACACACACACACACACACACACACACACACACACACTGGAATATTACCCAGCCATAAAAAGGATAAGATCTTGCCATTTGTGACAACATGGATGGACCTAGAGGGTATTATCATAAATAAAACATGTCAGACAGAGAAAGACAAATATATACAATTGTTTCCTTTTACACAAATATCAAAAACATGTGAATCTAAGCAATATTTAATTTGAGAACATAAAAGGGAAGGCTACAAAGAAATGTAAGGAAATGCTAATCACAAAATTCAAGATTGTAGATATCCCTGAAAATGGAGGAGGAAGAAGGATATAATTGGAAAGAGGCACACTGGACACTTCATAGGTACTGGGACAACTGTGTATATACATTACTACCTTAACTATTATTAATTTTTTAAAATTCCTACCTCACAAGTAATTTCAACATACCAATACACAAAACAGCAGTTAGGATCTTGGCATTGGTCCAATGTCACATGCAATTGCCAAATTGCAACAAATGAAGGAAAGAAGGAGAAAAGAAAGCCCTGCCCCTCCCACAGTTTTCATTACATAATGTAGGCTCAGCCTTCTCAACTCATCACTGGTAGTAGCTCCATAAAGTTCTGGGTGTTATTATATATGGAAACCTCTATTGGCTTGACTCTTTATGACTATAATGGGCAATATATTTGAACCTCACAACAGCATCCCACAGACCTGTCTTAACCGGATGTATTCTTTGTAGGGATGCAATGTATTACATAGACACACCAAAATGTATTTACAGCTTTTTACTGTATTTGAATTAAAATTTAAGTCTATTTGGAAAAAATACATCAATTAGATTAAATCTATTTTTTAAAAACTCATATCAGAAGTTAGTAATTAAGGGGCGCCTGGGTGCCTCAGTCGTTAAGCGTCTGCCTTTGGCTCAGGGTGTGATCCTGGGGTTCTGGGATCAAGCCCCACATCAGGCTTCTCCACTAGGAGCCTGCTTCTTCCTTTCCCACTCCCCCTGTTTATATTCCCTCTCTCGCTGGCTGTCTCTCTGTCAAATAAATAAATAAAATCTTTTTTAAAAAAAGAAGTTATTAATTAAGAAAAATTGCTATATCAAAGTCTGGCGGTAGGATGCAGCGGGGCAGTTCTCACATGAATATAGAATAAAAAAGCATTAGTTCTGTCAGTTTCTTTTAAAGTTAAGTTTAGCAGTTACTTACAGAGCTAAGTATTCATCTACCCTATGACAGCAGTTGCGCATCTACATATTTACTTAAGAGAAATGAAAAATTATGTCCACAAAAAATATGTGCATATGTCCACAAAAAGACTTGCTCAAACAGTTCTTTACATAATAACCAAAAACTGAAAACAATCCAAATGTCCCTCAACAGGAGACGAGATAAACAAATTGTGGTATATTTATACAATGAAATACTATTCAAATTTTTACTTTATTTACTTATTTATTTATTTATCTTTAGATAGAGAGAATATGCAGCAGGGGCAGAGGGAGGGAGGGAGAGAGAGAGAGAAAGAGAGAGACTCTTAAGCAACACATGACTCCATCTCACAACCCTGAGCTAAAATCAAGAGTCAGACGCTCAACCGACTGAGCCACACAGGCTCCCCTCAACTTTTTTAAATTAGCTACTGATGCACATAAAAATGTAAATGAATCTTAAAACTTTATATTTAGCAAAAGAAACCAGATACAGATTACGCAATACATAATTCCATTTATATGAAGTTCAAAAGAATTTGAATTTAATCTATAGTGATTGAAATCGAGCAGTGTTTGTCTATAGGTACGGGAATTAACTGGGAATGAACACAAGGGAATTTTCTGGAGTGACAGAAATATTTATCACCTCAATTGTTGTTGTGGTCACATGGGGTGTACATTTATCAGAAGTCAAATCATGCATGGAAGGTCCGTTCATTTCTCCATATTTAAATTCTACCTCAAAAGGACATTAAGCTTTGAATGTTACATATTAAATGTAAAAGAAATGAAATATTTTATTGTGGTAAATGAACATCTTTCAACCTCTAATCTCAAATGAAAAAAACTTTTTCTATTGTATTTGGCTCATTACAAAGGTATTTTTCAGGCAGCCTTTTAAGAGAGAAAGCACCTGGGGAAATTATGTATTGATGCACCATGGCTTATTTGAAAAGGCATACAATAGTTTTGTAGATTCATTAAAATTTATAGTAAATAATAGATTCAAGAGTGTTTCATTGTTGGCATAAATCAATGGAAATGATCTGCTGTCATCAAAGTTCTCAACTAGTCATGAAACGGATATGCATAAGCAAACTATATACATGTTTACTCAACAGTGAAAAGGAACACAGAAGAAAATCAGCATAAAAGAGAAGAAACTCAGAAGGCCTAAAACCTTTAGTTTTATAGAGTAGTTGAAAAACTATTCTCCAAGTGGAAAATAGTTGGTAAAATATAATGAAGACAATATAGTGGGTAGAAATCATTGTAAACATTCTCTTCAAGAGTTAACAGCTAAGCAGTTAAGATAAGAACAAAATCTAAAGGCAAAATACAAGATACTGGGTAGGTTCACATGTGACCCTGCATCGTGTGAAGGAAACTACTCTAAAATTGGAATCTGACCTATTCCAACACAGTTCCCACCTCCAACTGTACACATAAACATATAAACATAAACACACACACACGCGCATAGCTTATTAGGCCATTCCAGATCCAGACAGGAAATTTAGTGACTGCCTATTGAAAAATTAAAATGGGTATAAAAGTCCCCAACTTTCTTAGCAAGAGAAATAAAATTAAGCCCCACAGAATACTTTGAAATTAATATTTTGTTGTAGTCAAAAAGCACTTTGAATATTATTTGTTAGTGATGACTTGTGTCTGTTGCTAACGACTAGGTTGATGTTATTTTTTCAAGATTCATCCCTCTGTGCCACTCTGGATGACAATGGATATGGAAAAGAGAATAGGCCCCATAGGAGACAATTAGGGCCAGTGGATAGAAGTTAAGGGCCACCAACATCAGTGCAAGATGAGGAAGACAATTCTCACACTCAGAGAATGAGCTGCCTTAGACTGCCATGAATCACGAGTCAAACCTAACCCATATGACACAACTTGCAGGATTGTTGTAGAGGCAAGAAGTAGTGGTTAAGAGCATGTTCTTTGGAGGGACAGGGTCCTCTGTTTAAAGACTTAATCCCATCATCTACTAGCTGTTTACATTTGGCCAAGAAATGGAATTTACAACTCCAAATATTGTTGTCCTCATCCCTGTAGGATTCTGGTGTGGATTAAATGAGATGGTATGTATTGAAGGTCTTACCACAATGTGTGACACTTGGTAAGTAGTCAGTAGTGTTATGATAAGAGGTAATGAATTCCTCACCTGGAGGAGGACCAGCAGATGAGATGGGGTCACACATCTGATTCCCAGTCCAATTCCAAGAATACATGAGTCTGTGAAATAATGCCTTGCAGATGAAGTACATATTTTGAAGACTGATGAGGAAGTGGGTTTTTTATAGCTTATAATAACATTTTATACATCAAAAAATAGAGATATGGTTATTTTATTTAGAAAGAGAATTATGTGAGCACGACTGTTGTTTAACTATAAGAACTGATCTTCTTGTCTTCAATTTACTGAAAACGGAAGTTTGCCCAAGGTCATGTTGGACAGAGGTTAAATAGCTAAAGGATTCTAAATGTGCAGTTTTCATAGAGTCAAACCTATTCATCCAGTGACAAAGACCAGGATGGCCTTAGGGCTGAGAGGTTTAGGAAGAGTACTACGAAGAGGCCAAAGGGAGCAGAAGAGCTTCATGAGAAGCCAACTTGGCCTCAAGGACACTTCCGCAGAGCTTGCCTTCAGCCTCAGGACGCCCAGCATAGCCTCGCCTGGAACAATGGAGTACATGATTTGCCTGTTCTATGCTCTGGATTCTCCATGAGAAAATGGACTTGACAAGACCATTCCAGTGCCTAAGGATGGATTTCATATAACAGAGGCTAATGTTGCTAGATTTTATCTTCTTCTCCATTGTATTCTCTCTTCAAACACTCTGTGTTCCAATGCCGTTTCAGTATTTCTATGTTCAGGATCAAATCTTTGTACCATCTCATTTCACTTTTATCAAGGAAGGTATAACTTCAAGCTGAATTGGTATGAGAAACCTGAAGTGATAACTAGAAAAGGTAGCAGAACACATACGAAGGTACACAGAAAATCCTGCGCCCGCAAATTTCAGAGTAAGAAGAAGAGAGAAATTTAAAGAATTAAATATATAGGATCAGTTCATTCATTTACTCAATAGAGATTTGTTGGGTATTTAAGTACTATTAAGCCAAGTACTCTTCTGTAGATAGTACATTCTGTAGAATGCAGTTTACATTCTAGCTGAGGACAACAGGTGATAAATAACAGACATAAATAATTAAACCACATAGAGTATAATGTAAGAAGATACTCTGTGCCTACAGGGAAAAAAGTAGAATAGGGTGAGGGAGACTGGGACTGGGATGGTCAGATTTGGATGGGGTTAAGAATGCCAGTCAAGGCAGAGCCTGTTGAGAAGGAAGAGTTAAACAGACACTTGATCAAAGTTTCAGTCCTCTGTAGTAAATCATTCACTGAATAGCCAAAAAGAGATGAAAATTATAAGATAGGTGTTTTGTCATAAGAATTGTGGCTATAAATACATATTTATGTATATTTTTTTCTCTCAACAAAACAAAGCTTTTGCTGTAAGTATTTTGATCTAAGTGCTCTTTTATGGGTTATATTTTTCATCTGATGTTTTCAACCTGACCTTTTATTAACGATACTTATGATATCACGGATTGACCTAAAAATATGAAATTTTAGTATCAGTTAACATTTGATTTTTAGACAATCTACTATGCAGAAGTAGATGACATAAACATTCAGTCTGTACACTGAACCTACTAGATACTGTGGGTACAGCAATCTGAAACATACAGTCAATGATCTCAAAGACTTTACAGTCTAGTACTTTTAATTGTTGATATTTATTAAAGTGCCATATTTGTTACCACACCAGGCACTGATCCAAGTGTTTTATACATATTAACTCACCTTGCCTTCAGGACAAGATTATAAAGTTGGTCCTATTATTACCCCTTATTTAGATGAGGAAACTGAGGCCCAGAGTAGTTCAGTGACTTGCTCAAGGCAACAAAGCTAGTTAGCGGAATGATGATGCTGAGATCTGCCTAACATGGGGCAGGTGTCAGCTTCTTCTTTCAAGTTCATGTGCCAATTTTCAGTGGAAGCCCGCCCTTCAGCATTTTATTTAGCCCTAGTCCTGCAGCAAAGGTGGTAAGAAACAGAAAGAACTTCAAGGAACCTAATGCTGACATAAGGAGCATGGAGAACTAAAGAGCCTGCTCTGCCTCCTCTCACCAGACCCCTGCACTTCTAATGCCCTGATTCTACCACAGGCCAGTCCCCCCAGAAATACTCTATCATGGACCAAGTTTAAATCATGAAATTACATCTTGGTGAGTAATATGACTTTCTCATTCTTGGCACAATTACCTGGCTTTGATCATACTTGTTAAAAAATTTTTCAATTAAAATCCTCCTGGATATTATGAGTACTTTATGTATTCAGTCAACTATTTCATACAAAGTTAAGAAACTCCCCCCAAACCATTGTTTCAATATTTTTAATGAGAACTAGTAAAGTGGCTATAAAGTTCGAACAGCTTGAGAGGGGGGAAAAAACACATAAGAATCTGTGTTCTAAGATTACCATTTAAACACTGATCTGCTCACCAAATAACAAATTAGTACTTTTTTATAATGCCAGAGCAGACCATAACTAAAGATTATTAAGTCTTGGGTGAAGAATTTACAGAAGTAATAAATTAAAACAATTTATTATTTGACATTATCTTATTCCTTGTTGCAATCTGCTATTTAAACTGTGTTATTGGTTGCTACTCCGTAGAAGAAAATCTCATATAAAAACAAATTCCAAGTTGCCACATTTGTCATATATATTTGTGTGTTATTCAAAACTTGTCATCAGATTGATAAGAGATAAAACTGGAAGCAATATTTTTAAAATAAGCTTTACAGACTTTTTTTTTAAGAGTGCCTTACTTATGTCTTCATAGTAATTTCCAATGTGTTAGGAGTCAGACTTCTGACAACCTGAACCACCCAGAATATATCAATAAATTCAATAAAAGAGGCTGTCCAAAGACCAAGCGCTTTGCTCCCCAGGTCAGGAGTGTCCCCCAAGCAACTCTCTTGGTGGAAGAAACAAGAAAGTATTAGAAGCCAGTGTACTGGGGTGCCTGGGTGGCTAAGGTAGTTAAGCGTCTGCCTTCGGCTCAGGTCATGGTCCCAGGGTCCTGGGATCGAGCCCCACGTCAGGCTCTCTGCTCAGTTGGGAGCCTGCTTCTCCCTCTCCCTCTGCTGCTCCCCCTGCTTGTGTGCTCTCTATCTGTCAAATAAATAAATAAAATCTTTAAAAAAAAAAAAAAAAAAGAAGCCAGCATACTGAAGAGGCAAAAACAACCAAAGAGAAAGAACAATAAAATAAACTTTAAAAGGCTGGTAAAAGGTGCACCTGGGTGGCTCAGTCAGTTAAGCATTTGACTCTTGATTTCCGCTCAAGTCATGATCTCTGGGTCATGAGATCGAGCCCTGCATCGTGCTGCATACTGGGCGTACAGCCTGCTTAAGACAAACTAAACAACTGTCCTTTATTTCAATAAACCCAGAGTGAATTAATCACCAACTTGCCACACTTTAATACCAACAGCTTTGAGATGATCCATCTGCTTTAGTATTTTTAAATGAAAATTGAAAAGTGAAAAGAACTTCTCCCCCAACCTCTGTTCTATTCCTCAAATTTCTGCAACTTAACTCTATAACCCTCTTTTTGACAACCAAGATCTCAGATTGAATGTGCCTGAACTGCTTGTTGTTCCTACCCGAAATCACTCAGAGAGGGTACTGGACATCCACAATGGGAACCAGACACAGAGCAGCCAGCAGGAAGGAGCAGAGGCTTCCACGGGGCAGCCTGGGGACAGTAAGGACAGCTGAGGGCTCTTAAACCCACATCTCATGTCAGCACTCTGAAGAGGTCTGGGAGAACGGAGGGATGAAGACAGGTTTAAGAGATTACATGCTTGTCTCAGTTTTCTATCGCTGCCCTAACAAATGACCACAAAGGCGGTGGCTTTAGAAAGATACATTTATAACCTTAGAGTTCTGTAGGCCAGAGTCTTGTGTAGATCTCACCAGGCTAAAATCAAGGGGTCACTTTTCTTTCTATAAGCTCTAGGATCCACTTCCTTGCCTGTCCCAGCTTCTAGAGGCTGCCCACATCCATTGGCTCATGCCCCTTCGTCCATCTTCAAAGCCAGCAAAGGCAGGTCAAATGCTTGCACATCTCCCTCTTCCGTGTGCAAGGACTCCTGTGGTTAGAGTGGGTCCACGCAGATGTTCCACGACACTCTCCCCATATCAACTTCAAGTTCCATCAAACTTCTATTTATTCATTTATTTTTTCCAATCACATCTGCAAAGTTCCTTCTGCCACATTACATAACATATTCACAGATTCCAGGGATTAGGACTTGGACGTCTTTGCTGCGGGTAAGGGAAAACATTATCCTGCCTACCACAGTGCTGTAGGTAGGAGGTGACTTGGCAAGAAGTTATCACTGTTTTCTTCCACTCTTACTCCCCTCAGTCAGGTTTCCACAGTCAAAGCACTTGAAAATATTGATTGCATTGTGTCTCTCTCTTACTCAGATTCCTTCAGTGGCTTCTTAATGTTCTGAGTAAAACCCACCCTCCTTATCTCAACCAACAAGGGTCTGCATAATTTACCCCTGTGTATTTGAAACTTTTAACACTGGTATCCATAGTACAGATCCATTTTTAAATCATAGCCTAGCACATATGTGTATGTACAGTTCCACAAACCAGTGCTCCTTCTTACCATATACTTTGACACATTAAATTCTGATCCATTCTTCATTTAATTTATTTTTAATGCTGCTTGCAACCTGCTAGTAAACTGTGACTCTTGGTTCGGAAAACAGGCATCTGGCCCTGCCTTTCTCTCAGGCTGTGGCTCCTACATTGTATCACACTCTCAGACCTAGACACACCCACCTCCTATCTCAGGACAACCACTGATGTAAATATTTTCCCTGAAACTTCTCAGGAGGAGCTCCCTCACCTCATCTGGGTTTCTGCTCCATTGTCCCCTCTCAGAGGCCTCCCCTGACCACCCCAGCTCTAATAACCCTTCCCCCATCCCCAGCATCATTTTCTATCCCTTAGCTTTAGTTTTTTTTTACATGATCTATTTTTTAAATTTGTGTATATATATTTAGTTAATTAGTTAGTTTTTATTCACAACCCTTATTACTGCTTTGCATATTATTTGTTTCTTCTCTCCCACTAGAAGGAAAGGTCCACTAGGACGGTCTTGTTCACAATACTAGTACTTGAATAGGGCTACCTAATACACAGAAAACACTCAAACATTAGTTATAGAATGAATGAAGTATGACTGAATGAATAGACGGATTGGTAGACCTAAGACTATACGCGTTATTGTATGAATTTTTAAGTATTATTACAATTCATATAATTAACTACAAATGTTGGTAATTATCATTTTTTTATTATCTATGCCATGCCAGACATTATGCAGGGCCTCTTAAATAAGTTATTTCTAGTTGTCATAACAGCTCTGTGAGGCAGTTGTTTTTAGAGATGGGAAAACTGAGGTGCAGAGAAGTTCGGTTTCTGGTCCAGGGTGAATATGGTCTATAATAATGGCCCATTTTTACAATACTTAACATTTGTTGTCAGACATTGTTCTAAGCATTTCACGTGGCTCACTGTTATTATTCCTATTTTACAGACTGCGAAACACAGGTGTAGGACTTGCTCAAAGTCAAACAGCTAGTAAGTGGTGGCACCAGAAATCCAACACAGGCAGTCTGGGACCAGAGTCCGTTCATGGCCTGCACACTCTTGCTGCTCAAAGTGGATCCAAGCAGCAGCAGCAACAGCACCTGGGGGCTTCCTAGAAATGCAGAATGTCATGCCCTCTCCCAGGCCTGCCTTCCACTGAGATCCCCAGGTGATTCATACATACAATGAAGTAGAAAAGCTTTGCTCTAAACCATACTGTTTCTCATGTAGATAAGCAGAGACAGACAGAAATAATTTTATGACAGAACAACCACACAAATAATATTTAACTGGAAGTATTAAGTGTAATTTTATATGAATTTAATATAAGTAAAATAATCTGAAATAAAGTGAAAGGAATTATAGAACTTCTGGTAAATGACTCTTCACCTCCAAATATTCCATTTGGTAAAAAAAAAAAAAAAAAAATATATATATATATATATATATATATATATATATATATATATAATGAAGTACATTAAAAGATTGGAACCATTATATTTTCCTTATTCTTAACCTCGTACTTCAGCTTTAGATCATATCAACTGTCTCCTTGCTATGAATAATAAGTAGTCAAAATTGCTCCCTTCTCCCCTCCTACCTGTTTCCCCTACCTCCACATGTATCTGGGTACTTTACTATTTTTTTTCACTAAAATGTGCAACATTTCCATTCTATTGTACCACCATAATCCCCTAGTTATTTAGTCTTAATTCAGTATTTCTTCGGATTCACTGATCCTACATGTGCCTTTACCACATACATCTTCCTCATCTCTGAGGACAATACATTGACTCATTCTTTGTTGGCTGGTTCTTTTTGTTTTGGTTTGGTTTTTTTTGTTGTCAAGTAGTGCTTTTTTAAAGGACTCGTGGGCAACATATTGCATACATTCTTTCATCTTTAAAAATATTTACCTGCTGCCTTTATAAATCGAGGAAAATTTGGCCAACTCTATTATTTGGGAGTCACACATTCCTTCGGAACTCTTTAGATGCTGCTCCCCTGTCTCCTAGCACTGAATGCTGGGAAGAAGTATGAAGCCATTCCAAGCATTGACCTCTTGTAGGCGCATCACTACTTCTCCCACAAGGACTTCTTTTTAATCTTTGACATAATTCACGACTTAAGCAGAACATGGCTTGATCTAGATAACTATATATATTTTTCCCTGGTAGACTCTTTTTCAACATGCTCATTTAGTTCTTTTTTTTATTTCAGGATAATCTTCTTGAATTATTGTTCAGAACACTTTTTCTCTTCCATTTGATGGTTTCTCTATTTTAGGAGCACAATCTCCTATTAGGAATCCTTTGTCTACCACAGAGAGCACTTTCTCTCTAATTGTTTTAGTTTCTTTTCTCTTTGTCTTCCCTGCCATTGAAACTCAAGCTTCTCCTTCATGCTAGTGATTGGATTTCAAGCTTTGTCTATCCTCTCACTTCCTATCTGGGATTTATTCATTATCTATAATGGAATTGTGTCAGCACTACAATCCCTCCTTCCTTCTAATTCTATTGTTTCACCATAATACCTTGGGGCTCCTGTTTTATCAAATTCAGACACTTATTAGATTTTTCCAGAGCATGAAGCACACTTATATAGCATATTATTCTCTTACTTATGTTATGCTTAATTTCAGACTCTCTTAAGCTCTCCTTTACATGTTATGTTCTGGTTTGTTTCCTTTTGACTATTTGATAATGGCATCATTGTCCTGCCATTTCTTTTCCCCTGCCTGAGCTTCCAATGATTCAGTACAGAAACGTCTTTAACACCCATCCCATCACATCTAAAGTCTGCTTCCCTCCACCCCACCTCCCACCTTTCTAATCTACAATTTGAGGGCTAAGAGTTTATAATATTTATTTTTCTGCTGGACAAAGAAGATTGAGGAGTGGAAGAATGCACTCACGCTAAATATGGTCTTTAATGGGGGACTAGCACTGAGCTCTTGAGAATGTTTTACAAGAGTGGGTGAAGGATGAGTTATGAAATTTTAATTACTATCCATGCACACATCCACCTTCTGATGGGTGTAGACTCAATCCCCCACCTGACCCCTATGTTGATGGTTTCCATACCATGCTTTGTTATGAAATAGCCAGCTTCCCTAACTGTACTGGATTGGATTGGATACCAGGGAATTAGAAGCCCATTCATCTTTGAGATGTTTTCAGAGAAAACTGCCAATAGGCATGCATACAGATGATAACCCAATTTTATCATCTCTCTGAGGTATACAAGTGGTTCCTTGAACTCAGATTGTTTTTCTCCCTAATGTCTATCAACTTGTCACCTTCTCTCTGAAGCCCATGGCATATCCCAGTGTTAACTGTGGATGCTATGGCATGTTTCCTTGTACCTTTATACTCAGTCTCCATTATCTTTGTACTCAATCTCCATTAAGAACAAGGACTTTAGGGATGCCTGGGTGGCTCAGTGGGTTAAGCATCTGCCTTCGGCTCAGGGCATGATCCCAAGGTCCTGGGATCAAGTCGTGCATTGCAAGGAGCCTGCTTCTCCCGCATCCCCCGTAACAAAAAGCCTGCTTCTCCCTCTGCCTGCCTCTCCCCCTGCCTGTGCACTCTGTCTCTCTCTCTCTCTGACAAATAAATAAATAAAATCTTAAAAAAAAAAAAAGAACAAGGACTTTAGAGTCATAATTTCCCTGGTTCCCATCTCAGGTCTACTGCTTACTCTCTGTGTCACTACAAGCAAGGTAAAGCCTTCCAAAGTTTCAGTTCTCTTGTCTACAATCTGGGGTTGATGATATCTATATAGAGTTATTATGGAGATTATATGAAATAGCATATAAAAGGTACTGGCATATGCCTGGCATATTGTAAGCACTCAATATATTTATACAGCTATTATTCTTACACATATTCAAAGTATCATGGAGGTACTAAGATGGAGCATCTTCTTATACAGATTCTATTGGGGGCACACTGTAACTAGGGAGGCTTTCTAGAAAAGATGACATTTAGCTACATGTTACTGTGAAGAAGAATTAGCCAAGAAGGAGAAAGAATGTCAGATAGAGGGGACAAACTCCACTCATTCATTTATTCATTCAATTTAAGTATTTATTAAATCTTGTCTCTATGCCAGGCCCTATTCTAGGCTTGGGGGGGACGGAGGGATACAGCAGTAAGCAAGACAGACAAAACACACATGCTACTGGTGGAGATAAATAATAAATATGTAAATGCACACTCTAATGGTAGATGCTGGGAAGCATTAGGAAAATATAAGGTAAAGAGATAGGATAATGGAAAGAAAGGGCTATTTTAGGTAGTGTGGTTAGGAATGATTTCTCTCAGGAAGCAACATTTAAACAGAGGCCAAAATGAAGAATGAGTAAAGTTTTGAGGTAAGATACAACATGAGGGTAGAAAGAAAAAAAAAAAGCTTACCAATTCAGGACACCACAGTCATTCAGTGTTCACTAGGGCAAGGGCAGGTATCAGCTATGCTAAGCTAATTGATCTTTACCCTGTGCTCACCAGGAGCCACTGAAAGGTTGTAAGCAAAGGAATGGCACTGTTCTCCTTGTGCTTTAAAAAGACTACTCTAGAAATGATATGCAGGATAGGTTTGAGATAGTCAAAGTGGTTGGGATGGGATGGGAGCCTATTTGAAGGCTGGAGAAAAGATAAAGAATTCAAACGTTCTTTAGAGGTAAAACAAAGAGGAGCACAGTTAGACGGATTAGCTCAGCATATCAGGTTCCTAGCTCTGAGAACCATTATTTAGGTTGAGATCTGGCAATTTCCAAGGAAGAGAACTGGGAAAGATGTAGATCCCAGGAGATCATTCTGGGTCTGAATGACAGGAGGAAAACAACATGGGGGCCAAACAGTAATAAGTAGACCATTAAGACTGCAAGTCAAGGAAAATTTAGTTCCAAACCCTGCCAGAAGACAAATCAAAATATTAATATAAAGCCTGCTCTTTAGCTCTGTCCAGGACTGGAGTAAATCTGAGGTTTTTTTCTAAAGACTGTTACTTGATTTTGTTTACATGGAATGAGAATGGAACAGGTGGGGAGAAACCAGAAAAAGACAGAAAATGACAAAAAGCTTCCTTCAGGACTTTTAAAAATGCATCCCTTAATTGGCATCTGATTTTTATATGCACCATGACATCATCTTGTCATTTACCTTGGTGATCCAATGATAGATTTTATATTCTTCCCTAAGATGTTCTCCAATTTCTTCCCTGACAACACACTAGTGGAAAGAACATGGACTCTGGGGTTCAAAAGACCTGACTTCCAGTGCTGGCTATGCTGTAGATTAGCCACATGACCTAGAAGCCAAGCCACTTCTCCTGTCCACATCCCTCCTTCTTCACCAGAAAAATAAAAAACTCAGAGTGACTTCTGAGGATTCATTAAGGTAATGAACATGACAGTACCTGGTACAGAGCCTGGCACACAGTAGGTGTTCTATGAATGTTTACTCAATTTAGCTGAAGCTTGGAATGCATGTGGAATAGAGGAGGGGGAGGAGATGAGAAAGGATCCCCCAAAAATGTTTTATGTCAAACTAAGGTATTAATGGGAGTCATCTAAGAATTTTAAGAAGGAAAGAAACAGATTTTCCAGCAAGGGCCAACCTAGAGCAAGGAAATCAGTTAGGAAATAAGATAATCCAGTAAGAAATAATGAGCTCAGGCAGTGCAGTGGTAACAAGACTGAAAAAAAAAAGGACAATTTCTTTAGATATTTAGGAAGATGATTAATTAGCAGTGGAAGGGAAGGAGAAAGAAGAGTCTAGGAGACTCCCAATTTCTGGCCTGGAGTACTGAATCCAGGTCCTATTCAAAAGACAAGGAACACAGGAGGAGTAGCAAGTATAAAAAGGAAGAAAAGGAAATCACTTACTGGGCATTCACTCATTGAATGATTCCTATCATTCAACAAATATTTGTGGAATGCCTACAATATAAGAGCATGGAGCATACAGCAATGAATATACAGAGACAGTCCTTCCCTCATGGAGATTACGTTGCAGGGAAGAGTGAACTACATTAAAAAGGATTCAAGGAAAGTGATCCAGGGAGAGACAACAGCATACGTGAAAGTCCTGAGGATGATAAAAACATCAACTTCAAGGAAAAAAGGAGTTTCAGGCTCAAGTAAGGAGAGTGAGACACAAAATCAGGATGGAGGCATTTTCTAGATCACATAGGTCCTGACAGACCATTTTAAAGATGTGGGCTTTATCTTTATAGTTTGTGAAACCACTGATGAATTTTGAACAGTAAACTGAGATATGGTCAGATTCACATTTGGAAATTTCACTCTCACTGCAGTGTAGAGAATGCTTTAAGGATATCCATGTATCAGACTAGAAGTTCTGAAAAGCCCACTTGTCCCAGTACATCTAGATATTGGAAAAAATAATGCAACATACACTTAATGCATTTCTGGGCTAACAGGAAAGAAAGAGAAACCCCCAAATCCCATGAAAAATAACAATATGTTGAAACCAATGGTAGGCAAACTCTAAAGCCAGAGCTGCCCTGGGAATAAATGTTAATAACAAAAAACTAGAGCTTTGGGAACTAATGGCTGTGTGGGAGAACAGGAGCTTAAACCCTGTGTCCATTCAAAGTCCACTGAAACCCTGGGTCCAAACTGTAACTTTGAGGTTATCCTTTCTACCAGAAAGAAATTATTTGCATCTCTATCAATTAACTTTTTAAATAGCCAATTTTCTACAAATAAACATGAAAGCAGGGGCATTAAGCTTAAAATATCTACACTCAGGGAAAAAGTGAGCTAGAAGAAAATCCATCTGCTTTCAAAGGAAAAGATAAGGAGACCTATTTAACCCAGCTGCAGGTAAAAATCACGACTCTACAAATATAGATTGCACATGCATCAAAGATTTACTTAATTGATTAATAAGGGGGCCAGCAGGATGGACCCCAGGTAGAACACAATTGCTATGATAGACCCTGGTTAATATCCTACAAGGCAATAAAACTGTAACTCTGGGGTTATCTTTTCTACCACACAGAAATCATTTGCATCTCTACCAAATAACTCTTCTTTATATTTTTTCTACAAATACGTAAAATATGTATACAATTTTCTACAAGTAAACGTGTAACTTCATGGAGTCTGAGCCCCAGTTAATAATAAGTCAAACAAAGCTATGCTCCCCTAGTGCTACA
This sequence comes from Ursus arctos, assembly GCF_023065955.2. Classification (NCBI taxonomy): domain Eukaryota; kingdom Metazoa; phylum Chordata; class Mammalia; order Carnivora; family Ursidae; genus Ursus; species Ursus arctos. The sequence continues at coordinate 53,012,963 of NW_026623100.1, read as the reverse complement.
CTGTCCCAGTGCAGGAGCCACTACACACATGTAGCTATATAAATTTAAACTTAAATTAATTGTAATTAGATGAAATTTAAAAGTAAAAGTAAAATTCAGTCCCTCAGTTGCTTCATCCCATTTCAAGTGTTCAATAGCCATGAGTGGCCAGTGGTTTCCAAAAGGACCACTGCAGATTTATAGACATTCCTATCCCCACAGAAGTTCTGGGCTGGGCTGGGCTGGGCTGCCCTAGAGAGCTAAATCATCCTTGGGTAGGCTTCGTAGACAATGATCCAGTAGGACATTGAAAGAACATGTCGTCATCCTTATATCTTACTTCCAAGTTTTGGATAACTTTTCCTAACAGTGGAAATATTAATAACGACAATTTTGGAGACCCTGAGAATTTGTCATCTTATATTTGTTTCTGCTTTTCTTTCGGGCCTTTGATGTCTAGCGCCCTCATTGTAGGGGGTACCCTAGCTGAGAAATTAAAGTGATCCCTGGTTGGTAGGACACAGTGGGGTCAGGCAGAAACCACGTAATTCTTTTTGGAATTTTATTTTTTAAACCACTTTATTGAAGTATTATTAACATACAAAAAGCTGTACCTATTTAATGTATATAATTTGGTGAGTTGGGGGGAAAGCATATACCCACGAAAACATCACCACAATCTATCTCATAAACACATCTCACCTCTAAAAGTTTGCCTCCACCCTCTTTATTTATGGTTGTTATTTTTGTGTGTGTGACAAGAACACTGAACATAAGGTCTGAGCAAATTGTAAAGTGTACCATTTTTTAAGGATATAATATAGTACTCTTATCTCACTGGAAAGTTTCATGTCCACCACCTTAGTTTGTTCTCTAGTCCAGGGACATGGTGAAAATCTCCTAATAAAGTTCTTGTGTCCCTCTTTGGGCATACATTCTGTTACCTGAAAATTTATTGATATGAATTTCTTCCATAAAGTTTCCAGGAAGCACAAGGACTTCTGGGCAACATATAAAATTAATGATAATACCTAACATATGTTGTATGATTTATAGTTTATAAAATGCTTTTAGGAACAAGAGATAGAGCTATTCTCTCTTCTGGGAAAGCTTGATTAGCTAGCATCAACTCTTTAGAGAAGTCAAACATGGCCTCCTCTACCCATTGCCTCCCAGAACTGCCCAGTCAATGACCAAGTCAACAACACCTCTTTCCCTTGGATTTCTTGTACAGATTACAGATTTCTTGTACTATCTCTTCTCTTTAAAGGCCATTTCCTTTTCCATGCGTATCTCTCTATTCCAGTATGAAAGAGACGAATCCTCTTTCCACAATTTATAAGTTGTGTGACTCTATGCAAGTTACTGACCCTCAGTTTCTTAACCTGGAAAACTGAGAATAGAAACATCTACCTCAGAATTGTTCTGAGGGCCAAATAACATAAAGATTTGTTTATTCTCACATGGATTTTATTACGTTTTTTGCCCTCCTTACCATCCTCGACTTACCCATTATCCAAAAACAGAGAAGTCCTTCCATGGGATCACCCTTTTAGATTAAGGCATGTTATTTCTTAGTTTACATATAAACAAAGTTATTGCTTTTGAGGATTTTTAAATTACTATTTTGATATCTTTTTTATTATTGGTACTAACATTATTATTATATTATAGTTGTGGAACATGATCTGTATGATAGGTATTCTTTGGAATACATTAAGACTTTGCTTTGGACTAAGTATGTGGTTAGTATTTATAAACATTTCATTTGTCCTTAGAGAGAATATCATAAGTGTTTTTCTACTTATCTATTTCAGAAGAAGTCTATTAGTCACCCACTATGACTATGAACTTTTATCAATTACAGTTGTATTTCTGTCAGTTTTTACTTTATATATTTATATATTTTGAAACTATGTTATGAAGTGCACTGGACCTAATAATTCAGTGCATTGGCTATGCCTCTATATTGGGATAGCCTCCATGCAAACACTCTTTTTTATCCACAGTTTTGCCTTTCATTCCTAATGTTGTTCTATGAGTTAAAATCTTATTTAGTTTGCGATTAATATTGTTATACCAGGTTTCTTCCAGTTCCTATTTGTCTGATATGTGCTTTTCCCATCTCTTTGCTTTCTGCCAGGCTTTAGCTATGTCTCTTAAAAGGAGGGGGAAAAAAATCTTCCTTTCAATCTGAGATTTTTGTCTTTCAGCAGACAAATTGAATTGATTTACATTTATTATGATTATTGATATTCCTGCCTTTATTTACTTCATCTGATTCTGCCTTCTCCCCAGTTTGAATCTGATCTCAATCACAAAGAGTTGAGTTAACCACATTTTTCATTTGACTGCAAATTATCACTAGTTGTATGCAATTTTTTTTGTCCTATTTCCCTCCTTCATATATCACCCATCTCGTGTGATTATAGCACATCATTAATAAGCCTAATGTAAGGGGCACCTGGGTGGCTCAGTCAATTAAGTGTCTGCCTTTGGCTCATGTCATGATCCCAGGGTCCTGGGATGGAGCCCCGCAGAGGGCGGGCTCCCTGTTCAACAGGGAGTCTGCTTCTCCTTCTCCCTCTGCCCTTCCCTCTGCCCCTCCCCCTGCTTGTGCCCTCTCTCTCTCTCTCTCAATAAATAAAATCTTTAAAAAAATAAGCCTAATGTGATTATAAAATATGTAGCTGTGTTTTGAGTAGGTATATTTTCAGTTTACATAAATAGCATTATACACTTCCATTCTGTTTCTTGCAGGTTTCACTCAACATTGTTTTTAAGATTTATTTATGTGGCTGTATGTATATCCAGTTTTTTTATCCTAAATACTATGTATTACTTCATAATATGCAACCATTACATTTTACTTAGCCATTCAAGATTGGGGACCCCAGGTGTCCTCCACTTTCCGCTTCCACAAACAACACACAAAGAACATTTGCATGTGTGTCCTCTTGTAAACTAGAGTAAGAATTTCTCTGAGGATTGGCATTACTGGGTAATACAAAATTTGCATGTGTAACTTCACTAAGAACTGTGAATTATTTTCCAGAATGGCTGGAAACTTTGAACTTGCACCACTAATACATGAAAGCCAGTTTCTCCACATGCTTGTTAACACTGTATGTTAGCCACCTGCCTAGTTTTTACAATTTGATTGATGTAAAATAATATCTTATTATTGTCTTCTTTTATAATTCTCTGATTATTAAGTGACTTTGAGCATTCTCTCTTCGTACATTTATAGTCATTCAGAATTCTTCTGTGAGTTGCTTATTCATGTATGTTGCCTATTTTTCTATTGGATTTCCCATATTCTCATTGATTTGGATTTTTTATACATTCTAGATATTAACTTGACAATTTTAGACAACGCAAATTTTTCCAGTCTTTCATCTGTATAATTTTGTCTATACTGTCCTTGGTGGAACAATCTATCAATCAATCTTACAGGCTTTTTGTTTTGAGGAGCTTTCCAAAAAGGTCTTCTTTTTTTTTTTTTTTAAGATTTTATTTATTTATTTGTTAGAGCATGATGGCAAGAGAGGGAACACAAGCAGGGGGAGTGGGAGTGGGAGTGGGAGTGGGAGTGGGAGTGGGAGAAGCCAGCTTCCTGCCGAGCAGGAAGCCGGATGCAGGGCTCCATCCCAGGACCCTGGGATCACGACCTGAGCTGAAGGCAGACGTTTAATGACTAAGCCACCCAGGTGTCCCAAAAAAGGTCTTTTTAACCTAGACTAACAGAAATATTCCCTTACATTTTCATCTATTAGTTTTATATTTCTACCTATACTTTTACCTATAGTTCTTTAAGCCATCCAGAGTGCAAGGATTCAGCTTTGCCTTTTTTGTGTGGTGTACCAGAATAATTTTCCCACATCTACAGAACAAGGTAAAACCTCGCTGGAATCCTGACTAGAACTGTGTTGCATGTATAGAATAATTTGAGGAAAATTGACATCTTTTCAACAGTAGTCCAAACTTTCCTTGAACATGCTATCTCTCCTCATTTATTAAAGTCTCCTTTTATGTCCTTTAATATAATCTGAATGTCTTCTCTGCAAAAATCTTGTGCATATTTTTATAAGTTGTTAGCTATTTCATCAATTTAGTTGCTACGGTAAGTAGTAGTAATTTTCTCTTTTATTTTATACTTACCACTGCTATATGACACTTGCTAAACTCTACTTTTGTTATAATAGATTTCTGCTGGTTGTGCTGGTTTTCTAGGTATACAGTTAAATCAACTATAGATAAGACAGGTGTATCTTTTTCCTTATACTTTTGTCTCTTATGGCTTCTTGTCATATAATTTTGGTCAGAATATCCACTATGATAATAAACACTGGTGATGATAAAGAGCACAGTTTTCTTGTCATTAATTTAATGGAACTGTGTATAAAATGTTTCCATCACTATAATGTTACTGTGGTGTTAGATATTTAGACTTTATCAAGTTAAAAAAGTTTCTTTCTATCCCAGTTCACCTGGAGTAGTTTTAATTATAAATAGAAGTTGAACTTTATAAAAAAAATGCTTTTCTTCATCTATTGAGATAATCGTGATTATTCTGTCAGGAAATATAAGGGGAATACTTTGTGTTAATTGATTTTCTGAGTTTGGACCATCTTACACTCTTCAGATAAATTCTACTAATCCCACATTAATTCTAATTCATTGTTAGAGTCAGGTAAAAAGTACTTTGTTTAGAATCTGTGCACTAGTGATCATAAATAAAATGAGTATCTATCATATGATTTCTCTTATCTATGGAACATAAGAACTAGGAAGATCGGTAGGGGAAGAAAGGGATAAAGAAAGGGGGGGTAATCAGGAGGGGGAATGAAGCATGAGAGACTATGGACTCTGAGAAACAAACTGAGGGCTTCAGAGGGGAGAGGGGTGGGGGAATGGGATAGGCTGGTGATGGGTAGTAAGGAGGGCACGTATTGCATGGTGTACTGGGTGTTATACACAACTAATGAATCATCGAGCCTTACATCGGAAACCGGGGATGTACTGTATGGTGACTAACATAATATAATAAAAAAACATTTAAAAAATAAAATAAAATAAAAAATGAGTATCATCTTTTTTATTCTGTAATTATTTCCCAATCTTAAAGTTTTACTAGATTCAAGAAATGTAGTGAGCAACTTTTCTTCTTTTTCCAGCTATATTATAATTTGAATAAAGTAGGATTATCAACTCTTTGAAAGTCTGGTAAAATTCATCCATGTAACTATCTGATCCCCTTCTTTCTATTTTTTTTCTTCTTTCTTTCCTATCATTGTCTGACAGAATTTCTTAATTCCTCTTTCTCCTGCTACTGCTTTGATAACTTGATTTCTTTCTACTTTTTTTAGTTATTACCTTTATATTTTGAACATGCATATATGACTTCACAAAGTCTGAAATTAATATTTATGTCATCCTCCTAAACAATATAGACTCCAGTCTTCCCTGGCCCCAATCCCTCATTTTCCACAATATTACTGTAGAATGTTTTGCTTCCACTTTAATGATCACTCAAATCAATTTTATTTTTATTGTCAGTGTTCATTCAAATTTACTAATATGCTCAACAATATCTTACCTCATCGCTGCTTTTTATTCTAACGCCCTCTTTCCTCCCTCTTGAAGTACATTCTTTTTTAGTTCTTAGAGCAAAGGTCTATAAATATTCTTTTTGTTAACCTGAAAATGTCTATATTTTACCTTCACTCCTGAATTATAGTTTAATGTGGTATAGAATTCTAAGTTAACAGATTTTCTTTCAAAACCTTCAAACTCTTATTTCATTTTCCTATGCAGTGTACTGTTGATGAGACATCCATCAGCAAGCAATTAGCCTTTTCTCTCTAGTTGCTTTTACAGTTTTGTCTATGCCTTAAATGATTGTGCAGTGTTCACTACAGGATGTGTATATGTAAATGTATTTAACATTCTTTAGAACCTGAGTGCTTCTTCAATGTGGGGATTGACATATCTCTTCAGTTCTAGAAAAACATGTCAGGAATTATACCTTAAGTCATTAAAAAGCCCTATCTTTTTATTTTATCTATTTATTTTATATTAGGCCTTCTCATTCTCTCCTCCAGGTTTCTTAGCCATTTTTCCAGCAGGAGAGGGAAAGAGAGAAAGACTCAAGCAGAGTCCCTGCTGAGCATGGAGCCCGACGTGGGGCTCGATCTCACGACCCTGAGATCATGACCTGAGCCGAAATCAAGAGTTGGACACATAACCGACTGAGCCACCCAGGTGCACCTGAAGTTCATAATTTTAATCACTACTTCTTCATTTTTAGAAGTTCCACTTGACTTTTATCAAACCTACATGTTCTTTTTCTATACCATCAGTTCGTTTACTTTGATTTCTATTCCTTCATGAAGCTTTATAAGCCCTTTAAATACACTTACTGTATAAAATCTTTCAGATCGTTCTACTTCCTCTACTTAATGGAGTACTAATTCTCCTAAATCTTGCATCAGTTAATTTTCTCTTATGATGCCTAATTTTCTCACATGATTTGTAATTTTCATTATGAGCTCATTTTCAATGAGGGTAGTATTTTCTAAGATGTCTCGAGGGCTCTGATTTATGGAATTATCCATATAGAGTGGTTTAACATTTGCTACTCTGAGGACTTTAAAAGTATCGGAACCAGTTTTATTAATAATTTAATAAAACTCTAACTCCAGTACTAAATAGTAAAATAAGTTAAATTCAGGGCTTTGACTTCTTATAACTGACTTTTTTACCTCACAGTCCCTGGCACCCAGAACACTTCCTTGCTTCTTCCTTCATTTTCCCCAGTCTCCTTCCACAGATGGGGTAGCTACCAGTCCTTCATGCTTTATGCAAGAGCCCCCTCCAATTCTTTGCAGCCTAAGTCCATATTTCCTGCTCTTCTGTGGCTCTGGCTTTAAGTTCTCTATTTTGCACTTAGTTATTTCATTTTTTTAGGCTCATCATTTATCATTATGTTGTTGTTGCTGTCGTTGTGATCTAGCAGGTATCTGTCTTTGTAGCATTAGGGATACCAGTCTATACCAGTTTGATCCACTTTGCTGCTACAAGTTTCCATTTGGGTGCCCTGTTACATGCAGGAGTTCAGATTCTTTCCTAATTCTCTTGTCCTCTGAGCTCTCAAACACAGTCTTGATTTGAAATATCTCACTGACTCATTCCTAGCATTTACTCATCCAATTTGAAGGCATGCTTGGAGAAAAGCTAAGCCCAGTGGTCCAGTTGTTCTTCGAATTCTTCAATCTGAATTTCTATGTAATCTTCAGACTCTAGGTTTTTCCAATCCTTCAAGAAACTAATGTCATACAAAAGGACTGACTGCTCTTTTTCATGCAGAAATATATCTTCCTTGGCTTACCCAGTAATACCTTCATTAGGTCTTACACACAATTATTGGATATTTCCGTTTCTCTTTCATGAGGTGGCCTGCCTAATTAAGAGCACTTCAAGACCTAGAATACAGGTGAAGGGCTTTACAGAGGGCCCAATTAAATGACTGTTTTGGCTATTTCATTACAAACACCATCAGAAATAAAAATAAAGATCTAATCTGACATGCAAAGGAAGTTCCACTGTTTTCAATATTCCTCTAAAGTATGATTCCCTTTGGTCAATAGAAGGTAACTTCCCATGCAAAGCAATATACAGTAGTCCCATCTTATCTGTAGGGGATACATTCCAAGACTCCTAGTGGATGCCTGAAACCACAGATAGTCCTGAACTCAATATATACTATGTTTTTTCCTATACATACATATCTATGACAAAGTTTCATTTTATTATTTTGAAGACTTTATTTATTCATTTGAGAAAGAGAAAGTGAGAGAGAGAGGCAGAGAGAGCACAAGTAGGGGGAGAGGCAGAGGAAGAGGGAGAAGCAGACTTCCCACTGAGATGGGAACCCAACATGGGGCTCGATCCTAGGACCTGGAGATCATGACCCGAGCCAAAGGCAGACACTTAACAATCTGAGCCAAATAGATGCCTCTAAATTTAATTTTAAAATTAGGCACAGTAAGAGAGTAATAAGAACTCATGAGAAAATAGCACAATCATAACCATATATTGGAATAAAAGTTATGTGACTATGGTCTCTCTCAAATTACCTTATTGCACTACACTCACCCTTCTTGTGATGATGTGAGATGACAAAGTGCCTATGTCATGAGACAAATCAAGGTGAACAACACAGATTGTTGTTACATCAGAAGGAGGATCATCTGCTTCCAGACTATGTCCAACCTCAGAAAGTGAAACCATGGATAAGGAGAACTATTGTATTCAAAATATTTGCAACTCAATATAGGCCCCTTTTGGATTTTATTATATCCAATAAAGTCCTTTGTTAATATCCAATAAGTGAGCAATAATTATATGTTACATATACTATATATTTTATATGCATTACATATATAATATATAATACCTCATTTTGAAAGCTGTATTCTATCCAACTACAAAAGCTAAGTTGAGCTGTTAACTAATAAGATAGGTAAGAAAAAGTATGAAATACACAGACTACTCTATAAAACTGGTCTACTTCTCTTTAGGATGGTAGTGGAAGACTGCATTTCAATAAAACATCTAGTGTTTTCATCTGCTCTTTAATTATTCGCTCATCTTTAGTCTTCCCACTATTTTAGTAAGGTTATTTTTTAACAAATAATATGAATAAAGTGGGATCATCTTCTCCAAATAAATAATCGCTATGTATTTTGGTAAGACCAAATATTATATTCATAAATAGCTCTTTTCTTTTAAAAAAAATTCAGATGTCTTTTCTGTGTTCTTTAGCATTCTTTACCTCCTACTTTCACTAATCAATATAGAAAGTGCAAGCTTGCACAGGAATTCTCCAGCTTCCTTACTTTGTTTTGTGTGTGTGTGTGTGTGTGTGTGTGTGTGTGTGTGTGTGTTTCTTAAGATTTTATTTATTTATTTGACAGAGAGAAAGACAGCCAGCAGCAGAGGGAACATGAGCAGGGAGAGTGGGAGAGGAAGAAGGAGGCTCCCAGAGGAGGAGCCTGATGCGGGGCTCGATCCCAGAGATCCAGGATCACGCCCTGAGCCAAAGGCAGACACTTAATAACTGAGCCACCCAAGCATCCCTCAAGCTTCCTTACTTCGTAAGTGATTAGTGCCTCACATAAGGATTGCCCACACTCACATATCCTTCCACCTGACCACCTTTTAATATGAATGTCAAGTGCCCACTCTATAAAACTTACTACTGCCAACAAAGACTTCTAACAGCAGCCTTTGGCCTATGGGGTGGGATTTTCTGTGGGGTGGGATGGAAAGAGAAGAACATTGGATATGTCTCTATTCCTCCACTTGGCTCCGTTGCCTCTCTCTGCTCCATCTCTGTATGCCCTCTCCTCTTCTGCGACAGGTCTATTCATAGTGACTGGAAGGATTAAAGATAGATTGACTTTTGGCTCCCTACATGTCCCTCATTTATAAACTTTAAATGTTTACAAAGAAAAAGCAGATTTTTTAACTAAACACAGCAGAAATTATACTGCTCCAATAAAACCCTGTCGTTCAATTATTCAATCTTTATGATATTTCCAGAATAGTAGCTCCTCATATATATTTTCTAGTGGCAAAGAAATTCTCACTGTTGATACAGCAGGTGAAAAGGATGACAGCTATTATAAATAACAGAGAAATCTTATATCCTGAATCAACATACAAGATAATAGAAACTCGTTTGAGCAACATGCCAGAATTCAACATCCAAATGATTTTTAATCTCCTTCAAAGCAGTCAGCTCAGAATGTATCCTCACTTACTCTCACGGGCAATGCTGCATTTGCTCAGAACATTCTGGAGACTCTCAAGGGGCACCTGGGTAGCTCAGTCGTTTAAGAGCTGACTCTTGATTTCAGCTCAGGTCATGATCTCAGGGTCCTGGGATCAAGCCCTGCTTTGCGTCGTCTCCCAGATGACTGAGGAGTCTGCATGAAGATTCTCCCTCTCCCTCTGCACCCCTCACCCTACTTGCACACACACACACACACACGCACGCACGCACGCACACGCACATGCACACACTCTCTCTCTCCCTCTCAAATAAATAAATAAATCTTTAAAAAAAAAAAACATTCTGAAGCCCCTCTTTTAGAACTGTCTTGAGGGCGTGGTACATGGTGCTTTGGAAAGCCTCTGTGGCAGCAAATCAGCATCATGGAAGAGTTGTTCTTATTTCATTTTGTTTTCAAGATATAAACATTACTTGGACCCAACTGAAATAGGTGCTCAAGTTGAATGATATACTTGGGTTTGCACAAATACCAGGTAGTAAGACTGTGAGGTAATGGGGGTAGTTTCCTAGTGTACCTTATAAACTGATCCTGAAGTTATGCTCAATCTCAAAATTCATTGAGAAAAACAACAGCCTTATAGCAACAAAAACAAATTCTTTCATAGCAACCCTTTTGAAGGCCAACACTCCCCTCATTTAACAGTTTAAGTACTGTTGTGTTTCTTGTATGAAACTGCTTTTTGTTTATGACTCATATATTCATTCTCTTTAAAAATATTTAAAGAGATTTGCAGAAGATATTTTTATGTTCAAGTTGTAATCGGGTTTTTTAAAGATTTGTTTTCAAAATATGCTTGGACACTATTCAAAGAAGGTAAACATTTTCTGGGGGAAATGCTAGGATGTAATCACTGGGGGTTTATGGGCTTCAGCATAGGTTTTCCTGGTCACATAAAGCATGCAAATATTTGTGCAATGTTCCCTTTCTTGTGGCACAGAGATTGAGTGAAATAACAGGGGATGCCATGGACTTGGAATTAAGAGGTGTCACTTATGGTCTTGGCTGATCTTTTGGGTAAGTGACTTAACAAATATCGGTCCATTTTTCCATCAGTGATGCTTATCAGCCTCTGAGGATTTGCGAATCAAGTGAAGTGACTTTTGAAGGTGCTATGGAATGAAGTTATAGCAAGAGACAGATCTCTAGAGCTCTGAATGGGGAAATCCAAAAATACTATTTGTGAACCGGTCATTAGAGTTTGGCTGCCTTTTGTAGCCTCTGACCCATTCACTGCGCTCTTGGCCTTGTGGAAAATGCTGAAATGCTGGATGAGCACAAGGATTGCTGGAGCACCTGACTCAAAGGATCACAATGGAAAACCAGAAGCACGAAGGTTTTCTGGAATTGTGATTATAATCAGTGACCATAGTAAACATGGCCAGAAGAGACACCAGCTACCAAGTGAAGAGAGAAAGTATACATATGACATAGTACATAGCTTAATTTATCTACATATGCATTTTTTAAAATCTGGGGATATATATATAAGATATCATATATATGTGTGTGTGTGTGTATATATATATATATATACACCACAAGGAAAAGAGGCCATCTGTGAGATGGAATTTTTTTTCTTCTTTTTTTGCTTATCTGTATTTTCTAATCTTTCTAAAACGAACACATAGGAATATGAATAACTTCAATTCTCGTAAAAATAAAAGTCAGTGTAAGTAGGATCACTGTGCAAAAGTGACACCAGAACACAGGTCTGTGACCACTTCCCACCCTCCTTAACGGGCTGCACAAATCCAAGAAAACTATGGCTTATCTTCCTTAGCAAAATTTTACATCGGTCCATTTTCCATATAAAAACTGATTAAAAGGCTCATCCATTACACTGAATTCAAGGTCATTTCTCTCTGTGCAACTGGAAAAACAATGCAAATAAGACACACAGCCTGTATTGCTCTCATCATTTATAACAGTCTGAGCTAATTAAAAGTAGGTTTTTTCCATTGTTTTTCAGAAAAATTAAGGTTCTTGTTTGTTCTCTTTGGACTATCAAGAAGTAGCATGCATATGAAGGTTGCCAACCTGAAAATATGGTGCATTTAAATCTTAGAAACCAGAACTACATTTAATTTCTCACTTTTCCATCTTTATTGTCATTCTTCAATGCCAAAATGTTCTTTGGAGAGTACATCGAATGAAAGACCACATCCGTGTTCAATAACTTACGGGAGAGGGTGACTCTCAATGAGCTTTTGCAAAGGGCACACTGGAAGAGAAATACTTTTGAGTGAACTACTATGAAAAAATTGTAGTATGTGAGAACTTCTGTTTGACAGTTTTTGACTAAGAAATTATAAGGTATCCATGTTATTTCTCAAGGTATTCATTTTCTTCAAATTAGGCATTGGTTCAAATATTCTTTTTAAATGGCATTGCTTGTAGGTATGCCTTTTCTGGGGGGGAAAAAAACACCACTAAAGTATAGTCTGGCATTATCATTGGCTTAATGGTGTCCATTAGCTTTACATTCCAGAATTTAATGAAAAGGATTTTAGAAAACTTTCAAATCAGCATGGTGAGTGAGGAGGTGGGAAGGGTGGGTGGAGGATGGGGTGGATATATGAAGCATGCTGTTTCTGGATACCATTTTAGCAGATTTCCCAAAAGAAGTTATTTTAGCTCATTCTTAGCTTTCAAGTCATCATTTGGAAAATATATGCTGCCTTTGAATGGAACACAGAATTTCAGAGTAATAGATAATTTCTTCTATTAGAGCAAAATAAAAAATCTTGGTTGCTGCAAATACCACATATTTATAAAACTAGTTTTTTAAGGCCACTAAATCCAAGAGATCCTCCCCAAGGTCACTATGGTAGGCAGTATTTTGGCACCATGATCTCCACTCCCTGGTATTACTCCCATGAATCATGGTTACATAATGACACGGCAGATGTACTTAAGGTTACTAATCAGTTGACCTTAACCTAGAAAGATTATCCCCGAGTATCCAATGAGCCTAAGCTAATCAAAAGAGCCCTTAAAAAGCAGAATCTTTCCTCTGGCTGGTAGCAGAAGAAGTAGTTAATGATTCAAAGTATGAAAAGGAGGAGCACCTGGGTGGCTCAGTCTGTTAAGCGTCTGTCTTCAGCTCAGGTCATGATCCCAGGGTCCTGGGATGGAGTCCTGCATCGGGCTCCCTGCTCAGCAGGGAATCTGCTTCTCCCTCTGCCTGCCACTCCCTCCTACTCGTGCTCTCTCACTATCTCTCTCTCTCAAATAAATAAATAAGACTTTTAAAAAAAAGCAACAAAGAATGAAAAGGATTTGATAGGCCCTTTTTTATTTGAAAATGAAAGGGGCCATGTGTTTAGTAAATAAGAACCTCAGTCCTACAATGGCAACTGAACTGAACTGGATTCAGCCAACATCTTGAACGAGCTTGGAAGTGGAATCTTCCCCAGAGCCCACAGGTAAGAGCATAGCCAACATCTTGATTTCCATCTTATGAGTCCCTAAGTAGAGGATGCTTCTAAGCCACACTTTACATAAACTTCTGACCCGCAGAACTGTGAGATAATAAATGGGTGCTATTATAAATTGTTATTTATAGGAATCTGGTACAGCATCAGGAGAAAAGGAACATGGTCACACAATGAACAAGGGGTCGAGTCATTCACCTGGGTCAGCCCTAGGCTGTCTGACCTCAATCCCACACTCTTAGACAACATACCACACCATTAACCACTCTCCCTGCCAGGTGGGTCAGCACACACCACCATCTCCATCACCGCCACAGGTGCCTCTCTCAGCCAGGGCTACTGTCGCCTCTTACGTGGCCAAGGGCATTAGTGCAGCTGATGGCCCAGGGAGCCCCACAGTGTCCCATACCTGAGGCACAGCCGCATGCTCATAAGCCTCCACACACTGCCTTCAACCACCATGGCAGCCCCAGTGCCCTGGATGTTCAACTGCACCAGCAGTGCCTTTAGGGGATAGTTTCCACTGCAACTGGGGGAGTATTCTGGACTTTCCTCTGAACCCCAATTCTGGGCATTGTAGCTTCACCAGGTTAGACAATATTTCACTCTGTGTAACACAGCAGAGAGAATATGGACATCCTGTTGCCAGGGTTCAAATCTGAACTCCATCCTTTATAGCTATGTGACTTGGGCAACTTGCTTAACATCTCTGAACCTGTGTTTCCATCCGTAAGAGGGAGGTAAAAATTGCTCTGCCTCAAAAACTGTGGGGAGCTTTAAATGAAATATTCATATGATGCTTAGTGTAGTTACTGACATGCAGTAAATGCACAATTATGTTACTTATTGTTATTTTCTTTCTACCACTCATTAGGAATTACGCCCCGCTGTCTGTTCCTACCTATTCAATTAGTTCACGCAGTGAAAATGCACACCCTCTTATTACCGTAGAATGTGTTTCACCTATCCTTGGATTCAATGATACCCAACCTTACTAGACTTTAAGAAACACCGAAAGTATTTATTAAAAGTACAAATTCACAGGCCCTTGACTCCAAAGCTTCTGCTTCAGGCAGACTTGGGTAGGAAGTCAGGAAAGCTCCAGAAATCTACATTATTATCAAGGACCTCAGATAATTATGAACTGTCCTAGTTAGGGAGTAGGATCTATGTAATCCTGGGTAGTTGTACTCACCGATACTGGTTGTGGGGAGGGGGGTGGGAACCCATGAGCCAGGATATCCAAGAAAGCCAGGAACTTCTGGTGCCACCATGGTCACTGTCACAGGATACCAAGATCTCATAAAGAAAAGATATGAGCATCCCCCAGTTAATGGCAAAGTTTGCAACATCAAATACACTGGCCCTTAAGAAAGTGTTCTCTCCACCCCACTTTCTATCATTCAATGTGGCTGGCTAAAAACAATCTTGAAAAAGAAGAACAAAACTGGAGGTATTATAATCCCAGATTTCAAGATACACTACAAAGCTGTAGTAATCAAAACAGTATAGTACTGGCATAAAAACAGACACCTAGATCAATAGAACACAATAGAGAGCCCGGGAATAAACTCTTGATTTAGGTCAAAAATCTACGACAAAGGAGACAAGAATATGCAAAGGGGAAAAGACATTTTCCTCAACAAAGGTGTTGGACAGCTACGTGCAAAAGAATGAAACTAGACCATTTTCTTACACCATACACAAAAATAAACTCAAAATGGATTAAAGACATAAATGTGAGACCTGAAATCATAAAATTCGTAGAAGGAAACATAGGCAGGAATCTCTTTGATATCAATGGTAGAAACATTTTTCTAGATATGTCTCCTGAGGCAAGGGAAACAAAAGCAAAATTAAACTGTTGAGATTACACCAAAATAAAAAGCTTTTGCCCAGCAAAGGAAACAATCAACAAAACAAAAAGGCAATCTACCAAATGGAAGGGGACACTTGCAAATTATATATCCATTAAGAGGTTAATATCTAAAATATATAAAGAACTCATACACCTCAACACAAAAAAAATAATCCAATTAAAAATGGGCAGAGGACCTGAATAGACGTTTTTCCAAAGAAGACATACAGATGAACGGACACATGAAAAGATGCTCAACATCACTCATAATCAGGCAAATGCAAATCGAAACCACAATGAGATATCACCTTACACCTGTCAGAAGGGCTAAAATCAAAAATAGAAGAAACAACCAGTGTTGGTGAGGATGTGGATAAAAAGGAACCCTTGTGCACTGTTGGACGGAATGCAAGCTTGCAGCCACTGCAGAAAACAGTATGGAGTTTCCTCAAAAAAATTAAAAATAGAGGGGCACCTGGATGGCTCAGTCGGTTAAGCATCTGCCTTCAGCTCAGGTCACGATCTCAGGGTCCTGGGATCAAGTCCCACATCGGGCTCTCTGCTCAGCAGGCAGTCAGCTTCTCCCTCTCCCTCTGTGATCTCTCTCACTTTCACTCTCTCTCAAATAAATAAATAAAATCTTTAAAAATAAATAAATAAAATTTAAAAATAAAAATAGAATTATTATATGATCCAGTAATTCTGCTACTGGATATCTACCTAAAGAAAATGAAAACACTAATTCGAAAAGGCATATGCACCCCTCTGTTTATTGCAGCATTATTTATAATAGCCAAGATATGGAAGCAACCTAAGCATCCATCAAGAGACGAAGGGATAAAGAAGATGTAATATATATATATATATATATATATACATACACATACATACACACACACACAATGGAATATTGGCCATAAAAAAGAATGAAATCATGCCATTTGCAGTAACGTGGTTGGATCTACAAGGTATAATGCTAAGTGAAAGAAGTCAGAGGAAGGCAAATACCATATGATTCTACACTTATGTAGAATTTAAGAAACAAAACAAAGAAAAAGAGACAAAAAACAGACTCTTAAATACAGAGAACAAATTGGTAGTTGCCAGAGAGGAAGTGGGTGGGGGGATGGGTGGAATAGGGGAAGGGGATTAAGAGCACGCTTGCTGTGAGGAGCACTGAGTAATGTATAGAATTGTTGAATCACTATGTCATACACTTGAAACTATAACACTATATGTTAATTACACTTGAATTTTAAAAAATTAATTAATTTTAAGAAAAACACAGCAGCTGGCTAAGGTCAGCATTTTCTTGGAAAGGGACGGAATGAGAGATTATGCCAGGCTGTGCCAGCGCATAAAGCATCAAAGCACCAGCGGAGCCAACAGTGCCTGGCATGAAGTAAAAACTCAACCAATGACTGTTGGTTTATGTAAATCTTGACCAAATGTGTATAACTTAGTGAGTGACAGGCTAGAGATGCTGCTTTACCCGTCTGCTATGGCATTTGCTGGCTGCATGAGGTTCATAAACATCTTACAGTCAGTACATATCTTGCAAGTGACCCCAAGGGTTGTTGATAAAGGTAGAATTATGTGAAGCTACTTAACCTTAAGACCTAGCAAGGTGTTCACATGTCATATGCTTGATTGATTGATTTTAGAGAGAGAGAGAGAACGAGCAGAAGGGGCAGAGGGAGAGGAAGAGAAAATCTCAAGCAGACTCCCCACTGCACAGGGAGCCCCACGCAGGGCTTGATCCCATGACTCTGCAATCATGACCTGAGCTGAAACCAAGAGTCAGAGGCTTAACAAACTGCACCAGCCAGGCACCCCTTACATGTCATATATTTTTATAAAATTTGCAAGTTAAGGTATTTTCTGCTCATTTCTTCATGGGTTCCCAAAATTCTATAAACTTCAGTCTCCATAAAACCTGGATTTGCCACCACAGCTCCTCAAAGCAGAGCTCAGAAGTGCTAACAGCAGAGGGAAATAGGATGTTTGAAATAGCCATGCCTTCCTAGCCGTCTGGAACCCTCAACACCTATGGATTGTGCTCTGAGTGAGTCAAAAAATGGCAGTTCCTGTCTCAGGCCTGACTGACGCCCTCTCCTCTCCAACCCCTGGCCAAGAGTGCAGAGCTCCCCTCCCTTGCCTGGTACCAGCAGCTACAAAGAGCCAAGGAAAACCCTCTACAGCCCTGCAAATCACTTAGGCTCCTTTTCATTATTCCGGGGCTAGGAGTTTCTCACTCCTAGATCCTCCCACCCAATTCCATTTTGGCCCCAACCTACAGCCCCCCCCCCCATCCCCAACATAGTGACGGTGCTACCTAACCATAAACAGCAAGGCGGTCATAAAAAATGGTGATGCCTCACGCACAAGCAGTGCTTTACAAATACTGTGATTTAATCTGAAATATTTGCTTTATGTAATTTGTAGATTTTAGCCATTGGACTAAGATCATTCACAGAAATAGACTATAATTTACTGTTGTTTCTCTGGTTTTTTTATTACTGCATAATTAAAACCTACCATTAGCTAGCACTGTGGGGAAATGTTGGTGCTATGCAGTATGCATTTTAATTGTCTGCATAACCACCATCCCTTCGTTCAGCAATCCTACTTCTCTGCAGCGTGTGTGTATAATTCTCAGATCCCATTAGGTGCCTGTAACCCATAGCTTTTCAGTAAACCTATGCTCTTGTTCTCCAATGCTCAGCCCTGCAGATGCTTTCAGAGTGAAGGATGCCAAAGTGAGGGTGCATGGGCAAGGGGAAGTTGGGCATAAGTGTAAGCAGGACGTCTGGAGGAGGCTTGGCATGGAGCATGGGTTTTGCTCCTTTGGCTGTATTCCCTGCAGCCATCAGGGTTGATGTCTCGAATGCAAAGATGGGAAGAGATGGGGCACTCAAGTGGGCAACAGGATGAAAGAGGACTTCGGATTCCTTTTTTTTTTTTTTTCCGGTACAGTTGACACACAAGGTCACATTAGTTTCAGGTGTACAACATAGTGATTCCACTTTGCCCTACTTTATGCTATCCTCACCACAAGTATAGCTACTGCCTGGCACCATACAATGCCACTGCCTATATTCCCTATGCTGTGCCTTTTGAATAAAAGTCCTCCCGTAAAAAGGACTTCAGATTCTTAATAAATAATAAACCCTACACCCATTCTATAGGGTCTTTTAGTCAACAAACATATATCTACTCTGTGACAGTCACCGTGCTTGGCCCTGGGGGTATAGCAATAATACACAGTCCTTGATCTTGGTAAGCCCACATTCTAGTAGGAAAAGGAAACTGTTCATATAAATAACTGCATTGCATCACCACAGGCTGTACTAAAGACTTGAGAAGCTATTTGAGATAACAGAAAGAACATGGTCTTTGGAATCAGAGACTCAGGTTCAAATCCCACTTGTGCAATGTGTTCTACTCCATTAAAGACCTGTGATGTACTGGTAGTGAAAGAACACTGCCCTGCAGAGTGCTGAGAAGCTTCGGGGCTGCAAGGAGGGTGGCTGGTAAAAGTGTCCTACTCCCGTGTGCTCTTTCCACTTCCAATCCCCCATGGGGGCACAGGACAAATCTTTGTCCTGTGACAAAGATTAGAAATGACAGACGGCAGGTACTGGGTACAGCGGTAGCATGTCACAAGCATTTGACAAATGGCAGGGATCACTACTGACAACTCTTTGGGCAACACCATTTCTTCATGTCCCTGGACTATTTTAGTAGGCACGGGACTCCAGTCTCTGCTCCCCTTGAGCCTCCTGATGGGAGTCCCAGGAGAGCCCCTTCTGCAAAACTGATCTGTTAAGGACCTGCTCTGAATGCTTAGTAGCACCACCTGTCACGGAGAAATTCTATCTTCTTGGCTTAGACTGCGGATGCCACAGTGTTCCCTCCCTTCCCTTCCCGCTCACCACCCAGCTCTCCTCCCATGACCCTCCCTCTGTTTCTTATGGAGGCGTTCCTCTGCCAGGGCCTACCTCCTCCTGCCTGCTGATTTGGGACATTCTATTCCCATCATTGTCCTTCTGGTCTAGCCATGTCTGCTTGTGCAAATCCCTCTGAGAAACCACACTCCAGCCACCCTCATGTAGCGCACAACTACTGACAGAATCCCCTTCACTGCTCACTCCAGTTTCCTATTTGCCCCTCTCCAATCCGTTCTCCAAAATGCAGCCCGGCTGGTTTCTACATACAAATCCCATCATGGCACTCACTTTCTGTTTTATGGTGACAGATGGCAACTACACATATCAAGGGAGCACTGAGTAATGCACAGAATTCTTAAATCACTATGTTGTACACCTGAAACTAATATAACATTTTAGGTCAGATATGCTAATTAAAAAAAAAAAAAACCTTCAGTGGCTCCACTCCCATCATACTTGAGTGAAATCCTTCTCCTGACCATGACCTGCAAGGCCCTGCTCTCCACCTGTTCACTGTGCTCCAGCCATACTGGTCAGTCTGCAGTTCCTTGAACCCTGAGGTCTTCTCACCTTCACGTGCGCACCTGCCTCTGTTTGGAGAATGCTGGCACCCTGTCCTTTGCAGACCCTACCTCCCACTCAGCTCCAGGACCACTCCCTCTGGGAGCCCCTTCCTCTCTCTCCAAACAGAATCACGGCCCTGTTACTCTCTTTCATCATACCCTGCTCCTCTCTTTCTTAGGAATTATCTCTTGTCTATCAATGTGTTTGTATATTTTTTACTTAATGCCCTTCTTTCCCTCTACATTGTAAATTCCATGAGGACAGGGCGTTAGCCCTGAGCAGGAGGCTCAGAACCCGCATTTATGTCTAGCATGAAGATTAACTCATAAAGGTACAGTGCTTCTACACCTGCAGATAAAAAGAGAAAAACCCTGCCTTCAGATAACATTGTGACCAAATGCAAAAAAAACCTAATTTCCAGGACTATACTGAAAATTTCTGCAATCATGAAGTGGTCAAACTGAGTATTTATGGAAAGTAATATTGATACTAAATAGCCACGTTCCACCTTACTTTTGAGAGGGCTTAGCCAGGGTTTCTATTGATACTGAAGCCTCCGATACCCTGGAGAATAGAAGGGAGACCTTGTTCAGGACTTAGAAGAAGAAAAGAACAAAAATGTCAGGAGAAGGGTAAGGAAAGGCAGGTTTTAAGGACAAGAAGAGGCCACACAGTGGCATTCAATGAGCCTGAGCTCTGAAGTCAGTGTCAATTCACACCCACAGGCACTACCCCTCCTCAGCCCTAGTTTTGGGCAGGTCCCCCGCCTCTTTAGACCTTCATTTCCTTGGGTGAAAAATGAACATAAAGTTGCCTTGGATGTCATGAGAATCAGATTATGTAAAACAGGTCTGGCATAAATGCAAAAGCCCCTAGCAGTCAACGCTCACAGCCTCCATTCATCTGCATTTGCTCATCCAAGTATTTATTAAACTCCCACTGTGTACCAAAAACTATATTTAAAGCTGCTGAGGTTACAAGGGAGAGCAAAACCACCATGTTTTCATGCTCACAGAGCTTACAGTCTCTTCAGGGGTACATGAACATTCCAACCCGTAGTTGGTGTGATAGAGTAGATGATACTGTGAGCACACGTAACCATGGAGGAAGGCAGTGACCCAGGGCAGACTCTGCAGCCACCTGGCCTAGGTTTGATGTCTAATACTACCACCTACCAGGCAGAACCTTGGGTAAGTCAAAGTACCTCCTTCCTTATTTCCTTCTGTTTACTTACCTGGAGTGGTAACAGTAGTGTCTACCACAGAGAGTTGTTATGAGGGTTAAATGAGTTAGTTCATATAGAGAGGGCTGGTACTTGTAACTTCTATATAAGGATTTGTTGTTTCATTATTATTACTTTGCCTAATTGGGGCAGTCAAAGGAGGATGCCTAGCAAATAACATCTGAGCTAAGATAGTCAAAGATTAGTAGTGCTATCTGGGTGAAATAGAAGAGAGAAAAGCAGAGGCAGGTGTCTACAGGTGAGAAGGATAGTAGCAAATACAAGGAATGAAAACCAGGCCACTAAGGCTGCAGTTGAGAAATGAAGTCAGACTAGGCAGGACTTTGTAAGTGAAGTCAGGAGTGTTATCTTCAAGCTACAGGCAACTGGAGCCTGTAGGGAGACCACCACTCTACCTTCAGCATAGAGAAGAGACCTGTCAAGGGACCGAGTGAATGCATGTATGCCAGGTGGAGGTTTACTGTAGAAATCCAGAAGAAAGTAGGATAAATGGACAAGAGGGGTGGTAACACAGATGATGAGAGACATGGCACAGATTTGAGAGATGTTTTAAAGATAAAACTGACAAGGCTTGGTGATAGGGCAAGAGGCAGAGAGAAAAGGAGCACAGAGAGACATCAAGCGTGGTTTGTGGATATGCGGCTGACAAAACTGGATGGACAGTGGAGCTGTGCACTGAGATGGAGAAGCAGGATGTCTGTCCTTGTAGGAGCAGCATGGAATGCAACAGAAGGTAGGGTGCCACCTACATAACAATGTATGTGAGTAAGCAGAGGGCAAGGAATCTGGGTGCTCTTCCCTTGCAGAAGTCACAAGACCTGCATATCTCATCTTCTAATAGCTCTACCAACAGGGAGGACAACTGATCATCCAAAGGTCATTCATATTTGGCTGTGGGATGCAGTGATGTGAGAACAACGTATACTTAACCTGCTCTTTCTAGCCCAGACAGTCCTCCCCATCAGGCCCCTCCCGGCAGCCTGAGACCAGCAAGGGCAGAAAGGATAATGTTCTAACTAGATGGCCCACTGAAGCAAAGAGCTAACCAAGCAAAGGACATTAGAACAAAACCATGTTCTCCTTGGTGTACAAAGAATCCAGGTAAATTGTCATAGAAACAGTCAATGGATTTTTAACATCATTCTTATTTCTAGCTATCTTTGACAGAGCACTTACAACGTGCCACACATTTCATCAACATTGGCTAACATCTTCACAGGGCACCTACAGAGACAGGAAGAAAGATTCAGAGAGTTAACTTACCTGAGTCACACAACCACGGAGTGAAAGAACAAGGATACGGACCCACGTCTGCATGACTCTGAGACCAATCTTTTTTTAACCCAAGTGAATTTCCTTCACTTTAGCATTGACCCCCATATGCACAACAGGCATTTCCAGGTGGTTAAACACATTTAAGGTGAAGTCCTTGGCCACACAATAAAACAAAGCTAATTGGCCTCTGCAGAGATCAAAACCACGACCTTGTCCTTATTTGATCATTACGCCAGTGGGGTGCGTAAGGCAGACAAACACTTGCCATCAAATGCCTATCAAGCGTTTCCTTCCCCTTCATATTGTGTAGGTTGCTCATTTATTGCAAGAGCTCAGCCTTTCAAAATAAACCACTAGACAGAAGAGAAACAAGTGATGGTTCTATAAATTATCAAATGGAAAGGCTTTTACAGAATTTGCCAATGACTTAATAGGCGGGAGATAGGGGACTGGAACTGTACCTTCAGAGCTATGCAGAACCAGTACCCACCATTGCCTTGCCGCGTGCTCACACTGCCACCTGCTGGACATGGCACACATCTCCCCTTTCCCTAATGGTCCACCTGGAGACCGGCACAGCCCGTCAAGATTACTCACACTTTATCACCTCCTTTTCGCATTTTAAGGTGTCATCCTCAAGAGGAATTTTTCTTTTCAGACCAAAAATTCTTTTCAGACTGACAGCCAAGAGATACAGGTGGGAATCCATGCCATGTGCTGGTGGTGGAGAAAAGCCAAAAGCACAAGGGAACATTTCAGGGGTAGCGGAGGGCAGCGGGAGGAAGCCATGTGGGGCTGTGACAGCAGCCAGGAGAACCTATTGCACCCGAATCCAGTTGTCTCATTTTCAGAGCCCTCAAGGCTTTTTTGCCACTCTCTAATGACAAAACCTCTCCAAATTCCTTTGAAATACAATGAGGTCCATTCCTCCCTGCATATTTTCTTTTCCTACAAGCACAGCTTGTGTATCTAAGGGCAGTGTGGGCTTCCAGCTTCAGAACATGGCGCTATTATTTTACGAGACCACAGGCAGCAGTCTTTCTTTTTAAAAGAATTTCAATCTTCCCCTTTCATTCACTCACAGCATGAAAATAAATCACTGTGCTCCAGCATTTTAAAAATTAAAGGCTTAGATGGCACATGCTGATCAAAAGCTGATCTTCAAATACCTATTTCCATCAGCTATTACTTTTTTTAAAGTTTTCTTTCTCGTTTTTCTTTTATTTACTTCATAGTGGCATTGTAGAGATGCAGCAGACTGAAATTGGTCTCTCTCATTGCAAACTAGATAGAACACTAAACGCCATTCCTTCAAGACAAGTTTGGAAGAGAAAGATTGGTTGGAGAGGATTGGAGGTAAAAGTCAGGGACCCGTCAAGTGACTTTTCTCTCTTATGTTTAAGGTTCAACAATACAATAAAAAAATAAACTAGAACCATGCCCTAAATTCACTTTCTAAAGGAAGATAATTCAAAGACTCTAGCTTGTCCAAATTTCCACATCTTCTTGGTAATAGAAGAGGACCTGGAATTTCTCAGCCAGTTTTCAGGTTTTCTGCATCATTCACTGAACTCCATTACTGTCTTCTCATTTCACATGGAGAAATGAAATCATACAACCAGTCTCACCTCAAGGAGCCTTGCTTATTCCCACGGCCTCAGGCACGCATGAGTGTCAACGACTCCCAAGTCTGTGTCTTCAGTTTCTAACACTCACCTGAAGTCT
Organism: Ursus arctos; assembly: GCF_023065955.2. Lineage (NCBI taxonomy): Eukaryota > Metazoa > Chordata > Mammalia > Carnivora > Ursidae > Ursus > Ursus arctos. The sequence goes on along the minus strand of NW_026623100.1, from coordinate 52,989,075 downwards.
AGACCCATCTCTCTAAGTACTCACTAAATACTTCACCCTAGATGTCCCACAATATCCTAAGCTCTTGGTGTCTAATCTCAAGTCTTGATGATCACCTTGCCCCATCTCTCAATCCCACTCTTTCCTCATGTAATCATTCCAGTTAATGGTAAAACTATCCACTCAATTATGTAAACCCAAACCCCAAATGTCCACCTGATACTCCCACTCTCTATGTATGATTGATCACAAAGTCCTATTACATCAGCCATCAACAAAACTATTATTCTCTTCTCTCCAGCTATACTGACACTGCCTTTTCCCTTGGGCTGTTGAAGCAGCCTTGCAACAATCTACCTTTCCCCATGCTTGGTGCTCTCCTTTTCATCCTTCACATTGAAAAATACGTAACAGATCACATCCTTGACATCATAATCATATTACATAAAGGAAAAACTGATAAATTGGACTGCATTAAAATTAAAAACTTTTGCTCTGAAAAAGATCCTGTTTAAGAGGGTAAAAAGATAAACTATAGACTGGAAGAAAGTATTCACAATCACATATCCAGCAAAGGACTTGTATCTAGAATATATAAAGAACATTCAAAACTTAACATCAGAAAAACAAATCAACTCAAAAATGATCAAAAGACATGCATAGACACTGCACAAATGAATATATACAGACAGCAAATAAGAACATGAAAAAGTGTTCAACATCATTAGCCATTAGAAAAATGCAAATTAAGCCTACAATAAGATATAACTGTAGCTATCAGAATGGCTAAAATTAAAAAGTGGTAACAGCAAATTCAGGGGAGGATGTGGAGAACTTAAATCTCTGGTGAGAAAAGTAAAATGGTAGAGCCACTCTGGAACATAGTTTAACATTTCCTTTTAAAACTAAAAATGGATTTACACCATACAATCCACTCTTGGGCATATATCCCAGAGAAATGAAAACTTATTTTCACACAGAAATTCATACACAGGGGCGCCTGGGTGGCACAGTGGTTAAGCGTCTGCCTTCGGCTCAGGGCGTGATCCTGGCGTTATGGGATCGAGCCCCACATCAGGCTCCTTCGCTATGAGCCTGCTTCTTCCTCTCCCACTCCCCCTGCTTGTGTTCCCTCTCTCGCTGGCTGTCTCTATCTCTGTCAAATAAATAAATAAAATCTTTTAAAAAAAAAAAAAGAAATTCATACACAAATGTCATAGCAGCTTCACTTTTCATAGCCAAAACTACCCAAATGCCCTTCAATGGGTGAATGGTTGAACAAACTGTAATATAGATATCCCATGGAATATTACTCAGCAATAAAAAGGAATGAACTACTGATACAAACAACATCTTGGATGAACCTCAAGGAAATCATGTTGATTGAAAAAAGCCCATGTCGAAAGGATATATTTTGCATGATTGCCCCATGTGAAATTTATGAAATGATGTAATTATAGAAATGAACAAATTAGTGGTTGCCAGGGGTTAGGAAGGTGTGGCAGGGGGGAAATGAGGGAGGCTATAAAAGGCTAACATGAGACAGTCTTACTGTAATGGTAGTTAAGAATCTTGATTATAATAATGGATACCTTTGATACACATGTAATAAAACTGCATGGCACTACACACACGTGCACACACAAATGATATTAATGAGTGCTTATATTAACTAGGAAAATCTGAATATACACATTATACCAATATTATGCTCTAGTTATAACAGATTTCCACATTAAGAGGCTGGTGAAAAGGTGCAGGGGGCCTATCTATACATTTCGTTGCATCTTCTTGTGAATCTATAGTTATTTCAAAATAAAGTTTTAAATAATCAATTATGTCACTCCCTTCTGAAGTTATTTGCGGCTCTCATTATTCATAGAACAAAACACATTAATCTCTGCTTAACATATAAAATCCTCCATTCCAGCTTCATTACCTATTAAGTGTTATGGTTAATTACAGCTTTGCTGCCTTTCATCTCCTTATTGGGTGTGCTACAATGTCTACCATTTTTTAGACATTTGCCTTCACTTCTAAGATTATAGAAAGTGTATGCATGCAACCTGAAAATTCTCAAATTTGCTATAGCTGGACACTCTAAACATATTCCATGGCCATTTAGTAACTCTTTGCATGCCTAAGCCAAATTAATCTACCAACTAACCATCTGTTCTGGATACTACAGGCTTTATGCAATTTCCCTAAAAAGAAAAGATGAGATACTGTGGTGAGAGCAATAGATTAGTGAGAATTATTACAGCACGTAAAGCATGGGAAATGGTGAAAGGGGTCCACAAACCCAGAAAATCTCCCTTCGTTGGTGATTTTGCTCATTTCACAAACACAGTGTATTATTTTCCTAGGGCTATAGTAACAAAGTACCACAAGCTTGGTGGCTTAAACAACAGAAATTGATTGTCTCACAGTTCTGTAGGCTAATTGTTTGGAATCAATTGGCTTGATTCCTTTTATGGGTTGTGAAAAAGAATCTGTCCTGTGCCCCTCCTCCAGCTTCTGCTGATTTTCTGGCAATCCCTGGCACTCCTTGGCTTGTAGAAGCATCACCTCAATCTCTACTTTCATGTCAACATGACATTCTCCCCATGTGCATATCTGTTTCCAAATTCCCCCTTTTCAAGGATACCAGTCATACTGAATTAGGGGCCTAACCTCCTCCAGTACGACCTCATATTACTTAGCTAATGACATCATCAATAACCCAAATAAGGTCAAATTATGAAATATTAGGGGTTACGATGTCAATATGTAAATTTTGGGGAAAATAACCCCACCCATAAAACCCAGGTAGGATTAGTAACCAAAAAAATTGTGTTCCTGCTTCCGTTTAAATGAACAGATAGTCTACATGTCAGTAATGCGCCTGGTACCAGAGGACACACAGAATTTGATGCGGACACTGACTGGGGCTTACTGTGAAGATTCTTATGCTCATCACATAAGAAGACACTATGGACTATGAGAAACAAACTGAGGGCCTCAGAGGGGAGGGGGTGGGGGAATGGGAGAGACCGGTGATGGGTAGTAAGGAGGGCACGTATTGCATGGTGCACTGGGTGTTATACGCAACTAATGAATCATCAAGCCTTACATCGGAAACCGGGGATGTACTGTATGGTGACTAACATAATATAATAAAAAAACATTAAAAAAAAAAAGACACTTAACCACCACGTGATTGTGTTTGACACTCCATTAGCAGCTATTTGATGGCTTGCAAAGTATGCAGGTTGGATCATTCTACCATCAAACTGCTAATAACATGATAATCATATTCCAGTGACAGGGCGCCTGGGTGGCTCAGTCGGTTAAGCATCTCACTCTTGATTTCAGCTCAGGTCATGATCTCGGGGTTGTGAGATCAAGCCCCTCGTCAGGCTCCGTGCTCATCATGGAGTCTGCTTATCTCTCTCCCTCCCCCTCTACTCTTCCCCACACCCTCAAATAAATAAATAAATAAACAAAATCTTTTTTAAAACAACATTCCAGTGTAAACAGTTGACTCTCCTTATGAGCTGGTCTAGAGTCATAAATTATCTATAAAATTCTATGGAAAAATATTTTCTTATTGGAAACAAACCATAGTTGGTGAATAATTTATTTAATTTTTGTAAGAGTCAAACTGCTTAATCAAGGTATTGTAACCAACTGTGACAAGGCACTGTGAGAAGAAAATGGATGTGGCCATTCTAAACACTGCCTAGGAACCGTTTGTGACTTTTGCAGGATGAAACAGACTCTGTCCAAGGAAATCCTCTGCACAATAATCCTTCATCTCCAACAACCCAGTCCATTCACATATGTTCAGTGTAGTTAGGTCCATCTAACCAGTTCCTGTCACCAAATTTGAAGCTGTTGTCTGATAACTTCTGGTATCTCCTATCTTTTGGATCTTAGCACCTTAACCTAAATTTCTAATTTAACATCCTGTCTGTATGTCTATTTTCTGCTGCATGTGATATAGAATTATTTGTGCTTTTTCGAAACATCCATCACCTGCTCAGGAGCTTAAATTGGTATCAAGATGTTACATGAGACATCCATTCAGGGAAAATTAGAATATAGTGAAGTTTTGTGGGAAGGTGTCCTGTGAGCTAGAACTCAGCTGATATACAGGAAATATCCTGCAGAGATGATAGGAAATGACATGCCAAGGAAAGCAAAGAGAATCATGCGAGTGAAGTCATTGTTTCATAAATGGTACAGCTCAGGCATGGAGCCCATAGCCCACGGAGAGAGCCCTGAGCAAAGAAGAAAACAAGGAGGCCCAAGTGGGATAGAGAGTGAAAAACCAATCAGAAAAGAAGGGGCTGCAGCCCAAATCCTAAATCTGCAGGGCAGCAGAAATCCAGGATGGCACCAATACCCAAGAGATCCAGTCTGAGGGAAGCAACTTAGTTCTTGGCACAAGGTGGATATCCAAGTCACTGACAAGGGTTCCCTAAGTCTGTGAAAAAGACACTGAGTGAGAACAGTTTTGTGTCTTAGTGCTGGAGATGCTACACATTCCAAATTACTGGGAACAGGAAGTGTCCCTCCTCTGAGGTACAGTAGGATGGATGGACCTAAGCTGCTCAGGTGCCTGAGATAGAACCAAGGGGAACCTGGGAAAGAGGCATAATAACACAAGTATGTCCAAGAATTAGTCCAAGTACATGCAAAAAGCCAACAACTACCATCATTGTCACTATCATCATCCTCCTCATGGTCACTTATGCTTATAGAGCATTTACCACTTGTCTGGCACTGTTTTAAGCACTTTATATAATTCATTTAAACCTCACGATAACTCTATTAATATCTTTTTTATAAATGAGGGAATGGAGGCAAAGAGAGGTTAAGTAACTTGCCCACATCATCACCTGAAAAGTAGCAGAGACAGAATCTAAACCTGGCAGTCTTGCTCCACAGTCTATGAGAAACCACCATAGCCTGCCCTTGCTTCCCTCATGGACCATCTGCTTTGACTTCAATGTGACATCCTCCCTCTCGCTTTTCTGCCTGCATCCCGTGAACTCTTGCCTCCTCCTTCTTCTACCTATGCTAACCAACAATACCCTGCCCTTGGTAACAAAGCTAGACAACTTGTACTCTGCAGCCAAAAGGATGAGAGGACAGGGGCAGCGTTATGAACAGGATTGTGGGCTAGAATGAGAGCCCAACTGCACAGCCCATTTCTCCTTCCTCTTTGTTATAAAAGCAATAAAATTATAATGATGAAGGCAAAAAGGTCTGCAAGCAAATGAATTAATGTTTCACCTTTGTACTGAACACAGCACAGCACGTTCTCTCCAAGACAGTCAAACGACTATTCTCCTTGCTGGATGCGTTAGTCTGCTTGGGCTGTCATAAAAGAATACTGCAGATTGGGTGTCTTAAACGACAGAAATGTATTTCTCACAGTTCTGGAGGCTACAAGTCCAAGGTAAGACGTCAGCAGATTTGAGCACACATACCTGGTATCCCTTCCTCTTCTCATAAGGTCACCAGTCCTATTAGGGCCCCACCCTTATGACCTCATTAAATCTTAATTACCTTTTAAAGGCACCATCTCCAAATACAGATACATTGGGAATTAGGGCTTCAACATATGCATTTGGGCAGGTGGGGGGCTCAGTTCAGGTCACAACACGGGAGTTAAGCCATGTGACTACAGAGCTTATAACTCAAAGCTGACTTTGGGAATGCTTGAAGACCCCTCTACAGGGAGAGCCAATGAACTACCATAAATTTTATGAAGGTAGGAACCAGAATTCTTTATTATATTTTTTTCCTCTACATTCATGTATCAGATGATGAAATGTATCAATCAGTGTGTATTAAATTAAAATAAAAGAATTAAGAGTCCTATAGAATTAAAAATCCTTTCCCTACATGAATGTAGTTCTTTGGGAACATAGTAACGGCCCCTTCTCCAGCACATCCCCTTTGCCACCAGCAGCAGAAAAAAAGTATACAACGTCTGGTCCTCAATATTAAACAATACAAGAAATCATATTGTACAAAGCACATTTTTTGTTTCACACAATAAAAGTAAACTTTTCTCCTTTCATAGTCTTCCATTTTCACAAGCCTAGAGCGAGAGCAGCAATTCTTAAATGCCACTTAATTGATTTAAATGGCATACTACCCGGGTTTCACAGCTTTCCTACTTTGTTTTTTTGTTTTTTTTTTTTAAGATTTTATTTATTTATGTGACAGAGAGACAGCCAGCGAGAGAGGGAACATAGCAGGGGAGTGGGAAAGGAAGAAGCAGGCTCCCAGCGGAGAAGCCCGATGTGGGGCTCAATCCCGGCGTGCCGGGATCACGCCCTGAGCCGAAGGCAGACGCTTAACGACTGCTTTCCTACTTTGGATTGTTCCCACTGGGTGCCTCAAGACCTCGTTGTAAGGTACAGTTACTGCACACACGAAGGAGAACAGAGAGTGCACATGAGGTAGTTACAAAGCCAAGCTTGCAATGCAAACAAGCCTCTTATCTGCAAGGACTATGGAGCTCGCTCTCAATTTTCATTCATCCTTAGATCAATCACTGAGCCCACAAAGGGCACTGAAGGGAAGTGATACCACTGCTGTGGCCACGTTTCCCTTTGAATAGGAAATTGAAACAAGCAAAATGTCTTTAAGATTCAAAAGTGGATCTAAAGTGCAAGAAGTCCCTTAGGGCTAACGGCAAATAGGTTAACCATGGGGAAAAAACTGAATAAATTATACATGCAGTCAAATGGGAAAACTAAAGGGCAATGTAAATGGAAGGTTGAAAAGTAAACTCAGGATTGTCAGGGAATTCCCAATATGTTCCATATTAGTTAAGCAACGAGACTCCCCTGCAGAAACTGTTCAACAATATAGCTCACTTTATAAATGTAAATAATCCTAACTAATTTAGTTTTCCTGAGATGGATTCCTTTTAACAGACCTTCCCAGAGCTTGCCTTTTCCCATTCCAAACCATTTGACACATGATGATGCCAGAGTAATTTTTCCAAAAGACCATGTCCAATCATATTACTTCAGAGCTATATTTAACATACAGAGCATCTTTGAGCAAATTAGAAATATGGCACCCCCTTAAGTTAAAGGGGGGAAAAAAGTGTGTGTGTTTGTGTGTGTAAATTAGTGTATGAATGCACAACCTGAGGAACTGGCCATAGCCATACAATCACCTGCTCACATGTCCCCAGAATGCTAAGAAGCAAATGTCACTGACAGTAGATACCCATGTGCATGTCCACACACACAAACACACACACTTCAACCCCATGGTGAAATGCTATGGTAGGTTTGGAGTTTGGCAGGGGTCAAAATCTGGCCACCAAGATCAGCAGATGAGAGGAACACCAAGTGTTGTCAGGCTGGATACAGGGCATGCCAGTGGGTGTGTGAGGGCTTCTGTTGGAAGTCTGTCCTGCAGCCTCTGGCACTCAAGATGAGACTAAATCTCCACCCCTGCCCACCTGCTCTCAAATCAGTTACCATACTATTTCTCAAAGTGTGGTCGGGGGCCTTGGAGATCCTCCAGGTGCTTTCAAGGGACCACAAGGTCAAAAGTACTTTCATAATAATATTAAGACATGTTTTTCACTCTCAGTGCTTCATGGGTATACAGTGGAGATTTCCAGAGGCTATACTACATATGATGACCTCAACACTCTGAGGGCTAATGGAATGGGTGCTCCTATATTATAAAATTTTTAGTTAATTTCTAATACAGTAAATACTAAAAGATAAAATCCACACAAACAAAAGCTCTTTGGAATCCTCAGTCATTTTTAAGAGTGTAAGGGGGCCTTGAAACCAAAACTGTTGTGAACCACTGAATTACATGTCTACAGTGTGACTGGTACTCCCTAAAAAGTAGCAGCCACACGTGATGGTCATGATCACTCCCCTGCTCAAACCCCGCAGTGGTTCAGGAGCATTGAGGCAGCATGGCATGCATCCCGGTTTTGGAGACAGATCTATGTTCAAACCCTAGTTCAACCACTTACTAGATTATGTGACCTAGGCAAGTTACTTAATCTTTTTTGAATATGAGGACCTGTGGGGCCTTAGAGTGGTATTTTAAATCCTCCCCATTCTCCATCTATCATTCTGGGATTCTCAACCAAAACAAATACGCCCACAAGAACCAATAGCTAAATGAGAAACAAATATCAATTTTATCAATAGTTGGGCAAGTGCCCCAAACCCCAACTCTACCAACAGGTAGATGGAAAAACAAGGTAAGGAATTCAAGCAAGGCTTCCTCCTCCCTGTTCTCCAAACTCTAGAATGATGGCCTGTCTGAGCAGACTCCTTAGTCTATTTACCAAGATTTCTGGACAGCATGCCTGGCGTGCCTTACCCATAGCCTTACCCATACAGGCACAGGGGAGAAGCCCATGGACTCAGAGTGCAGATGTGAGCAGGAAGTATCTCAGAGTCCTATAATTCAGTTCCCCAGGGAGGTGTGATCCAAGGAATATTTCAGACACTGACCAGCGAAATTAGCTATTTTCCTTTCAGTGGGGAGTAGTGAGTAATAGATCAGAGGTAAGAATATTAACATAGCAAAAGAAGGATGTCCTACTCTCATTAGAGATGATAATGCCTCATGACGTGGCACATACCAGTCACTCAAGAAGTGATAATAGTAGGGGCACTTGGGTGACACAGTCGGTTAAGCATCTGACTCTAGTTTCGGCTCAGGTCATGATCTCAGGGTCCTGGCATCGAGCCCCACATCAGGCTCTATGCTTTGTGCAGAGTCGGCTTGAGCTTCTCTCTCCCTCTCCCTCTGCCCCTCCTGCTCTTGCTCTCTCTCTCTCTCAAATAAATAAATCTTAAAAAAAAAAAGTTAAAAGAAGTAATAATAGTAGTATAAGCTGGAGTTAATAGGAAAAGAGTCAGAAAAATAAGAGGCCTAAAACTTGTATAGCCTCTGTTTTCCACCCTTAGGTATGGGAGCATAAGGGATGCTAGAAGCTATTAAGTTCCACCTCGCCCCAAAGCAGGTGTCCCTTTGCAGAGTTTCTCCAGCTTCTGATCCTGTGTTTGAAGTCCTGGGTGCTCAACATTTTTTGAGGCTTTTAATTCAATGGAATGATAGCTCTTTTTACTTGAAAGTTCTACTGCAAGGTTCAACACAATGATATTCCATGTTCATGATATACAAAGAAAATCATGACTTCCCAATTATTTGCCAAAAAACAAACCAAACCAAACACAGTGACTACTATCTCCTCATAGGCACATGGCCTTAGTGTGATAACTGAAAAGCCAGGGAAATGTCTCTATATGAGACATATAGAATCTACTTAAATATTTATGAGTCCTGGCCCTGCCAGTTAGAGAGCTGAAGAAGAAAAGTAAGAATAGGTTCAAGCTTCAAATCAGTTAATTGACTCCCATCTAGTGATAGAACAATCTAGATAGGAGTTGCAGAATTTCATCTACCCAAATCGAACAATAAAGTTCACATATGTCACATAAAAAGTAAAGTCTTAACTTGGACTCCAGGGACTTGGGCTGCAAAACAAATCACATTTTATAGATCAGGGTGTTGAGCAGGTCTCAAGGCAGCCGTAAGGAACACCGCCCCAGCTTTTGCCCCCACCCCAAATCTCTGGTCAGTTAGCCTTCTCAGCCAGCTAAGGAGCCCCAGTCTGCTCAGGATGGGGACCCTATTCTCAGTAGGTAAGGACTTCTTAACGGCCAGAAGATTGAGAGATAAATAGAAATGATAAAAGTAAACAAATCCACAGTATCGATATTTTTCAATTGCTTAATCTGGCACACCAAAGCATCTGACAGATTAAAATATGTAATCAAATAATTGAGTTTTAGACTTAACAGTTTAAGTTAAAAGGTATAAATGGGTTTGCCTATTTTGTCTATAGTATTAGAATATACAAAAGATATGAGATTTACAATACTTAAAAATTTTATTTATTAAATTAGCTAGAGCATTTTAAGTACTTAGAAGTGATTTACCTGTTATAGGCATTTACTTCATAAGAAAAGCAAATCCATTAAAGTTTAAAATATTTAAAAGACAACAATCAGGTTAGTTAATAAACTTTTTAAAGTGATTGTAACATTTACTAGAATTATAAATAGAATAATAATAATTAGGAATTTAATCTAATGGTTCAATTAAAAATATTTTTTTAGTTTGTAATTTTAATACATCGAATTCTAATTTTAAAAATCAAAGTAACTACAAATACTCTCTTCTGTGAATGATATCAGCCCCCAATACCACCACAACACACATGACACTTCGGATTCTGTGTTCCTTTGATTCCAGGCCCTTGGCGTTTGGTCTTTTGCAGGATATAACCATGATCCATAAAGAGCCAACTTTTCAGAAGGAGGAAAAATCATTTACATATCAAATGTGAATATATTTCCTTACTATATTTAATCTTCAGGAATGGCCTCATAAAATAATAAAAGTCCCAGTTCAAATTAGTATCTGCTACTTCATTCCATTATCGAAAACCACTACTACATAATTTATTGGCTGACAGAAAGGAAACTCCTTTTCTCTCTGGTCTGTAGCTCTATCTAGGTAGATCAAGTTCTGGTTGTCCGTATGCCCATCAATATTAATCAAAATTACACAGAGACTCACGCCCTGTCTATATAATTTTTTTAGCAAGATTAAAACACGTGAGTGCAGAATCAGTTGTAAATATTTACAACCTGGGATTTATGCACGTGTGGCTGACAAAAGAAGGAATGCAAAAAGAGGGAGGAAATGTACAGAATGTGGTAGAAGTGGAAACATCATAAAGTGAGGGGTCAAGAGACATAACTGAGATATTACTGAAGCTGAAGAATCAGAAACAGAGCATTAGGTATATCATTTAATTAAAGCTATAAAAGTGACCACTAAAAGAACTGAAATTATAAGTACAAATTATATACATATACACAGATATACACATGCACACCTGTGTGTGTATATATAAAATCATGAGGAAGAGGATAGGAGGAGAGAGTAGGGTACAAGCAACCTTACCTTTCATATCAAAGAAAATGATATATATTATATATTATATATAATAAATGTATACTATACAAATTTTAAAATATGATCTGGCATGCACTACCTGGAACATCACTGTCCAAAACAGTAACATGTGGCTATTAAGCACTTAAAATATGTCTAATCCAAATTGAAATGTACCGCAGGTATAAAATTCCTAACAGATTTTGAAAACAATACAAAAATGTAAACTACCTCATTAATAAGCTCGATTTGATTATATGTTGAAATGATAATATTTTAGATACACTGAGTTAATTAAAATCTATTATTAAAATGAGTTGTACATGTGTACTTTTACTTTTTCATGTAGCTACTAGATAATTCAAAGTTATATATGTGGCTCACATCACATTTCCATTAGACAGGAGTAATCTGTGCCGGCATTGAACATCAGAAGGACTAAAATGACAAAGGAACTGGTCTCACGGAAATAGAATTGAGGGCAGCAGCCCTCAAGGGGCAGCAGCCACTTGCTTTTTTTCAGAAACTCTTCTATACTACTTGCATTATCTTAGGCATACAGTGCTTTGCAGAAAAATTGAAAGATGTGAACAATTTCAAAATGGAAGAATAAAATCTCAAAGAAGGGAGAGAGTAAATGAGGCCATGGATAAAGGCTAAAAGAGAGGGAGAGAGAGAGAGAGGGAGAGAGATGGAAGGGCATCAGAGGGAGCAGGAGGGAATGCAGCTGAATAACATCCACGTGCAAGACAGAATCACGAGGTCCTCTGTGGGTCAGGGTGACGGCATGGGGGATCATTGTACGCAGGTCCCTGTTGGTAGCTTTCATGAACAAAACATATCCACCAAGTCTCAATTCAGTTCCTCCTCGACTCCAGGCCTCCCTCTTCTAATGTCCAGTAAGACCACCTTTCTCTGCCCCACAGCCTGGCAAGTGGCATCTTCAGCACTGCCGCAGGAATCATAAAGCCTTTCGTGAGGTCCCAAGTCAACATCTTCCTCCTCTCACCCCACCCTCTTTACCAACAGAAAGTTCAGTACTTGTAAAAGTATCTTCCTTCGGCGAGCTCTCCGTTGTCGAGAGCTAAGTGTGGCTACCTCTGAACACCTAACATTTGGCCCTTTTCACATTTTCCTCGCATGGTAAACACAGTATTCCAGTGCCGAAGGCAGTAAGAAGGGTGATCCACACAGTAAATGCGTTTGTGCAACAAATAGTTTGGAGTGCCTGCTTGTGCTGAACACTGCTCTGAATCGAGGGATAGCAAGGAGCCAAACAACATCTTCCGCTCTCTTGGAGCTTATATTTTAGTGGGAGAGACAAATAATAGACAAGTACACAAATATATACATAGTCTAATTTTAAGTAATAAAAAGTGCTGCTTTATATTTTTTGTAATTGTATAAAAAATGTGCAGATTAATGCGATAGAGGGTGGCAGGGTGGGGAAGCAGGGGTGACTGAGAGATTTCTTACTGAAGAAGTGATATTAGAGGGAACATTTGGATAATAGAAAGGGCCCGGCTATGGAAAAAAATCTGAAAGAAAGGAGAAAGATGGGGCGCCTGGGTGGCTCAGTCGTTAAGCATCTGCCTTTGGCTCAGGGCGTGATCCCAGGGACCTGGGATTGAGCCCCGCATCGGGCTCCCCCCTCAGCAGGAAGCCTGCTTCTTCCTCTCCCACTCCCCCTGCTTGTGTTCCCTCTCTCACTGGCTGTCTCTCTCTCTGTGTCAAATAAATAAATAAAATCTTAAAAAGAAAGAAAGAAAGAAAGAAAGAAAGAAAGAAAGAAAGAAAGAAAGAAAGAAAGAAAGAAAGAAAGAAAGAAAGAAAGAAAGGAGAAAGATGTTCCCTGTAAGGAAAGGCAATATTAAAGGGCTTCAGGTGGGAATGAACTCAGTGTTTAAAAACAGCAAGGTGTGTGGGGCTGGAGAAAAGCCAGGAGGAGCAGAGGGAGGCTGAGGTACACAGGCAGCCTGCCTACTACCTTGTAGGGCTCTTGGGCCCTGGTAAGGACTTTGATTTTATTCCAAATACAATGGACTCCATCAGAAGGTTTGGAGCAGGGAATGACTGACAGGAGTTTTAGCCTTACCGATTGATTCTCTTATGGAATTATAAGTAAATAGTCAAAAGATCCTTCCCTTTTCCTTCTCCACTCTCAAGATTAGTGAAATAAGAATTAAATCAGAATTATTTATTCAGCATGAATTTGTGTTTTTGTTTTTTACCCTGTAATACTAGACTCAATTTTGTCTTTTTTTTTTTTTTAAGTAAACTCCACTTCCCATGTGAGGCCTGAACTCAAAACCATGAGATCAAAAATGGCATGCTCTGGGACACCTGGGTGGCTCAGTCATTAAGTGTCTGCCTTTGGCTCAGGTCATGATCCCAGGGTCCTGGGATCGAGCCCCACATCGGGCTCCCTGCTCAGCGGGAAGTCTGCTTCTCCCTCTCCCACTCCCCCTGCTTATGTTCCCTCTCTCGCTGTGTCTCTCTCTGTCAAATAAATACAAAATTAAAAAAAAAAAAAAAAGAATGGCATGCTCTACCGACTGAGTCATCCAGGCACCCCTATTCAGCATGAATTTGGAATCAACAAACAGGTAAATTTTATAGGATGGTGTCACTCTCCACTGCTCTATGCCATTTGCAGGCAAATTTAGGTTTCACACCTGATTTCTCCAGACTTAACAAAAATTTACTGAGCCCTTTCTAGAGATCAGCACCGCGCTGGGCACTTGTCTACATGATCTCATTTCATCCTCCTCACAACCCTGTAATAATGGTAAGATTATCCCATTGCATATTCGAAGAGCAGGCTTAGAAATTAAATGACTTGTCTAAGATTTTGAGCCAATAAATGACAGAGCCTGTATTTGCACCCTGCTTTCCTGACGCAAAGTTCCACACCACATCATCTTTTTCATAGCTCTCTTATCAACCATAATGTTTTTTTCTGGCATTTTAAAAGACAAATATCAAAAGGAATAATCTACTTGGAGGTAAATAGTGGTAATTGCTGTCAGTTCCTGACAGTAAAACAGAGATTCAGCAAAGTAGAATAATTTGCTTGCAATTATGCAACTCGGTAGTGGCCAAGCTGGGATAATTATTAGATTTTCCCAAATGCTTCCACTGTTATCCAACCCCATCGTTGAACATTCAAAAGCAGAAAGAGATAAATTAAACCTAAGAATGAATATGGGTTTCAAAGTAATAAAGGTTAATTAAGCTCTACATATGCTCACCCAAAAAAGTGCACAGCATCTGCAAAAATGAGAATATTCAAAGTATGCTTCCAAAGTAGAGATGTGGGAGAGCACATTATGAAGTAGAAGCAGCAACTGGGTGGGTGGATGGATGTGGTTGAGCAGGAAACCTGGTACCAACCAGGCTAGTACATCGATTCTATTGAGTAATTAAGTTTCCTACAGATTAATCATTAGGAACTGTTTGCTGGGGACAACCTGTACTTTAAATTGAAACTGTGTTTGTCTTGTGTTTCACCCATGATTTCTCAATAAGATTTGTGTCATATGGATTGGGGTATATCAATCTTGAAAAAGCTAGTGAAAAAAATGCATATTTGTATTAAGATTTATAAAAATAATATATTGTATATGGCGGCTCACACCACTCGCCTGCAGCAATGCCACTATAGTAAATGGAGGGGAAAATTCTATTATGGTAGTACATGCTTTACTGCACTAATATTTTCCTTTCGATGTTAAGCTGTATTGTAAAACAAACTGGACCTTTCAGGAATCATTTGTCTTAGCATTTGAAAAAAAGCATTGATTTTAACACTGGAGCATATAATCAAGTTTTAGAAACATTCACATCGAAATGATCTTTGAAAGGCAATCTGTCAGTGTTCCATTTGTCCAACCTCTGAATATTACATTTTTAAAGTCTTTTTCCCTGCTCCTCTATCTCATGTATCAAGTAATACCCTTTAGGATTATGTCATTATTTTTAAATTGTCAACTTATCGTGTTTTTTATTTATTCCACTTACAAAGTTAAAATACCTATATAATAAGGTAAAGAAATAGGGAAGGTGTTTTCTTCCCCTTTTACTTGCATAATTAAAATGAGAATGGCTTTGATGTCAAAAATAATTATGGAATAATTAAGATCTTAATTAAATGACTCAGGAATTAAATCTCCTTATTTTTTTATATTGTCATCCCTAATGCACGGCCTCTCCCAAAAAGGGAAGGAGAATGTGGAAAATTGCACAGTGGGTTTTATGACCAGCCTACAAGTAGCACACATTAATTTCAACCATATTTTACTGGACAAAATCCAACATATGGCCCCAAACCACCTGCAAGGGATACCAGGAAATGTAGTTTTCCCATATGCCCAGGAAAAGAAAATGGAATTTATTAATATAGAGCAAGTAACACAAAGAAAAAAATAAACTACACAATAATAAGGTACCCAGATTTCCTTCTATAACATCTAAAAGTAGTTCAAAGCTTCATCCCAGAATTCATTTATATGTATATATCTTTTTTATCCTTATAAAGAAAACTCAAGAGCAGTTGGCACAAAAGAAGGGCCTTTACTACCAACATTCTGAGAGAAAAATAAATCTCTGAATTTATGATTCAACTCATCTCAAGAAGCAGGTTTTTTTTAAAAGCTGAGGAAGATAAAGTCCTGGATACACCAATACTCATCTAGTACCGAGTCAAGCCCAACCACAAACATCCCCACTGCCCTGTCCACTCCCATTCTATGGTTAAATTGAAAGAATAACATCCTAAATGTCTAACTATGCTGCTATAGCTGTGTTCAGGGCCAAGTGGAACACTGTAGAAAAAACTAAAATATAGGCTGACCCTGTGATGTCCCTCAAATCACTCAGCAGAAAGGAAGAAAAGTATCAGATGGAGTCGGCAACCTGGAACCATCAACAAGATTGTAAATGAGGAACACAAAACAGCATTTAATTTCTACCCTTGGGCCTACTTTCAGGTTCTGAATTATTTCAGTGCCTGTGCCTAAACTAGTAAGATTGCTTTGTGGAGCATGGAATTGGAAGCTAATTACAATTTTTATAACAGAATGTGTGGTGTCATAAGGGATACGCTGTCTCTTCAAGGAGTAATGAGTCCTCCCTCACTGGCGGTTCCAACAATGAGAGCAAGACCATTTGATGGAATGCTAGAAAGGGCTTCATTATTGAGTGTGAAGCCTAAATGGTATCCACATACCACCCAAGGCTCAGATTTCAAGATTCTATGCATTTAAATCTGTCTGCTATTAAAAAAAAAAAAAAAAGACTATTTACCAAGCCACAACTCCAGCTCTGGCCATCAGTGTCCTTGGTTCAACAATTATGTAGGAAAGGCGAAAACTGAACCTAAATGAGTGTTTAATTTCTCTTTTCTCAAATAGATTGTTTTACTAGCTACCACTTACAAACAAATACAGAACATTCCACTTAAGTCATTTTCAGCTTAAAACAGCATTCAGTTTTGCCAACCTGAGGGTATATCAAAGGTAATTTACATACAGAAACGAACATAGGAAACGAAAATACAAGTATAGTGAGCCATACTTCTGGAGGTACGGTTTTCAAAAATCATGCTTAAAGATCCACAATTACCGATTTCTTTTAAATCTGGGTATATAATTATACCCAGAGTACCACAGATTAAATCATCAGGGCTTTAATAGTTTAACCATGTTAAGCCTAGAAATTATAGAAAAGCTTGATCTAAGATAAAAAAGACCAGCAACCTCAGAAGGCCAGGAATTAGTTCTTGTTAGTATCATTGGAGTTAATAATTCCAAGGGAAAAATGGAGCCACAACCGTAAATTAAACTTGGTGTTTCTTGCTGACTAAACTCTGCATGTTGCTGTTAAAAATGCTTATTTCTTATGTAGCAAAACATCTGCTTTTTGATGCTAAAAGCAGGATCCTAAGGGAAGCAGTGATCTTTCCCAAGGCAACTTGATTAATAGTAGGCTTCCACATTTTAGCTAAAAGACATTTTGATGAAACCAGCAGTACTGAATAATTGTTTCCACAAATAATCTTAATGTATATTTCCTTTCTTTCCACAAGTTTAGACAGTGGGACTCTGGGATGTACTGGTTTTCTTCTACACAACTCTTGCTCTTACAGTTATTTCAAAAGTCAGGGCTGTGCACTGACCACCCACATACCTGGGCAGTGTGCCGTGAAACGTCCTTGCTTGCTGGCTCCTAGGAGTCTGAAGAGAAATCATCTAATGTGGAGAAACAATAAACAAATAATAAACAAAATGGACATAAGTTTAAAGCAAGGACTAAAATGCTTATTCCACGGAGCTCATTTCATTGCAATAAAGTGGAAATCAAGAATAAAACTGTATTCTCAAATGCAAAGAGGTGGACAATTCTTATATCTGGATAAAATATAAACATTATTGTTGAGGGTGAATAATCTTTATGCAAAGTAAGTAGAAGATACTTCAAGGGCAAAGCAAGGTTTTTAAAAGTCAGGCAGAGCTGATGGTGGCTTGAAAATACAAAATAAGTCCTTAAAACACACCACAGGAGGTGAGAGAGAGAGAGAGAGAGAGAGAGAGAGAAAAGAGGGTAAAGGAAATGGGCCAGAAAAAGGGAAAAGAAACAAGAAGTCTGCAGAATTGGGAATTATAAGACCTGCATTCATATCCCTGAGCCATCCCAGCCATGTAATCTTGAGCCACTGTCACACCAGCAACAGCTGTAACTTACAGAGAACTTAACAGTGAACAGGGCCCTTCCCACAGGCTGCCTCCTTCAATCCTTACAGCGACTTTATAAGCATGTCCTGTTATCCCAACTTTACAAAAGGAGAAACAGATTCAGAAAACTTAAATATTATCCCAAGGTTTTACAACTAGTAGATATCAGAATCAAACGTTTCCCCTGGCTTGAAAGCATGTGTATGATTTGAAAGCACCTACACTTTCCATAATGGTGGGATGCTTCCTAAATGTAAACTCTCACAACCTCAGTCTCTTCATCTAGAAAGGGATTATTATAATTCTTTCTATTGCCACATGAGGATGCGCACCTGTTGTCTTTTGCCACAGTAACTTTATTTGTTATTTCTCCTGGGCTGGTGAAAAAGTGAAGCAGTCTGCTGATCTTGGCTGGATTTGATAGGATAGTTTTAAGGGCCTGCCCATGAGTCTTGTAGTCAGCTGGTTGTTGGCTGACCCACCATGGCATCACTGGGATAACTAGCTCTGCTCCATGCTATCCCTCATTTCCAACAGGCAAGCCCAGACTCATTTCCGTGTAGTGGCAAAGAAAGCATGTAAGTCCTCTTGAGTCCTACAGTCAGAACTGGCATCATATCACTTACATCACATTCTGTGAGCTAAGTAAATAACAAGACCAGCCCAGATTCAAAGGCTGGAAATAGACTCCAAAATCACATTTCAAAGGGCCTATGTACATGGAAGACTGAAAAATTAGGGCCATTTTGCAATCACCCTATGATAGAATATGTGTAAATATGCTCTATAAAATGTAAAATGCCATACCACCAGGTCCCTATCTAAAACCCACTCATCTCAAACAGCACTAGCCACTGCCACCAATTCAAGGACAGCTTGTTTTCATAGCTGTCATCTCTTCCAGCTGAGCTTGTAAAAAAGAGCTAGACAAAACCATGTAATGAGAATCAGTGTATCAGGCTTTCCTTATGTTCTCTGAATTCAGATGAGATTTTTCCCCACGCCTTTACTCTGAGACTCCATCCATGGTTACATCTTATTAAGTTAGAAATTTCTTCCAAAATTAAAAACGAAGGAGAATAATTTCCAGGTTTGGTGTCATCTATTCTTGGCCTTTCTGAAATTGTACATCCATCATTTTTGTTATTCGAGTATTTTGCTTTTTTCCTAAAGCAAAATCCCAAACGTTAAATCTCAAAATCATAGTTCAAATGCTTTAAAACCACGTTCTATATGTCCCTAAGGGATGTAGTCTGGGAGGGCATCAAACCAGCACTGGGATTCAGGTTAAGCCATGAAATTTACTGTGATTTGGACAAAAAGCTGCTGTAACCAGAAACCCCAGAGATTATGTCTTTCCTGTCTCAGAAATATTTATCTATATTTTCAAGTGTCCCATGAATCACGTCCAGATGAGCTGCAAGAGGATGTCAACCCTTATCATGTCATATGATCTGTCCACGCCAGTGGTTCTCAGCCCTTGCTGGCTGAACATTTGAATCACCTGAGGAGCTTTTAAAAAATCCCACACCCAAGACACACTCCAGGACAAACAAATCAGAATCAGCAGGATGAGACACAAGCTTCAGCATTTTTTCAAGCTCCCTGAATGATTCCAGTGTGTTCTCAAGGCTGAGAACCACTGCATGGGCCCTTACCTTCTCTGCCTATGAATGGAAGGCTTTGCACTAAATTCCAATTTGTACTAGAGTGTGATTCTGTTTCTCTCTTTGAATTGCTGGCAAAATCACTTGACTATTTCTCACCAAACTGTTTTGAAGAAGTGTAGAGTGGAAAGACGCTTTGAAACCCAAGCTGCAGAATCTCTGGTCAGTTACTTATTAGGTACATGACTTGGAGCAGGTCATTTAACCTCCTAGCCTCTCTGAGCCTTGATTTCCTCCTAAGGCAAATGGTATAATAATTCCTACCACATAGGTGTTATAAAGATTAAGTGAGATAAAGTATATTAAATGCCCCCAAAGAAGGCAATCAGTAAATATCCATTTCTTTCGCACTTTGCTTAGGGATTCTTAAACAAGCTGCTCGGCATCCTCAGGAGGCCTGTTGTTGACTGCTGAAGCAAAAGGAAAGAATGACACTCAAAGTCTAATACATGGGTCTGTACACAGTGAAAGGGTCTAGTCATCTGCCTTTCCCGTTCATCAGAAAATCCTGCTGCTAATGCTCCTGGAAAGAAATATCACTATATATCTGTTTGCTGGGGCCCACTTCACAGGGGGTCTAAATGTCACTTGCTCTGTGTTCACACACATCATTCATGGGGTCTTTATTTTTTTCTCCAACAACCCAACAGGCCTGATACAGACTGGGTTTGAGGGGAAAGCCACTTAGAGAAGCATGGCCAAGGACCTGGCCAGCCTTCCTCTGCATCACACCAGCTCACCACAAAAACAAAGAACTAAAAATGACTGCAGAGGAAGGTAATATCACCATTACAGCTACAGAGCAGCAAAATCATCTCTGAATAGTAGACTTTGGGTTTTTTTTTTTTTTTTTTTTTTTTACTAATCGTAAGTCTCCTAGACAGGTCTGCAAATGTACTTCTGCAAAAAGGAGCATTATTAAATTGCCGTAGTTTTTTAAGAAGCCTGGCACCAGAAAGCAAATGAAACTTTTGGTTTCTGCATTGGTAACAAAGAAGAAATGCATTTAGATTTTCCCGAAAAGAGGCGCCTGAGTGGCTCAGTCGTTAAGCATCTGCCTTTGGCTCAGGGTGTGCTCCTGGGGTCCTGGGATTGAGCCCCACATTGGGCTCCCTGCTCTGCTGGGAGCCTGTTTCTTCCTCTCCCACTCCCCCTGCTTGTGTTCCCTCTCTTGCTGGCTGTCTCTCTCTCTGTCAAATAAATAAATAAAACCTTAAAAAAAAAAAGATTTTCCAAAAAAAACTGTTATTAAGGTAAATTGGTATATAACATTATATAAGTTTCAGGTGTACAATATTATAATTCAACATCTGCATGCACTACAAAGTGATCACCATCAAAAGTCCAGTCTATCGCCATACAATTGATACCTTTCATCCATTTCACTCACTCAACCCCATTTCCCTCTGGTAACGATCAATCTGTTCTCTGTAACTATGAGTTCATATTTGTATTTTGTTGTTTGTGCATTTGTTTTGTTTTGATTCCACATATGAGTGAAATGAGACAGTATTTGCCTTTTTCCATCTCACTTATTTCACTTAATACATACTTCTCTAGGTCCAACCATGTTGTTGTAAATGGCAAGATTTCATTCTTCTTTATGGCTCAGTAGTTTTCCTGTGTGTGTGTGTGTGTGTGTGTGTGTGTGTGTGTGTGTGTGTACCCCACATCCTCTTTATCTATTCATCTGTCAGTGAACACTTAGGCTGTTTCTGTATCTTGGCTATTGTACATAAGACTGCAATGAACATAGGAACACATATATCTTTTCAAATTAGTGTTTTTGTATCCTTCAGATAGATACCCGGAGTGGAATAGCTGGATCATATGGTAGATCTATCCTTAATTTTTGGAGGCACTTTCACACTATTTTCAGTAGTGGCTGCACCAATTTATATTCCCAAAAACAGTGTACTAGGGTTCCCTTTTCTCTACATTCTCTCCAACCCTTGTTATTTTTTATCTTTTTGATAATAGCCATTCTAACAGGAGTGAGGTGATCTCTCATTGTGGTTTTGATTTGGATTTCCCTGACAATTAGTGATGTTGAACATCTTTTCATATCCTACTGGCCATCTGTATGTCTTCTTTGGAAAAAATGTCTAGTCAGATCCTCTGCCCATTTTTAATTGGGTTATTTGTTTTTTTACTGTTGAATTATATGAGTTCTTTATATATTTTGGATATTAACCCCTTATCAAAAAAATGGTTTCCACATATCTTCTCCCATTTTGTAAGTTGTCTTTTCATTTTGATGATGGTTTCCTTTGCTGTGCAGAAGCTTTTTAGTTCAATGTAGTCCACTTGTTTAATTTTGCTTTTGTTTCCCTTGGCTTTGGAGTCAGATCCACACACACATCACTAAGACCTATCAAGGAACTTACTGCCTATCTTTTCTTCTAGTAATTTTATGGTTTCAGGTCTTACATTCAAGTCTTTGATCCATTTTGAATTAGTTTTGTTATGGTATCAGATAGTAGTCTAGATTTATTCTTTTGCATGTGGCCATCCAGTTTTCCCAGCACCATTTATTGATGAAACTGTCCTTTCTCCATTGTACATACTTGGCTCCTTTGTCACAAAGTGTTTGAAATGTGTGGGTTTATTTCTGGGCTCTCAATTCTGCTTCATTGATCTATATATCTGTTTTTATGCCAATACTATATTGCTTTGATTACTATAGCTTAGTACTATATCTTGAAATCAGGGAGCATGATACCTCCAGCTTTGTTCTTCTTTCTCAAGATTTGGCTATTTGAGATCTTTTGTGGTTTCATACAAATTTTAGAATTGTTTGTTCTACTTCTATGAGAAATGAAAAATGCCATTGGAATTTTGATAGGGATTACACTCAATCTGTAGATTGCTTTGGGTATTACGAACATTTTAACAATATTAATTCTTCCAATCCATGAGCATGAAATTAACTTGTCTCTTCTTCAATCACCTTCACCAATGTCTTACAGTTTTTAGTGTGTAGGTCTTTCACCTCCTCAGTTAAATTTATTTCTAGGTATTTTATTCTTTCTGATGCAATTGTAAATGGGACTTCTTTCTTAATTCCTCTTTCTGATAGCTCATGATTAGTGTATAGAAACACCACAGCTTTCTATATGTTGTTTTTATATCCTGCAACTTTACTGAATTCATTTATTAGTTCTAACGGTCTTTTGGTGAAGTTTTTGGGTTTTCTATATATAGCATCATGTCATCTGTAACTGGTGATAGTCTTACTTCTTCCTTTTTAATTTGGATGCCTTTTATTTTTTTTTCTTGCCCCTTATTCCTATGGCTAGGACTTCCGATATTATGTTGAATAAAAGAATGACAAGTATGGGCATCCTTGTCTTGCTCCTGATCTCAGAAGAAAAGTTTTTGTTTTTTTACCATTTGAGTATGATGTTAGTTGTAGGTCTGTCATTTATGGCCTTTATCACATAGAGGTATGTTCCCTCCATAATCACTTTGTCAAGAGTTTTTATTGTAAATATATGCTGAGCTTTATCAAATGCTTTTTCTGCATTTATTGAGATGATCATATGCTTTTTATCTTTCATTTTGTTGATGTGGTTTATCACATTGATTGACTTGCAAATGTTGTATCATACTTGCACCCCTGAAATAAATCCTGCTTGATCCTTTAAATGTATTGTTGAATTCAGTGTGCTAAATTTTGTTGAGGATTTTTGCACCTATTTCATCAAGGATATTGGCCAGTAATTGTCCTTTTTTTTGTGGTGTACTTGTCTGGATTTGGTATCAAGATAATGCTGGCCTTAAAAAATGGGGTTTGGAAGCATTCTCTTCTCTCCAATTTTTTGGAAGAATTTGAGAAGGATAGGTATTAACTCTTCTTTAAATGTTTGATAGAATTCACCATTGAGATCCTTGGCTTTTATTGGCAGGTTTTAGATTACTGATTCAATCTCCTTACTAGAAATTGGTCTATTCAGATTTTCTATTTTTGAGTGATTTAGTCTTAGAAGATTGTATTTACAGGAATTCACCCATTTATACTTAGATGTCAAATTGTTTGTGATAGTTTCTTATGATCCTTTGTATTTCTGTGGTACCAATTGCAACTTCTCTTTCAGTTCTAATTTTATTTATTTGAGCACTCTTCTTTTTTCTTGGTTAGCATAGGTAAAAGTTTGTCAATTTTATCTTTTCAAAGAACCAGCTCTTAGTCTCATTGATCTTTCTTACTGTCTTTTTAGTCTCTATTTCATCTTCCATACTCTGATCTTCATTATTTCCTTCTACTAACTTTAGCCTTTGTTTGTTCTTCTTTTTCTCATTCCTTTAGGTGTAAAGTTAGATTGTATGAGATTTTTCTTGTTTCTTGAGGTAGGGCTGTATTATTAAGACCTTCCCTCTAGAACCACTTTTGCTGCATCTTACAGACTTTGGTCTATATGACACCATATTTCTGTTTCCATTTGTCTCTAGGTATTTTTTTTTTCTCCTATAATTTCTTCAGTGACTCACTGCTTGTTCAGTAGCATGTTGCTTTATCTCCACATTTTTGTGTTTTTTTCCAGCTTTCTTCTTATAATTGACTTTCATACCATTATGGTCATAAAAGACCACTTGATACGATTTCAATCTTCCTGAATTTATTGAGACTTGTTTTTTGGCCCAACATGTGATCTATCCTGGAGAATGTTCCATCTGCACTTGAGAAAAATGTTCCTTCTGCTGCTTTTGGGTGGAATGTTCTGTATGTATCTGTAAGGTCCATCAGGTCTAATGTGTTGCTTAAGGCTGATGTTTCCTTAATTTTCTGTCTGGATGATCTACCCATTGAAGTAGGTGGAGTATTAAAATCCCCTACTATTATTGTATTGCTGTCGATTTTTTCATTTAGGTCCATTAATATTTGCATTATATATTTTTGTGCTCCTATGTTGGATGCATATATATTTATGTGTTATACCTTCTTGCTGGATTGACCTCTTATTCATTATGTAATGCCCTTTTTTTGTCTCTTGGTATGGCCTTTGTTTTAAAGTCTATTTTGTCTGATAAAAGTATTGCTATCCCAGCTTTCTTTTCACTCCCATTTGCATGGAATCTTTTTCCATCCCTTCACTTTCAGTCTGTGTGTGTCTTTACATTTGAAGTGAGTCTCTTGCAAGTACCATATAGATGAGTCTTTTTAAAATCCATTCAGTCACCCTAAGTCTTTTGATCTAGCCCATTTACATTTAAAGTAATTACTGATAGGTATGTATTTATTGCCATTTTATTAATATAAAATTAATAAATTTTTTTTGTAGTTTTTGTAGTTCATCTCTGTTCCTTTCTTTTTCTCTTTCTCTCTTCCCTCGTGGTTTGATGATTTTCTTTAGTGCTATGTTTAGATTCCTTTCTTAATTTCTTTTGTATATTTACTGTAAGTCTTTTTCTTTGTGGTTACCATGACCTTCATATATAACAACCTATGTATATAATGGTCATTTTTAAGTTGACAGCAACTTAAATTTAAACACATTCCAAAACTTCACATTTTTATGCCCCCCTCCCAAAGTTTTATAATTTTGATGTCACATTTTTCTTCTTTTTATTTCATGTATGCCTTAACTAATTATTGTAGTTTCAGTTAATTTTCAGTACTATTGTCTTTTTTTTTTAAGATTTTATTTACTTATTTGACAGAGAGAGCGACAGCCAGCGAGAGAGGGAACACAAGCACGGGGAGTGGGAGAGGAAGAAGCAGGCTCCCTGCTCCGCTGTGAGGCTCGATCCCAGGACCCTGGGATCACACCCTGAGCCGAAGGCAGATGCTTAACAACTGAGCCACCCAGGCGCCCCAGTACTATTGTCTTTAACCTTCATATTTGCTTTAAAAGTGATTGATACACTATCTTTACCATAAATTTACCTTTTCCAGTGAGATTTTTACTTTCATATGTTTTCTTGTTATTAATTAGTGTCATTTATTTTCAGCTTAAATAAGTTCCTTTAACATTACTTGTATGGCCAGTTTAGTAGTGATGAACTCCATTAGTTTTTGCTTATCCTGAAAACTCCTTTTTTATAAAGATTTATTTATTTTAGAGAGAAAGAGAGCACAAGCAGGAGGGGCAGAGGGAGAGGGAGAAAGAATCTCAAGCAGACTCTGCGCTGAGCATGGAATCCAATGCAGGGCTTGATCTCATGACCCTGAGAGCATGACTTGATCTGAAACCAAGAGTCAGACACCTAACTGACCACACCATCCAGGTGCCCCTATCCTGAAAACTCTTAATGTCCTCTTCAATTCTGAATGATAGCCTTTCTGGGTAGAGAATTCTTGGCTGAAAGTTTTTTTCTTTCAGCACTTTGAATACATCATGCCACTATCTTCTGGCCTGCAGAGTCACAATTATTGCAAAGAAACCTGATAATAACTTTATGGGATTTCCTTTGTATGTAACAAGTTGTTTTTCTCTTGCTGTTTTTTCATATTCTCTCTCTTTCTTTAAATTTACCATTTTAATTATAATGTGTCTTGGTGTGGATATTTTTTGGTTCACCTTATTTGGAATTTTCTGGGCTTTCTTGACCTGGAAGTCTGTTTCCTTCTCTAGATTAGGTAAATTTTCAGCCATTATTTCTTCAAGTAAGTTTTCTGGCCATTTCTCTGTTTTAAAAGTGATTGATCCAGTATCTTTCTGGGACCCCTATAATGGAAATATTATCCTGCTTAATGTCGTCTCAAAGATCCCTTACATTACCTCCACTTTAAAAAGTCCTTTCTCTTTTTGCTGCTTTGTCTGAGTGAGTTACATTGTTTTGTCTTCTAGCTCACTGTTCTGTTCTTCTGCTGTTGAACCCCTCTAGAGTATTTCTTCAGTTCAGTTATTGTATTCTTCAGCTCTGTACTTTCTTTTGATAATACCTTCTATTTTCTCTTTGTTGAAGTTCTCACTGTCTTCATCCCTTCTTCTCCCAAGTGCAGTGAGCATCTTTATGACAATTACATTGAACTCTTTATCAGGTAAATTGCTTATCTCTGTTTCATTAAAGTCTTTTTCTAACGATTTGTCTTGTTCTTTTGTTTGGAACATATTGCTCTGTCTCCTCATTTTGCCTGATTCTTGTTTCTATGTATTAGGCAAATCAACTACCTCTCCCAAACCTGAAGGGGTGGCCTTGTATAGGAAATGTCCCATGGGTCTCATAAGCAGCACTATCCCCCCTAGCCCCTGCACCAGGCACTCAAGGGGCATTCCCTATGTGAGCTGCACATGCCCTCATGCTGTGGTGGGGCCATGGCTACAATATGGGGGTGGGCAGGGCTCTCACCCAGCCCAGCTGTGACACATGGATGCAACATGGGTAAGGATGGGGACCTTCACTGGGGCACCATCAGCACCAGCACCATCAAGTTAGAATGGTATCACAAAAATGACACCTGCCAGTGTCTCCATCCACAGAGAGAATGCCAGTAAGCTCCTGCCTTTCCAGCAAATGCTTCAAGATTAGTAAATGGGTATCCTTCACGTATGGTCTAGGCACTCTTCAAACTGGTGTTTTTGCCCTGGGTCTGAGGGCAAGGGAGTCTGTGCACAAGTCATTTAAGAGCAGGTTCTTTATTCTCTACAGTTCTATAATTTCTCTGGACATAACCCACTTTGGTTTTCAAAGCCAAGCATTTGGAGGACTCATCTTTCCTATGCATCACCCTAGGGGGTAGGGTGCCTGATGTGAAACACAAATCCCTCACTTCTCAGGGAAAAGTTATGTATTTTTAAGATCCCTCCTGGTTGTGGATCCCACACCTAGGGTGGGTCTTTTGTTTGTTTGTTTGGCAAGACCATGTCTCTGTCTCTCCTACAATTTTTTTAAAGTTTTTATTTAAATATCAGTTAGTTAACATACGGTGTAATATTAGTTTCAGGTGTACAATACAGTGATTCAACACATCCATACAACACCCGGTGTTCATCCCAACAAGTGCCCTCCTTATGCCCCATCACCTATTTAAACCATCCCCCCATCCACATCCCCTCTGGTAACACCAGTTTGTTCTTTTTTTTTTTTTCCCCTTTGCTTGTTTGTTTTGTTTCCTAAATTCCACATATGAGTCAAATCATACAGTATTTGACTGACTTATGTCACTTAGCATAATACTCCTTAGCTTCACCCACGTCATTGCAAATGGCAAGATTTCATTCTTTTTGATGGCTGAGTAATAGTCCATTGTGTATGTATACCACATCTTCTTTATCCATTCATCAGCCA
Source organism: Ursus arctos (assembly GCF_023065955.2). Classification (NCBI taxonomy): domain Eukaryota; kingdom Metazoa; phylum Chordata; class Mammalia; order Carnivora; family Ursidae; genus Ursus; species Ursus arctos. Next base: position 52,961,447 of record NW_026623100.1, on the reverse strand, counting down.
ATGGACACTGGGGCTATTTCCATAATTTGGCTATTGTAGATAATGCTGCTATAAACACTGGGGTTCATGTATCCCTTTGAATCAGTATTTTTGTATTCTTTGGGTAAATATCTAGTAGTGCAAATGCTGGATCATAGGTCTCCTACCTGTTTTAATGCTTCCCTTTTATCTTTTGTTGTAGAGGCTCTGTTCATCCAGGTTTTAGATCTTTTTCAGAGGAAATTATTCCATACGCAGTTGCAAGTTTGTGGTATCCTTGGGAGGAGATGAGTTCAGAATCTTCTTATGCTAGCATCTGGAACCCCTCTCCCAAAATATATTTTTAAATGATTAAAACTTTTTATTCATTCTGACTCATTTTCCAATTACAGAAAATCTTTATATATTAAGATCAATTGAACAGAAGCAAACAGAAATTGTAGTATTATTGATTAATTACATGTAACCAAATGCCATAATTAAATAGCAATTTCAAAATGACCAATCTCTGTGGAAATCTGTCTGCCTTCAGCAGCCCCTCACTCTGAAATTTAGAAAAGTCATGGCTGCTCCACCCTCAACCTGATGCAGATAAGCTGCCCTAAATTCTACCATGGCAAAGCCTGCACCCCAGTAATTAATTATGTGTTGGTACTTATAGCTTTCCCAGTCTTCACTTTGTTTCTTATTGAAGTCAAGGATTTTTTTTAAGATTTATTTATTTTTTTGAAAGAGAAAGTGTGTGCCAGAGGGAGCGTGAGAGAGAGAGGGAAAATCTCAAGCAGACTCCCCACTGAGTGTGGAGCTCAACATGGAGCTGGATCTCACAACCCTGAGATCTTGACCTGAGCTAAAATTGAGGGTAGACACTTAACCAACTGAGCCACCCAGGCACCCCATAGTCAAGGATTTTTTTTTTTAACAAGTACACTTAGGTTCCATGGCACAGGGAATACCTAGCCAATATTTAAGCCTGTGCAAAATGAAGTTGTTTGGATCAGAAATACTGAGTTGTTAATGAACGTGCTATCTTTTGTTGATCTTATAGCTCAGTGAAATTGGCACTTACCACTTATATATTATATACCTATCTGTTAATATGTTTACTAAATATCTCTACATTCTAGGTCAGGAATCCACAAAGTATGGCTGATGGGCCAAATCAGGCCACACCCACTTGTTTACATATTGTCTGTGGCTGCTTTCCCATTACAAAGGCAAAGTTGAGTAGTTGTGACAGAGACTGTTCCACAAAGCCAAAAATATTTACTATCTAGCCCTTTACAGAAAAAAATTGCCAACCACTGTTCTAGACTCAAGGCTTCCTAAACAAGGACTTTGCTATCAACTCAGTGACCTACACATTGTAAGTATTCAAATAAACATTCCCTGCATAAATAAATCATGTGAAATAAGTTTATTATCTCAGCCACAAAGCTACTTTTCAGGTGCAGGTCTTCAGAAAAAGGAAAAGCAGACATTTGTGCTTTATTTACAAATTTAAAAAGCTGAAGAGATCCTGAAGATGAACAAACCCTTAAGTTTTCAGCTGAGAAAACTGAGGCCCAAAAAGCTGAAGTGATTCTCCCAAGGTTAGCCCAAGGAGAGGCAAGAACTACTCCCACAGCACATTTGTTTTTCCTTTAATTAATAAGACATTCTGTGAAGTCAGCCTATTCCTGGGAGGGCCACGGGCCTGAACACAATACGCACACAATAATAATTAAACTTGTTTGGAACTTTCAATTCTGACTTATTCCCTGAAGTTCTTTAAATGCTCACCATCCCAATATATTTTCATAAATTTGGTTAGGAAATGATATGCATGCATTAGAGAACACAAAGTACAGCTTTGCAACAAACTTTGTTAATTAAAACAACACCCAGAGAAAGTTTCAGTGCACACTGAATGATTACTCCATCCACCACCTTTCTGTTTTGACAAAAGTGTCTCTAGATCTGATATCCCAAACAAGGTACTGGTTTAAATTTTAACGCATCCACCTACTCCCTCAAGTGCAAGAGAGAAAATAATTTAATTCTGCCAAGTCATACTAAAAAAGAGAAGGATCACCCAGCACGGCACAGTTTCTGTCTCTTGCCAGCACTGGCTAAGAAAGAAACGCTGGGTGGTTTGGTGTCCCCAGTGTGCTAAGGCAATTTCTCTTACACCATCATTTATTTTTTCCCCCAAAAGTTCTTTGTAACTCATCAAGGAAGAAACAGAGACAGACATAAATCAGGGAACAGGGGCACATTAGGACTGCAAGGCCTGGAACCCACAGGTGCAGCTCCTTTCACTCATTTAGTCACCACCGATTAGACTCCTAGTCCTGTGCCAGACGCTGTGACAGGCACTATGTGACACAAAGAGACATTTGACATAATCCCTGGGCCCCAGAAAGAGTTCCATTTCATATGGGGGAGAGCCAAGGAAAGGGTTACAGGCAGCACCATGAAGCAGGTCCAATGTGTCTACACGGTAAGCCCAAAGTACACTGGAGGACACTGAAGGACACCCAGACCAGACTATCCTGACAGTCAAGTTGACTTAGCCAGGTGAAAAATGGGAGAAAAACAAATTCCATGAATGTGAAGTTATATGTTCAAAGACAAGAAAATAAAGGAGAACAGGACATGTTTACAAGAGTAATGATAGTCCAGCATGTCTAGAGTCTCAAGTGACAGGTGAGCCTGGAATAAAAGGTTTAGACCTTTAAGCTTTGACAATGTATACCCTACAACAGGCATTTGCTCTAAGTCCTGTCTGCCCTGGTGCCGGGATACAGGCACCAAGACATGTCTTTAAGGTAAAAAAGGTATCCTTGAAGTTAATTTTCTGTGTAGCCGGGATTTCAGGGGCTCTACTCTTCCAACAAATACAGAAATCTTATTCCAACATCCTAAACAGAAGATCATCTGCTCTTACTTTGAACACTTCCAATGACAGGGAACTTACTGCCACAGAAAGCAGCTTATTAGAAAGTTCTTTATGTCAAGTTGGAAACTGCCTTCATGTAACATCTTCCTGACCTCAATATGACATTGGCCAACAAATTTTGCCTGAAGAAAGGCTCAAACATGGTAAGCAGAGTCCAAAGATCAGGTTTAGAAATGTATACAGCCGGGGCACCTGGGTGGCATAGCGGTTAAGCGTCTGCCTTCGGCTCAGGGCGTGATCCCAGCGTTATGGGATCGAGCCCCACATCAGGCTCCTCCGCTATGAGCCTGCTTCTTCCTCTCCCACTCCCCCTGCTTGTGTTCCCTCTCTCGCTGGCTGTCTCTATCTCTGTCAAATAAATAAATAAAATCTTTAAAAAAAAAAAAAAAAGAAAGAAAGAAATGTATACAGCCTTAACTTGATTATCACAGTGTTCGATTAACACCAATCACATTCTAAGATGCAGTTTATTTCTATCTCCCCAACAAACCCAGACCATGCCAGGACCAAAGAAAGATCTTCTGAATCGAGACGCATCTCCCTAGAGGGATTAGGCATCTGAATCCTGAACTTCTACCCAAGGAACAAAGTACGTCAGGGGAGAAAGGGGAGAAAAAAAAAAAAAAAACAACAGATACTGAACCAAGCAAAATATAGAAGCCAAAGCACATTGCTCTATGGGCAGGAGCTAAAGAGAGAAAACTGGAATCAGGCAGACAGGTTCTGGAAGGAGCAGAGTCATGTTGCAGTGGTTCAGCTGCATGACTCAGATTCACAGGTTATAAGGGAAGCCTTGTACAACACAATAAAGAAACCATAAAAACACATTAAGTTACATACAAGAAGAGAATGGGAGCAATCCCCAAGTCAGAAAATACTATGTTACTCTGTTGCAGAGAGAAGGCAGAATTACTCAAATCCTATTTTGCTTTCCTCTTTGCTACCAAGAAAAATGATGCTGACTTTGCAGAGTAGAACATGCATCGTCAATAAAGAATGGAAGCCAGGGATGGATGAGAAGACAGTAAGATCCCTTAGCTGCTGCTGTACATATTTTTCAAGACCCTGACCCAGATTAATCAATTCCAAGATACTGAAAGAACCTGCAGATGTTATCAGAGCCCCGGAGCTACAAATCTGTGAAATCACAAACAATGAGAGCAGAGGCAAAGACTAAAGCTAGGCTAATACTATCTCAGTTACCAAAAAGATAAGTAACTGGATTCTGTGAAAATGTGGAATAGACTGAGAGGCTGTAGTACTAATAAGTAAACAAAAGAAGCTTACAACCAAGTAGTGAGAGAGAAAGAGGCAAGGAGCCATGACTCACACATATCAATAAGCAATTAACAGTGAGAGATGCAAATGCAAAACTGAGGATAGCAAACTGTGCTCACCATGCCAGGCACTTCTTAGCACTGAACCCTTAGACCAACTCTAAGAGGCAGATGCTATTATTACCCCATTGACAGATGAGAAAACCAAGGTACAGACTTTATATAACATGCACAAGATTGCACAGCTAGTAACTGGCAAAATTAGGATCTGTACAACCATACAGTGCCACATCCCTGAGGAATACAGGGCATGGTATGGAGGTGAAAGCAGAATTTAGACAAAGTTGAGAGATGAGATTGAAATCGGAATTGGCAAGGCAGGTGGAAGCCACGAAAAAGAGGGTCCTCGCTGGAACTCAGGGGGCATCATGAGGACAGAGAAGAACGTGGTGGGGAAACATGAAGCCAGATTCAGAGTACCTTGAATGGGATGAAGAGGAGGCTGGCTTTCCTTTCCACTCTCAGGTGCTTTACCATTATAGTAAGCCTTTCAAATTTGCTCCCTGCTCCCAAGATCTCCCTTCTTTTCTTATTAAAGGCACTTTTGGTTGCAAGTAATATAAATCTCTTGAAACAAGCACCTGCAAAAATGCTTAGAGAGGGGAAATTTATTAGGAAAATCCAAGGTGAGGAAGAGAAGTTGAGCTTCACCAGGGCCTTGAATCCAAGACTCTGTCAACAGACTAAGCCCCAATGAACTTTCATTTGGCATTGCTGACATAACCAGTTACCTAAAAGTCTGAGACCTAGGAAAGCTCCAGTTACATGTATATATATATCCTGTCTCTCCATCTAGACAAGTAACTTCTTTGGCCATAACCCAAAGTAACAAATACATTTTGCATCACGACCTGGTCTACACACATATACGATCACATGCAGCATATTATCCCCCAGGATAATACACACAACCCAGGATTCTTACTGAAAAACATTTGTTGGCTGACTGGACAATACACTGATTGGTGGCTATATTGCTTTCGTAACATCTTAGAATAAAATAATCATAAAGATTCAGAGACCATAAACCACAGAGATTATGCTGTCCAGTGGCTTTCAATATTGTAGTGATTCTTTTTTCCAAATGAAATCTTAATTAAAATATAAGGTGTGGGTCATAAATTTACTTACATTATACTCAGTACAAAGAAGACATACCTTTTTAATTTTCTGTAATTGATCTGATTTTTAAAAGCCACAAAACCACCAAACTCACTTCCCAAAGCCAACATACCACCCTGAGCAGATGGGGCAGACAAATGGAGAAATACATTTCAATTTAGTAAACAGTCTCATTTTGACTGACTCAGCCTTTCTGGTTTTCTCCCCCTCTTCAGGTCCTCTCCAAGATGGTCTCTGGGTGTACAGGGAGAGTATGTGGCCCTATGGCACTGGAGGTTGGGATAAGGAGAAGAGAAGACCCCATTCTTGGGTCTTGTTCTTGGTGTGTGTACTTGGGTATGTACTTGGGTGTGTACTAGCCTAGGACCACATGAGTGAGGTACGTTTGCTCAACCCCATTACCTCAGCCCAAGGCATTCCACTGGTTTCCATTGTTGACACTTATGGCAGATAGAATTCACAGACTATTCTCTGGCCTTGTTAGACCCAGGGTACCCCTTTCTCTCTTGGCCCCACCTCAGCTCTCACCCACCCTGCAGTGGCCCTAAGGTTGGCCAGTAACTTCTCTACAGTCCTATCCCAATGTCCTACCATGTAGTCTCGGCAACATGACCACCCACACTGCCCTACCCACTCCCATTTCTGGCAAACTGCCCAGCTAGGTTCCCTAAAGAAAGGTTCCTTCTGGGGCACTTGGGTGACTCAGTCAGTTAAGCATCCGACTCTTGATTTCAGCTCAAGTCATGATCTCAGGGCCGTGAGATCAAGCCCCATGTTGGGCTCCACGCCCAGCACAGAGCCTGCTTAAGATTCTCTCTCTTCCTCTCCCTCTGCCCCTCCCCACCATGTGCATGTGTGTGCTCACTCTCCCTCTCAAAAAAATTTTTTTTAATTAAAAAAAAAAAGAAAGAAAGAAAGGCTCCTTCTGCTCTATTTGGGAGCTAAGGTCAGGCCCTCACTCTGCCTAACCAAATGGCCACTCCAGCTTGTTGTGGGTGCTACCTCAATGTAGTCTCAGGGCCTTGAATAGGAGGCAGCACCAACACCCAGCTTCCGTCAGTCTGCAATCTTAGGCCCCCTTCTCAGCTTTAGTTGAGAGAAACAGAACACATATGTCCTCCCTCCCATTCCTGGATCTCCCCTCTTCTTCCCACAGCTCCTCAGGCTGGAAGGGACAGGTTTTCTTTCTTCCTCTTTCTCTTTGGTTAGAACATTCTTCTATTCTTCCCCCACCCTCTTCCTCTAGAGTTATAATGGTAACAGGGTAGAGTGGGGGGGGGCAGTTTTAAGTTCATAAGGGAACCTAAATTCAAAGGTGTTTCAAAATTACAATACCCATTTTATCTAAAATAGATGAAAATGAAGCCAGGGTGGGGAACGCAGAGCCTCATTTGCCTGAGCTATCCCTTACTCTTCTCAGAGCCCCTAAGGAATTTCTAAGGAATCCTGGAAATCCACTGAGACACATCTGGAGAACCACTGATAATCTAGCTAGGCTCTCCAACAGAACGTTCTGCAGTGATGGAAATGTGTTACATCCACACTGTCCATGATTGCACTATGACCCACATGTGGCTATCAAGCACGTGAAATGTGGCTAGTGCAATTAAGGAACTGAAGTTTTTATTTTATTTAATTTTAATTGATTAAAATAGCTACCATACTGGACAGTGCAGCCTAGCCCATCCATTTTACAAACAGATAGGACCTTGAGGCCCAATATCACCCAGCAAATTTATGACAAGAGTTAGCACGAAGACCCAGGCCCCACATTCTCTGACCCTTTCTTCCCACCACTTCTCAGCTGTCATGTCCAGGTCGCTGCCTCACACAAGGCTACTTAGCTGCTTCCAACTTTAATGAAATGTGCGGGGCTTTGCTGCAACATGCACTATTGTACCATGAAACCTGGTTTGGATTCAAAACATTCTTTTTTTAAAGAAAGGTGTATAACCCCTCCAGAACCTTAACCGTTAGGGAAAAGGCCTTAAAGAATGCTGCCACAGAAGTTTCAAAACAGTGTGATCTCAGCTCTAATGGCATCTGAAGGAGTGGCTCCCACACATGTAGTGTTTGAGTTTCTATAAGTGCAAGTGAAATTTGTCATCACAAAATGTGACTTCCTGAGATATCCTGCTGACCACAGAAGGACAGCACAACCTGGTGAGAGGACTTTAGGTGAAGAGACAAGGAAGCAGGGAAAAGGTTTTTACTGACTAGCTGCACATTCCTGGGCAAAGCCTCTACCTGTCCTGGACCCCAATTTTGTTTTCTATAAAACATACATGGCAATACCTCTTCCTTCCTTCTCTCAAGGATGCAATGAAGCTAAATCGGCAATATATATGAAATGCTTCTCGCGGTACTCTATAAATCTTCACACTTCCATTATTAAACACAGAAGTCAAGTTTCCCTGAATGTAAGACAGTTAAAATCAAGCATCCTGTATCACTTTATGCCAAAAATTATTACACCATTAACCGGGGGGGGGGGGGCTACACTGGTGTCCATTTTAACTAGAAACTTCATGTTAGAGTCATAATTTTACTGTTATTTAAAAGGAGAAAGATGATTCAAAATGACAGAAGCAAAATGTCTTTGCTATCTCCTCTTGCAGAGAGTTAAGTTAAAGCGTTGGATTTTAAAAGGACACGTTTATCATGTGTGCACATACTGCTTTGCCAGCTAATACATTGAAAAGCTTAAGGAAAGTAAGTTAGCGTAGGATTTCAGGAAAACTCAATGTAAAACCAAATCATTCTTGTTGTCTTTATATTTTGCCTTGAGCTGTAGCAATAATAATACTAATGACATTGTATCCTGTTACATCCAAAAATGAAGCCACAGAAATACAGCTTTGAGACATCTTGGTCCCACCCCAAACAATACCCCTTTGGGCTATAGACATATCTGCATGAGCCAGTGGGCTGGGGAGTGGGGTGTCATTGGCCTATGGAGCAGAATAGTAGATCAATTTCTTCCTCCTCTGCCCTCCCACATCATTCTGCTTATGCTTCTGTTATAGAATTTGCCATATTGGCAAATTTATTACTATTACTATTCCTATTCCATGCCCCTCATAAACCAGTAAAATTTTAAAAGGTGGAGCCATGTCTAATTTGTCTTTAGATCCCAAGCACATGCTGAGCAATTGAGAAGTTATGGCTGCATTAGGTGATCACTGTCCACTGGGTACCAATAGTCCCGACTCCAAGTGCCCAAAGACCATCAGTGTCACCCCAACTCTGCACACAGTTGATCTTGCCTTGGCAACATTTATTCTAATTTACAAACAGACTTGATTCCAGGGTCACAACCAAGGCTTGAACCCCTCTAGTGGAGAAATACTACATATTAGCAAAAACAAAATATCCCAGCCCATTTCCTAGCTGGCCATGAAATGCAGGATCCTTGCATTGGGTGTTTGGTCTGTAACATCAGCAAGAGTGGCACCTGCTCACTCTATCACCGCAATATTTATCAGCATCATCTACCTCCACATCTCATATTTGATCCAGAGTATTACGAACATTTTTATCTACTTTGGACCCTGAATTCTTTATATGAACCTTCAGAACAAATTGGATACTAACTTCTCAGAAGAAAACTCTGAATTAAAGACACACAGGGTATATTTCAAAAATAAGCTACCTCTTAAGCATAAAGTTGTCCCTGTCAAAACTGTTAGGGACTTTTCAGGATTATATGATACACCCCCTCATCTTCTGAACAAAGTGAGTTGGCCAAGACCACATGCCAATGCTGTCACAAAGCAAGGACTGGAACTCGGGCCTCTCCACTCCCAGTCCAATTAGGATGACCATCTGCCCTAGTGTAGCCAAGGTTCGCAGGACATGAAATGTCCTGTTTTTAAAACAGGAGAAGCCCAGGCAAACTATCTCTGCCTGAGACTGGGAGGTTTCCCAGGGTATAAGATTTTCAGTGCAAAAAAAGGAGAAGTTTCAGACAAACTAGTACCAGTTGGTTACCCTAAGTCCTATTGTATCAGTTGGCTAAGTACCTAAGTACCAGCTGGCTTCCCTAAGTGTTCTATTCCCTACATAAATCTGCCCCCTTTACCAGTTTGATAAATTGTTATTGGTTCCTCCTCAAATACATAAGCCCAGGAAGACTCCACTGATAAGAAATAGTTTGACAGTTGCTACACAGCTGTGTCCCCTCTAAAAGGGATAAAATTCTCTCCACTAATGGAAGGAACCGAGATGCCCTTCAACAGATGACTGGATTAAGAAGCTGTGGTCCATATATACAATGGAATATTACTCAGCTATCAGAAAGAACGAGTTCTCAACATTTGCTGCAACATGGATGGTACTGGAGGAGATAATGCTAAGTGAAATAAGTCAAGCAGAGAAAGACAATTATCATATGATTTCTCTCATCTATGGAACATAAGAACTAGGAAGATTGGTAGGGGAAGAAAGGGATAAAGAAAGGGGGGTAATCAGAAGGGGGAATGAAGCAAGAGAGACTATGGACTCTGGGAAACAAACTGAGGGCTTCAGAGGGGAGGGGGGTGGGGGAATGGGATAGACTGGTGATGGGTAGTAAGGAGGGCACGTATTGCATGGTGCACTGGGTGTTATACGCAGCTAATGAATCATCGAACTTTGCATCAGAAACCAGGGATGTACTGTATGGTGACTAACATAATATAATAAAAAAACATTAAAAAAATTCTCTCCACTAATTATAACACATAAATGATCAAAACTAGAGCCTCGAGATTCTCCATTAACTTTTTAAAAAGATTTTTCAGGTCTTTAAATAATTAAAAGTTAAAAAAATTCAAGAGGAAGAAAATGAATATCATGAAAATGAGCATTATGAAGACAGTCCTGTTTAAGTACCAAACTATTATTATATGTCCAAACTAATCAAGTTGTCACTGCTGAGAAAAGAAGGCCACGGAGGGCTCACAAAGTTACGCTGATTAATTATCCCAAGAGCCAATTGAGAATGCAACCATTACTCATGAGACACTACAGTGACACTGTAATTAGCCTACAATTCCTATGATTCCAGGGAAGATTTCAGAGCCTGTGTTTAAAACTCTTACAGCATTTCTCACAAAAGGGAGCTGGAATTGGTATTTCAGGTTCTCTGAGGGGACTTCGGAATCTGGGTGCATGATATCTCTATTCATAATAGAATTATCTTCCCTTCAACTTTAACCTGCAGTTTCACAGAACCACGTTCTGGGGTGGAAGTTGGGGGTGGGGGACAGATTCAGCAGTTAAGTATTGCTGGATGAGCCACAGATTAACCAGACAATACGTTGCACCCTTCATCTATGCTTACTCTCAACCTCACGGTCTTCAGAGCCAACGCCACTATCCCAAGTAGGTAAGTGAGACGCTGAAGCTCCAAGCACTCACTGGCTGCAAGACCACAGAGCTAGTAAGTAGTGGTACCAGTTCTGAGTCTGGGGCTCTCTGGCACCTAACTTCAGGCCTTTCCCTCAGTAGATCTCCTCCCTGACGTACCCTCACCACCAGAGAAGCTACTCAACTCCCATATTCTGAGAAGGTCAGGTTTGTAAAGGATAAAATGTATCACACCATACATATAGAGACACAAGCCTCACTTTAGAAGGAAAATATCTAATAGCCCCACTAAGTGGAAAGAAAATTCCACTTCACAATTAAAGAAGGAAAAAGCAAACATATTTGCCAAACCCCCATATTTTAGTTAAAAAACAAACCAATTAAGGCATTTTCCAATACAGCCACAGTGAAAAAGCTATGAAAACACAATGATCTTACATTTGATCAGCCATATGGAAATCTCTAATTACAGGGTGGCTAATATCCCTAAACCAATCCCTACAGTCCATATTCCATACAGGAACAAAATCTCTTTCTCCACTGAAAGTGGGTCTCTGGACCTTTATACTTTTAGGGAAATATAAGAGGCAATAAGTTATAACTTACCAAGTGACAAGAATGGAAACCTGGACTATATACCTTCCTGGAAGAAAAAAAAAAAAAACCTTCTTACCTTTGACTTTCCTCCTCTTTTATTCTCAACCTTAAAAATAGAAAAGGAAAAAGAAAAGAATAGAAAAAGAAAAGAAGAGACTTCCAGATTGCTCTCCTTCCCAAGGATGATGATAATCTGATTTACTGCCTCCTTGCCTGGTTTAAATCAGTAAAGAACATTAGGTACAAGTTCTAGATATTTTAAAAGACAAATTTACCATTGAAAAGGGCTATGCTGCATGCAGCCAAAGGTTTCAATGCCCTAACTATTAATAAATCCCTTGAGTCTTTGAAACTTTTACAGCAAGATCATCCAAATAGCAAGTTCCCAGCCCCTTGGGATTAAGCACTGTGAGTTTCTACCCAGCGTTCTTGTCCTATTAACTTTTCTTTTTGTGCAGTTGACAGGTATTTCTGCTTCCTTTGCTCCTGGCAGAGCTCTGGGGATGGCCCTCTCTATCATCATTCTGGACTTCCCTCTCTACACTGGGTCCCCTGGTGAAGAAAGACCTTTTGGGAAATCCAAGAAGCACATCAAGATTTCCTGCAAATTCTACTATTTGGTAGAGAAATTACATGACTATTTTTAAAAACAAGTTTTGAGAATACAAATTTGGAGTTATCAGAATTTCCTAAAGGACTAAATTAGAAGCAGGGCAGCAGAGGGAGATTTCACATACTCTCAATAATTGGAAATGCAGAGTTTTACAAAAAGATAATTTAAAAGTGATTTCTCTACTTCTAAAGGGGCTCACATAAGTGCTCTTAAAAGGCAATTCTCCCCAGTCCATTGCAAACACAGTTCATGTTACGATGCAGTTAAATAAAGCAGGACACTTGGGGAATTTGAGTCTTACGACAAAATATCGCGCTTCTACAATCTTCAAAATGTTTACACCAAGCATAAAAGGCCCTTGTATATGGGAACACATTTGACCCAAGTAACCAAGAAGAAGTGAGCCTGTGTAACTTCGGGGACAGGCAGGAGGTTTATGAGCTGCTCCCAGCCTTCTGTGTGGCACCAGCTGCTCCTCCACCTCAAACCCCAGGGCCCAGACAGCGAGCTGCTCTTTTCCTGGTTTGCCAGCTCATCTTTAAGCTTATTCCCCTGGTTTATTTGCAGTTCCCCTCAAGGTGGGCAGAGGAAATGGAACAAGATAAAATCAAAGCAATCATTGCTGCTGCTTCTGAACAGCTCTGATGAAAGACTTCCTACATGACAGAGACTGTGGTTACTATTATCAACAATGAGGATTTAGGAATACATGTGAATTTCAATTATCCATACTGAACCTATCTCTCTCCAGCCTGACTGCTGTCAAGCTTCCAAAAAAGAATAACCTGCTCCCTTCAGAGTCATGATCTCTGACACTCCCAGCCCTTCTCCTTCTGCTGACTTGAGAAAATTGCTGAATCACTGGCTTGCTTTCCCAGCAAACAATCTAGTTGCAAATTTCCTAAGCCCTCTCAGCTTATCCCTGCTGTCCCAGCCCAACCTAATGGTGGTTCTTACCTTTTCTTTGTCCAAAGAGAAGGAGCACTTTTTCTTCCAAGGACCTTATTAATTTTCCCATCACTCTTTGTCACTAATACACCCCTAGTGCTCGCTCTTCTCCAAAAAAATAGTGTGAGCCAAGAAAAACTGGGGCTGCCTAGAGCCATGCAGAGCCAGCATTCTCCTGTTAAGAGGCTGGGCTGAGTGACTATTAGTTATTCACGCACTCTTCCCCTTACAAAGATAATGAAACCTTTCTTCAGATCCAGTAGTGTACGATGGTCGGCACCCAAGTTGCTGGCTAGGTCCATATCTGCCAACATGAAAAGTAAGATGTAGAGAGGGAGTTCAGAGAAATGCCAAGAGCACTAGGCTAGGAGTCAGATACTGAAACTGACATTGGTTAAGCAAAAAGGAAAATTGAACTCAAGTCTGTTTGTTTCTAAACTCCATGAACTTGACCAGAATTATCCTACTTATATTAAGAATACGTGAATCATTATTGCACACAAACTATGCCAGGTGCTTGACTGGGCACTGTTATACCCAATTTTTAAAGTTAAGGAAACCAACCTCAGTAAAAGAGTGTAGTACCAATGTTTGAGCCCAATTCTGTTTGACTCCAAAGCCAGCTCGGACATTATCCAAATGTCCAATATACAGAGGCAGGTTGGAATGCGAAAAGGAACAAGACTGTAAACAGCAACCATGACTATAGAGGGTTGGTGGTTAGGGCAAGACTGGCTATGTTGGGAAGAGGGGAGGAGACAATGGCAGCATCAGGTGGTGGGCGGTGGAAGCATGGGCTGGGAGTGCATCGGCAGGGTTCTATGACCTCTGGGCACTCTGGGAACACAAAAAAAGCAAAGAGACATTCTATACCCTAAGGACAGCAGCAGGAAGGAACTAAACAGACCCATTGGGAATCAATATCAGGAGACTATGATTGGGCGGCTGCTTATGGCCAGGAGGAAGATCAGAGCAACGCTTGAGACCCAGCTCTTCTGAAGCACGCAGGGCAGGGAGCTGATGAGATCGGTAAGACAATAGGCAGCCACCAGACAGTGACCCACAAACTCTGTGGTATTCAAAGGCCTCCAATGAAACATAAACCAGTGAATCAGGTTAGAGGAAAAGAAAAATGTCAAGACCCAGGAAATCTGAGTAGAAGCTCAAGCTAAGAAGGCTCTGGACAAGAACATAACCCCAAACTCTCTGACAGCAACTATGGTCTGAGAAAAAAAGGCTCTCTGGCTCCAGGTTAGCCCCAGGTAGCTTCCAAGCAGGCAAGAGTGCCAGTGAGTTGGATCTAACTTAGAATCAAATGTGTTACCAGGAAGCCCCCAAAGAGAGCATGTCTTTACTCAGTCATTAATTCCTATAAAGGTCATTATCTTGGCTTTAATCAGGAGAATTTAAATACAAAATTATATATAAGAGGCTGCCTGGGCTGCAAATGAGAATAGTGTTCATCTCAGTCCTATTGCCAAAACACACATTATTAATGGTGATGTGTATAAGTACTGTGATGTATGATCTAGAACCTGGGAGACCCATGCAATTTGGGAATAAGCCATGGAGAAAACCTGTCCTTTCTTCTCTCTAATTCAGCCCTGAGATGACTTCAGTCTGAGATCCAACCCACTCTCCACTCTATTGCCTACTCTCCTCCAACCCCTTACCCTCAGTCTCTCCTCCTATTTCTGATCAGCCATTATCATTTGAGTGCAGAGGTGTGCAAAGTAAATGCTATAGGAGCCCACAAGTTAGGAAACCAGAAAAGAGAGAGAAGATAATGACCTGGAAGGCAATGAGAAAGATGTAGGTAAAAAAGCCATCAACCGCAAAGCAAGAAAGCATGGACACTGGCCTAGTCATAGTCTTTTAGTTACACTTCTTCACTAGCTGGAATGGGATTTTTGAATCATAAATCAGCACTCATTGTGGCCCTTGGGTATCTGTGAGATTCTCTGGACAGAGAGAAAAGATACTGTCACTGCCCTTGAGAAAACTGCAGTCTTATAAGCATTTATGCATCTTTATAGACTCAAAGATTTGTCTCAGAACATGAGTCCAAAGTCAGGGCAAAAGAGAAGAGAACTGGACATTCTTGGGGGTAAAAAAGAGCCTCAAGAAACTCCTCCTGCCCCGGCCTCACACAAGTGGTACAAGAAATTAGGGAGGCTGAGAAGAAGGACTTATCTATAGCTCATAACTGTAATTAGGACACTAGCACTGCATCCATCCCAGTTATGGTACCTTGAAAACACTGAAGGCCAAGCATATGGGAAGAATACCAATAATATTATATTATCATCAGATCTCAGGTATCACCAATTGTAAAATGCATTCTAGTTTCAGAGATAAAATTTGAAAGAATGACTTTGGTGATTATAAAACGATATTGAGTATTCACTGCATCCTAATTTCAGAGATACTAAAATGGTTTAAAAAATGCATCTTAGGGGGCGCCTGGGTGGCGCAGTCGTTAAGCGTCTGCCTTCGGCTCAGGGCGTGATCCCAGGTTATGGGATCGAGCCCCACATCGGGCTCCTCTGCTAGGAGCCTGCTTCTTCCTCTCCCACTCCCCCTGCTTGTGTTCCCTCTCTCGCTGGCTGTCTCTCTGTGTCAGATGAATAAATAAAATCTTAAAAAAAAAAAAAATTTACGCATTAAAAAAAATGCATCTTAGAATCAATGAAAGGAACACAGAATAACTACGAAAACAACCATAAAACAAGTAACAAAATGGCAATAAGTACACACCTATCAATAATTATTTTGAACGAAAATGAACTAAACACTCTAGTCAAAAGATATAGGGTGAAAGAATAGATTTAAAAAGCAAGACTTATCTCTATGCTGCCTACAAGAAACTCATTTCAGACCTAAAGATACATGCAGTGAAGGAATGGAAAAGAAGTTGTCATGCAAATGGCAGTGAAAAAAAAGCGCTGTAGTAGCAATATTTACATCAGACGAAACTACTTTAAAATAAAGACGGTAACAAGAGACAAAGAAAGACACTATGTAATCATAAAGGGTACAGTCCAACAAGAAGATATAACAATTGTAAATAATTATGTACTCAACATGGGAGCACCCAAATACATAAAGCAGCTAATAACGGACATAAAGGAAGCAATCGATAGTAATACAATAATAGTAGGGGAAATTAAGACACTACTTACATCAACGGATAGATCATCCAAATAGAAAATCAAAAAGGAAACAATGGCTTTGAATGACACATTAGGCCAGATGGATTTAACAGATATATTCAGAACATTCCATCCTAACACAGTAGAATACACATTCTTTTCAAGTGCACATGACACACTGTCCAGAATAGATCACATGGAAGGCCACAAAACAAGTCTAGACAAATTCAGAAAGATTGAAGTCATACCATGCATCTTTTTTGTCCACAACACTAAGAAACTAAACATCAATCAAAAGAAAAATCTGGAAAGAACACAAATACATGGAGGTTATATAACATGTCACTATATAATGAATGGGTCAACCAAGAAATCAAAGAGGAAATAAAAAATACATGGAATCAAATGAAAATGAAAACATGTTTCAAAATCTTTGGAATGCAGCAAAAGCAACTCTGAGAGAAGTTTATAGCAACAGGCCTACCTCAAGAAGCAAGAAAAATCTCAAATAAACAACCTAACCTGCACCTAAGGAGCTAGAAGAAAAAGAAAAAACAAAACCCAAAATGAGTAGGAGAGAAATAATAAAGATTAGAGCAGAAATAAATGAAATAGAAACTAAAAAAAACAACAGAACAGATCAATAAAACCAGGAGCTGTAAAACCAGGAGCTGGTGCTCTGAAAACAGCAATGAAATTGACAAACGTTTACCCAGACTCATATAAAAAAGAAGGAAGGAAGGAAGGAAGGAAGGAAGGAAGGAAGGAAGGAAGGGAGGGAGGAAGGGAGGAAGGAAGGAAGGAAAGAAGGAAGGAAGGGAGGGAGGAAGGGAGGAAGGAAGGAGGGGAGGAAGGAGAAGGAGTAGGAGGAGGAGAAGAAGAAGGAGAAGAAAAAGAAAAATAGAAAAAGAGGGGGATGAGACTCAAACAAAATCAGAAATGGAAGAGGAGAAATAACAACTGCCATCTAGAAACACAAAGGATTATAAGAGAATATTGTGAAAAATTATATGCCAAAAAATTGGAGACCCAGAATAAATGAACAAATTCCCAGAAACATATAACGTCCCAAAACTGAATCAGGAAGAAATAGAAAATTTGAATAGACTAATTACCAGCAAAGAAATTGAATCGGTAATCAAAAATCTCCCAACAAACAAAAGTACAGGGCCAGATGGCTTCCCAGGGGAATTCTACCAGACATTTAAAGAAGAATTAATACCCATTCCGCTCAAACTGTTCCAAAAAATAGAAATGGAAGGAAAACTTCCAAACTCATTCTACGAGGCCAGCATTACCTTGATTCCAAAACTAAAGACCCCCACTAAAAAAGAGAATTACAGGCCAATATCCCTAATGAACATGGACACAAAAATTCTCAACAAGACACTAGCAAATCAAATCCAACAGTACATTAAAGGAATCATTCACCACAATCAAGTGGGATTTATTCCTGGGCTGCAGGGGTAGTTCGATATTCATAAATCAATCAACACGATACACCACATTAATAAAAGAAAGGTAAGAACCATGTGATCCTCTCAACAGATGCAGAAAAAGCATTTAACAAAATACAGCAATCATTCTTAACAAAAACCCTCAACAAAGTACAGATGGAATATACCTCAACACCATAAAAGCCATATACAAAAGACACCCACAGCTAATATTATCCTCAATGGAGAAAAACTGACAGCTTTTCCTTTATGGTCAAGAACAAGACAGAGATGTCCATTCTCACCGTTACTATTTAACATAGTACTGAAAGTCTTAGCTTCAGCAGTCAGACAAGAAAGAGAAATAAAAGGCATTCAAATTATCAAGTAAGAAGTCAAACTTTCACTATTTGCAGACAACATGATACTCTATATAGAAAACGCAAAAGACTCCACCAAAAAATTGCTGGAACTAATACGTGAATTCAGCAAAGTTGCAGTATATAAAATCAATGTACAGAAATCTGTTTCATTTCTATACATTAATAATGAAGCATCAGAAAAAGAATCAAGGAATCAATCCCATTTACGATTACACCAAAAAAACAATAAGATACCTAGGAATAAACCTAACCAAAGAGGTAAAAGATATGTACTCTGAAAACTATAGAACACTTAAAAGAAATTAAAGGGGATACAAAGAAATGGAAGTCAAGACAGTATGGTGCTGGCACAAAAACAGACACATAGATCAATGGAATAGAACAGAAAACCCAGAAAAGGACCCATAACTATATGGTCAACTAATCTTTGACAAAGCAGGAAAGAATATCCAATGGAAAAAAGACACAATCTCTTCAACAAATGGTATAGGAAAAACTGGACAGCAACATGCACAAGAATGAAACTGGACCACTTATACCATACACAAAAATAAATTCAAAATGGATGAAAGACCTAAATGTGAGACAGGAAACCAACAAAATCCTAGAGGAGAACACAGGCAGCAACCTCTCTGACCTCAGCCATAGCAACTTCTTACTAGACACATCACCAGAAGCAAGGGAAACAAAAGCAAAAATGCTCTATTGGGACTGCATCAAGATAAAAAGCTTCTGCACAGCTTCAGCACCTAGGTGGCTCAGTCAGTTGAGTGTTTGGCTCTTGGTTTTGGCTCAGGTCATGATCTCAGAGTTGTGAGATCGAGCCCTGAGTCTGGCTCCATGCTCAGACGGGAATCTGCTTGAGATTCTCTTCCTCTCCCTTTGCCCCTCCTCTCTCTCTCTCAAGTAAATAAACCTTAAAATAAAAAAGGCTTTTTCACAGCAAAGGAAACAATCAACAAAACTAAAAGGCAGCTTATGGAATGGGAGAAGATATTTATTTGCAAACAACACATCTTATAAAGTATCCAAAATCTATAAAGAATTTGTCAAACTCAACACCCAAATTCCAAATAATCCAGTTAAGAAATGGGCAGAAGACAATGAATAGACATTTATCCAAAGCCATCCAGATGACTAACAGACACATGAGAAGATGCTCAACATCACTCATTATCAAGGGAATACAAATCAAAACCACAGTGAGAGACCACCTCACACCTGTCAGGGTGGCTAAAATTAACAACACAGGAAACAACAGATGTTGACAAGGATGCAGAGAAAGGAGAACCCTCTTCCACTGTTGGTGGGAATGCAAACCGGTGTGGCCACTCTGAAAAACAGTATAGAGGTCCCTCAGAAAGTTAAAAATAGAACTACCCTACAACCCAGCAATTGCACTACTAGGTATTTACCCAAAGGATACAAAAATACAGATTCGAAGGGGTACATGCACCCTGGTGTTTATAGCAGCATTATCAGCAATAGTCAAACTATGGAGAGAGCCCAAGTGTCCATCAACTGATGAATGAATGAAAAAGATGTTGAATACAATGGAATATTACCCAGCCACCAAAAAGAATGAAATCTTGCCATTTGCAACAACATGGGTGGAGCTAGAGTATATTATGCTAAGCAAAATAAGTTAGTCAGAGAAAGACAAACATATGATTTCACTCCTATATGGAATTTAAGAAATAAAACAGATGAACATATGGGAAGGGGAAAAGAGAGAGAGAGAGGGAAGCAAACCATAAGAGACTCTTAATGACAGAGAACAAACAGGGATGATAGCAGGAGGTGGGTGGGGGAAGGGATAAACGGGTGATGCGTATTAAGGAGGGCACTTATTATGATGAACACTGGGTGGTATATGTAAGTGATGAATCACTAAATTCTACTCCTTAAACAAATATTATGCTATATATTAACTAACTAGAATTAAAATAAAAATTTGGAAGAAAAAATAATAAAATAAGTCTTGGTGAATAAAAAAAAAGAAAGGAAGGAAGGAAAGAAGGAAGGAAGAAAAGAAAAAGAGGGGCGCCTGGGTGGCTCAGTCATTAAGCATCTGCCTTCAGCTCAGGGCATGATCCCAGGGTCCTGGGATCAAGCCCCACATCGGGCTCCCTGCTCGTTGGTAGCCTGCTTCTTCCTCTCCCACTCCCCCTGCTTGTGTTCCCTCTCTCGCTGGCTATCTCTCTCTATCAAATAAATAAATAAAATCTTTAAAAAAAAAAAGAAAGAAAAGAAAAGAAAAAGAGACAACCCAAAAAACACTCTTAACTATAGAGAATAAACTGATCGTTACAAGAGGGGAAGAGGGTGGGGAGATGGGTGAAACAGGTGAAGAAGATTAAGAGCACACTTATTGTGATGAGCATTGAGTAATACATAGAATTGTTGAATCACTAAATTGTATACCTGAAATGAATATAACATTGTATGTTAACTATGCTTGAATAAAAATAAAAATAGATAAATCTGGGCTGCCAGTGGGGGGGGGGGTATCTGAATTGTCTAAAGTCATGTGTACTGACGGTAGGTGGGGGACTGAGGACTAGAATCCATATCCTCTAACGAAAGAATGAGCCCCACAGATAGTGTGTCCATCTCTATCCTGTCTCCAAATCCTTGCTCCACTACTCATACGAATTTACATACACACATACATACATAATACATATATACATACATACCTTCTGTGGGCACATGGATTTTGAATCCCAACCTCTTCCCTTTAAGCAGTAGCAAGACATTCAAGAACCCGGCCAACAGAGCTGAAGACTTCGAAGACAGTAAGTGCTCAGACCTGGCTGCAATGCCACAGTAATGTATTTGTAGCTAAAAACATGAGTTGACAAGCTCTAGAAAGGCAAAGAGATAAATGCTGAGATGAAGAGTATTTTCACAATTAGTGGGTAAAGAGTGAAGAGAGAGAAGGTAAAGAAGATATATTCTTCATGTTTTGAATTTCATTCCAGTTTCTTATACATACTTTACATCCTGACTGAAAAATCAGACCCAGTCACTGCTGGTTTGCTCTAAAGTTGCCAGCAATCATGAGTGACTTCTAAAAAGTTCTAATCTCTCGCTAAAACATGTAGATAAGAGACTCCCTCAATAATAGCAGGCAGCCCCTTGAGGCCCCTGACCTCATGACTGCCACTCTGATTACTTCTGTGCTCAGACCCCAAATTGTACAAACCAAAATTATCTCCTCGAATCAACACTGTGCTGAGAATTCAGTTACTTCTTTTCCTAAGCTAGGAAAAGCAGCTTCCCAGAATCAACGCCTAAAGCCAAAAGACAACACAAAACCAGCAACCGGCTTCCGGGTTTGCCCTGGGTGCCCCAAGGAGGCCTTCATGTTTAATTTCAACAAAATGAAATAAACTTTATAATTTCCCCCCATTTTAGGGCAACTCGCAGGACTGTTCCCCTTTTCCATTACACTCCCTCCCTGAGTAGACCCCAGGCCCTGACCACAGTGCCCTCCCAGGGTGATGCTCTTATTCATGGTCCACGCTTGGTCAAGCACCTGGTTCTGAAAACGTCAGTCTGAAACTATCCCTAAGACAGTATGTTAGAAGCCAGGCTGTGAGTATGACCTTGTCAACCCCTCTGAGATTCTAGTGCTTACAAAATAACTGCCTAAGCTCCTATTTCCCTTATCTGATGCCACAGCAACTGGGGCTGCTTTCAGTAACTCAGTAAACTAACTTTCCCACTGAAGAGATATCAGTGTACAAGATAAAAGCTTTCTGAGTCTCATTCAGCTTACCTGGAATGAATCCACAGGATTTTAAGGCTAAGCATTTTCTTCTTAGAATGTCAAGCTTTTATTATTTTTTGGCAAAATATAAACCTGATCACCATGGAGCCAGATGAGTTCTCTGGGATTATAGGATTGGATATTCGTATTTTTTTGTGTAGTAAAGTAAATATCCACAAAGCAGAAATCCTGCCTAAGACTCTGTGTCCCTTTCCTCTTATACAAAAGCACTATTTTCCCACAGCAGGGCTTTGGATATCAGTTCCTTAGGTAGTGTCCACGACAGTCTGCAGCTAGGGAACACTTGAACAGTGGTTCTTTTTTTTTTTTTTTTAAGATTTTTATTTGTTTATCTGACAGAGAGAGAGAGACAGCACAAGCATGGGGAGCAGCAGGCAGGGGGAGAGGGAGAAGCTGGTTCCCCGCGGAGCAGGGAGACCGATGCGGGCCTTGACCCCAGGAACCCAGCATCATGAGCTGAGCCAAAGGCAGACGTTTAACCAACTAAGACACCCAGGAGCCCCATGAACAATGGTTCTTAATCACCTAGGGATGTCTTTCTCCTTCAAAATTGGCTGAAGGCTGTGACCTTCTAATAAAATGCACACAAGCTTTGTAGTTTCAAGGTGTTCACATCCCCCTAAAGTCCATCCATTTCACCCCTGCTTTGACCTTTGTCCTGTCCTTCTTTCCCAATGAAAGGGGATGTTCATGCAGGAAATGCCAGCTTACCCCATCTGATGTCACTCCCTTTCTCCCATAGAAGCTTGTTACTCACCCCAAAGAGAGTATTTCCCTTAATTCCTCCGAATCTCAGTTTCCCTACAAAATGGGAACTATCAGATGTGCCAATGCACCTCATGGGATATTGTGAAAATAAAATAAGGGAAGAAACATCAATATATCCCGAATTATGGGTCAAACATTGCCCACTTGTGCAGTATCGGTGAAGAGGGCATGTGTCAGCTGTATTGGGCTCTGTCCATTCTGCTTCCAATCTCTTCCATCTACATTTGCTGATCACACCAGACCATTGATTTGATCTGATTTTTCACTGAGAGCTTCCGGGGTCCATAGTGCTTACACATGCTTTTGCAAATGAGGGTGTGTGTGAGGGGAACCGCAAGAATGCCGACGCTTTAACTACAGTGTATTGGCACCCAGGGAACAGCCAAATGTTGCTGCAATCCCAATAATTCAGACGCCTCCATAAATCACCCAGATGAGAAAGAAATGCTAAAGCAAGGATATTGCTTTCTGCTGCCAAGAAGGGAGAAAGAATGGTTTAAGGGTTCCTTTAGGGGTGACCTAATTGTCCAACAACCAATTCCTCAAGTTGTCATGTGTAACCAAGAACCTCAAAGACAGGATGCAGGGAAAAATAAAGATGATAATGAAAATATTATCCTGAGCCTGTCTTAGACATTTTTGTATGTTAACTGCTTTAATAGATTTAGAGTACTTCCTACGACAAGCTTATTTGTTAGGATAGGCTAACTGCTGTAACAAATACATCCAAAGATGTATAACAGATTCATGTGCAGTTGGAGTGTATCTCTCTCTCTCACATAGTTTGGGGCATTTCTTATTTTGTTCTGCAAAACTATATGGGGCCCCAGACTGACAGAGGCTCTGCCAGCCTCAACACATGGCATGCAATGCTGTCCCTCATAGACATGTTGTAAACAAGAGGGGAACGAATGCAGAGAATTAAGGTTGGGGGGTTTAACGGAGCAGACCTGCGAGACAGACATAACACTTCTGCTCACATTGCATTAGCTACACCGAACTGCAGGCAAACTCTGGGACATAACTGCAATCTAGCTATGTACCTTGGGGGAAAGAAAGGAAATGGATTTTCATGAGCATCTAGCTCCCTCTTCCCAGAAATCATTACAAAAATAATGATTTTGAAATGAATTTTGGGCCAGTGTTTGGGGGAACAAACTCAGCTGCTTAATGTGTTCATGTACTCCACTTAGCATGCATTTATCAAGCATCTCATCTGTGCTAATCACTCTCTAGGCACAAGGAACACAGCCGTTTTTAAATAATGGCAAAGTCTTTGTAAGCGTAGAGCTTACATTTTTGTATGGTTAGACACCGAACAAGACAAATAAGCAACCTATACGGGATATTAGTGATGAGTAGTAAGAAGAAGAAAGTAGGGAAGGAAATAGGGAATGTTGATGACAGGTGGTTTGCAACTTCAGATAGGGCAGCCAGGTAAGATATCAATATTAATACCATCTGAGTTTGGATTAAAAAAAAAAAAAAGAGGTTCAGATTTTCCCCCTTTTTAAAAAGTGCATTATAAAATAATTCAGACACAAAAAGGTATATTATGCTTTTAACTGTGAAATATAAGCTCCCTAAAACTCTCCAGAAATATCATCTCTGCTTTGCTTGACAATCCATAATATTAGAGTCAGCCCTGGGAATCATATTTTTAAAGACATGAACCAAACAGAATATATTCCAGAGCAAGCAACCAGGACGGCAAAGGAAGTTGAAACCACATTCATATTCAATTCTCCATTTATACATTCAACAACAAATGTATTCTGAGCCCTGACTCTGTGCCAGGCTCTCTTCTCTTCAGAGCAATGAAAGAACTAACAATAAATAGGTAACAATTAAATAAGAGGGCTTAGCAGTGCAGGGCCCTAAAACAAGATTGAGTTTGGCAGGTCTGAGTAGAGGGAGTGCAATTGAAGCACCATAGATAAGGGACAGTGGTAGGGCTCTTGTCCAAGGGTTAGCAAAATGGGCTACAGACTTGCAGGCCACAGGAAGGTGCTTGGAGTTTCTTTCCTAAGAGTATTTGAAAGCCATTTGGAAGGTCTGAGTAGGCAGTGACATGATGAGCATATTACTTTCCTCTGCTGCTGTAACAAATTACCACAAACTTGGTTGCTTAAACCAACACAAATGTATTTCCTTACCATTTTGGGGGCCAGAAGTCTGAAATCATTCTTACGGGGCTAAAGTAACAGTGTTGGCATGACTGACTGATTCCTTCTGGAAGCTTGAGGACAGAATCTGTTTCCTTGCCATTTCCAGCTCCTAGAATCCTGCTGCATTCCTTGTTCCTTTTCTCGTATCACTCCAACCTTTGTCCACTGTGACATCCCCCTATTTGTATCTGTAGTCGAATCTCCCTCTGCCTCCCCCTTAGAAAGACACTTGCGGGCACCTGGGTGGTTCAGTCAATTGAACATCCAACTCTTGCTTTCGGCTCAGATCGTGATCTCAGAGATGGAACCCCACGTTGGGCTCTGCTCTCAGAGCAGTCTGCTTAAGACTCTCTGACCCTCCCTATGTTCTTATTCTCTCTCTCGCTCTCTCTTTCAAATAAATAAATCTTAAAAAAAAAAAAAAAGACGTATGTGATTACATTTAGGGCCCATCAGATATACCAGGACAGTCTCTCCATCTCAAGATCCTTAATCATGTCTGCAAAGTCCCTCTTGCAATACAGATAACATTAATGGATTGCAGGGATTAGAACCTGGATATTTTTAAGTGCCATTCTTCAGCCTGCCACAAGCATCTGAAGAAACTCCAGCCAAGAGTCACATTTCCCAAAGTATGTTCTTCAAATCTTAAAGATGTTACTAATTGTTACATGAGTTTAAAAGTTTCCCCGAACAAATTAGTCGGGGGAAAATGGATTAAGCGAAATTAAGCAATTGTCCTTATTCCTCAGTGCCTCAAATAAAACTTTCTAAGATGAAACATAGTTGCATTTATGTAAGCACTGAACCATCTGCTGCCACAGGACATTTTATAAAACTGATACTCCCTGAAGTTCTAGGAGATACTGGCCTGGAAAACCGTCAGGGAGGACAAGCTGCTTTGAGATATTTGAAGAACTATCATGAGAAAATGAAGTGGACTTGTAGAAGGCCCTGGATGTGAAACTAGGAACAAATGGGAAAGTAACAGAAGGTCGAATCTTGGCTCAGTCTCAGCCTTCTAAGAATCTGCTAGGATGAAATGGGCTGCTCCAAAAGTGAGTTTCACCTCACCAAGAGTGTTCATGATGGTCTATATTGGTGCTTCTCAGATTTTCCTATGACATATGCATCATCTGAGGGTCTTGGAAAAATGCAGATTTTGACTCAGTAGATCTGGAGCTGAGCCTGTGATTCTCCTTTCCTCCCAAGAGGTAATATTGAAGCTGCTAGATGATGAAGAAAGATTCAAGCACCAGGTAAATGGTTTGATCCCACAGTCTCGATATATCCTGAGTTCTATGCACTATTGGCATTACCAGAAACTTCCTGATTGTTGAGGGTTTATCCTCAACAATGAGCATGAAATAATAAAACAGTGAAAACTATATGATGATTGATATTGCAACATAGGAAATATCACCAAGACAATAAGTTTTGTGTAGTAGGAGAGATCTCTTTCCAAGTTTGTATTAAATTTAGGAAGTTCAATATCTGGAAGACAGACATAGACATAGATATAAATAGATGATTTCTATATGAGTCTTACTTTTGATCACTTATGAACTTGGAAACAAGGTAAATGAACTTGTTAGAATTGTATATGGAATAAGAATAAATCCATTCTGAATTGCAGCATAAAACTGGCCTGATTTTATTGGGTTAGTTCAATGACAAGCTAAACTTGATTCATTCAACAAATAATTTCATATCTTTTATATACCAGATACTTCACTAGGTACCAGGGAGCCAGCAGTGGGAAAAACAGACATGATCTCAGCCTTCATGGAGCTTAGCAGACCCTGAGTAAATAATTACCCAGTTTAACAATAAAAACAGTGATAAGTGCTATGATTGCATTTAGCAGGGAGCCCTAAGAGAGTATTGGAAGTATGGGAATAAAAAACTAAGCTGAGTCATATTGGACAGGTAGTTGTCTGAGGACAAGTATGGAACACCTCATGCCTCCCAGAAATTTCTCCAGAAAAAAAAAAAAAAACCCAAAAACAAAAAACCAACTCCCATTCTCCTCAGTGAGTGGATGTAAACAGACTAGAAATAAAGCCCCAGAAAATAGAAGGAAGTGCCATGGGTAGTAAGGAGGGCACGTATTGCATAGTGCACTGGGTGTTATATACAACTAATGAATCATCGAACTTTGCATCAGAAACCAGGGATGTACTGTATGGTGACTAACATAATATAATAAAAAAAAATTTAAAAATAATAATAATAATTTTAAAAAAAGGAAGTGCCTCTCCCTAATGGGTTGATTCTTTCCACAACCATAATAGAGGGGGAATCTTCATTTTTATGTTCAAAATCTTTTGAACACAAAGAGACATAAAAAAGTAATGATGATGGGGCGCCTGGGTGGCTCAGTTGTTAAGCCTCTGCCTTCGGCTTGGGTCAGGTCCTGGGATCAAGCCCCGCATCAGGCTCCCTGCTTGGTGGGAAGCCTGCTTCTCCCTGCCCCCACTCCCCTTGCTTCTGTTCCCTCTCTCGCTGTCTCTCTCTGTCAAATAAGTAAAATCTTTAAAAAAAAAAAAAAAGTAACAATGATGATGATGGTGAACCATTCCTGCTTTTGAGCACCTACTTCCTGTCTAAAGGACCCAACCATAGGGACGAAATTGGCAGTGAACAGAAGGCAGTGTTCTAGTTCCTTCTTGTTGTCCAAAGGATATTTTTTGTGGTGCTACTGTTTATGGGTATATAAAATGTTTCCTAGTAAATTACTGACCCACTAATATTTAGTAGAGATTTGCAAACCTGTGATTGGGAGGATGAAAAAGTGATTTGTCAATCTTTATTAGTGCATAGTGTTATATATTACAATTTATTTATTCATTCTACAATTGACAGATATTTGGCTTGTTTTCTGGTTTGATGTTATTAAGACTTAAGTTGCTCTGAACATTCTTAAATGTTTAGTGTACATTTATATACATTTCAGTTGGGTATATATACCTTGGAGTAGAACTGCTGGATCAGAGAGTATGCATGTATGTTCAGCTTTTACAGACACTATCAATTTTCCAAGGTAGTTGTACCAATTTATAACCCCCACCAGCAGCTTATTAAAGTTCCAGCTGTTCTACCTTCTTGCTAAAAGTTAGTATGGTCAGTCTTCTTCATTCTAGTTATTCTGGCAGATGTGTAGAAATAATCACATTATGTAGTATCTCAATAAAGCTGAGAGAAAATTAATCACTCTCACAAGTAATTTTATTTAAAAGGCTCTGTGTTACTTATTAAATGCTCACCAGAGCCCATAGGAAATTTAAATTACTTAAAAAAAATAAATATCCCATTATGATTTCTTTTTATTTTTTTATAATAATATTTTTTTATTATATTATGTTAGTCACCATACAGTACATCCCTGGTTTTTGATGTAAAGTTCCATGATTCATTAGTTGCATATAACACCCAGTGCACTATGCAATATGTGCCCTCCTTACTACCCATCACCAGCCTATCCCATTCCCCCACCCCCCTCCCCTCTGAAGTCCTCAGTTTCTCAGAGTCCATAGTCTCTCATGTTTCATTCCCCCTTCTGATTACCCCCCCATTCTTTATCCCTTTCTTCTCTTACCAATCTTCCTAGTTCTTATGTTCCATAGATGAGAGAAACCATATGATAATTGTCTTTCTCTGCTTGACTTATTTCACATAGCATTATCTCCTCCAGTGCCGTCCATGTTGCAGCGAATGTTGAGAAATCGTTCTTTTTGATAGCTTGAGTAATATTCCATTATATATATATGGACCACATCTTCTTAATCCAGTCATCTGTTGAAGGGCATCTCGGCTCCTTCCACGATTTAGCTATTGTGGACAATGCTACTGGGGTGCATATGGCCCTTCTCTTCACTACATCTGTATCTTTGGGGTAAACACCCAGTAGTGCAATGGCTGGATCATAGGGTAGCTCAATTTTTAACTTTTTAAGGGACCTCCACACTGTTTTCCAGAGTGGCTGTACCAACTTGCATTCCCACCAACAATGTAGGAGGGATCCCCTTTCTCCACATCCTCTCCAACAATTGTTGTTTCTTGCCTTGTCAATTTTTGCCATTCTAACTGGCGTAAGGTGGTATCTTAGTGTGGTTTTGATTTGAATTTCCCTGATGGCTATAATTTTGAACATTTTTTCATGTGTCTGTTAGCCATTTGTATGTCTTCATTGGAAAAGTGTCTGTTCATATCTTCCGCCCATTTTATGATTTGTTTATTTGTTTCTTGTGTATTGAATTTGAGAAGTTCTTTGTAGATCTTGGATACCAGTCTTATCTGTAGTGTCATTTGCAAATATCTTCTCCCATTCCATGGGCTGCCTCTTAGTTTTTTTGACTGTTCCCTTGGCTGTGCAGAAGCTTTTTATCTTGACGAAGTCCCACAAGTTCATTTTATCTTTTGTTTCTCTTGCCTTTGGAGATGTGTCCTGAAAAAGGTTGCTGTGGCCAATGTCGTAGAGGTTGCTGCCTATGCTCTTCTCTAGGATTTTGATGGATTCCTGTCTCACATTGAGGTCTTTCATCCATTATGATTCTTATTTGCATTTCCTAGTTTATTGAGGTTGAGCAACTCTTTGTCTTTTTTTGACACTGAATATACTTTTCTGGAAACGGTCTATTCAAGTCTTTTGCCCACTTTCTATTGGGTTGTCTGTCTTTTTCCTTCATTGATTTGCAGGAGTATTTTGGTTTATGTCAATGAGTTTTTTGTCAGCAATACATATTGCAAAAACATTTTGCCACTGAATGGCTTGCTTTTTCATTTTCTTAATGGTTTAAGTGAACAGAGAATCCTAATTTTGTATGATTGGTGCTCTCTTTCTTCCCAAGATCATACTCACATTCTCCTTTAATATTTTTCAGAAGCTTTATTGTTTTACCTTTCACATTTAAAAAGTCAATCCAACTGGAATTGATTTTCATTTATAGGATAAAGGAAAATTTCAAACTTATACCAAATTAAAATAATAATATAATAAATCCAATGGTATATTTTACCCAGCTTCAGTAATGTCAACTGATAGCCAATCTTGGTCTATTTATAACCATATTATGAACTCATGGTTTTTAACATTGTATATGTTTGAAGCCAATCTCCTCTCATCCCATTTTCAGCCAATGGAAGCCTGGTTCCTGAGTTCTTTTAGCACAACCCCAGTAGTTTTGATTAGCTTCCTTGCTCTCCGTTACGAGTTGTTCCAAGTTCATACTGCTCATCTCCTACCTTGAGTAGATACTACTGGTGTCCCATCCAGACCTCTTTCAGAGGGCTATGTAGTTATCCCCCAGCTGCTGGGAACATAGAACTGAATGTTTTTGTCCCCCCAAAATTCATATGTTGAAATACTACCCTCCAATGTGATGGTATTAAAAAGCAGAGCTTTGGAGAGGTAATTAGAATTACCTCTACCTCATGAGGGTAGAGCCCTCATGAATGGGATCAATGAGCTTATAAAAATAATGAAATAGTTTGCTTCCTCTCTCTGCTCTCTACCATGTAAGAATACAACAAGAAGCTGGCAATCCACAACCCAAAAGAGGATTCTCAACAAACTCAACCTTGCTGGCACCCTGATCTTGCACATCCAGCCTCCAGAACCATGAGAAATAAATTTTTGTTGTATGTAAGCCACTCAGTCCATGGTACTTTGCTACAGCAGCCTGAGTTTACCAAGAAGGCTGCTAATGGCCACGGCTTGCCCTGCTTCTTCCGGAAAACTGCCCTTGAATGACAGGAGCCACCTAGCATAGGAAATTATGCCCCCTCCCACACACATATGTAGGGCAACTCATTGCCAGCAACTGACTGATTCGGGATATCAAAGGGATTGTTACTGCATATGATTTATGCTCCAGAGCTCTTCACCCCATACACACACAGGGATCAGGTCAGCACCAGACTTTACCTGAAACTTTCCAACTCATTTCCCTTCCTTATCCTGACTCACTCTTTCCCTTACGGATTTTCCTAAAGGGTACCCTCTTAATAAACCACAAGCACCAAAATCCCTTTCCCAGGGTCTGCTTCCAAAGAACCCAAAATGAGACACTGACCCTAAACTAAAGTTACTCGTTTCTTCAAGAATTTGGGTTTCTTTTAATAGAAACTGGCACTTCAAGCTTATGATCTGGGTTTTAGGAGGTTCCATGAGGATATGAGCATCTGAGAAGTATAAGAATACCAAGATGAGAAAGAGACACAGAATTTAAAAACCTATCTGGATTAAAGAAAAACCTCAGCTATTTGTTTTCCCTTTAAACATTTCTCACTGGATATTTCTGAATTCATAATATTTTCTGCAAAAACCTATGAAATTTCCCTGAGGCACAATCCTGATTTCTTGTGGGCTAAAAACACACAAAGAAATAAAGAATGTGTGTCAGAGGTTATGTGAGCAACTCCCTCGTAAATAGGATTTATATTATCTCTTTAAAACAAACTATTAAGCACTAGCTTAGGTCAGGCCCTGGTCCACCTTGCTGAGGGCATTCCAGGATTGCCCAGGTATTTTGATATTGAAATCTGCTTGAAGAGGAAATGCTCATTTTCTACTTGAGAAGATATTCCAGCCTGTCTTATAGAATATAATTTCAATTTTCTTTCATTTTCTTCCATAAGCCCCACAAAATCATTAATTAGTGCCTACTGATATTTAAGTTTAGAGAGATGATTCACAAACATTCCCAAAGAGTAGCTAGTGAGAGTTTTTTCTCCCTGAGGGATCTAACAAATGCCCCACTCTTACCTGGGGATTACCACAGTGAGAACTTTCTAAGAACAGGATCTAAGATGTTCCCAGAGGATTGAGAACACTTCGGATCACACCTCTGGCTCCCACAGGCCCAAAATATTCTGTTGTTCCTTTGAGCAACCACCCTTAACACTTTACTATTCAAGATGCCATACGTAATTCCCACGGGACTTTGCTGGGATTAATCTAGAAATCTGGCTCTATCAATGCTGTTTGGAACCTAGCACAACAAAACAGCAAAAAAGCTATATAAGAATAGGGACTTGGTCTGTTCATTGCTGCAACCATGAACACATAACTACTGAATGAACTAGGTGAATTAACAATATTAATAAAAACTTTCAAGCTTTTTCCATAGCAAATTACAAAGCTGAGGTTTGAAGCCAACTCTGTCTTGCTCCAAAGTCACTGCACGGTGCCGAAATGTATTGACTGGCACTGTGTAAAATTCCTTTAATGAGTCATGGCCAACAACATGAGCCATGTTCTCAGGATGTCAGGATTTGGGGGTGGGAGGGGGGGGTAGTTCTAGTCAAAAATAATTTTGATTGATTTCTAGTTTCTGCTCCAACATGTAAAGAGGTTAACAGTCATCACTCCTACCATTACAACAACAGAGGGGAAAAAACTAAACAAACTGAAAATCAATGACTTTTCTTGGACCCAAGAGAACTGAGGTCTTACAGCCAATCACTACCCTGAAATCTGGAGGGACAGATGAATAACTGATATCACAATCAAGATCAGTTTACCAACAGCAGAGGCTACTGAAGCCATAAACTAGTAGAAACACTTAAATGGTCTTGTTCATAAAATCCTGGAGGCTGGGTGTACTAGCTTAGGAATGAAAAACTCCTGGGGGCTGCAGTCTTAGAGGAGAGCCTAGACTTTCATGGGTTAACTTCTAAGAATCCTATACATTTCTCACTGCAAAGAGCCAAGAAAGATTCCTTCATGAATCTCGTATGGGAATTGGGAAAGTAATCCTTGTAAAACATACCTAGGGAATTCTCCATGACAAAGGCCCATTCTGCAGAGGAAAACACCTAATCAGAGCCTTATCTCATCTGAAGGGAAGGACATTTCCTCAACTCCAGTCTTCTGTAGCCTTCCTATCTCATCAAACATAGAAAAAGTAAAAGCTAAAAAACACCATGAGCCCAGGGACACAGACTACTAAAAGACCAAAATTTAATAATAAAAATATAGAACAGGGGCACCTGGGTGGCTCAGTCAGTTAAGCATCTGCCTTTGGCTCAGGTCATGATCTCAGGGTCCTGGGATTGAGCCCCACATTGGGCTCCCTGCTCAGCAGGGAGTCTGCTTCTTCCCCTGCTCCTCCCCACTGCTTGTGCGAGTGTGCTCTCAATCTCTCTCTCAAATAAATAAATAAAATCTTTTTTAAAAAATAAATAAATAATTTTAAAAAATATATAGAACACCTCTCCACCAGCACACTTTACTACCATACCAACAGGGCTCCAGTATATTATCAGCAGATTACATATTAAAGTGCTGCAATATGCAGACTCTACCTAATGAGGAGTTCTTAGTGAAGCCCAAAAACAAGAGGGGAGACCAAAGCAGGGACACTAGAGGAATTTAAAGCCTCTGGCACCTAGAGATAAAGGAAAAAAACAACTCCTAGCTAGGTTAATATAAAACCTCACACTAAAGGCCTATTTATCTCAGTTCCTATTACTAAATACATCTACCCGGTACATTGTGTCTGGTTTTCAAAAAAAAAATTACAATGAATTATAAACTACAAAGAATGCTAAAGGCAAGAAAAAGTATAATCTGAAGATAAAAAGCAAGCATCAGAACCAGGTTCATATACAACACAGATTTTGGAATTATCAGACAGAAAATTTAAATCAACAATGATTAATATGCTAATGACAAATAACATGCAAGACCAGAAGGGAAGTCTAAGTAGAAAGATAAAAACTCTAAGAAAGAATCAAAGAAATGATCAAAATGCTAGAAATCAATAACACTGTAACAGAAATAAATAATGCCTTTCATGGGCTCAGCAGTAGACTAGACACAGCTGAAGAAAGAGTCAAGGAGCTTGAAATACATCAATAGAATTTTCCCAAACTGAACTCTAAAGATAAGAAAGAATTTGGAAAAACAGAACATCCAAGATCTTTATTTTTTTTTTTTAAAGATTTTATTTATTTATTTGACAGAGATAGAGACAGCCAGCAAGAGAGGGAACACAAGCAGGGGGAGTGGGAGAGGAAGAAGCAGGCTCATAGTGGAAGAGCCTGACGTGGGGCTCGATCCCGTAACGCCGGGATCACGCCCTGAGCCAAAGGCAGACGCTTAACCGCTGTGCCACCCAGGTGCCCCAGAACATCCAAGATCTTTAGGACAATTCTGAAACTTATAACCAACGTGCAATTGAAATACCAGAAAGAGAAGAAAAGAAAACAGAATAGAAGACAAATTTGAAGTAATAACGACTGAGAATTCTCCAAAATTAATGGCAGACACCAAATCACAGATATAGGAAGCCTAGAAACTACCAAAGGAGATTAATACTAAAAAATCTACACATAGGTATATCATAATCAAACTGTAGAAAAAGAAAAAGAAAATCTTGAAATCTTGAAAGAAGCCAGAGGAAAAAAACTTTACCTATAAAGTACTAAAGATAAGAATTACAGTGGATTTATCAGAAACCATGCAAGCAAAAACAGAGTGGATAAAATAGCAATAATCACTTTAAATATGAATAGCCTAAATATACCTATTTACAAAGAAGACATCCAGATGGCTGACAGACACATGAAAAGATGCTCAACATCATTCATCATCAGGGAAATAGAAATCAAAACCACAACGAGAGACCACCTCACACCTGTCAGAATGGCTAAAATTAACAACACAAGAAGCAACAGATGTTGGTGAGGATGCAGAGAAAGGAGAACCCTCTTCCACTGTTGGTGGGAATGCACACTGGTGCAGCCACTCTGGAGAACAGTACGGAGGTTCCTCAAAAAGTTAAAAATAGAACTACCCTGTAATCCAGCAATTGCACTACTAGGTATTTACCCAAAGGATACAAAAATACAGATTCGAAGGGATATTTGCACCCTGATATTTATAGCAGCATTATCAACAATAGCCAAACTATGGAGAGAGCCCAAGTGTCCATAACTGATGAATGGATAAAGACGATATGGTGTGTGTATAGACACACACACACACACACACACACACACACACACACACACTGGAATATTACTCAGCCATCAAAAAGAATGAAATCTTGCCATTTGCAGTGACGTGGATAGAGCTAGAGTGTATTATGCTAAGTGAAATAAATAAGTTAGAGAAAGACAATTACCATATGATCTCAAGCACATGTGGAATTTAAGAAATAAAACAGATGAACATATGGGAAGAGGGAAAAGAAAAAAAACGAAGACAGGGAAATGAGCCATAAGAGACTCTTAATGATAGAGAGTAAACTGAGGGTTGATGGAGGGAGGTGGGGGGGGTAGGCTAGATGGGAGGTTGGTATTAAGGAGGGTACTTGTAATGATGAGCACTGGCTGTTGTATGTAAATGATGAATCACTGAATTCTACTCCAGAAACCAATATTGCACTGTATGTTAACTACCTAAATTTAAATTTTAAAATAAATAAATAAATAAAAGACCAAGATTATCAGAGAATTTTTTAAAACAAGGATATATATATATGTATATTTTTATGTGTGTACACACACACATGTATAATACAATATTGGACTCAATATATATATTGGGGAAAAAAATACTTTCATTTTCCAATAACTGATTGTCTAAGTAGGAAATCCCAAAGAATAGACTAAAAATTCCTGGAACTAATAAGCAAGTACAGAAAGTCCAGGATATAAAGTTGATATACAAAAGTCAATTACTTTCTTATATACCAGAAGTGAAAAACTGGAATTTGAAACTAAAAATACAATTTCATTTACAACAGCACCCCAAAAAATGAAATACTTAAGTATAAGTATAATGGAATATTATTCCACACAATGGAATATTATTCAGCCTTTTAAAAAGAAGAAAATCCTGACACTGGATAGGTGAACCTAGAGGACATTATGCTAAGTGAAATAAGCCAGACACAGAAAGACAAATATTACATGATCCAACTTACATGAGGAATCTAAAGTTTAAAAAAAAAAAGTCAAACTCATAGTAATAGAGAGTAGAATGGTAGGTACCAAGAGGCTGAGAGTGGAGGACAAGGGAAGATACTGATCAAAAGGTACAAACTTACAGCAATAAGATAAATAAGTTCTGGAAACCTAATGCACACCATAGTAGCTGTAGTTAATAATAATGTATTATACACCTGAAATTTGCTGAGAGATCTCAAGTGTTCTCACCACATACACAGCTATGGGAGGTGATGGATATGCTAGTTAGACGGTGATAATCATTTCACAATGTATACATATATAAAAACATCATGTTGTATGTCTTAAATACATATAATTTTTATTTGTCAAAATACATAAAAATAGTTTTAAAACAGAATAAAATTCATGTTACTACCCTTTGACTCCTCTGCCAAAAAAAAGATTTTATGCTAGGGTATTTTTGTGATAACTTATTCTGGAGTATTCAGGTTCAGAGAGACAGGGGAATTTCAAAAGACACATGCTGGAAAACATGAGTTCCAAACCCAAGTTTGACACAATCTAGTTGTGTCATCTTTGAAGTCATCTGACCTCCTCTCTGAGCCTATTTCAGGTCTGTAAAATAAGGGAGTTAGACTAGACTTATAAAGACTGCAAGCTCTAACCAAAAATAATGCCGGTAATCAACCGAGCTGAAGAGCAAGGCCACTCTAAAACTGTGTAACTCTCGCTGGGCAGTTTCTTTTCTCTTAACAGACAGGAAAGCACAGTAAGCAACATAACGTTCCTCAAGGGCAACATCTAATTCATATTATAAGAATGTCCTCATCCCATGTACACAGTGGGCATTCAAGAACTTCTTCTTGAAGGATTAGATAAGGATGGTAAGTGGAACTAAAGAAAAGGGCAGAAAAGAATAATAATCAAAAAAAAATTACTTGAGTCCTATATGCCAACTCCTGGACACTAATTGTGCCTGCCCCCTGATGTCGGTGGCTGGACCAGGGCTGGGACTCAGGCTGGCAGTGCAGTAAACGTTCCCCAAAGAAGTATCCTCACCTCAGTTATGGCGGCTGACTCCCTCTGATTGCAGAAGGTTGGGCAAAGCCTCGGTCTTCAGACAGGCTGCTGGAGAGGAAAAGAAAGACTAAATAGGGTAAGACCTTGACACCTACTTTGGCTGGAAATAGGAAGGTGGGAAATTCAGGCTTCATCTCCCGGAGTACCTGGATAGTGTGAGCACTGTGCTCTCCATCCCCCAGCCAGAGTTACAGATCCAGGGCCCTTCAATGCAACCTGTGGTGGTTATACGCTTCACCGAGTTTCCCCCACCCTTCCTACCACTGGTGGGTGATCCTAATTAGTCATTTAACAACCACAGGTCCCTAGCCTGTCTACTTCCCAGTCATGAAGCCTCCCAAAAAGTGTCAGGGCTAACCTTAAGGCTTGGCCTGTCTCAGCCTGAGCCATCACATCTGGTAAGTAGCCAAATTCTGTAGATTCTCTCTCATCAACATCTCCCACATCCATTTCCTCCCCTGAATTCAGGCCCCCATCATCCCTCCCCTAGAACATTGCAGTCTCCCTGCCCATCACCCCTAAGACATACTAGAGCCAGGATTATCTTCCTAAAGCACATATTTGGTCATTATCACTCAACTGCTAAAAAATTAAACAAACAAAAAAACCACTTCAACAGCTTCCAATTTTTTACAGAATAAAACCCAAACTACTCATCTAGCAGCATTCAATCTCAACTAACTGGACTCCAGGCTTCTTTTTCAAGGCCCTTCCAGACAGCCTGTTCCTGGAAAGCCACCCTGATAAGGTTACCAGGCTATATGCTGTGCTCTCCAGACTTCGGGCTTTGGCTTTTGCTCTCCCCTCCACCTGGAAAGTCTGCCTACCTCCCCACCACCAATTCTATCCACCCATCCCACCTTCTCCAAAGCATTCAGATTTGTCCTTAGTCAAAATTCATTTGATTCCCCTGTTTTTCTAATCATTTGCTTTAAAAAATATTTAATCCCTTGCATTATATTTATATTATTTGTCCATTTACTTTCCTGGCACACCTGGGGGGAGGGGGGATCATGTTATGATCTTGTCATGCTCATTTCAGCCCTTTATGGTCCTGAAAGCATGTGGAGTCAAAGGATCTAACCTCATTCCAATTAGTTTCACATACATTCTCTCATTTAAACTTCACAACAACCCTACAAAATATTATCGTTATTATCTTATCGTTCATTTTACAGAGAAGGAACCTGAGGGACAAAGAAATTCAACATCTAGCACAAGGACATGCAGCTGGTGTGGAACTAGCCCATGATGGTTATGCTCCTATCATATCTCACCACTGAGGATCACAAAGCATATCTCCTACCATATTACAATGCTTCACAGATGACCCAAGCTCCCAACATAGGCAGTAAATTAAATTTCTTTTTGAATACCATATACACGGTAACAATTTTTCAGTTGCTAAATATAGTAAGGACCAACTTTAAGGTATTTGATGGTGGCTCCAACCTCTGTTCATTACGTCAGATTTTTATTTTTGTTGTTCACATATCCTAGTCTTCTACTCTAATTCCAAACAGAAAACTAATGGGACATTAGTCTGGGTTCTCTCTGCAGAGAACCGGCTGTGCCTCACTTCTTTCCAGGAACTCTTCCCTCTTCTTCCACCAACCTGCTGTCCAGCTCCAACAATCTAGACAACTTTAGAGGGACAAAGCTGCAAAGGCAGGATTAAAAGGATCAGGTCTCACGTAGGAGCTTTGCAGGGTACCTCAAATACATGAGCTCAAGACCCCTCAACAAAGATCTAGGCCACAATCTTTCGTCTCCTGAGGTCCATCCATTGGCTGAACTCAAACATTACAGCAATGTTTTTTACAAAATTTTTTATGAGATGACTGAATAATGACACATTTTCTTTTGTCACAATGTGCACTGAAATGATTGTGCTCTGGGCCTAAAGGTGAATGGATAACTCTCTGAGAATCTAACAAGCTGACCTTGTTTCTTTTGTGTGGGAAGCATTTCAATTAAAAGAGAGAAACAAGCCCCATCAAATTTAAGCACCAAGTAGAATACACAATGAGTGGCATTTCTTTTCTGCTGGAACATTAATTAATCAAAAAGAGCTGACAAGGACTAATTGTATCACAAGGAAGAGAAGCAAGGGTCTTTGCTGTTTTCTAAATTGTCAAATCAAGTACCCATCCCTGAAGTCTGCTCAGGAGCAGTACTTACAACTTCTTTGGGTGCGAATTCCCTTTCTGATGTCGCCATAGCAACACACATTTGTTTTTTCAGGTTCCCAGGTGAAACATTTGAAGGAAAAGCATCATGTTATTATTGCAGAGAAAGAGTAGCCCTTTTAGTCCTTGGAAATAGGGTGACAATATCTTCTATTTGTGCAGCCCCTTCTATAATAAAAGGACCTTGATGTGCCAGCCCTATGAGGAAGGGCAGGGATTATCTCCATTTTGCAAATTTTATAAGCAAGAAAACTGAGAAACAGGGGAGAACCATGAGAAATACTGTATTAAAGAAGACTGGGAAAAATATAAATGGCCTTGAATTCCGAGTTAAGGTCCTTAACCTTAACAATATTATTTAATAATTGCTAGTAATATTGATAAAATAACCACTCTTATTTTTTTTACTATTACACGTATTATCTCAGTTAACCCTTTGAACAATCCTATACTGTTAAGATTTCTACTTTTCTCTACTTTTCAGATGAGGAGCCAATGGGTTAGAGGAGTTAAGTACCACAAGCCAAGATCACAGAAGTGATAGGAATCAAATCAGGCAGGCCATTTCAAGGACACTGATGTGAAATGGGAGCTTTGGGAATGCTTTGAGAAAGAGGTGACATGATCTTTCAAAAGGATTGATCTGACTGCTCTGTTGGAAGAAGATGTAGAGAAGCAAGAATAGAAGCACGGAGACCCAGGAGGCTACTACAGGAATCCATGCAAGAGATGATGGTGGGTCTGGGTGATAGCAGACAAGGTGGTGAAAAGTGGCCAGATTCTGGATCAATCTTAAAGATAAAGCCAACAGGATTTCCTGACTGTTACACATGGAGGGTGAGAGAAAGAAAAGAGTCAAGGGTGATTCCAAGTGTTTTGGCTTAAACAATGAAATAGATTGCTATCAACTAAGTTGGGGAAGGCTGCAGCTGTTGCATGTTTGACCAAAATCCGGGGACAAGAATTCAGTTTGGGACAGACTCAGTTTAAGAAGTTGATTAGACATCTGAGTGGAGATGCCAAGTAGACAGATGGATATAAGGATCCGGAATGTAATGTCTGGACTGGACATATCAATTTTGGAGTCATTGGCATATAGATGGTATTAATAGCCATGAAACTGGTTTAGATCACCAAGGAAGTGACTAAAGATAGAAAAGAGGAGAAATATCAAGGACTAAGACCTAGGACACTCGTATGTTAAAAAACTAGGGAGAAGAGAAGGAACCGGCAAAGGAAGCCAAGGAGGAGTGACCGGGAGGGTATGGTACACTGGAGCCAAGCAGAGGAAGTATATCAAAGACTATGGAAGGAACATGTGTGCCAAATGCTGCTAACAGTTCAAGCAAGATGAAGACTGAGGTCATAGGTAACCTTGACAAGAGTCATTTCCAGGAAGGATTTAGGAAAAAGCCTGGTAAAACAGGTTTAAGGGTAATCAGGAGGAAAGAAATTAGAGACAGGGAGTGCAGATATTGCTTTCGAGGATTTTGTTGCAGCTGGTGCAAAGAATGGAGTGGCAGCAGGTGGAGAAATGGACTAGGGAAGATTCCCTATTTTAAGATGGCAGATATAATGGTCATAAGAATGATCCAGTAAAGAACAAATAGTCAGTGATGTAAGAGAGAAGGGGAGAGTGGCTGTAGTGATGTCCTGAGGGCAGAAGAGAAAGATGGGATCCAGTGCATAAGTAGAAGCATTAGGTATGAGTTTCAAAGGCAGACACTGGCAGGTGAGCAGCCTGTGGGAACCATGTCCACTTGCTTTGATGTCCCCGACAAGTAGGATGCATGAACACCAGCATGCTGGGAAAGAAAGTGTTGGAAGTTTGAGGGGAGAGAGGGTCTGCAGTAATTGTCATTTAGGGGTAGGCAAGGAGGCGTGCTTCATTATCTTTTAGCTAACAAGTACCTGAAATTCAAATGTAATACAATTACTTCTATTCCAAGTGTGGAAGGAAAGAAATGCACATAGGCCATTAGAAGAGACTATCTCATGTAGCACCTTTTTCAAACATCAGTTTCGATACCCAAGAATAAACTGAAACATTGCCAAGTAAGGAGCTTCCATAACAATTATCTATGAGTTGTACAATGAAAGGATAAGATATCAGCCTCAAGGAAGAAAAACACTAAAACCTTTTTCCAGATGCTATAATTTAAGGCCAAATCTGGCCTTTTTCCTCCTGTACAATGATGATGGGTGGCTGGAGTCAGGATAGAGTTCAAACGAAAAACGTTAAGTGAACTACCAGTACAGTAAGCAATAAAAAAAAAAAAGTAGAGGTATCTTAAAAGGCTGGTGTAAGAAAAATACTTGGTTGGGATCTAGAGTTAATGAAAAGCAACACGGTTAATTTGCAACAAGATGGATGGATCTAGAGGGTATAAAGCTAAGTGAAATAAGTCAGAGAAAGACAAATACTATATGATTTCGCTCATATGTGGAATTTAAGAACCAGAACAAATGAACAAACAAAAAAAGAAACAAACAAACAAAAAACCAGACTCTTAAGTACAGAGAACAAACTGGTAGTTGCCAGAGGGGATTGGGTGAAATAGGTGATGGGGATTAGGACTACACTTACCTTGATGAGCACCGAGTAATGTACAGAATTGTTGAACTGGTACATTATACACCTGAAACTAATGTAACACTGTATGTTAATTATAATCCAATTTAAAAAAAAAAAAAAGAAAGAAAGATGGGGCGCCTGGGTGGCTCAGTCAGTTAAGCATCCAACTCTTGATTTCAGCTCAGGTCATGATCTCGGGGTTGTAAGACAGAGCCCCCTACTGGGCTCTGTGCTGGGTGTGGAGCCTGCTTAGGATTCTCTCTCTCTCCCTCTCCCTCTGCCTGTCCCCTTCTCCCCCCACCCCACTCTCACTCTCTCTCAAAAAAAAGGAAAAAGAAAAAAAGAAAGAGAAACTGACCTAAGTAACTTTAGAAAACAATGTTTTGACTGGGAATGCAAAAACAAAACAAATGAAAATTATACAAAACAAAACAAAAATAATATGGTTAATGATTCAGACAGTTTGCTGTGGTAAGGTCAGGAACAGCAGAACATTGTCTGGAAGTGGAAGGGGATGGCCCACCATCCAGGACAGGGCCCAGTGAAAAAGCAGACTCCTATAGAAAAGAGAGTGCCCAGTTGATAAGGGTCTGGCTCTACCCTGGCCTAAAACTTGACCTTAACACCACTAACAGATCTGTCCATTTCCTCAGTGGGTTCTAAGAGTTTCTAAACCACAAACCAAAAATTTTTCACAGCCTTTTATATCTAGGAGCCCAAGCAGAGTAATAGGCACCATCAGAAGACACTGAGACATTAGCTTCTCCAGTTTCTTGCAAGAGGTCGTCAATGTCTTGGCAAGGAGGATTACGAACTCACGAGCAGCAATGCCATATGGCCCAGAGTGATCATAAAGCATTTTTTTCTGCCTTTTCAGGAAGAGCCTATTTTACTCCAAAGGCATATAAAGTAGTCATGTGGAAATTTACAGACTTGCATTAGTTATCTATTGCTGTGCAATTAATTGCCCCCAAATTTTACATCTTAAACACACATTTATTATCTCACAGTCTTTGTGGTTCAGGAATCTGGGTGCTGCTTAGATGGGTCCTACGGCTCAGTGTCACAAGGCTGCCGTGAAGATCACCTGGGGTCACGGTCATCTCAAGACTCAACTGGAGGCAGATTCACCTCCAAGCTCACATGCTGTTGGCAGCATTCAGATCCTTGCTGATTGTTGGACTGAGGGCCTCAGTTCCTCACTGACTGTTGGCTAGAGGCCTCCCTTGGTTCCCTGCCAGGTGGGCCTCCACAGGGCAGCTCACAGTATGGCAGATGTATCCATCAGGAAAAGCGGGGGAGAGGGCAAGAGGGAGCTAGTAAGAAGTCCCAGGCTTTCCTGTAACCCAGTCTTAAAAGTGACACCATTACTCTTGCTGCATTCTCTTTGTTAGAAGCAAGTGCTAGGTGTAGCTCACGCACTGCTGTGCACACCAGTCGGTGGAGATCATTGAGGGTCATTTGAGAGGCTGCCTACCATAATAGTGAACTTAAAAACTAACCCAGCTCCTGTTCCTCTATTCCCAGCTCTGAGCAGAATAAAACTCAGAAATGAAAGGAGGCCAGCTCTTCATCTTCTAAAATGTTGGCTTTCCTGATCATAGTAGCCCCACGGGGGATGTTTTTATTTTTTAAGACATACAAGCCTCTAGCTGTAGGCTTTGGGTCTGCTTTTGGCTCTGGGCTCCTGGTCCCCACATCACTTATGCTCGCAGCTCTCTTTGTCTTGGCTCCTGTGGTCCCATCAGGATGTTTCTTTTCTTTTCTTTTCTTTTCCTTCTTTTCTTTTTTCTTTTTTCTTTTCTTTCTTTTCTTTTCTCTTTTTAAGCTTTAGTTCATTCATTGTCAGCTGCCACCATACTTCCTCCTCCGAGGGCCTTTGTCCACTGCCCAGGACACAATGCATACTGCTTCCTGCCAGGAGATTTTCCATAGGAAGGCAAGTAAATGACACATGCTTCTCTCACTCAAATCCTAGCCCATCCTGCTTCCACCAAGAAGGAAATGGAAAGTAGCATTACGTAGGCAAGAGATACCTCAGAATGTTTCCACCTTCAGCTTAAACACAAATTTCCAAGCTCATGAGAAAAGAGGTATGGCGCATTCTCCTAAGAAATGAGTTATAAGGAATTCACACCACACCAGAAACAATCTCGTCCCTGGTTATTGTCCACATCTGCCCAAGCCTTTTCAGTGGCAGACTTAACCCACATTCAGAGCTACCCCAGAACTCAGTGATGAAACCAATCAGCCACTTCCCTTCCCAGAAATTTCTATCGCTTCAAGGAAGGTGGTGATGTGGGCCAGTGCCTGGTCCACGCTCTCTGGCGCCACACAAACCTGGGCTTGAATCCTGGCTCATTTTCTGATTCACAATCCTCGCAACCCGAGGCACGTGTCTGAGCCTTCTGTGCTTATTTCACAGCCTTACAGAAAGGATTAACTGATGCAGTTCTTGGCATAGATTAGAAGCCCAGGGTCCCCACTGCCCCTGATTTCCAAGACTTCCTAATCCTCTTAGCAGTGCTCCCATTTCTCCACACTCCCTTCCATGAAAACGACTCTTTGAAAGGTACTGTATCAGGAAAATCTCTGAGAAGCTTTTGAGTGAAAGAAAGCTGGCAAGCTCATTTGTGCTGTGGCATTTGGGACTTTGGGGCCTCTCTGTTACTCATCAAGGGGTCTCTGTGGTTAAACAGGAACACATAGAGACACCTTGAAGTCCTCTTCCCAGATCTATTCCCAACCTGTAATGACCCTAATCATGCCAATCCTTAGCGCTGGATAAACCCAATCACCCCTTTTATCTACTCCTGTTGCCAAGCTACGGAAAATTACAAAAGCCAGCTGACCA
The DNA here is from genome assembly GCF_023065955.2 of Ursus arctos. NCBI lineage: Eukaryota > Metazoa > Chordata > Mammalia > Carnivora > Ursidae > Ursus > Ursus arctos. The sequence continues at coordinate 52,917,240 of NW_026623100.1, read as the reverse complement.
GCTTCCATTATAAATCTATGTTATTCCGCCTCGGCTGTTCACTAATCTTTTTATTCATCCTTATTAACTTCTGTCCTGTTCCATATGGCAGCAATTCCAATCTAATCTGCTCTTTCATAATCTTAAAATACCCCCACACCCTTCTTTCTGAGCCTCCCACTTCACTGAAAAATTTAAGGTTCTCTCTGTCACCTCCCCATTCTTTCACCTCAAAGTAACTTCAGTGCTTCCCCTGACCTTCTGGCCTCTTCAGTCTGCAAAGTAAGGATCTCAACCCGTCTCCAATGCTAATGGTGATCACTGGGCTTTGGTTCCCATCCTTCATTCCTCCTCCTATATTCTGTCACATGATCAGCCCATCTCACTCTCTTGAATGCTTACTGCCTCCCATGATGCCTCAGGGTAAGATGCCTCTTCCGTGTGTCCTCAGCCCTGTCCCCACATCAGGTAACTTTCTTTCTACCCATCAAGCTCACACACACATCACATTCACCACCCATGGTTCTCCCTCTCTCAGTCCCCTCTCAACTACCCAGAATCCGAGCTTCCGTGTCAAATACTTCACCAAAAATGCTTTCTCCAATATGTTTGGTATCTTTCTAATAGGAAATCCTTTGGCCTCCTCTCAGTCCTCCTCCTATGTGACCCCTCTGCCACATTTAATGTAGCTGCCCTCTCCTGAAACTGTTTTCCTTCTAGGCTGCATCCTACGGCTGCTCCACAGGCCCCACTGCCTATGCACCTGTCTCCTCCTAGCCCTCAAATGCAAACATTTCGGATATCTCCTACCGGTCTCTTCTCTCTTCCAGGCACGCCTCTTCCTGTGCAATCGTACCTACTCCCTTGGGTCTAGCTAGTATCGCATCAGCACAAAAGACTCAAACCTACCTCACTAGTGCGGACCTCACTTCCAAATCTCAGTTCCTTCTAAGATTTCCAGGGTCCTACCAAACGTGACCCCAAAATCACCTGCCTTCTTTGCCAGCTCACCAATTCTACATCCATTTTGGAACGGAACTCACCACTTTTCCCACTAGACCCCATGCAATCCCCACCTGTGTTTCCTCTTCCTACCTTCCCTTTAATTATTTTCTTTTTTACTCTGTTTATATAATTAGGTTCTTCCTTAGTTTACCTGCATCGAACCCCAATTCCCTAAATGACTGCAAGCCATCCAGTCACCAAGTCTGTTGATTCCTTTCCATTTCTATTGGCACTGTCTTTAGAATTCTGTCGTTCGGACCTTATTGCTGGTGATGCATCTTAAAACTCTCACCTCCCCAAATGATGTATATGACTCAGCAGTAATGGAGCCAAAGCAATGGCCATAAGAAGTGAGATCAATCCACTGGAGTACAGTGAATATTGGGAACCCAAGTGGAGGCAAGATCAGGTTCACGATGGCTGCCACACAGCACAGACAGGTGCCCCCTGTGTGTCTGGTTACAAAGGGAGAGACCAGTGATAGGGATCGCAAGTCACAAACACCTACACTCTTCAATTATTGCCTCCAGTTACTGGGGCCTGCAAGAATAAAGGTTACATTTAAGGACACTGAATAATATCTTATCCCAAAAAAAAGAAGGGCCTTGTGCTTTCAGGCAGAGCCACCAGGAAAGGGAACACTTTTGCAAAGCATTATGAAGGTTCTCATAAAACACAACTGTCTTAGTTAGCTTTCCAGGGCCATAACTGTGGAAGTAGATACAGTATGCCAGGGGGCCCTTATTTGAAAATCAGAGCTGCCTTCTCTGTTCCCCACCCTATCAGGAAAGAGCATCCCTGATTTAGTCTTTTCAAGGTGGAACCAGCTAACCAGGGGACTCTGATGCAGGAAAGAGTGCAAAAGAGATATTTTCTTCAGTCACCTTCAGGTTCTTGTGATTTATCAAAGCATCAGGCAACACTGGGACATGGTTCTAAACAAAGCATGTTTCCCCTACTGGCAATGAACTTGTGAAGCAGATGGAAGAGGGCAGCGACCATCAGATGACCGTCAGCCAAGCGAGGCCAGCTTTGCTAACCAATAATTCAGACACATTTGTCATCCCCTGCCTTCTGTGTCAGGTGCTGCATCTGAAAAACAGGATTCCTGTTTCAGCAAGCCTATGTAGCAATATGCAGCCCATTTCCACTTCCTTCCATGCTGCATGTGTCAGTTTTCTCTACAGTTTCATGGTGATTTATAGTAATTGCAGGCAGTGAAGAGTCAGCAATGATTAACTGAAGGAGACACCTCTAAGTCACAGATCAATTCACTTCCTTCTTCAGCAATCTGAAGAAGGAATCTCATTTCTTTGTGGTTATTTCAGTACCTTTGCATCTTGGTAATAAATGAGATTTCCAGAGCTCATCTCTCTGTCTGATAGTGACTTTAAATCTTGGCAGTTGGTAGGGGAGAAGGGCAGAAAAGAAATTTTGCAAAGGGCATCTCCTTCCAGGCCACATACCCCAGAGAGCCTCACCCTGAACCTTTTAAAGACCCATCTCATTTTATGGACCATCGAAGACTGTATAGTAGTTCTCAAGTGGTAGACAGAGATACAGGTTCAAGATGACCTATTTCATAACTCACAGAATAACTTCTTGGGAAGGAGTTCTCAACCCTGAAGTCAACACTCATCAAATTACTTTTTGCAGCTGAGGAAGAGAATGATCTGAAGTTTTTTAAATGCTATCAGTAGACTCCTCTCCTGGGTCATCTTTCAGTCCCTCTACCAGTTCCGTGGAGCAGGTACTAGCAAATCAGACTGACTTAGCTGGGTCTTCTTTCCCTGCCACAACAGTGCAGTTAGCAATAAAGTGGTCAGAAAAGCAGGTCAGCAGAGCAAGTGGGAGAGAAAGGAGGAAAGAGGCACATGGAGACTGTCCTCCTTAATTAGTCCATGAATACCACAGAGCTGACTGCAAGGCCATGCCCAAACCGCTGGAAGAGAAGGACACTAGAAACCAACAACTTGGACCATTTAACCTCTCTCTCTCTTCATCACTGGGCTGCAATCCAAACCAAAGTGAAACTGTTCTGTTCTCTTTAAAAAAGACCTTTAGAACTTTATATCCTAGCCTGAGTGGAGATGTGTGCGTGTGTGTCTGTGTGTGTCTGTGTGTCTGTGTGTCTTTGTGCTGAACAGCATCTCCAGTTAAGATGTAGAAAAACATAGGAGTGAAATGCTGAAAAGTCTGTAGAAAAATAAACTCATAAGGGTTAATACTCTATTGCCTATCTTGGGGTTTTTTTAATGTTATATTCTACCAAAATATTTTGTTAACAATTTTGGGAACTTCAATCTCATTGCAAACAGTGCAATCCCTGACGAGACGTAATAAAAGTGCTTCCACTCATATTTCATTGGCCAAAGCAAGTCACATGGCCACACCTAACTTCAAGGGAGTCAGAAAGAATTCTGTCATTATTCACATCAAAGCAGCCACCACCTTGTGTAGATTCTACTTCCAAGCATCTCTCAAATCGTTTCCTTCCTGGCCATTGCTACTATGAATTGGGCACTCAGTCCTCTGTGCTTCTCACCTGCACTACAACAAAAGCTCCCAATACCATTTCCTGCTGCCCATCTGGCCGCTCTCCAATCCATTCTGCAAACTGCTGCCAGAGGTCACTTTTGAAAGCATAATCCGTGCCCTCGGCGGAGTCCTGCAGCTTTTGGGTCAGCATCCAAAGCCCTCAGAATGCCATGAAGGCTCTTGCTGTGGCTACTGTCCACACCCCCTACATCTCCACCCCCTCACATTTACTTTGCTGAACCCCTTACAATTCTGTCTCCTTTTCAAAGTTTACACTTCTGTTCCCGGCCCATGCTACTCCCTTGGGCTGTGATACATTTCTACCACTTCTCTTACTGGCTAACTAGATCTGAGCCTTCAAAAATCAAGCGAAGAAATTTCTACTCCAGGAGACTTTTCCTGATGACCCTCCACCTGCAGTCTGACTTAGGTGCGTTGAAGCCCCGGAGCACCCCATGCATACTTTATTCAGAGCTCTCTCCATACTGCGTGTAGCCTTCATTTTACTTACTTGGTTCCTACTCATGATTTTTAGCCTCTTGAAGTCAGGAACCAATACCTAGCACTGTGCCAGATACATATAAGGCATTCCTTAAATGCCAGTTGAGCGGATGCATCTATAAAGGTACCCCAAGCTTTGCGCCAATTCCTGAAATCTCGAAGGTAAATCACACCCACTCTGCACGGGAACATACATACCGTCACTGGGACTCTCAGGGGGAAGGAGCCAAAGCAGCAGGAGCTAAAAATGGAGAAAGAAGAAAGGGCCAGTTTCCTACCAACTGAGTAAGCAAACGTTTCAATTTCCATTCCTTCTCAGGGCCCAGCATGGTAGCACTTCCTTTATAATAAATGACGTTTTCCTTTTCCTTTTTCTTTTTCTCTCCACTGAAATCCCCTGTCCTCTCTCTCCTTCCCTAAGAATCCTGAGAGGCCTCTAGAAAAAATGCAGAAACCTAATTTAGGTCATCCCTCCCAGATAACACATTTGTGCCTTAAAATGCTTTATCACTGTGAGCAACAAGTTACTTCTAGGAGAAATTCAGGTCCACAGCTAGGGATTAGTGTCAGGATTAAGGACCACAGAGAAGAAGAAAAACAGAGAATTTTGATCTGGTTCTTAAAGTCACAGACTTAAGTGGTTTCCTTATCTGACACATAAACCAGCTCTAGGGAGGAAGTACTGTTCACCTGTACTTAACTCCACAGGTAGCAGGTTACTTCTCTGCCATCAGCACTAAAGAGCACCACACACAATGAGAAATAATGGACCATGCCCTCTTTTCCCCAAGCTTCCAGAGTCTCCCTGCATCTTTGGTCTGACTCCACTAACAAACTCCTCAGGAGAGAACTGGATTACTCACTAAGAATTTTTGTATTTATTAAGTATAAAATAGAAAATGAAAACAGAATTCCATTTTTTTTTATTTTTTCATGAGAGACAGACAGACAGAGAGAAAGAGAGGTAGAGGGAGAAGCAGGCTCCCCACAGAGCAGGGAGCCTGATGCAGGACTTGATCCCAGGACTCTGGGATCACAACCTAAGCCGAAGGCAGACGCTTAACCAACTGAGCCACCCAGGTGCCCCTAGAATTCCATTTTTGTACTGGTTCCAAAAGATAAAGATAATAACCACATATAGTACTTCCTAGACAACATGCATTATAACATCACTAAATAAACAAGGAGGCAAGACAGTAATATACGGTTATCCAGTTTTCTAACTTCCCAGTTTCTCTATCTGTAAAATGGATATAATGGCGCCTACTATCCTATACAACAGGGAATTTCAACTTCAACATTATCAACATTTGGGTCTGGATAATTCCATGTTGTGGAGAGCGGTCCGGGGCATTGTAGGGTATTAAGCAGCATTTCTGGCATACAACCACTAGATCCTAGTAGCACTTCACCCTCCCTCAGTCATGACAAGCAAAATGTCTCCCAGATATTACCAAATGTTCCCTGGGGTGCAAAATCATCCTTGGATGAGCACCACTGCTATAGCGGAATAAACAAATCAATATACATCAGACGCTTAGACCTATTCCGGGCACATAGCAAATGCTCCGTGACTTGACCCAGAGGATAAATAGTCTGAAGAATAGAGAGACAGATTGTTCCGTAACAGAGGACTTCACTATTCTTATAGAACCCCTAATAAAGTTACACATTTCTGAATCACCCTGCATCTTTCAAAGGCCTTGGTAACGGGATCCAGGCAGCACTAGCCACCTGACAAACTTGTAAATACTACATTATTATCTCTCCCTCTTCCCTATTGAATGATACAAGCAATTTGTTGAAAACAGTGTTTATTATCCCCCTTGATACCTGAATGCCTGCTCAGTCAAAGACATTATACACTATAGAGACTATTTCTATTGGATTTTACAAACAATAAAAATAACCCATCTGGCCTCACTCTTTTTATCTTTGTTTAAAGGCTATTGTGTTAAGAGTATAAAATAACTCGGTCTCCCCACTGCAGAGGAAAATGTTACTGCATCCCAGTGACTGTTTAGCACCTGGCACTCTCCTGGTGCTCAGAAGTAACCAAAGCAGCCATTCCATTGACAGACCACTCTTGCTGTTAGCAAGTTTATCCCATCCCAGGCCTGACTCCCCTTCCCGGAACTTCTCTGTACATTGTTCAGTCAAGTACTAATTGTGCAAGTGTCATGGCCCTTAAGCCACATACAAGTCCTACTCCCTTTGTGACAGATAAATGAAGATAATGACAATCCTCAGTTTGGTCCTCTCTTCACTGACTAAAGATAAGCAGCTCAGTTCATGATTCTTACAGACAACGGTGTCCTGGCCCCTCACCGTCTTAGTCTCCCTTCTTGAAATGCACTTTAATTTGTCAATGGACTCTCAAAATAAGATGTCCGGACTGCACACCACACTCCAGGGGTGATCTGACCAGCAAAGAACCCAGCAGGACGATAACATCACTGATCTACACGCAGTCAACCTGCAATTCAACCCAAGACGGTCGTCTCTGTTCACAGGCAAAGGCTTCCCAGACTCTTTCTCTTTAAGACAAAGTAAGACTCGGGTCTTTTTTTTTTTTTTTTTTAAGATTTTATTTGTTTATTTGACAGAGATAGAGACAGCCAGCGAGAGAGGGAACACAAGCAGGGGAAGTCGGAGAGGAAGAAGCAGGCTCATAGTGGAGGAGCCTGATATGGGGCTCGATCCCAGAAGGCCGGGATCACACCCTGAGCCGAAGGCAGATGCTTAACCGCTGTGCCACCCAGGCGCCCCTGACTCGGGTCTTTTTTATGCGAATTCCCTCTCAGCAAGTTTACCCCCATCCTATATATTCAAGGTCATATTTTGAACACAAAATTCATCATGTTCTATTATCTCTACCATATTTAATCTTGTTGTCTTGAGCAGGAGCCAGAATGCCAAGATAGCTTGCAATGTTCACACTATAAACCACAGTTTCAACTACCTCTTCCTCCTCCAACTTTCCTCAGCAGCTGACTGAATAACTCGTTGCCTTCAGCTAAATCAGGGGTAAGCAAACTATGGCCCATGGGCCAGATCCAACCCACCACTTGTTTCTGAATATAAAGTTTTATTGGAACAGAGCCACAATCATTTATTTACATATTGTCTATAGCTGCTTTTACTACAACACCAAAGTGAGTAGTTGCAACGGAGGCCATATGGTCTACAAACCAAAAATTTGACTATCTGGCCCTTTACAGAAAATGTTTACTGAGTCCTAAACTAAAGCCTCGAAAAATACAGAGAGAATATAACTAAGTCAAAGCCTGGGTGCAATGGGCCTACAGTTTATTACAAATGATTAATCAGCACGTTTAAGAACAGTGGTTCACGGTTTTGAATTCATGTAAAAATGCAGGCATTCCTAGGGTCTGTGTAGAATTCAAGATACATTCTGCTCTTGTCATTGCTTGATCCTAATAATCCCATCAAAGTAAGAATAGGATTAATTAATTAACTGCTGATTAATTAATTCAAAAACGGCTCTGCTCCGTTATAGATAGATGAAGGAAAAGGATGAGAACCAGAACAAGCAAATTTTAAAGGAAAGGCTGGAGAGAAAATTGATTGTAAAAAGCAGCTAGAGGCCCAGAACCAAGAGGGGCCTCTGCAGAGATGTTTAGATTTGTTCTAATGGTGGTTAATGCTTCCCACTCATGCTAGCCTGGGTTTGTCAGGGTTTGACATTGCTCCAGAGGCACATAACTTAGAAAACTACCATGGTCCCTGCCTGGACTGCTGCCAGATGGGCTCCCTCATGGTTGTCCCCACAGATAGGTGATCATTTCCTAAATCTCAACACTGTATTGGAATCCAACATCTTGCATGGTAGTAAATTTTCACAGCCTTAAATCTAGGCAACCCAAAGCCATTTGTCACCTTTTAAATTCTGTGCCCCTTTCTCTTCCCAACAAACAGTCCCCACAACAGGTTCCTAGAGCCAGGGCACGGCATTCTAGATGGTGCATGGTAGGCCTGACTGCTCAAAGGAAAAAACAACATTTACATTTGAAAACACATACACACTAAAAAAATAGCTGAATGTTAAGTTCAATGGACCGAGCCTGAAAATGATCTCAGTGTGGGTCATCTACCAGGGAGGGAGAAAATACTGCCAAGGCTAAGGTCATGGGCTTTGGTATCTGGCAGACCTGGAAGGCAAGGAGAAGATTGACATCTCAGAGGAGAAGAGAAAGAATTAATAATTGAAGTTCTTCTAAAGTAAGTGCTCTAAGGAAAATGAGGTCAGAGGCCCAGAGTCAGGAAAAGGCCTGTTGTAGGATTCACAGCCTGGACCAAGCTGAAGGCCAGTTGGGTCAGCAGGCTTTCCAAGTGACGGGGTCCTCAGCACACTTCGAAGACAGGCCCTGAAGCCCGGATCTACAGCACCACGGCCTTTGTCCCCACTACAGCAGCTCAAAACTGATTTTTCCTCTCATTGTGAAAATAGCCCGTGTTTGGAAAGTGATATTTTTTTCCCTTCAGCTTGGGCTTTCTTCCCTTTCCTTTGGCATCCAAATTGTTACGATTTTTAAAATCATTTCATTTAAAGAGAATTGAATAGCAAAGCCTTCTTAATCAGTTCTCAGCACTGCATCAACACAGCTGACTTTGCATTTTTTTTTAAATCTGCCCAGCTTCCTGCAGAGGCAAGATAGCAACCATTTAAACAGGGCTGTTGCTAGCAGGCTTTTTTCTGCTTGATTCTGGGCAGCTTTTACCTGCGTGGCTCAGGTACAGTTCTACTCAGAGACAAGACTCTCCAATGGGAGACTACTGGCAAGGAAGATGCTCAAACACTGTCAATGGCAATTCATGCAGAAAGTAGAAGAAATTCTATTTAAATGGAATTACTAGTAGCACAGCTCATAGCCTTGACTATAGACTCTGCCTGGGTCTAACTTTGGAAAAGAAAAACAAGTCATTCATTTAAGCTTCTTCAAGAGAGACTCTGTCAAAACTCATTTCCCATCCCTTCTGCTGGGACGTGGAGTTCTTCCATGGCTCCACTATGCCACAAATCATCTATTTCCTTCTCATTAGAAAGCTTGGCATTTACATCATGACAGAAGACATGTTTAAAATCCAAACCCTCAGCTGCTTCCCCCCTTCACCTGCCTGGACGTGGGAGAAAATCTTCCAAAGTGGCAGTAGTCACTCTTGCTTATCCCACAACAAGCTAAGTCCAGAATGGACAGTCATGGGGTTGCTTTGAAGTTTGATTGAAAGATGGTGCTCTGAAGTCTGTTTCTTCAACCTTTCTTCTTAATTGGAAAATTGATCCCTCTGTATCTCAGGAAGCACCATCCAGGAGTCAAAAAACATGGACCAGGGAGTCCCTAAGACAATCCCCTTAAGGGCGTTCCAGGTCCCTACCCTAGGAACCCCGTTAGATCCTTTGGTCACTTTAGGCAGGGTATGAGCCAGGGGAGAGAGTTCCCATTTCGTGGACAGCAGCAGAGCAAGGTGGCAACAATGCAGCTGTGATCTCCAAGGCGAGTTCTATAGCCCCCTTCTCCTCCTGAAGAAAACCATATGGTGGTCAAAAGTAAGATCCACATCCACAGTGAGAAGAAGAAAAGAACTATCACTCAGTAAGCAGCGCAGAACAAGACAGGGACAAGGAAGGATCTGATGGGGCTTGGTATGCCCAGGGACAGAACAAATCCATCAACCTGCAAAGCTTCTAGCCTGCCCTTAAGACCTTTGCTGTCTGCCATCTAGCTTCTTCTAAGGCCAGTTTTGTATTTCAGGAAAGAGTTTTCTTAATGGAAACAGAGAAGCAGTTACTCTGGGTTTGGTTTTGTTTTTTAAATGTTTTTAAGGTCAGGTTGTTTTTATAAAACACCATTCAGCTAATGTCCACGTGTGCCTGCTGCTTTTCCATCAAGCCTCAGAGACTTTGAGATCTTATTTTTAAATAACTCTTTTCAAATATACATCTGGAAGTATTTTCTAAAATGGCCAAATGAAATATAGGGATTGGTTACGGAAAACTGAGAGTGGGGCATGGGAAAAAGGGTCAGAATCCTTTCCCACCCATGGTATCCCCAAGTGCAGGGCCTGAAGCCCCCACGTGCCTGGATCAGCAAGCAATGCAGCCCATCTCCTCAACCACCACCTTTACAGACCCACAATCCACACCATTACACTAATAACCAACATAAAATCCTAAGATGGGAGACACCCCCAAAACCCAGGGACAAGGAGAGTGGTTTCGATTCACATTCAATTTGGCTCTGAGCTTTCCGGAAAACAATGCAAAAAGAAAAGCATCATGAGCTCCATGGCTTATTTATCTTCTCACTAGTACAAGCTCTACTGGGGTCCAAATTCATCTTTCTGGTTTCACAGATAAAAAAAAACTTGGGTAGAGAGGACATGGGAGTTTTGCACAGGCTGACCGAGCTAAGCTGAATCTGAACGTGTGCCCCAGTCAGTTGAGCTTTCCTGAGCTCCTGAGCCACTCTGCACACTGGCTTTTCCCTCCAGCTCTCAAACACAGCTCATCCCCGAACTTGGACAGAAGCAAGGCACATAGTGGCCAGGGAAGGCTTTGGCAACAGCAGGATTCGAACTTATGGGTCACTGGGTCACTAAGTCAGAGTTTGCAGATGATTATGCATGTACATATGTATTCACATCTTCCAAAGGTTCCTTGGAGGCACAGGATGAAGAGAACTGTGCTCTTCCACTGATCAGTTGTGTAAACTTAGCAAAGAGTGACAGGAAGGAAACTAACACGTATGGCCATGCTAGCTGAGCTGGGCCCATGTGCATGTCTTCATCTTATTTAGGACACCTGAACAGTTTGCAAGATGAGGGAAATGAGGCTCAGGTGAGCACTCAATAATGGCATCTGTAGGACTCCAAAGCACAGGCTTTTCCTATACACAATATTGGCTCCAAACTCTACACTGTGTCTTCTTTATAATATGAGGAGACTGTGGATGTCTATTAAGAAGCATGTACGTGTATATACACGTGTGTATCCATGCATAAGAAGGATCTTCAAGAAATACCCCAAAAGGTTAACAAAGGTTTTCTCTAGGGGTGGGAATGAACATAGCAGAGGAAAAGTGAGCAGAAAGGGAAGAGGGACATATATAAAACCTTTACGATTAAAATGTATTTATGTGTCATTTGTGCAAATAAAATAAAATAAAATAAAATAAAATAAAACAAAACAAAATAAAATAAAATAGGTTGAACCAGACAATTCCAGCAGTCCTTTCCAGCCATATCATTGTGTATTCTCCTCCCTGAGCAGCTGGTTCAGCAACCTCCTGCAAACCCACTTCACCTGAAAATGCAGGGTCTTTTTTTTTACTAACAGTGTGGAGCGATTGTGCCATCCAGCGGTCACACTAAAAATTACAAAGTACCTTCTATAACAGGATTTCAGCACTCATCAAGTGTTCAGCATTCAGCCTTGAGGGAAAACAAGTTTCATTTTTATTTAGCAATGACAAGTAATTAAGTTAATTTGATAAAAGCAATTTCTCCATTATTGTACCAAGCCAACTAGTGCTGTGTTCTGTAGTATCCCCAAGGTAACATTTTCATGTTCAGATTCATAGAGTCACACAAGGTCATAGCCAGAAAGGAGGATATTACGTACCATTGAACCTGCTCGCATCATTTTACAGAGGAGAAAATCTGTCTCTGGAATGAGGACCCCTCTTTTCATCGACAATACCACTCGCCTTCAAGTCATCTGCTGAAGGAAAGAATACCAGGAGGAAATCTCCCACCTAGAAATGTCCCATCTACGGGCTCTGAAACTGCTGCCTGGTGCTGGATGAAGAGGCAAATCAAACCAAGCCGCATTTCAGGTCATAATCTCCAAGACACATCCTTGGATTCATACTAGATTAACATGAGTTAAAGAAAGATGGCTGATAAAGATGAATATATTCATTCTTCCCAATAAGTTATCTGGGAGAAAAAAATATGATTTCTAGAAAATTCCAAATAAGTTTATAAAGTCACCAAACGATTGGCCTGTCTGCGACACCCATAATAGTGTCCCATCAGATCTGCTACAGTGTGTGTTGGGCCTGTTCTTGTGGGAGAAGTAGCAGAGCACTGCATATTTATTTTACATGCAAACACATATAAACACAAACATATATGTACACATTCATACCTGTGACAGGAGCTGTGAGGGCAAATCACTAAGCCTCAGTTCAACTACCTATGAAATGAAACTAGCATCACCAATCCCATAGAGTCATTTTAAGAATGAAATGAGACCATTTAAATGCATTTAAATTAACCTCATTAAATGAGATGCCTCTAAAATGCTTGGCACGGTGCCCAGCATACAGTAAGCACTCAGTAAATGAAATTAGTGGTGGTATTGCTACTATTTCATTATTTCTAAGGCAGTGTTGGGCCCTGTAGGGTCTTTGAGCGCTCCATCTCTGGCATGTCACACAGGGGCCAGATGACCAGCTGTCACCCAAGTAAAGGAAGAAAGTCCTTCATTAGGTAGGAGGTTGAATCTCAGGGACTCCAGTGTGCAGGAGGTTGAATCTCAGGGACTCCAGTGTGCCTTCTACCTCTATGTCTCTGTAACTAGTGCTTCTATGGTTTAACACAGGCATAGGGTCAGCAAGGTCTTGAGTCTTCCAATCTCACCTCACCTCAGCTATGTCTGCCAAGAACAACAAACCTGCCTGTCAAAATAAATCAAGAATATAAAGCAAGATCTAATATTTGGGCAGAGAAAAGGAGGGGAAACTATACAGCTACTTCCGCTCACTTGTTTTTTTATCACTTATTATAATAAATGTTTCTCAATGAAATATTTCTTGGCATGCTTGCTTTCTTTGGTCTCTACTTAATGAGGTTGTCTTTTCCTTGCCCACTTAGAACAGTGAGACTGGGCATCACATGCAGTGCCTCTCCTGGCTAGTGTAAGGGATGTGGGAATTCTAATCATACTCTCATTAAAACTAAAGTCCTCTATGACTAACCAATGTTGAATTCTTCGTCACACAGAAGTTCTTAATCTTTTGCACGGTGGGATGTTTATATCAGTCAGTAAAATCTATAAATGCACAAATAAAGTACACCATATCACAAAGGGACCAATTATATTGAAATACAGTATTATCCATGGATCTCCAAGGCTTGGTGAATGCCAAGTAAGAACCCATGAGAAGGGACCCAGTAAAGGATACAATTACCGAAGACACAGGTTGGGATGGACATGCTAACCACTGATAGCCACTGAATTGCCTTTGGTCTCTAGCTCCCCATTTTTGCAAGCAGGTCATTATCAGCCCCATGCTCTCCTCTGATCCAGAGAAAACAACTCCCTTGAGTTAGCCACCTCTTCCCTATTTTTTCATTCTCTACTGCAGGAAAGAATGTTCACACAAGACAGCACAAAAGTTCTACTTTTTTGTTTGTGTCCCTGGGCACAAGAAAGAACACATATTGCTAGGGTCATCATGGTGTAATGCACAGAAAAACGACTTTGAAATGAGCCAGCACAGATTCTGAATCCCACTTCTGGCCTGGGGTAAGTCATTGAGTGTTTCTTCCTCTGAGGGATAGGAACAAGGAGTGTTACAGGAATGGTCTACATGTCTGGCACAGAGCGTAGAGGATGGTTACTGTTCCATAGATGCTGATTCCCTTCCTCCATACAAGTAGGTAAACAAGCAATGGGCTGGTCATTTCCCCTTTAACCCTTCAAATCTGCTCTCTACCTATCTTCTTCAACTCTTTGCTGTGAGAGGTGGACAAGTATGGACTGCATTAGTACCTTTGCTTGCCCTTGGTATTAGTTAGATCCAGACATGCAGAAGCACCACCTGAGTACTAGAAGGAAAGAAGAAAGTAAAATCAGATTTTAAAATCATCTAGCTCCTTCCGCACTAGGTCAGCTGAGCTGGGTGCACCCCTCTAACAATGGCAGCCCTCTCCATAAAGCCATTCTCTCTGGGCTCCCAGTACCACTCCCCCCTTGCTGTTCAGGCCAAGGGACAGAATGGTTCCTTACCTCCTAGCCCTGGAATGATCCACTGCCCCTTACTGGTTTCCCTTTATCGTGCCCACACCATTATAAATAGTCTTTTTACTAAAGTCTCTTTGGTTACCCCATTGGTATGGGATCTGCTTCCTACTGGAACCCTAAGTGATATAGACAATAGCTAACAAATGAGAAAGGCACCTAGAGTAGTCTAGAAGGCATGTGTCAAATCATTCAGACACAATCATGTTCACACACACACGCGTGAACACATATTCTAGCTTGGTATTTGTCATACTGATGTATCCTGGATAATATGTCCATCCGTTTCCTTATCCCGGTGAGAGTGGCCCTTTTTTATATTTAAAAAGAATAAGAAACAAACAAACAAACATACAGTCGAGAGATAAAGCAAACTTCTTCATGATTACTTATAGCAATAGGTAAAGAGCAGAGTAAAAGGTACAGAATTAAAAGCTAGATTTCTGCAGTTATATCTTGTTTTATAGATTTGACTTTGGAACCATGTATATATTTCATATAATTATAAAACAAACTAAATTTCAAAGCAAAGCTAAGATCCAAAAGCAAAATTAACCAAATGGATCTAAGTATGTATCGGCTTAATGACATAATCACATAAAAAGAAAGTGTTTCAAAAACGTTTATAATACAGTAATTTGATAGTTTATCCCTAGTGGGGTATACGTTAAGACACTAGTTCTCAATGACTGGCAATTTTGACCCCAGGAGACATTTGGCAATGTCTGGAGATATTTTTGATTATTACAAGGGGTGAGACGTGATACTGGTAACTAGTAATCAAGAGGTCAGAAGTACTGGTAAACATTGTGTAATACACAGGACAGCTCTCCACAGCAAAAATTATCTGCTCCAAATGCCCATATGGCCCTCACTGAGAAATCCTGGGTAGGGCAGGGATCAGCAAACATTTTCTTAAAGAAAAGAACAGTAAATATTTTAGGTTTGTGAATCATAAAGTCTCTCTTGCATCTACTCAATTCTGTGGATACAGGAGAAAGCAGCTGTAGACAATATGTAAGGGAATGAGCATGGCTATGTTCCAATAAAACTTTATTGATTAAAACAGTCTGCCAACTCATAGTTGTAATTTGCTGATCCCTACATCAGTTCAAAAAGGAACTGAAAAGATGCTTAAATTAATCTCAATAATTATACTATTAGTTATAGTTTTGGCATTCGTGTGTTGAAACTGTTGGGAGATACTGCAAATGAGAAACTATGCTAGAATTACCAGGAACTAGAATTTTCTACATACAGCAAAAAAGAATTATAACGATTTTTTTTAATCTTCAAAGTAGTGACAATATCATACTCTTTGAAATAAATCTAGTGAAATACATGCAAGATCCCTACTCTGAAAACTATAAGATATTTGTGAGAAATTTTAAGAGATCTGAATAAATGGAGAAATACGACAGCCACATGGAATAAAATAATCAATATTGTTAAGATGTCCAGGCCCCTTAAATTGATATATAAATGAAATGTTATATTAAAAAATGACAACAAGCAACATTGAAAAAATACACAATGTGATTCTAATATCTACAAGAAAATTCAATGGATCTATAATATTCAAATAATCTTGAGAAAGAGGAATAAAGTAGGCTTTGTACCACCTGATTTCAGGACTTACTATAAAGCTGTATTAATCAATAGTATGGTAATGAATAAGGACAAATAGATAAAATGGAACAGAACAGGGAGTCCAGAAATAGGCACACAACATAAAGCAAACTGACTTCAACAAATTGATTTTACCAAGTCAATTTAAAGGGTGAAAATGATCTTTTTTACAAATGTTGCTGGAACAAATAGGTATCTAAAGAGGAAAAAATAAACATCAACTCAGTCTCACCTCACACACAAAAATTAACCTAAGATGGATCAGAGACCTAAAAGCAAAGCACAGAACCCTAATACTTCTAGGAGATTTCATAGAAAAATATCTTCATGGTTCAGGGTTGGCAAAATCTCCCTGGACCAGACACAAAAATCACATGCCATCAAAGAAAGAAATTGATAAATTAGATCTCATCAAAATTAAAAATGCCTGTTCATCAAAAGTTACCACTAAGAAAAAGAAGACAAGTCACCAACTGAGAAAAACTATTTTCAGCATACAACAAACAAAACAAACAAAAACAAAAAACTGAAAAGCTTATATTCGGTACATGCAAATATCTTCTACAAATCAACAAAAAAAGATAAAAGGCTGAATTTAAAATGTGCAGAATACATGAAAACACCTCTAAATGAAGACACATACATACACACACAAATAAACACATAAAAAAGTGATCAATATCATTAGACATCAGGGAAGCAAAAATTAAAACCACAGTATCACTCCATTGCAACTAGAATGACGAAAATTAAAAGACTGACAACAGCAAATGTTGGTAAGGATACAGAGGCACCAGAACGCTCATATGTTGCTGGTCAGTGTATAAAGATATACAACTACATTGGACAGGCCATGAGTTGACAACTGTTGGATTTGAGTGATGGGTACATGCATATTCATTATTCTACTCTCTCCACTTTGGTGTATATATAAAATTTTGTATCATAAAAACTTTAAGAGAAAAAAAAAAAGAGTGGGTCTCTATAACCAAGGAAATGAATGACCCTGATTCTCAGAAAAAAAGATGTATTTTCACCAGCCCCAACAAGGAATACCAATCAGTGATAGTGGTTGTTTCAAATCACTGCTGCAAATTAGAGACTTTTTAAAAATATCAATCCCAGGATCCACTCTGGACTGATTAAATCTTAATCTCTAGGGATAGGGCCCAAGCACAGTGTTTGTTTAAACTCTCCAGGAGTTTCGAATGTTCAGGCATGATTGAAAACCAGAGATAAATATCATCTTAACTCCTGGTTGCTTTGCATGTCCTCTCTGCATGTCCTGAAAAGGAAAAGAATTCACCCCACATGAGACTATTTGTAGAAATCTGGGCAGGATTAAGGGAACAAATGCACCCAGCAGAAAGCTCTTAATACCCCCTGGAGATGAAAGGAAAAGCAACAGAATGGCATTACCAGAGCCCAGTGTAGGCCAGGGTTGTGGGAGAGCCACAGTCGTGAATGTGAACAGATGCCACAAAAAGAGGAAGCATACACAAGCACACTGACCTCCCTCTCCTCCCACCTCCCAGGCTGGCAGGGGAGCCTGGAGTGATACATTCCAGGAGGGCACACGGAGTGGGACAGGACTGGCAGTATACCAACGGGGTGGTGTCAGGACAGCAACTCCAATTCTCTGTGCCAATATGACCTGTCCAACCCAACACCGGACTTCCCTCCTCCTCCTTGCCCACTGGTGACTGGAGGAACAACTGAATCACTTTCTTGAACCTACCAATGAGGAAGGGGCCAGAGGCCAGTGGTGGGGGTGGGATAGGGCCTTTCGGATCAGCAGAAACTACACAACAGTCACAAAGAATTTAAGCCACCAATCTACAGGAACTATGAAATCACATGTCATCTCACGATCAGAGAATTAGCCTCTTTCCTGGCCATTCGTGAAAGAAAGAAAGAAAGAAAGAAAGAAAGAAAGAAAGAAAGAAAGAAAGAAAGAAAGAAAGAAAGAGGAAAAGAAAGAAAGAAGAAAAGAAAAGAAAAAAGACTAGTAAGCATTGTTTCTGAAAATATCATGTAAAATCTCATTATTTGATATAGAAAAATCTAGGGACATCATCTGCACTATCCCCCTCATTTTACAAATAAGGGAATTGAGACCAGAGAGGTGAAGTGATTTGCCTGAAGTCACCATCTGGTTGGGAGCAGAGTCCAAGTATCATGACTCCCAACCCCCGGTGCAACTCATTACACCACACAGCCTCTCCAACTGTCATTCTCTTTGCCAGCCAAAATGGACCATTAGACCCCCAGGGCAGCAAGATCACGTCAACACCTGTCACTTATTTAACCTTCACCTCTAGATGTGACTGCCCAGTTCCATTTCATGGAAACCACTTGTTCTATCTCGAGGGCAGACTTTTTTAAAGCCAAGAAAGGAAAAAATCACCAACAAGCTTCTGGCTGGCTCCCTAGAGATCACCTGATCCAAAAGACAGGTACTGAGTGGGCTTCCTAAGACGATGCCAAGTTCTCCCAGGGAGGCGTGCATGAAAAGAAAGCAGGCTCCATTAGCTTCCTGCTAAAAATCTAGCCAGCTCCGAAAATGACTGTTTCTGGCATTAACTTAGCCTGCAGGCTTGGGAGCTGGCCTCCCAGAAGCTGGCCTGGCTGCTGCATAGTGAAGGCGTAGGCAAGGGCCCTTCCCTGGTAAATCCGGTGTCTCGGTCCTCTGCTGGGGGTGAGACGCAGGTGGTAGGAGACACTGAGGTGGCAGACCCCAGGGCCCAGACCCACGGAGGGTGCAAAAGAAGTGGTGTGTTCTCCCCAGAGCAGCATAGAAGACAGGAAGCAACAAAGCAACAACAGAGCAGCTCTTCTAAAATAGGATTAGCTTTCCTGAGTCTGGGATACTTAAGCAGAGTTACAAGCAAGGATGAGAGGCAAGACTGGTGATGTCTCAGGGTTCCTTCCGGCTCAGAGAGCCACATCCTAGGAGGGCCCGCAGAGGGCAGCCCCCTCCAGCCCACGTTCCAGAATTCTCCACCACAGCCCTAGCAGTTCCCTTCACAGCACATCACAATTCGGAATTATAAATTTGTGTGTTCACTTGTCTATCTTCTGTCTCCCACACATGACTAAGTTCCACGAGGCCAGGGATTGTGGAGGCCAGTGCCCAGGAGAGCACCTTATACTTCACAGGCACACAAAAAATAAATAAGCGGATAACTCTATGAAACACCCTATTTCCTAAAGAGGGACAAACCCCTGGCAGAGGCAACCAAACTCTGGCATTTGTAAGCAGGATCAATTGTAGTATATTCCTGGATCTCCACTTGCCTGGCAAACTGGAACCCCACTCTGCCGGTAGGATAATAACATTTGCGCAGAGCTTTATGGATGTTGAAGCACTTCCATACGCATGACTTGATCCTCACAAATACCCTCTTGGCTTATTTTTGAGTTATCACTTATTTTTAAAAATAGAGCAGCCACAGCTTAAAGACGGTAAATGGCTTACCCAAAATAACTGCTTTGATAAGTAGGAAACATCTCTTCTACCTTGAAATCCAACCCATGCTACAGTTCTAGTTCTGAGCCTATACCAGGGACAGGCACTATTGTTTCATTTTTGCAGCAGAAAAACAGAGGCCCCAAGAGCATACTGGCTTTGCTAGTCAGTTGGCCTACATCAAGAGCCAAAACTCCCCAGAGGATTTGAAAGGGGAAAAAGAGGGAATTGAGGAGTACTCTTCCCCTTGGTAGGGAGGGAGGAGAGAAAAGAAACAGAAAAGGGAAGTGTTTCTGACCCACAATTAAGCAGTGAGATTAGCTAAGTGGCAGCAGATACGAGTCCACTGGGACAGGAGGCCATTCTACTGGGAACCTTGCATCCAACCCCCACCCTTCCTGGTGTTCAAAACACCCTTATCTTCTGAAGGGCAAAGTGCTTAACACACATTAAAACTATTGTTATTAATAATGCCCACACTTTAGATTGGCATAGTGTCCATCCTCCTAGGAGTTTAAAGCCTTTCATACGTATTGTCTAACTCCCTCTCAGAATTTGTTTTAGAAAAACACTCCCAGGTTGCTATGTAAATACATTTAAGAGGTCCTTAAAACATTTAAACGCATTTCAGCCTTATCTCTACCCTACTCCCCTGTCCCGGTTTAGCACATTTCCATTTTGATTATCTGTCTTTGAAACACCAATTATCAAAACAGAAACGTTAAAGAGCAACTGTGAACCTCCAATCTTTGGTCAAACTCTTCCTTCCTTTCTGTGCCTCTGTTATAAGGTATGCAGAAGAAGCTTCTTTCCTGAGGGCTTCAGGAATAGAACAGGACTCACCTCTGTCCCACTGCCACACCATCCTCCCTTTGCCATGTATTCTTTCTGCCCCTGATGTAATTAAGGGGTGGAAACAATAGTTAACCCACATTGACTGCCTACTCTGTCCCACACACTCTGCCTATTGCTTTACACACATCGTCTCATTTAATCCTTGGGACACAGACTTCTAGTTGTTCCCCAGTATCGACAGTAAAGAAATGGTAGCCAGGCACACAGTTGTATTTCCAGCCTCCCCCGCAGCTAGCTATATGTGGCATGTGACTATCCTCTGATCAGTAAGTAAAAGGATGTGTGGAACCTCACAGGAATATACCATCTTCAAGCGTGTTTTTCCTCTCCCTTGCCTTCACAGATAATCCACTGCTTTGTATAGTCTAAGAACCTAAAGCATAACCTATTGATAACCTCTGCTTTGACTTTTTCCTGATGATATCACAGAGATTGTTCACTATTCCTTGACTCCTCCATCTTATGCCTTATATATTGATCTTTGTTCTCTCCTTCTTAGACCAACCTTAATTTAAAGGAAAACAGGCTGGAACAATTTTCCTCTTGCCCTCTTTCTTTTAGGGCATTATAGGCCCTCCTGCTTCTCCTCACCTCTTTCCAACTAAATTTATCACCACTATTCACCAGGACCCATTCTACCTCCTGAAAAAGACAGCCAGGCCGGGGCCTCTGTGGCTCAGACTCTCCTAGCATCTGTTCACATCACCCCTACACACCCACCTCCTGTTCTGTTCCTTCCCAGTGCTTGCCTCCAGGCACACATTATCTCACCCACTTCACATCTTCTCTTCTCTCATGACTGCTACACCCATACTGGCTTCTGCCCATCTCCCCATTAGACTAAGAAGGCAAATATTTATTATTATCCCATTTTACCAACTGGGAAATGAAGGCACAAAGAGATTTGTTGAAGATCATGCAAAAGATAGCAGGTGACGCCATACCCTTTGCAATCCCAATCCAGGACCCTTCTTTTTCCCCTGCATTCCTTTCCTTTTCTCATATATCCTCCCACATTCCCTGAAGACCAGGTAAAAAGTAGCAACTCTTACTTTCATTTCTGGGCACATATGGTGACTTGTCCAAGGTCTCTCACCAAGCCCGAACTGAAATAAGAACCACGTGCTCTCCACTCTACCAGTCTCATGCTCTATCTGTAGCAACCTGATACCAGAGAAATGATGGAATTCCAGGTATGAAGAAGAGAGGAGTATAGTTTTAAATAATGAGCCCCTCAAACCTAGAGAAGACCCACTCAAGGACGTTGAGAACCCACGTGTTAGAGAGAACAGAGCCTTGGTCTGAGCCCTACATTCACAGCTCACCAAGAAACAGACTGAGAACAAAGTACCGCACAATCTGTGTCACCTAGAACAAGTACTTTCCCTTCTCTGGAGAACGCTTTCATCATGCTTTCATTCTCAGCATCAGGATCCACTAAATCAGGCCCTCAGATGCTCAAAAGCTGTAACAGCACTGAAAAGGCATCCTCCATGGAAGGAGCTGGAGAAGCAGGGAACTCACTCATTTTATTTTACTCAACCAAGATTTGTGGATTAAGGGGAAGTGGATGGAGGTAGAGAAGTCATTACTTAGTAAGGCCAGGTGTCTTAGCTATCTTTGTACCCCCAGTTTTTATCACCCACAGTGTGTCCTAAATATCTGATTAATAAAAGAAAAGAAGGAATGAAATGGGAGTGATCCTAGAAAGTTGACCAGACATCCCCTATTGGGTACGATGGCTCCATATTCAGTTGTGATATTTCTTAGATACCTGAGAGGCTGAGACTGGAGACTAGCAGATTTTCCTATTTATTCAACATGGTTTCATACATTCATTTTTAAAGTGCATTCACATACATTATGCAAGTAATTGTAAAATCAGAGAATAACCAAAAGAAAGTTTTATTATCACAATTGTACTACAAAGAACCTGATGCACAGAGATATTCAAATGACTTTCTATATCCTGAAAGGGAAGAATCTGGGTATTTTAATCCCAAACCCATGTTTGTTCCAGGATTAGATACTCAAGAAGCTGACCATTGTAGGGTGATAACCCACAGAGAGGGACTGAACCACCTGACATTATATAGTAAAGAGGTAAAGCATATCACACCATCAATACCATCTTTTGGAAAGGGCTACATATAACCCTCATTGCTGGCCCACTGGATGGCCCAAGGCAGCAGTACAATCTAAAAAAGGAAGAATTGCAAATGAGTATCTCTAAGAGCTGACTAAGATGGGTAGGGATGGGGAGTCAATAGGCAGTTATGGCCTATTGGTGGAGATCGGGGCGGGGGAAGGCAAAGAAACACTTCTTGAGTACTTACTATGTGCCCAGTCCTATGATAAGTACTTTACATACATCCTTAAGACCCACAACAAAGTTCCATCATCAGTAGCTACTTACCAGATAAGGAAACAAAAGCTTAAGAAGGTTACCTTACTTGTCTGAAGTCAGACAATTAGAAGACCACAAAGCTATGACTCAAATTTAGGTCCCCAGGACTCCACCACCCATCCTCTTTATACTCTTCATACTGCCAAAGTTAAGGATATTACCAAAGTTCCTGAACTACCAAAGCCATCACAGGGATAGAGAAATGGCATAAAATGGAATTGTTTGTGTAGGCGACTCTGTCAGTTCGCTACTGAGCATCCATTCCCTTCTTCCTCCTTCCTAAAGGAATTCCAATTCTGTCCATCTTTCATGTGACTCTGAGAAGCTCACTTGGGGCATCGACTCTGATCAGTCTAAACAAATCAGTGGATGGCATTCACCTGGTAACTCTTACTGATTACAGAGTGGGCATATGAACTAAAGGCCCAATCAGATTATTGAATTTGTATTCTATATTTCAGGAAGGCATCCCTCCCTCACTCTCTCCTTCTCTCCCCTAATCTCTCTCTTCTTCTCACTCTCCCTCTCTTCTAAATATGAAATCAAGGACACAGGTTTTCCCAATTTCTATTGGTGGCCATCTTGCAACCAGGAGGAGAACTAGTCTAAAGATGAAACAGTGGGGATGCCTGAGTGGCTCAGTCAGTTAAGTATCTGCTTTCCACTCAGGTCATGATCTCAGGGTTCTGGGATAGAGTCCCGCATCAGGTTCCCCGCTCAGTGGGGAGCCTGCTTCTCCGTCTGCCTGCCATGCGCTCTCTCTCTGTCTGACAAATAAATAAACAAATAAAATAAAGATGAAACAATGTATAGATCACATATCACAGATACGGAGACAATCTGGCTTCTTGATGTTTCTGAACCACGGATCAATCAACTCCAAGCTTGTCTTACTTATAGACTTACTGTTACTGTTACAAGATAATAAATATTCTATTTGTTTAGGCCAGTTTGAATTTATACTACCTGCACCTAAAAATCTTTCTAACTGATAGTTTGTTTTGCACTTGCTGCTTTTATAAAAGATACGAGAATGACCCAAGTTAGGGTGGGAGTGGCTAATGGAGAAATGAGAGTTTGGGTCACTGATACCGGCTTTGTAATCCAGTACTTTGAAACCCCTCAGTGCATCTACTGATGCAGCACATGACAGTACCCCAGGCCTCCTGCCACCTGTCCAGATGGCTTTCTGGTAACTGGATTTGATGGATAAAGGCCCAGACTCCTACCAAACAACCATAGGAGCCAGGGACAGCCTAAACTGGTTTTAATTAAGCAGCTGGAGGCTGAAAAGAAACTCTTAGATTGGAAAAACCTTCCACTACACAGTCATGTAAGACAGTGGCTTGACTGAGCAGAAAAGAAGCTTCTGAGTGAATGGGAGAGATGATTAAGACCACACCCTCCCCGTGGTATAGGTTGGTGTTGTATGGGGAGTTTTGATTCTCGATTTTGCAGGCATAGGAATATGTAAGAATAAGTGGGGGTGGGGGGCAAAAAGGATAACAGAAGGAAGGGAGGAAACAGGGGTTGGAGAAAAGAGGAGGGGCCCAAGAGCAAAAGGACCTTGTGACTTTCTGGGCATTTTAAACAGCCTGAAGGCTTTGGGATCTGGAACCTCCCACAGGAGAAAACTATCTACAAATCAAAAGAAAGACCAGCTCAGGGGGCGCACCAGTATTTTCAAAGACATTTCCAACAACAGTAGCAATAAGAAGGTCCTTCTTTAGGCAGCTTGCAGGTTGTAGGCCACTGCTGGGAAGAGGAAGGAAAGGAAAATGAAAGCCAGAGAGAGAGAGAGAAGCCCTCATTTCTGAGAACAAATGAGACACTCTCTAAAAACTCCTAGAAAAATGTGGGAGACTTTCAGAAGACTAAGAATTATCCATTTTCAAGTATTGTTGACTATGTGGTCATATCTGAGTTCATAGGCTGCTGAATCCTGAGACATCTGGCTTACAGTAGTACTCCTAGTGTGACCAAGTCATTCCAGTTTGCCTGACTTTCCTCATTTGAGCAAAGGGAGCCCCATGTCCCGGGAAAACACTCAGTCCCAGGCAAACCAAAATGGCTGGTCACTTGCTAAGCACTCCCTACCCACTCAGCCCTCACATTGAACATACCCCACATTGGCCATTTTCTTAGTCTACATCAAAATGGTACCACCAAATGCAGCAAAAATAAAAGCTGATGATTTTCACTGCCCTAAGCCTCACTTGAGCTTCTGAAGTTATGTTATTAGCCCATGAGCACCTGGGTGGCTCAGTCAGTTAAGCATCCTTGACTCTTGATATCAACTCAGTTGTGATCTCAGGGTTATAAGATGCTCAGCAGGAATTCTACTTGAGATTCTCCTTCTTTCTCTGCCCCTCCCCCTGCTCATGCATGCTCTCTCTCTTTTTCTCGCTCTCTCCCTCTCAAATAAATAAAATCTTTTAAAAAAAATAAATAAAGTTACATTATTAGCCCAGAAAGAAAGCAAGGACCATCCTAAGACGAAGAAACCTAGGCCTAGAAGAAGTCAAGGGGACAGTGGGTGACATCAAGGAGATAGTAAAATCTCCAGTGTACTAAGAACCACATACCAGAAGTCAACGCTTGCTTACTTTGGGAAGCTGCCAAGCACTTAATGAGCAAAAGAAAGGCTAGTTCAGATGCCTCTTAAAAAGAAATTAGCCAGGGAATAATTAAAAGCCTGGAATGAGCAATTAGCCCAACTGGCAAAGACTTATAAATTCTCCCTCGATCAAAATAGTTAATTGAAATTATCAGCCTTTGGAGGGGAATTACTCTTTTGGAAATTAGTGAATGTGTCATTAGGGTGATGAAGAGCTATAAGGAAAAGGTCAATAAAGCACTTAGTCAGAAAAAAGCGATCCAACCTCTTTACTCAATGCCACCGTAATTAAATCAACAATGTATTTAGCCAACATGAGTATCCTTGAACTATTATGTTGAATATAATGAGGTACACTTTGTTCTGAGTTATCTTGGAGCAGATAGGCTATCTACCAAACCAAGGAAAGGAAAACCAAGCCAAGGAAAGGGGAAATTAAAGCATAGGTAAACCAAGGAGTCTGCTATAATCATCCAAATTCAGTCCTTAAATGAGCATGGAAATGGAGGTCCCCAGATGCCATCAAGTTTGGCCTACTTAAACATCACCGACTCTGATTCAAAGGCATCCTTTCTCTCATGTTCACTGTAGAACAGATGATCAGTAAGACAGTCATTTTAACTGCACTGTTTAGGATATTCCAATAATTTATATCAGTGATCCTCAAAAAGAATCAAATTTGTCCCCAGGGGACATTTAGCAATGTCTGCAGACATTTTTATTTGTCACGCCTGAGGGGCGGGGGTGGTTGCTACTGGCACGTAGTAGGTAGAGGCCGACGGTGCTGTGCACATCCTGCAATGTACAGGGCAGCTCCGCACGATAAAAATTACCCAAGCCCAATGCTAGTAGTGCCGCTGTTGAGAACCTTTAATTCAGACGCGTTTTAATTCAAAGTGTGAATTTGGTCCAACTATAAAAAGGAAGGCTTTCTGGACAGATTAGTAGCACTAACATGAAAACGAAAGTATTATTTTAATTCAGTAACCAAATTAGAGTACGTAAGAAACTTCCTTGCATATCAACATTGAGTGTAGCAATGACAATTTTCCTATTTTTTTCTTAAAAACCCATGTATTAGGATTTTTGTTCCACAATCTTTCATTAATTATTAATTCTTCAAAGGATTAACAGTATACATGCATCCAAATGTTCCATACTTTAAACATTTTTACTCATTAAGACAGGGTTTCTACAAATAAGTCCTGAGGATGTAATGCACAGCATGGTGACTACAGTTAACAACACCGTATTGTACATTTGACAGTTAGAAAGTAGATCTTAAGAAGTTCTCATCACAAGAAAAAACACTATGTGGTGTGGTGATGGACACTAAACTTTTTGTGATAATCATTTTGCAATATATATATGTATCATTATGTCGTATACCTAAAACTAATATGATGTTATATGTCAATTATATTTCAATAAAAAAATAAATAGAAAGACTGGTTTCTTTACAGCACAGAGCCAATTACAGTATTCAAAAACAGTGAAGTTTTTTTCCCCTTACTGAAATACATTTACATATATATGATAACTATATATAGTTATTCTAAAATGAGCTAATGTATTCCTTTTTATTTTTAATCAAACTTCTCTTTAATGAGAACTCAACCAAAAAAAGTGATACCATTTTTATGATTCTTTATCTAGTTGAGTAATCATCCAAAGTTGGAAAAAAAAAATAGCAAAACAACGACTTTGTCTCTTTGCCCAAATCTTGGCTTCAGGAGCTAAATTTTTGGCTGGGGTTTAAGTCCATATTCTATTCGTAAGCATTCAACATTTATTACCTGGGAGACTTCTTTGTCAACAGAGCACACATTAAACCAGTTAGTGGAAGTATGTTAAGATTACATATACTAATTTACATTTGACAAACTTGCCTCTCCGATGCCTGCTAGGACATTAGCTAAGTGTACGGTTTGGTTGTATTTATCAAAACTCACATAAACAGAAAAGCCAAATCCCCACATAGGGCATAAAAACATGAGTTACATGCTATAGTGAGGGCTCCTGAGGGAAATGGCAGCTTCCAAGGAAAAAAAAATATTCCAGGGTAGGTCACAATCTTTGATCAGTCATGTATTTTTCACCTTGATGTCTTTCTCTCAGAGAGGTGAAAGAATCCCCTTAGAAAGAACATAATGCGGATGCCTGGGTGGCTCAGTTGGTTAAGGGCCAACTCGTGATTCTGGCTCAGGTCATGTTCACAGGCTCCTGGGATCAAGCCCCAAGACGGGCTCCGCCTTTAGTGGGGAGTCTGCCTGAGATTCTCTCTCTCCCTTTGTCCCTCCTGATGCTCATATTCCCTCTCTCTCTCTAAAATAAATAAATCTTCAAAAAAAAAAAGAACATAATAAGCAAAAATATAGATAACTACAATAGACTTATGCCTGACGGTTAAAGCAAAATTATAACACTTGCTGAAACAGTACTGAATGTATGCAGAGGAAATATTTAAGATATCTTTATTATAAACATGGAAGAAAAAAGAGACATAAAGGGCGGTAATATTTTGACACTTCATGCAAACCTGGTAAAATGATGACACCAGGAGACTGTGATAAGATTTGGGGGGCGGGGGTGTGCAAGTGCATGCGTCCACGAATGTGTGTGCATGTGAGTATGTGTGGTGTAATACCTAAAGCAATAACTATAAACACTCTACAGAGAGAAATACTCAAAAACCCTATAGGTTTGATGTTAACATCAAAATGAAATTCTACGAAATGTTCAAGTAACCCACAGGAAGATAGAAAAAGGAAAAAAAAATTTTAACAAAGGACAAACAGAAAGCAAAAACATAAATGGCAGATTTAAACCTTATTGCAACAATAATTACATTAAATGCAAACAGGATCGAAAGTTAAAGGTTGAAAGAAAGCAAAAAAGGAGGGAAAAGATACGTCACACAAACATTAATCAAAAGATAATCAAATATCATCAATATTAATACCAGATAAAGTTGACTTCAGAGCCAAGAAAATTACCAGAGACAGAGAGGGACATCACACAATGACAAAAGGATCAAGCCACCAATAAAACATAGCAATCCTGAATGTAAATGCACCAAACCACAGAGCCGCAAAGCATATGAAGCAAAAACTGATAGAATTAAAAGGGGAAACAAACAATTCCACAAGTGTAGCTGCGACTGCAACACCCCTCCGTCAGTAATAGACAGTACAACTAGACAGAAGATCAGAAGGATATAAAAGAAATCAACAACACCATCAGCCAACAGCACCCAACAAGCATTATAGAACACTCTACCCAACGACAGCACAATACGTACTCAAGTGTCCACAGAACATACACCAAGATAGCCTACATCCTGGCCCATAAACCAAACCTCAACAAATTTAAAAGAATTAAAATATTAAAATCACACAGAATATGTTATCTGACTAAAACAGAATAAAACCAGAAATCAATAACAAAAGAACGGGAAAATCCCTAAACACTTGGAAACTGAAGAACCCACTTCTAGATCTCATAGGTCAAAGAGGAAGGCTCAGATAATGCCACTTCCTGACTTCCATTTGATGCCCCTGCTTTGTTCTCCTAACACCCTTCCCATACTTTCGCTATCATGACACTTATCACACCTTGCCATAATTGCTCATTTAACTATCTGTTTTCCCGAGTAAGCCATAAGTCACTTGAGGACACTGGTCTATCTTGCTAATCTTTATATCCATAATGCTAGCACCGTGCCTAGAACACACAATCAATACAGTTTTTTAACAGAATATATCAAAGAAAGAACGAACTATCAAGAAATTCAAGCCCCCATGGCCACTCTCCTGGGACTCAGTAGTCCCCTCTGCTTCACATTCTGGCTGATGCCACCATATGGCAACCCTGTGTGTGTACCATCACCCATATTCCCAACCTCTGCACTTTTTCACAGGGCTCTCTGTGCACTGTCATGTCAGCTTCAAGAAAACATTGCCCATCTCACATGACCTGCTGGACCAGCTTCAGGAAGGACTTCGGATGTCAGGATTTCAAAAACATGAGAAAAGTCACTCTTCATGCCACCACAAAAAAAAATACTTTTCCTGGGGGGATGCTCAAAATTCCTTTATGTGGGGATCAAAGCTATCATTTCTCAACTAGAGACAAGTCAAAATGCAAATGTCTTTTAAATTTATACTACAGAAATAAAAATTATAAACCCCAAACTCTAATTAACCATTCATTAAAATTAAAGTTCGGGGGATTGAATGTACAGCCTGGTGACTACAGTTAACAATATTGTATCATATACTTAAAAGTTGCTAAGAGAGTAGGTCTTAAATGTTCTCACCACACGCACCACACAAATGGTAATTATGTGACATCATGGAAGTGTTAACTAGCTTTATTGTGGTAATCACTTCAGAATATACACCTATCCCAAATCATCACATTGTACACCTTACACTTACACAATGTTATACGTCAATTACATTTTTAAAAAGCTGGGGGAAAAATAAAAATAATTTTTTAAAAAATCCAGAAGCCACAAGTTTTTTGACAGAATTTTGAGATACTGAGTAGCTCTGAACTATTCACATGAGACTTTGACAAAATTATGCACAGAGCAAACAATTACACCTTGTTATACAGATAACAGAGGAACTAGAACATAATTGCCAGTCAGTTAAGTTCAAGCCACAAAGAATACAAATATAAGATAGGTTGGAGGGGTAGAATGCTTTTTTGTGTGTGTCAGATTTGTACTTTTTCTGTATTTTGTCATGACAAAATACACAAAGGTCTTACACAAAGGTCTCTTGTAGGATTTTTCTATAATGGTTAATTATTACACAACCTCTAACCTTGAGACTATAAAACTCACCTGTCTGTTGTAGGAAATTGCATTTACCAATCACTATTTGTTACAGGAAATTGCATTTTATAATATTTAACCCAAAACCACTTCACTGAGCTTGTTATAGTAAGTCAACCAGTATAAAAACTGTTCAGATCCTCTTGGGGTTACTGAAAATCACCTGTCTTTTTCCTGATACTAATTATTATACAAATAAACATAAACAGTGACTATAGAAACATTTTAAAACACTACAAATCTCAACTTTTTCCTCTGCAGCCCTGAAGCATGTGCCCGAAAGCAGTGCTTTCTGTACGATTATAAATGGGGTGCAGAGCTGGAGCTGGAGGGCACTAGAGGGTCCCATACACAGAGCAAGAAGGAGACGTAGGTGATTCAGGGGAAAAAGAGGGCACCGAACAGAGAGTATCGTTCTCAAGAGGCATGCCAGAATAGTGATTCTGCATAAACCCCTTTGGTTTTGTTGTTGCTGTTGTTGTTTTGTTTTGCTTTTTGAGAGAGGAGAGAGAGAGAGCATGCATGTGTGGGGGGGTGAGGGGCAGAGGGAGAGGGAAAGAGAGAATTTCAATCAGGCTCCATACTCAGCACGGAGCCTGATGCAGGGCTCAATCTCACAACCCTGAGATCATGACCTCAGTTGAGATCAAGAGTCGGGTGCTTAACTGACTGAGCCACCCAGGCGCCCCTGCATAAATCCCTTTGGAGCTCCATTTACTGGGTTCAAGTCCTCGCTCTGCCTGCCACTCATGCACTTTATAATCAAACAACTTGTTTAATCTTTCTGAGCCTTTGTTTCCTCAACTGCAAAATAATGATACTCATGAAGGGGTAAGGTTTAAAAGAGAGGTTTATAAAGTGTTTCACTCAACTTTTAGCATGAAATAATGTTGGATAAATGCTGGGTGCTCCTTCTGTTGTTGCTGTCATTGTCATTACTATCTTCCATTTCACTACTTCACTTAGGTCTGGTCTTGATGACAAAATGGCCAAAAATGTAACTCAGTGGGGGCACCCACCACTGCCCCCAACCTGGAGCAGCCATAGAGCCTCCAGGGTGTCTCACTGATGTAAAGGTTCTGCAGTGGCTTGTCGTGGCTCATCTTTCTCCCTGGAAGTCTCACCTCAGGGCTCTGACCTGGCAGCTTCCTGGGGATAGCCACATCTTCTGGGCATCCTGTCAAGCATGGTCAAAAAGCCATTCCAAAACATCTCCCGCCATCATGTTGTGGTAGAGCGGACAGAGCATAAGATCTGGGATCAGACATTTCTGAATACCACTTGCTCACTGAGCTTGGCAAATCAGCTTTTTTACAGATTCTTCATCCTTACTGCTTTCTACCTTTCAGATTCACTGTGAATGTAAAGTAGTCATCATAATGCCTGGCACAAGGTAGGTGTCTCATTATTATTACGTTTGTGAGAGTTTCTGTTGAATTGCCCCTCAGGCTCTGAGAAATACTGAAGATCAGAATTGGAATTGAGTTCAAAAGTCATGTCTCCAACCAAATCCTCTTACATGGAAGCCGAATATTTCAATCTACCTAAATCTCAAAGGCTCTAAAGCCTTTATCTTTTGGTTGACAGGAAGTCTTATCTTTTACATCTTACCTAATTCTCTGTTTCCTCTGTAACCCTCAGGATGCTTTATATGTATTCATGACTTAGATCTGTGCTCAAGGCCACTGCCATGGTTCCCATCCCATGATGGTGCCATGGAGGTGAAAGTTGGTCTTGACCCATAAGAACAAGCCCTTCTTCCAAAATGAGAAGGGTACTGTTCCTTCTGTATCATACCCAGCTATGGGAGGAAGGATCCTCAGCAAGTTTATCAATACAGCACCTTAAATTCACAAAGGAAACCTTTGTCCTAGGATAACTAGATGATTTCAAGATTCTGCTACTACATAGTACCCAGACACTTAGGTCTCATTTTAAAATCAGGTTCTTCTTGCCCAACTCCTTCTTCCTTCTGTTGAGTTCTCTGTCTGTGGCTTTTATCACTCTCCTAGGATAGGACTTTAGTCAGAGACATTACATATGTACCAACCTGATTACACATGTCTATAAAAGTTTGAAACCCAGCTGTGGACAGCAATGAAGTCCTTTTCACTCAGGCCCTTTGCAAGCAAGTGGTTGTCAGTAGTGACTTGGGGTTAGTGATGTCTCCTAACTCTATTCACCAAGAGTCCCAGCTTAGTCCTACCAAGACCCACTCTATTATAACAGGTGAGGAAAATCCAAGGTTAAGTGACTGAGCCAGGACACATATGCAGCTGGTGGCAGGGTGGGAACCAGAAACCCAGTCCAGAACTCATTCTCCCATACTACACATCCCCCTTCCGTTGCACAAGCTCCCTCTTCTATGCTGATGCCTTTGATTTAGCCAGATGGTTGACACATTTTTTTGTTTTTTGCCAAAAGTATGATTTGCTTTCCAAAAAATCTCAAATTAAGCAGCTCATGACTACTTCTTAAGATAAAGAGAATTGAATTCTAACAAGGCATTGTAGAAAGCTACTTGACAGGACCATGTTGCTTCTGTTTCCTATCTCTGGATGCCAGATGCCTGCTTTCTCCTGTCCACCCACAGAAGATTTGTGATTGGGTTTGAATTCTCGAACACTGCTTCCTGGAAAAGGCCCCAGAGCCACTGGTATGTCTGCAGGAAAGGAGAAGCATTTTGCCAACCAAGTCTTGGCATGCCCTAAGGCACTTTAGAGTCCTGAACTCAGCGTCAGCGTTGGGTGCTAAGAAACGTTCTGCCAATTGCTGAGTTTCAAAAGCAAAAGAGAACAAAGACTTGAGCCTCCGTCCACGAAAGAAAGAAAGAAAGAAAGAAAGAAAGAAAGAAAGAGAGAAAGAAAGAGAGAAAGAAAGGAGGGAGGGAGGGAGGGAGGAAGGAAAGAAAAAGAAAGAAAGAAAGAAAGAAAGAAAGAAAGAAAGAAAGAAAGAAAGAAAGAAAGACAGACAATCCTAGGCTCCAGACAGTGAGCTCACCACAGTGCCACCTTTCAAACGAAAACTTATATTTCAATTTGTATCTTCCAATTATATATTGGTAGCTGGGTATTTGATACAGTTTAGGGCAAGAAGTTTTTGATTAATATTTAACCAGAATTTTTATTTCCCATGTGTTAAAGCATTTTGCAGGAATCTTCCATTCCCCCAGCATAACTTAAGATAAACCAATCCAAAGAAACACAAATGGAGACAAACGCAAATGTCCCTGATCACCATTCAGGGGTGTTAACTTGGAACTGACAATGCAGATTCACTATCCTGGAGAACATCTCACAGATTATACCCTTGGCACCCATTCGCTCTCAGTTGTTCGGCTCTTCCACTAACCTGTGAATCTTTTACAAGCAGGACTCCTTGCCCCCAACTATTCTCATACCCCCATTTCATATCCAGAAACACGGATCCATATACAAAATGGGAGAACCTCTGTATTCGTCTTCTTGGGCTGCCATAACAAAATACTACAGACTAAGTGGCTTAAACAACAAAAGTGATTTCTCTCAGATCTGGAGGCTCCAAATCCAAGGTCAAGGGGTTGGCAGGTCGGGTTTCTTCCGAGGCCTCTCCTTGGCGTGCAGGTGGCTGCCCTCTTGCTGTGTCCTCACGTGGTCATCCTTCTGTGCACCTTCCCTGTTGCCTCTCTGTGTCCCCACCTCCTCTTTGTAGAAGGCCACCGGTCTGACAGAACTAAAGGCAATGCTAATGGCCTCATTTTAACTCTGCCACCTCTGTAAAGGCCCTATCTCCAAATGCAGCCACATTCTGAGGCACTAGAGGTTAGGGCTTCAACATAAGAATTTTAGGGGGACACAATTCAGCCCATAAAAGCCTGTCTTTGTGGAAACTTTCCAAATTATCTGAAACAATAAAGAAATCCATTCTGAACTTAAGAGCCCTGTGGTTGTTTTGAGCTGTGCAGAAAGACACAGCCAAATCTAACATGTGGTTTAATTTTAGGGACTGCATGCTTCTTGTTCCCTCCAAATACTTTGCATGCTTTCAAATTCTCTTATTAGAGCTTCATATTTTTTTATTTATATCAAACGAGGTTTTCTTCTGTTAAAATGCAAACAGCCCTAGATTGAGCCTCGTTTGTCGCTGAGACTTCAATGCAGCCATGGCTTCCTTCCTGAGAGCAGTTTCTGATGAAGGACAGATGACTGGGCACCTCTAGGGCTAGGGAGGAGGTGAAAGGAGGGTCATGGAGTGGGGTAAGAGGAAAAGAAACAAGAAGCTGGGGGCCTGAGAATTCAGACCTCACTGGATTCACCATTTAGCCTGAATATTGGCAGAGATTGAACATTCTTGCTCCGGTCCATAGAGCTGCATTTGTCACTAGGAAGCCGCCACTCACACAGAGACCATATTCTCTAGCTAGCTGTTCTTTGTCTCTAGTTGGGGCCACACAATGGCCTCCTGGACAGTGGACTGTGGGCCATGATGTACTCCAGCTCATGTCTAGCCTACAAAAATCTCCTACACACTTTTTGTTCTCTCTTGTTTCCGTCTACCAGATGGAAGCAAAGGATTCTGAAGCACTAAGAAATGGTAGAACCACAAAACACAAAGAGCCTGGGTCTCTGAATCACTACATGGAAGGCCTCCCACTGAACACCTGCACTGAAATGTTACTATTTGAATAATTCCTATCGGTTCAACCACAGAAATGTCAGGAATTGTCCCTTTCAGCAACTAGCAATTTCATAATCAATAAGTTAATACAGTCACTGTGTGGATAAGTGTGGCAGGAAATTAAGAATCCCTTCAAAAGTGGATGGTTTAGGCTAGTTTGTGCCAAGAGTAAATATTGATAAGAAGGGTATTATTTTATTTTTAATAAACTTTAATGACTTTTATTTAATTATTACTATTCAGCAGGTTGGCACGTAGTGGTTAATAATCACAGAAAGCTGCAGTTTGTTACTATCATTGCATTTGAAAATAACTGGCACAATGAAATGGTGAGCCATTAGTAAGGTAAAAAGAAATTTGGGGACTGCAAGTCAAGTGTCCTGAATTCTAGTTCCACCTCAACACTATCAGCTATGACCAGAAGCCTTCATCCTTCCAGTCACTACCAGCTCTAAATGCAAGACTGGAGATGTTCACTTGGGTTAGATAGTGCCTCCTATGAGAAAAAAGCACACCTAAGGAGAATTGGTCACCGTGCTTTACTCATAGAAGGTGCTCGATAAATATGTATTCAATAAATAAATGTTTCAAAAGGGACTCTCAGCCTGATAAAGCAATTCAAACTAAAACCAAGATAGCAGAGGGTGAACACAGATGGAAACTTTCAGCCCAACTCCCTCCTACACTGGAAGAGGTGTCTCTGTGTGTCCACGTGTACAAAGGATTCAGCTCCATTTCTGAACAATGAAAACAGGGCAGAAATATGACTAAATCTGGGGATGACATACAATCAAAAAGTATAATCATCTGTCTAAGTCCTGCATTTAAGTTTAAAAAATAAAAAAAAGAAGAGAAAGCCATCTGTCTTCCAATATTGAAGTAAAACCCAAGTCTATTTAATTGAAATAATAATGTAACATAGTCTTTTGTTTAGCCACAAGCAGAGAGCTTTGTCTAGTTAGCTATATCAAGGGCCTAGGTCAGTTCCTGGAACATGGTAGACACCTAAGTGTTTGCCAAATGACAGCATTAATAATTGAGCGCTTGCAGAGTGCAAAGTGCTATGGTGGGCATGAAGAGTGAAGCCTCTCCTGAGGCTTGCAGGCTTGTAAAAGAGCACCACATGCCATCAACCCACTCCAACCCAAGGCAGAATGAAATACATGGTAAACAAAGGTATAAAAATCATGCTATGGGGAAAAGGAAGTTAAGTCTAATGGAGAGGAAGGAAAGCGACGGTATTAAAGAGTATGTGGAATTTAGGCTGAGCTGCAAGGTGTTAGAATGGCTGAGGGAATGGCATGGCCAAGGTGATGGAGGAACAGAAGAGCCTGGCTGGCTTGGGAGCCTGGGCACACACACAACACTTGAGAAGACAGCCTTGGAGAAGAGGGGTGGAGCCACACCTAGGGTCTGATTGTGACAGGGGAGCAAAATCTGGACCTCAAAAGTAGACCCAAGTGAAAAGAAGTGGATTTCCTTTCTTTGTCTTCTCCCTCCAAATTTTGTAAAGCATTTACTTCCTTTAAACAATAGGAAATGGCATGTTAATAAGTTGTTTTGATCTAAGTAAGATGACTGTCATGCCCAGTTTATTTTAATGCTATAGAAGTAAATGTGAAGGAAATAATATATATATAATACATATATTATATATATATAATAATATATAATAAAATAATAATATATAATAAAACATGGACATTTTAGTTCTATCTTCTTGAATCATATTAATTTTTGGATAACAAAACCTCATTTTGTTTCAGTGCTCATCATTAGAAGGGACCTTCTTAAGGTCTGTGTTAGTCTGCCTCCCCTGCTAAGTGTGCTTCAGAAAAGGAACTGAATTCAGTCTTTAGAGTATTTATATGGCTCAGTCTAAAGAGAGGGTCTGCTAAGAGCTCCTCATATGTCAACACAATTCAGTTGGTAATCCATGGTTACTCAAATCATTTTAAGGGATATTGAGATAGGAAGATATGAGCAGACGGAAGCCGTAGCTTAAACTGAAGCTCAGAAAAATGCCAAAGCCTCTCTTCTATTCAGTCAACAAATATTAATGAATTAATAAATAAATTTGCTTATTGCTTAATTAATAAGTATTTACTTAGTACAAGCACTGTTTTAGGTCCCAGAAATATGTAAGTAAACAAGATCATCAAGGTCTTTGTTCACAAGGAGATTATATTCTGGGGGGAAAAGAGCTCATACACAAGCTGTGGTGGAGGAGTGATATTTTGAGACCTTCACTGTGGTTTCTCATTTCCACAGCCAACCTCATTTCACCCTCACGCTCCCTTATGTCCCTTCAGAGGCTAGGGTCCCTCTCTACTGGCACTACTCTTGGTGGCTTTGAGTACATACATGATTTTTTTTTAAGATTTTATTTATTTATTTGACAGAAAGAGAGACAGCCAGCGACAGAGGGAAGACAAGCAGGGAAGCAGGGGGAGTGGGAGAGGAAGAAGCAGGCTCCCAGTGCAGCAGGGAGCCCAATGTGGGGCTTGATCCCAGGACCCTGGGATCACGCCCTGAGCCGAAGGCAGACACTTAAC
The DNA here is from genome assembly GCF_023065955.2 of Ursus arctos. Taxonomy (NCBI): domain Eukaryota; kingdom Metazoa; phylum Chordata; class Mammalia; order Carnivora; family Ursidae; genus Ursus; species Ursus arctos. The sequence goes on along the minus strand of NW_026623100.1, from coordinate 52,880,138 downwards.
GACTGAGCCACCCAGGCGCCCCTTTTTTTACTCATAGAAGAGACAACCGTGTTGCAAACCAAGGTGTTTGGAGAGGAAATGCTTTGCTTTACTTTACCTTGTTTTGTTTAATTTCAAAAAACTTGGCTTTGAACACCAAGAAGACAAAGCCAGGAAGAAGAGGTCACAGAGTTTATCCATAAACACAGTTTGGAAAGAGAAGAAGTGAGATGTCAGTTTTCTCACCACATAAAGACAAGATCAAAGATCTTGAAGGAAAGAGCTTCAAAACTGGGAGATAAAAGCAAGAGAGAAAATTATTGGTGATGGTCCTGTAAATAGAGGCCTTTCCTCCTGCCCCACCTCAGAAAAGAAACTTTAGTTGGGTGAAGATAGAGCCCCCAAATAGGTTCAGGAATCTGAGAGCAGAGAATTTCTTACAACCTCACCTTATGTCTCCCATGACAGGGAGTACTCCCTGCAGAGCAGAATGGAGACTGGCATGTTCCCTCAGAAAGAAGCCCAAGCATAGTTATCCTGCAACCACCCTACCCCAGTATCTGTCAGCAAAGAATGGTATGGGAGAGCATCAGAAAGTTTTCCCTAATCCCAACAAGGGTACAGAGTTGTCTGAGACAGCACCAGTGGACCAGGACAGGCAACTTGCCTTAGACAAAAAGGATGCTGGATAACTGGCATGGACCCAACTAGAAGGCAGAGCAGCACGAACACCTCAATGACTGATGGCAACAGAGACAAGAGTCTTCAACCACTCAAAAGAGATCAGAGTGGACAAGAAGAAGCAATAGATCAGACATCCCTTCCCCAGCCCTCATTCCCATAATCTCCCCTCCTGCTCTGACACGTACAAGAAATCAACTTTATTGTGTCAAACCACTGAAATCTGAGGCTGTTTGTGATGGTAATTTAGCTTACTGTGGTTATTATTAAAAACAAGGAAATTTCCATTTCTTTTGCTTGCTTGAATATGTGACATATAAAATTTGTACCCAGGGGCGCCTCGGTGGCACAGCGGTTGGGCATCTGCCTTCGGCTCAGGGCGTGGTCCCGGCGTTATGGGATCGAGCCCCACATCGGGCTCCTCTGCTATGAGCCTGCTTCTTCCTCTCCCACTCCTCCTACTTGTGTTCCCTCTCTCACTGGCTGTCTCTATCTCTGTCAAATAAATAAATAAAATCTTTAAAAAAAAATTTGTACCCAGTAAGTGATAAATACTAAGAAAAGCAATGTGACATGAGAGATAGTGACTAAAGGAGAAATAAATGAATGATTTCCCTATCATGAATAAATTATCTCTGTGAAAATATCTGAGCTTAAACCTGAATATTGAGAAGAAGCCAGCCATGTGAAGTTCTTCCATATGTAAGTTCCAGACAGAAGAGACAGCAACTGCAAAAACTCTGAGGTGGGGATGAACTCGGTGTGTTTAAGGAACCAGAGGAAAGCCAATGTGGTGGGAGCACAGAAAGCAAGAGAGAGCGGGAGGAGGTGAGTCAGAGAGATGAGATGACCATATCATATAGAGTCTTAAAAGCCATGGAAAGAAAGTAGTCTGGGGGCACGAGACTGGCTCAGTCTGAACACCATACAACTCTTGATTTTGGGGTCATGAGTTCAAGCCCTGTGTTGGGTGTAGAGATCACATACATACATACATACATAGATACATAGAAAGTAGTCTGGGAGTACCTGGGTGGCACAGTCAGTTAAGCACCCAACTCTTGGTTTTGGCTCAGGTTGTGATCTCAGGGTCGTGAGATCAAACCCCACATCAGGCTCATGCTCAGCATGGAGTCAGCTTAAGATTCTCTCTCCCTCTCCCTCTGTCCCTCCCACTCATGCTTTCTCTCTCTCTCTCTCTCAAATAAATAAATAAATCTTTTTTAAAAAGTAGTCTGGGGGGCGCCTGGGTAGCACAGTCGTTAAGCGTCTGCCTTCGGCTCAGGGCATGATCCCGGCGTTATGGGATCGAGTCCCACATCGGGCTCCTCCGCTGGGAGCCTGCTTCTTCCTCTCCCACTCCCCCTGCTGTGTTCCCTCTCTCGCTGGCTGTCTCTCTGTCACATAAATAAATTAAAAAAAAATAAATAAATAAAAAGTAGTCTGAATTTTATACTAAATTCCATGAGAAACCATTCGTGAGTGCTAAGAAGGGAAATGATATGACCTGATTTATCATTTGTTTTGGCTGTGTTTGGAGAAAAGACTAGAATGGGACAAAAATGGAAGCTGAAAGAAGACTTAAGAGACCATTAAAATAATGCAGTTGAGAGTGTTAGATTGTTTAACCTGTGGTGATAGTTGTAGAAACAGAAAAAAGTGAATATATTGGAGATCTATTTCAGAGATGGAAATGATTACCTGGATGCGACACACAAGGAAAAGAATGGAATGATTCTCAAGTTTTTATCTTAAGAAACTAGGAAAAGGAGATGCTATTTTCTGAGGAAGAGACTGGGAGAACAGTTTAAGGAGAGGGAAGAGGAGAGAATAGAGTTCTGTTTGGGGCCCGTTACAATGAAGATGCCTATTAGATATTCAAGTCATGGAGGCAGTTTGACAAGTAGGCAGTTTGATTTATGAGCCTGCGGCACATGGAAAAGTCAAGAATGCAGTCACACACTCGGGAGTCATCTGCATATAGATGGAATTAACATTATGGGACTAAATGAAATCTACCAGGGAGATAGTATAGCTAGAGAAGAGAGCCCAGGAAAGAGTCTGGAGGTCAAGCAAAGAAGATGGAGCGAGTCAAGAGACTGAAAGGGAATATCCAGTGAGACTGGAGGTGGGAAATCAAACTTGAGAAGCTGGCATCACAGAAGCCAAGAAAAGAAACTACCTGGGTTATCTTTATTCTGAAATTAGCACACATAGTTCAAAAGGTTTGCTGAATTGCTTAGAACCTTGAGTCAATAATTTCTATCTCACCTATTCCTCATGGAAAGAAAAATGTCAGGGTCATGGACACAAACTGCCTCCAAAATGTATGCCTTTAGCCTCTTGGGGAGCTAGTGAGCATATTAATAACTCTGATTCCTCCTCTCCATCACTGGAGTAGCTCCTTTTATTGGCACTGACTCAGGAGAGTCTTCTCCACAGTCAGAAAACACCTTTCAAGATAGATCATTCAAATCAGCGATGCCTTTGAAAGAATGACTTTCTTTTTTACATATATTACGTATATGAGAATATCGAGCTACAGATTATCATCAGACAGAACACATATAATGAATGTGGGATGGTTTGTTTACTAAACAGTTTGCCTTTGGGGCTGTATTTTAAATAGAATATGGTTAATAGCCACCATTTTTCTGTAGAAATAGTCTGACCTGCTGCAATTATTAGCTTACTCAACACTCCATAACAGCTGACTTCTCTATTTGCAAGACTATCAAAGATAACATTTAAAGATCAAATGATATATGAAAGAAAATGCCTTAATCACCCACATAACTTCATTTCCCACATTAACGATGGCTTATCATAAGATAGTCTTTCAGCAAAATAAGGTTTCCAGATTGGCCAACGTGACATATATCTAATTCTGTACCAACTTTAATGGACCTCCATTACAACACTTGAGAGTTCTTCAAGTTATAGCTTGAGATGTCAGAGTTGGATACCTTCAGGGATTGTTTGTTTGCTTGTTTTTATTGATGTTGTCATAGTTGAAGTGATACTGATAGTTATTAGGTACTTGAATACCAAGGAGAAATTTAAATAAAACTCTCTAGTCCCCCACACAAATCTTAACAGGTCTATCAAAGTACATAAATTGTACAGAAAAGTATACAAATTAATTGATTCAGAAAATTTCCATCCTCGATAGAGAAAAGTTAACTTCCCCATCCACTAAAATATACGTACATAATCTACTTCACAATTTTGCATACAAGTTCAGGAGGGTCTCAGATCCCACTGCCCCAGAGTTTCCAAGTTAAGCACTCTGGACTTAGAATATTTTCTCCTACAGGGTGTACCATGTACCCCTTCTCCTTTGCCATCAGGAACCAGAACTTTCAGTTTCCCAAAGAGATGTCGGGGTGGGGGATTATTCTCTAGGAAAGAGGAGCAAGACCCTTTGAGAATGGACTTCATTTCTCACAGTATATGAGGCTAGAGATGCTGGGAGCTATCCTGCGTCCTGAAAATCTTGGGCCAATGTCTCCAGGAGCTGTCCAAGGTACCAAATGTCTTAGATGAGTGCCTCTCAAAAGTATGGTCTACAGACTACCTGTATTAAAATCAACTGGGTTGAGTATTAACATACAGATTCCTGGCCCATCCCAGAAACACTGAGTCAGAATTTTTATAGGTAAGCCTCACAAATCTGCATTTTGACAAGTTTCTCAGGAGTTCTTACATCCGATGCTAACTTATGTCTCCCAAATAACAGTACCACTTTGTTAGGATTGGGGACTGTTTATTCTCATCTCAATTCACTGATCACTATAAATATGCCTGATACTTTTAATATCTTTATTAACAGTCATGATGAGTTATTTTATTCCTGAAAAAGACAGTAACCAAATTTCTTCGAGGAGGTTCCTGTCACAATTTGTCACCACAAACAAAAATTCAACCCCATCAAGAAATCTCAGGAAAGGTAGCCCTTTTGAAAATCAACTTCCTTGATTTTTGAAAATCAACTTCTTTGATTTTCTTAGCAAGTCTTTCCTGACCATCCAACCTAGTAATGAAAATAACTGTAATTACAACCAATATTCACTGATCACTCACTCTATGCCATTCATTAAACCTAGAGTAATGATAATACAGATGGCCTCCAACTCACGATGCTTCAACTTAAAATTTTTCAACTTTATGATGGTGCGAGAGCTATATGCATCCAGTAGAAACCTCATGTCGGATTTTGAATTTTTATCTTTTCTTGGCCTAGTGATAGGCAGTACGGGTCTCAAGATGCTGAGCAACGGCAGCTAGCTGCAGCCACACAACCACAAAGTAAACAACTGATACACTTACAACCATCCTGGCTTTCACTGTCAGCACAGTAGTCAACAAATTACATAAGATATTCAACACTGTATTATACAATAGGCTTTGTGTTAGATGATCTTGCCCAACTGTAGGTGACTGTAAATGTTCTGAACACACTTAAGGTAAGGTAGGTTAAATGATGACATTCCGTAGATTAGATATATTAAACTTATGTGCGACCTGTGATATTTTCAACTTATGATGGGTTTATCAGAACCTCATCCCATCATAAGTTGAGGAAGATCTGTAGTAGTCAAAACAAACAAACAAAATAGCATTCACTACATGCCCAGGATTGTTCAAAGTTCCTCACATGATTGCCTCATGTAATCCTTACAATATATGTACTTATGATCCCAAAGAAAGCAGGAAAAATTGTACCCTGTGTTACGTAAAGTGTTGGTACCTGCTTATATGCCTTGTCATACAAATATATGATACTAAAGCTAATGCTTTGATATTATTTTTAAAAACATGTGTAAGTGGGGGAGAATAGAAATGCCCTTTATTGACTGCTTGTGATATTCCACGCACCTTAACATGTTCTTCTTCATTAAAAATCACAACTATTTAAGAACAGGTTTCACTATCCCCATCTTAACAGGTTTATTGAGGTACTGATGTACAATTACCTGCACATATTTAAAGTGTGCAATGTAATAGGTTTTGATAGATGAACACACTTGTGAAACTGTCACTTCCAAAAGTTTCCTTGTGCCCTCCTTCCTAACCCTCTCCAGTTGCTTGTTTCCAGATAACCACTGGTCTGCTTTCTGATGCTATAGACTAGTGTGTATTTTCTAGAATTCTATACACGTAAAATCAGAGTGTGTACTCTTACACTCAGCATGATTATTTTAAAATTTATCCATGTGACTGCATTTATCAATATCTCATTCCTTTTTACTGCTGAGAAGTATTCCAATTATTGCCATTTTATAGCTAAAAAAACTGAAAATAAGCAACTTGTCTAAGATCATGGTAAAGGGCTCGATTCAAATGTAATGCCCAACACAAAAGCCCCAGGTTTTCCCCTTAAAAATTCTATCTCTACTTTTAACTGAGAAATAGCTGTATACATATATCTTTCAGAATGGAAGAGATATAGCCCCCAGAGTGAGCAGCACGTAGTAATCATGCAAAAAAAAACAGCTGGATAACTGGAGAGGATGTCATCTGCCCTCCCCTTACCTGTTCTTTTCAGTACCACCTCAACCCTTAGGCTTCCCATTATAAGTCACTCGCCCTAAGAAGAACCCCAAGATCCTGGGGCTGCCAAGGTACAAGCACATCACTGGGCACAGGGCCTAAGCTGTAGCTGGAATCTCATCTTACAGGCCAAAAGGGAAGGGAGTGTGTGGGGCAAATGATGGCAGGGGAGCAAATGTATAGTATGGTATGGAGGTATCCAAGGAATTATAAAGATCTCATTAAACTGGGTCACTTGTGTGACTTCCCCTGCTGGATTGACCAGGGACAGAAGAGGAGATAAGTAGAAAGCAAAAAGGAAAGGTGAACTACCCTTGCCAAACTCCCAGCTGCTCACTTGGTGATCTCAGACATTCACGACTCTTAGAGCATAAAAAGGTAATAAACAGCATTCCCTGACCCCAATCCTCCACATACTTTAGAGGAGGAATTTAAAACAATAATCACAATAACTAGTATTTATAGAGTGTATACTATGTGCCAGGCACATAAGAGAATCTTATTTCATTTCCATTTTACTAACAAGGAAACTAATTCTCAGAAAATATAAGTGACTTGCCCAAAGTCAAACAGCCAGAGAGTGATTAAATCATACCCAGAATTCCAATCTCTGAGTCTTAGTCCAGCACTCTTCCCATGCCTCACAAGGATTCCCAAGTGCCTGGCACCCAACCACCACTATACACTTCACCATCACCGGTCCCATCCCAGGCTCACCTTAGAATGTATGTTGACATAGATCCTTCACTTTCAAAATCCAGACACCTTATCTTACCCCCTCGGAATATATCATTCTGTGTGCCCTTCCCTCAAAATACTGTTAAACACTACAATCAATATAAAAGATACTGATAAACTAACGCAGCACCAAAATGTTAACGATTGTTATGTTCTTCTCAGGTACCCACTGGTACTTAAGAAGACAGTGCCTAAAAGAATGATGCAAACGGTAGGCAGCACTGTGATGTAAAGATTTTCCAAGCCTGGTCTTCACACAACTGAATGTGGTTGATTTACATACTTTAATTCCAGGCAAAGTAAACTACTATTCATCTTTTGGAGGGGCCAACTTGTTTGGGGGAAGAAGAATGGAAATAGTAATGTAACAGTTAAATGATAATAATAATAATAATAGGAGCCAAGATTAACCGAGTGTTATATATTGGGTATTTTTACCAGTAGTATCTCAGTTAATCCACAATTCCATGAAGTAAGTGCTAGGTTCGTCTTATTTACAGGTAAGGAAACAGAGAAAGAGTAAGGAATCTGGGAGTCAATGGCTGGTCTTTCAAACTCCAGAACATTCATTCCTAACCAGTTCACACAGCTCCACCAATTATCATTTATTATGCACCTACTGTGTGCCTGACACTGTGCAAACCTTAAGCGTACTAATTCATTGAAACTTCACAGCAACGCTTTGAGGTAGATATTATTATCCCCATTTTACAGATGAGGCTTCGCAGGAAAGAAAGGAAACTGAGATAAGGGAAAAGGTGGAACCTACCCCAGGCTGTCAAAAGGCTTCCGGTTCTGGGAGCCAAGCAAGCCAAGCGCGGAGCCCGCGTGGCAATAGCGCCAGGCGTTAGTTACCCCTGCACACCACCAGGAGGCGCCGTCCGCCCAGGGCTGGAGGAACGGCGGGAAGCCGGGCTCCCTCCCCACGCAGCGCGAGCAGCTCTCTAGCCCGCCCCATCCATAGCAGCCAATCAGAAACTTCGCTGACGGCGCCGCGCTCCCCACGGGAACTGCCGTGGAGGATGACTAGATAATTCTCTTAAGGGACATTTGTTTTTTTACAAAAAGATGTAACGTGACGCACACGTGACGAGAAGTCTCCACAGGAGTTTGTATCAGGAAGACAGAGATCCAGACATTTTTACCTGAAAAATGCTCTAGCTGAGGAGTCTCTGCCCGGCCCTCCTACGACGGAGAAGGCGGCAACCAATCCCGATAGTCCCCTTACGCGTTTGTGGCTTCCACCAATCATCGCTCTGCTTTCCTGGGCGGTCCCTTACCATCTCAGCCTATCAGGAGCGCAGTTTGCCGCTTGCCCGTCATGCGGGGTGGAGCCCGGCTCCTGGCTGCAGCAGCTGGGCAGCCTGGAGCCAGTACCGAACCCTCCCGCGCTCTGCGGGGGTGTGAGGGCTGTGGAGGTGCGGGGTCTCCAGAAAGCCCGCGCCTCAGATGGCGGTCGCCACCTCTCTTTGGCTAGCGCTGCGGTGTCGTGGGTCTCGGTTGTTACCCACAAGTTTAGGTTGCGTCTGCACCCATCCCAGGCCCTACACGTGCAGTTCCCCCTTGCCTTAATGGCGCGCACCTCCGCCTCTCAGGATTCCACAGAAAATGTCACATCACCCCTTGCAGGGATTGGTCCTCTCTGAGCACCTTCGGAACTTTGTAAATATTCCACTACCCATTTACTTCATTGTTTTATTTATTACTCTGTTACACGCTGACCTGAGGGCAGAGACCACATCTTTGCTTCGGGCATGCAAACTTTACATTGCATTTAACTCCATGCAGCATTTTTCTCAGCTGTAAAGTGGGGATAATGGTTATCTCCTGCATAAAATGTGTGCATTAAATTAATACTTGCAAAGCACTCAGAAGACTGTCTTGCATACAGCAGGTGCTCTGAAAAGGTTAGCCACGGTTATTCCTGTGCCTGGCAAAAGCGTGTAATAAGCACTCAATAGTGTTTTGAATCAGTTTCACATAGTCATTGGACTTTAAATCTCCACATCCTCAGCCAGAAGGTGATGGCCAAAGGCTTTATACATAGGTAAGACTAGGAACGCGTCCAGGGAGCTTTAACATGTTACTACAATTAAGAACAGCACGCTGGTGTCAGAACCCGGGTTCAAGTTCTGACTGCAGCTTGCTAGCTGAATGACCATGGAAATTACCTTAAAAGTGCTTTAGTTCCAGATCTAAAAAAAGGAGGGGCGGTGTACCTGGGTGGCTCAGTTGGTTAAGCATGGGGCTCTTGATTTGTGCTCAGGTCATGATCTCAGAGTGGTGGGATTGAGTCAATCCCGCTCTGCTGTCAGCAGGGAGTCTGAGATTCTCCCTCCCTCTCCCACTGCCCCTCCCACTGCTAGTTCTCTCTCTCTCTCATTTAAATAAATAAATCTTTTCTTTAAAAAGTGCTTTAGTTCATCAACTATGAAATGGGGATGATATTAATAACACCTACTGAACAGGATTGTAGGGTATGCAAGTAATGCATGAGAAGTGCTTAGAACAGCGTCTGTCCTGTAATAAGCTCTCAATTTTTTCCTTCCTTTCTTATCCCAATTTCACTTTGGGAGCAAGGACAAGAATATAATGGCACGGTATAGTTTCATACCCTCTATCTTACACTTGTCTCCCACTTTAACTTTTACAAAGCATATTCATATACTATTTCATTCAAGACTCACAGCAACCCTGTGAGGCTCAGAGAAGTTACTGGTTTGCTGGAATCCTAAAACATCCTTTGGTACAGTTTCATACATGTGCATTTGGAACAAAGTTGGTTTTATTATATTTTTAAATTTATTCTGTAAGTTGCTTTCTTCACTTAACAATACATGTCAGAGACCTTTCTATGTCTGTATCCCCATTTCTTTTAAATTACTGCACAGTCCTTCATACCTGAATTTATTTAACCATTTCCCTATTGTCAAACATTCAAATGTTTAAAGCCAAATCCTGTTGAGTCTTCCTCACGGCTTTGATTGTTCAGACAGACGCTGAGCCATCTCCAGGCCCAAAGACACAAGTCACCAGGAAATGAAATCTTGATGGTCAAGAGTTTCCACTTGGCTCCAGATTTCTCCAAACTGCAAGTCCTAGTCTCCAGCAAGCTGTGGAGGGACCCTCCTCCCTCTGAGGAAAGTGCTGGGAGAATGCCCGCATGGGGCTGGAAAGGGCTGTGGATAACACTACCCTTCAGTGGCATTGGACTTAGGGAGCCTCTCTCAGACAGCTCCTCCCCAAAGCTAGGGGTATCTCAGCACTTCTGCCCTTGTGTCTACCCCCAACGAGGTCCCTCACACACTTTGCATCCTAAGAACTTATTTAACTGTAACCTCCTCCCTCCAAAAAGACACACTGTAGTATTGTCAAACACACCCCTATTTCATTAAAACACCCAAGAAACCCTAGCAAAGTTCCCAGCCCAGCTCCCTCAGGCTCAGATCGGAGACAGAGGGAGTGCAAGGAGATCATGGGCACCCCATCGTGACATAGGGATCCTCAGACATCCAATTCTAAAATGTAGCTCTGCAGTCAGGAAAGTTGCTTACCTCCCCTGAACCTCAGTTTCTTTATTCGTCAAATGAAAACAGAAGAAGGGGAATGAGGGTCAGGATCTATAAATGGATGAAGGGGGCACACGAACATTGTGTGCACAGCTCTCAGGGAACGAGGAGAGGTAGAGGGGAGCCAGGGAAAAGCCCTGCCTTCTCCTCCTTGGGATGGATGGAGCTGCTCCTGGAGCAAAGTGCGGCATGGGACATCCTCTCTCTGCTGGAAGAAGCCGAGAAACAAACAAGATTGTGTCTCCAGACATCATCTTGATGCTATTGTTCAAGGCTGTTACCACATCTCAGCCCTTACCAAGTGCTCTTTCCCCAACCCCTGAAGATCTTGTACATCCCCAGAATCAGTCTCACATAGGTTATTATCTGCTTACCCCACTATATAGGCCTCTTCCTTCATAACAGAACTCTGATTTTCAGCTGGGATCATTGGCTTTCGGAATGAGACTACATCTTCCAGACTTCTTTTTTGCTAGTTTTCTGGCCAAAGAGATGTAAGAAACCATTCTGGATGAGGCTTCCAGGGAGACACAGTGAAGGCAGTCCCAGCCCCTTTTTTCCTTCTCCCCTTTTCCCCTTCCTCAGTCCTGCTTTCTGGGAATGAGGTGACCCTCGCTGAGGATGGCAGTCACAAGCTAGGACAATGAGACAGAATTATAAAAAGAGCCTGAATCTTGATAACCATTGTCCATGAACTGCCTACCTGCAGACTTCTTTGCTTTGAGAAAATAAAACCCTTACATGTATAAGTCACTGCCATTTTAGGTTTCCTGTTGTATGTAGCCTGACCTCATCCTTAAATGACCAGTCTCTCTTCTCCAAGGTTTAGAAGTTGCTGGAAGGAAAACTGCTTAAATCCCAACTGTTTTCTTTTTCTTTTAAGAGCCAAGCAGAGGAATTAAAGTCTATCATTAGTTCATCTACCTTAACTTTAGAGAGATACATTTATAAGTTACTAGAACATTCTTCTGACTGGATCAGGTTGACTAACACAAAATTAACCTTGGACTCCTAAGACATTTGGGGACATAACATACAATCTCCTCTCTAACTAAATCACAGGTTGGCATGACCTTGACCTTCTGTTTTCATATAGAAAGAAAACATAGTATTTGATGGAGGAAGTCCTCAGCACACAGGCAAACTCCTGAATACTTTTGTTGGTGGTTGGGTTCACCTCAGGCTCCAAACTGACCTCTAAGTAACAGCTTCTTTGGAACAGAATCCAGCCACATTAGAGGTCTCTAAGATATTTACAGTTGACTTCTGGCTCAAACCTTCTAACCTTCCAACCCTCACTTCTTCTCAGGAGGGGATTCAGCTGACCCCTCTCTTAGCAAACCTGTTGCCATCCTGCCCTCCTCAGGACATTGTGAGAGGGAACACTTGTCCCAGAGCAATGGTTCTCAAACATGAAAGTGCCTCAGAATCCCCTGGAGATCTTGTAAAAATACAAATCACTGGACTCCAACCCCAGAGTTTCTGATTCAACAGATCTGGGGTGAAGTCTAAATGTTTGCAGCTTTAACAAATTCTCAAGTGATGCTAATGCGCCTGGTTCAGGGAACGCCTTTTGAGAACCACTGTCCTAGAGGGAGGTAAGTCCTTCAGGCTACTTCTTTCAGATCTCTGGGGGATTTCCTCCAGTGTGTTCCGAGGTAGCCGGACACCGGTGGTGGCCTCGGCATAGCTGCCCTGAGAACTGTCCTTTCAGGACCTCTGTCTGCTTCCCCATCCCCAGGGCTCCCATCAGGCCCCTCAGGGACAGCTCCTTCTCACGGGGCCACTAAGTAGGCACCTCCGTAGGCTTTTCCCTCCTAGGGGGTCTCCCTTATAGTGTTGGGGATTGGGTCTAGAGAGGAAGGGAGGGTGGAGTTAGAAACTTATTTTTTCTTTAATGTTAAATATGTTAAAACATGTTATGTGTTGTTCTTACAATAAAATAATAAAAATGTTAAGAAATACAGACTATTTTGGAAATGTTTGTGAATAACATCGATTGAGCAGTTACTATGTTCCAGGCACTGTAGTAAATGCTCATTTAATGACTGTCACCATATTTCAGCCTAAAATAGGTTTAGAGAGGCTAAATAGCCAGTGTGACACAGATAGTCAGTGACAGGGCAGGGATTCCATCCCGGGGCTACCCAGTCTCAAAGCTTGATCCTAGGCAAAGCTGTGGTTTGAAAATGCTGCTAATTGTCTAATGCCACTGGGGCATGCATTCTCAGAGAGGGTGGTATGGCCCTGAAGGGAGGAAAAATTAGTTCTTGGGGTAGGGAGACAAATAATCTTTACTCTTTTTGTGAATAAAACATAGACATACATACAGTACATAACAGATACACAATATATCTGTAGCATTAAATTTTACAGGGGGAGAGTAATTAGAAAAATATATCTAAGAAGTTCTCTTCATAGAGACATAATGAAAACAAGATTGAGAAACACTGGGCTAGGACATTTTGGCAAAGAGCCTGCTTGTTGAAAAAGTTAGTGCTGCCTTACACAACTTCCGAAGTTTTCTGTGAAGCAGAGGACAAACAAAACATTTGACATTTACTGTTCAAAGCTTTTAGTTGTTAAGCCATATGGTCCTCCCAAGAACTTCCTGATGAAGTCATTAAGGAAGATATTTAATATCCATCTCTAATAGATGAAGGAATTGAACTTTAGAGATAATAACCATCCACCTAGATTTAGTGCCAAACAAAACTATCCCTCAAGAATAAAGTGAAATAAAGAAACTAGTAAACAAAGCAAAGCAGAGCTTGTTATAAACAGACCCTCAGTGGGAAAACTCTAATATCCGATATGCAAGAGGGAATGAAGCAAGCAAGCAAGATTGTTAACATGCAAACAAATCTATACAAACATTGATGTATAAAATAATAGTCTATAGTAATGTATACAGTATATAGTAATAGTAATGTCTAATTTGGGGGCTTCCAGACATAAGACAGAACTGAAATGTTGGGCAACAACGGAATATAAGTAAGGAGAGATGTTAGAGTTAAAGCACGCTCGCGTCTTTCGGTTAGTTTGGGAGAAGAATAAAGACTCTGACTTGAGCATTTAAGTTAAATATGCATGTTAAATTTCCAAGTTAACAAATAAAAGCATGTAGCTGTCCAATCAGAAGAATGAAAAGTGGAAGGAGCAAATCCCATGCTGTCTCACCACAAATGTTGTGAATCATTGAAAAAAAATTGGAGTGAGTCTTCAAATTTACTTAAAATCATCATCTTTGAAGGTAGTCTTTTTAAATGTTCCTTCAAATCAATTGCATGAGTAAAGTTTTTTCATGCTAAACACAAAGAAGTCTTTTTTCTTTATCTTTATGACTTAATAAGTGTCTAGAACAGTGTTTCCGAAAGTGTGGTCCGTACGATTTTGCCTTCCCAAGACGCTAAGCCCTGACGGAAAGGACCCGCGATCCAGTGGTTTGAACGATGCCGCACCCCACACCCTCGCCTGGTGACTCACAAAGCCCTAAAGCCCTACGAAGACTTGCACGTAGTAAAGAAGCCTCCTTGCTTTGGTCAAACCCAGTCTTTTCCAAACATTTTCTCCCACTATGTGCAATACAGTAACACTCCATTGAACAAACTCCGGACAACACTAGATTCAGCCTTCTTATTTAAGTTCAAGGCTCAGATTGAAAACACACCAAAACACAAAATGTGGCCTCAATTCTTCTAAGGTTGACAAAACCATTTTAAAAGTTTGAAACTGTAACCTTAAATAAGTCAAAACATAGGAATATCAGCCACTTGCACAACCTCACAATTACACTCCTTGGTGCCCATGCATGACAAACACATGTCCCAACACATACAGGCTCACGGAGCTTCTCCCCTGTACACTCCTACTGCACAGACAGCACTCCCACACTCAGCCCGCCCCCAAAATGACCTCTGTTGGTTTTCTCACCTTATGTGCTCTCATTTCTTCATTGCTTACTCACCATCTTCTTCCCCTTCAGTTTGGTTTTGGAAGTCTGAAAAGGGATGAGACTAAAAAAGACTTCTGAGGAGATAGTCTCCTGGCTCCTTGGGGGAAACCCCGGGAATAAAAGTGCCCCAGGACAAGTCACTTCCTTTCTCAAGCTGGGTCTCAGTTTTCCCACTGGTCTAAAGAAGGGACAGTGACATAGTGTCTGAGCTCCTTCTAATCTGATCATGCAATGATCAGCATGGTATTACTACCTCCATGTTTTAACCCTTGGTGCATCAGCTTGATCTTTAGACCGAAAGGACAGTGCCGAACTTGCTGGACTTAAGGGCAGGTCAAGCTGCCTCTGTCTTCATCCCCCTGCAGCTCCTCCTCAGCCACTGCACTTGGCACGTCCTGATCCAGGCTCTCCTCCCACGGTCCATGGGAACACATTTCCCTCAGTGGCAGCTCCTACCAGTCTTCCGACTTGGATGGAATCTCCGTGCCTCCTGACCACCTTTTCTTAACTGTTTTGAACCTGATCCTAGTTTCCAGCTCAAAAGACCTAGTTTCCATCCATGCTGACATCCACATCTCTAAAGCTCACTTACAGTTCTATTGTCTTCTCCACTGAAGTCAAGATTGAAAGTTAATACATGCCTTAAATGCAGTGTGGGGGATATATGGAGGCAGTGGATAGAAAGAGAGAGAACATGAATGTTGGGATAGTGGGAATTGTCACCAGCTGATCTGTTCCAATATAAAGAAGGAATGTTGAGTATCTTCAAATTCTTATTTTCAAAGTCAGTCTGATCTTTCCAGGAATGTCACTCGAAGCCATAGGAAGAAGGTTCAGGGTCACAGGTTACATTAGCTCCCTCCTTCTTGGTTGTGCCAGTTGCACCTCCCACCCCCAAGAAGAGTTCCTTCCAGGTTCTATAGCACCAGCACCGTGCCCATAATCAGATTTGCCACCATCCATACCCAACCAGAAAATGCAACTTAGCCCCCGAGTCTGTGATGCAGGGCAAAGGGGCTGGAGTAATCATCTTCTCAGGATCCCACGGGAGAGGGGAGGAGGTTGGGTTGAGGAGGTCCTTTGGGTGATGAAGAAGCAGGGGGGCTCGGTAGCACTGCTCTGGTTCTGTTTGGAAGGGAGGCTTTACAGCATATGGATGCACAGTGTAAAATCATAAAAAGGAGAGGCTGGAAGACTGTGCTCCTATGCGTTTCAACCCCGGCCTCCCGACAGAATCCGTGTGAGGCTTCTGAATAATTCATACACGCTGAGCGCAGACCAATGAAATTTAAGCAGCAGATGTGAAGTCCAAGGATCTGTATTGCAAAACAAGCTCCCCGGGTGATTTGGATGCACAGCGGTGTTAAAAGGCACTGATTTAACCTGACATCAGGAGCCTCCTGATGCGATACAAGAAGGATGCAGTGTCACCGATGAAGAATTCTTGCCACAAATGTCTACCCCGAGTCATCATGAGCAAACAATCTGACAAATCCAGGTGCAGAAACTTCTGTAACACAACTGACCCAAACTCTTCAAAAAATCCAATACGAAAATAATTTTTAAAGGCAAGGAAGGTGCGGTATTTTAAATTGAAAGACACTAAAAAGACATAACAATACAATACAATATACCTTGATTAGCGTTCAAATTTAACACACACACACACACACACACACACAAATATAGAAGGCATTTGGGGGACGATTGGAGAAGCTAGGAATTTTGACTATAGAATGTAGGTTAGATGTATTATAAAATTGTTAAATGTTTTTATTGTGATGAGACTGTTGTGGCTGTGTTGGAACTCCTTACTTCTACAAAATGCCTTCTAAATATTTGAGAGTAAAGTCTATGATTTCTGTAGCTTTCTTTCACATGGTTCAGCGTACAAAAAAATGTAGGAGCGGGATTTGAAGAGAGTGTGGCAGAATGGTAACAACTGATAAAATCTAGTGAAGAATATATGGGTATTCATTCTATCACTCTTTCAAATTTTCCAGTTTTAACATTTTTTAAATAACACAAAAAAATGTTAATGTTGACGTTGGTTATCTATAAGTGAGGAGATTAGAGTTGGTTTTGAGTTTCTTGACCCCACCTTCCCCCCTCAGCTTTTCCAAAATTTTGGCAATAAAACATAAGGCGCTTTCATAATTGGGACGAGGACTAGTAAATGTTCATCTGTGGGGTAAAAAAATAAATTGCACAGGGGCAGAAAGCCTGAATGTTCCCCCCACACACACTCGAGGCCTAGAAGGAGCTCAGTAGTGTGGGAGCTCCTGGCTTCCAAGACAGCAGCTACCAGACGTCCCTCCTTCCAGCAGAAGAATACTGGCGCCGTGAGATGTTTGGAGGGCAGCAGCTGGACCTTCAGCACTCATTCAGCTGCAGGTCGCCCAGCAGTGTGGACATAAGACTCCCAGCTGCCCGACAGGCCACAGGCTCTTCCGTAGCAAGACTTCTCCTCACTGGGCGCAAGAGAAGCCTGTCTCCTCCTTGCCCCAAATGTGCTGTGGCTTCCAGCGCAATTTCAGAGACCTGGGGCAGGGGATACGTTTTCCTTAGACGTCCCCTGGCCAAAACATCTCATCTTCTCCAGGAAAATGTGTTGCAATGTGGTGATAATCCCCACCAGGGGGCAGCAGACTCTCATGAAAAGATACTTCCCGGCCAGGAAAAAGAATTGACTGAACCCTCAAAGCCCCTTACTGGGGTCTGACATCCTGCAGAGGACTCGAGTGGATGAGGAAACAGGAGTTCAAGGTATAATCATTCTTTATATTCTGTTAGTGCTTCATGGATGTCAAACTTTCCCATATGTCACGTCATCGGAACTATCCAACAGTCCTCAGGCCACGGAGCATGACCACCTCTACATGACAGATGAGAAAACAGGGCTCGAAAAGGTTAAATTTAGGTGGCCTGTCCAAGATCAGAGGGCTGGGAATGTATCAGATCCGGGACGTGGGCGCAGGCGACCTAGCTCCACATTCAGTGCTCTCTCTATCTCTCGTGTCTACCTGTAGTCATCACAGCGGTGACTTCGCAATCATTCACCACACGTGCAAATTTCCTCCCTTAATCTTCACAACAACCTATGAGACATGCTGCCTCCCTGGGACAGGGAAAGGGAGATGGAGGAAATGAAGTAACTCGCCCAATTAATAAATAGTGAAGCTAGGATTGGAACTTCGGTTTGCCGGCCCACTCACAGCTACCGCTTCCCCACTGCCACTGACAGCAACCATTTGTAAGTTCAGTTCTATGCCAGTCACTGGTGATGCAAAGTCCTAGACCTCAAGCAGCAGCCGGTCTGGGAGAACCCAAGATGCAGGTGCCACGGGAAACCCACCAAGGGGAGTCCTGCCGTCCCCATTGTACAGATTAGGCAGCAGGGCTTAGAGATGTTAATGAGCTTGCCCCAGGCTACAAGGGTAAGCGATGCATCAGGGATTTGGCTCCTGGCCATTTGCTCCACCTGCTGCTTTCTTATACCTCTCAGCACCAAATATTCTGGGCCAAAATATCAGCAATAAGAAATGTCCCAAAACATGTAGGAAATTCTGCTGCACTGGTCATCCCATCAGATCTCTGTGACTTGGCCTCCAGCCCAGATTCCTACCAGGCAAGGCCTTTCTCACCCACAGAGCCCCTACCCCCTGCCCATCACCATTTGGTTTTTCTCCTTCTGGAACTGTCCAGGAAAAATAAAGGCAGATCCTTTTGCATACTGAGGACCCTTGATGAATAGCTGCTGTGGGGGATCAAATGAGCTTCTCCACGAATCTCTCCTCTCTGCACCTCTACCACCAAGAGTAAGGGGCAGCACCTGGCATCAGATAGGGGGCCAAGGGCAAACAGGTGTTTTCCTATATATGCCTGGGAGTTCCGTTACCTAAGCAAAGCCCACTCTCTAGGTACCCCTTTTGTTCTCCCAGCAGATTCCAGTCATCAATCTGCTAGAAAGCTCCCCCATCCCCATGGCCGCCATTTCCTACTGAGCACACATGGGGATTCTCTACTTATGTCCTCTCAAGGTTCTCACTAGAATATGCCCCCTTCTGTACCGCACCCTAAAGCAAGTCCGTATGCCTGCTACAAGAGCAGAGGTGTAGTGTTTAAAAAGGATACTGGATTTGGGAATCTGAGTTTAAAGATATGGATTTAAACTGAGTTTTAGCCCTCACTAATGGAGGACGAGGATGGACAAATCCTGTACTTTCTCCAGGCTGGGCATCGTCTTTCTGTCCTTGCCATGGGGTGATGGCTTTAGGGGTAGAGTGGCATTAAACATATTAACGCATCTTAGAAGGCACTTTGCCAACTCTGAGTTGCTGCACAAACATTAGCTCTGCTCACTGCTTATTAATATAGAAAAGAAAGAGAAGGATTTAAAATGTGGATAAAGGTATAAATATTCAGGAACTCACCAAGGATGCACTGCTGATAACAAATGAAATAATAATGCAGCTAAATTGAGTCTGCACCCTCACCTTCTTTATCTCATTCATTCTTTGGTTGAAATTCACCTATCTTTCCCTCTGTGTCCCTCCTCACCTTAAGTATTTGGAAACGATGCAATTTATACATAGTAACTCGTGGGTCAAAAATGAAGTTATAAGGAAAATTAGGAAATATCTTCAGTTGAATGAAAATGAAAAGCCAGCTTATCAGAATTTGCAGGTTGCAGCTAATGTAAAGTGTAGAGGGAAAGTTAATACTTGTATGAGAAAATCATAAAGTCTCAAATCAATGATCTAAGCTTCCACCTTATGAAACTAGAAATTAAAGAGAAAGTTTAAATTCAAAGCAAGAAGGAAGTAGCAAAAATAATTCAGAATTCAATGAAACTGAAAATAGACAGATAAAAATCAATGAGCAAAAACTGATTCTTTGTAAAGATCAACAAAATCAATGAATGTCTAGCCAGACCAAGATAAAAAGACAGAAGACAGAAACGACCATCATTAAAGATGAAAAAGGAAACATCATTACAGATACTACATTAAAAGGATAATAAGGAAATACTATGAACAATTTTATGCCCATAAATTCAACAACTTAGATGAAACAGATCAATGCCTTGAAAAACACAAACAACCAAAGCTTTCTCAAAAAGAAATGGATAATCTGAAAAATCCTATTTCTAGTAAAGAAATTGAATTCATAGTTTAAAAGCTTCTATCAAAGAATTCTCTGGGATCAGATAGTTTTACTGGCTGATGCCACCAAACAGTTGGAAAAAATACTGCTAGTTCTACACAAGCTCTTTAAGAGAAAGCAAGAAAATGGAATAATTCCCAACTATCCCTGGTTTTAACAGTCGTAAAACAATGGGGCCCCTGGCTGGTTCAGTCAGAAGAGCATGCAACTCTAGATCTCAGGGTCGTGATTTCAAGTTCCATCTTGGGTGTAGAGATTACTTAAATAAATAAAAATAAATAAATAAATAAAGTCAAAAAAATTTTTTTAATGAAAGTTGTAGAAAAAGATAATTAATCAATGTGTTGTTTCTGTTTCCTTAATTTGTAATAACAGAAAATAACAAGTAGCAAAAATTGTAAATTTTTTATGAAGAAGTATGATCAAAATAATAATATCCCTTCAGCATGTGTATGTGTTCCCAAGTTCTGGTGGTTTGGGGGAAAAAATAAAATTCCACATTTAAAAATCAGAAATAATTTCTTGAACATTGTAATCAAACTTTTCCTATCCATTCAATGACAGAGAAAGGTATATACGGCTTTAAAAAAAAAACAAACTAATCAGTTCATCATATAACTTTGTATTTTTATTAGTAGGTAATAGAAAATATTAAATAATAAGATAAAAATAAGCAGTAGGTATAATCAATGCATGATTTGATATGATTTGATAATACACATTTTAAGTATTTTATTGACTCCGAACAATTGAAAATAAATCACACAAGTTTTATCCATTTATTTGTTAAATGTATCTTGAATAACTTGGTAATACCAGAAAAGAAGAAAAGAGCTAGCATCACTAATTGCTTCCACTGGTTAAATGTGCGTTTTTTTCTAGCTAATGAGGCACCCTAGAATGAGTGTGAGAATAGCTGAAAGGAATTGCTTATGTTAAACATTCAAAAAGAGCCATTTTAGCATTCAGTATTTCTTTCATGCTCTCTTTGCTTCTTTCTTCTGGAATTTTCCTCCAAGAGGGATTCATTAGTGTGGGGTTGGAAGAAGCAAGATCGATGATTAAAGTAATTTTGCCTTCACTCCAGCTTCCTCATTGTACAATAAATTAGGATTCAAAACATCACAAAATGGGCCAAAATAACCCTTGCCTAACGCTGTGTTTTGCCTTTAAGAGAAATGTGTTTAAGATACAAAACCAGAAGGCAGGTTTATGGTTCTTTGATTAATCATTAAAGGAGGTCCCTGGAACTGATGTTTCAAAGAATCCCTTTATTTGGTGCCTGTGAGGGGACACCCTGGGGCAGCCCATCACAGGGAGATTTGAAAGGGCAAGGAGTCACTGCTTGCTTGTGCAAAGCACGGAAGGTGATTGTGGGAAAGGAGAGAGAGCTTGAGGTGGCTGGGAGCGTGGGTCAGTCACCTGCTTTTCAGCAGGGCAGTCAGGGAGACGGTGTATGGAAGTTAAGGATCTGACCTGGATTCCCTTCCCACGCCATCAGAGCTATTGGAAAACTCTCCAAAAACCTCAGCTGGAAGATGCTCTAAGATACTGCTCAGAAAACACATCCAGGGCCTGTGAAAAGTGGTTCTAGAACAAAAAGGAATCAGCTGATCATCCTCTCAAAGCCTTCTCACATTCCTGTTTCCCCTACTGGTCTGTTCCCAAAGGCCTATTCCTGCTCTCAGTACACCTGGGACTCCCATCCAGCCCAACTCAAGAAGGTCGTAGGGATACCAACCTCTACAGCCCCCGGAAGCCCCCATGTCTTTCAAGACACAATTTAGACCCTCTTCTTCTATCCTTCCCTCCTGTATGGAAGTGTTCCCCTCCTGCACCCCATATATACTTTTGCCATAATGTTTATAATACTTTGATTTTGTTTACATATCTGTTCCCCTTATTCCTATATCCTTATTCCTTAAGCTTAGTTCCTAAAATATCATAGAAACACAATAAATGTCAGTCGAATGAATGAGCCCGAGGCTCACTTGCTGTTTCTTCGTTAATGACAGCCTCTTGTTCCAGCCCTGTCCAACCTGAGCATGACTCAGGCCTGACATAATGTAACCAAAATATGGCCATAGTATGATCTGGCTGCAAAGCTCAGTCACCTCTGTCGGGATGTCGTTTGCTAGCTAAGATACTGATAGCTGTTCTCAGCCCTGACTGCACATTACAATCACCTGGAGAGCTTTTTTTGAAAATGCGGATACTTAAGCCTCAACCAAGACCACTAAATCAGAAGCTCTTGACAGCAGAGCCTGGGCATAGGCATTTCTAATGCTACCCAGATTATTCTAATGGGCAACCAAGGTGGAGAACTGCAATGTTAGCAGGAAGGAGCACTGGGTTTACACTGCCTTCAGATGTGGAAGAATTCAGTTCAACCCCAAATTCATTTCCTAATCTTCTCTCCAGGTGTGGGCTCCCAAACCTTTTCCTCCAAGCCACGTGTACGTCCATCTGGAAGTCAGCCAGCATTTGAGCCCACCCAAGATACCATATGTCTAAATATTTAAAAGTCATAAATCAAGCTAAAAACGATTAAATATAGTATGTCCTTTCCTCCTTCCTTGACAAATACCACATTTATAACATCAAAATTGAAAAATGTGTGCAAAGCTATGGTTTCTGTATGACTAAAAGTTGGCAAAATATCACAGACTGCTGAAGTACGTGTCTGGTTGTGCTCCTTGATGAGCTGATCATGTTCAGGTGGGTCAGACAATAGAGCCACACCATAATTAATTACTGTAAATTTAATCCATAAAATCTAGATTTCTTGTCCTTCATTTCAACAAATCATTAATTGTGTAGCTATAATCAAAGTGTTTCATAATGATGCCAAATTTGGCAATTTCAAATTTAGGGAAACATTCTGCAAAGATAGTAACCATTAGAATTGTCAAGAAAATTCTTAAAGCAATACTTGGATTGGAAATGAACCACGAATGTTACATACCAAGCTCTAACAAGGTAATGAGGTCACATATGGCAAATTAGCTAGAAATACAAAATACTTTCATTTCATTACAGAACTTGCTATCACTTATACAGTGATTTTTAGCTTATCTTAAAACAATATCTAGATCTGTGCACTTTTTCGAAGTTCGTCTAAATTTTTCTGGAGTGGTTATTATAAAGAAAACTGAAAATAGCAATATTTTGATTTATTCAAATTTCTCCCTGATCGAGATGATACGTTAGAATACAGTGGCCAGAAAACAGTCTTTAGAAACCAGTTGTCAGATCCTATGTATGCAAATCTTCTTCATCATCAATGCAGACATTTTTGTTTCATTATTTAAATTTCCTCGTATTTTACTGGAATTATACTTTAGTTGCATATTTATCACACAGCCTTTTTCTGCTTATGGTGAAAATGTGCTCTAAGTTTTTCAATACATTTTTAGAATCCCTTCAAAGTGAAATAACCAAGCTTAAAAGAGTTCAGGGATTTGGTCACTTTGTTTCTGTTTCTGTAAACCTTTGCTAACTTCATTTATAGCAAGCAATAAAGATCAAGATGTGCTCTTTATTTGAGGATCTTCTGGGTTTTTTCTTAGCTCTACTAATATTGCATAACTTGCCTCAATTAAATCTAATTGCCTTAACAGCATTTCATTGGAATTCCCATTCTATAGCTCAGTGATGGTAAAATCAGATTTGGTATGTTTTTCATCAAGACGGTCCACCTTCAGGCAACAGCAATATAATATATTGAAAACAATGTATATAATCTTTGGGTTATTCCACGGAATGGCACAGCTATCACCACAGCTGAAGCTATATGTGTCCTTGTTAAAATTCAAACTACTGATCACAGGATGCTTCTGTATTTTCAGCTAACCTTCCGAATTATATACCTTTTCCTTTAACATTATGTTAGGATCATTATCGCAGACTTATTACCCTCAACAATCTTTTAAATCAATGGCTAGAATTTAAAACTGTGCCTTTAGTTAAGGCAAAACCTTTATTTTTTACAACTGCTATAAAACCAATAAAATACTCAATTTCAAGTTTCTTGTTTTCATCTAATAGTTTAACAATGAGTATCATAAATGTGAGTCACGCAACGTGACTCTTGACTGCTGCTACAATCTAGTTGAACTGAGTACTATTTGCTTTTTATAAAAATTATGTATTTTTATCATTTTATTATTCATTAATTTATAATCTCTTTTTTACCCTCCACCCTCATAAATCATCACTTGGGTTCAAATCTGTCTCTCATGTTTGAACATTCTAGCAGCAAATTTTTAGATTATTTATATAAAACCAGACAACTTTCCACTGTTTTCTATAAAGACTATGTTATTTCATTTTGTTTGGCCAAATTTGGGGCATATAATACTTTTCTTTTTTCTTTTTTTTTTTTAAGATTTATTTATTTATTTGAGAGAGAGAGAGAGCCCATGAGCAGTGGGGAGAGGCAGAGGAAGGAGAGGGGAGGCAGACTTCCTGCTGAGTATGGAGCTGGATGCAGGGCTGGATCCCAGGACCCTGAGATCATGACCTGAGCTGAAACCAAGAGTTGGATGCTCAACCGACTGAAACAACCAGGCGTCCCATAATATTTTTCTTTTAAGAATATCAGCCAATATTCTGTATTGTTGTTTACTTGTTTTTGTTGATTATTCTTGTTTGCTGCTTATTCACCTTTTTCCCCTTCCCTTAAACAATTGTGTGCTTTTTTGTGTGCATAAGTGGCCCCAAATACCTTCTTTAGCTCAAGATGACCTTCAAGATTGGTTGTAACTGGTACAGAATTAACCTAATACTGTCTTAGAACCTAGGATGTAAAAGCCAGTTTCTACAATTGCTTTCCCCAACTGAAAGGATTTGGGTGTAAAATGAAGTATTACATTTTCTGCCATGTTCATCCAAGATTTGCAATCATTCATTTGGTTGGGACATGAGTTTTAAGGAAACATTCTCCTGCTGTGAGAGGGGACATTTTCCAGAATCAGTCTCCCACATAGCAAAGGCCCTACAATTTCCAATTTCTGTATCATCATCCTCCTCCCATTGGGGAAATTTCTCGAATGTAATTTTCTTTGTGTCTCCTAGGCAGGCACAGCTTACATCTATAGCTTCTGAGTTGTGAATTTGATATGAATGATTCCCTTTTACATTCTCATTGCTTTAATCACTAATTAAATCTTCAGCAAGTAAATAATTTGTAAGGTCCTGTGTAAAAATATTGCATGGAATGTCCAACCAAAATCCACTCACTTTTATCATTTCTGCAGTTTTTAAAGATTTAAGCAGATCACTTCTTTGGTAATTCTTTTCAGCTTCTGACTTTCACCC
The DNA here is from genome assembly GCF_023065955.2 of Ursus arctos. NCBI lineage: Eukaryota > Metazoa > Chordata > Mammalia > Carnivora > Ursidae > Ursus > Ursus arctos. The sequence goes on along the minus strand of NW_026623100.1, from coordinate 52,855,178 downwards.
TCCTGTTTTATGACAACATTGTCTATATTTATTCTCAGTGATAAAAAGATTAATATAAAGTGTAATTCCACACCCACAGTAAGCACTCCACAGCGATTCTTTTCATTATTTGCCTGACATTTGGTTATATATTTAGGGACAACATTGTTTTACATTAATAAAAGCATACCTCTTTCTTCAGGCTTAAGATATGATGTATATTGATAACAGGTAATTCCAAACCAAACAATTTATTGGGGGGGAGCATATTAAAGCATTTTAAATTTGCATAATAAAGTCAATCATTTATATCTAGCAAATGTATTGGGCCAACTTGTCTCAGAATTGTAGCAGCTGTAAACGTCAAGCAGCTGTTCATGCTGGACTCAAGGTTTAAAAAATACCATAAAAATAAAATGTTGCATTTGCATGTATAGGAACCTAAGCACCCTATTGTGATGTAAAATAAGAAATATACATTTGTTCTTTGTCCCAGTCCCAGAGATCTTAAAACCCTTGGAATTTCCTAAGTGATAAGTGCAATAAAAGTGTCTAGATATTCATATGACAAGCCCCTTTCAACCACACCAGAGTTTATACTAATGAGATGACTTTTAAAAACCACCTAAAGGAACCAGCCATGTGATTGGAGGGTTGGACTTTCAGTCCCACCCCCTGACTTCTGGGGATGGGGACAGGGAGGGGGGCTGGAGATGAGTCCAATTACCAATGGCTAATGATAATCAACTTTACCTGTGTAATGAAGCCACCATAAAAACCCAAAAGGACAGGATTGGGAGAGCTTCGGGTTGGTGAACACTTCGCACCCAGTGGCATTCTTGAAGAGGATGTGGAAGCTCTGTCCCCGTTCCCACATACTTTATCCTATGCATCTCTTCCATCTGCCTGTTCCTGAATTATATCCTTTTATAATAAGCCATACATCTAGTAAGCAAAATGCTTCTTTGAGTTATATGAGCCACTCCAGCAAATTAATCAAACCCAAAGAGTGGGTCATTAGAATCTATATCTATAGCCAATAGGTCAGACAGGTGACAACCTGTCACAACCTGCGACTGGTGTCGAAGTGGGGGACAGGGACAGTCTGTAGGACTGAGCCCTTAACTTGTGGGATCTGACCGTCTCCAGGTAGATAGTGTCAGGAGGGAGTTGAACTGTAGAAACACCCAACAGGCATTAGAGAATTGGCGGTGTGGGTAAAAAAAAAAAACACACATTAGCGTTGGAAACAGAATTACACTGGGTAACATGGCACCATATTTCTGATGTGGCCCACCAGTGTCTGGATGCCCCCTATAGACTGACACTCAAGCTGGCCCAGATGCCAGCCCCTCACCCCGCCCTTGCACCTGGTTTGTCTTATGGCCCCTACCATCTGCAGCCACCATCCATAACCCTGTGGTGGGCATGGATCACGTCAGCACCCTTCAACAGTCCATGCCCTTCTGGGACTCATCACAAAACCGCTGTTTCTAGTGCCTCCCATCTGGGTGTGGTGTGGTGGGTTGTTGGTTTTTCCAGACCTACTCTGAAACCACTGAAAACATATGCTTCCAGCTCTGTCATATCAAAATACCTCAAACTCGCCTTCATGAAAAGGGAGCCTTGTTCCCTCAGCCATCCACGTGTCCCAGAGCTGAAATCTGCCTCCACAAGACACCAAATACATCAGTCTCATCCATTCAGTGAAACAAAAACCGGTCAAACCAGTTGTTTGGCATCATGTGGACCAAGCACAAACACGCTAGAAAACAGATGGTGGGCAAAAGCAAGGGAGTCTGCGTGTTTGCATAAGCTGTGGGTCCTGGTCTATGCTTATCGTCTGTGGGAAGCCCAGGGCAGGTGAAAGTTCTGGGTAGTCTGACCATCAAAGTTATCATGGTTTTCAACCAAAGAAGACCTTCAGAATTGTGAGAATGCTCCTACAGTAAGAAAAGTTTCTCTCTTTGTGATCACCTAAGAAACAAGGGTCAATTCCTTCATTTTTGTCCAAGAGTTAGTCTATAAGGAGACTTTTGTTTGATATTTTATGACGAAAGGATACTAGATAAAAACATGCTTTCTGATATGCTAGTATGCAAACGCTGAACAGCCAGGAGCATTATCTTAGACAAAATTTTCCCCTACCTTCTAACTACTGAAAGGGAGTCCTAATTCCTGTGGTCGCTTTTTTAAAAAAGATTTACTTATTTATTTGAGAGAGAGAGAGAGGCGTGAGCAGGGGAAGGGGCAGGGGGAGAAGGAGAGAGAATCTCAAGCAGACTCCTCACTGAGTGTGGAGCCCCATGCAGGGCTCAATCCCACAACCCTGAGATCATGACCTGAGTCAAAATTGAGTCGGATGCTTAACTGACTGAACCACCCAGGCACCTTTAATTCTTATGGTCTCACTGTTCTTCAGTGGCGTTTGTCCTTTGTCCTTCTCTCTGCTTCCCTGACTTGGTACTAGACATCACTCCTCCAAAGGATAGATCTGGTTGAGAAATTTTCATGTTGTTTCCTTGAAAAGTAATTACATTTCCCCTTATTGTGCGTGTGTGCGTGCGTGTGTGTGTGTGTGTGTGTACAGATTTGAGTACAACTTGTCAATATTTCCTACTGCATACTGGGGTGTTTTTTTAATAGTGTTTTTTCATAGTTATTATATTCCAAGAGGAAATACTATCCCTGATCATAAATTTACCTTACACCTAATTTATTCCTCCCATTTTTGTATTACAGGGTTTTGAACAAGTGACTATTAATTTTCTTCTTTAAAAAAAATTGTATCTAGCTTCAGTATTGTCATCCAAATTTCTATATTCTAAACCACATCCGAATGCCTACAATGCACATTGCATATGCTCCCTTTCTGGTTTGTGACTGCCCCTTTGATAAAGAAAACCTTACCAGAAATACGAAGTAATATGACCACAATGTTTAAATCTGCTGATTTGGAACTAGCATGAAATTGCTGTCTAAGCAGACTGTACGGATTGGGCCTCAATCTTCTCATATTTAAAGCAGTCAGGTTCATTATAATTTAGAGATAGTCTCTCAGGTCCTCTCTGGATCAAACTTCCATTTATTCTTAGTCACTCTCACCGGGCAAAGGCAGCAGGAATCTGCCTGCTAAGGGGGAAGACATGGAGACCGGAGAGGTCCTTGAACTAAGAGAAGGAATTACAAACGTAGCAGGAAGGAAGCTGTCCGGCCCAGGGCGATGATCGGCTGGGGGAAAGGAGGTGCCCCCCTCCATCGATCCGCTTCTCACAGCCACAAATACCACCACATGTGCACAAACCACACACACAGAGTACACCCTACCTCTGCACACCACACTCACCATGCACACGCAACCCACACACACTATCTACAGACAACACACACGCCCCATAAGCGCTCGCACAAAGAGCCGCCTGTGAACCCCTCCTTCATTTCCATTCTCAATTCTGCATTTGGAAATTGCTGAACGAATAAGAAAACAGAAATGGGCTTTGTGTGGGGGCAGGGGGGGGTCCCTCGGGATCTCACAAGATGTCTTTTTAGGCCTGGGCTGGTTTTCTGCTGTGCGTGGGGAGGAAGGGCTGGGTGGCACCTGGGGATGGAGGCCTCACAGAGGAAGGTCCTGGAGAAGACAGAAACCGAGGAGGGGGAGTCCAGGTGGGGAGGGCAGCAGAGGGTGAGAGCTGGCGAGTACACCCAGGACCGCGGGCTCAGAAGGGTCTGCTGGGTTTTGCTCTAGACTGGGATGCCCTTCACCCAAACTCAGAGAGCCACCCTGAACCCAAAGAGATGGTGCTGCCTGGACCGGCCGGAGCTGCCCATGGCTGTGTGGGTGGGCAAGGGCAAGGGCGGAGGGAGCTAGCTCAGCCCCGGCCCTGCGGCCACAGCCACAAACATCCCACAAATGACCGTTTCAATGAGAGCTTTTTAACACTTGGGCTCTCAAACCTTCAGAAATTCTCCACCCTACAATTTCTAAAAGTAGATCTCATTTGGGTGTTTTATAGGTCGAGAAGTCCTGCCACCTACAGCAGAGACGTGCAGCTTTTCTTCTCTCCTCTTCCTTTTGAAACGATATCCAAACCCCAGTGGTTTCCTTGCCTGGGAGAATGCAGTGCCACACGCAACATCTGCAAGCAGTTAATTTTCCAAATGGGAGACGGTCACCACAGATGCAGACCTTTTCAAAATAAACACTAGAAAAAATATGACGCTGGCAAAAATGAGAGCCCAGAATCTGTGTGAGTGGGTGGGAGGTGGCTGGTGCCGGGACAGGACCCAGTTTGTGCAGATCAAAGTCAAATCCTCGCCTGCCTGGATGCGCAAACGCAAAAGAATTGGAGGTAGAGAACTGCAGGGCGGAGAGGGGCTTTGGGGAAGGGGGGAGTATTCCAGCCCTCCTACGGATTGGGAAATTAAAGCCTGGGGCAGGAAGTGAGTGCTTATCTGTGTTGAGACTGGAACCCAGGCCAAGAGCTTTTTGCTCCATGATAAGCCTTGTTTTTATTTGAATATTTCAGCTTTTTCTGTTTGGGGAAAATAAAAGGCCTCTAACTTTGAATGATTGCTTTTAACCCCTCCTCGGGGCCCATTTGGGATGCTGGGGGATTCTCATCCTGGCCTCTAAGAGTGGGTGCTTCCTTCCCACCACACACACACACACACACACACACACACACACACACACACGCCTCGCTGTGCCCTGCAGCTAGACTGGCAAGCGGTGAGAAGCCAGCACCCCGCAAAGGCCAAGACGGGGCCTAAGAACTCCACGGTGGGCAGCTGCTTCCTATCCGCCTTATGGAAGGAAGCACCCAAGCTTGTGGATCTGGTGCTCAAGACAAAAAAGCCTGGTTGCTCTGACTAGCAACTAGTCAGGAGGAATCTGGGGCAGGACAGGCTGGAGACCCACCTGCACTCACATCCTACCAAAGCCACCCCTCCCTTCCCGCAACAGGAAGGAGGAGGTACAGAGGAGATCCGCAACACGGGGACTGGCACAGACGAGGCATTCAGGACATTGCTGTTGTTTAGGATTGGAGTTAAACGTAGGAAATTGAGAGGCCAATGGCACACTGAAGGAAATGTACTGCTCCAGCCCAGGTGACCTGCACCATGCTAACTTGTCGCGCTCTATCTGTGGTTAAAGCCTTATTGCTAGCTTATCCATCTTGTCCCTACAGGATGGTTTTTTGCAGCGAGGTTTCAAAAGACAAAAGTTGAGTTCGAAAGAAAAAGCATAGGGAATAGATAAAAAGAAAGGGATAGAAGAAAAGAATTGTAGACAGTGGGGGCCCTGGGAGAAGAGTTCTGGACCTGGGGGGAAAATGGGGAGCCGAGAAAGTGGGGACTGGGGAGGAGATTCCGGACACAGTGGCCACAAGGAGGCACTGCTGTCCCGTCAAAGGCCCCGGGCAGGCAGCGACTCAAGGGGAGGTTTTTCAAAAATTCAAGTGGGCTTCGCTCCCTCTCAGACTTCACTCTAACCCCCCCAGACTCTTCCTTAAGGCTTTGAGGTCTCCCCTCCCTCCCCTGGGAGTTGTCTCAGAGGACTCTGGAGGAACCCCTTCCTGTGAGCCTTCTAGAGTGAGCAACAATAGCCTGGCCAGGCCACCATGGGACTGATGGAGGCACTGGCGGGGTGGGGAGGGCGGGAGTGAAGACACCTCCTGGATTTGCACCCCAGTTTTGTTCCCCGTATTTAAGGCCAGGCTCCCGTGTGGTAGGAGTCGGAAGGCGCCTCCGCCCACCCTTGCTGATGGGGTTAGCATGGGTGGAAGACCTGGCTGGCAGCGGAGGTCCATGCTCTGGAGCTCTGTTCTCCCAGCATATCCAGGAAGGAGGCGCTCACCCTGGATCTCCTTGTCAAACAGCAAATTCAGAAGGGACTGAAAAGGTCAGCCAGAGTGTCAGGAGTCCACCTGCAGGGAACCCCAGAGGAGAGGCTGAGGGACACCCTGGGCCTTGAGCCAAAGAGCACGGAATCAAGCCTGGGCATTGCATGTTCCTAGGGCCATTTGCAGCAACCCCTGCTCCCCTCTGTCTGAAGCCCAGCAGCTGTTGTCTAGCATCAGCCCTTACTCGCCTCTGGGCAGACACCCTGACAAATTCTATAGCCCCCTTGGCTTCTCCATTTTCAGTCCAGCTCCTCAAACACCAAAAGCTTCCATCACTACGACCTTCCTCATATTACCTTTTCCAAGATTCTGGCTTAGCAGATATTAGTTACAGTTCAGGCCCAATGGTGTCTCTCAAGACGATTTTAGGGAAACCTGTGTCTTCCAAAACCAAATCGCCTCTCAGGATGATTTTTCCACAAACGCAGACATTCTTTCAAAAGGCATTTATTGGTCTGCTCTTGCTTTTCCAGGGCATGAAAGAAGCAGGCTTAAGGAGCCAAGCGTGTTGGGACTCTGGGCTGCTTGTTCAGCCTTGGAGGACACTCTAGGGAGGGCACTAAGCCATGCAAGGCAAGCTCAGGGGTGATTCCTGTGGGTGAGGACTAAGGGCCTGAGGAAAGGAGACACCGGCAGAGTCCAGGCGCCAGTGGGATCCCCAGGCTGTCCATCCCCAACAGGACCCTGCCCAGCATGCTGCCGAGCCCTGTGGCGGCCCCAAGCCTCAAGGAAGAGGAAGTAGGGTCTGGATATTAGACAAGACTTCGGTCAGATTGTGGATTTGGGAATCTGCTGCTGACGCCACTGGGGGATGGGGATGCATAGGAAATTCTGAAAGTTGCAGGCTGCCCGGCTGCCTCGGACACACCCAGTCCTCATTCGGATTTGAGCAAAGGAGACCGAGAGCAGGAGGAAGGCCCCCAGGAGCCTGCAAGTCGTGCCTAAGCGTCTGGATCCCACATCTGAAGAACGCTACTTACTATCAGCTTTGAGCGGTGGTAGCACCGTCGCCTCTGAGGTTTACCCAAGGCACGATTGTTACTGATTGAAACCATGAGACCGAATTCCAGCCCCCTCATCCCTCCAGTGGCAGGCTGAGGCTCCACATCCATTTCCTGCCTTGGTCAGAACTGGCTGCAGAATGGGACATGCCTGTCGGTGGCTCCTGCGGGAGAGGCTGAGGAGGATCAAGGCAGAGACAGAGGGGGAGGCCAAGGGGAATGAAGCACGGACCTGAGGAGCTGACGCCCCTCCCGCCCCACCCAGGCACACAGCAAGGGAGGGCTAGGAGCGCACTGGCATGAGCCCATCCTGTGGCCGAGAGGCTCTGTGGACTCGCCAGCCACCATTCCCCACAGGAAGAGGGGCTGTCCTTTCACAGCCATTGCCCTGACTCCTGAAGGTGGCTGGCTCCGAAGCTCACAGAAAATCAAAGATACACAGGGTATAATTAGAGGGATCCTAGCAAATGTCAGGTTTCACCACGGCCGTCATATTTTGTAATCAGGGCTCAGAGAGGTTAAGCAACCTCACAGAGCTGGATCGAGACAGCAATTCTTGACTCCCGACTTATTTTCTGACAGCAGAATCTTCCAGAAGGTCTCTAAAAGAGATCAAGAAATAAGTGGCTCTGGTCAAAATATTAAAATATCAGCTTCAAAATTATGATAGGTGAGTAGTCAATGAGTAGCCAATTTGCCATTTGCAAATCAACACACCACCTTACCATTTCATTTAGCGGGTCCTGAGGGCCAGGCCTCGTGCAGAGTCCTTACGCATACCTTTCTGTTTCCTCCTCTGTCCCCTCCTCTGGGAGATAAAGCCACGTCCCTGCCGCAGAGGACTGCCATGAGGTCCGCATGGTAGGAGACATGTGCGGTAATGTACCAATCCTGAAACCACTTCTTCAGCTTACGACCAAGAACAAGGAAGTAGACGAGGCCCCCAAACAGCCAGTGTAGACACCATGAAGTCCAGGTTCCAAAGTTCATACCATGGGCTCACTGACAGTCCCCTCAGACTCATTCAGATCCTTTTCACTCTTACTTTTTAAATTGTTCTAATGAGCTTGCCTGCCAGGATTTTATTTGTTTGGGATTGGTTTTGTCACTCTTCTCACTTTAATAAAAAAAAAAAAAATCCATGGGATCTTAGAAACAGCCAACAAATTAGAAGGAAGGTGCTGACCTGCTAGCAAGAAGCATACTGAGAATCGCAGAAGTATTTATGATCTGGGAGACGGAGGGTAGCAAAAACGCACACATAGGAGGCCCCAAAGCATAATTCATTTGAGCGTAGGACTAAATCGCCACATAAATTTCAGAAGACTTGAAGGTATTACTGTCTGCCTGAATCATTAAAAAAAGAAGCTCTTCCACCCATCTTTTGATTCTAAGAATAATGGCCCAGCCTCACCAGTTCAAAGGATTTTTACTCCAAGAAGTCCATACATAGTGTCAACGTCAAGAATGAGACCCCGTTTCTTGGGAACCAAGCCCCCGTGTTAGTATTTCCTCTTCAGCCGCACTCCCACACCCCCGACAGATGCACTCAGCATTTCCACCCTTGCAGCAGATAAGAATATGACTGTAAATTAGCACAAGGATTCTTCAGAGACGGTGCACAGAAACCGTGCATGCAGGATATTGGTGGAATGTCTAAAACACTTGAGAACAAACTGTTTCCAAGCTCCCATAAGCAGTTTGGAAGCTTCTATTTATCTACAAATAACTGACATGCTCCAGATAATCTTTCTTCCCTGTTTATGAAAAGAGGCTCTAAGAGCCCCTTTAGGCCACTGTTGAATGATTGAACGAATGGATGGATGAGTGGTAAATAAATAAACCTGGCCACATAGCTCAAGTTATTTGAAAATAGCAAATCCTCTTTTTTAAATATAGCCCAATGAAGACTTCCACTGGTTCACACATTTCTCCCAACAATTCTGCATCAGTTAAGACCTGACTGTATTCATATTTATACATTGTGGATCATTTTGCTGCTTATATTCTAGAATAACACCCAACATTCAGATGAAAAGTCAAGAATCCATCCATTTAGGTTTCTAAGCATCCAGATGGCCGGCATCAGTGGATGTAAGCATTGTGTATCCATTCATTCAACAAATATTTATTAAGTGTCTGCTCCATGCCTGGCTTTCTGCTAGGCCCTGAAAACCTCAAACTGAGCAAGATTGATCATTCAGTCAACTTCACAAAACCACATCATCTCAAAGCAGAAGGAAGCAGGAACCGTGCATATAAGTTGCTCCATGCCTAGCACTGTTTTGGGACCTTCATATGATACCACCTTTTGTTTCATGACAACCCTTGAAAGTAGGTATAACCATAAATAGGTGAAGAAACTGAAACTCAGAGAGGTCATGCAAGTTGTTCAAGCCACACAGCTACTAAGTGTCAGAGCAAGAATGGCAGCCCATTGTTCTGCACAACCCAATCAAGGGGTCTGTGGTGGGAGGCAGACAGCAGAGTGGACTGATTCTGCCTCCCTTTGTTCCATCCCTTCAGGAAAGTGACAAGCTCAGTTTTCTCATCTCTCTAATGGGACCACAATGCGTCTCTCAGAACTCAGCTGTGGGTATCAAAGGACATAATAGATGTGGGGTCTCCTGGCTTGGGATCTGACACACATAGGTACTCAGCAAATGTTTCTTACATGGGCCGATCTAGTCTCCAAACCCTCTGGCACACTCACCTCCCACCCTCTACACCAACATCCACCGAGAGCAAGCTCCCCAGTCACTTCCAGAAGCAGGCAGTTCACAACTTCCTGAAGCACTGTGTCCTGGAGTCAGAGGGCTCACTAACCTGCATCCCCATGTGCATGGACCACAGCAAGTGTGGAGAAGACAGCAGAAGACACAGGCCTCCCCCAGGAGAAGACAAGGTCTGTCTACAGGAAGCATTAGAGAAGGCTCAAGGTGTATCATCTTCAAGAGCAGGAATAGGAGGTGGTGGAGATGAGGCAGGCTCTCTCTTCCTTCCTAGTCTCCACCCTGTCCACCCCAAGGAGGAGCTGATCTGACCCCCAGGCCAACTTCCTGGATGAGGATGGCCAGGCCTTCCCTTTGATCCTGATGCTCCCAGAACTGACGCTTTGTTTTCTCCATTTCCATTCCCCTGCCTGCCCGGTCCCAGTCCCCTTTTGAGCAATTTTCTCATGTGAGTCCTAACCCAACCAGGTATTTCCTGGCCTTGTGAGAAACCAGTCTTACTCTAATGTTTTGAATCTGAAACACCATGAAAAAAAAAATAATAATAATTTCAAAAGACAATTTTGTAACCACGTTAAATCAGACTCAGAGAGAGCAACATCCCACACACTACACATCCCACCACTCTATTTATCCTGGAAGTGTAAGGTGTTAAAAGGTCAAGTTCTTGAATTTGGCCTTTCAGATTATATTCCAGTTCAACTGCTTATAATTCGTAAACTTGTGCAAGTTAGCTAACCTCTTCAAGGCTTGACTTTCTCATCTGTAAAATAGATCCCCCCATAAAGTGTTGTAGTAAAGAACAGAAGTCAGTAAACTATGGCCTGTAGGCCAAATCTGGTTCACTGGCTGTTTTTATGAAGGCCTATGAGCTAAGAATGGTTTTTACATTTTAAATGGTTGAAAAAAATCAAAAGAAGAATATTTTGTGATACATGAAAATTACATGAAATTCAAATTTCAGGGTCCATAAATAAAGTTTTATTGGAACATAGCCATGAACAGTTGTTTACATATTGCCTACGGTTGTTTTTCTGCTACAATGGCCAAGTTGAATAGTTGCAACAGAGACATGATAGCCCATCAGCATAAAATATTTACTATCTGGCTCTTCTAGAAAATGTCTGCCAATCCCTGGTAAAGAGAAAACAAAGAAATGCCTGGAAATGCCTGTAATAGTAAATACCAAAAAAATGTCAGCTATCGTTTTCTTGTATTACCGTCCAGCTCCCATTTGCCTTTGGAGATACATTCCCATGTGATTCCAAAGGTTTTCTGCATTATTTTTTAAACGCTGCATAATATACATTTCCCTGTAGAAGACATATGGTGGTATCTAGTTCTAACTGGCATTATCAACACAGAAGGCATCGTCCTGACCTCACAGAAAGACAATGGGAGAGAGGTCCCATCCTCCTAAATGTCATCCTCTGGACTTATCCTTATTGGAATACAAAGTGGAAGGGCTTAAAATAGAAGCAAATAATAGCAGTCTCCAGATTTCCTTGTATCAGAGAACATTGAACGGAGAAAGGAACTTAGAAATTCTCTGATCCAATTGCCCCTGCTTTATAAATGAGGAATCTGAGGCTGGACAAAGTTAAGGGACTTAGCCTAGAGCAATCAACTCTCTTTGGCCACCCCCACCCCCATCTTGGTGCCTTTCCTATGTTTTGCTCTTCTCTGCCCTTCTTCCTGTTGTATGTGCTTCCTTTCCCTTTGATTTTATATTCTACATCATATGATGTGACCTTGAGAAACAGTTTATGTGCAGGTCCTAGTTTATTAGATGTTAATAATCTTAAAAGCAAATCAAATCCATTTTTTTAAAAAATTTAATCGAGGTAGGTATAATTGCTATATAACATTATATTAGTTTCAGGTGTACAACATAATGATTTGATACTTGTATGTATTGTGAAATGAGCATCACAATAAGTCTAGTTAACAGCCATCATCATACACGGTTACACATTTGTTTTTTCTTGTGAGGAGAATTTTAATGATTAACTCTCTTATCAACTCTCAAACATGCAATACAGTGTTATTAACTAAAGTCACCATGTTGTACATTATATCCCCAGGACTTATTCATTTTATTACAGGAAGTTTGTATCTTTTGACCCTCTTCACCCATTTTACCCATCCCCTAGCCCCCCTCAAATCCATTATTTTAAAAGATTTTATTTTGACAGAGAGAGAACACAAGCAGGGGGAGAGGCAGGCAGAAGGAGAGGGAGAAGCAGCTCCCTGCAGAGCAGGGGGAGCCCAACTTGGGAGTCGATCCCAGAACCCTGGGACCATGACCCAAGCCAAAGGCAGTCGCCCAAACAACTGAGCCACCCAGGCGCCCCAAATCCATTTTTAAAACAAAGGAACATCTACCCCGCCTAGGCTTGACATCCATTTCCGAGCAAACAGAGGCTCCTTAATGCCCCTAATCAAGATCTGTCTATGTTTAACCAACCTCCTCACAGGGTCCTGGCATCAGCTTCACTCCGCCGGCCTTCCAGGGCTCCAGAACAGGTGAGAAAAATGAGAAGGCCCTTCCCCAGGGCGGGCGGCAGGATTTGGCCCTCACAGCCTGCCATTCACACAGCAGGACAGAAAAGGCATTCACTTTCCTCCTCCGTGTCATGATACCAACCGAAATTACCTTTAAATGAGGAAGAAAGTCATTATTTAATCAATAGGATTGCGTCAATTGAGGAAAATTTGTCTCCAGTGTAAACAAGTGGACCGTCTTTGCGCTCTATGAAAACAAGGTTAAATTACTTGCAGATCCGGCGATGAGAGACATGTAGGAAGTGAACCTGAAGCCTGACACATTCAAGGTCTGGGAACCGAAAATAATAGGAATTGTTCTGATTTTTCCAGTGGAATTGAGCAAAAAATGGACCCGCCTCTTTGCAGAACCAAGGATTCCTCTGCCTTACCCTTTCTTTTGAGGAGGAGGGGGAGGAGGGGAAAGATAATGACAAAGAGAGATGAGAACAAAGGTTCAATGAAAGGTGGGCAGCCTACCCCTCCAGAGCTGGCCACTGTCACTGGCCCGGAGGGGGCTGGGGTTGGGGGGTGGCATTAAAAGGAGGTGTGATCATGTCTGTCCACTGCCTCCTGCTCACAGCCGTTCCTTCGCTCCACGAATTCCATTCAGCAGATCCTCTTGAGAATGAATCATTGTAATGGTGGCTAATGTGTATTGAGCATCTGTGCCAAGCATGCTGAGCCCTAGATGTGCCTCACACTCTTCAGTATTCTCAACAGCCTTAGAAGGTAGCTACCGTGATCACGCCCATTTCACAGATGAGGAAGAGGGCAGTAACAGCTGGAGAATGGTGGGGGGCAGTTCTGCTTGGTTCTGGAGCCTACCATACTAACTGCCCAGTCTTGGGGTGCCCATCCCTGTGCTGTCACGGGGATCCATACAAACCGGACCTGCTTTCCGAAAGTCCCCACAGCCACAGAGGAAGGGAAACAGAGCATTTACTCTTGTTCGGGGAGGGGCTCAGCTTGTTCTCAGAGTCTCTGGTTGAGCAGCCTCCTGCCTGCTTCTCCTCCAGTCCTTCCCCCATGCCTGTTGCCTCCTTTGACCACCTCAGAAGGAGCCTCTCAGTGGTCGAAGTGATTTCTGTCAAGGCTAAAGGCAGATGGTGAGGGCTAAGTTCCCTGCTCCCTGACAGAACTTCTTAGTGAGAATTTGACCTTCAGGTATCTCTCACTGACTCAGGAGGCTGTTCCAGCTGCAGAGTGAAAGTCACTGGCATGCTCCCTTCAGAACATGAGCCATAACCAAATAAACGTTAGCTCTGGGCTTTTCGAAAGCCAGATTCCATCACCTTTGTGGTGACATCTGGCTAATGGTTATTCCCTGCGTCTCCTCCTGTTCTCCTCCCCACCCCTCACTCAGCTCCAATTCTGAAGAGTCCCAATGTGTGGTTCACAACCGACCTTCCTTCCGTGACTGTATCCCTTAGGTGTCCATCAGGAAAACACAGTCACCCCATGCCTAGGCCCTGGGTCACCCTAACAGGGATCTGACGAGGCCTAGGCTAAGGGGCCTCTTGGCCTCCTCTGGTGAGACTGTGGCGTGCTGGCTCTCTTGTCAAGACAGCAAGAGGCTGGCTTGCTGAGAAGAAGAGTTTCACATTAAGAAAGAAAAAGAAAAAGAAAAGAAAAGAGAAATGAAACATATTTGACCCGGGAAGAAATAGAAGACCTCTCAAGTTGCCAAAGTGACGGATTAGACAGGGAGGCAGAGCAAATGTGAACTCCTGGGGAGGCGGTCAGAAGGAGCCCAGATGGACTAGACTAGGCTGAGGTGGTGGGAGGAATGGAGACAGGATGATTTATCCAGGTTGGGTCGGGAGACCAGTTGGAGCGCTCGGCAGAGCTAGACACAGTCCACACTTTGTACCCCATTTATCTAACTCATCAATTTTATAGCCACATTACCTTCCTATGGGCAGGAAAGCAGATATTGGTGCCATCGCAGGCCTGGCTGTGGTTTGCACAGCATAATGACAGATGCCAAAAACAAAGGGGAGGGGAAAGGGCCCTTTGGAGACCACAAAAGAGCCTTTATAATTATGCCTCTTCCTCTCTCGGGAGCCTGCCTCTCGCTCTCGCTCTCGCTCTCCCTCCCTGCAGAGGTGCCAGACTGGCTGCAGGGGTGCCGTCCTCCCGGATGCACGGGGCAGCTGCCTAGCACGCGTCTATTAATAACCGTGCATGGACTTGAAGGCAGCTATTCCGGCCCGCCTCTCTTCTCCAGGCTAAATAGCGGCAATCCCTTTAACCTTTCTTCATGGGCCCGATTTTCCATCCCTTTAATCATCCCTGTCACTTTCTGCTGGATGGCCTCCACTCTCACCACATCCCTCCCCCAGGGTGGAGACTCGGAGCCAGCTGGAATAATGGGCGTCCCGCCTCAAGAGCTGCTCCTTCCCCTCCGCACGCACGCCCCCCTGCCCCAGGCTGAGTTACTGCCACTCAGGACACAACTGGAGAACTTCTCTCCCCATGGATGTCCCCCTTGACCAGAACATCACTAACATCCAAGAGTCTCCTCTGAGGGGTCCCCACAGTTCTCTTCCCCTCCGTTCCACTGCCCCGCCCCCACCCCATCTAGACAACAGCCTGTCCTGTGGACCCTGAGAGCAGTCCCCCAGCCAGCTTCCCTGCCTCCATCTGGCCCCCTCCCTGCCAAAACAGTTAAAAGCCCACGTTAGAAATAATTATTTTAAATCAAACGTCATTTTTATCGTGTCCCTCCCCTATTCTAGAGCCCTCAGTAGCTAGCTCCCTGCTGCTTTTTGATACAGCAAATGCAAACATATGCCAGACTCTGGGTCCAGAGTTCTCTCCCCACCCCCTTTCTGCGTATGTATAGATCCTCATTCAAAAAGCTTTTCCTAGTTAGTCTTCTCACTCTGGCTACACCTTTACCAGCCACCCACCCCCACAACATCTTGTTAGATACTGTTTTGGGTGTATTGATATATGTATCTATGGGCTAGGGCTCTTTGACAGAAAACAACAGAAACCACCTCTGACTGGTTTAAGGAACAGAAAAGGCTTGTTTGGAAATGAAGGCAGAGTCGACAGAATGAAAGACAGGGCTGAACCTAGGCCTAGGAAACGACAGAACAGGGGAGCTCTGAGGTCTTTCTAAAACACTGTCATCAGGTAATCAGCTCCAACTGTCTTCCATCCTTGTTTATCTTTGCTTAACATTCAGAGTTTCAGGACCTAGGATCTAGACAAGCTTTGTGACCAGGGTGGGGAGCCCCTGTGATTGGCCACCCCCCCAGAACCACACAGGGTGGGGAGAGTTGCCAGATTTCACAAATAAGAATATAAAATGCCCAGCTAGGTTTGCATTTCAGATAAACAATACATAATTGTCGTTATAAATGCAGTATTTCCTGAATTTGTCTTCCCATTCTTGCCCTCCGCCAGCCCCCCTCTGAGGCTCGCAGGTGGGTAGGCATCCTCTCAGACCTGGGCCTGCCACAATACCCGGCTGTACCTCGCCCCTCACACATTTCTTCAGTCCATCCTCAAGGTGGCTGTGGCTTTTACTTCTTTCCCCTCAGTCTTATAAACCAGCTTACACCACCTCCAAACTATATGTTAACTGACACAAATAAAAAGGCTAATGTACCCTTTGGCAACCATTATTATTTATTTCCTCTTTACCTTTATTGCGGAAAGAACAGCTTTCTTGGCCGTCTCTCTTTTGCCAAATACTTTGAAAACGGCCCTAATGATATTGAGCATTCCGTATAACTTTTTATAGCTTCACGCACATTTTCACGTTCATGATTTTGTTCAATGTCATAAATTATTGTAATTAGTGAGCTAAGTGGTCAGGTGGCCCCAGGAATACAGTCTCCCATTCCTCAGATGAGAAATGAAGACTTTGAAAGGTAGATGATAAAAACGAGTGTGGATTCCAAGCTGTTTGATCCAAGGCTTAGAACGACATGTTCTTTCCTCGACATTAGGGGTTAGCAAACTTTTTCTGTAAAGGAGCAGATGGTAAATATGTCAGGCTTTGTACACCATGCGATCTCTGTCACAACCACTCAGCTCTGCCACTGAAACACGAAAGCAGCCATAGTCGATACAGAAATGAATGGATGGATGTTCCAGTAAACTGTGTTTACAGAAAAGGTCACCAGCCATATTTAGCCCACAAGCTGCAGTTGGCTAACTAACGTCTCCTCTACACAACACAGTAAGCACTCTTTAATCTTTGAGTCTATCAAAGCTTGCCTCCAATTGCGATGCCATGACTTTGACCTGTTTTAGTATTAGATCACTCTAATTTTCTCTCTCCTGACCTCTTTTTTTTTTTTTAAAGATTTTATTTATTTATTCGACAGAGATAGAGACAGCCAGCGAGAGAGGGAACACAAGCAGGGGGAGTGGGAGAGAGCCTGATGTGGGGCTCGATCCCATAACGCTAGGATCACGCCCTGAGCCGAAGGCAGATGCTTAACCGCTGTGCCACCCAGGCGCCCCTCTCTCCTGACCTCTTATGTGTCAGTATTGTTTGGATGATAACTGACTTGGCTCCCCACTAGCCCCTTGATCCCTCCTACACTGTGGCAAAGCTTTGGACCCTTGTGCTGTGAACATGCCCAGCTAAGCCCATCCTTCCTCCCCTGGATCCTTCTTTACCTGCATGTGAGATCAGTTCTGACAAGCCTTGTGAGGAGCCACCTTTCTGGGACAGAGCTTTCCCTGAGGCCCCCAGGATTAACCAGGATAAACCATCCTTCCAGCTTCCCCTCACTGTGGGTTTCATGTGCCTCCTCCTTTGGTCCTTTTCCAAGTTTGTCCCCAGGAAACTCATGTACTGGAATGGTAACTCCATGACAGGTCTTCCTACAGCCCTCTTCAGCCCTGGTCCACGGAAGACAGAGACTAATTAGTCCATCTTCTGCCTTCAGAGTGGGAAGACTGGCTTGAATGCTCCTCCCACAGAGAACAGGAACTCCCTAGAGCAAACCAGCTAGTTTGGTTTATACCCTTCACTGTTATGGATCTGGGACAGTGAGGGGTGGGGACAGTGTGTAAACAGCATTCTCCTGGGCTTAGACGACTGGGGTCGAAAATCCTCAGGTGTGGTGATTGCCCACCTGGAACCAGATTCTGCGTTGTAGGAGCCAGTGGGAAGTGACTGATACGTCACTAAAGAGTTTGAGGTTTTTAAGTGGGCTTCTGGGCGCATGTGTGAGCACACACCAGCCACAATGTCAAAAAAGATTCTAGAGATCATGTTACCCAAACCCCTCATTTACAAATAAGGAAACTAAAGCCCTGAGAAATCACCTTAGTTTATCATGATGCCAGGGGATAAGGACCCACATTGTCTTTGTAAACCATTATCCGTAAAGATGATGATGAACTTGATCAGTGAAACTGAAATTTATAACTATAAAGCTTTCCTTGAATATCAATATATTTTATATTAAATAGGAAGCAGAGAATGTGCTCAGCCCATCGTGGCCCAAAGCCGTGATGAGATCGACTTTATCAGAAATAATTCGGATTTGGCCTTCTCAAAGCTTCCATGTGTTCCAAAGGTAGAGTTCTCCTGGGAACATCAACAATGCCCTCCACCTTTCTTCATAAAGTCTTCAAAAGGGTCAAGAGAAGCAAAGGGTAGAGAGTACAAGTGACACTTGGGATCTGAATGCCCTGGCTCGACCATTTAGATGCTGTGTGACCTTGAGCAAATAATTTATTTTTCTAAGCTTCGTTTCTCATCTGTAAAAGTATAACAATAGTATTTATCTCAAAGAGATGACGTAATAATTAAATGAGATAATGTATACAGAGTGTCTGGCATAGGCTGACCTAATAGTTAACTATTCAATAAATATTCACTATTGTTGCAATGTTGACACCTCAGGCTTTTTGCCTAAAGCCCAACTCTGATTTTGAGTCGACCACTCTGCCTACCTTTCCGACTGTGAAACAGGCATAATAATTTAGTAGGAGAGATGGCTAATTAGAAGTTAGTTATGACCTGGGGACACAGATCTGGCTCCTCGCCCAGACCACAAACCAGCCCAAATGACCTCCAGGCCAAGAGACAAGGTGCCTTTCTGAGCTGAGTCCCCTCTGAAGGGGTGGCCTCCGAGCCAGAACTCAGGATCCCCGGAAGAAGAAGTAAGGCAGAGAAGTTCAGAGAAACAGGGAAACGTGGAAAGGGCTAATGCACAGTTTGTGGACAATCTTTCTGGCATGATTTTTGAGTCAAATTGTGTCACCTCATCCTTTGAAATCCCCACAGGATGAGGGCAAAGAAAACCAGGGAATTCCTACAACTCAAAGACGAAGGGTCAGGATAGACCCTGGGTAACAGTCATGCTTCAGGAATATCTCAACAGACCCAGACTGTAGTATTTGCAGCATCTCCAAAGCCATTAAAAAAAAAAAAGAAGAAAAAGAAAAAAAAGCAGACCGCCTAGAACTTCATTTTCCTGGTGATAGAAGAAATGCGCTAGACAAAACAATGCTTTCTCCTTTTCCCCGGGTTACTTGGCAGGAGCAGAAAACTCTTGACAAGAAGTTCCAGAAAGGCTTGATATTGGGTTTGAAAAGTACAAATTCCCACAACAATCAGTGACTAAAGTAGCAATATTTTAGCCTTTCACAGGAATCTGGTTATTATTACCATTAATGCCAAATATCTTGTTTCTATTCTTTTTGATTTAAGGTAATTTTCTTTGTAAAAGGCCTGCTTTGTTAAGCCCTACACAGTTACGTTGGCTTTGGGAGAAAGAGAAGTGGGCATGGTGGGAAAGTATCATGTTATACTGAAACTTTAGAGGGCCTGGTTGTGAAGACCCCCTTTGTTTTTGCTCTGAACCTGATGCAGTTCTCCAGTCTTCGTGTTCTAGCCCAGGGCACTAATTTCGGCATTGTCCGTTCTGATGATGGTATCTCTACTTGAACATGATCGTTTCCAAGGAAGGTCTCCAGAAGGCTGTACTTACCTGGTCAGGTCTGGCTATGACCTGGCCAAAGGAGACCCAGGTCAATGTTCACATCTAGAAAGTGACCCCATGACTCTGGGTCCACCTTGTAGACAATGAAGAAGAACAGATATCAAAAAGTGAAATATCTAGCTCAGTGGCAATTTTGCCCCCCAGGGAACATTCAAGAAAGTCTGGAGACATCTGTGATTATCATAACTTTGGGGGATGGGGGGGTCCTCCTGGTATCTAGGAGATGGAGGCCAGAGATGCTACTAAACATCCTACAAAACACAGGACAAGACCCACAACAAAGACTTATGCAGCCCCAAGTGTCAATAGGCTGACGTTGAGAAATGCTGAGACAAGAGACACAGAGAGCCCTGCATGGGCTGGGCCCCGCCTACCTCCCTCTCCATATTTTGCCCCATTCCCACTCATTCTCTGAACTCCAGGCAAACAACTTCCGGTCTTTCACTGCACTGTGTTCCCTCAGCATATTCTTTTTTTTTTTTTTTAAGATTTTATTTATTTATTTGACAGAGAGAGAGACAGCCAGCGAGAGAGGGAACACAGGCAGGGAGAGTGGGAGAGGAAGAAGCAGGCTCCCAGCGGAGGAGCCTGTTGTGGGGCTCGATCCCAGGACTCTGGGATCACGCCCTGAGCCGAAGGCAGATGCTTAACGACTGAGCCACCCAGGCACCCCTCCCTCAGCATATTCTGATCCCTCTGCCTGCCAGGCTGTACCCTCTCATTCTATTCTAGTTCATGCCTTCTCACCCCCAGATCTCATTCAGTAGATACTTTCTTGGGAAGCCTTTTGAGCAAGACTAAGTCAAGTCCCCCATTACATGCTGTCTCCCCTTTATTCTTTCTTTTTCCAAGGGTTTTCAAAGTGTCTTTGTGGCTTTTTCGGAACTCCCCAAGCTCCTTGCCTCTTGGCTCTCAAATGTCTGGGCTACCAGCACTAACTGCAGCCAACTGGCTAGTGTTTGAGTCCCCACTCTGGCATGTTCTAATTGTAGGACCTTGGACAAGTCACCTACCACTTAAATCATGCTTACTTCCAACATGAAGCCAATAACTGTACCTAGCTTCTAGGAATGCTGTGAGGATTAAATGAAAGATTAGAACAGTGTCAGACCCATCATGAGTACCATATAGAAGTTTGCTGTAATTATTACTTTAAGAATTAAAAACTGCTTTTCTGAGACATTGCGCTCCATGATAAGAGAGAGATGCAGTATTTTTCTATCCCCAGCAGCATGACCCTCACAGTATCTTTTCTCTACCAGAGGAATCAGAGCTCAAATCATTTAAGGCAGGGGGGTCAAAGTCAATGCTTTGTGTTTACAGGTAAAGAAACTGAGACCCAGAGGGTTTAAGGGATTTGGAAAAAATCACACGGCAGGTTTCTTTCTACCTGATCAATCTCTCAGTATCTCTCCCTCTCCTTCTTTCGCTCCCTCCCTCCCCCCACCAACCATCCCTCCTCCCCAGACCGCTTGGAGGTGATAACTGGTATGATTCCTGATCCACACTAAATGAATATCCCATAGCAACTATCTCCATCTGACTACAGGTCCCTGCTCCCCAGCCTTTCTACAAAAGACCTGGGGGTTATAAAATCCAAGCTTATCAGAGCAAAGCACACCAAACAGAACACAGCAAGGTTTCTAATCAGAGATTTAAGGTGCTTACGCAACAGCCGAAAAAAGAAAATCTAGACCTGACCAAAAAAAAAAGTAGACCGAAGGCAAATAATAACCTAAATAAATTAAGAAAACACCAAGGAGGTCTCCTGAAGTTTTCTGCCATTACATCATTGATCCTGAGACTGGGCTGGGGAATGTCTCCCCAGGGCTTCAGGGCAGGGCCATATCTCATTTGTTTTAACTCCTTCAAATCCTATTTGACTCTTTGACACTCTCCCAGCCTCTCATGGCTGTTCTTTTTCTTCTTCCAGCCCCTAACTCTCTCTTTGCCAATACTGCAGTGTTTTTTAGCCCAAATTGTTACTGGGGCCTTCGACCTCACAGAGAGCAGTGTGGCATTCAGACTGTGGAGTGACAATGGCCTCTGACGTCTTGGTCTGGCCACACTTGGGGAACCCAGCTCTGTCAGGGGTCCTACTCTTTAGGAAGGACACCAACAAACTAGAACAGCGTGAGAGAAGAACAATTAGGATAAGACACTTCGTTGTGTGAGGGACAAGAGGGCAGAGAAGACCTAGGAAGGGGCACAAGAGTTTCAACAAACTGAAGGGCCTTTCAGAATGAGCTAATGTGAACTTCTAATGCCTCTAAAAACCCATACTGGTAAAATATAGCAAAAAAAAAATTATAAATATAGTTAAGCTCATAAATATAAAGCAAAATCTCCAGGTACCAGGAAAGAAGGAAGGAAGAAAGGAAAGAAGGAAAGGAGGAAAGAAGGAAGGGAGGGAGGAAGGGAGGAAGGAAAAGGGAAGAAAAGAAAAGAAAAGAAAAGAAAAGAAAAAAGAAAAGAAAAGAAACTTGTAATCAGAGTGGCAAGCTTCAGCTGACACCTTGGTGGTCCAGGGAAATACCCAAATACAGGCTCTAATGGCTAAAGGCTGGGGTTTAAATGTACACAAAAGAGCAAAGATGGAGTTTGGAGGCCCTGCGATGGAGAATCCAGAAGAATGAAGTGGAGACCCCAGGAGCATAGTTGCTTCCCTTAAGCCTTACCCCCAGGCCCAGGGAAACCCCAGTGATGTGTGCCTCTTTCCAGGGTTGCAGGTAGGGGGAAACAAAACTACCCCCGAGAAACAAATCCTCAAATCAGCACCAAACACAAATGTGTTCTCAAAATTTATGCTCCTTTCCTGGTAGATTAGTCCGGGTTCTCCAGAGAAACAAAAATAATAGGATGTGTATAGACACAGAGAGATCAGTTTGTTTTAAGGAATTGGCTCAGTTAATTGTAAGGACGGGCAAGCCTGCAATTCACAGGGCAGGCCAACAGGCTAGAGGCCCAGGGAAATGTCTACGTGGAAGCTTGAGCCAAAGGCAGTCTGGAAGCAGAATTTCTTCTTCCTCAGAGGACATTAGGTTTTTCCTCTTAAGGCCTTCAACTGATTGGGCGAGGCCCACTCCCATTATGGAGGGTAATTGGCTTTACTCAAAGTCTACTGATGTAAATGTTAATCTCATCTTAAACTCACAGCAACATCTAGACTGCTGTTTGAGGAAAAACTGGGTACCATGGCCTAACCAAGTTGACACATAAAATTTGTTTTGTCAATTGCAAACCAAAAAGTTAATAAAAGAGTTGGTCCTGGATTGCCCCCTGGAGCGGAAAAATGGAAAACTCTGCAGAGAACCCTCACTATCCCAAAGGGAAAGAAACAGCCGAAGATGTCCTCACAACCAAAAATTACAAACCACCATAAGGAAGACTGGAATATAAGTAAAGGGATTATCACCCCAAAAATTTAAAATAAAAGATCAATTGGAAAGAAACCATAACATGCTTAAAATGTTAAATAAAAGCATGACTAAAAACCATAGGGAATAATAAAATACTGTTTTTAAAAAGGAATTTGAAAAAAACTTCTAGAACTTCAAGAAATGAAAGATACAAAGGATAAACAGCAAATTAGACAAAACTGAAGAGAGGCTCAGTTAATCAAGAAATGGATCTTAGAAAATTATCCAAATCGCCTAATTAACATAATACAAGACCTTTCTCCATCCTCATTACTTAAGAAATTCCAAGGGTTTTAGTAGCTCTGTGCCGGGGGGATGAAAATCAAATATATATTTCTTATTATAAATCACAATATCACAGCCACCAAATGCAATCCTAAATCCCACAGCATGTTAAAAGTTTAAGGATAACCACTAAAATAAGAGAATCTAAATATACATAACTTTTAAAACAGTAAAAGAATAAGAATACTCAGTCACTATAATTAAAGGCAGGAAAGAAGTGGTAAAAAACACAACAACAACAAAAAACAAAAAAAAACAGGACAACAGGCCCAAAACGGAGATGCTTATGCTAAGTCCTACATCACCAAACCAAGACACAATTATAGCTTCAGCTCTCCCAGAAATGGAATCTTAAACTGGTCAGTGAGGAATCATCTGATCAGCACTAATTAAGTAATCTGCCTGATAGATCCCTGCCATCCCCTAAAGGAAAGTAACCTGGGAATAACCAACCCACTTTCTTGCCTGGTATAGCGTCCTTGTTCCCGCTCCCTTCTGACTGTGAGAGTCTTTCATTTTGTACAGCTCCTTGGAGCTCCTTTGTATCAGCTAGGCTGGATGCTGCCTGATTCGAATAGATTTTTGTTTAAATAAATTCTTAAAATTTGGGGGGCACCCGAGTGGCTCAGTTGATTAAGCATCTGACTTCAGCTCAGGTCATGATCTCAGGGTCCTGGGATCAAGCCCGAGTGGAGCCCCATGTGGAGCCCTGGGTTGTGTTGAACCCCTCATTGGCCTCTGCGATCAGCGGGGAGTCTGCTTGTCCCTCTGCCCCTTTCCTCTGCTTGTGCTCTCTCTCTCTCTCTCAAATAAATAAAATCTTTTTTAAAAACTCTTAAAATTTTTAATATGTCTCAGTTTACCTTTTAACTTAATGAAACAAAGAAGCTAAGAGGTTAAAAAAACATTAATATATCAATATATAGAAGTAATAACAGGATTCCAATAATAAATATAAATGAAAAGGATTAAAACCACTGATGAAAATATCAAAATGATTAGATTAAATACGAAATTCAGTTTTTTGCTTTATGTGATAGACACAGATTTTTTTAAAAGATTTTATTTATTTATTTGAGAGAGAGAGAGAGAGCGCAGAGGCAGAGGGAGAAGCAGACTCCATGCTGAGCAGGGAGCCCGATGCAGAGCTCAATCCCAGGACCCTGGGATCATGACCTCAGCCAAGGCCAACGCTTAACTGACTGAGCCACCCAGGCGCCCCTTGACACACAGCCTTTTGCTTTTTCTGTGTTACTTCTAGAACACAGAAAGATTGAAAACAATGAGATTAGAAAGAGTCCACCAAGGAATCATTATCCAAAAGAACAAGTGATGAAGCAATATTAAAGTCAGAAAAATAAAGGAAATGTTTACAAAATAAGAAAAAGAATTCTCCAGGAAAATACAACAATTTTAAACTTGGATATATCTGACAACATAGTCAAAGAAAGAAAGAAAGAAAGAAAGAAAGAAAGAAAGAAAGAAAGAAAGAAAGAAAGAAAGAAAGAAAGAAAGAAAAGGAGGAGGAGGAGGGGGGAGGGAGGGAGGGAGGGAGGGAGGGAGGGAAGAAGGAAGGAAGGAAGGAAGGAAGGAAGGAAGGAAGGAAGGAAGGAAAAGAAAAAAGAAAGAAGAGGGAGGGAAGGAGGGAGGGAGGAGAGAAAGAATTGCCACATCCACCACCAGAGTGAGAGATTTTCCCTGAAAGCAGGCTGAGGCAAACAAGTGGAAATTACAGAAAGGAAGGACATTGACTCAACCTACACAGGACCTTTTAGAGATGTCCAAAATTGAAATGGGTTGCCCTGGGAGGGAGAGCTCCAAAAACATGGAGGTTTTGCAGAATCTGTATGACGCTGAATGAGGCTATGGCTGGAATTTGCAAGCATCAGACACATCGCTCAATGAGGGTAGAGACTGTCTGTTTTGTTCCCTGCTGTATACCCAATGTCTAGAGCAGGGCTTGGCATAGAACTGGCATCTGTAGGGGTCTATTGAGTGAATGAATGAATGAATGAATGGTCCAGATAAGACAATGGATAAAATAACCTCTAGAGTGGCTTCCAGTCCTAAGACTCAGTGATTCTTACATACCCATTGCTCTGTTCTTTGCCCTCACTTCATTCTGAGGTCCAGCACACCCCAACCCAGGAGACTTGAGGCTGGCACTGAGAGGCAAGGGCAGGGTGAGGAATGGACAGAAGAGTAACACAGGAGCCCAGAGGGTAGAAGCCAGCTCTGCAAAGAGCTTCCAAGAATCTTCCTGCCACAGAAATTCCACTTGGCCACAGCAATTACCCTGGCCCTGGGCCTGGAGGAAGGCGGCGGCTGGCCTGCCCAGGGCAGGGCCTTTCGTCAGCACATCTTGTCTGTGCTGCTTACAAGGGTAGAGAAGCAAGACTGGGAGTAGGTCACTGGGTCGGTGTGGTCCATGAAGCAAGCTTCTCCCACCTACTATGTTCTGGGACACATAGAAGGAAGGGAATGAGGTCCCCAGATCTAGGGATTTCTTAGATCAAGGAGGGACAGGGTCCCTGTATTTGGGAACCCTCCAGTTTGATAAGACATAGCCCGGCCTTCATGGAACCTTATGGGCTGGATGTTTTGTGTCCCTCCAAATTTCGTGTGTTAAAATTTCAAGCGCTGGGGCACCTGGGTGGCTCAGATGGTTAAGCATCTGCCTTCGACTCAGGTCATTATTTCCAGGTCCTGGGATCGAGCCCCACAGCCGACTCCCGGCTCGGCGGGGAGTCTGTTTCTCCCTCTCCCTATGCCTCTCTCCTGCTCATGCTCTCTCTCTTTGCATCTCTCTGTCTCAAATGAATAAACGAAATCTTTAAAAAAAAAAAAAATTCCAAGCCCCAATGGGATGGTATTCAGAGGTGGGGCCTTTGTGGGAGATTAGATCACGAGGGTGGAAACTTCATGAATGAGTTAGTGGCCGTATAAAAGAGACTTCAGAGAGCTCTCTTGCCCCTTCCACAGAAGACAGCCATCTGTGAGACCAGAAGTGGGCCCTCACCAGACACCAGATCTCCCAGTACCTTGATCTTGGGCTTCCAACTTCAAGACTATGAGAAGTACCTACCTGCTGTTCATGAGCCACCCTGCTCCTGGTACTTCGTTACAGCAGTCAGAACAGAGTAAGACAGAGCCCCTACAATGAATGCTACGGGGAGCCCCTCTCTGTAGGAAGAAAATCAGATCTAATGGAGGATACCTGGCCTCAGCCCTCATCAGAGTCTGCGGTAGCTCTTGCCCCTCCCCCCATTCCTGCAAGACCAGAAAGGGAGAGAAGTGGTCGGCCCAGGGAGGGGCCCATTTCTGTGATGAATGGAGACCGTGAGCTTGGTGCCAGCAGGTTCTCAGGGGACATTCCCACAGCCCTGCAGGCAGGGCCTCCTTCCCTCCTTCCTCCCCACCATGATTCTTAACCCACCAGAATAAATCCTGAGCCCTGGGCCTGTTTCTAATACAGAAATGTTGGCCCCTTTGTCACGTCCTGCTTTCCCTCTCTCTGTTTTTGTTCCTTTTCCCACCCTGTCTCCCCCTCCCCCACACCCATTTCCCAAACTTGCTCCTGAGAGACCAGACCCAACAGCCCACTGGTGATCTTGTTTTACATGAGACATTTCCAAAAAAGACCAAAAAATCCTTTCCAGGAAAATGCCATTTTTAAAATTCAGCTCCAGACACTGCGGCAACATTAGGAAAACAAAGGACTTGGCAGAAAGGTTTTCTGAATCGGGACTTTCTCTCCAAAATACCTTTTCCAAATTGCCTCCAGCGGGAACAACTCTGAGGGTCAGCTCTGGAGCACCCAGTTAATTTCAGATAGACTGTGGCTCCTGGTTTTGACCCCATCTCAGCCTTTCCTTACCTGGGATCACCCTGGGACCTTCTCCCAGCCTCAAGCAGGGAGCCCCTCCCAAGGGTCGCCAAAGGAAACAGCTCTCTCTGCTGGGTCAGGAAATGCTGCTGCCTCCTCCCTTCAGAGGACACTCCTCGGCCCCTCTCTTGCCCCCATCACCAAGCTGGGGGGCCAGGCTGCGGGTCTGAGAGACCAACTGTGCTTAGTAGGAGCTGTCTTCTCTCACCATCCAGTGAGGGAAGACAAGATCCCCCCCCCCATACCTGCTCCTGTTGCGTGAATCAAGTATAATCATGTTGATGTCCTATATAGATAATAGTAATGGCCATTATTTATTAAGCACTTACTATGTGTCTACCACTAACCTATTTTTTCTATTTATCTACTTCATTTAACCCTCATAACAACTATTATGTGCTGAATTAAATCCCCCTCCCCTCCAAAAGAAAATTCCTAGGTTGAAGTCCTGACCCCCCAGGGCATCAGAATGTGACTATATTTGGAGATAGGGTCTTTAAAGGAGAAATTAAGTTAAAATGAGGGCTTTAGGGTGGTCCTTAACCCAATATGACTGGTGTTCTTATAAGAAGAGTAAACGTAGACCCAGACAGGCACGCTCACAGGGGAAAGACCATGTGCCGACACAGCAAGGAGGCAGCCATCTACGGAAGAAAACGGCCTCAGAAGAAAACAAACCTACTAACACTCTCATCGTGGACTTCTAGCCTCCAGAACTGTGAGAAAATTAATCTCTGGGTTTTTAAAGCCACCCGCTCTGTGGTGTTTTGTTACGGCAGTCCTAGCAAACTAATGAAACAACCCATAAGATTAATATGGTTATTACCACCATCTTGCAGGGGGACAAAACAGTCTCAAGGTGCTGTGAAGCTTGCCCAGCAAGCACACAACAGAGCTAAACGTTGAGAGTCCACCATCTTATGCCAGAATACAAACTCTAAAGCACCGTGTCCAACTGCTTCCCTTGCACTATGTATGTGTGTGTTCTATTTGCTTCTTGCCGTGTAACAAGCCATCTCAGGACATGACGGCTTAAAACAGTGACACTTGTATTTGTTTCCTTCATCAGTAATTTGGGCAGGGCTTGGCGGGGACAGGTAATCCTGCTTTACTTGGGGTCACCTGGAGTGGCTCCAAGGCTAGACCAAATCATCTGATGTCTAGCTCACTCACTTGTCTGGTGACTATACTGGCTAAGAGCTGGGACCTTAGCTGGGGCTGTTGGACCAAATGCTTCCTGTGGCTTCACCGGGTGCCCTGAGCTTCCTCTTAACATAGCAGCTGCTTCCAAGAATGAACATCCCAAGAGACAAAGCTGGACAGAGAGCTATATCACCTCTTCTAAGCCAGCCTTGGCAGACTCACAGTGCCACTTTCACCACATTCTCTTCCTTAGAAGCCAGTCACTAGGTCTTGCCCACATTCAAGGAAAGAGGAATTCGGTGCTAGTTTCTGATGGGAGGCATGCCAAAGAATTTGCAGACATTTTTAAAACCACTATAGTGAGTGCGCCATGGACATCGTTGTCTATAGTTTATGTCAGATATTTATTTGCCAGGAGCACCGTTTACAAGAGCATTGAACTGAGAGTCCAAAGCCCTGAGCAAGAGCCATTCAGCTGTAAGGGACTCGGATTCCAAAACCCATGAAAGAAAAGAAGAAGACATGCTTCCGGTTCCAGCCGGAAGTTATTTAACTCCACTGTAGTCTCTGGAACTTTAGGATGCTGTTCCTCTGACACTTCACTTGATTCTCAATTATGATAGCCTGAGTCTTGCCTTGTCGCTGTGCCTGAGTCACTGTCTTTGAAGCATAGCGAAATCCACACATTGAGCACTTCCTTGGTGCAGGGCAATACCACCGGTGCTTTATGTTTGTTACTTCATTTAGTTATCATATCAGCCCCATGAAGGAGGTAATGTTATCTATCTCCATTTTCCAGATGAAGAAACTGAATCTCAAGGGAGGTAAGTAACTTGCCTAAAAGTTAGTAAAGGGCAGAGCCAGAATGATAGGCTGTGCCTGGCCAGCCCCATCTCCTCCAGGGCCTGGTGTCCTAGCCATGCATCCCAACATCCAGGGCCTGCTCCCTGTTGCCAGGCTCCTACATCACTCAACTGCCTGTTAGGACATCTGACATTCTGGAGTGTCCTTCTCTCTGCTCCGCTCACCTTTTGGAGCCTTGCCATGCTTCCCATTGGACCTTGTCCCTGCCCCCATTATGAACCGCTCATGAGACCCCTACTGGGGATGGCTGCCACACTGTGTTCACCCTCCTAACCTATGACCCACCCCTTCACAACTGCCCCAGTCCATCTTGGTAATTGGATGGCACCCTGGCATGGCTAGACGTCAAGATCAAGCAGGACAGCATCGTGAATTTACAAAAAGCAGAGGCCCCAGAGTCAGACCAACCTAGATCCAAGTCCTGACTCCACCGTGTATTACTCATGTGTAAAAATAAGGAGGCCCACATTGCCTCATTGTGAAGATTCTCGATGAGTTAATACATGTACAAGGCTTGGCACAGTGCCTAGTACATAGTAAATGCTTAATAAATATTAGCTATCTTCACTGTTGTTATTATCAATAATATTTGTAAAAGATCCACTAGAGAGCCTAGCATATGGTAGGCATTCAAAAATGATAGCTGTTAATCTCATTGTTTAAGTCCTGGAAAAGCTACAGGAATTCAGAGAAGGGCCAGATAACAAGGTAGTGAAGACAGAAAACAGGCTGCCCGAGCAACTGTGCAGATCTGCAGATCTCTGACTAATCCTAGAGCTTGGGTATGACTGGCCTTGATTAAGTGGAAACGCCTCCTTATAGAACTGCCATCTTCATCTGCCTCAATTAGGAGATGACAAGAGCTTCCTGAGCTTGGAAGTGCCTGGGAAAAGGAATTTCAAGAAAGAAAGCCAGAAAGGCCCCCTGTCTTTGCTCCTGCCCAGCATTTCCTGTTGTGGCAATGGAAGCCACTGGCCATCAGTTCCTGCCCTGCTTATCCGCTTGTCCTATGGCCCTGTGGTTTCATGGGCTTCATCTGAGGCTGTAAGTTCCCAGAGACCTGGTGAACATGGTCAGAATATGGAATAGCTTCCTGGCCTCAAGCCCACCCCAGGTTGAGCCATTAACAAGAATAGCAAACAGGTGGACAGAAGGTAACTATCAGGTTTATAACAGATGGGCCATCAGACACACACACACACACACACACACACACACACACACACCTTTGAGCATTTGGGAGCTGCAGTATTGCTATTGTCCTCTCCCATCATATTTTTCCTGCTGCTACTTTCCCAGAATCCTTAGAGCCAGATTCACCAATGCTCACAGCTCCTGAGTCTGTCTGACCAAGCTGGAGCCAGGGGGTGGGGGGTGCTGGTAATCAACTTTGAGCAGACCTGATGGCTTAGAATAATGTCACCAGTTCAGTTATAAATGCTTGGCTGCTGTGTTCCTCCTGATTTTCCTTCAAGCCAGATGATCAATGAGGTGACAGCTACTTCCCCCAGACCACTCTCATTTCCCTCTTCCAATCAGACAAGGATCTGGTGCCCTCTGGAATGACCTCTAAGAGCTGACATTACTGCTCATGTTGCCTCTGAGTCTGAGCTCTTCCTTCCCTGCTCCAGGCTTGGCCCACTCTGGTACAGCCAGACTTCTTCTGCCTTGATTCATAGCCCCTAATTCTGCTAGAATCCAGTTCTCCTCTGTATTAGTCAGCTATTGCAGTGAAAATACTATGTAATAAACAACCCCCCAATTTTAGTATCATAAAAACAGTTTTTTTTTTCCACCCATAGTCTGTGGATTGGGTGGAGTGGCTCTGATCCAGTCTCTAGGTCAGGTACAGATCAGTTCCATATGTCATTCATTCTGGGACCAGCAGCTACCTGGGGCAGGCTCTTTTCATTATAGAGGGGGGAAGCATGAGAAAAGCCTAATGAAAATTTCCTATGATTCTTAAGGCCTCAACCCAGAACTAGCCATTGTCAAGTCCACCCCATTCCATCTCCCAAGCCAAGTCAACTGGGTAAGCCCCAAATCAAAGGGATGGGAATATATGTTCCACCTATTCCAGTAGGGTGTATGCAAAGTCATATGGCACATGGCATGGGTGTATAATTCTATTACAGCAAGGGGGTGAAGAACTGGGACTGGTAATCCAATCTCTAGCATCTCTTAAATATTTGTGTCACCTGCATCTCTTGCTGTGATTTACCCACCTGATTGTTCTTCCTGAATTCTTAGAGAAGCCTATGGGCCTACTTAGCTCCTCAGTCCCCACTATACCCTGGCTTCAGATGGTCTAGAACCAAGAGCTGGAAAGCTAGAAAGCTATGCGAACCAAGGCAGCTTCTCCCCTCTTTCACTCCCTCTTGCTATATGCTTTCTCTCTGTTCTCTCTGCACATGGGCTTCATTTTTCTCTCTGGACACCAGCTCTCTGCTGCTCCAATGACAGGGTGCATTAGGGCCTGTTTCATCCCCGGGGCTACAGAAGCTCCCACTTCTAGCACTGCTCCCAGCTGAACAGTATTCCAGAGTTCCACTTCCAAAGTCCCAGAGAAAGACCCCCAGTCAATCAAGGCTGAGATCACTTAGCACAAACATAGTTACCCACTCTTCTAGATGGAAGAAAAGAGTGGTGTGGGCTTCCAGACACACACACACACACACACACACACACACACACACACAAAACCCCAAGACTCCAAACTGGAGTCCTCTGGTCTGACTCTGGTGAGACTATGTGTTTAGTTTGGCCACGGGGTTTTTAAATGTTTTGAATTACTTGACAAAATGTGGAAATTGAGAGTCCACATGTGAATTCAGATTTTTTTCCTAAAAAAGTGAAAGATCTTAACTGGAAGGGAATGTGAGGGTGCCATACAGGGCCTGATCGTGTTCCGTTTCTTGAGCTAGCTGCAGGTTATGCCACCATGTTTTATTTGTGAAAAGTTCATCAAGCTATACGCTTTAAATACATACACTTTTTAAAATATACATTACATCTTTTCTAAATTTAAAAACTTTAGAAGAATTGGCAACACGAGAGGCACATTCCAGCCAAGGATGAGTCCACTGGAACTGAGGGGTTTTCCATTTTGCCACACGCCCTGACACTCCCTATTCTCTGCCTGTCACTGAGACTGAGGATCAGTAGTCATTTATCATCTTGAACTGTTTTCTCACAATAGAGTTAAGAAGAAAGTAACCTTATTTCTTTTACATCCGTAAGTCTATCAAAAGCAGGGAAACAAAAGAGGCCAGAGAAGGCTGTGTGTTTGCAGAAAAATGGAAAAGGGCTTTTTTTGTTTGCTTGTTTGTTTGTTTGTTGAAGTTAAAAATATTCTTCCAAGTTTGACAAGCAAATAAAGTGGGTTGGCATGGAAAGGATCCAACCAAAGAGACTGTGACTACTATACAGAAACTTAAGGATCTGAAAACAAAGGACTGAAGTTTCAACGTGTTTAATTTTTCAATGCAAATAAAATAAATGATACAACTGTGAAATGAAGTTATGGAGTAAAATATGTGAGAATACTGCTCAGGCACTGAAAACTTATGAATGGTGGGTTTGTGAAAGAGTATCTACTGAGGACAAAGAAAATTCATGCCTCGAACAAAAAAACAAGTATTTGCAAATGGAAGACTAAACAGAAATGCTGTTGCTCAGCAAGATGACGACATGGCTGAGAACTTACAGGACAGGTTGTGTGAAAAAGTTCAATCATTTGTGGCATTTCCTAGAGAGGCTTATAAGAGCCCAGTTAAAATAATACCACCCAGTCAGCTATATTTATTTATGGTTCCAAAGAGACTTCGGTGTGATTGGAGAACTTTTGGGCATGGTGTCCATCACAGGCACAACTTCAGGAAATGGCTTTGCTTTGTTTGTTAAGAAGTCTTGAAAAATTTAAAACAGACAGGTCAAAATTAGTAAGACTGGCTGTGAGACAGAGCTCCTGAAATGGTCAGCAGTAACACTGACCTTGTTATCAAACTTAAATCCAGAGTGGCAAAATTTGCACAGTGGAGTAGCTAAATAATTCATCAGGAATTGTGCTGATAAATAATAAGCAAAATAGAACATATCATGGGCTTAGTGAATTGGATTCACACCCATGGCTGAAAAGCATAGAATTCAATGCTTTGCTTGATGCATTAGACACATAATAGTCATAACATTAATCTGTTCTGATAAATTAAGAGTAGTTGGTGTATAAAGTTGGAGTCTTTTATTTGCAGATGGGAGGAACTGTTGTAAAACTATTAACTGTTCATATCATCCAACAAAAAATACTTATCCCAACTCACCAGCAAAGATCGAATTAAAGAAAATATCATAAGAGGGCACCTGGGTGGCTCAGTTGGTTAAGCGTCCAACTCTTGATTTTGGCTCATGATCTCAGGGTCATGAGATGGAGTCCCCCATCGAGCTCCCTGCTCAGTGCAGAGTCTGCTTGAGATTCTCTCTCTCCCTCTGCCTCTCCCCCTGCTCTCGCTCTCTCTCTCTCTAAAATAAATAAATAGAATCTTAAAAAAGAAAAAGAAAGTATAATAAGCCATCCAACCCATTTGGGTACTTCTCTGCAAGAATCTTCACAACTATGCAAATATGCTATCAAATTTGTTCATTCATAGTGAAATTATATCTTCAGGAAACTCATTTCGCAAAGAGCAATCTGGCCCACTTTCCTATGCTGAAATCAATTTTCAGAAATGAAAATGATCACTTAAATTGCCCTCCCAAAATTGGGGGAATTGAAGACAGGATTCCAAAAAAAAGTTCTAATTTCATGAAAATAAAATTTTTGTTATTCAACTCACCTTTCTTTTTTTTTAAAGTTTATTTATTTTTTAGTAATCTCTATAACCAATGTGGAACTCGAACTCATGACCCCGAGATCAAGAATTGCATGCCCCACCAACCGAGCCAGCCAGACGCCCCTCAACTCACCTTTCTTAATTAATATTGTGGCAAATGGAATTTTTGAACCACAACTGAGTCCTCAAAACTAAATTTTGCAACATTAGGATGCCAAAATTCTACAAATATCTCAGGAGTAGTTACCCTAAATATAAAAACCATCATACAAAGATTCTATCCATGTTCAGCCATGAACAGCTGTTTTCCATTATGAAACTAAATAAAACTATTGCTCTCAGTTAAAGGATTCAAGGCTGAATTCTATACAGCACATCGCAACATGAAATGCAAGACCCGACATTGACATGTTAGGGCAAAAGAAAAAGTGTCACGTTTCTGGTTAAAAAGCAAAGAAGTAATGAGTTACGAAAGAAAAATAATAATAATTAAATATTTCTATTTTTTTAGAATGTTATGTTTTTCCGTTTTGAACTTAATATATAGTCTGTAATACCATACATGTTTGTATTATATTATGCACTTATGCAACGGCCAAGTAAAAATGAAAGAAAGTTTGATTACATTCCTACCAGTTGATTTTTCTTACACCTAGCCCACTTTACTCATTTTTGTTGCATTTCTGAATTCTGTAGAAATCTAAGTTTGCAACCTCTAGTGTACACTATATATTATGTATTATTTTTTAAATACATGCTCACTTGCTCAATGGTGAAAATGTAGAAAATCCTAAATAGAAAAACAAGTCCACTTATCACCTAGAGAACGCTTATTTAAAAAAAAGCAAAACCCATGCATTATACAAAATATGTATTTTTAATTACAAATGGAATCATACCACACATAAAGTTTTATCAATTTTCCGTATTTTAAGTGTTCTACTAGTAAGATTTTAATGGCTGAATATTATTCTTTATTATATTTGTGATATAATTATCTTAACATATTTGCTATTATTGTGTATTTAAGTTATTTCCCATTTAAAAAGCATTGGTCTTTTAATACCAATTCTAGTTCCATCTTTTTCTTAAACATAGCCATGTTTTTACTCATATGTCTTAAACCCAGTAGCTCAGTTTCCATTTGTAGTTTCCAATAAAGGCTAGAATTGGATCAAATTAGAATTTTGTAATCCTCTGAGGCAGCTAAAAGTATAGCTTAAACTGTGAACTCTTCTTGAGCTCGACAACCTCTGACATTTCCATTGACCCTGAGCTGCATTTTTCTGGACACCTAGTTGTTACTGCTGTTGTTGTTATTATTATTATTATTATTATTATTATTATTATTTGCTCAGAGGGCAATAGTTTTGTGTGATGAGGGGTCTCTGCTTGGTTCATTTGCTTATAGAGACTCCCTTGAAGAGAGCCAGAGCTATCCCAGAAAGATAAAATCCAAGCTCTCCAAGTCAGGGATGCCTAAATATGGTGAGAGACAGCACCTCTCTGATGTTAGGACCAACAGCCAGCGGCCAGCCAGCCAGCGCAGATACCACTGCTATTTTTACTTTCTTAGGCTTGAGTCACCTGACTGCCCTTGCCTCCAACCCCACTCCCATCACTATTTGTATTCATTACGAAGGTCCAAAAATCTCACACCTCTTAGTCCTAGAAGAGATATAGGATGCCTCCAATCTAATCGGAGAAGCAGTCCCGTCAATAAGGAAGCCCTGCTTAATTATGAAATCATCATCACATCCTTGAGAATCCCTAGTTTGACAAGGTGACTCCACCATCAGGAAGCCTCTGGATTGATGAAAGAAACCCAGTTTGCTGCCATGATCAAAAATTCCCCAGGGCACCTGGCTGGCTCAGTTCAGTGGGGCATAGACGGTTGATCTTGGTGTCATGAGTTCGAGACCCATCTTGGGTGTAGAGCTTACTTACAAAAAAAAAAAAAGTTTCCCAGAAAATGTGCATTGAGTGAATAGTAAAATTAAGCAAGAACTTGGAAAGCTGAGATCACCTGCTTGGGCTGGAGCTCCAAGACTGCAGAGTAGAGACAAGCAAAGAGGAGTAACTTTTGCAGCTGGACAAAGGACATCATGAGCCGATCAGAGGAACAATCTATAGAGTAATTATCTTTAAAAGAAATGATAAAGATATAAATTGAACAGCCTAAGAGTAAGTTTTTAAGTAAAAGAAGAGTCAAGATTGTCTGGCAAAAGATCGCATGCATTCACTTTCTCTCCTCTGTGAGACCCCATGAAAACTAATTTTTTAAAGATATAAACGCTTAATAAGGAAAAAAAATGGGAGGAGTCCTTTAGCAGAGGAAGAATTTCAGCCCGTTTCTGGAAATCTTAATGCCAATAGAGAAGAATTAGCTGATGAAGCAAAGTAGGGGGCAGAGTAGGAGTCCTGGCCTCCTAGAGCCTTCCTGGCCATATCCTGGGAAAGGTCAAGACTTGGCAACATCAGACAAGGAGGGTGATAAAAGTGAAAAGTGAGAGATTAACTAAAATCTGTATACAGAATGGTGACTGACACTTGGCTGACAGAATGGCCTGCAACCAAGGCCACAGAGAGGAGAAGGGGAGGGGTGTGCGTGTGTGTGTGTGTGTGTGTGTGTGTGTGTGTAGGGTTGCAGGTGGAGAACAGAGGAGAGAACAGTTGAGGAGAGCTCTTCTCTAGGGAAATTTCACTGTCTAGGAGAACAGAAGTAGCAAGGGTTGTTGGTGATACGTCAGAGTAAAGAAAGCTTCGCCATCCTAGCATTTCAGAAATCCACAGCAGGGGCGCCTGTGTGGCGCAGTCGTTAAGCGTCTGCCTACGGCTCAGGGCGTGATCCTTGCGTTCTGGGATAGAGCCCCACATCAGGCTCCTCCGCTAAGAGCCTGCTTCTTCCTCTCCCACTCCCCCTGCTGTCTGTCTCTCTCTGTCAAATAAATAAATAAAATCTTAAAAAAAAAAAACACAAAAAACAGAAATCCACAGCATGATGACCAGCGCCCACTCCCAACCTCCATTCTCACTCGGACCAAAGCCTTCGAGTGTCCCCAGGCACACTGCTTAGTCCCTCATTCTCCTATATAAGTGACAACCAAGGATCCCCAGATACTGAGGAAAGCCCTCAACATGAAGGAAAATTATAGAGAGCTAGATCCTCATCCATCATAACCAGAAGTCAAAAGATAATGTCTGAAGTTGGTAAATCAAGGAGGAATGATATAAGCGTATTATTCAGAACTAAAAACAGAAGAAACAGATAAAAGTAGAGTTTT
This sequence comes from Ursus arctos, assembly GCF_023065955.2. Lineage (NCBI taxonomy): Eukaryota > Metazoa > Chordata > Mammalia > Carnivora > Ursidae > Ursus > Ursus arctos. The sequence goes on along the minus strand of NW_026623100.1, from coordinate 52,818,326 downwards.
CTCAGTAGCAGGACAGGAGACAGGGGAGTGAAGTGGGAAGTCTAGGCATCTGTTGTTTTTTATCATAAGCCCTTTGATACTGTTTGGTTTGGGTTTTTTTAACTTTTAAAATATTTTTCAGAAAAGGTCACATTGTGAAGCTATTGCCATAAAAGGAATCATCAAAATAATTCATTGCTATGTAACTTAACTTTTTGCTCCTGAAGTTTTCGTTTTTGTTCACGAATTTATTTTAAGCAACCAGTGCAAATGGAGATTCTCCAACAGTTATCTGATACATGTCCATATCAGGCAGTAAGTACTTTATGTTCCAGGGAACCGTTATAGAGAAGGAACCAGATTATATTACCCCTAAGTAATTTAATGGAGGTTTTCTTTTTTGTTTGTCAATTAAATCAAGGAGAAAGAAGAAATTAAGACCTAAAGGATCAGGTGAGAATCCTCAACCACTCCCAATATTTCTTGAGCACATACTATGTACCAGGCAATGTTCTAGATGATGGATATGGCATAGTGACTGGACAGACGAGGTACTGTCCTAGAACTAACATCCTAGTAGGAGATGGGAGACAAACTATGAATAAAGAAACAAATAAATAAGTGGAGGTATCATTAGATACTGGCAAGAACCACGTAGAGGATTCAAATGGTTTGATGACAGAAAGTGGTTCAGTAGCTACCTTAGTGTAGATGATCAGGATGACATGGTCCCTATTTGAGGGATGATATTTAAGCTGAAGTCTAACTAAAAAGCCTTGTAAAGACCGGGGGGTGGGAGAGAGGGGGGACAACATGCCGAGTAGAAAAGCTCTAAGTGGGAAAGGGATAAAGCTTTAACATGGCATATGTATACATTCTAAGAACAGAGAGAAGGCCATTCTGGCTGAACTTAGTAGCTAAGAGGGATGAGAAGAAAATAACAGGATGATGTAGGAAATGCAGGGACCAGATCACTGGGTTTGTAAGTCATAGTAAGGAATTTGGATGTTATTATGATCATAACAGTTCATAAGGAGAGCCTTAGGCAAAAGAGAGACTTGATCTGATCCAGGTTTTCAAACCACTTCCTACCCAATCTGTCCAGCCTACCTACAGAATAGTGAGGAAGAACACTTTGTTATTTTTAAGTCAGGACCCTTTGGGAGTGGTTTGTTACACAGCCAAAGCTAACTGATACAAGAATACAGAAAAATCAATTTACCTCTCACAAGGAAAAGATTCTCAGATCACGTAATTCAGGCTCAGGGCTGTCTCCGTCTTATTGGTAACTTCTGAGAAGTATCCATCTTTTTCTGCCTAACACATCATACAGCAATTGATTCTCCCTTTGGACCCTCACCTATCCTAGGGGAAGAAATATTAATGGCCCTGGTCAAGGTAAGAGCTGGCCCTGTCAGAGGTGTGTACAAAGGGATCTGAGCAGGCTACAATGGAACCCAAGTTAAGCATGTGGTGACAAAGTCAGAGTATCTGCATTGCAAATGCTGGGTGGGGCTGACAAGAGTGTAACTCGGAAGACACCAGGGAAGAAATCTCCCTGAGCAGCTCTACTCTGAACTCTGCCCTATCCGAGAACTCTTCACCCAGCCAAGGGATCCGCAACCCAGTGGAGAGTCCACAGGCTCGGTAAGAAAGAGTTTACAGCTTCCTTCCTCAAAAGTCTCCAAGATAAACAGAATAAACAGCAGTTGGTCTCAGCTGGTCGCACGTTGGCCTGCCTGGAGGAGGGGGATGCCAGAGATAGCTTCTTGAGGTTGCTTCCAGCCCTGCATTTCTAGGAAATAGACAATTATGAACAACATGGATTTTATTATCGTGACATCTCTAAGGTCTCTGCATAAAGCCTATATTTAAAAAATATAAACATGTAAGTGAAAAAAAATGTCAGGGGAATAAATATTTGTCTTAAAAGAGACCATCTGTTTCAAATTTTTATTTAAAAAAAAACGCAACATGTGTTTTATTTTAAATTTGTATGTGTGTTGTTATCCTTGGGTTAAGTATTAGGTAAATAGACAGAAGCATTGAGAATCCATTTTCCAGCAAATTTTGGTTAGAAATCCTTGTGCACGTGATGCAGGAGATAATTTGGGGGCTAATTGGAGCTTTGTGGGCAGCCAACCCCTTGCAGCCCTCTCCCCCACTCAGTCCCTGTGAGATGGGGATGAGGGTTTCTCTGGCACTGCCGTTTGTTTTGGACAAGATGACATTTTACACCTCAGCCGACACAACACATTGCAGGCTGCTCCCAGGACAGCCCGCTTTCCAACGTGGGTGCGGCCAGCATGGCAGAACCACAGAGCTTGCTTTTGTTTGGACCTCAGACGCAGCCTCAAATCTCAGTCAATTTGAGCGCAAATCCTTTTCAGTGGCTGTAAGGCCGGCTTAGTGTGAGAGTGGAGCGTCAAGAAAAGATGACCATGAGCTGGTCTTGCGGGGCAAATGGGCGGAAACATGAGAGAGGTCATTTCAGAAAGGGGGTGCAGCATGAAAGCCTGAAGGAGTCTGGCAGACTTTGGGAAATGGCATCGGTTTGGGGGTGGCTGCAGGGTAGGGGCTGCCTGGAGATGAAACTGGAGTGGTGGCTGGTGACAGTGAATGTTCACGTTTTATCTGTGCCTTGTCCCTTCCTGTTAGGAGCTGCCTCTGTCCCCATTCATTCTGGGTGATTCTGGGGGGGCTGCCGAGCTCTCCACCCAGAACATGCCATCTCCCCCCAAAACCCAGCTGTTGGTGGAAGAGTGCTTATGTGACCCAGTTAGGGCCAAACAGTCCTTTCAGGGGGATTCAGAGAGATCCACGATTCAGAACTCTCTCCTCCTAAGATGCTGGGCTGAAAGGAAGCAAAGGCATCGTTCTTGTTTCCATTGTCCAGAGACTTCCTGCTCCCGAATTAAGACCAGCATAGTGAAAAGCAAAGAGGAGAGAGAGAAAGGTGATTGATGTTATTTCAGCTCCTGGATTGTTTCCATTTTTACTAAAACTGGTCAGAGTTGGGTTTCTGTCTCCTGTGACTAAGAAATTATTGGCTAAAACAGTTGCAATCAGAGCAAAAATTAAACTCGCAACAAGAAGCAGACAACCTTACCTGACAGAGGCGAGAGTCCAGTGGTTCCCTATGGTAGAGGGAGCTAGCTGCCCACCAAAACACATGCTCCCACTCCATCATGTAGGGTTGTTACTGGGAACTGGATGCCCAGCGAAGGATTCCATTTCCCACCTCCTGCTCATGCCTTGCATCTAGACATTGGTATAAGAGACCCTGGGGGATGATGGCACCTCAACATAGAAGAAGCGTGTATCCCTGACACATCCCACTGAGAACAGCCACCACAGAAAAGGGGCACCTGCTCTGGACAGCTAATGTCAGCAAGAAATAAATTTCTTCTGAGTTTGAGCCATTAAGTCATTTGGAATCTTGTTGTTACAGCAGTTGGGGTTCCCTTAATGAATACATCCCCTCCCACATTCTGGAAGGTGCCTGCAGGCCTCCGAGTCTGCACCTTATTGCTTTACTCTCTAGTGCCAGAATCACTCAGATCAGTGACTACTGCTGGTGAAACCTGTCGCTACAATGTCTATTAGTTTCATGCATTTGCAGAGCACCTACTATGTGCCAGGCCGCGTACTAGCAGTTCAGGGTAACAAAGGTGAATTAGATATGCCATGTTTCATTGACTCTAAGTCACCATTGATTGTGAGACATATCATTATTCGAGGTACCACTAAAAGAAATTATGTACCACAGAGAAAATATATTGCCAATTAAACTATGACATGTGATCAAAACTGCTCTAGTTTCAGAAATGTAATTGAGTGAAGGGGAAATGTGCATCTTAAAAGCAGTATTTTTCACCTTCACAAAGCAGAAGATCTTGTGGGGGAGGCAGATAAGCAAATAAATATATGCCACGTGATACAAATGCATTAGCAGGTATGTAGACAGTTCAGCTGGGACCCAGAGAAGTAGTTGACATAGCCACAGAAATGGGGAAATCTTCACAAAGATGACATTTGAGCTGCATCTTGAAAGAAGAAGAAGGGAAGGGAATGCCAGGAAAGATTCTCCCGTGGGCCAGCTGGTCTAGCAGGTCTTCTAGACACCTTCTCCAAGCCTTTAGAGAGGCTTTCATGATTCTGCAGAGACTACAATGGTTTTGCAGAATCTCAAAATACTATAGCAGTAAATTCCAACCTGACAGCTTTATTTTCTGGATAAATGGAGGCTAATCCTTGAGGTGCCAAGGCATAATTTTAACTAGCTATTTTTCAGTGGAAAGCCTTCCAAAATGTACCATAGTAAACCCTTGGCATCTGCAAGGGGTACCGCAAGGGGTCTTGGTGAATCTCCAAATTCACAAATACAGCTAGGCTTGGACAGACTCCTGGCTGCTTGAGAATCACATTTATACGAAAAGCCACAGGTATCCTGCATGTAGCCTGGCACGGCACATCACCCTCGCTTTGCACTGACTCTACAGTTTTCCTCTTGCTTGATGAGCAATTATATGTAACCGGTACATTGACCATGCATGACTTATGATGTAATCAAAGCACAATTTTATTTTCGTTTCCCATTATCCCTTTAAACCTGATTCCATGTGGGTAGTCTTCCTCTACCACTGAAAAAAAACTCCTGTAGGTCCATGACTTTTTAGTTCAGCCTTGGGTGGTTGACACACAAAGTCACTTGAAATGACAAACACAGTCCTAATTCAATAATTCAAACATCCATTTTTATATAATAATTAAACTTAAGAACGTGCCTTCTTCCCTCCTCCTTGTTCCACATTGCTTTAGGCTGGAAGCTGTGTTGGGAAGGGAGGGAGTGGATGGTGTCTCTATCTGCTTTGTGTATCTTTTACACACACACACACACACACACACACACACACAGTAGGGAAGGAGTCAGAGCACTGCGACAGCTCTCTCCAGAGAAATCTCCTTTCTGATCGATTCTCCCTCTTCACTGCCTCAACCATTTTATATTCTCAAGATGGACAAGATGGTGTCAACAGTTCCATTCTCTTTGTACATTCTGCAGGTGATGAGCTAACTATGTCATTGCACATCTATTGTTCCTTGATGTCTCCCTCTAATTTTTATTTGTAACACCCTACAGGAGATACTATTGTTATGGACTAAATGTTTGTTTTCCCTCCAAAATTCATAGTTTGAAGCCCTAACCTCCAACATAACAGTCTTTGGAGATGAGGCCTTTGAGAGGTAATTGAGGTTCGATGAGGTATAGAAGGCCCTCTCTTCATGGGATTAGTAGCCTTACAAAAAGAAGAAGAAGATTTCTCTCTCCTCTCTCTCTCACTCTTGCTCTCTTCTCCTCTTCCTCTTCCTCATTTTCTTCCTCCTTTTTCTCCTCCTCTCTCACTCTTTCCCTCCCTCTCCCACCCTACTCTGCTATGAGAGGACACAGCAAGATGGTAGCTGTCTGTAAGCTCAGAAGAGAGTTCTCACCAGAACCCAACCCTGCTGGCCCCTGATCTCAGGTTCCAGCCTCCAGAACTGGGAGAAAATACATTCCTGTTGTTGAAGCCCCTAGTCTATGATATGTTGTTATGGCACCCCAAGCTGACTATTGCAATTACTAATCAGAGCACTCACTGAAATCGTCTTACAGACCACTTTCTCTAGTTTCTGTGCCAGGCACACAGTAGGAGCTCAAAAATATTTATAAATTGGGGCGCCTGGGTGGCGCAGTCGTTAAGCGTCTGCCTTCGGCTCAGGGCGTGATCCCAGCGTTCTGGGATCAAGCCCCACATCAGGTTCCTCCGCTAGGAGCCTGCTTCTTCCTCTCACACTCCCCCTGCTTGTGTTCCCTCTCTCGCTGGCTGTCTCTCTATGTCAAATTAATAAATGAAATCTTTAAAAAAATATTTATAAATGAATGAGTGACAGTCTAGAAGAATGACAGAATCACTCGCGCCAGATGTCCAAGCCTACTGTGTCATGTCACATCCCATTCTGTGTGTGTGTGATTTTCTTGGTTTTTTAAATTCGCAAGTAATACAGGAACACATTCTTGTGTGTGTGTGTACATGTGTTAAACAACATACAAGTAGGTAGAGGAGAAAGTAGACATTGCCCTTGACCAGTCTTCTCCCCAGCCCATCGCACTTCCCCACTAAGACAGCGCGCGTGCGCAGTTGGCATGCCTGTCTCTTACAGACCTGTCTTTGTATCTACCTGCCTGGAGACCCTTATGACATAGTATCGTGCCATGCACGTGGTGCTGCAACTTGCATTTTCTTGTGTGTCCAGCAGGGCTCTCTGTGCCAGCACATTCCTCATCCTTTTAAGTGGTGCATCATGTTGCATAGTAGAGACATCCCTATGGAAGGTTATTTCAGGTGTTTCTAAATCTTTCCTCATACAATGTTGCAAAATCCATCCTCTGACCTGCCTCTTTGGGCGCGTGTGCAGATGCTTACGTGGGTTAGATGACTCATGCACTGAAAGTATGGATTGCCTCTGCCACATTGCTGTCCCCCAGGGGCAGAGTTGACACCTGCGCCACCCAAAATTATCCCCACTCCCTCAAAACGGGGTATTTTAAGTCTTCCCAAGTTTTTATCAATCTGATGATTAGAAAAAACATCTCACTGTTAACTTTTTAATGCAAATTGCCTATTCTTATTCTGTGTCCATTTTTCTATGGGGTTGTTTGCCTTTTCATTGTTATTTTGTGGTTATTAACCATTTGTCTGTTACATGGGTTACAAACACTCTTTTCTAGGCTGTCATTTGTCCTTTAATTTTGTTCATGGTCTTTTTTTTTTTTTGACAAAATCTTTTATTTTTATGTAGTCAGTTATAACAAATGTCTCCTTTCTGGCTTTCTTTGCTATTTCCAAGATAAATAAAATATTCACTTGTATTTTCTTCAAATATTTTGAAGGTTTTTGTTGTTGTTGTTTGAGATTTTATTTTGTTTAGCTCTTTATTCCATCCAGAATGGATTTTTATATATGACAGGAAAGGGGGGAGCTAATTTTTTCCTAAATATGGTCCCAATATCATTCATTGAATAATCTAGCCATTCTCCCCATATTGGCAATGCCACATTCCATTGCTCGCTATGTTACTACCCAGGGATGTGCATATGCGTGTATGACTGATACTCCACTCTAACTTTTCCCAAATATCTCCTTTCCTAAACGTCTTCAGTTCCTTCACTAGCATCAGGAGTGGGCTTTGGGGGAGGAGCTGTTTCTCATGTATACACATACATCGATGATTCTGTTCACTTCCTTGATGGAAAACAGAATACAAATGCTTGAGACCATTAGGAAGAGGCTCCTGCCCCAGACCAGGTTCGCCCTGTCAGCACACCAAATGGGTATTTCAGCAAATACCAAATTCTTACACATTAGGGAACATGCAAGCTTCAGAAGCAGCTATCCTATCCCAGACCACGGCCACACTCCGTCCCCAGAGCAGATTAGGTTATGTGCCACTGTTGTTGACCTGGAGTGGACCCGGCCTAGATGCCTACTTAGGATCTGGATGGTTGATACCGATCTAGAACACCTCTGAAAGATGGGAATGACCATCCATGGCAGTGGGGTTCCATTTCTGGCTGTAAAAAGTGCACAGACGGGTCTTAGAGGGATGTGTTCTGGGATCATCTCTTTCTAGCTTGTTTCCTAGGGATCTCCTGGATATCCAAGATGCCAATCCCAAACTCCCCTGCTACCAAGCTGAGCAACAAAATATATTATTATAAGCATTCTTATAACTTAGATGATGTTTCATTGTCTCAAATTAGAGGTGACCTGAAAAGAAATTTGCATGCTAGGCAATGATTTCCAGAAAGCCCTCAGATCAACTGTCCTAAAAACTAAACATGTTATCTCTGAGAAACATTCCACATTTTAACCGATTCATAAATAACAACCCAGTACAAGTTACTTCATTTCGTTACCTTGGCACTCACATAGCGTTTGTCTTGGATAGGGTCCTGACAGTAGCGTTGCCCAAAGCCAGGCATGCCCTGGTGTTCTGCCAAGATTTTATTTGGCTGTGGCAAGAGTCTGGTTATACCAGTCTTCAACATTCTTAGCTATGGGCATTACTTCAGCATGTTCAAATGAGGTAGGCTTTGGGGGCCCAGTTTGTCCACCCATTTATGCCCTGGAATGGGCTCAAGGCAACTCCAGAACAGAGTCCTGGTCTTGCTGGTGGCCAGTGATAGGAGGGCTCCGTTTTCCCAAGGGATGCCAACCTCCCCCCCATACTCAACTGTCAGTGAGGACATGTGGCTAGGTACTCAGAGGACAGCAGAAAGAGCTGCCCGTTAGGTCCCGCTGGGAAGTACAGTGGGAATGCCCCGTCACTATTTTTTTAAAAGCCCTGCTGAGAAAAAACACTAACCAGAGAGGATTACTTGCAAGGATAAGCAGTGCATCCACGCTTCCGGATTTTCTAACACCACTCCCAGGATTCCTCCAGAGCAACCACAACACAGATACCTGGAGTCCATCACACTGGCCCCAGCAGGATTGCTTCTGCTGACCTGTTCTTGGTGTGATGCCATCAGCATATTTTTAATGTAATTACAAGACCTGGTCCCATGAAAGGACCATTATATTTGGGGTAACAAGGCTGCTGAAGACATTGTTCATTACATCACACGGGTGTTTTCGTTATTAAGTATCCTCAGGGGTAATTCCGTCTGAATCTAATACTCAGAATAGTGTTTCTCCCAAGCAACTGGTTCACTCATATGTGGCATGATTTTCTAGAGGGTGCTGTGAGGGACATGAGGGCAAGAGGCGGTTCACTGGTGTTCCAGGAAAAGGGGGCTCCAGAGTTTAAAAAAAAAAAAAAAAAGTACAAATCTCTAAGCCAAAACGAGTCTTTTTTCTTTACCACAGAACTTCTTTGAGTCCCTAATATGCTAATGTGCATTATATAATGTTACAAAGCGTAACATTCCCTCGGTGACTGGAGATGATCGTAATAACAGGCCACAGTCTTCGGGTCGGGCTCTGACCACAGAAGCCAATATAGATGTTTATATGCCAAAATTACCTTCCCTTGCCCACTCTGAGACTTCTGACTCACACTGCCCAGTGCCCCTTGAGCCCGTTTGGCGGTTCTGAAGTGTGACACGATGACTCTTGGGTCTTCTCTCTTGCTCGTTCTCCCTTCACCCGTCCCCACACCTGACTCCATCCCAACACAGGCACCCACGCTCTGGAGAAACGTCTGGGTCTTCAGACATTCCACTGCTGACCCGTGGGGTGGCTGTTCCTCTGCATTCTCCCAGACTGGCTTGATTCCCATGTCACAGGCTGTCTGCTCCTGCCTCCAGTCTCTTCTGCTCCAGCTTATCAGGATCTCTCTGTTTCTTTCTTTTCTCTTGTGTCACCTGGTTATTTCTGGCAGATTTGGCAAGACTTTGAGGGGAAATGCTGACACTTTATAGACATCACTAGGTAGTTAAGATTCTGCTCTCCTGTGCAATAGACTCATCAGAGGGCATAGTTTCCTCTTGGAATACTTCTTCAAAAGTCTGTGGTCATGGTTGCTGGAGCTCCAAGGCTGCCACTTTGCAAAGAGGTTGTTTGTTCCTCTCTCTGCAATCATCCACTACCCACCCCCTTTCTGATTCAAGACTAAGGGAATGCCTTAAGATTCTAGAAAACTACATTCTGATGATGGCAGACTATTCCTTATCAATTCCCCTCTCCCTTAGCAATAGAAGCATCAGTTTTTAGCTAGCATCTGGCCACCTAGAATAAATAATACATTTCCTAGCCACCTTTGCAACTAGAAGTGAACATGTGACTAAGTTCTAGCCAGTGAGATATAAGTAAAACTGACATTTGTAACTTTTAGGAAATCTTTAAACGCTTGCCTTTCTTAATCTATCTCTACTTTTTGGTGGTTGGAATGTGAATGTAATGGCTGGAGCTCTTGTAGCCATCTTAAACCTTAAGGTGACACACCAAGGAAAACAGAGCAGCAAAATGCAAGGAGCCTAGGTCCCTGATAATTGTGGAACCACCATACAGCCCTATACTCCCTAACTCTGGACCCTTTTATGTGAGTGACAAATAAATAGTCATCTAGTTTAAGCCTCAGTTATTTTGGGTTTTTCCCCATCTTACAGTCTTGCTTTGTCCTAATTAAAACACTGGGTAAGTGGAGTTTTACTGGAAAAGGAAAGAGCCTGGAAGTCATAGCCAAAGGCTGAAAGGACTCTCAAGAAGGAACTTTCCAGTTTTCAAAAACAAAGAGAGCATGTGAACAGTGAGAGGTAAAGCCACTTCGTCCATGAGGTAACTGACCAGAGTCGTGCTGGGGGCCTCTGTCACTTCAAGCACAGTTCCCAAATCAGCGCCATCAATATCTCCGGGAATTTATTAGAAATGCAGAATCTCAGGCCCACCCCAGACCTATTAAATCCGAATCTTCCTTTTTGAGAAGTTTTCCAGGTGATTCATCTGCACACAGAAACGTGCCTTAGGGGGCCTTTGATATCACATAGAGACAAAAACAAGGCCACAGTTCCTTTCCATCACAAGGAACTGAAATTGGATAGAAATTGCTTTAGAAAAGATGATCACCCCCTCCCACTGGAAAAACTCCTACTACTCAAGGTTATAGCAGAGAAACTGGCTGGCCACCCCAGGGTGTGCACAAGGGGAAAGAAAAAAGATTTAATGAATGAAATTGGAGCACTTAGTCTGTAAATGCTAGGATAAAACCTAAATTCTCAGACTTCTTACCAGGGATAACCAACATCAACAAAAGAAAGTTAAACTGGTCTAGAAAAGAGAATTCTAGAATGCAGAAACTATATCAGAGGGATAGAAACCTCCTAGTCCTAGAGAATACACAGAATCTGCAGAAGATACTTCCTGCTGAGGATGAGTCAAAGTTACAAAGCACACGGCGAGATGCGAATGTTAAAAGTGAGAAAAATCAATCCAAAGGGATTCCTGAACAGAGAGTATTATGAAAGGAATTTAAAATAAGTTTGCCTAAACATTCTAAAGCTAGAAGAAGAATGTAATCTATACAACAAGCACAGAACAGTGTGAGAAAAGAAGAGCTGGTTGGAAAAAGAATTGAAATGAAGTTCTAAAAATGAAAAACATAATCATTCAAATTAAAAAAAAAAAAACAATTTCTAGGGACTGGTTAAATCATCCATTGACACAGCTGTGGAGAAAACCAGTGAGTTGAAACACAGATCTGAGAAAATCATCCAGAATATAACACAAACATAATAAGGACATTTTTAACATATGAAAAAGAAAAAATATATGGAAAATTGAGAAACATGGAGAATGTGTTTTAATATTCTGTATCTGGGGCACCTGGGTGGCTCAGTCAGTTAGGTGCCTGCCTTCGGCTGGGGTCATGATCCCAGGGTCATGATCCCAGGGTCCTGGGATCGGGCCCCACATCAGGCTCCATGCTTAGCGGGGAGCCTGTTTCTCCTTCTCCCTCTGCCTGCTGCTCTCCCTGCTTGTGCATTCTCTCTCCCTCTGTCAAATGAATAAATAAAATCTTTAAAAAAAATTTTTTTTTAAACCCCAACCATACTAGGCTTAGGAAAACTTTATTCTAGCTGGGTCCCTAGCCCAACACTTATTTTGGTGAGCTGGGCTGGACCAAGTATAAGCCCAGTATAGACAGGCTTAATGCCTAGATTAGTACAAAACAGTCCAGTGGCCTTCCTGTGTCCTTCTTACATGGCTTCTCTTGCCATAGCTGCTACATATAAAACAGTGAAAGAAAATACACCAGTAAACATCCTTGGTTGTGTCCTGCCCTTGGGTGAAGAGGAAGGAAGAACAGTGTTTAAATTTATCTTTTAGCAAAGGTGGCATCACTTTTGGATTCGAGCAAGGGTTGATTGATTCCAAACCCATGTTCTTTCCACTGTACCACACAACTTCTTTTTTTAAAAAAACCAACACTATCCTACAGTAGTTATTCAAATAAATAAGTGAGGCCTGTAAGGTTAAGTGGCACAGACGTTTATAAAGCTAGGGAATCGCTCTGAGGGTCTCTGCCACCCGAGCCAGGAGCTCCCTGGTACTGCAGGAAGAGCAAGTATCCTAAGTCACATGATGATGGAGGGAACTCTACAGGATGTGACGGACAAGGATGACTTCATGATATGTCCTATTAAGGTCTCACTAGGGTGATGGGAAGAAGGAGACTGCTCATAGGCGTCTTCCAAATTCACTGTCCACATTTTCCTGACTGTGTCCTTCCTGGTAAAGGCATCCCTGCCCACGGGGTGGTGGCAACTTCTTTTCGCTCTTTACGGGGCTTGTTTCCTCCTGCTCCCGGACATGGCAGAGACACGGAATCAGGGTATTTTGACCCCACTACTTGCCTCCATTTGTCCCCCAAGGACATTTGAACTCACCCTCAGTAAAGATGCCTTTCAGGTTTTGTCCCTCTTCTCCCTCTGTCTCTCTACATTCTCTTTGTATCACAGACACCGGAGAAAATCTCCTACGGCAGGAACAGTGACTGATTGTTCCATATGAGAAAAAAGAAACTGATTAATGAACTCACTCTTCCTGTAATATGTACACAGAGCTGACTTGATCCAGGTAGGAATCATTTCAATAAAATGAAAATGGAATAAATTAGAAACGTGTTAACGGTGGCAGGTATAGAAAAATGATTACAGGATGAGAAAACTTGTCCTAGAGCAAAACTTGTCCTAGCGCTTAGCTCTATGGTACATTTTTCACGTGGAAGCGTCAGGTTCACCTCTGGGTCTCCTTAGACCACTTCTCTGTGAATCTGATTACATCTGTGAACCCACTCCCCAGGAAAAAAGCACAGACAACAATGCAATCACATTCTTCATTCAATGTCTGTAAATTCACCGGCCCCATGGATTCCAGTTCAGGAACCCCAGTCTAGGTTAAGGGCATGACAGGGACACCTGCCTGAAACCCTTTCCAGGCGAGGCGAGAGCAGAAAAGGGGGAGAGAGGAAGGATTTCCTGTAGCTAGAAGGGAGCCACACTAGAACACCCTTAAGATGGGGCCAGGCTGAAATATGGCCCCGCGTGCCTTTAAGCCTTTACCAAACGTTGAGAATTCAAAATTTATAAATTCTTCCAGGGGTTTCTTTTTGTACTTCTCTCCCTTCCTCTACCTTTTTTAAATTAAAGGCCCATTTTAATATAGTTCCCTAAAACCCAGTTCCCTAAAACAAAGAGAATTTTGCTTTGATTTAGTTCATAGCAAGAGCATTCCCGCTGGCTTTGAGCTGGGGAATGAGGTGAGACGAGAAGGATGAGGCTGGGGGCAGGGCGATACACCCTCCACCAAAGCACTCTACTCTCTGCCCTTCCTGAGCTCATGATCCCCTCATGCAGAGGAACGAGGAACGACTTTGACATCAGACAGACAAGGATTTCAATGTCTCTTTGTCACTGTGTCACTTGTGGCTTATATAGCTTGGGCCAGGCATTCTATCCAAGCCCCATCGTCAGTGCCTGGCACATTGCAGATCCCACATAAGCAAGGGCTCCTTGCGAGAACTTAGACTTTAGAGGTCTGTCTTAGCCCATCTGGGCCGCTGTAACAAAAGTACTGCAGGCTATGTGATTTAAAAACAAACATCGATTTCTCACAATTCTGAAGGCTAGAATTCCAATGCGAAGGCTTCAGTAGATTCAGTGTCGGTGAGAGCTCCCTTCCTCCTTCACAGATGGCTGTCTTCCTAATCACCTCTCAAGGGCCCCACCTCCTAGAACCATTATAGTGGGGACGCTTTTGGGGGGAGAGGGAGGCACAAAACATTCAGTCCATAGCAGAGTACCATGCGCAGGAAGGCCTCAGAGTCCCAGGGCAATAAGGAGGCAGAATGCCTACTGTGGGGTCCTCCATGATGTGCTCTGAGATTTGTTCAGGAGGTTAGAGCCAGAGTAGAAATCTTGACGTGCTCACAAAGACTCAGAAGGCAGCAGCACAGCCTAGAACCATTCTCTGAGGAGAGATTAGAGGCTGAAATGGAGGCTACACTCTTGTGGAAATTGATGAAAGGAAAAATTCTTAAATAACAGTGAAAGATGACCAAAGATATGGCATAGTGTTTGGGGAGGGTGTAGGGGCAGGCATGGACGCTGTGACTGGCATTTACCACAGAACAATTTCTGAGTCCCATCTCCACTGTCAGGAGTCAAACCAACTCCTGCCTGGGGGTACTAGTTGCCCCTTTCCCACCTGCCCAAGTCTTGACTGACCATCCAGGAGCAGTGTTGGCGGGGTCTACATACCCAGCAATGACAACAACTGCCACCCAAGGTGAAAAGAGACCAGCCCAGACTTTTCCCCAGATGAGATTACTTCCAGAAAGGAAATCTGCCAAGAGACGAGAGCTACCGAGAATGGGGAGGGGGCATGGCATATTGGGGCCATGTGGGAAAAGCTGATTTCTGGCACTGCCCACACCCCAAAATAGCAGAGAAATCAAATGCACCAGGAAGAGGCATCTTCCTTCATAGCTACCATGCCCAGGCATTTATTTGGAGAGAGCATATCTGTGTCCTCTGGAACCCTAAGGCACTGTACTAATCTGCACCGGTCTCCCTCTGAGGACCCACAGAAGACAAGGCTAGCCCCAGGCCCACCCTCCCTCCTTTGGGCACCCTTCTCTCCACACATCAAATCAGCCTGAGCGTCCAATCCAAAACAAAAGGAAAGAACACGCAAGCCAGGATTCCCAGAGCCTCTCCACACTGATCCCCAGCCACCCCCAGCCCTCTTCCCAGGCTGGCCCTCTCCTTGGCAGAGCTCAAGGCAGGCTTATTTCCCCCAAGGTTGTCACAGACCAATTTTCTAAACTGCATGAAAACAGAAAACAAACAGAAAACCAAATCCACCAAAGCTTGAGTCTCGAGAACAGCTTGGCAGGCAGGAGCAACGTGCTAACAATTTCATGCTGTTTTAAGAGTTTCTAACGAAGCAACATGCACCGACAACCAGATGTGCCCTGATACCAGAAGGGAACATGGGCTTTTAGAGACAGACAAAGATTCATAAAACAGGAAAACACTCATCAGGAAATGTAGCTTCCAAGCATGCTGGACCTGGGGTGGCTGGTGGGGAGGCTGTCTGCCCTGCAAACTCATTCACACAAGCATTCATCCAGTCCTGCCAAAGAATTGTGGTCAGCGCCTTCTTTGCGCCGGTGGCCATGCGGGGTCCCTGGGATCCCGAGTGAGTGCTCACAGCCTGTGCAGAAAAAAGGCAAGGAAACAATATAATTACAGCATAATATGCTATGCCTGAAATGGAGGACAAAAGCCTAGGAAAAGAGGTCCAATTCAGTCTGGGTGGGAATCGGGGCACTTCTTAGAGAAGATTTTGATTCAATGTATTTCAATATAATCTGTGGAGCCCTTATACACTGAGGATGCAGGAGAGGAAAAAAGTCAGATACAGTTTCTGTTTTCATGGTGCTTACCCTCCAATGGGGAAGGCAATGGTCCTCCAAAAAGTGAACAGAAGCACATTGACTGTGCTTGAGGCAGGTGACCTTAGAGTATTTATTTGGCACCCACTGCATACAGGGTGTCAGTGCCGACATAGCACGGATGCATACGGGCCACAAGCCACGCAGCCGTTGCAGGAAGCTGGCCTGGCCTCTTGTTTACGGGTCTGAGGCTTGTGAATGGAACCTTAGTTTCCCAGGAGAATGAGGTCATCCCTGAGTCTCTGTCACCAGGGCCCCACCAACTCTGAGAGGACCACAGAGCCTACCACCAGCCAGGGCCCTGGGCTCCGATCTGCCCCACAGGACCAGCCCCTTGGAGTGTGGTGGGGGCTGACCCGGGGACAGACAGACGTCTGTCATGCGACTTTCAATATCTACCCCATTAGCTAATCTTACCACCTGCCTGCTTGCAGTACACAACAATTAATATTTTTGTTACTGAGGGGCACCTGGGTGGTCAGTCAGTTAAGGTTCTGCCTTCGGCTCAGGTCACTATCCCAGGGTCCTGGGATCCAGCCCCACGTTGGGCTCCTTGCACGGCGGGGAGTCTGCTTCTCCCCCTGCTTCCCACTTGTGCTCTGTCTCAAATAAACGAATGAAATTTTTTTTTAATATTTTTGTTACTGAAATTATTGTGGAATAACCGTTATATTGCATTTGGGGCTTAAACTTGCTCATCAGATAAATGTAAACATGTAAGTTATAACATGATTTTTGTAATATTCCATTTTGACATTTCTTCTTTGTAAAAAAAAAAGAAGAAGAAAAGAAAAGAAAATCTTCCTTTTTCTCAAAAAGTTGCTGCTGGCGCTGGCTTCCCCTGGCCTGAGAGGTCACTCCAGGTCAGAAGTCCTGCGCCTCAGGCAGTCCTCACTCCCTGGCAAAGTCCATTAGCTCAGGCTTAACGCCACCCTAAAGCCAGTGGCCGTCTTTATTAGGGCTGTGTGTCACCTGGTAACTTGTTTATTGCAGCAGCTCTGGGGTGGGGAGGGGAGGGTGGGCGTGAAGGTCACAAGTAGGTGGGAATTGCACACCTCAGGCCGGAGCCTCCCCTTGGTCATTATTCTCCCAGAATGACCTCTGGGGGGGTAGGGGGTACCCAGCCCTCCTTGAGCTAACACATGACAAGCCAGCACAAAAGAACTGCAAACAGGCCCCTAATTAATGGGTTTGCTTAGAGCTGTTTCCCTGTTTAGGGACTTCATCCCAATAATTGCAGGCTCCATAATCATTAATCAGTCACTACTACTTTTCTGGGTGCCGATCACAAGCCCAGCTCTGTTCCAACAACCATGAGGAGAGAAGAGTAAAGAACAAAAACTCGGGCCTGTGCCAGCTGCTTCATTTGCGTGAGCTCTCAGAGCCTCACGAGGAGCCCAGAGAGGCGTATTTAGCCCTCTTTTCAGATGAGAAGACGGAGTCGCAAAGAAATCAACTGGCTCAAGGTTATCAGCTCGTAAGCAACAGAGTCGGGATCTGAACTTGGGTCTGGCTGACTCCAAAGCCTGGGCTCTGGGAGGAGGTAACAGATGAACTGTTCAGAACCAGACCAGGGCAGAAGAACTCATAGTTGGGTGGAGCCAGGCACGCTCTCTGGACCCTAAGAGCCCAAAGAAGGGGAGGGACACAGGGCCGGGGTCCTGGGAGAAGGCCTTCCAAAGGAGTGGCATCAGAGGCTGGGCCCAAAGGCTGTTTATAATAAGTTATGCTCAGACACTTTCTCCAACCACTAAGTCCAGGGTTGGAAAGGACTGTGGAATCTGTGCTTCAGTCGGGGCCAATAAATGATTAGTCAAATGTCCAAGGAGGCCATGTACACACACACACACACACACACACACTCACACATGTACACACATGCAGAGCCGTCTCAGCACCTCCAAACAGTGCCCAGAACGGGCATGAGGAAAGAGGACTTCAGTGGGCAGCCAGATATTGGCATCAGGCACTGGTGGGGATTAGGACAAGGGCCAAGCCGAGAGGAGATGGGGAGCCAGTGAGTCCTGTGATCACCCTGGACCTGGAAGGTTGGCAGCTCCCGAATGTCTCAATTTAGATCTTGTCCCAGAACATGAGAAGTGCCAGCCAGGGGCAGAAGAAAGGGGCCAGGAGATGAGGAAGAGCAGGGGCTAACCAGGAGTTGGACCCTTTCTCTTTTATCAATCATCCCAGCCATGCCCCCACTTCTGAGCTCTCCCTACCTGACCCCTGAAACACACACTAGCCAGGTGTTCAGACCCCCTTGGCTCCATGGGAAGAAATGCACTCCACAATCCCACTCGCATTCACCCACAAGTCTCTCCTGGGCCCTGGCTCTTTGCACACTCAACCAGCCAGAAAGTCAGAGCCCTCCAGCCAAACCCGGGTCTGTCAAAGATGGACAAATGAGAGCCAGCTGGGATCTGACCAGCAAGGCCTGTACCAGCCCATTCCCTTGAACTTGCCATGTGTGCCAGCCCCAGAGGAATCCCATGGGACAAACCATTCTTCCCTACAGCTGAGATAAGAATGTGAGCCTGGCCCCAGTGGTCATCCAAGCCCATCTTCCATGGCTCCCAGGACCTGACACACTGTCCAACAGTCCACAACACCTAGGACTTTGCCAACAGGCTGTTTCTGAATTAGATCCAGAGTGAGCTGCGGGCCCACGGGAGCAGGCCAACTCTTTTTCCAGTGGCCAGGCCTCTCAGTCTCCAAGGAAAGTACACTCTGGTCCTAAAAAACAGGCCTGTAGCTAGTAGCCAGGCTCTGGCCAAGATTTGATAAGCCAAACCCCAAATAGTCAGCAAGAACCCAGGCCCAGCTCCACCTACCAGTCAGTACAGTTGATCTGGAAACCAACTTCTTGCTCAGATGCCCAGCCCTCAACAAAATCGGAACTAGGACCAATCCTATGTGAGGAGGGGCCCCCGCAAGTGTGAGTTGAGGAGACCTGTCCTATTATGAAGCAGCTCCGTCCTCCTTCCCTCCCTTCCCTTGGCTTCTCTCCCAATCTTCCACAGAACTTCTGGCTGTTCTGTCCTCAACTAAGTGGCCAGGGAAGAAAAAAAACCATTTATCATCTTAATTTGCCACTAGCTACTGAGGTTTCTCTGGAGAGCCTTCCCCGTGCCACATCTCGGGTGCCTATGGGAGAAGATGTGCTGGAAAGCCCAGCTCTCCACACTGGAGCCCATCAGGAAGGAGACAAAGAACAGCCCAGACTTCCCATGACTTGAATCCCAGAAGAAACACAAAGCCAAGTCTGTGACCTTCATTTATCCTGCGGTTATTTATTATTCTAGGAAGAAGGTGGCGTCAGGAGGGAGATGGAGAGGATTTCCAACAGTAGCTATTGTATGTGAGCAGTCCTACGGGGCATCCCAGCTCTCCAGCCTCAACAATGTCTGCGGAGTCTGACCGGCGGGTAAGCCTCACAAAGGGGCACCCAACCTTCTGGAGCACCCACAGAAAGTGAGCCACGGCCTCAGATCTTGGCCCAGCCTATTCTCCAGCCCGCGGAGCCCTCCTGGGCTTCTCTTGAGGCTAGCTGATCGAGACTCTCTGCTTCAGGCAAGAGACCAGCACCAGCTTAGGTCTGTAGTGGGACAGTCTAGAGGAATGAGCAGAGGACGCCCTTCCTGATCAGCCTGCATCTTGCTGAACGTCCCCAGCTACCTAACCAGTTCTGTCCTTCCATCCCTCCCTGCCTCTCCCCCCCATCTCTATCTCTCATCCTGCACATCTCTCGAATGTGTGTATCCCTTACCAGCAGCCGGCTCTCTCCCACTCTGTGTCCCCCTTTCCCCCCGGCGAGCCCCCACATGCTCCAAAGCCAGCAGGGGATGAGCTGCTCCACAGCTGAGTGGAACAGAAAACTGTACTTTTGACTCGGAATGTGTTTCCGTGGAGCAGCCTCTGCTGAAAGCCAGCCACGGTGGGCTCAGACGTGGAACAGCAGCTTCAGGGACGAGCTGTGGCTGGACTGGGAAACACGCTGCTGCATTCGCCCTGCATATGTCTGAGTTACCTGAGCTCCACACTGTCGCCTCCAGCCCAAAATGCCTTTCCACTCCCGTTCTCTTGGGCTTGGGTAGCCTCACTTGGGCAAGTGACTGGGAGAAGAGGGTAGCTCTGAGGACCTCCCAGGAACCACCTCGACACCAAAAACTGCAGAGAAGCAGTCCAGAGAAGTGAAGTCCAGGAATATTGTCCACAGAACCGGGTCTTCCCCACACATCCCTGCCAGAGCTAGCTTTGGGACATTGAGCAAACCCTGAAGAGCCCAGGAGGGCAGACCTCCCAGGGACAGGGCTCAAACCCACACACATGGACCTCACCTCAAACAGCAAGAACCCTCCAGACCTAGAGGGCATTCATGAGGGCAGGTTTTCCAACACCGAGAATTTAGGGTTGTCGATCAAGTAGGATTGTCAGATGAAATACACAATACCCAATTAAAACTGATTTTCAGGTAAGCAACAAATCATTTCCTAAGAAAGCATAAGTATTTCTAAATAGTGCGTGGGACATACTTATGTTCAAAAATAATTAATTACTTCTCTGCAATTCAAGTTTAGCTGGGCGCCCTGTTTTTATTTGCTAACTCTGACATCCCTACTCAAGAAATACCTAACTCCACAGCCATGGTGGAAGTGGAGAGGGGGTACCATAGGGCAAAGGGGACAAGAAACCACAGTCGGCTCACCTCTTTCTTGTCCCCAAGGGTACTTCTTCACGCTTCAGCTGGGCCCCGGCCGTCCCGAGTTCTCCATCTTGACCTCTTTTGCCACCGTCCCACCTGATTCCTCAGCTGCTCCTAGCCCCTGTGGCCCAGATGTAGACCAATGCTTTTGCCCCTTCATTTGGCTGCACTGAAGTTGAATTTTTCAAAACAAACTTTATTAGAAAAGTAAAGGTAAAAAAGTAAAAGTAAAGCATACAAATATTTGAACTCAAAAAAAAAGTATAGTGGTTGTCATACGTAAGGAGATCAAATATCAAAGCCCTGAGATCAGATAAGTCTAGACATGGTCTGGTTGGTCTTTCCCTTCAACTGTTCTTGGATCCACTGACTTGCAGCAAGGTTTTCAACCTGGCTGCCCCTTCAGTGAAGCTGGCAGAACATTCTAGAACAGGGGCTCTCGTTGGCTGCATATTAGAATCACCTAGGAAGTTTTTTGCAGCCTCTCCCAGACCAATTAAATCAGAATTTCTGAAAATAGGGCTCAAGTATCTGGAGCTTTAAAAGCTCCCCAGGTGATTCTAATATGCAGCCAGGGTTGAGTACCCATGCACATCAGAAATCACCGGAGAACCAATAAAAAACTACTGATGCTTGCATCCCACCCTCAGAAATTCTGATTTAATTGGTACGAGGGGCGGCCTGGGCACTGGGGTTTTTAAAAGCTCCCTAGGTGACTTTAATGTGCAGCAAAGTTTGAGAACCACAGCTCCTCATACTTTAACAGACTTAAGATCTCCCAGGGACCTTGCTAAAATGCAGATGCTGACTCAGTAGGCCTGGGGTGGGACCTGAGATTCCGCACGTCTAACAGGTCCCAGGGGACACCACCGCTGCTGGTCCCCAGGCCGTACTTTGATTAGCAAAGTCCTAGATGGATGATCACCAAGCCTGGATGTACCCTGGAATCATCCGGGGCCCCCTGACAACTACCTCGGCCTGGGTCCCGTCCCCGAGATTCTGATGTAATTGCTATGAGCTGGGACCCGGACCCTGGGATTGTAAAAGCCTCGCAGGTGATTCTGATGTACAGCCAAGGTTGAGAACCTTGGATGTGGACCAACATCGCGATGTCATTTTACAAGTGGCCCTGTGACCCCCAGAGGGGAATACCATTCTCCACAAGCTGTTCTGACTCCCCTCTGTTCCCTGCCCTTGCTGGCAGAAGATCCTTTCTTCCCTTGCCTCAGAAGGCCATGCCCTCTAGTAAAAATTCCCTCTCTCCCACTTTGGCCTGAAGAAAGCCTCGCATTCCCAGCTCCGTGGCAAAAGAGAAAAGATGGACACAGGGCCTTGAAACCAATGACCGGCCAGAACCCACCCACCCGCCTTGCTCTGTCACCAATCCTTCCCTTAGCTTGGGGGGGTCTTCTATAACGAACGATGGCTCTGCCGGGAGAACCACGGCCACCAGCCGAAGAGCCCACTTCAGCCTTCCAGTAACAGGCGAAGAAGAGAAGCTCTGCTTTGACCGGACGCAATCAATCATAGGTGCTGAGCAGTTTTCATTACGTGGTAGTTCCCAAGCCAGGTTAACACACTGCCTCTTCCCCTGTCCTGCCTCATCCCTTTGAAGTGAAGCTGTGGTGACTTGTGGGACTGCAAGTGGCCACAACGTGGACTTGAGAAAATTATGACTCTCTTTTTGGTGTGACTTCCATGAAATTATTCATGAATCATTTCTGTTTTCCTAAGGGGCTGACCGTAAATATCACCTGTAATGCATCTTCATTAGGAGTCTTCGTCCTCTGACAGGGTCTCTGTCTTCTGCTGGGAGCTGGATGTTGCCGGGAGGAATGAGAGTCCGTGGCTTGGGGATCCGGCACTTGTGTAAAATATGAACTCTAGTGTGTAGAATTTGCAGGTCGCCGAAGTGTCACAGTCTACTGAAATGGGTCTGGAATCAATAAGATCCACATCAAACTCAATTGTGTTTAATTTTCATTGCTACCTAGAGGAAAGCCTCGCATAGCCCTACACGAGTGAAATTAAACATGAAAGCCCGTCTGAAGTGTAGAAGCGATACTTAAAATGACCTGTAAATAGGGTAAAACATGGCAGCCCAGCCCATCACAACATTACCGTTCATTTTTCTTTCCATAGTGGAGGTGACGGCCGCCATAAGAAAATCAGAAGAGACACGAGCACGTTGCAGATCTGAAGGAGAACAAAGTGTTTTCAGTTACACACCAGCAGGACTTCCCTCTTTGCACACCCCGGGAGTCTCTTCCAAGTGGAAAATCACACTCTGTCCTTTAGCGGAGAGCAAAGGAGGAAGGCAAGTAAAACAAGGCCCTCCTGAAGTTGGCCAGCTCCCGGCCCCATGCTGCCCCAGCCAAGTTCCTTGGCCAGTGAGATAATGCAAGTGTCAGCTCTCCCAGTTGACATGGGTGGGGGGGCAGACACCCACACTGGGCACTTCCAGCTGACACTGACCTTTCAGTCATGGAGACATTCCCCAGACCGACACTAATCGGGGGCACATCTGGCGTTTGGACTGCGTCCAGATGGGGGTTGTGTTAGTCGAGTCAGCATGATAACCCGCTGTGGAGGCAGGGGAGGGGAGAGTGTAGCCCTGCTGAGAGCAATCAACATCGTTGGCTGTGTATGTAAGACATGGTCATGCTGCGGGGCCCAGTGAGTCATAGAATAGAGACCACCTCATCCCTGTCCGCCCACATTCCCAACCCCCACCAACAGGGGAGAAAACTGGAAAGACCCCAGAGCCAAAGCAACTTCCCCAGACTCCCACCACTGGTCAGGAGCAGTCTAAAACGCCAGGGTCCTGACTCCCACTATCATACACTTCCCATATTTCTACACTCTCTCAAAAGTGTAGTGCAGCACACATTATCTCAAGATAATATGCAGGCCAAGGTGATGAAAAGAATCCAGCTGTTATTCCTCTAACTTCCTGTGACTTGCAAATGTCTAGGACAATTTTTCAAGGCAGTGACAAATCCCCTTGGTCTCCATCCCCTGTGCCACCCCAATTCTTCCACTGTAGCTTCTTTTGGGGACTTAGAAGGACAGTCTGCCCTTCCCGACTGGCTCCTGGACTTTTACTAGAAAGGAACACAACACCCTATCTGTCATCCCCAGGACAAGGGACTGCAATGGTGAATAAGACCTCATGGTATTGAAGGTTCAATCCTACAGGTCAGGAATGACCAAAGATATTGGCCAGCTCTCAGCATCTGCCTTACAAAGCCTGACACCTGTTGTAGCCATGAACAGTATTGCTAAAGAGGTAATTACGCAAACCAAAGCCAGGATAAAAGGGATTATGTCTCCACCCACCCACACAGAAGGCCCTCTCCAGCTGTCAGAAGGAAGTTCTTTCCATGGCCTCTGGAGTACAGTCTCCACTCATGGGCACCACGTTTCAAGTCTACCCCAATGATCCTTTTCTATATAAACCTCCAGGCACAGGAGGAATCAGGAAATCAGGAATCTCTCACCCACCTGCCCAAATCACAAAGAGATTAACAGGACTTTCCAGTATAAAAACTGTAGAGATCTGTTTATTCTTCTCCCCTTATTTGTTATGAATGCCTAAAGACAGGGAAATAACTCCGGTGAAAAATAAGACTCGTATCAATGATCAGCTAGCTTCCCAAAGTAAATTTCAGCTCACCCAGTAACCAATCAGCTTGCAGAACCCCCAGCACTGTTCTCCTTCTTCTACAGCCAGCCTCCATACCACCATCCAGTCAGCTTTGTCCTCTTCTGGAATAATCAGAAAAGAAAATTTTCTTCACTCCAATTGAAGATATGTCATACCCCCCCCCAACCTGAAGATCACCTCCCCACTCTCAGACCCCTCATTTCTATTGTCCTGAGAAATAGGCTTTATCCACGGGTCATTGAGACAGAAAAATGACCCTCCTCCCCCTTTATGGGACAGCTTCTAAGTTTCTCCCTCCTCGGGAGGGTTTTGTAAGACTGTGCAAGCTCTCCACATCTCTGAGAAGGAGCTCACAGACACCGTCACTCTACCTAAGCCAGCGGGGGTCTCTGCCCGTGCCAGCCCTTTTCTCCTCGCCAAAGATTTGGTACAAAGCCATTTCATGTTCCATGCCAAACCAGTAATTCACAACACTCATCAAAATCTGCCTCCGTCAACTGACTCAGCATTCCTGCTTTGCAAGCACAGCCGAGCTCCCTAACACCCTGACATCCTAGACTTCGGCTTCACTATTTACATCGCATGAGAGCTTTGGGCTTAGAGAGCCCAGTTCCCTTTGGATAAAGTATGCAGATGATTCATCCTCTCATCCTGAGCCTTGATATCCATGCCAAAAAACTTCTGAGATGGGGCTCAGAGAGGACAGAATGGGGGAGTCCTGTTACTATGGAAACCAGTGTGCCAGTTTCCAAAGGAGAAAGACTAGCTGTTCTTGCGGCACTGCTTTGCCAGGCTGTTCTGTAGAAACTGAGGAAGCTTCTGGCCTGGAGTGGCTGTGGCCAAAGCCTGGGATCACCGTGAAGCTTCAGGCCACACTGACACTTGTCTGTCCTTTCCATCCCACCTCCTCTCCCCCTGAGAGAGCCGACCCACCACAGACATCCTGTCTGGCCTCCTGGGCAGTTTCTTCAGCACAGCTCCCCAGCCAAGTGAAAAGTCCACTCTATGTCTGTAGACAAAAAGGGTTTTGACTCAATTCTGTGTTTCAGGGAGTGAGTTAAATTCCGTTAATGGGGGCGGGGGGAGGAGTGAGAGGGATGACAAATAACAACTTGTCTGAACTTTTTACATTTCTCCTCCGTGCCTCAGTAAGGTTCACAACAAAGTCATTAATGATAGGGAGGGAGACCTCCCAGCTGGACTGTCCCACAGCCCCTCAGACAAGCTGACGGGACGTGGAGACTGAGTCGCATGCTAGGAGGGGCAAGGAGTGGGGGTTGCAGGGAAAGGGTGTCAAGGTCCCAGAGAAAGGATATCCGGGAGGGAGACTGATGGAAGGGTCATGAGATGCCCAACATGCAAGGGAGGTGGACAGAAAGAGACAGTCTCCATCAGTATAACAAGCATGATAAACTCCAAAAATGGAGGCTTCAACTGTTGGAAGGTCCTAGGGGCCAAGATAATAAAACTAAAAAAAAAAAAAAAGACTTTAAGAGCTCACTATGCGGGGTACCTGGTTGGCTCAGTCAGTTAACTGTCTGCCTTTGGCTCAGTCATGATCCCAAGACCCTGGGATAGAGCCCCTCTTCAGGCTCCCTACTCAGCAGGGAGTCTGCTTCTCCCTCTCCCTCTGCACCCCCCGCCCCGCTTGTGCACTCTCTCTCTCTCTCAAATAAATAAAAAAAAAAAGAGAGATCACTATGCACCAGGCACCCTATGTTACATATAATATTACATTTATTACTTTGTATAATTTTCATATCAACCCTATGAGAATGAAACCATCACATGCCCATTTTACAGAGGTCAAAAATGAGACTTAGAGAAGCTAACTAAGGTTACAGAGCTAGTAAGTGAAGGGACTAAGATTCAAACCAAGGCCCAACTGGCCAGAGTGCGAACTCTTGACCACTACACTAGAGCAAGAGGTCCTAGAAATGACAACCATGTCTATTAACCAATTAGAGACTAGTGTATGAATGGTGCTAGAAGGACTTTTAAGACCCCAGAAGACAGTTGTTGGCTTCATTCTGACCATCCCCTCCACACAGCACCATTTTCAGGCAAGGTATATAATGACACTTGTCATAAGTGTTCATAATATTCTATGGCCAGAGAGCCCAGTGTATACCACTGCCTTGCCAGCACTCCTTCCAACAAAAATACAGCAGAACATGGTAGGCTGAGCTGAGGCTCCAGAACAGAAGCCCTTGATGTTCCATCTGTCAAGCAGAAAACCAATCCTTGATTTCTCCACCTTCTAGAGGTCTCCGGGGAGACTGTAGGCCCTTGAGACACTCAATACAAAGCCAGAGGGAATGAAGAGGCTCCACCCACCTCATTCTCGCTCTACCTTCTCATATTCTGCCCTCCCCACATTACCCACTAGAACTAGGTTAAAGGCCTGAGGAGTCAGTCAAGGGACAGGACTGGAGCAGGGGGTCAGATTCTCTCTTTCAGTTGATTGTTCTCTGATGACTCTTGGCCTGGCCTAGTCAAGTGGAATCCATCTCTCAGAGGGCCATGGGTGCGGAGAGGTACGCCTTAGAAGTGTATCTAGGTTGTTTAAAACCTTGGTACGAAAAGAAAGGCACGAGAAGCTAAACCAAAGAAGGAGACACAGTTGCACAAAATTAGGGGACCTAAAGAGCCCCCTAGGTACCAGAAGGACCAACATAGTAAGAATTTTAAGAGGTGATAAAGGTAACTTACTGTCAAAGGAGGCAGATACGGCTAAAGAAACAAGTGAAATTAATTCCTTTCTCAAGCCATCATAAAGGTGAATGGCTACCAGATGGTCAGACCAAAATACCTGTCCACAAGCTGCTAGAGAAAAAAAAATAAACGCAAGAAGAAATCAGATCCTCCACGGAGCAGGTGAGCCGGAAATTAAAATATCTGTACGCTGACCACAATGCAAGACCACACACGGTCACAAAGAGGCTGTGAGAGAGACAGTGTTCGTGTGAGCAAGCGTCTAGCCTCTGTCTGCCAGCTCATACCCAGAGAGAGAGTCACAAACCTCACAGTGCCAGAGGAAAAATCCTCCAAGAAAACCTAGCCATTCCAAGAGGGGTGAAGATGGGACAGCAGAGGCTGGGCCACTGAAGGCGAAGTAACACACCTCACAGACACAGTGACAGTGTCACTAGACCCAGTACCAACAACTTTTCCTGAGCACTTACTATGTACCAGGCACTGTGTCTCAGGCAGCTTCTGAAATGGCTCTTGCCGATTCCTGCCTCCTGTGTGATCCCTTCCCCTTCAGCGTAGCCTGGACCTGTGGGACCTGCTTCCAACGAATAGCATACAGCAAAAGTGATGGGACATCACTTATCCCAAAAAAATCTCCCTGAGTGGGTGCTTCAGACTCTACTCTGTCAGTGACTTCATCCCCGTCCTCTCCTTCAATCATCCTCTCTGTGTCCTTTGTGCTACATTCTTTCTAGAAGATAGACACACACACACACACACACACACACACACACCCCAAAGGCTCCAGAAGTTGGGGGGGGGGAGCTCAGCCTCCTCCTGCCATTGTTCAGCTTCTTCCCAATCAATCTCCTGCCAACCACAAATTAGCATTACACAGGCATTTACAGTGCAGCCCCCAGGGACAGATAGAAGCCGCTAATCCTTAAGAAGGGGCACTGATACAATAGCAGGAGGCCGAAAGCCTCACCCCCATCCATGGGGTGCTCCTTTGCAGCCCTTCCAGCTCTTTTGTGAGCTGTCCAAGTCAACCACAGATGGCGAAGTTATGGGGGCCTCGAACAAACAGGAGACAGTTGGGAGTCTGGGGAGCACCGTGCTTCGCGAACGGCTGCGTGACACACATTCCTGAGACTCCATCCCCAGCAGAAGACTACCCCGGAATGGATTCCCTCGCAGAGCCCCCAGGTTGGACTTCGTGGATGCACTCTTCCATTTTCCATTTTTACTGCTTAATATTAATGAATGGCTCCAGGTGGCACCAACCCAGAGCAGGAAACGGGGGGGGGGGGGGGGCAGCAGTGGTTAGACCCACTCTGCCCTCTGGGCAACTTGCATTGAAAAAACCAAAGGACTTTGTTTTCTTTTCTTTTTCTTAAGAGATTGATTGGTCTTACGAAGTATGATTGAACTTCCTGATCCCAAAAGAAGGCAGCCTGGCTGGGTTCCCAGGATCATTTTTATCCCCAAGTGCTGCCTTTTGGGGAGCCCTCCCCCCTGCCCCCGAGGGCCCCATAGCAAATGCAGCCCCTTCCTCCAACAGTCCCAAAGGCTGGCTCTTGCAGCCCTGGGGTCTGACAGCTGGGTCTGGGTTTAAGGAGGGCTTGCAAGAAGGGAAGCCTCTTATCACAAAACATTTCCTGCCTATTCGCTTCTGACCCTGCATACCACAGCCTTCCCTGTCTGGTTGGGGCCACCAATGGTGGCCACAGCAACCTATTCACAAAAGAGCTGCAACGCAGCGTCCCCAGACCTGTCTCTAGTCCAGATTCTTCCCCATCCACACCTGTCTCCCTTCTCTGGGGAGCTCATAGGTTCTTACAGGCCACCCAAAACGGCTCAGGCACTGAAAAAAATGGAAGGAAGTCAGGTGGAACCAGAAAGAAAGAGGACAAAGGCAGATAAGAATTTTTAGTTCAAATAGAAAAGGTGACTCACAGCTGGAGTTCTTCCTACCTCCGCTAGGACTGCTGCCTGCCTCCCACAAGGAGAGAAACAGAGACAGAGACAGAGGCAGACACCCGCGAGGCAGGGTTTGCGGGCCCATCTGTGTCGTCCTGGCCCCTATGCTGACTGCGCATGCGTGTGCGTGTGACGTTGACGCCGTCTTTAAGATTGCGGGTTTATATGCTGAAGGATTCGGAGCTGAGGGCCAGTGCGGTCTAGGACTAGCCCAGCCCAGGTGTGCTCAGCAGGGCACTGAGTTCCTGGGTCCCTCTCCCCTCCCAACACCTGGGCCACCTTAGTCCCAGCCCTCCCTATGGCCTTCTCTGCCTCCTGCCCCCCAGCTTGCTGTGTGGTCTGAGCCCTCTGCCATGAGAAGAGGGTGGGAGGGAGGGATGGGCCAGCATGTTTACAGTCAAGCATAACAACCTTTATTTTAAATAAATAGAAGTTTTAGCCAGTTTTCACTTCCCTTTTCTCCCAAAATGTTTTCTCCTTTTCCTCTTCTCCTCCTCCTCCTCCTCCTCCTCCTCCTCCTCCTCCTCCTCCTCCTCCTCATGCCTGAGCCCTTATCTGTGGGGCCACCCAGGGAGGGGCTGTGGGAGTGGGGAGGTGCAGAGGCCAGGCCGACCCTGGTGCTCAGAGTCTTCTCAGGTCATGTGACACACCCCTCTCGAATGCCCACAGAGCCCCTGGGGTTCTTGTGAATTCAGGGATGTGTAGGCCTGAGGAATAGAGACTAAACAGGAAG
This sequence comes from Ursus arctos, assembly GCF_023065955.2. NCBI lineage: Eukaryota > Metazoa > Chordata > Mammalia > Carnivora > Ursidae > Ursus > Ursus arctos. Next base: position 52,789,067 of record NW_026623100.1, on the reverse strand, counting down.
CCTGGGACCCATCATCAGCATGTGTCCATCTGTTCTCCCTAGTCACAGGGTTGCCCACCCCATCCCCCACTCCACTATGAAATTGCCATCCATCTGTCTTCCACTGTGGCCTGTCATCTCTCCATCTCCCCCATTGGACCCCCATCCATCTGTGCTTCCCACAGGACAACCGTCTCTCAGTATCTCCTTTGGGTTGCCATAAATCTGCTTCCCCCATGAGATGGTCCATCTGTCCATCATCCTATTAGCCTGTCATTCCATCCGATACCCTTGATCATCCCTTTTTGTCCATCTGTCTCCCTTCATTGGATATATTTTTGCCCATCTGTCTCCCTGAATGGAGCTAGCAATGGTGGGTCTCTGAGATATGGGAACCATTGGGATTCTACCCTGATTTTTATTCCAGCAACAATAATAGTAGCAACCATTAATCAAGCGTCTGCTATGTGCCATATATTCCATGTGTATTATCTCCTTTAACCCTCCAACAGCCCTATGAGTATGTGTTTATTTCCCCCATTTTACCAGTAAGGAAGCGGAGGCTCAGAAGAGTTAAATGTCTTGCCCAAGATCACACAGATCCTGGTGCAGACACAGGGTCGAGAAACAGCTCTGCCCATACTGAGTGGGAACAAGGACACGTCCCTTTACTCCTCCACCCCCAGGATATAAGACTCCCCCCTCTCCTGGCCTCTCTGCACATTTAATTTACACTTTGCTGCTGGATGTTTTCAGACTGATGAAGTTTCCTCCCTGCCCTGGTTTTGCACAAAAAAGTGAAGGGAAAAAAGGCAGCCAGATGTGAGAGTGATTCGAAGGTCTTTGGGGGGGGGGGGGTGGAGAGTGATGTTAAATAAACATCCAATGATATTCTTTCTGCAAAATGATCCATTTTCATGGCACCCAGGAGTTCGTCCAGGGGTCTCTGGGTCACTGGGGAAAAGCGTTTCGTGTGTTTTGGCTTCATATTCTTCCATTGGCCACAAAGAGCTAATTCTTCCAATTAATGAAATCAGCACTGCTGATGGAGATGTACTGACAAATTATTTTCAAGACAAATATATTCACACCGATGGTGGGGCTGATAGGCCTGAAGGATTTGGAGGATACAGAGGGAAGGTCCCCCACCAGCCAGAGACACTGAGGTCATTCATGATGTCCGGGATGTTGGCCACCACCTCAAGGGACACCTTTCTGCGCCCGGAGCCATGGAGGCTGGGCTGGATTGTCTGTGTGGAGGGGCTGCCTATCAATGGGCTTCTGTATGGCCCTGGCAGGTTCCCGGCACCCCTCCCCTCTTCCCCAGTGCTCCAGCCAAGTCCCCTCCAGGGCCCGGTCTGAAGGGCCTATTCAGCATTTCGGATTCCCTGATGGGAAGTGAAAAGGAGACAGACAGATGCTTCCGTGGAGCTGAGGAAAAGCTGGAGGCCTGGAGACAGGAAGGGCAGGCTGAAGCCACAAAGGAGGAGCTCAGTGAGAAGAAAGAAGGAGGCTAGAGGTCCTGTGGGATGAGAAAGAAAGAAAGAAGGAAAGGAAGGAGGGGAGGCTGGGGAGGGGAGCCAGAGGTGGGAGGACCAGCTAGGGAGGGGAGGAGGCCGGAAGGAGGCCCCCAGGCAGAGGGAGAGCTCCCTGTTGGGAGACTGAGCAGCGCCAGAAAGCAGTGTGGGATTTTTTAAAGCCACAGATTTAATTTCCTGATAATGTTTTTTTCAGGCTGATATTAGGAGCATTTCTCATTCCCTGAGCAGATCTGCCAATTGTGGAAAAGTGATCCAGGGCATGCTGGGGATGAGGCCCACCATTCCTTGCCCTCTACCTGGATGGGCCCACAGGCTGGCCCAAGACCCAACCAATACCTCATCACCTTTTTGAACCCATAGAGAATAGGACAGATTTTCCTTCGGGCCAGTCCTAGAGGAGGGCAGGGAACAGGGTCCATGCAGCCTCGGCAAATCATTTCTTCTACAATCAGAAGCCACGGTGAAATTCCCTCCATTAAACTAGCTAGGGTGGTTTCTGTTTTCCTGCCTAAACCCTAACTGAATCGCTGTTGTGCGTTTTGAGGGTTACAAGTTAGGGGCTAAAGGAACCAAGGCCCAGAGTGTTCTGTAGTACCACCAAACATCTTTCTAAAGCCTTCTTTCCCTGCTTAGAATCCGTCTGTGCCATCATGGCTTTACCAAATAAATTCCACCCCCCTGAGCCAGGAAAGCAGGGCTCTCGAGGGCCCAGAGGCTCAGTGTGGTCCAAGACCAGCCGCCTTGGCAACCCTGGGGGCCAGCACCACAGGCTGCTACAGCAGGGGCTGCATTTAACCAGACCCGCAGGCTGCCCGTGTGCCCGTGACAGTACAAGAACCCCTGCCCCCTAACTACTTCCACCCACTCCAGCTCAACTGCTGTCACCTTGGAAAACCACTTCCCTAACAAACTAGAACTATAAAATCCTCCCAACATACCTTTCACTTTCCCAGTTCGGAGAGCTGGTTCATGCTATCTCTTTCATCTCAAAGATGCTTTCTTTTATGCCCACTTGTGGAAATCTGGCCCACATTTTAAGACCCAATTCAAATGCTACCCCTCCAGGGAGCCCTTCCCACCATTCCCTGCCCTTGCCAGAGGTTAGAACTTCCCTGTAGCTGGTTTGGATCACCATGGGGTGCTTTTCACTTTCTGTCTTGCATTTTGGTTATTCAGATACTTCTCAAGGGGCAGTTCTGTGTAGTCGTTTACAGGACCTTTTAGGTTTAAATCCTTGTCCCACTGCTTCCTAACGTCAACACCCAGCAAGTCCATGATTTCCTTGGACCTCAGTTTCCTCCTCTGTAAAACAAGGGTAATAATTGTACTCAATCATAGGGGCATCTGGGTGGCTCAGATGGTTAAACATCAGAACTTCGGCTGAGGTCATGATCCTGGGGTCCTGGGACTGAGCCCCACGTGGGGCTCCCTGCTCCATGGGAGGCCTGCTTCTCCCTCTCCCACTCCCCTTGCTTGTGTCCCTCTCGCTGTGTCTCTCTCTCTGTCAAATAAATAAACGTTTTTAAAAATTACACTCAATCATAGAGGTATTATAAGGATTTTAAAAATATATTTATTGCTGTGCCAAACAATGTGCATATAGTATGTGCTCAATAAATGATTGTCAACCAAATGTAATGATCCAAAGAAGGGTATTCTTAATCACACAGGAAACAAGAGATATTATCCATAAAACTCACAGCCTGTCCAACATGGTAGAGTCTTCCTAAAACTGACTGTTTTGTGTCCCTTTGCCTAGAACCATAATTTGTTCTTCAAAAGAATCAATAACTGTCATTGTTATTTTTCTAATAATCATAGTTTAAAAGTCCTGCTTCCTCAATTTGGTTTCCACATTGTCCCCTTATTGAGTTCTTTCTGTCCTGTTCCCTGCTTCCCTTCTGAAAGCTCAATATTTTCTTTATTTTTTTTTAAACATGTCAACTGGTCATAAGTATTTATTTTATTTTCAACTTCTTTGTATAACTTCATCAACTGTCTCATTAACATTCTTTTGACTCCCCCCAAAATGTTTCTTAAAACTCTTATTTTGTGTTTTTATCTCCAAGGGAATACTTTGGCTGGGTTTTCTACCCGGAATGACACAATTCTTTCCACAGCTATGCAGAAGGAGAATTTGAAAACCAATAGAGTCACATTGCCTTGATCCTATACTCAAAGAATTCCTCAGACACACAAGTCTCCAGCTGGACATATTTCTCAACACTGTGTCTACCGAAAATGTTCTTTCTGGTTAAATCCTAATGGAAAGTGAAATAAATACTATAAAAGCAGCTCACTCAAGATGGGGGTCATTCCAGAGTCCAGTGGCCTTGGATTACAGTGGTTCTTGATATATAATATCAGACTCAAGTATGGTATTTTTATTTCAATCAATAAGTATTTTCAATTTTCTTTCAAAGCCCTATATGGTGACCTGGTTTGGTTTAGATGCAATTCATATGTCATCCGTCTCCCATGGTGCATCCCATCTACAAATTTTATGTCTTGATCTTTCTTACATTACCCAGGGGCAAAATATTGATCAACGCAACCAAGTTCTTTCCACTCCAATAGAAAATGATTTTCCCTCCTCTTGCCACACTCTCCCTAACCATAAGAAAGGGCCAAGTAAAGACACTTGTTTGAGAGTTCAAGGAACTGGGGAGAAACGGGACCTCTGCAAGTTGGAATGTGATCTACATGGGAAATCTCTGAGAAGACACCTGCTCATTCAGAGGTCATTGTCTCCAAGCTCCTGAAGGTCAGCCCCGTGGGAGTGGCTTCTTGCTGGGAAAAGGGGCAAATAAGCATAGCGCTGGCAGGGACAGAGGGCTCTGTCTGTGGGAAAAAGACAATCAGTGAACTTTCAAGCCCAGGCAGTGGGGGTAAGGCTTACAATTGGAGCTAGATGTCTGGAAACTCAATATTGCCCAGAGTATCGATCACCTTGCAGACTCAGACCCTCTCCTGCTCAGAGGGCGGGGGTAGCCAGGCGGGTCTCTGACATGAAACTCTCTGTGCACCTTTTAATTAACTCTAAGAAATGCGCATCAGAGTCTCCCAGAAAGGGAGATTATTCTGCCTGGTAGAAGGACAGAGGAGTCATCAGATAGGAATCTGAGTATGACAAAAATATCAAGAGCTTCCCATGTCTGCCTCAGGCTGGGGAATTAGACAAAGCAGGTTCACTCCTTAAGTCATTAGGTTGGGACCACTGCTCCACAACAAACTCCTTTTTTCCAAAGGGAGTCTTAAGAACGTCACCCATCCTGCCTGCCTTTTAAGCACCAAACGGTCTTTGGTACTCAAGCAGTGAACCATGGAACCATCAGTTATTCATTCTACACAGGTTGCTAATTGCAGATACATGGCTGAGTTACAGAATTTTACTTAACATCTGGGTGTGAACTCTCTCCAAGCACTCTGAACTTGCCACTCGACTAAACTTCTCCAAGCCTTTATGCGGGTATTCTCCATCAATACTCAGCATGTGCCTACCGATATGCTCCACTACACTAGGCACTTGGGATACAAATAGCCAAGACACGGTCCCTATCTTCAAGGAGCTAACTTTCTAGTAGAGAAGACAGCGTGTGAGTTAATAATAGTAGCAACTACTATTTATTGAAACCTTCTGATATCTGTTTAAAAAGTATTGTTATTTAACTTTGGAGCGCCCGAATGGCTCAGTCATTAAGTGTCCGCCTTCGGCTTAGGTCATGATCCCGGGGTCCTGGGATTGGGTCCAGCTCAGCAAGGAGCGTGCTTCTCCCTCTGCCTGCTACTCCCCCTGCTTGTGCTCGCTGTCTGTCAAATAAATAACGATTTTTTTTAAAAATCTTTTTAAAAAATCGTTATTTATTTTTGACAAAAATTGAATATATTTAAGGTGTACAGTGTGAGGTTTTGACATATGTATACATTATGAAGTGATTATCACAAACTAGTTAATATACCCATCACCTCATGAGCAGGGGGAGGGGCAGAGACAAGCAGACTCCATGCTGAGCCCGGAGTCAAACTCAGGGTTCCATCTCATGACCCTGAGATCATGCCCTGAGCTGAAAGCAAGAGTCAGACGCTTAACCAAATGAGCCACCCAGGGGCCCCTAGTTACCACTTTCTGTATGTAGTGACAACACTTGAGATTTACTCTCTTAGCAAATTTCAAGTATATAATGCATTTTATTAACTACAGTCACCATGTCGTACATTAGGTTTCCAGAACTTACTCATCTTGTGATTGAAAATATGTACCCTTTGATCAATATCTCCTCTTTTCCCCCATCCCCCTCCTCCAGCCTCTGGTAACTACCATTCTACTCTGACTTTTTCCCCCCTTTTTTTAGATTCTACATATAAGTCAGATCATGTGATATTTGTCTTTCTGTGTCTGGCTTATTCCACTTAGCATAGTGTCCTCCAGGTTGATCCATGTTGTTGCAGATGGCAGGATTTTCCTTTTTTTTTTTTTTAAGGCTGAATAATATTCTATCATATATACCACATTTTCTTTATCCATTCATCTGTCAGTGGACACTTAGGTTGTTTCCACCTCATGATATGATATGGTTTTGATAAACATAAGGCTAATAGTCAGCCTCCAAGATGGTCCCCAATGATACTCACCTCCCTGTGCTCCTGTGCTCATATAGTCCCCTTCCACATTGCTTCAGGCTGACATGTGGAACTAATAGAATTTGTGGGGGAAATGGTGTGTGACCTCTGAGGCTAGGCCATAAATGACATGGCAGCTTCTACCTTGCTCTCTCTTGGCTCAGTCACCTTTAGGAAATCCAGCCACCATGTAGTGAAGACACTCCAGAAGCCCTCTGGAGAGGTCCACATGGAGAAAAACCGAGGCCTCCCACCAATAACCAGTGAGGAACTGAAACCTGCCACCAGCTGTGTGAGTCCACCGTCTTGGAAGCAGAGCCTCCAGTTTCAGACAAACCTTCAGATTACCGAAACCTCATGAAAAACCACAAGCCAGAACCACTCAGCTAAGCCATTCTCCAATTTGTGACTCACAGAAACTGTGTGAAACAACATCTATTGTTGGTTTAAGCCACTCAATTTGGCATAATTTGTTACGCAGCAATAGACAGCCAGCCCAGTGCTTTGTGTTCGTGATCTACTGAGGCCATGAGGATGCCAGTCCTATTGAATACTTATTCTTGTCCCAACTTCACAGACGAGGAGACTAGGACTTACAGAGGTTAAAACAAGAAGCAAAGACAGAGCTGAAACCTAACTCCATCAGATTTCAAAGTCTGTGTTCTTAACTGTGCACAATGAAATGGTTTGTATGCAAATGCAAACATCTATACAGAGGTCACAGTGAGAGAGGTAGTGAATTCTACCTGGAAAGTCTGGAATTAGAGGGAAAGTGGTGGCAGCCAAGACTAGTTAGAAGATGTAAAACTTGCGGTGGAAATGAAGGGTGAGCGGATGTTCGCCAGGTGGCAGCAGGAGGAGGAATTCCAGAGGGAAGGGCATCGGTAGAGGCGGGAGGCTCAACCTGCCTGCTGTTTCTAGACCCAAGAGAATCAAGGTCTTAATGGCTAGTCTTCCAGGGGAAAATCTTGGTTCTAGCCCAAGATCTACTCTTGCAGCCCAGGACTCCCAAAATCACCAGAACTGCTGCCTTTCCCACAAACTGCTGCCCCAGTCACTGCTTTTGATTAACTCAAATTCCCTTTGGATCCCCATTTCTTCTCTGGGTCAGTTCTCTTGTACAGATTCAGCTCCCTAGCACGTCTGAAACACATACCAGTTCTTCCTGGCAAGCAACTCTTGCTCCTTACAAAATCGTACTTACGATGTTTACATTTGCATTCATAACATATCTCCTGTCTACTGCAAAATATCACATAAACCTGACTTCCTTCATTAGCAGGGTTACGAGAATGGCAAGTCAGGGAGATTCAGAGGACCAAGTATGTTGGATTTCAGAAAGGCACGTACCTTTTCTCACGGTAGGCTTCGGGATGCATTGGTGGATTATAAATTAGAGAAGAACCATAGGGGAAATAGTAGCTGGTTTAATAACCACACTCAAAGGTTACTGACTACCGGTGGATGTCAAGTTCTACAGGACAACCTGTATTGGTGTGATCAACAGTTCTGCCCTCAGCCCTCTCCTCTCCTTGCTTTCTAGAAAGTTAGTTTCTGAAATTTTTGAATGGCTGAAACGGGGTCAGTTAGTAAATAGGTAAGATGGCAGAAGTGAAAACTGTATGCCTCTCCAACGGCTAGCCTAGGTCAAATCCACCACAGTGACTTTTACTCCAGATGAAAGGTCCTTTACTTGAATCCCAAGAGTTGCACAAATACGCAATGCAGATTTCTGAGTGGTAACTGTAAAAGGGAAGGGTTTTAGCCAAATGGTGAATTAAATAGGAGCAAAGACAGCCTGCACTCATCTGGCTTTCTGTTGGTGGGGGGAAGGGGCAGTTTGACTCGGAAGGTTTACTGCTGAGACTCTACAGTCCCCACCACCCCAGGGCTGTATTTAGTAACTCACACTCTATTCCATTAAATGTGTTTGGGTTCCCAGCCCCCACCCACTGCACTCCCCCTGGACTGAACGAGGGAGCCCTTAGAAGGTAATAAGAATGCTGAGAGCTTGGGGTCTGGGAAGAGCTTGGAAAGCTCTCGGAGCCTCTCCCTGCGCGGCCCTATCCCTGCTGATAAGGATGAGAGCGAAGCTGGCTGACAAGTGATTGGAAACAGGAGTTCCCAAAGCCTTTAACCCCTCCCTAGCCTGCCCTAGTGTCTGGAGTCTCTAAATGCTGAGGCCCGTCTCCTTGTGGCTTCCTGCTCTCTGTATTAGGGCTCTCTAGCTCCCCCTCTCACCCCCAAGCCTTTCCATCTTCCTCTCCCTTTGTCCTGGTGGGTCGCCCAATGCCATCTTTCTACCTGGAAAGTGACCAAATACGTAGCCCCTCCACCTTCAGCCCATCCTGACAAGTCAGCCAGGGAGGCTCCCTCTGGTCCAGACCCCACCCACCAGCCATCAGACTCAGCACACTGAGTCACCGTGCCTCTGCCAGTCCAGGGTTGTCTTTCAGCAGCAGGAGCCTACCAGATGAACGTCAGTCCTGTTTGGTGTTTGGGGGTTCCAGGAGCAGAAAGCCCAGGCCCAGACGCCTGATCCCAGACCCATTCTCTGCTGCCCTGGCTGGCTGTGGAGCTTTATGGGACCTTGGCGGGTCACCCCCAAACCAGACCTAACTTTACTGAGTTATCCCAAAGTCCCTCCACCTGCCTCGCTATTGCCTGTTGCATGGACAGGCCTCATACTGGGACAGATGACAAGAGATCTGTTCCTGGCAGTGGCCAGCAGGGCTGACGCTGAGAGGAAGCTGTCCCGCTTACCCTGGAGAGGGGCATTAAGGAGAAGCCAGGTTTACTGGCCACAGTAATTAAGTGTAAAAGAGCTTCCTTCAGTAGAATGGAATTCAGATAAACTGCCATTATCATGCAAAGCAGCTTTGCACCTAAAAGTCCTTACCCAAACAGGCAGTTTAATTAAATCCCTAATCTCCCCCTGGCCTGTTCTGACCCCTTCCCTACCCGCCTCCCCCACCCTCCCAATGACTTGGGAACATCAAGATTCCATTTAAAACACTTAACCTGTAAGGAGGCAAAACATACCCCAAAACAGTGGGTCTTAGTGTGGGCTCCCCTTTGAGGATCCAGTCCCTGTGTCTTAAGGTGTTAGTTCCCTGAGGCTCAGATTGTCCTGACTGGGGTGCTGGGTGCCGGTGGCCAGGGTGAGCATGATGGTGGGGATCCTGGCCAGGACGGCGGTCACAGTGACGTGATGGGAGTGGGCACGGCCTTGAATAGGAGGGTGTGTGCACCACACAGCTCCACCGGCCCCTACTCACCCCCAGGAGGCTGGTGCCCATTTAGGATCCGATCTCTGCAGTGAAAAGTCTGCAATGTCAGCACCCAGAGCACAGGCGTAGCAGCCCTATATTAGACTTGGATGTAGGGGCCCTGGTGTTAAGCCCAGAAGAGGCAGGAATGAACAAAACACCACGGGTGTCCCCATCTGTGAGGCTGCAAGGGCCTCCGCTGTGAACCACAGGGGGGATGCCAAGTCGGTCAGCAAGAACCAAATCCTTTGGGGGAAAGCCTAACGCAATAGCTTGGAGTTTAGGCTATAGGTCGGGAGAGGGATTAGGATAAAGGGAGAATGGAATGGGGCAGGAGGAAGGTAAGGGTAGGGAAAAGGGTTGGCCCAAGAGCACTGAAGCACCGATAGAGAACAACCCCATTGTACCCTCTAGCATCTGCAGAATGCTTTACAAGTTTGCGTCTCAGTGTGGGGAAAGAAGGAAAGGAAATCATGTATCAAACCCATGGCATATGTTATCTCATCAATTTCAACCTACAAAGTAAATCTTATTCTCCACCACCACCACCGGGGAAGACAAATGCCTGATGTGAAGGGACCGGCTGAGCCAGGATTCAAACGCTGGCTGCCATACTGAAAAGTCGATGCTCTTCTGCTAAACCACAGATCAGCCGCAGGGATTATCATGTTGGAGGGGGGATTAACCACCCAAGAATACTCATGCCTCCCCTCCCTCCTGAAGCAAGAATGTTTCCTTCCTGAAACAATCTGTTTCCTCTGAGCAAGAGCAGGAAGGCCTCAGCAGAGATGAGGGAATCAGCTCACAGCCCCAAGGACATAACACAAGGGAGCTAAGCTCGTCGGGGGGCTTCTTGGGGCTCGAACTCAAGAGGAAGAAGGACCCCAGAGGAGAGTTTTCTTTGCAGGAAAGGAGCATCAGAGGCTGTGGTGGGGGAAGGGGCATCTGTTAGTCATATAACAAACACCAGACCTTCCCATTTTATATCTCATTCCTTTGGTGGGGGTGAGCTGAGGAGCCATCTCTATCTGGGAAACAGTGAAACTCACATCACCCTGAACCCTGCACTTTTTCTGTTAATTGCATAGACGGCCTTGTGCCCGGAGAACGGATGGACCTTCTTTTGAGGAAGTTATATTTCCGGAAATAGGACTCTCTGGTTTCATGAAACATCCCTGTTTCTTGGGGGATTCCCTACTTCCTTGTATCGCGGGTTTTCTGTACAAAGAGCAGGAGCCCTTTAGGGAGGTTCCAAGAAATCTTATGAATAAAAGACTGAGGCTGGAGGTGGGGGAGTTGGGGCAGCACAACAGCCGGCTCCTGAGGGAGGACCCCAGCCCTTCAATCCTTTAGTCCTGAGCGGGGTCTGTCCAGCCAGCCCCATGTTGGCCACCGTACTATGGAAGCCAGGTGTTTCCAAAGGTCATCCACGTGGAAGAACAGGTGCTGCTGTTTTGACTTCAGCAAGACAGCCCAGGACTGAGGAAGCCTCCTTGGCTCCAGGGCTGATGGGGGTGGGTTAAGAAAGTGGGATTTGGGACAAGATCTGTTACAGAGTCCTTTGTCTCTCTTATAGCAAAGACAACAGAGAAGAATGTTAAAAGGGTGTCTTGGTCTCCAGAACCCCTCTGGAAGCAGATGGCTTGTCAACAGGTTCCAGGGCAGGCCCCAGAGGCCCAGGAGCCTTATTGGAATGCAATTACCCTAAGTGCTGGCTGTTAGGGTGAGGAGGCAGGAATGCAATTATGGAAGGAGTTTGTAGTGAGCTTTCATTGATTAACCTGTCCTGTCTGCTTCCATTCCCCACTGGGGTGACTTTGGGGCCCTGAGGGTTGCCCTGTGCCCCAGGGTTATGAGAAAGAAAAACAGTCGAATGCCAAAAGCAGGGTTCCAGAGCTTCAGGAGGGCCGGTGGACCCCGGACATTGCCTGGGAAATATACTTGCGCAACATGCAAAATGTCCGTTTTCTAGGAAGAGTTTTTCCTCTCCTCACATGCTTTGAGGGCTCTACAGCCCTCAAAGGGTTAAGGACGAGGCCAGAGGAGTGAAAGACCAGCGGGGTTGTTGGAAAGGTCTTCAATTTTCAATTCCCAGGGGCTGTGATCCATCTGGGTGCAATTCTGGCTCCCTCACTTACCAGCAAGGTACTTAGCCTCTCTCTGTGCCTCAGTGTCATCTCTACAATGAGGGTAAAAATACCTGCATCCTGAGGTTGATGAGAGAACTAAATGACAAAAAGAATGCAAAGCTTTCAGCCAGACATCTAACCCTTAGTAAGCTTTCAATAAATGGGAGTCATTTTTATTATGACTATTAAAGTTCAGAAAGTAAAGCGGGGCATACACGTGTACACTTTTGAGTGGCTTTTTGACCCCAAACTCATAGCCTGGATTCCATGGAAATCCTTGGGCAAGACCCTCCTCCAAAAATGGAGTTCGCCCATGAGACCCAGGGTCTCCAGACACGGCTTCCTTGAATAAGGCACTTCTGCCCTGGAGGGCGACAGGATCTGGCCACCCTGGGAGGCACACGCTTCTGGAAGTGGGGGCACATCACGGGTCTGGGTGGTGCCAGGGCAGTGGAAGGGTTTTCCGGGCCTGAGCCGAAGTTATCACTGGCCTGCCTCATGGAGAGAAGTTTCTGGAAATTTCAGTCAGTGAGATCTTTCTGCCTGTTGGGATAATACAATCACATACTCAGCTGAAATGGACTTCTCTACCATAATAGGTCCTAGAATGAGACTAATTCAAGGTCCAGCATCTGAAGAATGTAGTCTGGTATGGGACTAGGAAAGAAAAAACAAATCTCCTCCCCACTGTGATAAGCATGTGTTTTTATTTGCTGTATTTTTGATGCTTTAACGTGGCCTTGCGGACACTGGATGGACCTCCCCTCCCAGGGTGAGCCAGCTCCTAGCGATAATAAAAAACTCACCTTCCAGCATACCCCTCATACACAAACCAACCAATCCAAGTCCATAACCTCAGCCATCGCCTTTATTGAGCTCTTAAACTCCACACCAACATCCTCCTGCCCTCACCTCCCAGGGCCAGGGATGAGGGAGGGTCCCTGTGCCCCAGACCTGCCAAAATTATTCAAAGTAGCCAGTCCTAAGTCTGCTTACCCTGCCTGCCTGTTCCTTCCTGTGGAAATCACAATAAAGGCTCTGGACCACATCTCCCCTCACTCCCTCTGCCTCCTGACCAACCCTGGCGCTTCCCTGTGTGCTCCCCGCCCTGCCCCACCATGGCATGCCCCCTTCTTTGGAATCTCTGCATATAGCACACTATCTTTTTCATGGCAAGCGTCTCCTCGCTTGGCCTCATCACACCTGAATAATAAAACCTGCACGTTAAAATACCTCCTCCCCCAACACCTTCCCCTCCTCTGAGGCCCTCAGAGTTCTCCTCCCTCAGAACCAACAGACCACCCACCCCAGCAGCCACACAGCCAGAGCCGTCTCCCGCCTGCGGGGTCAGAGGCAGTGGGGTCTCAACTCCAGTGGGCAAAGCCTAGAGTTGAGGGCCATGGGAGGATCTTTACTCCGTGGTTCCCAGGAGAGAAGACACCAAAAGAGCCGAGAGGTGGAGCTGGCCGTACACTTGTTTGTTCATCCATCATTCATTTATTCATTCAGCATTCGTCCCCCCCATCAATCATTCATCTGCTTACTTATTCATTCAGCGTGTTTGTACTTCTCCCTCGCTTTGGTTCCCGCAGATGTTGGTCCTCTCCCGCTTTGATCTGTCCCCTGTCCCCATGGCAGCTGCACAATAGAGCCCTTCCGATGTCCCTTGGTCAGTCACCTGGCAGAGAGGGTGGCTCCCTCTCAGAGGAACCTGGACACCAAAGGCAGCTGTCCCCTGCCTGAAAGTCCCCCTTTATGGCAGGTTCTGACCTTCTGATCCATGGGTCGGGGGGGCAGCCTGCAGAGGGGTCTCCCGGGCCCAGCGAAGTATTATGCCCCTCAAATGCCTCACAGCTGCCGGAAAACCACTCTTCCGGGAAGCAGGAGGTTTTGGCAGACTCGAAGCCTCCATACCTGGCTGTGAAGCCTGGGCTCAGCTCTTTGGGGGGGGGGGGGGCTGCAGAATATGGTATGGAGGAACCGGGGCTAGAGTGTTAGAGGCCTAAGCTGTTAGCCTCCTGACAAGTCTCCCAGCTTCTATCCAGCCCACTGCACCTCAGGCCAGAAAGTCTTCTGTCAGCCCAGCAGTCAGAGATCCTTCTACGTAAGTCCAACCAGAGGTGCTACTTCTGCTCGAATCCCTGCCATGACTTCCCATTCACTCAGAGCAGATGCCAAGGTCCTGGACGTTCTGGTCCCACTCACTCTCTTTTCAGGCCCCGTTCGCCTTGACCCTCCTCAGTTCCCCATCCATACTCCTACCTGCAATCCAAGGGTGTCCCCATGGATGCCTGGGTCCCAGCAGGAGCTCAGTGAAACCTTCCTTGGGTGAAGGAATGAAGGACAGAATGGACTCTCGGCAGCTCTGAGGGTGAAGCTTGAGCAGCCCCAGGCTACGGCGTCTGGGGCTTCCCGGGGTAGAACCGAGGGGGCGCAGAGTGGCCTCCGTAGACTATGCCTGCAGAGCCAGGGGCCAGCGAAATCCCCGGCTGCCAGCCTTCTCAGGGAGGGAAGGTAGGCAGCAGGGTTGGCGGGGATCGTGCTAACTCAAGATGCCAGCTCCGTGCCGCTCTGGGGCTGGCCGGCGCTCTGGATGTCATTAGCTGATTTGTTCTGCTGCAGAATGTACTTTTCATATTTAGGCAGAAAAAACAGCTTTCGGTCCTCGTGCCCTTTCTTCTGTGAGCTGTAGCACATGGCCTGCTTATTATGAATTAATCCTCTAAAGAGCATGTTCATTATTCTAATTTAATTGTGCTTCGTTTCAGAAAATAACTAAACCCAGCGCGGAATAAACTCCAACGCTGATCAGTTTTCAAGAAGTTAACCTAAGACAAAATACTGCTGGAGGGGCAGCAGCAATTTGGAATCATTAAAGGCAACCCATGTAAATAATAAAAACAAAACTAAAATGCAGAATTAAATTAAGGAATAGGAAATTAAATTTGTGAATCTGATCTGAAATTGAGGCCCTATACGCACAGGCTTACCCTGGTTTGGCTCTTTGCTCAGGAGTGCTGGGGCAGGAAGGTTCTGCAGAGGTTCCCATTCCAGGCAAGTGGCGGGCAGGAGGAAGCTTCCAGGAGGATGCCCAGGAAATGTGGCAGAGGGCTGCCTGGCAGCTACAGCCAAGCTGCTGGGAGCAGTCAGCCCCGGGCAGAACGGACCCATCTGCCCTGCTCACCCCTGTGTCCCTGACACTTTCCCACAGGTGCCCCAGCTCAGGACAGGGACTGATGACAGGCTTGCTCAGGACCTCTCTCCCAACACCGTGGGAGCCCCGTTCCAGAAGCCGAGGACCCAGATTCTGACATCAAGATGGGCAGGCCTCTAGCAGGCAAAACGAGGAAGGCTTCTTGGCTTTAAGGTGCTTCAGGTTCGGGGTACTGGGGACAGAGTTAGACCTCCTTCTGTAGTTTTCCAGGAGGTTTAGACCCTGTCCCTGGGGCATCTTCTCTCGGTACTACTCCCACCCTCTCTGGACTCCCAGCCTCTCTTTCCTCCCCATCCCCCCAGCCTGCACAAGTCTTTCTCCTACCTGGTACTGGGAGAACTCTTGCCTTCCCAACCTCAGTGTCCCCACATGTCATCACAGTAATAATATCTTCCTCTGCGGTCTGTGACGAGGAGTCAATGCAGTAAAGGACCTGGGGAAGGAGCAGGCGCTCGGCCACTGCTGCTGGTGCAGAATCTGCTTCATCAGCAGGTGCTCACGCATGCCCCACGCACAAACACGCGTGCGCCCCTGGGGCCATTCACGCTCCATTCTCATTGACGCCCGTAGGCTGTGTTTCTAGAGCACCACCATTAGTTGAAAAAGAAAACTCCAGTCAACTGACTGCTTGCCTGGATCACAAAGGCAAACATTCAAAGAGGTGGCCATATCCCAGCATCTGAGTGAAGTTTTTCATTTTTTTAAAAAAGATTTATTCATCTATTTGAGAGAGAGGGAGAGAGAGAAAACACGAGCGGAGGGAAGGGCAGAGGGAGAATCTCAAGCAGACTCCGGGCTGAGCACAGTGCCCCACATGGGGATTTCATGATCCTGAGATCACGACCTGAGCCGAAAGCCAAGGGTCAAACGCTTCACCAACTGCGCCACCCAGGCGCCCCTGAAGTTTTCCATTTTAATTTTCATTTTGGGTTCTACAGAGACAGAGTCACTACTTGAAACATTTTTTGGAAACAAAGAGGGAGTGTAAACAAGGAAAAACAAAGCAAAGCAATGGAGTCACTTTTTTCTAATTTCTCTTTTAATCCTGAAGTCCCAGTTAAGGAAATTATGCCTATAATTTAGGCCACGGTGTTGTTGATTGATCAGTTAATTAGTGATTGCACCTAAAAATATCAGTCATGGAAATAACAAGGACAAAAAGGACTGAGTTTTCTTGAATTCCCCGGCCACTTCCCCTGATCTCATACGATGAACTACCCCAGGGAGTTAGTGCTAGATTTCTTGTCCATCCCACGATTCATACCTATGGAGTGGAGCACCGTGATCTACAGCCAATCTCAGCTCTCCAGAATAAACTCTGAAGCCTCTACTAAAGACAAGTTATTCATGACACTAGTTGAAGACAGTAAAGCAGACTTCATTCAGAGAGGGCTACTACAATGGGATTCTGTAGTGAGATTGCACTCAGCTCTGAATACAACAAGGAAATACAGCCACAGAGCACAGTAGGGGATCAGTGGATGGAAAATGACTAAAAGGAAGCATCAGGGGTCGGGGGGATTCTGGCTAAACCAATCACACAGGATTCTTGCTGAAGGCAGGCCTGGGTGATCAGACATTTCGGGGGGGGGGGGGATGCTGAAGGACCAGGTCAGGTATCGAGAGTGATCGGATATCAAGAGTAGGGGATTCTTTTTTTTTTTTTTAAAGATTTTATTTATCCATTCAACAGAGACAGAGACAGCCAGCGAGAGAGGGAACACAAGCAGGGGGAGTGGGAGAGGAAGAAGCAGGCTCACAGCGGAGGAGCCCGATATGGGGCTCGATCCCATAACGCCGGGACCACGCCCTGAGCCGAAGGCAGACGCCCAACCGCTGTGCCACCCAGGCGCCCCAAGAGTAGGGGATTCTGACCAAACTGACTTAGCAGGATTCTTGCTAAAACCTGAGTAGCATTTGGTCAAGGAGAGAATCCTTTGTCACCCTAGAGCAGCCACGTGGCATAGATTCAAGACTGGCTGAAGCTCCACCATTAGTGTCAATGAAAAGGCCAGGACTAGGGTCAGGAAGGTCACAGTGGTGGCCTGCACCTAGATCCAGGGGCAAATGCTGCAGAATGACTCCTCAGCCCTGAAGAGTTAAAGAAAAAGCCACCCAAACCCCTTAGGCACACAAGATGCATGATATAAGACAGCTTCCAAAGGGGCTTGTCCCACAGGACCCACCTGAGGGGATTAATTTCTAGGAAGTTGGAGTGAGCTTGGTCAGTTTTAAATGGTTTCCGCATTTTTGATCCTGGATGAAAACCTTTGTATCCAGAGGATGGACTCGTCTGCCCAAGAGAACGTCTGTCTGGGGACAGCTTCACCATTTGACCACGAGGGCTCAAGTCATGCCTATGCAGCAGAAGAGCTTCCAAAGTGGCAGCACCCTATAGTGTCAGCCTGGTTCCTTTCAACCAACCCACCCTTCCCTATAGAGTCCGTGTTGTTCAGGCTCACATGACCCACCTATGCATAAAATCACCCATCGACCCCTTTCTCCCCTGGGTAATGTTGATATTATTGATAATGCTAGCGATGATAGTTGACAGTCATGGAGAACTTGCTCTTTGGCAAACATTTGTTCTAAGAGCTTTGTAAGATTTCGTTCATTTAATACTCACGGCAGCCATGTGAGACATGTATTATTATCCCCATTCTATAGATGAGGAAATCGAGGTGCACAGAAATTGCGCAAATTTCCTGTTATAACAACAAAACATAGCAGCCCTGGGGTTTGAACCCAGACAGCGTGTCCAACTTTGGAGCCTCTTAACCACGATACTGCACTTCCTGTTGGTCATCGGCTCCCCCATCTGCAAATCTATCCAGTGACCCTAAATCCACATGGGAATGAAAGTTCACCGGGCTTTCAGTGACTGGCATCTGGAAAGCAGGCCCATGTGTTCAAGATGCCTTCACACCACCATTCTCCCCAGGTCCCAAGGGCTGGGTCTTCATGACCATCCTTGCCTTTCAGTGACTGCTATGGGCCGGGCTCTACGGGATGCGTGCTTTATAGATCAGACCATGCTTCATTCTGTTTCATGGTCAGCTTCTTACAGCCTGTGAGGGCAACACAGGCATGACATCCAAGAGAACGTTCCTGGAGGAAACAGCCTTGTCAGTATGCAGGCACTTGTTCAAATTCCAGACCCTGGTTTTTAAGACACACATCTGCAGTGGGCACATGTATTGCGATAGATGAAAACAGAAATGGTTTTCCGTTGTATCTGTGTTATTAGATTTGACCCACCATCGAAACAGCAAAGAAAGAGTGGAAAATTAAAGGTGATTTGATATTAGCCTCCTATTCATATTAGAAGAAGTAACCGCTCTTGCGGTTTTCCTCACAGAGGTGTCTTTATTCATTTGACATGCCTTTAATAACTAATTCTAGTTGTCTGGTTGCCAAGAAAGATTTCCTACGGGCAGACTTGAAAGTGACTCGGAACTCTTTGCATGCCCGGCTTCAAATGATCCCAGAACAGCAAACATTCAGCTTCCCTCCAGACTTCTGAAGTGTGGGAATAACATGAAAGAATGGACAAGAATCATTCTTCAGCCGGCGTGTGCTCGGAGCACAGCTGTCTGGCAGAGGTTGTGGCCAGGTCTACATGGGCCAGGCATGGTGAGATTTGGAAATAATCTCATGAATTCGGTCCATGGAGTCAGCCAAACCAAACGATTTATTTCAAGAAAATAAATCGACTTTGGGGCCGGCAGGATCCAGGTCAGGCAGGAAAACAGACTGAGGTTTCCTCTGTCTGTGCAGACCTGGAGTGGGCAGAGAAAGACCAGGGAAAGCTCTCATAGGGTCACAGCCAAAAAGCACACACTATGAATTTGCAGTAGTGATTATTTATTCATCCCCATGAGTCCGGCTAAGTGGATGGCGTACATGATCTCATCATCCTCACAGTGACCCCACCTAGGAGGTGATTGTTCCCATTTCGCGGATGTAAAAACTGAGCCTCTGAGATCTTCAATGATTTGTCCAGGACACACAGTTTGGGGGGCAGAGGTTGGCTAGTTGTTGCCCAAGCACTTCCCTTTTTCTCCTGGGCACACAGCTGGGTGCCATTTCCAGGCTCCCTTGCAGTTAGCGGCAACCCTACGACTCAACTCCAACCAACAGAAAGTAGGTGAAAGTAGCCTAAGTCCTTTCCAGTTCTGGCCCGCAAAACCTGCCTGTACACAGTTGTCTCTTCTCCTGCTCGGGGACTGGATGGGGAGGATGCTGGCCATCTCGAGGAGGGTAGAATCTGGATATGGAATAACCTAGGATCCTCAGTAACTATTTGAGCAGGGCCCCTTCCACATCAGTGTTCCTGCAGGGGACGCTGATGTGAGCCAGAAATAATCTATTGGGTTAAACCACTGAAATTTGGCAACTGTTGGTCCCACCAGAAACCCTAAACTGACTAACACAGTTCATAAGCTGCTCTAAACTCGAAGACTCCAAAATCAGTGCTCTTCGCCCCTTTCTTGTCTGAAACTGCACTGAGTCTGATCAGCCTTCCCCAGGGGGACATTCAGACCCTCTAACTTTCTTCTTATCCTTCTTCAAGCCCTACCAAGCCTGAGGTGGTGATTTCTTAGCTTTCTGCTTTCCTATCTATGCAGACACATTCCTGGTTTTCAAGAATCTGATCAAAGCTACTTCTTCTATCTCTTGGTTAATCCCTCCCCACTTGGGGCTCTGGGTCTCCGATTGTCTCTGATTTCTCCTCTCCCACATGGACACATCTAATCAGTTACTAGTCTCTTCCACACTTGCCCTTTCCTCCCTCTCCTCAACCAGCGCTCTGTTCTGGCCCTCATCATATTTCACCTGGTGTGATCATAACACCCTCCACGCTTGTCTCTTCCCTCCTTCCCATCATCCCCGTGCCTCCAAGAGGATCTTCCTAAAACAGATCTGGTCCCAGCATCCCCTGCGTTAAATTCCCCCGCATGGAGTCTATCAATGTGAAAAATGCAAATGCCCTTTGAGCAAGCAATTCCACGTCTACGAAGTCACAATACATGCGCAAAGTGATTTGCACACGAGGATATTCTCTGCGTCATTGTTAGAAGTAGCAAAAGAAGTGCAAACACCAAATGTCCATCAGAAGGGTCTTTACACTAAATAGACTATGGACACAGTGTGCTTCACCGAAAAATCTTCAAGATCTATGGTTACGTATAATGAGCAAGGTACAAGTAAGTGTATACAACATGTGAATATCTGCGCTTAAAAAGGATTGGGAAGATATATTCACATAATTGTTTGCAAAGACATGGACTATTTCTGAAAGAATGCACAAGATACTGATATTCCCGGTTGCTTCTGGAAAGGAAATTGGGTGGCAATCAGGGGTGGGAGGGAGACTTTTCGCTGAATATACTTTTGTACTGTTTGAGGAGTTTATGCATCTATTACTTTAAAACATTAAAACAAAACCTGACTTTCTAGTGCCTGTTTGATAAAGTGAAATCTCTCAGTATGAAAAGAAAGGTTCTCCAGGTTCTGGCTCTAGCATGTTCTCCTGCTGGCCCCCTTGCCCTTGTGCACCCTCTCTGAACATTCCTGTACTCCCCCACCTCGGTGCCTTTGTTTAGGTCTCTCTCCTGGAAAGTCCCGTCCCGCTCAGCAGGAATTCGCCTCATCTGTTATCTCCTTGTTTTCTTTATAACTCTCTACTGTGGCCCTTTATCTCAGTTTGCTCTGTGTTAGAGGCAGGTGTTTTTCTTTCCTACAAGATGGTATGATGTCTTACACAAAGAAAGTGTTCAAAGTACGCCAGTTCTTTGAAACAGATTTATACCTCTATGTCTCAGCCACGGCTTGTGAGAAAGGCTGAGAAGGGGGCAAGGGATGGCTTGCCCTCCCCGCCCCCACGTAAGGAGCAGGATCTGGAATCTGCCCTGTCAGGCTGGGGGCTGGGGGCTGGGTGCGGTCAGCAATACATCTCAGCCTGGGACAGTCCATAGGAATGGACCTCCTTCCTCTGGTTCACTCTCAAGGTCACTGCCCTCCCCATCAATGCCCCAAAATCCACCCAATCTATGGTGTTGCTATGCTGAGGACTGAGCATTGGGTCTGTAGAATCAGGCCCAGTTGAGGGGGGGGGAGAGAGAGAGAGAGAGAGAGAGAGAGACGTCCATTACCCTGGACCACAGTCTGGGCTTAAACTCAGTTGTCACAATTATTTGAAGCCTATTAAGTTTATTTATGTTCCAAAGCAGGTCCACTAGAGAAGGACCATCACAGTCGTAAATATCAGGGCTGCTGTTCTCCAGACACAGCTGGGGCCATAGGCCCCTCCCCTTCTCAGTTCCGCAGCCCCTGCCTATAGGCATAAGCCATGCACTGGGATTCAGGGCAATACCCACACCGTGACTGATTCTGTCCGTCCAGCCAGCACAACACATGCTTCTGCTACACACTTTGTGTGGCAGGAGTGTGTCTTCCAGTCCTGCTTAAATCAAACACACAAGGTTCAGGAGTCCAGGCTCTCTCCTCAAAGAACCCTAGGGACCTCAGGATGGGCATTGAGCCTTGGGCACATCTGGAGACCCTTCTAACCCAATCTACAGGTCTTTAAGAGAACAAAGGAGTGCTGGAGATAGCCTCTGGGTTCCCAGTTGTGTGAGGGTTTTCTCATTTCACCCATCAATGTGGTTTAGGAGACCATTCAG
This sequence comes from Ursus arctos, assembly GCF_023065955.2. Lineage (NCBI taxonomy): Eukaryota > Metazoa > Chordata > Mammalia > Carnivora > Ursidae > Ursus > Ursus arctos. The sequence continues at coordinate 52,767,629 of NW_026623100.1, read as the reverse complement.
TCCTAAGGGCCAGTGTTTTCTGAAGCATATCCCACTGTACACTGGTCTTGTAAGATTCTCCTTGAAAAAGTAAAGGAGATTCTGTGGTCAAAAAAGTTTAAGAAACAAAATACTAAATCTTCCTCTGGGGAGAGTAACAATGTACATTTGCATATTAAAGGCCCTGAGAAGTCCTGCAGTGAAGAAGTTTGTTTAACCCAGTGTGCTCTAAACATATTTGACCAAAGAATCCTCTTTTGGTGATACCTATGAACACCTCTCAAAAGGAGTGTTGCATGGTGTACATTTTGGGAAAAGCTATCTTTAGAGACATGTGTGTCCGCGCCCAGTCCCTCCAGTGAGCGCTTCATAAGGTTTAGCATAGTCTGGGAGGAGGCAGGGAGGAACACTTCTCTAACTTTCCTCTCCCTGCCTTTGAGTTGTCAGTTCTGGCCCACACACCTGCCCTGTATGTATGCTCTCCCTCTCTCTGCTTGTTCTCTCCTTCTCTGTCCCAGCCCAGGATACTGGGGGAAGGAAGGCAAGTGCCAGTTTCAACTTCAGCCAACAGAACCTTTCCCCTACCTATCTGTAGTTTGGCCTTCCCTCTGGACCCACTGGCTGATTTCCTTTTCACTGCCCTTGTTTCTAAAGAGTAAAGTTGAAAAATTGCTATTTGTTCTTCTTTTCAAACTTTTCTTTGAGTTGACCTCTTCCAGGAAGCCCCACCTGATCAAGGAGAGCATGCTCTGTGGGTTTAGGGCAGTGGTTGTCCAAGTGCAGTCCCTGGATTAGGAGGACCTAGGAACTTGCTAGAATCACAAATTCTCAGACCCCAACCGACTTAGACGCTCTGAGGGTAAGGCCCAGTAATCTGTTTCACCAAACCCTCCAGGTAACAGAGATGCAAGTCAGTAACCTAGGAGTCTTAGAAATCTCTTCTCTGAACAGATCTGTATTACCTCATTCATTTTCTGTACATGTTTTTCTTTATACCTCACCCAATTCCAAAAAGGAAACGATAGATGACAGCCAATACTAAACTGCTCACGTACCAGCACAATTAAAACACATTTACAGAGAAACACCCTTCTCTCCAATAACTGCGCTCACTTCTTCCAGGGCTCAGAGGCCCTGCCTGACTGTTTCCAAAATGTCAGTCTCTTCCCTCTGCTCCTCCTACTCCCTTTCCTCCCCTACTTTATTTTTTTCTTAGCCCTTATTATCATGTAATACGTTATATAATTTATAGTGGGTTTTAAAAAAAATTGTCTCACTCTCTCTTAGAATATGAGCTCCCTAGGTGCAAGACTTTTCATCTATTTTGTTTCCTGCTTTATCCCCAGCACTAGAGTGGCTCCTGCCTTAATACGTATTTGTTCAATAAATTAACTTTTTAAGGAGGCGGGTGAGGGCCCTTGCCGTGATTCAACAGAGAGCGTCACCTGGAGCTTCCCGGCAGGCAAGGAGTTAAAAGATCTCTTTCCCTACTACCAGGAGATCTGACCCTGGGCAAAAGGACCAAATCAGCGAAGAGACCCTCCTTTTGCCCTGAGGGCTCTTTGGGTGGGTCACAGCCTGTCCTTCTGGCGAGTCCCTGGAGGCTTCCAGTCCTGGAAACCCAGAGCCGCTTCCACCCCGAGGAGTCAATCCTCAGTCCCAGGAAAGTTTCTCTTTTCTGTCTCCAGTGAGAAATGGGCAGACTCCTGCCCACAGATGTCTGTGCTGAACTCATCTCCTGGCAGGAGAAGCAAAAGGGCACGAATTACAGGAAAATGTCTGCTGTTTCGTCAGTTTTGTGGGTTAAATGTGGCGGGACATGGGGTGGGGGTGAAGAGCATGTGAGTTCTTTTTCCAACAGGCTGGAAGGGTAGCCCCCACCTCAGAAGAATGTATCCAGCGCTGATAAATTTATAAAGTATTTGACCTTTAATCAATCCTAATATTTCCAGTCCACAGAGCCCTGCTTAAACGCCTGCAGCCCTGCCCCGGGACCCCTATTCATCACAATTACTGCTCCGACTGTCGGAGGCGGTGCGGGAACCGCCACACGCTGACGTCCAATATTTTATCACTAATAAAGAGAAACATCCCAAGTATTTGCGCAGTTCTGATCCTTTCCAGCCCGAGCCCAGGAAAAGGGGGAGCGCGGTGATTTATGCTCCCTGCCCGGCATTGTTAATTGGCCTTCTCTGCTGGAGCCTTTGGGACCCCTGCTTCCCCAAGCTTCCCAGCCGGGGCCATGGACGCGCACCCGGAGCTGGCAGGGCCCGCGGCGCGCACAGTAGGCTCTCACCGGGCTTCTGGGAAGTGGTGTGAAGCGCTCTAAAGGGCAGGGTTTTTTTTTTTAATCACGATTTGGCGAGTGCTTGCCTTCACTGGTGGCTTTGAAAACAGAGCCGATGTTTACGAGGAATCTTGTTCCCCTTGTTGCCACGGCTGTGATCCGCCTCCAGCTCCAGGTCTTGCCTTGCTGCCTCCCTCCCATCATCCCCAGGCAGTGTCTGCTGTCCAGCCCCGGCCCTCCGCCTCCCGGCTCCAAAAGGGGGAAGCTCAGTTTCCAGCCACAGCGTTCAGACGGCCCACAGGCTGCGTCTGCATGGCACCCAAACATCTGGATGAAATGTAAATAAAACAAGCAGATGTTTCTCCATTACAGCAGGTGCCTTGGCAGAGCCCTCGGCCTTGAGCTACAAGGGAAGGGGTCTCTGGGGTCCGGGGTCCAGGGCCCAGCGCCGGGCTGGGGGGCTGCTCACCACTGCCCTTATCAAGGGCCTCACAGAGAGGAATGAGCAAAGAAAGCCAGACACCCCTAGAAAATGGGTGCTGGCAATGGATGATAGCATCTGTGTGGACAAATGAAAGGTTTGGGAACCAGGGGGCAGGAGGAGAGCTAGAGGGAGAGAGGTCCTAATGCACATCAGGGGAGAAAAGAGTCCATGCCAAATCCCTCTTTAATTTCATTGTGACAAAAGGTTTTCTGAGCCTCCACATTCCACATCACTGCCTTCCAGGAAAAGGGACTGTCCTGAAGAGACAAGGGTGGTCTTCTTCTTACCCCCAGGGGTGAAGTGCAGGGGAGGGGGCGCTCCAGGGACAGAGGTTGTCCTGGGGCTTAGAAATGGCACGGAACTCCCCTTTATCACCTCATCTTCTATCTAACAGGAGACCAAGGGCCAGTCACATTTGACTAATAAAGGGGGTTGAGATACTTGTGAAAGGAGCACCGAGGAAGGGCAGGGGTTCAGAGGACCAGAGGCAAAAGGAGATTCACTGGTTACTACTTGTCTTCCCTTTACTCCTTCCATCCTCTGTACCCTGACGCCTTGTGTCACACTGACACACTCCCCCCAGTACTGTCCTCCATTCCCCTAACCTTGTGTGTGACACTGAACACATCCCCCTAGCCCACCTAGCCCCGTGCGTCACCCTGACACACTCCCCCCGTCCTGTGTGTGACACCCACACACTCCTCCAGTCTTCTCCTCTATTCCCCAGCCCTGTGTATGACTAAAACCACTCCCCCAGTCCTCTGCCCTCTCCTCCAGTCCTGGGTGTAACCCAGACCCACCCTCCTGTCCTTTCCCCCACTCCTTCCATCCCTGTGTGTAACACTAAACACACCCCTTCAGCCCTCTCCCCCAAGTCCTCCAGCTCTGTGTGTGACACTGAGCATACCACCGATCCTGCCCCCCACGCCCCCAGCCTCTGGATGTACCACTAAACACACTGCCTTGGTCCTGACCCCCACTCTCCCAGCCCTCTAGTGAAGCATCGCCCGTGCCCTTTCTTGACACCCCCAGAGCCCTGGTGTGTCTGACCAAACGCATTCCCCAAGGCCATCTGCCTTGGAAGCAGCATTTTTACCCCACTATCTCCAGAGACACTTTCAGGACCCTACAGGGACCCTTCAGCCCCCAGCCCAGCACAAAAAAACATTGCTGCATGTGAACGTGTGAGCGTGTAGGAATGTGTGAGAGTGTATGAATGAATGTACGAGCATATGTGTTGGAGGCTACAGCCATCAGAAGGTTCCCGCTCCCAGCTTCCCCCGTGCATCCATTGATTATTGCATTTCGCACCCAAAGCAAATATTTTCCTTTGACCTCTGAGAAGGTCCTATCTGTTGGAACTGAGCTACAACTGGACCTCAAGCTATTCTGGACCCAAGGGAAAGGGTCCGGTTCCCACCAGGAGTTGAACATTCAACAACTGGACTGTGGCTAGAACCAGGCCAGGCACACTTTGAGGGGAGGAGATCGTACTTTGATAGAGAAGTAACTTTTCAGTTTTGTTTTTCTTGCTTCTTCTTTTTTTTTTTTACACGAACCAGGAAGAGCCAAGCAATGCCCCAAGGCTCTGGGTTTTCCAAACGAAGACTCTCACCCCTGATAACTACAGCAACCCCTGTAAGAAGTGGAGGGCTTCCTTTCTCATTTTGGGGCAGGGAGTAAGAATCAGACACAAAGAAAGCTGGAGTACACGGGTGATCCAATCCCCCTTCCCCCAAGTAGCCTCGCGTTTTAGCATCATGGGTTAGAAGTTTATAGGAATTCTGGATCCATGGTTTCCTATGGTCGCTTTTACAGATCTTGTTAATTTATTACCCGTGGTTACACTTTTAATGGAAATCATGAAGAAATGGCAAAGGAAACATGAGCTAATTTTTTTCCAGTGACACATTTCACTGCTATTTAAATAGCCGTTTTGCCAAACCAAACACAGCGCTTACAGCCAGCAGTGACACATGAAGGAGATCACTGTGGCCGATCCTGCCTGCGGCATCTAGAACAGGCGAGACTTTCTCTCAGCTTCCCCAAGGGCCGGAGGCCAACGAGGGTGGATTGGTGTGTGTTGGTGGGGGGGGAGCTGGAGCCTGGGGCACAGCTGGAGCCCCAGAGCCCGGGTGACTTGCAGCTCCCACCCTCTCCAAGGCAAGGCTACTTCACTCCTGCCTCCTCCCCGCCCCCTGCTGAGGGCCCCCCACCCCCACCCCCACCCCGGGGGCAACCCATTTCCCGGGGCAGCCTGGGAGGCCCCCCAGAGCAGGCCAATAGCAGGCCACGGGCGAGGACTGCCTGGCTCTCCCTGCCGGATGGTAGGCTCAGGCCTCTAGCTGGGAACACTATTGGGTTGTGTAAAACCAGAGATCGACTTTGGGGGAAGCCTGGCCAGCTTTGTTCCAGTTCTGTGGTGGCGGTGGCCGTTATGTGACCACACTTGCACAGGGCGCCTTTGTTGGGCAAACCCAGAGCCTCAGACTTCTCCTCAGAAACGTTAGCCTCTGACGTTCTCTTGCTCCCTGGCTCTGGGGCTGTGATGTCACCAAGCATTTATTAACTTCTCAAGAAGCCAGTTGAGAGCCGTGGCACTTGGCAAGCAAGGAGCCGGGGCCTGGGATGTTGGTGAAGGGGGAACAGGCCCACAGAGCCGCTGGCAAGAGCTGCTGCGGGGAAGCAGTGGAGGGAGAAAGCTTCTTCATAACGGCTCGGTCAGAACCCCGCCTGGATTCAACAACGCAGTGGAATTGAGAGAAGAGAGGCTCTTCGGGGGCCCCCCTCCGGCTCTTGGACACCTTGGATCGGTTGTCAAGCTCAGGGGCCCTGTAAGAGCCCCCTGGCACCGACATTCCCACGGTGAGCTCCTCTGACGAACATCAGGGTGGGTGATTCCAGAAGGGGGCACAAAATGGGGAGAGAACATCCTGGAGGGAGGAGACCTAGCGAGCAGAAGCTAGGGATTAGGCCCCACCCAGGCCCCCCGCTGGATCTTGAAGAGCCTGGCTGTGTTTCCATTCCCCTCAGCAGGATGCTCTCTGGCCCCCAGAGCCCCCTGTGAGTGTCAAGGTGGGCAGAGCAGAGGGGCTCTGACAGAATTCGGGCAGCAGGCCTGCTGGCATACTGGGAGAAACCACTCTCCCTCCTCCGCTTTCCAGAGAGAAAACCCACTTTAGTGAGGCTCCGGAGAGAAGTTAACTGTCGTCTTCCCTTTGCCAAAAAGTATATTAAATTCACTGACCGCATTTTTCCAAACCCAAGTGCAGAGGACATTAGAGGCAATGCACACTGGCTGGGCTCTGGTGCACTGGGCACCCCACACATTTCATTTTGCATTATTAATATTTAAACCAAAGCAGCTGTTCTCCGCATACAGAGCCCAGAGCCTGCCCAAGGCTCCCACGGAGACTTCTCCCTGGGGCCGGATGCACCAGCTAAGAAGGCCTTTGTTGCCCCTCAGGCCTTGGGCCACCTGGGGCAAATTTCCCCAAGCGGCTGTTCATTGATCTGGGATGACTTTTCCGGACGTTTCTGGGCAAGACGGCTTGGTGGTTTGCGGGCAAGAGCAAATTCTATTGATCTGGCTTAGCCTAGATTCAGTGGGGCCCACCCAGAGCAGATTTTTTGAGAGTGGTTAGAAATGTCCCTTTGAAACACCAGCCTCCTCTTCTGAGCCCTCTCCGTCGGGGTTAGGTACCCGAGGCTTTCGGGTGCTCCCCTAACTTTTTCTCCTTCAACACTACAACGCTCATACAAGCTTCTGCACCTTGGAGCCTGGGGTCCTCCTGCTGGGCATTTGCCTGTTAAAGCCTCATCCCTAAGCCTGCGTGGGGAGACTCTTGCCTGAGTCTGTGGGCCTGCTTGGCCAACACTACCCTACAACGGGATACACAGAGCCCCTTCCCAGCCTGCCTTCACTCCTCTACCCTCAGGACCCTGTGCTCCAGCCACCTGGGGCTGCTCTGTTTCCTTGACACACTAAATACTCTCCTTCCATAGACCATCTGCTACTTCTACTTGCCTTTGACATCCCAGACCAAAAGTCACCTCCTCTCTGCTACCACCTTCCACCCCCACCCCAGGATGAACTAATTCCTTACTCCTCTCTCCTCCCGTAAGGCTTTATGTCCCCCTGTATTTTGGCATATATCTCATTATATTGTAAACTTTTCTCAACTATTTGTTGAGCACTTTCTACGTACATGATGCTTTAAGTAGAAATATATACTGTATAATTTTCAAAATAAGCCTATGAGATGGGTTCTCTAATCATCCCCATTTCACAGATGGCATAACTGAGGCTTGGAGATGGTCAGTAGCCTGCCCAAAGTTACATAACTAGGAAGTATCTGTTTCCCCCCAGAGACTGCAAGCTCCTCAATAAGGGGGCCATGTCTTATGCATCCAGGTGCTACCTAACACACCATCCCTTTATAGGTATTCAATCCATGCTTGTTGAAATGCAAATAAAATTAAGTAAAGTCAACAGTGGGGCACCTGGCTGGCTCAGTCCGTAGAGCATGTGACTCTTGATCTTGGGAGTTGTGAGTCCAAGCTCCATGTTGGGTGCAGAGATTACTTAAAAATAATTTTTTTTTAATTTTTAAATATTAAAGCCAGCAGAAGGATTTTTCCCAGGAAAGGATCTGCTGAGATATCCTAGTGTCCCCATTTTCTTTAGGGGACTGCCCATCTCTAGCTCCTAGGGAAAGAGAAGTAACAACTTGGCAGTAACCGAGACCCTGATTCCAACTCCAGTTCCTCCTGAACTTGAACTAGCCGTGTGTCTGTTTCCGCATTTGCAAATTGGTGAAAATAATAATGCCAACCTAATTCAGTCCTTACAGCAACTAATTCGGTCCTGCCTGAGCTAGATTGGAGAGGGGAGGAGATTGTCAGGATTATAGGAAGGGCTATGTGGAGACCTCTAACCTGCCTGTTGCCACATTACAGACATACACACTGACATCTCCTTCACACACGGAAGTGCTTAGACAGCAGTGAGGCGGCCAATGTGCTCTGTTTATATAGGGCTCCGTAAGCCACTGCCAAATGCATCTCTTCATCTAACCCTCACAACGGTTGTAAGCCAAACTTTACTATTACGGTCCTATATGCAGACATCTAGCACTGTATAACAAACCACCCCAAAACTGAGCGAGAGACTTAAAGCAATAGCATTACTTTTGTTCACAAATTTGCAAGATGGGCAGGGCTCGGAGAATCTGGCCTTTGATGCTAGCTGTCAGTGGAGACCTTAGCTGGGACTCTAGCCAGAGCAGACATATGCCCCTTCTGTGTGGCCTGAGCTTCCTCACAGCATGGTGGCCAAGTTCCAGTGTGAGAGAGACAAAGAGAGAGAGAGCACATGTGCCAGCAAGTAGAAGCCATAGGCCTTTTATGACCTAGCCTAGGAAGTCACACAGTGTCATTTCTGACATATCCCATTTGTTGAGGCAGTCACAGAGATCTGTCTAGATTCAAGAGGAAGGGATAGGGACTCTTTTATGGACATGGTCAGGTTTTGGAAGAGCGTGTGGCAATGGAAATACTGCCATGGCCTTTTTTGGAAAATTCACAGAGCCCCAGGTTACAGAGGAGAACACTGAAATGAGAAGGCCACATGGCCCATGCAAGAGCACAGAACCCTTGAGTAGCAGAACCAGAACTTGAACCCACCTTCTGACTTCAAACTGTGGGCTTTTCCCACTGAACAGTGTGCCTTCCAACCCCATCTAGTGGGGCTTCAGAAAGGCCTAGCCCATTTCCACATAACAAGAGCCAGGCTGCACCCCCCCCCAGCCCAGATTCTTCCAGTAGTCTGTTTATCCCACTGGATCTGAGGGGAAAAGCTCTGCAGTGGGTCAGACCCCACCCTGCTGCTTCACTGCCAGGCCCAGCTGAGCCGGGGGACCCAGGCCAGCGAGGGACCAGAACTGGGGAGTCCTGATGCTCAGGGGTGACAATGGGAGGAATGACAGGGGGCAGTCTGGGATGTGTGATTCCAGATGACAGCAGGAACTAAGAAGACTGTGGGTAATTTTTGGAGAATGTGAGTATGATGTCAGCCTCGATGAAAGAGAGAGGAAAGTGGGGGGTGAAAGGAGTCCTGAGGGGTGGGGGGGGGGATTGGCCAGGAAAGGCAACGGTAGTCAAGTTGTAATGGGAGAAACAGTTTATTAGTCTAGAAAAGTTTAACTTGAAGCTCCCAGCCTACCTCCACGCCTCTGCCCAGCATGGGCAAATAGCGCAGACGTGATTATAACCCATGCTGGTTGAATCCAGAAGAAGAGGTGGGAATGCATTGATTTCTTTACAGATTATTAAACAACTGAGCATAAGCCAGCTCTTTGCCCAGGGCCGGGGGGCATCATGAATCAGCAGCAGCCCTCAGAAATCCCTGCCTGGGTCAGGAGCAGGTGGGAGGAGCCTGCAGAGGTCAGGGTTGGGGCAGTCCGCCCCTCAAGAGTCTCTGGGGAATTTGGCTGATGCCTCTGGGAGTGCTTTGATGGACTTCTTAAGGCTTCATCCCCAGAACTGGGTGCTCCCCTGCCCCCCTTCCCAGAGGCGACCTCTGAAGCTCGCATTGAGTCCTGGCCTTCGTGCACTGAGCCAGGAAGCATCCAGCACACACCAGAGCAGGGCAGCATTGTCGTGAGGGCAATGCGTCCTCCATCCATAGCCGGATACAGCTAGCCTCATCCCCTGCCACAAGCTGTGCGACCTTGGGCAAGTCCCTCAACCTCAGAAGACTCGATGGAAGGGGAGAAATAATATCTACTCCAAAGAGCTGTTGGGAGCCTTAAATAAGATTGCATAGGTTCCTACCCCAGGCCTGGACCTACAGGATTCAATCCGTGGGCACTCCGTCCCTAGCCCTTTTTCTCGTCCATTCTTTCCCAAAAAGAAACCCGAAACCTTGATTCACCCTAAACCTCGTCTCGCTCAGATAAGTAGAGCCAAAGAGAGGCAAAGCTGATAAAGTGTTGGAAAGGGTGGGGGGAGGGGTGGACGGAGATTCAGAGGTTCCAATAGGCACTCTCTGCCTTTAGGAGTCCCTCGTAGAGGAGACTTCGCAGGACACTGGGAGCTAGAGCTGAGGTGCCAGCCCCCACTACAGGGAGAGTGCCTCTTGTCATCTCATGCAGTTCGCGCCTGAGGTCCAGACAGTTCCAAAGCCTGTTCCTCAAACCCCCCCCACGCCATCAGACCCCAGCAAGGGGCCAGCAAGAACAAACAGAAGCACAGCCACCAGGAGAAGGGCCGCTTCAATGCTGTCATGGGGACGTGACATGGCGACATCATCCTGGGCTTCGCTCTGCCTCTATTTCCTCACCCAGAAAAAGAGTAAGACTCACGGCGTCCTATTGGCCTTCTCCATTTCCTCCTCTGGCTCCTTCGTGACCCCTTCCCTTCCTTACCCTCAGACAAAACATGCTTAGCGAAAGGGAGGACCGAGGCTGGAGGCTGTTCTCTAAAGTCCTTTCTGTGGCTCCACCTTCTGAGGCCCCCGAATTCCACTTTTCTGAGCCAGCACTGGGGTTAGGTAGGGGGACCACAGCCCTTGACTTCCCTGGAGGACTCTAATGCCATTCACACCCTTGTCTCTCATGGGCTTCTGTCCCTCTGGGATTCTTGGAAGGTCTTACGCCACCTCTCAAAGCTCCTGGGTTAAAAATACTTTCTCTAGAACCTTAGGAATGAGACTGAAAAATAAACAGCCTCCAACCTTGTCTTGTGGCTTTATTTTGACACCACTAACAGCCCGAAACAATCCTCTCCTTCCCTTTCTCCTCTCCTGGCAGCTCCAGCGTCCTCCACCTCAGTCCTGCCTAGGCCAGATTAGGGATGGGAGGAGGTTATGGTTCATGGAGGAGTCATACCTTGAGCTTTATGGGGTTTGCAGCGGCCAGGTGCAGAGCTGGAGCCCTCCTTTTTTTGAAAACAGCCAGGGAAATGAAATGCAGGCTCCAGAGAGCACCCAGTTCTGCCAAGGGGCAAATCCAAAGGGGGAGTGGGGGTGGGAAAACAACGGGTTCGTGAAGATAAAGAGGTGTTTTTGTATGGCCACAGGAGGTAGACTTTGGGTGGGGAGAAATAAAGGAGTTATGGGGAGGTCGGTCATGTCATAACCAACAAGTGACACGGGATAGGAAGTTTCCGTGGGTTGACAGAAGGTTACCCATCACGAAAATAGTTTTCAGGCAGGTACGGAACTGGGTTGAAGTTAAGAACCCATGGCCATCTTTCAGGGTTCACTGCTCATGATCCCCAGAAGACTCTGGCCATGATATCCCTCAGGAATATCTCCCCTAACCTCAGACCTTCCCGGGAGGAGCCTCGGGGCATCTGGAGCCTAACATTCCCCCGGCTCTTCCAGCCCCAACATTTATCTTAGGGTTATTTTCACTCCCAAGAACAAAGAAGCTTTCTATTCAGCAAGTGGCGAGAACCCACACCTCTGACAAGCCATAGATCACCCTCGGGGAGAGCAGGAGGGACTGGTGGCCAGCACGTGGGGCTGCTTCTCCCTCCTACCCAGACCCTCAGAGGGGGCGTCTGGCTCGTGGCTTGCTGTAGGGTCCTGGGCAGAAGGCAGAAATTGTGCAGGACGAACTGGTTCTGTGAACCAGAGGCCAAGCCAAGTGGGAAGAGGGGGAAGGGGAGGGCATGACTGACTCTCAGGAAGGAGCTCTGAGCAATCCCTGCTTGGGCCAAAATGCTCTGGGCTCAGTCTCCTCACGTGAGAGATACAATGCCCACCCAAATCACCTGGGGAGCTCTAAAAAAAGAAAAGTAATACATGCCAGTGGTATATAAAGGCCAATAGCACAGAAAAGGAATATATTGGATTCAACACCCCCAGGGGTTGCCATTGTGGCTGAATTTTTTTTTTTTTTAATATTGAAAGGGGGTTTTAATTTTAATTTTTGTAGCTGAATTTCTTGTTTCCTTCAGTAAATATATGAGAATACACTAGCACGTATAGGTATAGACACGCACACATACACACACACACACAAATATATACATATGCTTATAAACTACCCATTTTCGTACATTCGGTAAGAAATTAAACACAGTACTCTACAAAGTCCTTTTCACATTTAACCATATAACTTACAAGTCACTCCACATTTGTACATATGGAACTATCTCCTTTTTACTGACTCATTAGTATTCCATTGTGTGGTTCTTGATGGATATTTAGGTAATTTCCCATCTTTTCCTATTACGAATAACACTGCAGCAAATATCCATGTAACATATCTCTTTGTGCACATTTCTGAGTACAAATGGGGTGTATTCCTAGAGGCAGATCCAAGGGCATGCATATTATTTTATTTTAATAGATATTGCTAAATTGCTCTTTATAAAAGCTGTCGTTATTTACACAGATCCTGACAAGGTACGAGAGTGCCTCACATCTTAAGTCAACACAGTATGTTATACAACTTTTAGATTTACATTAATGTGATAGATGGAAGAAATAACATTTCATCGTGGTTATAACTTGCATTTCACTCAATACAAATAAGGTTGACAAACTTTTAATGTGTTTAAAAGCCACCTGCACTTAAGGGAGCTTTAAAATATACACATCCCTGTTCCCACACTCAACAATTCTGATTCGGTGAACCCCAAAACTGTATTTTTTAAAGTGATTGGGATAAATGATGATTTCTTAAACATAAAAAACACTACCCATGAAAGAGAAGATGGATACATTTGCTTTAAATGTCCTTTCATTAAAACAGAATGATACGGCCAGGCAACAGACTGGGAGAAGACATTTGCAATATATGTATTCTACAGAGCAGACAGACCACAATATGTAAAGAAGTCCTACAAATCAACAAGAAAAATTAGAAATCAACAGCCTCATTTTTTTAGGGTAAAAGACATAGACACTTCACGAATGAAGATAAATGAATGACCAAGAGACACACGAAAAGATGTTTACTCATAACTCATCAGGAAAAGGTAAATTAAAACCACAATGAGATATCATCATCCGTGAGACACTGGTAAATATTTAACAACCAACTTTCCAGGGATTAAAGCATTTCTTTGGTGTAAATATTCCCACCAGGCCGATTGTAAGCTGCCCAGGTGACATCACTGATTGCATAATTAGGAAGAGATGGATACAGTTGACTCTCTCGAGCCATGCAGGCTGGCTCCAGCACATCACTGAGGCCACAGCACACCTGCCACAAAGGCTAAAATGAAAAAGACTGACCATCCCAAGTGCTGCAGGAACGCAAAGCAGGAAGAACTCTAGCTGCTGGCTAGTGAGAGTGGGAGTTGGTACGATCACCCTGGAAAACTGCCAATAGCTCCTAAAGCCAAACCATATTTTGACCCTGTAAGTATGTATACCCCACAAAAATGCATACCCCACAGAAATGAGGGTGTATGTGGTGGCGAAGCTTAGGTGTCAACTTGATCAGGCCACGGGGTGCCCAGACATTTGGTGGAATATTTTTCTGGGTGTGTCTGTGAGGGTGTTTCTGGATAAGATTAACTTTTGAGTCAGTAGGCTGAGTAAAGCAGATTGCCCTCCCTAACGTGGGTGAGCCTCATCTAATCAGTCAAAGACCTGAATAGAATAAAAAGGCTGAGTAAGAGGGAACCCCTCCTGCCTGATTGCAGTGTTCTTGAAAGCTACCAGGTATTTCTGATGATCAGCCTAGTGTGGGAAACATTGGACTTAGAATCTGAAATTTCTCTTAAAGCCAGTGCTCTGTGAATTCAAGAAGAAACAGGTAGAATGGCGCCAGGGCAAAGGCAAGAAGAAGGAAGCTGGGGTGCCTGGCTGGCTCAGTCGGTAGAGTATGTGGCTCTCGATCTCAGAGTCACGAGTTCAAGCCCCACAACGGGTATACAGCTTACTTTAAAAAGAAAAAGAAAAACAGAAGGAGAAAGCAGAGTGTGGAGGCAAGGGTGGAAAATGGAAAGAATGGGAGCTAGCTGTTTTTAGAAGATGGCGGCGGCAGCGTGGGGACACGAGAGCAGAGGCATCAAGTAGCTTGTTGGCAGCAAGAGGAAAGACACAGAAGTGCAGACAGAAATGTCCTTGGTTGGGAGCAACCTGAACACGTATATGGGCCAGGGGAGAAGACAAGATGGGGGACACAAAAAAGACAAAGCCTGGAGGATGAAGCAAGACACTCAAAGTGAAGGGCTTGAAGTCGGGGTGAGCCAGGTTTCATGACATGGGCTTAGATTGGTATAACTTGAGAATCAGGGACTCTTGAAGAAAAAGAAGTTAAATTCATGAATACAAAATTAGACACAAAAATGTATGCTTACGTAAGTGTTAGAATAAGAAAGTCATTCACAAGAAAATTTTAAAAAATGTTTATGCTGATAAATACCACAATCACAAAACCCGGAAAAATACCATATGTTTATTAATTAACCGCTGGATACATCCCTACAATACTTTTAGGAAAAGAGTGCTTCTTTTGTGTGTACGTTTTTGTTAATTCCTCTTACATCAAAGGCTTTGTGGTATTATCTTCTATAGAGAGTACAGAAAAGTAATTCAGTCGTTCCTCCAGCATAGCTAATCAAAATTTGTTTTTTTATTATTGATGGTTTAGGAAAGATGTTTCAGCTTCACAAGTTGATACTGGTAACGTCACATAAATCTTTAGGATTGTTGTCATATTTGGGAAAACCACTATCAAGACCCTTCCATATATGCGCTATTTCAGGGCGTGTCAAGTCTTCTTGTATAGTGACTCATCTTGAGTGTCCTTTGAATTGATAATGTGAATGCGCCAGTTTGCTGATGTTCTTACTACAGAGGTTTATCATGAGTGTTGTATTAGCCCACTGATGTCAGTATTAAACAAGAAATTTAAATATTGTTTATATGATTCAGTGATAAGAATCACAAACATATGACTTTACAGACAAGCATTCTAGCTATTTGTAGCCTTGCTGCAAATGTGTGCTCTATAAACACAGGAATTCTGATTAAATCATATTTCTCATAAAAAAAAAAGAAAAGAAAAATGTACGGTACATTTACAATTGAGCATATTCCTGGCAGGAGAGAATTTTCCCCGTGACTTGGCATTGATGATGAGAACCAAATTCTCACAGCTTTACCTTTCTGATGAGTGAAAAAAAAAAACCTTCCTAGCCTAGCTTATGGTTCTGTAGCAAGTTCCCTGGTAAGGCCCCAAAAGATACCTCTGCGTGCTAACCCTCTGAACCTGTGAATTTGACCTTATTTGAAGAAAAGGTCTTTGCAGGTTGATTAGATTAAATATCTTGAGATCATCCTGGATTATCCTGGTGCACCCTAAATCCAATGATGAGCGTCCTCGTAAGCGACAGAAGAGGAGAAGACACGGACGGACGCCGAGGGGAAGGCCATGTGAAGACAGAGGCAGAGAGCAGAGTGATGCAGACACATGCCAGGGAACACCAGGAGCTGAAAAAGACAAAGAAGGCAAAGAAAAATTCTTCCCTAGAGGCTTTGGAGGGAGTGCTAGACGTCTGGCCCCCAGAGCCATGAGAGAACACATTTCTTTTGTTCTAAACCATCCAGCTTGTGGTCATTTGTCACAGCGGCCCTCGAAAACTAATACAGGTTCCACATATTGCAAACGTCGTTGCTCCGCTACCACGCAAACACTTCTTGTGGGGTTGCCATAAGACACGCTCACAGCCTCCAGCCATGCACCTCAGGGTGCCTGTAAGTTAGCTCAGTGAACTGCAGAGAAGCCTCTGGAAGCCCTCCGCACCGCAGAGGGCTGGCAATACTTTAACTACACATGAGTGACTGGAAGCCTCTTAAATACATCTCACTAAACCCAGACTAAACACATCCTGAATGCAGCTTCCCCTTAGCTGGGTCAACAAGCCCTCTTACCCCCTCCAAGGCTGCTCAACACAAGCAGAAATGTGAAGGCAAGGAAATCAGAGTAGAAGGAAGTAGACATCTTAGCAATCCTGGTTAAAATACTTGACAATTGTCACTTTACCAAAACATGTCACCCTGTGGAGACACGAGTAGGGTTCCCACCCCTGGGTCCTTGGAAGGAGTTGTACAAATAGGGGGCTCTGAGCTCAAGCATCTGAGCTTCCTGGTAATCGCCTCTGGGTCAGCAAGAAGAACCACATCTTTCCCTGGGATCTAAAAATGCACCGCCAACCAGAATGTTTTTCAGCAGACTCAGTTTCTGGAAGGAGTTGACATAGTTGGAGAGTTCTAGGAAGGCAAGAGCATGGAAAGTGTGGAGACAAGGAAGAAAAACA
Source organism: Ursus arctos (assembly GCF_023065955.2). Lineage (NCBI taxonomy): Eukaryota > Metazoa > Chordata > Mammalia > Carnivora > Ursidae > Ursus > Ursus arctos. The sequence continues at coordinate 52,751,595 of NW_026623100.1, read as the reverse complement.
ATCCCTAGAAGAGCACGAAGGTCCCCTTTAATTACACCAAGAACAGGAAGGAAGGTGTGTGGACCCACTCTTGAGGATATTCTTAGGGCAGAGGAGTGATGTCGATGGCCATGGAAGAAACAGGAGTATGTCAAATCCAAAGTTACTTTTATATTCTAGGCAAGATTTTCAAATAAGAAAGCAGAAATAGTTTTAAGTTGGTTTAGAAGCTGAAGTTATGTGAAGAGGTTCTGAAAGTCTGAGTCTTCTCTTAACATGCCTGTCAGCTCACCTGTATCATCCAGAGACTCACAAGTGCCTGTGGATGAAATCGTCCCGTAACTTCCAAGCGTCACGAAGGCTGGGAGAGTTGGTGGATTTCTATAGCTGAGCGGATATAACAGGAGTTTTTAAAATAGAAAAGGTCAATCCTGGTAATGTAGACTATCCATCTCAGGCAAGACTCTGGCACGGATTTTGAGCACACTCGTGTGTGTGTGTGTGTGTGTGTGTAAATTTCCAGGGCAAGATCCACAATATCATCAGGTTCCAAGAGCAGCTTGTGACCCCTAAAATGGTTAAAAACTACTGACAAAAGATTTCCTTGGGGAAAAAAAAGTGTTTAGCCCTTGGACTCTTCCAGTCCCATCCTTTCACAGGTGGTGAAATGAGGACATGGGGAAAGGACTCGCTTGAGGTTTGTTCCTTCCTAAAGTTCTCACTGCCCCACCCCCACCCTTTACATTATTTTTTCCAAAATGCTTCTGTCTCCATCAGAAGGTATCAAGAGATGCCCAGAGCTTGGCTACAGTGGCAGGGTGTGAATTATGAGCTCTTTGTGTCCCTTCCTGAGAAGGGACTGACAGTTCCTGAGCATAACACTCAAACCAAAAAGAATCCCTTTGGATTTGGAAATCCCCAGACACTCCTTGGGAAAGGAGGAACAGGGCTTGAGTGTAGTGGAAAAATCACGGGAGACGGACTGGAGATGGGATGTCTTTTAAAGAGATTTGGAGTTCTTGGAAAGGAAGGCCAGGATCTCTGGGAGTGGGTTCATTAAGTCTGCTCTGTCCTGCCAGGTCGATTTCACTCTTCTTCATAGACCTTCCACCCTTGCTAGATTAGGAGAATGAAGTGGAGATGGTTTGTCTACAGTTCTTCAAGCTCTTCGTGAAATTGCTTATCATAGGCAGGAAGAAATGATATGGATTGTTTGACGATATGAACACATTGCAGGGTTCACGCCTGTGTCCTTCTGTACAAACTTTTTATTTTTTTATTTTTTTTAAAGATTGCTTGAATGATTGATTGATTGATTGATTGAAGTAACCCCTACTCCCAATGTGGGGCTTAAACTCACAACCCCGAGGTCAAGAGTCACATGCTCCATGGAGAAGCCTGGGTGCTGAGTCAGTTGAGCGTCCAACTCTTGATTTCGGTTCAGGTCATGGTCTTGAGGCCATGAGATCCACCCCTGTGTTGGGCTCCGTGCTCAGAGGGGAGTCTGCTTGAGATTCTTCCCCCTCCCTCTTTCCCCCACATTCGTGCGCTCTCTCGTGTGCTCTCTATCTCAAATAAATAAATAAGTCTTTAAAAAAAGAGAGAGAGAGAGTCACATGCTCCACTGACTGAGTCAGCCAGGTGCCCTCTTCAAAGTTTTTATTAGTGATGTGCATGAGAATATTGCTGGCATGCTTACAAAATTTCCAAGCAATATCAAGCCGGAATCATTGGCCTTTCAATTAACAAACTTTTATCTAAAGCTTCTAAATGAAGAAACCAAGGGGATGAAAGACACTTTTCCTTGCAAAAGCTCAGGGGCCAGAATCAAAGTAGACAAGTGCACAGTTACAACGCACTGTGGCTCCGCCACCATGGAGAGGGAGGCCTTGCCGGTGGGGGCGGGGTAGCGCGGTTACAGGAGCCCAGAGAATGGGCCCCAAGCCAGAATGGGATTGCCACAGGGAGATGATGGCTAAGGAGTCTTGAGAACAAGGTAGCAGTTAGCTAAGCAAACCTGGGGCGGGGGAGGGGGGGGCTGCGGAATGACCCACCGGAAGGAAGACACATACAGAGGCTCAAGCACAGGTGAGCACTGGTCTGTTCAGGAAGCTGCATGAGGTTCTGGATAGCAGGACCACCAAGAATGAAGGGAAACGTCTGGCAACAAGGCCTCAGAGTTAGGGGACGGATCCTGAAGGAACTGGTTAATGTTACTTAAGAATGTGGATTTCTTTGTAGAATGAGGAATCGTTTAAACTTTGAAACAGGGCCTCAAGGAACTCCCGTGTAGCAGGGGACACGGACAAGAAGTTCTTTCGGTGCAGGATGGTGAGTAGTGCGCTAGGATCAGCCACATGGGCCCCAAGGCTCTGAGCAATCTCTGGCCTTTAGGACTTTCAACTAGCTCCTGCTCCAGCCAGAATGCTCTCCTATCCCCTCCCCTATCCCTATAGCCCAACTAAATCCCTTACGTCTCAGCTCAAATATTACTTCCTTAGAGAAACCTGCCTTGAGTCCTCATTGTTTCTCATAGCACTTTGCTTTGATAGCACTGTTGACAATTCATCATCTTTTAAAGTATATATTTATTTGTACTATTGTGTAATGCCACCCCTTCCATTAGACTGTGAGCGCCTGCAGGCAGGACTGAATATGTTCTGCTCATGATTGTGTTCCTTGTGACCGTATCAAAAAAAAACTTGTATCATGCTTCTGTAAAAGAAAGAAAGGGAAAGAAAATGAAAAGAAAAGAAAAGAAAAGAAAAGAAAAGAAAAGAATGGCATTCTGATTACCTACCACTGTATAACAAACCATCTGAATATTTAGTAATTTAAAACAGCAACCATTTTATTTAATCCCCCAATTTTATGGGTTGGTAATTTGGAAAAGGATCGGCTAGGTGAAACATCTCTCCCATGGTATTCATGGAGGTCATTCAATGGCATCAGCCAGCAAGCAGATGGTCTGGTTTGGAAGGTGCAAGATGGTTTTGCCCACATTTCTGATGCCTTGATGCCTGGGAGGCTGGACTCAGCTGGGACTATTGATCTAGTGGCTTCACCAGCATGTCGTTCTAAGAGTGACTGGACTTCCTACATGGTGGCTTAGAGAGAGCGTTCCAAGAGACCAAAATGGGAGCTTAAGGTAATTTATGACCTACCTTGAAAATTCCAGACACTGACTCCCAACGCATGCTATTGGACAAACAAGTCACTAGAGCCAGCCCATTTCTCAATGGGAAGAATGCCAAAGAATTTGCAGCATCTCTAAACCAACACAATGGGGAGAGGGTCAGGGAAATGATGCTTATAGCTTCACAAAAGGATGAAGATGGATGGAATTCAGCTAGAGAGGAGTTGAGGGTGCTCTATAAAATGGCCCAAGTCTTAATAAAATCAGTATAACTCATCAGCCTGAAGGCCTGGTCTTTCCTGCTCCTCACTCTTTCAACAAACATTGATTTTTGCGTCCACTCTCTTCTAGTCCCTGTGCAAGGTCCTGGGGAGATGGCACGAATAAGACACCGTTCCTGTACCCGTAAATAAACGCATACATAGTGCAACATAGTGTCACAGGGGTTGCACCTTGGAAGATGAGGGGACTCCTTAGGTACATGGAGAGAAGGGCAGGGAAGGGGCATTCCAGGCAGATGAGCCTGAGCAAAGCTACAGAGGCATGTTGAGTTAGTGTTTAGGGTCGTATCAGCACGGCTACAATATGGGATATGGTGGCCTTGGCAAGAGCCAAAAAAAAAAAAAAGGGGGACCACTTTCAGACCCATGATGATGTCTGCCGATGGTTAGGCAGTGTGCATGGGGGCATGTGGGTTCTTTATCTGTGTTTGCCTGGTGTCCTTTCACAGAAATAGCCCAGAAAGCCACTGGAATGCTGCCTGCCTCTCACCCTGTAGGGACAGAGAAATGGAATCAATTCATTGCCATTTCCACATATTTCTTCAACGTGATTCAAATGGGAGAAAACTGATCAGATGGACGCCAGATACAAGATCAAGTAGGATATGATTCTGGCTGCAGGTGCCCACGGAACCCAGCGACTGACTCTGTGCCTCAGGTACGGAGCCTGAGTTCTAAGGTCCTATCTCAACTGCCTGGAAGCAAGAGGACAGACAGGAGCCAGAAGAGAAAAACCCCAACGTTGGGTCTTACCAGGCTTCCCATGGAGCTCATATGTGACATTTCAAAGCCAAACACTCCTAGAGGGGGAGCAAAAAAAAAAAAAAAAGGCCTTATCTTATTCAGCCCAAAATTTCATAGCAGGACCAAAGGTTTGGTCCCAACAAGCATACAAATTCAAGTGTGGCACAATCCTCAGGCAGACGGCCCCACCAATGAGCTTCCAAGAGCTCAGCAAAGTGGCTGACCTACCACTAATCCCAATACCAACAGCAAGCCACATGCTAACCCAAACCCTACCCAACCCTTACCCTCTTTGCTAACACCACAACTGAATTCCAGCCCAACACTCATCTAACCCCATGCTGGCACTAAATAAAATAACTAAAACCACTCAAACATTAGCCCTACCTCTAATCAATCCTGCACTGCCCTCAGTTCTAACTTGCACTCCAATTCCAACCTCATCCCAAGTCAGGAAAGACTGAGAAGAATGGTCTCAGGGGAGAAAATCACCACTGCCCCACAATCTAGTGGCCTTGACCGACAGCTGTCTACAATTTTTAACTTGAAATGTGCCTTGAACAATTGTCTTTTGGGTTTAAAATCTATAGGAGAGTATTGCCATTATTAAAGGATTTAATATGCAGAAATCTATTTGGAAAGAACCAGACTTTGGAAGTCCATAGCTGAGAAGTAGAGGCATTTTAGTTCTTTCCTCTGCAAACAGCAGACTGGGATGAAAGTTCTTCTACCCCAAACCCTGGGCTGCCAGGAGTCATCAGGAAATGGGATTATCTTCAATTTATAAATGTTGAATAATTGCCAGCTTCTAGAGAGAGAGAAGATAAATTCTAGAGTCCAAAGGAGAAGCTAGATTTTTAAAGAAACACCAGCATGTTTCATTCTGACTTAACGTCCAGCCTCCTCCCCACCCTTGGAAGCCTGGTTAGGGGTGCCCGGCCTCGGGCCCGGAGACTCCAGGGCTGAATGTGAGGCAGGGAAAGTGGGGTTTCAGAGCATGAGGCCCGAGGTAAGTCCCAGAGCTGTGCTCTGTCGGAGAAGGCAGAGGTCAGTCTGGAAATGCGACTCCAAAGTGAGCTGTCAATCAGGGAAACCAGACAAACAACCGAAGCTGCGACACAAAGCCCAAGGGCGGGATGGCCAGGACAAGAAGCTGCAGGTTGGGGCAGGCCAATCGGGTGTGCGGGGAGCAGTCTGAAGAAATTCCAGGATCCCAATGCCAGCACCCCAAGCGGCTCAGACACCCTAACAGCACAAGTGTGCGTGGAAAAGCCAGATTCCTCTTTCAATAACGTGTCTTTTGATTTAAAAAAAAATTGGAGAATATTTAACAAATATGAAAAGTTTCTAGAAACAAATTAAAATGAACTACAACCCGTTAACTTGAGTTATGGTCATTTAAGAGGGCAGGATGTTACTGGCGCTTCATTATTTCAAGAATTTGTCCTCTTACCCTCTAGGTTTAGTGACTGACATCTAGAAGAAAACATGTCCTGCTCCCTGTCTTTGTCCCAGAGGACAAAACCTCCCGACAAGAAAGCAAGGCTCGGCTGAGGCTAACGGAGCAGATGCTGTTTCCCACCTGGAAGGAGGTGGCCGGCCGCTCAGAAACTGTGTGCTGGTGTCTCCCATGTGGTGGCGCTGTGCTGGCCCCTTTGTCTGGGCGCTTCTACCTTTTGCAACGGGGCCATCGGCTTCCTCAATGTATCACTGACACACACGCATGATATGCACTCACACACTCCCACACCGCAGCACACACACAAACACATTCACAGACACCCACAATCACTCACGCGGATGTACTTACACACTCACGTCACACCAACTTACACTTACACACTCAAAGACTACACGTTCACACACTCTCTCACACGCACCGTCACTGATACACACACACACACACACACACACACACACACACACACGAGGCGGCTACTTGCTCCTTCTTTCATACTCCCTTGTCCCCTGCAGAAAAGTCAGCAGGGGGCATTTACCACATAAAATGTGATTAATTCTATAATGTCTCTCCCCCCACCTCTGCCTCAGCCTGGAAACTTCCGAAGTTGACTCCTGTAAGCCCATCTTCCCACACAGTACCTGGTACATGGTAGGTGCTCGACAAGGTTCACCGCATGAGCTTTGAATGCTGTGACTAAAGACTTTGGTCCACGGAGCAAGGTGTCCTCTGTCAGGCTGGAGTCACAAGTGGGAAAAAAAAATCTAAGGGAGCGCCTCAGAAAAATGCCAGTTCCTACGGCAAGGTTCTCCCAGCTCAGCCTCGCCTCTGCCCCTCCTGGGGTAGACACAGACAGACGGCACCCTGTGAGCCTTCCCTGCTCGTCCCACATGTGCCCTTGTGAGAAGAGCAGAGGGGACTTTGGCAGTTCAAGTGTGTGCCCACAGATGACATCGCCTATGCCAAGGATGGTTTGGGGATTTGGTGACCCCCAGCTTCAAGGAGCCAGGAACTGGGTTCCTCAGCCTCCAAAAAGTGAACCAATGCCAGGAGACTGAGATGTACTCACCAGTTTCACACAGGACATTGGATTCACCTGAGTGGTTGATACACTCAGAAAAGAAGAGAGCCTGGACAGGACAGGGTGACATGAGACAAGGTGGGCTCTGGAGCATTTGCTCCAGCATTTGGCAGGGCAGACAGCAAAGGTACCCCAGAAGGGGCAGACCAAGCCCCACACAGTCACCTCACCCTTTCTCCTGCTCAGTCAGCTCCAGACCACACCCAGGACCAGACTGCACACCAGCCTAAGAGCACCGTCTCCCTTCCCTTTCCCCTGATCCTTTCCACACCATACACTGGTGGTAGGACAGTCTGTTCTACACGCACACACACACACACACACACACACGGCCTGCAGAACTAAGGCAGGTCCAGGGCATGTAGTACCCTTGGCCTGGCGGTGGGGCATCAGGGCTTCGAACTGGGGAGAAGGTGGCATGAGATATGGCTGGGGCCGCTGGCTCTCTGTGGTCAGAGCTGCAGCTCCGAGCTTGCGCTCGGCACAGGAGCCTCGGATTCGGAGAGGAAGAGAGGACTTGGGGGGCAGGGGGGCGGCGAGGAGGGCATCTCTGGTCAGATTTGGCCATCATCACACATCCCTGCTGCTGTGCTACATTGTGTGATTCGCCCACCCCTTCCGGGTTCCCCACTGTCCAAGCACAGCCCTGGAAAGCAGGCTCCTAAAGCCCATGCAGGGGCTCATGGATGGGGCAAAGCAGGACCTGCCCTCCTCCCCACCCACAAATACTGACTCTCCCTTCTTCCTTCTGCAGGGCCAGCACCAGGCCAGACCTCTGCTCCTGGGTGCTGCTTCCTGCGCCACCGCTGCAATCCTGTGCTCCACCTTGGGACCCATTAGCATTTTTAAGGTTCTTACTCCCATACACATCCTGTCCTGGGATTGTCTCTTCCTCCAGGCATTAGCACCTTCCACTGGCCTTTTATCAGCCCAGCCCCACCTGCCTGGGGTCAGCCTTCAATCCACAAGTGTCTGGGGCAGAGCCAGGAAGCCTGGTCACACTCCCTTCACAAGTCCGTCCCTTTCTGTCCGAGGCATGTCCTGAAGTCCCGGACCCCCTCCCGCCTCCTCTCCCTCCCCTGCAAGAGGTGTTCCCATAATCAGTAGGCATCAGTGGGCTCTAATCAACCCCCTGTTTTGACTATTTTAGCAGCAATAAAAGGGCCATAAAGAGAAAGTCAGTGGGCCCTCTAGGAGCATGGATCTCCTTTGCTGTGATATAATGAAAAACACCAAGTGCTTCCTCAGAGCCTGAGTGACAGCCCTGGCCGCCTAGCTATTGGAGGAAGCCTAATTATGCTATAAATTAAAGGGCTTTTTTTTTTTTTTACCCAACATTATGACCTTTAATAAGATTGTTTTTACAACCGGCTGTCAATAAATCATGCAGGAGCACCAGTAAGAAGCATTCTCTGAGAACTTCTGCGAATTTCATTAGCTGCAGTTTATTTGGTTTTGGCGAGCTATGATGTTTTTTAAATCTCAAATTAAAGGCTCTGAACCATAAAAGCTAATTCAGAAAAGTTCCTGTTTCAGCCTCTGAAAACAAGCTTCCCTAATTGCAGAAATTAGCTGAGATGTGGCCAGGCCAGGAGGTCATTAGCTGGGAAGCAATGACAAGTGGCTGGGACCTCACCAGGCCCGGCAGGCACGAGCCCCCTAGAACTGAAGGTGCCAGTCCCCGGGGCCAGCTGGCCCTACCATGGCCAGCCCCGGGAGGTCCTCGTCCTGAGGCCTGCTGACCTCAAGAGGGACAGGCCCACTCACCCACTGGGGCTGGAACCACCCCAGCCGCCACAGCCAGTGTCCTTAGGCCAACAGATTGGGAATCCACAAAGTTGTTTAACCCGCTGCTCAGAACTTCTCCCCACCCAGCTTTCTTGACTTCAGTTCCTGTGCTCCTCAGAATACTAACACTGGCTGTACCCATGTAATCATCTTCCTGAAAGATACATGAAGAACAGGATAGAAAAGTGGCAAATTCAGGGGCGCCTAGGTGGCTCAGTAGGTTGAGCTTCCAACTCTTGGTTTCGGCTGAGGTCCTGATCTCATGGGTCGTGAGAGCCTGGAGTTGGGCTCTGCGCTCAGCGGGAGTCTGCTTGGAAATTCTCTCCCTCTGCACCTTCCCCCACTCACGTGCTCTCTCCCTCTCTCTCTCACATAAATAAATAAATCTTTTTTTAAAAAGTGGCAAATTCAGAGGCGTTGTAATGACAAAGGACTACACAGAGTCAGCAGAGACCTGGCCAAGAAAAGCAGAGAAGATGACATGAGGCCGGCCATCCACCTCTTAAGAAAGCAGGCGAGCCTGCTATATGCCACACGCGGCCGGCTCATGAGTGCAGACTGATATCGGGAGGCCTGAGTTTAAATTCCAGCCCTGCTGTGAATGATGGGGCCTTGGGAGAGGGGAGTGGACAATGAAGATTGTGAAGCCAGACAGACCGTGTTCAAATACTGGCTTCAGTACTTGCCAGCCAAGTGACCTTAAGCAAATAACTTCATCTTTCTGGGTCTCAGTTTCCTCATCTGTAAAACGGGGATATTCCAAATAGTCTTCCCGGAGGTTTGCTGTGAGCGAGAGGAAGTAGAGGCAGAGCTGGTGTCTACCAGCTCTCAATAAACACCAGCTGGTGACAATGGTAGTTAGGAGGAACAATGGTATTTCCCTCTCTGGGTCTCAGCTTCATGTTCTAAAGGATTTCTAAGGCCACTTCCATCACTGAGTGGACGTGATTCAAAGAGACATAAACTCTCCTGCTCAAACCCTTCAAAGACCCCCCATTCCCCACAGAGTGAAGTTGAAACTCCTTGGAAAGAGCCTGCATGCTTGGGTCTCTGCTCCCCTCCCAGGTCCCTCTCCTGCCATTTGCTGTCCCAGCCGCTCGCTGGAATTTGCATGTACAATAGCCTCTGTTTCTGGGTGCAGACGCACAGTCCCCTCTCTGCCGGGCGTCCCCCCTGGAGCCTCTTCACCTGGCTAAGTCCTTCTTCCAAATACCATCTCCCAGGAAGCTCTCTAGCCCCTCATCCCCACCCTTCCACTCCCACAGGATGTGCTGTAACACCTGCTACTTCCGCTATCAGAGACCTCATCACCCCACACTGATGGTTTTGTCCAACCCCCGCCCCACCAGAGTAGGCACCAGAGACTGTGTTTGTTTGTGTCGCCAAATCCCCAAACCACCCTTGGCATAGGATATGCCCTTAAAATACTGGTCAAAGGAATGTTCATGAAATATCATTCCAAGACAGAATACCTAGGGGAAAAAACGATATGCAGTATCGTATACAAAATAAAGTATTTTGTAAACAGATATTTGATTTGTAACTAGGAGCTGGGTTTCTTTATGTTAATGAAGTGATTATACTGAAGATTGTCACAAAATAAAACTTTAATACCTCTTTCTGCGGTCTTACTACCTGATTCTCATCTCCCGTTTCTCCTAGAATGAGGAGGCGAGAGGGGAGTAAAGATGGGACCTAACAGGATGAGGCTGGGTCAGAAAGGATTGCCTTTGAGAGCCAGGAGAAACGGGGGCTAGGCCCCAGAGGGTTCCATTTTCCACGCCCCCAACTCCTTTCCTCCACACTCCCCCACCTGCCCAATTTCCACAACCCAGGATTCTTTTCTCCTAGGGTAGAAACATCAGTGGTTCTAAAATTTCCGAATGAAAACCATCCGTGAAGTCGTGCGTGGGAAATGAAATGCCAGCACAAGGGCGTCAGTGACTGTGAAGAAATCATGGCGTCTACACTCACCTGGGCTTCCTTTGGTCTGCCTCATTAATCAGCTCCCCAGGTCATCGGGGTGTCTCGCCTCAGGCTCACAGGTCTGGTTTTTGTATAATACACATTTCCCCCAGTTTTTATTTCATCTGCTTTTTTCAAGCAGCCTTTCCATTATTTCTGAACATTTGAGTTAAAAAAATGTAAATTACAGACGCCTGTGGATTGACGTAATGTGAAAAGAAGGCGGCTGTTTCCCCTCCCTCCAAACAGGGACCGTGGTTTTTAAAACTAATAAACCCCCTAAACCTCATGAAGCCCACTTCAACCTTTTTAAATGGCTATTTTCAGAAAGGAAAAGGAAAAAGAAGAAGCCAGGAAACATGTTTGGGGCAACGTCTTGGCAGGAGGGAGAATGACCCCAGCCAGTGCAGCTGGAGTCTATCCCTTCTCTCGGGTCCACGGCGGCAGCCCATGAAGAGCTTGGGAGGGGAGGGCCCCCCACTCGGGGATGAGCCTCAGAAGTCCTCACAGAGAGGAGAGTCCAGACGGACAGATGCAAGAGACAGGAATTTCGTGGTACAGAGAGGCTCTGGAGAAGGTGGGAGCAGAGGGATCAAGAGGGACATAGGAGCGGTCAGTTTGGACACCCACGCTGGGGTGGTGAGTGGGAGGGCACTGGTGGGAGCAGAGGGTGAGGAAGCTAGCCAGGAAGTGAAGCCCACAGTGTCTGCCTTCTCTAGAAACAGAAATTCAATGTGGAGGAGACCACGGAGTTGGGGATTATGGTCAGAGCAGAGATCTGAAGTAACTCTACGGAGACAACAAAAGCCACATGTCAAGACTGATCCAGCCTCTGATGCGGGCAAGACTCTCCTGTCTTTGACACGCACAGAGGAGGGTCCCACTCCATAACCACTAGAGTTAGAGTCAAGGGTCACTTTTCCTACCCCAGGGACGCTGGCTGCTTACTCAGGCATTGGGTTCCGTTCTGCCTGCACCTCTGAACCAACTGCCTGGCAGAGAAACACACAGAAGGCGTCCAGCAACATTTATAGAATGAATGGATGAGCTAATACATGAGGGGACCAGTGAACAAATGAAATGAACGTCTTCTCAGCCACTATAATCCTTCTGGGAAGAAGTAAAGGTGCCTCCTTTCCAGGAGCACCAAAATTATGCCCCAGAACAAGCCTACGATGTACCGTTGCACGGGCACCAGGGATCCAGCTACAAAATCGTCCTTCCTAAGTGGCTTGTCATTCAGAAAGCCAAAGCTTCTAGCAACAGTTGAGAAGTTTCTCTTTTGCTTTTTCTCTCTCTTCTCAGTTCAACAGGTTGGAATTTCAAAATCAGAGCAGGCGGAAGGAACAGCAAAGTTGATCTGGAAGTGTCCCGGGGAGAGGCTGGTGTGAGACACTCTTGCATTTTCCACATGGGCTGATGATCCTTGCTATTTAAAAGCCTTGAATGGCGGACAGCTCACCCGCCTCCTGAGGGATGGTGCCAGTTCTTCCATTTTCTGAGGCAGAAACATGTCTTTGGAGTTTCTGGATTTGCCCCCCAGACTCAAGAAGATGCCCAGCAAATCAGCCAGTACTTCACTTCTATTCGGTTGGGTTTGCAAAGAATTTCTCCAGGGCTTCCACCTCCCAATCCATTGGGTAGACTTTAAACGGTATCCTGCACATCAAAGGGTGCTGCTAAGGTCCTCCAGGGGAAATGCTTCTGCACGCAGGGTCCCTGGGACTCATGCCTCCTTCCAGACAGTTGCAATGGAATGAAGACGGAGATCACCCGAGCAGAAAGAGACCGCCCCATGTCAGCCTCAGCTGAAGTCAAGGGGATGTGAATGGGTTGCCAGTTAAAAGGCAGATGTAAGTGCCTCCTATGATTTGAACTGGATGGGGGAAGCACATGCCTCCACCACTGTTGTTCTACTCACCGGCTTATAATCTAGGGACGAGAGTCTACACTCTCAAAGAGCTCAAAATCTCGAACTCAGACTCTTCAAGCTTAAAGTAAAATCACTTTAAAAAAATATATAACTGCTTATCAACTTTACTCACCTCCTATTTAGATGTGAAAACTGCTCCAGAGGGAAGTTTCATGAGCAAAGTCCAGAATTCACTGTGTATTTCCCACAAACAAGGCTCACTGGTTTTTTCTGTGAGAAATAAAACCCAGAGGACCCACCCAGCAGGCCTTTGCGGGGGGGGGGGGGGGGGGAGTCTAAGCCAGATTAAAAAATCCATTTCAGGACTTTTTTATTGCTGGGGTGGGTTGGAGAACTGTCAGTGGGCAGAAAAATAGGACATCTGGAATGTGGCTCTGTCCCCTCGTTGGCTGGTATAACCCAACGTGTGTGTCAGATCTTTCTTTGATTTTTGAGTTTTTTTAATGGCCAAGATTTATCTGGCTTCTGTTCATTTTTTTAAGTCCAGGGCGAATATGATTGTTAAATTCTATATGTTTACATTTGTGTAAATTAAAAGCCTTATTTCACTACCGGGAAGATCTCTTCCTTGTCTTAAAGGTAAAAATGGCAAAACTAAGCACTATGATCCAAGACACTGATTACCCTTCTCACCCAGAAGATACTAAAAGAGAAAGATCTTGTGATTTTCTTCACTAAAGCTATATCCCCTTTGTGCCTCTATAAAATCTGGTTCTGGAAAAGTTGGCGCCAAGATGCTCAAACCAAAAGTAGACTTTCGGATTAATTTAGTCAGTCATGTTCTGACCGTGGCAACAAGAGGCTCTTATAGGCCTTTTTTGCAGCAAGCAAATTGGTTTGTAAAGTTGATATAGCCATTTTAACTCCTAAAGGGATTTGAGAGGAAAGTGAGTAGACCCTTCCGGAGACAGTGGTCTGTTGCTTTTTCAGTCGGAGGCTGCTATCAGTTTTGATCATAAGGGACTGTCTTTTTCATGGAAGTCCACACTTGGCATTTGCTCTTAAGTTTAAAGCAAGAGCAACGTAATAAATGTTTAGTAACAACCCCCCACATACTTAGATTTATTGGCTAGTTAAATCTTTAATGGTTAAACTTAAAAACCTTTTATTTCAATGGCCTGGGGATTTGCACAGCTGGAAGGTTGCATTTTAATATATTCAAATTGGAATAGAAAAGCCCAAGTGACCAGGACATTGACTGTGTTTCTTGGATACTCCCAAGCTGGTAGTCAGCAGGCCTTGCTGTGGGTCCTCCTTCCTCACCACAAGCCACCCTAAAGGGGGAAGAAGAGAGGGGAGGAGGCATATTGTAGGGACCAGTTTGGGGAGCTCCCCTCCTACTTTCACTCACCTGCTCTTATTCTCCACCCAAGTAGTTGAGAAATCACAGAGCACCTATTCTCTGGTTCTGCCACCCAAGTGACCCATTTTGGCTGGGTCACAGCCTTCCAGTTTTGCCCCTTCTGGAAACGCTCTAGTTTGGTGGCCTGGATGGGAAAAGTGGCATGCAACAGCAGTGGCGAAGGGGCTGGGGTAACTGAGTTGATGGGGGTGATCACGTGATGATGGGAGATGGCGGAGAATAGACTATCAAGGCATAAGGACAGTATAGAATCTAAGAGGTAAAAGTGATGGTAGTGACAAGGGGTGACCTGGTGACATTTAACCAATGGAGCTGATTTCAAATTGCTTTACAGGAATTATGTCATGGATTCTTCAATTCGGTACTATTTTACTCCCCTTTTATAGATAAGGAAACTGAGGTATATAGACATAGTTCAAAATAGGGGTACCTGGCTGGCTCAGTCGGTAGAGCATGCAACTCTTGATCTCAGGGTTGTGAGTGAGAGTTCCGCGTTGGATGGAGAGATTATTTAAAAATAAATAAAATCTTAAAAAAAAAAAAAAAGAGGTTGCCCAAGGTCATGTTGCTAGAAAGAGATGGAGCCAGGATTCAACCCCAGGCAATCTCACTAGAGAGCCTAGAGCCCTAATGGAGCCCTCCAAAGGAGAAGGTTGGGGATACCCAAGGTCTTGAAAACAAAGAGCACTAGTTTAAAACTGAGTGTTAGAGTCACTGGTAAAGCAGAACCAGGTAGGATTGTCTCCACTGCTTTCAAGAAACACGAAAATGAAGAAACTCTCATACTCACGCACAACTCACAAATGCACACCGCCACTCCACCCAGCAGCTCCTCACGTCCCTTAACACACAGAAACACGTTCTGACAGAGATATGTTATCGTTCATCTACCCCTTCCCAGGCCCTTGCTGCAGAAACACACAGACATCATGGTGCCGATGTTTTCACACAGAGGCACCCACATTCAGACTTACGTCTTCTGGCCACCACGTCCTCACACACATTTGTGCATGCCAAAGGATATCCAGATGCTGTTATTCCTGGATGATTCCCTTGGGACTCAGCAATGCCATTGTGTCTCAAATGTTGTCTGTCCTGCTGACAGTGATCCACCTGGCCCATGGTGGATCCTGAGGGACGAAGGATAAAGCATGGGGATCAGACCGCCAGGAATATAAGATGATCCAAAGGCCCCTAGGACAAAGTAGGAACATACAGAATCATCCACCCACCATTTCCAATCCCATCCTAAAAGCCTTGAGCCGTCACACAGAGCGTCAACCCAGGCTTTGCTAGTGACCTTTGCCAGGCTGAGATTAAAGGTCGAACCTGGGTCTTTAGTCACCAAGAGTTGTCTCAGCATCCAGGATGAAGGCTGCAGGCAGGAGCTGGATCACTCTTAAGTATACTTGATTGCTGGGTCCCAAAGAGAGAAGACTCCTGATGGAAAATGCCAGGCTCCCAGTGAATTTTCTAGCTCTGAAATGCTAATATTTCTCATATGGAGGCTCACAGACATTCACAGGGTTTTCAATTTCAAGGCCATTTTGGTTTTTTATGGGGTTTGATGTTCTCTGCACAAACATAGGTTTCATAATTGACAGAGTGCCAGGCTGCCCGCTTTGGCACTTAGACGCCTGCGGTGCAGGACAGTGAAGCCACTCAGCTCATACGGCCCACAAAGCCACGACAGTCTACTGCCTGGCACCGAGACCGTGCCAATTGCAGGAAGTTGGGAAATAAAAGAAACGTTTCAAATAAAAAGATGTCAATTTAACAGCCAGGGACCTGGAAACAGATGTTCCTCACGTAGCTCGAGAGCCGCCCACCCGCCCGCCCATCCGTCCTCCGGGTTTTCAAAGTCACTTCTTGTCAGGTGCCCTGGTTAAGAGGGAGAATTAATGAGCTGTGCTCCATTTTACGGCTGCCGTCTGATGTGGGAGCCGTGTGCGGAGCACTCCACGGACAGGCCAGCCCGGCCCCCAGCCCTTCCTCCAGCAGCTCAGCCTGGATCAAAGCGGAGAGCAGCTCAGCTTTTATAGCAAAATGATTAAAACCACGTGGGGCTTGTTTCCTCACACGTGACCTCCCGTCAAAGTGCAGAGGGGGGAGCAGAGGAGAGGTGAACCCAGGGGTCTCCAGGCGCAGGGAAGGGTAGGACCCAAGAGGCAGACACCACAGAGAGTGAGCACAGCCGTGTGCAAGCATGTGCACACACTCACAGTGCCTTTTCCCTGCAAGTTGAAACCTGGCTCTGGAATGAGGAGCCAGAGGACCTAATTAGCCCAGTTAGCATCATAGATAGATAGATAGATAGATAGATAGATAGATAGATAGATATTCCTAGTTATTCAATTATTCCTAATCCTTGCAGAAAGTATAACGGGATGGTACTGACAAAGTCAGTCTCAAATGTCCCTGCTGCATCTGGACAAAGAATTTCTCATCCATCTGTAGTCGTTGGCAATTCCAGGGCACCTGAACATCAGAGCTCCCCCATGGTGGGTAATCTCACTTCTTATAGCCCAGTTGATTCCCTGCCCTGGTATTCAGGCGCAATCTTCTCCTCTTAAAGCGACCAAGGACTGGATTTAGTGACTTGCTTCTCACCAGCAGAATGAAGCAGAGGGAATGAGCTGTCACTTCCAAGATCATGCTATTAAAAGACTGTGGCTTCCTTCTCGGGCATACTCTCTCGCCCTGACGGAAGCCAGCTGTCCTGTTGTGAGCTGAGCTAGGAGGCAACACATGGCAAACCCCTGAGAGACACCTCTTGCCAGCAGCCAGAGAGGAAGTGAACCTTGCCAGCAGCCACGAGAGTGCGGTTAGAGGCAGACCCCCTACCATGCCATGGCTTGAGAAAATTTTAGCCCCAGTCACCTTGGCTGTAGCCACCCGAGAGACCCTCAGCTGTGCCTGGATCCTTGGCCCACACAAACTCGGAGGTAATAAATGCCTCTTGTTTTAAACAGCTAAGTTTTGGGGTCATTTGTTAGGCAGCCATGGATAACTGATACATTTATCTCGGCTCCTCCTCCGCTCCTACAAATCACAGCTCCCTCCATCTTTTCTTCTCCCTGAGATATTCCTGCGTGACCAGGTATAATTCACAGCAGGCTTTACATGGGGCTTCTACCATCAGCCCCACAGCTGCCTTTAGCTCTCTGAGGGCATCCCAGGACCTCCCACCCCTGCCCTGGGGCCTCCTTGCTGTGCCTAGAACACACCAGATATGCACCCAACCTCAGGGCCTCTGCACTTCCCCAGGGCGCTCTCCCTCCTCCTCCAAGTCTTTGTTCAAACATCACCTTCTCAGCTAGGCTTTTCTCGACTAATCTGCTTAAAAAGGAAATCCCTTCCACCACACGCCCCCCCACCCCCTTTCCTGATTAATTTTTCCCATAGAATATAAGAATATATGCCATAGTCTTTATCATCATTTGGCACACTACATATCTTATTAATTTTATTTCTTGTTTGACCCCACCTCCCTAGACCAAAGGACAGGGATTTTTGAATTTTTGTCTCTTTTGTTCACTGCTTCATTCCCAGGGTCTAGAACCCTGCCTGGTCCATTATAAGCATTCAGTAAGAATTCTACTGAATAAATGAGTAAATGGGGACATAGTTCTCCCATTTTTCTAAACACCTATGAGTAAATGGGGACATTCACTAAACACCTATGCTTATATCCCAAATACGTATTGTCATTAACTTTCATCACAACTCCATAAGGTTGACGTTATTGTTTTTCATTTTACAGAATTTAAAACCTGAGACAAGTAAAAAATAATAATAATAAATAAATAAAACCTGAGACTAGAGGATGCTGCATTATTCAAGGTCCCATAGTAAATACGTGGAAGTGCCGGGATTTGAGCCTCGTACATTCGTTTCTCTATACTTTCTCCATTGCATTGGGTAACTATTTACAGTTAACCAAGTGCTTTCCAGAGCAATGATCTCATCTAATCTTTACAATAACCCCACGAAAAAGGAATAAAAATTATCTCCATTTTGACAGGGATGGAAATCAAAGCTCAGAGAGGTTAAGGCTTTTGCCCTGGTTGACACAGCTGACACAGCAGCAGAGCCAGAACTTTTTTGGTTCATTAAAAAGACATTGACTGAGCAGCTCCTATCATGAATAATAGGACAGGGTCCCCTCTCAAGTCCCCTGGTTCTCCACTCTCCCCAGTCCAATGGGGCTCTGTGCTGGCCGCTGCAGTATGGAGAGTACTCACGCAGGGTGCATGTGGTTATTTGTAAATGTTAACTTCTGTTGGTCAGACTTGGCCTGAAGGAGGCCGATCTGAAGGGAGACTAACAAGTGAGCCCTGAGATCTTTGGGAAGGGAACCAGAAGAGATTACAGAGAAGGGGACTTTTAAAGATGGAGCTGGAAGATGCAGCAAGTCGAAGAAGGTCGAGGTTTCAGAACTTTTTAAAATCCCATCCCCCTATCGGCAGCCACGTTAATGTGTTCGGTGTATATGTACCTTTTGATCTGCGCCTTTGCGAAGTGCTTCGTTTTCTTTCGTGCGTAAGACTTTTGAACTTGACGCCAATGGTATTGTGTTGTATATCTCCCTCTGCTTTTTACTTTTCCACTCAGCACCACTTCAAAGATCCATGCGTGTACATGAGTGTGCATCTAATCCATTGCTTATAGCTGTGATGTAATAGTCCGTGGTATGTAGCTACCACATCTTACCACCCACCCCACCATGGCGGTGCTGTCCTGCATACCCCGCCACGCCCCTCCTGGGCCCGTGCGAGTGGACCGCTGACACCGAGGGCACAAATGCCTTCATTCAGTAGTGCCTGCTTGCTGTCCTGATACACTCCTACCAGCAGAGCGTGCACGCTCTTGTACCTCATCCCCCTCCCAGCCTTGGTATCATCCAACCTTCCAATTTCGGCCACTCCAATAGCTATAAGGTGGATATCTCATTCTTTCTTTAATTTGCATTTCTCTGATTATTAATGAGTTCGAGCAACTCTTCATTTGCTTGTTGGCCTTTTAGGTTCTCTTGAGTGAGCTAATCGGATTTAAATGGAAGAGGGAAGATTAGTCCACAAAACTGACCTGGATTCCTGGAAAGGGGGAAGGGTTGCAAGGTCTCCAGGCAAAGGAATCGCAGGTGCTCAGGCAACATTTCCAAATGGAAAAGGCTTCCAGGTGAACATTACAGGCCTCAACTATGGGGTTTTCCTTGAAAATCATCTTTTTTATTTCCCCCGAAACACAAGACAGAACATAGAAAACAGGATGACTCAGAAGGGGAGAATGGAGTCAGCCAGGAAGGTAGAAGCTGAATTCAATCAGTCAAAGCATATGTCCTGGAAACTTAAATTGGATTCTATTAAAAGAAAGAATTTCTGTTCTTCAAAAGACACAATTAAGACCCAAAGACCTGAGGCGCCTGGGTGGCTCAGTCGGTTAAGCGTCTGCCTTCAGCTCAGGTCATGATCCCAGGGTCCTGGGATGGAGCCCCACTTTGGGTTCCCTGCTCAGCAGGGAGCCTGCTTCTTCCCCTGCTTGTGCTCCCTCTCTCTCTGTCAAGAAAATAAATAAGATCTTAAAAAAAAAAAAAAAGACCCAAAGACCCATCAACAATTGAATGGATAAGTAACTGTGGTATATTCCCATAATGAAATAATATCCAGCGACAAAAATGAAAAAACTGGGGCACCTAGGTGGCACAGTTGGTTAAGCATCTGACTCTTGACTTCGGCTCAGGTCATGATCTCAGGGTTGTGAGATAGAGCCCCGCATCCCCACAGCCATCGGCTTGGCGCTCAGCATGGAGTCTGCTTGAGATTCTCTCTCTCCCTCTGCCTTTGCCCCTCCCCCCTCGCTTGCCAGCACATGCACGTGCGCGCGTGCTCTCTCTCTCAAAATAAATAAAATCTTTAAAAAATGAACACCTACTACTTTATATAACAATATAGTATATTTTGCAAACATGACGTTCAGCTGGGAAGTAGCCAGATACAAAGGAATACGTTATATTTATTCGTGTACGTTTGTAAAAGGTACAAAAACAGGTGGAATTAATCTATGGTGAAGTCAGGATAGTGATTATCCTTGTGACTTGCCTGGGGCCAAATTGCTAGGAAATCCCAGAGCTAGATCTTGTCCTCGGGTCTCCTAGTTCAAGTAACCTTCTCTTAGGTCACACTGCCAGCTCGATCTGAGCTGGGGCAATCAGGGGAGGCTCCCTGAGGGAGGACAAATTATACTGGTGTGGGAGGATGGAGGGGATTCATGAGAGCAGACAACAGAGGAAGCCAGAGCGTGTGCTGCGGCAGGCAAATGCCAGGACCAGCTTTCCACTTTCTCAGGAATTCCGCTTCCTACAGAGGAGCTGTTGGAGGTCCTCTTGGGAGACAGGCAGAAGGAATGGCCAGGGCAGTGTAGCCGATTGCCCCAGCCCTCACTCTCTTGCCCCTTCTGTAAAGCCCTAGGAGTCTCTCCTCCCAATGCCTCTCTGTGCCCCCAGATTTATTTTGCTTTCTTTCGCTAAATCAAACTTTATCAGACAGTTTTACTATCAGCCGTTAAACCAAAATGTGTTTGTGCAACAGTAAACACCTTGTTACTGCAGGGAAGGATTACATAAACAACAGCAGAGACGAGGCCTGACTCACTGTACCCAGGAGCCCGTGGCCCTCAGCCGGAACAGAGGAGGGCAAACAGGAGGGCCTTTCAGGGGCACCTCGGAGCCTGAGGGCAAGGGGAAGAGCCCACACTGTGGCCCGGGGCATCTGCTGTCACCAGAATGGAATGGCTGGCAACAATCTCTCTAGTCAGAGGCCACAGGCATGTCCTCTGGAGATCCCAAAAGGGTATACAGACCCTCACCAGAGCCCTCAGGGAGTGAGCAGACAGGGAGGGATGGCAGAAATGCTAAGCAGGGCGTGGAGGTGATTGGGTTTGGGGCAATCTTAGGTTTGGTTAGAATCTTGTGAGATAGGGCAGGCTGGGGGCTGGGTAGGGGCGGAAACAGATGAAGGCTGGCAGGGGTCAAGAGAGGAGAGGGGGAGGGCAAGTTGAGGAGGTAAGAGGAGGAGGAAGAACAGGGCAGTGGGGCTGCCTGCTTGGGCCTGAACTCTTGGCCAAGGAGTAGAGAGCTTGGGGAGCATAGAGGTTTATACCAGCCTAGGCTGCGTGGCAGACAGAGACATTGGGGTATGTGCCCAGAGGCAGCAACCAGTGGGCAGCCCCACTCGTACCCCAGAGCAGTGGGGTGCTCCTGGCCTGGCATGACCCTAAACTCCTTCCTCGGAGACTAAGGCATGCCCTTGAGCACCCTGGAAGCCTCTGGCCACTCCAGGATGAGAGTCCCAGGATGAGAGTCCTAGGGCTCCAGCCCCAGCTTCCTGAAGTCCTGGCCTGAGGCATTTTAACCCTAGAGGCCCTATATCCCACTTCGCTCCAAGTTCCAGATCCCAGATATCCCTTCACCCCCTTTCCTTTGGCCTTCTAAGCTACTCTGCAAGTACTTTATGCTACCACCCCCATCCCCCTACCCCCTACCCCCTACCGCACATTGACCCATTAGCCAGGCCACCATCCCAGAGCCTGAGGCCCCACTCAAAGGCCTAATGCCTGAGGTTGGTGTGACTCCAGAGTCTTGGATCATGGGGGCTACAAGTCTCCGAGTCACTGCCTTCTTTCCGCTCAGATCCTGAGCACCCACAGGCCACTGACTTCACTGACAATCTTGTCTCGTCTGAGGAGACCAGGGAATCCGACAAGCTTGGATCCTGGGGTCTGGACCCATGTCTAGGGCCCCATATCTCAGTACTTCATTTAGCAGAATCACAGGGTAGGATTCAAGAAGGCAGGCCCAAGGTCCCATGCTTAGTTTAATGCCCTGTTGTTATTGTCCTGAAATTTTTAATGTTCTGATTTTTTTTTTAAAGGAGCTCTGAATTTTTCTTTTGCACTAGGCTCTGCAAATTGTATAGCTGGTCCTGCCCAGCAGCACTGGTATTCCTATGGCCTGGACCCACTTTTGGGGTTCCCTGGGCTAATTCCAGGTGTAGGAAGCCTGGTGTGGGCAGGAGCCCCCCAAGCTAGACACTGCAAGCCTGAAAGGCAAATCAGGGCTGGCCCAGGGAAGGGCACAATTAGATTGTTCTGTGGCGCTCTGGCCTCTGGGACTCTGTGGACAGCGGGAGGGGAGGAAAGAGGTTGTTGTTTAGGGAAGAAGGTGAACGAGAAGAGAAAAAAGGACTTCCAGAAGCTGCAGCCAGGAGATCCAGGAAAGTGAAATCTCAGAGGTCCAGGAGCTCATCTCCAGGGGTCCTGGAACCACCGCAGCATGGCCGGCTGCAGGCACAGAGCTCAAGGCAGCATGTCAGCAAGGTTAGGTGCTTGGGCTCAGGGCTGATGGTCAGGGTTCAAATCTTACTCTGCCAGTCAGTAGGTGGGATCTTGCTACACACAAGCTTGGTTTCCTCATTTAAAAATAATACCTATTGTGCAGAATAAAAATTAGAGACAACGTAAATAAGGAGCAATATCTCAAATGCCTGCCCCACATCAGGCGTTGTAATAGACACAGCCTCTCCGTGTCAACTTGTGAGGTGGATGTTAAGGCTTAGAGAGCAGACGGTGCCCAAGGGGGCAGAGCAGGTGGGAAGCAGAGCTAGGTTCTGGAGCCAGTTCCATGGTGCTCTGAGCCTTGTGGGCGCCACCACCCCTCCCTGTCGGGCAGCAGGGTGCTGAGCTGGGGGAGTGTGTGTGGGATCTGTCAGTGAGAAAAGTATTCCAACAGCAGATGACATAAAGGACATTCTTCCATGAACTATCATTTAAAGTCCCTCTTTTGGAAAAAAAAAAATCCTTTTTCTAAAAGGAAAAGTATAATTAGAGATCATCCATGCTGTCTCCATGGAGCCTGCCCCACCTCCCCACCATCCGCCACCCTGTCTGAGACAGAATTGAGTGGAGGCCGCCATCATGTCTGCAGTGAAGGATGCTGGGATGTCTGCCAGCGACCCAGTCTCTCCCATAATCCCATTGCGTATACTGCCTTTTTTTCTAATGCTTTATGGAAGTGTAACTTGCACAGTGAAAGTGCAAAACTTGTGAAGTACATAGTTTGGTGAATTTTCACAAATCAAACATACCCAGGTAAATGAGGTCAAGAAACAGAACATTCCCAGCATTCCAAAAAGTCCTCCACTGTTCCTCTGAAAGAAGGAACACCCACCCTATGCCCCAAAGGCTAACTTCCAACACCACTGGTCAGTTTTACCTATTTTAAAACTTCATATAAATGAACTCAAACAGCCTTTGTGCTGTCTGGCCTTTTGCTCAATGGTATGTTTGTGAGTCATCTATCTTTTTTCCATGCACGTGATTGCAGTTCATTCATCCACACTGCTGTATAGCATTCTTTGGTATGAATATGCCACAATTGCCTCTTCTGGGCATTTGAGTAGTTTTCAATCACTTATAGGTTTTGAATGTCTTCTGATTTTGAATAGCTACAGATCAGGCTCTCCAAAAAACTCTATAATTAAAGTAAGGTTATGTTCCATTACTGATGAATTTTTTTAAACAAAGGTAGTGAACATTTCTCTGAAGTTAAAGCCTCGCCACCAATCAGTTTGTGTGATATTTTCACCTCCAATAGGAGTCCTAGAGAAATAATCATTAAAAAGTTCCTGAGCCTGGGTGGCTCAGTGGGTTAAGCATCTGCCTTTATCTCAGGTGGTGATCCCAGGGTGTTGCGATCCTCCCTGTTCAGCGGGGAGCTTGCTTCTCCCTCTCCCTCTGTTGCTCCTCCTCTTTGTCCTCTCTCTCTCTCTCTGTCAAATAAATAAAATCAGAAAATGTTTAAAAAATGAGAAGTCACTTGGAACAAATACATGAGTGAACTCTACAGACATCCCATTGAATCTTCTCTTAGAACCAATTACAATTCGAAGAAAATGTTGAGGTTCATGTTAGTAAATGACTTTTCGAGAGACGTGGACAAAAGAGCATGGTAACGGAAAAGCTTTGCATGAAAGGTCCCTCACACAGAAGAAGGGCTGGGCAGACCCTTTCAGTTGGCAAATGCTTGTCATTTTTTCCCCCAAAATTGGGAGACACAAATGTGACTTAAATAACTAAAACAATTTTCCTCTCTTCTGTTGCAGTCATGAGACGAGGGGGAGAGAGTGACATACATAAGTGCAGTAAATTAGTCATTTCCCTTGCCATGAATATTTCCATAAAGTTCTCAGTTGCCATAAATGAAAGAAATTATAGTACTGAAAATGCCTGAGAACTCCATTTGGCCCTAAAAAATCGCTGAAATTGTAATGGCTACCCCAGACCTTTTATTCTATTCTATTCTATTCTATTCTATTCTATTCTATTCTATTCTATTCTATTCTATTCTTTACTAACTTTCCACTAGGGGGGCTAACATGTTTAATTGCTAAAGAGCTGCATTGAGAATGCTGAAAACAAGGAGGAGTAGTTGAAAATGAGACTGAACCCATAGGCTCAGATGACACAGGGCTATAAGGAGGAGGAGGTTGAATGTTCAGTTACCAGAACTGTGGACCAAATTCAACATTTCAAAAAAAAAAAAAGGGGGGGGGAAGAAAGAAAGAACATTTTCAAATACATTTTCGACTTCTTCAAATTAGTTTATTCGGTAAAAATACCTTTTCCCCTCATTGTTTAAATCAACGCGGTCTTTCAAGTGTAAACGCAGTCCTCTGAAAGCTTGCCACTGGAAAAGCCTAAGCCACTCTTTAATTTTCTTTGTTTAATTAAAACTAATATCCAAGGGGCGCCTGGGTGGCTCAGTGGGTTAAGCGTCCGCCTTCGGCTCAGGCCATGATCCTGGAGTCCCGGGCATCAAGCCGGGCATTTGGCTCTCTCCCGGGCGGGGCGTCTGCTTCTCCCTCCGCCCTTCACCCTGGTCATGATCTCTCACCCCGCTCCTGCTCTCTTGCTCTCGCTCTCTCAAGTAAATAAATAAAATTTTTAAAAAATGATAATGATAATATCCAAGATGTGACCGTTGAGGGAAACTGGGTAAAAAGTACATAAGCCCTGGTACATTTTTCTGCAACTTCCTGTGAATCTATAATTATTTCAAAATTGAAGATTGAACAAATAGTAATAGCATCAAAATAGTGAATAGCCCTGTTGGCTGGGAGTTTGATTCGTGTAACCCTGCCTTCAGGCATCATCCCAGTGCTCACAGGACATTCTGAAGCCATCAAACTGGAAACCTTTTCTTTCCACAAGTTTGTTATCATTCCAGTGGGCAATATAGAAATATAGCCTCCAAAAAATGACTCCAAATTACAGACATTTGCAACCACTCAAAACTTAGAGTTTGTAAAATGTCTACTTTCCTTCCATTTGAAAACTTCTGAGGGGGGAAAAATCCTTTGGGAAATTTTTCCCCCCAAAAGTGATTACACTGAAAGCCTTGGTCTTGTTCAATATTCTGTGTGCATTTTTGGTTCCATTTACATCTGGGAGTCGACTTTTTTCCTTCCATAACTATGTTTATAGTATAAGTATGGAGTTTTGTTAACAAATGTTCATTTAGGCAGTCTGAGTTTGCAACTGATAGGGAAAAAATTTCTAAATATTGAAAATTTGCTAAAAATTGTCAAAAACAGCGCCGTGTTTTTTATTTGGGGGCCATTAGCAGGGGACAGCTAGGAAGTCCCCTTAGAGTCCCTCAGGGATGCCTTCACTTCATATAGTCCCACAGTAAGAGTCTCAAGAGCCATCCGCGTGCAAGACCCCGGACCTGCCGCCAGAAGCAGCAGTTAGGTTAAGAGACCATGTTCCAGTTCTGGCCCATGCCCTTCAGAACAGAAAGCAGATGATCTGCTGATCTCTCAGCAGCAGATCCAGATTAGCAAAATTCACAGAGGCAGCTATGGCAACAAGAGTAGCAATTTATAAAATTAACTTGGGGGCGCCTGGGTGGCTCAGTCGGTGAAGCATCTGCCTTCAGCTCAGGTTGTGATCTCCAGGTGCTGGGAATCGAGCCCCCCCTGCTCAGCGGGGACCCCGCTTCTCTGTCTCCCTCTGCCCCTCCCCCATGCCTGTGTGCACTGTTTCTCTCTCAAAGAAATCGATAAAATCTTTAAAAATAAAATTTATTTGGGACTGATGCCTTGCACCCTCACCAGGGACCAGGAGACTTAAACTCCCATCCAAACTCACCACCTGGTATGCAAGTGCAAGGAAGAGAGATTGAGCCCGGCAGCCTGGGTGCAGAGCCTGGCTCTCACTACCTATGTGACGTTGGGTAAATGAATTACCCCTCTGTGGCCCCGTCCTATCATCTGTAATACCCAGATAATAATAGTAACCTGTATCACTAGTTGGTGGGAACATTAAATGAGATAATGCACACAAGGGCTTACAAGAATGTTCTGTTACTGTTCTCCAAGTGCTGAAAAAGGGTTCGCTGTTAAGTCGGATCATTCCCCAGAAGGGCTGCTTGGAGGGCCCAGAACCAGAACAAAGGGCGGTTGAGGCAATAATTCCCCTTCACTTGGGAGATGTCAGTGAGATATCCCTCGCCCCCAAAATAATGAGCACTCTCTGGTCACCAGGCTGCTCATGCCCTTCTTATTCTGTATTGATCTCCCCTGAGCCAGGCCGGAGAACGTCCTGCTTTCCCAGCCTCTCTTTCCATGTGAACGACCTCTTGTCTGTTGGCGCATTTTCTCCTTCTGTTTCAAGTGCAGTAAGATTGTTACTTCCCACAGTCCTGGCAGGCATTGTATCTCTACCCCACCCCCACCCAGCCCAGGGTTGATTCAATTAGAACCACTCTCCAAACTCCGGCTGGGGCACCCAAGGTCAGAGCCCATGTGCAGAAATCACATTACCTTCCCTATGAATCACAACCCATCATTTCATAGGGGTGTCAGCAAGATTTAAATCTTTCAATAACAACTACCCATGCATGCTACAGTTGTATAATTCCTGCTTTTTTTTTTAGCATAATTAGTTTAGGGCACATGTAATTTTATTTTAGGTTCCATTACTTTATTTGCCTCTCACAATGGAAACTATATATATTTGTGTATTTTTTAACACGACAGATAAACACGCTGAGGTGGCCCATGTTCACTCTTTTGACTTCTTGCTTAGTTCAAACTCAACAACCGCCATTCTGAACGTGATGTTTTCAGATGACTGGCTCTGGAAACCTCCTGGCCTGGGTATATAACTACCGACTTGACATTTCCCCTCAGATTGCCAACAACACCTTACATTCAATATACTTAAGACTAAACTCATGATCTTACCTCCCAAACTGGGTCTTCTTCCAGGGTCCCTCATCTGAACAACAGCACCTCCGTCTATGTACGCATCTGGACAGGCCTGGAACCTAGAACCCATTCTTGATGCCTCCCCTCCCTGCCCACCATATGCAACTCATCTCAAGTTTTCAGCTCCTGAACATCCCCCAAATCCATCTACTTCTCTCCACCTCAAATGCCTCCACCTGAGTCAAAGCCACCGTTGTTTCTGAGCTGGGCTATATAACCATAGCCTCATGACTGGTCTCTCTGGGTTCCTTCCTGACTCTATTATGGATAAAGGAAGCATGTTCTGTCTTCCAGATTGTCTAGGTGTGATTTCCAACCCTGGTGCACATCAACCCACCAAGCATCCTTGCTAAAAATGCAGCATCCACCTGTGGAGATTCTTATTCATGAGGTTTTGCATGTAATTCCAGGATCTGTATATGTGACAAGTACCTAAAGTGATTCCGATGCAGCTAGCCCGTCTATGAATTAACATTTGGGGACCGTTGGCTACAGCTCACCAGCACCATACCTGGCCCATTTTAGACATGACCAAATATGTCTCCAGCATGAATCAAACGATGAGTACCCATCTGACAAACATTTCTTGAGCCCCTACTGTGTGCCAGGTTGTTCAAGCACTAGGGATACAGTAGTGAATAACGGACAAAAATCCTGTCTTCATGGGGCTTACCTTTTGGTAGGAGGAGACGAACCAAACCAAACAAACAAACAAAATATATGAAATACAGATAGCAATAAAGACCATGGAGGAAAAATAGAGCAAACTGAAGGGTGGGGCGGGGCGAAGAGCTGTGGTGAGGGGGCAGGTTGTCATTCAGAACAGGCTAGTCAGGGAAGGCCTCCCTGGGAAGGGGGCAACTGAGTAACTTGAAGGAGACGTGCAGATAAACTACTGGGGGAAGGGCTTTCCTAGATGAACTCCAGAAGGAGCAAGCAACGTCTGTTCTTCTAGCATCCTTCAGAGGAAAGATATTCTCCACAGATTCTGTGTTCGGGCTCCTAATCCTCAACTCCAAACTGGGGAAGATATTCCAATAAAATGTGGTATTTCTCACCTCAAATATCCCTCTGCCTGAAAACCTGCTCCAGACCCCTCAGTTCTGAAGCTTTACTAACTCAGCCCTTCTACGTTCTGCTATATCCGGACGTCCTTCTATCACCACACACAAGACACCGAACAGCTTCGTCTGGTTTACATGCTTGCCTCCTCCTTCCCCAAGATCAGACTACAGCCTGTTGTTCTTTATTTGCTATAGTATTTTCAGCGCCTAGCACAGAATGGGGCCGAGTAGATTCTTTTTTTTTTTTTTTTTAGAGAGCAAGTGGGCACATAAGTTGGGGGGAGGGGGAGCAGAGGGAGAGAGAGAATCTTAAGCAGGTTCCACGCTCAGTGCAGAGCCCAAGCAGGGCTCAATCCTGCAACTGTGAGATCATGACCTGAGCCAAAATCAAGAGTCAGACGCTCAACCGACTGAGCCACCCAGGCTCCCCAGAGTAGATTCTTGGAAAGTGGTAAGTGTGGAAAAGAGAGAGGGAGGGAGATGGAAGGAAAAAAGACCTAACTTCATGCTACATGCCAGGATAGGTATTACCTAGTGGTAGACGGGCAGACCAGGATGCCTACCAAGCAGTCCTGTGGAGAGTAATGTCCTCAGTCTCCCACCATCCCTCAGCAGTCTCTCTGGAATTGCCTTCAGGTGCAGATGAGCGATCACAAGACACGATAATAATAAGAGCTGTCACCTGTCAGATGTGTGCTCTGTACCAGGCACTACACTAAGTCCTTTACATGCATTCCTGCATTACCTGGCTTAATCCTCACAACATTATGCCCTGCGCCGTAGACAGAGTCATTATCCCTGCTTCACACATAAGGTGTCCAGTGTCTTGCCCAAGCTTTCCCAGCTGGTGAGCGATGGAACAAGTATTCAGACCCAGGGAGTGTGACACCAGGGCCCATACGTTTAACTTCTGTCTGAATCAACTGAACAGTAACTTGAAGGGAACCCAAGTTCTGGGTTGGGAAGCCGGGAAGGGCAAGTGAAGAAGAAAGGAGGAAGGACAGTTTGGGCCCCAAAGACAGGTGTGCTGTTGGAGAGACAGGGCAGGTCTGTGGGGTAGGCAGAGGGCCAGGGCTTCAGAACCCCCACTGGCCTCTCAGAAGCTGGGGTGGGGGGGGGGGGCTCTGTGACAAAGCTCTACCCAGAGCAGAAGAAATGAGGCTGAGAATCCCTGAGGGAATTTGGGGAAGGTGGCTGGACTTGAGATCTGATTGAGCAGGGATCTAGAAATCAGAAAGTTCTGAGGGAGATGTGTCTCTTGAGCTGGCCACAAATGGATCTGGGGTTGCTTGGCCCTCTGAGGCCACCCTGGGGAAGGTCATCAAGGCTGCCCACTGGCCCACTGGCCAGGGCCACGCTATTGCGCAGGTCCAGGGACATCATCCTTACAGCAAGAGGAGCTGTTTCTACTGGGTCAGCAGGCCTGAAGTGAAGTGGGTTCAGTGCCTGTGTCCACAGGACTCCCTCACCCATCCCCAGAGTTCCATTCGGCACAGCAGCCATCTGACTCCACTCCACCCCACTCTCATCCTATATGCCCCCTACTCCCAAAAAAAACCTTCCTTCCACTGGATTCTTCCACCACCTATAGAACAAAATTTTACTACAGGGAGATTGGGACACAGGGCCCTGGGTTGAGGGAGAAAAGATGCGAAAGAGGTGACATGGAGAGAGGTGAGGGGTCCGGCTTGAGCCCAGGCAGGGCCTCTGATTCTGGAAGCTCTGGCGAAACTTGACACCAAGGCCAGGTCCCGAGCCAGGGCGGGGGAGGGAGTAAACCATCTTCCCGGAGCAGGAAGTGAGGGAGAGAGTGAGAGTGAGCTGGGGCAGCACTCTGTTTTCTTTGGCCTCTGCCAGCCCCGGGAGGGAGAAAGGCAAGGGAGGAGGATGGGGCTGGTGGAAAGATCCAGCCTTTGTGTCCTGCCTCCCCCCAGAGGTAGAGGCTGGAGGAAGGTGGGGGTTGGGGTGGGAGATGTGCAAGGGAGGCCAAAGAACCCTGGAATCAGAGGCCAGTAGGTGAGCACGTGGGAAGCAGGGAGGAGTGGGGGGGCCAGAGCTTACTTAATTGCGTTGAAGCGATGGAACTAACCCAGAAGGCCATAGTGCGTTCCCTACATTCTCTCCAGCCTTGATCTCCCCAGGCTCCCCAGAAAGGCCCTGACCTTGTGTACTGCTCTCTCCACTCAAGAGAGCCTGAGGGGTGTAGGTCAGCCTGTGAAAAGTTCTGGGTCTCCGCAGGCCAGGGCATCCCCTCAGGAAGCCGGACCTGCAGAGCCCCACTGTGTCTCCTGAGAACATGCTGGGAGGTAGTCATTCTACTCTTGATAAAAAGGCTTCCTTAAAGGCCACTCCATCCCTAATCCAATTTTTTCAGGGACTTGCATCCCAAACGTTGTCCTAACCCCAAGCTCAATCCTAACGCCTATCCCTCACAGGGACCCCAAACCAGCCTCAACCAAAACCCTATTCAAAATCGCTCAATGTAATCCCACCCTATATCCTTATCCCAAAACTTACTCCAGCCCCAGCTCCACATTCTCACCCCGACCTGTGTAAATCGTAAGCCTGACCCACACAGAAGCGTCGTGCTGGGGTGGGGATTAACTAACAGTAAGAGTTAACACACATTAAGCATTGACGAGGTGCTGGACACTGTAATAGGCTTTTTCTCTGTATTGCTGTGTTCAA
The DNA here is from genome assembly GCF_023065955.2 of Ursus arctos. NCBI lineage: Eukaryota > Metazoa > Chordata > Mammalia > Carnivora > Ursidae > Ursus > Ursus arctos. The sequence continues at coordinate 52,720,786 of NW_026623100.1, read as the reverse complement.
TTAATACCAACCCTATGAGTTAGCCATTACTATGATTACCATTTTACAGATAAGAACACTGAGGCTCAGAAAGATCAGTCTGGTTCCCTAGTAAAGTGCCACCAGTCCTGAACGTGACTGGTGGAATCACTGCTCCCATCAGCAAGATTTCACGGGGTGACTGTGGAGCCTCCACAGGGATGTCCTCTGTCCGCATGGAGACCCTCATGGTTGCTGTAGAAGCCAAAACACACTCTATCAGAAGAGATTCAAACAAGGGTCTCTGCTCTGATATGGAATGAGGGTGGGCTCCCAGGCCGCAGAGCCTGGAAAGCCATTGCAGAGAATCATAGCAGGATTGGGAGGCTTCCAACCCAGAAGAACAGCCCCACACCTGATGGACTCCCAGCAGAATCACTGAGGACTCCACCACGGCCCCCAGCCTGACACTTTGGGGGTGCACTTCCTGATCAGCCAACTCCAACTTGGGCTCAGCTGATACTCTGAGACATCCTGGGGAGTGTGCCAGGTAAAATGCCATTCCAAGTACAAGGTCCCAGAGCCCTGCAGAACACAGTGAGGGGAGCCCTCAATCAGGACGGGGAGGACAGTCTTCTAAACAAAGTGGTTTATTCCCCCCCCCCAACACACGCACACACTTACAGATGGGCTTGCTCATACTCTCACATACAGTCCCATTCAAGATCTCTCCAGTCTCTTTTCTCTGCCCCAGACCCTAGTTTTCTCTATGCCAGTGAGGAAGGCCAACAGGGGGTCTACTTCCTTCATCCTGGAGGACCTCACTCAGGGGACAGTGAACTGCTAAGTTCCCAGGACACCAGCAGGTCTGGGCCAGTCCAGAGGAAAATTACCAGCTCTCTGGAGTCCTCTAACCCTTCCTGAGTCAGGCTTTGTGTCAAGGTTTCTATGGTCAGGGTGTCTGCCCAACCATGAAGGACTACGTCAAGAAATGTTCAGTATGCCACACCCTCCCCACACACCACCACCACTCTCCTACCATCTTGAAAAGACAACCCAGCCAGGAAACTCTGGACAAAAGAAGCCGGATTGGAGACTGGCTGAGAGACCCAGCCTACAGCCCAAGGTGCTCTGGCTTTAAAAGCCAGAAGTCCTCTCATGGATCCTCCTGGCCTATAAATACAGAACATGTTGGCCACACAAGCCTTGCCCCTAGTGTTGCATGTTGACATTACCTGGAGCCTTTCTGAACCAGTCCAGGGACCCCTGTGATAGCCACAGGCCACCTGTACCCAGTTCTATCTTTGTCTCCCTCCTCCCCCACCCCACATTTGCCTCCCTCTCACATGCAATATGAGTGTTCTTTCTCTTCTGCTGCCATCCCATTGGTCATTTGGGAGCCATAGCCTGGAATCAGTAGCAGTAATAAACATATTAGCCTGTGAAGGAGGGGCAAGAGGCATAGATAGAGTAGGACAAGGGGGGCGTGGAGAGGGCCTGGGGAGGGAGGTGTGAGGTTCTGAATGGATTGCTCCCTGCTTTCTCTGCCTGGAACCCAAGAGCCAGGAATCCATGACTGCAGAGAGGTGGGAGCCAATGCCCTCACTGGAAGCCCATGAGAGCAGCTCCTCTGGGCCTAGTGACATGGGGTCCTCCCCATCTTTCCCTAGAAACTGACAGCATCTGGGGCTGGGAACCCACCATCCACAGATCCCCTCCAGATTCCACAGATGCAGATAAAAGTCAGAATCGAAATAACCAGCTCTGAGAGGGGCGGATGCAGATGTGGCCATCAGAGCCCCAGATGTGGCTCAGCCATGGGGGCTGCCAGGGCTGCTGTGACTGTGAACAGGAATGTAGCCCCAGATGGGGATGGGGGCAGGGGTGGGAGGAGGAGACAGTGCACGGTTCTGTACATTCTAGGCTCCAGCAGGGGTGCAGCTCTGAGGAGGAGAGAGGTCTAGCGTCTGATTTCGTGAAAAGGCTCAGCCTGGTCCTGGGGAAACTAGATACTTACAAATGAATACTGTGCCTTCGTCCACCCAAGATTCATTACACTCTCTGCAACTCCAGCTGCCCTTTGTCCCCCCCCCCCCCCCCACCGGGGCCTCCAGCCACAGAATCAGCTTCCCTGGGACTCTTCTCCACTAGTGGCCCTGCAGGTCTCCTTGGGCACCCCTTGCCACAGAAGGGAGGGTGGTCACGTGCCTCTGCCTCCAGAAAATGGAGGGAAATGCCAGTGTCAGCCCCGCAGGTCAGCCTCTGTCCTAAGCCCCGCTAATACCCAGCATTCCGGATGCCATAAAGATGAAGGGGCCCATGGCCCTCCCCAGGGGCCCCCGCACATAAACACCCCCAATGATAAAGCTCCCTACACCATCGCTCATGAGGCCCATTTACTTTCCACTTTGCTCTGAATTTTCATCTCAGGAGGTTTGCAAATCGCTAACAGCAGGAACTTTCCAGAAGTTGCAGAATATAATCGGTGCATTCTCAGCTTTGCCCTCTCAGAGCACGCCAGGCAGCGCCTACCAGTGAGCAGAGGAGGTGGGAGGCTGAAGGCAGCCAGCAGAGTCTAGGAGAGAAGAGGCCACGGAGGACCACCTTGACCAGCCTCTGCCTCTGGGTGAGTGTAGCCTGCACCCCAGCCAGCCCCAATCCCAGCCCTATTTGTGAAAATAAGATCAGCCCACACTCGACTATTCTGGGAAGATAAGCTATCGCAACACAGAATTCTCTCCTGGACAGGAAGTTTGTCTTTAAATACACCCTGAACTCCTCCCATTGCAGAATCAACATTGTCTTTGGTCAGGCCTCCAGGGAGCGGGGGAGGGGTGATGGAGGAAGACAGCCGTCCCTGTCCTCTCCTAAGGAGCCTGAGCCGCAGCACCAGGATTGCCAAGTCCCCTAACCGGTGCACTTCTCTCCGTGGAAATCCTAGGACCCAGTTTGTCAGGGTCACCCTGTCCCTTGGATGGTCTCTAGGGATGGCCTACTGCCTTTCCCACAGGAAACAAAACTTCTTTTAGTAACATTCACCCCCTCCTTCAGTCTCCTCCAAAGAGTCAAACTAATACCTCCTGAGTGCCTACTCTGTGCTTCACGTGCTTTTTAGCACATTGAATTTCATCTTTGCAACCCGACAGGTGTGGAAATGCCACCATCTTTTCAAAGCATGACCTAACACGGATGCCCGGGGGGCTCAGTCCATGAAGCGTCTGCCTTCGGCTCAGGTCATGATTCCGGGGTCCTGGGATGGAGCCCCGCATCAGGCTCCCTGCTCGATGGAGAGCCTGTTCTCCCTCTCCCTCTGCCTGCCGCTCCCCTTGCTTGTGTGCTCTCTCTCTCTCTGTCAAATAAATAAATAAAATCTTAAAAAAGTAAATATAAATAAATAAATAAAACATGACATAACAGCCTCAGAGAGGATAAAGAAATTCCCCTGAGGTCACACAGCACATAGACAGCAGGACCAGACCAGGAAACAAGCCAGGGCTGAGTCTTCAACCTGCTTTCTCCTCCATGTCACACTCCACAGGACAAGACAGGGGGTTGGGCCCTGAGCCCACGGAGGAAGCGCTCCAGCTGTGACTCACCTGGCGGCCTTCCTGACGGGCAAGCAGCTGGCCTTCACGCCTGCACTCACATCTTCCCACAGCCTGGACACAGGATTCCCAGCAGCCAACCAAGGCCAAAGAATAGCCGCAGTCATTGCTTTTCCCTCTTCAATCAGAAGAGAGTGACGAGCTTCCAGAGTTCTACCTGGAATTAGAGATGGATAAGGATTATCAATGTCAGGTGGGTTTAAGTCAAGGTGGACTCCTGGGAAGAGAGGAGATCATGGCCAGCTTTACCAAGAAATGAAATTCTTTGTGCAGTGAGAAGGAAGAAAACCCCAGAGCAGAGAAGAAACCCATCAAAGGTTGGAGAAGTGAACTGACCACTGTAGGGAGCGGGGTGGGGGGAGCCCTAGGAATGACACACTCCGTGAGGCTCAGCGACCATCTGCATTTCTCCCATCCAAAGCTCAGAATCCCAGATCCCGGAGGGGGCTGCAGCAGCCCTCCTCATGCGGTCTACTCCACATTCCTCACATTCTTTACGCTCAATTAAGGAGAAATAATCAGGGGAGCAAGCAAGGCCGCTGCAGGGCAACCATGCCCCACGCTGGCGGCATCACGTGTGCGGAAACAGCCCCCCTCGGTCCAGCCAGACCAGACCTCAGATGAAGGGGCCTTAGGGGGATGAGGGAAGCCAGAGGCCAGGACCAGGGTGTCTCTCTGAGCTCCACAGAGACAAAAAAACGTGGAGGAGGTGGGTGGGGGTGTGGGATCAGGAGAGAAAAGATGAGAAGGCCACGTCAGAGCAGAGGGAAGATGTGCAGCCAGAAGGCCTCGGCCATCCATTTCTAAATCACGTTACTGCTTTACCAAAACTACAGCGTTGTGTCGCTATTACCATCGCCATCATCATCCAGTGCCCTTTGAGACCCCTCCCAGATGCTTAGAGTGTTCTCACCTTCATCAGTTCAGTGGCATGTGTTGATTAAGTGAGTCATGGGAATAGTACCTCTCTGCCATGGTCCAAATACACCAGCGTAGTCTCAGGGGGATGCCATTCTTCACCCCAGGGCAACGTGCATGTTATTTCCTCCCCTTGGACTAAACAGAAATGGTCATCCAAGCAAACTCCTACTCCCTCTAGCCTCTATCCAAGGGCTGCCTCTGCCCCTACTCCTAAACCTCACCCCCTCAAAAGCCTTCCCTGACATCCCCGGCAGACGAGATCTCCTCTGAGCTCCTCCTTCCCCTGGTACCTATAACCAGGACAGATCTTATGCTGTTTTGTAATTTTTGGTATCTATGCCTATATTCCCTCCCAGAATAAGTAACAACTAAATGAACTGTCATTATATAATGTGTATGTTCTATGTGCCAGGCACTGAGTTAGCACTTGATACATGACCTGCTTTAATCCTTTTAACATCCCTAGAGGTCATTATCATCATTATGCCCAATTTACCTATGAGGAAGTCAAGATTTAGAAAAGTTAAGTAACTTCTCCAAAGTGACCCGGCTAGCAAATCAAGGAGGGGGACCTTGAACATAGGATCATAAAATGCCAAAACCCATGCTATTAATCTAACAGAGATGTTTGAGGACAGGGCCCATATTTGGCCTTGCTCACCACTATACTGCAAAGAACAGGTGACCAATATAGGATGAATGGATGGACAATGTGGGCTCTGCAGTTTCAGCAGTGCAACTGAGCCAGAAGCTCTCTCTTCCCTATTCCCTTATCAATGGATCCAATTTGCGAGACGATGTGTTAGACCAAAGACCCATTCCGTGCTCTTTCTTGGGTCTACTATTAGGACACACTCTGTGGCCACTCTGGGGTCTCAGTCCGTGGTCAGAGGTACGGGCCGCTTTATTATCAGGGCAGGACTCAGTCTGGTCCTAGCATAGAGGATCAGTCTGTGGCCGGTGTATGTTGGGGGGAGGTGTGTGTCCGAGGAAGGGAACACCTCTCTGCCAAGCTGACCTGCAGCCAAATAGATAATGGACAGTTCTCGAGCCAGAGTGCCCTGTTGCTCCGCACTTAGAGGCGGAGGGAGAAATGTGTGAGAGGAACTGGGCGTGTGGGATAACGCAGGGTGGAATGCCCTGGGAACGCGGGTGAGGAGATGTGCCCCCCTAAGCGAGCGTCGGGTACGCTTTGTGAGTCCCACATATGTGGGAGTGTGCGGTGTGGCACATGTGTGCGCTGTGTGTGTGGTGGGGCGACAGGGGCTGGTAGGGTGTGGGAGAGACGAGCACACACACCTGTAATAACATTGGCTTCAGACGCTAGGAGAGAAGAAATTCCCCCAACTGTTTTATCAGAGCCGAAGTTACTAAATTACGTTGTTGTTTTAAATTTGAGCTTCTCTGCCTGCAAACGGGGGGATCTCAGGTTCACGAGCTTAATGCTTGGCTGGGCCTGGAGCTCCACTTCCCCACCCAACCCGGGCTCCCAGAGCTCCCAGGCCTGAAGAACAAAAGTCTTCTCTCCCAGGGCTTTGAAGTGGAAACACTAACTGCTCCCTTTAATTAGAAAGAAACCCCCTATTGTTCCTGCTTTATTACTGATGGATGAAGACGTTGGTGGGGGGGGGGGGTGGATTCTGAAGAGCAGGGGTGGGGTGGGGGAGGAGTAGAGGGGACACAAAAATCTCTATTTAGAATAGACAATCTCCACACTCAGTCTCCATGCGCCAAGGCAGACCTCTTTGTCCACACAATCAACCAAGACTTTACAGGGCCTCAGCCTTTGATTAGATGTTATGGGAAACGGGCAAGACAGGGTCTCAGCCCTCAAAGAGTTTATAATCTAGGTAAAGGAGGCAGGCAGGGGGATAAGAAATAAAAGAGAATCAGTACTGCGAAATATAAGCACAAAGAATTTAGGATACATGGAACAGAGAGATAGTCCCATGAGACAACCTCCTAAGAAACTTCTGGGGCGGTGGGGGGTGGCTAGGGACTTGAGCTGGATGCTACGGACTGGAGAGAATTGACAGCGAGAAGGAGAAGCTATAGGAGAAGGGTACCCCACTCCAAGCAGGGTAAATAGGACCAGGAAAAAGCACAGAAGCAGGAAGTGGGACAGTTTCTTTGGAGGACAGTATGGAAATGGGTCTGTTGGTAGAGAAGGGCGCGTGCAGGGAGGCTATGGGAAATTAAGTGCATAGAGCAGACGTAACAGAGGAGTGGAAGACTTTGAAAGCACATAAGGGAGCAGGGCCTTGATGAGATAATTAGGGAGCCATTGAACTTTCTTGAGCAGGGGAGTGGGCTGATAAAATGTGGCCCTTGGGGAGATTAATCTGGCAGCCCCCCTTCAAGAAGGCATGGAGGGAAGGGGAGCAAAGGAGGGAAGCCAGCTGGGGAGCTCCTGAGGAAGCCCAGTAATGATGGCTTAGACGGAGGTGATGGCAGTGGGATCAGGAAAGAAAAGGTGAGTCTGGGATAGATTTCAAAGAAAGGAAAAGATGTGTTGACAGAATAGATATAAGAGGATAAAGGAGTGGGACGAGTCAAAGACACCTCTAAGATCTCCAGTCTGGGAGACTAGGAGGGTTGTGGAGGGGGGAAAGGGTAGAAGCCCTCTATGGGAAGTGTGGGGCCAGAGGAGTTAATAAACAAAACCCCCGAAAGCTTCACACTCCCTTCCAGAGCCAGGAGATGTCCTGAACCTGGTAGCAATTCCAGGGCAAGAGAGCCCTGTTCCCTGACAATGGGAACACCATTAACGAAAACAACTTTTATGCAATCTTTTTTCATGCACTTCAAAGCAGTTCACATTTGCACCTCATTTGATCCTCAAAATAACCACAGTCGGTATCATTATCCCCATTTTTCAGATGAAAAAACTGAGGCACAGAAAGACTAAACAACTTGCTCTAAGTCACACAACTAGTTAAGGTCAGAGCTGGAAGCAGAAGCCTTCTGGCTTTTGGCTCAGAACCCCTCCCAGTGCCTGTTGGCAGCCTAGGAGATGGGTGGGGCCTGGAGCTGCGTGTGCCCTGAGTCACTGGGGGCAAGGAGTCTGGGGCTCAGAGAAGGGTCCATCCCGGACTTCAACAGCACCTCCAGCCTGCTCCTCACACTCACATAGGGCGTAAGTCGGGAGCCCAGGGTTGGAAACGCCAAGTCTAATCAGACCTCACAAGCCCACAGATGGTTTGAATCAATGTGCTACCTTGATAGGAATAATGAGGAGTTCTGAAGACAGTCTTATGCCAGCTCTATCTGTCTGGACAAAGAACCATATCTTTCATAAGAATTTCCCCATCCAGGGTCCCATCACCCACCAGACCGGGCAAATCTTTCATGAGGATGTCCCCTGGTCCCACATCACACCTGCTCCCCAGCCCCCACCAGCAGAACCACCCACAGATTTTCCAAAAACTTTGGCCTCAGGTTCTGATTTGACAAACTCTGACTTCTTAGGCTTTTCTTGAAGCTGAAAATGGTTCCTAGGGAGAAACAGGTGACCACAGGTTTCAAGGCCGGGCAGGGGTTGTGAGGCAATATGGTAGGGTGGATGGACCGGGATCCAGAGAAATGAAGAACCAGACAAATGTCCCACCCTCTTCCTGGCAGAAAGAGTATTCCCCAATGTGCATTGTTTCATTCAATCAACATGACAAATGTCATCATGACATTTCCTTTGATGGGATACCTGACCTATGGCACCCAAATCTCATGGAGTTAATCAGTCTATAAGGTCACAGACTCCCAGCAACCTACGATCTAGAAAAACCTCTCCTCCTACTGTGGGAGCCCATCGGAGCCAGGACCCCAGAATGGCAGCAGTGGCCGTTCCCCAGGGAAAGCTCAGACTTAGGATCTCAACCCCCTCCCCCCCCCCCAAGGGTGGTCTTGTGGGCAGGGACCTACTTTAATGTAATTTGGTCCTGCCCCACCCCTTGCCTAGCCAAGCTTAATTTGAAGCTTAAAATACAATGAAGTTAATTTTTAAAAACCTTTCATTGAGTTCCATGAGACCCCTATTAATTTTATTGTTTCAATAAAGCATTTATTTAATTGTCTCCAGAAGGGCCCTGTTAAATGCACAGATGTTACCTGAGTCAGAAGGGAGGGAGTTGGGAGCCTTTTTTTCCTGACCTCTCCCGTTAGCACATTAGCGGGATTCTGTTATTGGATTAACTGATTGTCACCTTAAAAGTCACAAATGGAGCCCTGAGGGAATGAGACACAAGGCAGGTAAATTCTGGGGAGCAGTTCTGGTCACAGTTGTAGAAAGCAGCAAGCCAGGCTCATGATCAAGAGGCTGGGTTTGGGGGCGCCTGGGTGGCTCAGTCGTTGAGCGTCTGCCTTCGGCTCAGGGTGTGATCCCGGAGTCCTGGGATCGAGCCCCACATCAGGCTCCTCCGCAGGAAGCCTGTTTCTTCCTCTCCCACTCCCCCTGCTTGTGTTCCCTCTCTCACTGGCTGTCTCTCTCTCTGTCAAATAAATAAATAAAATCTTAAAAAAAAAAAAAAAGAGGCTGGGTTTGGGTAAGACAAAAAGAGAGCATTTTTTTTTTTCTACCGAGGAGGAAACACCTGTTATTCAGCCTAGGCACAAGGCTGAAAATCCTGAAGAAGATCAGAGAAAAAGCCCATCGGTAGCTGTCTGCCGTCTAGACCAGAGGAGAGAATGGGCTCAGCTTGAGTCCGTGGAAGATCGGTGGAACACCACATTTAGTCCTTCCACGATTATTTCCTGAGTACCTGCTATATGCTGCCGCTGCTTTGAGCTCTGAGGATACAGCGGTAAACAAAACAGAGCTCCTGCTCTCCTGGTGCATACATTCTAATGAGGGGACACACGGACAACAGAAAATATAGCAGACCTATCAAGATAATTTCCGACAATAAGTGCTCTGAGAACAACACAGAGTAATTTGGTAGAGAGTGGTCAGAGGAGGCCTGTGATAAGATACTCGAAGCAAGACCTGAATACATGGAGGAGGAGCTAACCACAGGAGGGTCTGAGAGAAGAGCTTTCTCGGCAGAGGGAACAGCAAGTGCAAAGATCCTGGGGCCCCGTTTTGAGAAGAGCATTACCAAATGACTAAGTAATCAAAGGAGCATGATCTGGGGAGAGACCCAGAAGACCCTCTAATGTAAGAATATGTCAAGAAATCATCTCAGGGCAGAGTCCGTCATTCATCTTTGTGTCCCTGGTTATTTGCTTGGTGTCTGGCACAGAATAGATGATCAATAAACGTAGGATCGAAGGAGAAACGAATGAGAGGAAGGGTAAGACTGAACATTTAGAGGGAACTTCATTTAGTTGGATTTTTTTTTAGTCAACAACCAATTAAAACAGAAAGGGGGGGGAGAGCTGAGTCTACACACTAGGTCATTCGTTACCGAGCCAGGGAGTGCCCAGGGGAAGGAAGGCACGGGGGTATACATCTGCACTCATCTAGGAGATCAAAATTAACTGAAGAAACAGTGATAGCAATCACTCCTAAAATTATTATAGGCCCCAGTTTATAGCTTAAGCGGTGCTTTTGCACACATTTCCTGTTTCTAACAGATTCACAAAATAGAAAATAACACTATTAGTCAATATTTAATGAATTGCCTGTGGGCCCTGGCACCGTGCTAGGTGACGGGGATATCCTAGGAGCAGAAATCAAACAAGGCCCCGCTTTCATGGACTATATAGCTCAGAGTCGACAGATGTCAACCAAATGACACGGTGAGAGAAATTACAACCACAATGAGTGTTGCAATGGATAGGAACAAAGGATTGCAAGCACCCATACTGGGGGTGATCAGGAAAGGCTTCCTTGGGGTGGTGTCTTAGGAGCTGAGCTCTAAGGATGAGTGCAGTCACTAGGTAAAGAGGGCAGACAGGAGTGTTCCAAGCAGAGGAAACAGCAAGTGAAAGGAGAGCAAGGTGCAAATGAGAAGCAGGAGAGGGTAAGTGGGTCCTGAGCAGAGATGGGGAGGCAAGGCACAGTGAAGGGGGGGTGGGAGTGGATGAGGCTCTAGTATGGGGGCCTCCGCACAGAAGAAAGTTTGTCTTTGGCCTACGGGAAGCCAGAAGCCAATGGAGGTTTTAAGTTGTCTTCAAAGACTTGAAGGGCTGTCCTGAGGAGCGGGTTTGGATTTACTATAATCAAATAGTGTCTGGGCCACCTGTGAGAAGTGAGCTCGTCCATCCTGAGAGTGGGGCAGCGGGTGGCTATTTGAATCTCAGGGAGAGGTCCTCCTCTGCTCAGGAGCCTGGGCAGCATCGACGACTTCAACTTTTTCACCATCAAGGGTCCCTTTTACTCATCCTGCTGCCTCTACAAACTCCAGAGTTCTTAGAGTCTACCTCCCAAGACACGTTAACATAATTTTCTCCCATTTTTCTTAATGAACAACCAATGTCATTCAGCAGGACAAGAAAGACAAGGCTGATAGAATTCTGGTCGCAGACAAAGAAATTCAATGTTTCCTTTGCACAAACTTATGAAATATATATGATTTCCTATAGGCTTTCTGAACTATTGACAATAGCTCCCCACTCCCCAGCACACTTACGGACTGGAGATCTGTCGGCTCTAGGCTGGGAACTACTCTTCTATGGTCATACCCAAGGTCTCCTCCAACCAGGGTACTCTGAGCCACGAAGTATAGCTTTCTAGTGTTCAGACATCTGGGGAAGGAGCAATAAATGTGAACTAAAACAATCAGGGAAGGGCTTGCTGAAACAAAGAAAGCCTTGAGATGGGCCTTGAAGAATGGGCAAGCTTTGGATAGGTGGGGAAAGGGTGTTGTCAGGCAGAAGCAGCAGAATGTTCTCCAAGATTGGTGAAGGAACCAGCCAGGCTGGAGCATGGAGTCAGGAAGTATTTGTGGATACAAGAATAGAAAAAGTCGGTCGCAACTGACTTTAAATGCCAAGCTGAATTATCCTCCAAATGACGGGGAGTCATCAAAGATTTTAGAACAGGAAAATGATGTGTTGGAAGCAGTGTTCTTGGCAGATGAATCTGGTGCCCATACATGCTTCGAGGTGGGAGGGGGATGTCGAGGGGACCCAATCAACAGACCAGATGTGAGGAGAAGAGCCTGGACTGGGGAGGATGGCAGTGAGGAAATAAAGGAGCAAATCCAAGAGACATTTTTTTTTTTTTAAAGCCCAGGACTTGAATTTGAGTTTGGAAGCAGCGGAGGGACTGTGAGGCATCTTGGAGCGGCTGGTACAGAAATGAGACAGTCACCAGGGGAAGTTCACGGGAGTGGGGGAGATGATGAATGCATGGGCGTCTTAAGGAGTTTTTACTCCCTCCATCCTCCACAGTGGCTACCTCTGCAATGGGACTGGAGGGGCAGGCAAGGTGGCTTTCGCATCTTATGATATATAATCTCCTTTAATGGAGGGATTTTGTGTAATTTTTACTTCCTTTTTTGTGCTTTTTGAGATTTCTCAAATAATTATTTTAATTCCACACAGACTCCCAAAGTTTCTTTAACCCTTTGTAAAACTTCACTCGTGATCTGCTCCCTCTCCCCTGCAGGGAAGGGGAAGGACAGAATGATTCACAGGGTCTGCTGGCGTCTCTGAAAAACACATCGTAGGGGTCTAGTCTCTACTCCTGAGTCTGTGGGTTTCCCTATGGGTGAGCAGGGAGGGCTGTTCAATGTACCTCTTTCTGCGGCTCCCTCCTTCTCTCCTCACTGCCCCCTGCCCCAGCAGAGCCTACTTCTGCCCTTTAAAGGCTCAAATATCATCAGACAGCCATCTTCCCCATCAGATAGCAATGTCAGGCTTGGAAAGACTGACCTTGGGATTTTTACAGCTAAAATCGGCCCAGCCAGGCCCAGCCCATGAACTAAACCACAGGCAGCAGGACCCAACCTAGAAGAGCACGAGTTCTGCACGCATAGGCATCCAGGTCCAAAATCCAGCTCTGCCACCGGTTACCTAACCTCTCGGTATGTCAATCTTCTCATCTTGAAAATTGGAGATAATAATAGTGTCTATTTCCTAGAGGCATTAAGTAGATCAAACCATGATGAAAGCCATTTAATAAGTGTGCTCTATCATTAGTATTAATATGAACAATAAAATAATAAAACTTTACGACAGAACTCTGTTGCCCGGAGACAAAGATAACCTTAATACACTTCCAACTTTGGTTCCCACTGGTGGCATTTATTTGCCTCTCTCCATCTCCATGCTGACTGGAATTTTCTTTTCTCAAACCAACAAAGAGCAGAGAGAAAACCTAAATCAGGGCCTGAGTCACTGCTTGCTCATTTCATGCTGGGCTGCTCTGCCCCTTAAAGATGTTTGTGACATTCGACAGATCCCTTAACCTCATGAGCCCCAATTCCCTCCTGTATAAAACAGGTGTGACGATACTGACCTCGTACTGTGGGTCAAGGGGCTAGATAGTTCCTGGAGCACAGCAGGCTTTCAGTTCAAGGTAGTTTTCTGCGGGGCTCCAGGTAAGGGCCAGTTCTTTCCTGCCAGCCCACCCCAGACCCTCCCTTGGTATGAGTCCCTGATGGTTTGGAGGGAATCTTCCCAATTACACCAGAAGCTCCTGAGGGCACAAACAGGGCCAAGCTCCCCTGAACTATTAGGAGCTGTCTTCCTCCCAGGACCTGGTCCAAGCCAGGCTCCAGGCAGCCAGGGAAGAGGAAGAGGACTGTCAGCCCTCTAGAGGTCCAGAACCAGATGCACAAACTCAACAGCCTGTCTTCCTCTTTTCTCTCCAATTTCCAAACCACAGCCCTGAGGTTGCTTGAAAAGAACTGGTTCTATTTGACAAGGGCCTAGAAGGGAAGTTGCCCCATGCACCCTCAGGATGCATTTGGCTTGGTCAGAGCAGACGTAATGTGTTAGATCCAATCACCCAGCCCCCATGTTCCATTCCCATCCCTCTGGACAAAGGCAAGGGTCTCCCTTCACCACCCCCTGCCGCCAGAGTCCGTCCCTCATCCAGTAGTGATCCAATGGTCGACTTTCCATTCGCCTACTAGCCTCTCCATCTGCCCCAGGAACAGAGGCCCTGGAGTTCGGCTCTCGCAGAATCTCAGTTCTGGGCTGGGTCCAACACCGAGGCAGCCCCCTTGCTACTTCCCCCAGGTAATGGCTCTAAACAGGTACCTCTCAGCCTTCTCTGTCGTCCCCCAACCCCCAGCTCCTCCAATCAAAGGAAGCAGTGTAAGAGGAGGACACATGTCTCAACCAACCAGGAAAGGGAGAGAAAGAGAAGCTGTCATAGAGCATGTCTCTGGGCTGATAGGTGAGGCTGAGCAGAAGGGAGGATGGAGAAAGAAAGAGCCCTGCTCAGGGAGGGAGCCTAGAGAGACACTTGGGACCCCCGACCCAGAGGCCCAGACCCAGCGAGACCAGCCTGGGCAGTGAGAGCTCTGAGAGGCTACAAAGCCTTTCGGTTGCTAAGGTCCTGGAGGGCTCACCCTCTGATAGGGTCATGCAATCATAATGGCTCTCGTTCGCATCTTGGGACCCACACAAAGGAACTAAGCTCTTTTCCAGAAATGAGTAGAAAGATCTCTCCTGAGTCACAGCTTTCCGTCTCTTTGTCTGACTATCCTTCTCAGGATTCAGGGCTTTTGTCTCTGCCTCCCTGTCTCTGCATCATTGTCTATCTTGTCTCTTCTCTTTCTCCCTCTGCCCCCATCTCTGTCTCAGATCATTTCTTGGGGACTCTGCCTTGGGGCTCCCGCTCTCCAGTGTGTAGGAAACCTGACCTTCATCATCTGTTTTTTATATTTTGGAAAGTCAGCTTCACTTCCTACCTGAGGGAAGTGGGGGTGGGAGAGCAGCCTGCCTGGCTCCACCCCTTTCTCTCCCCCCTCCTCTCCTGAATCCATCCCCTCCCCCAGCTTCTTGCCCCAGGGTCTTGCTCTCAGTCACTTTGGCATCAGTCAGGCCCTGATTAACGGTCTTCCTTCCACAACTCACTGTGGGTTGGGGGAGGCAGGGAGGCCTCTTCTGATCAACTGACCAGTGGTTTGCTGATTTGGAAAAAAGTGAAAATTCCAGGCACCATGAAAGCCTGGGAGGCTGAGAGATTTCACCAGTGGAAACCAGGATGGAAGTAAAGTCACTTCTGCCTCTGGGCAGAGTTACAGTGGACACAGATGTTTGTTTGATATTACTGTGAGTACTAGAGATAGACCACACGTCCTGAGGGCGTGCCCTGTGCCCGGTACTCTACATGTCTTTGCATATCATCACTCAACAACTTCACATGGTAGGTACCACTGTTTTCTCCCATTTTCTTCATGAGAAAACTCGACACAGGTTACCTACCTTGCCCAAGGTAACTCAGCTAATGAGCTTTGAACCCCAGTTTCTCTGACTCCAAGTCCCAAGCTCTCGACTCTACGTCCAAGTTTCCAAGACCAGAGCAATGTATTTTGTACATTTTCTTTTAAAAGAAATAAATCCACAGAAGTCTAAGAATATACCTTCAAGATCCCCGAGACCCAAGGACCCCTGTTGGAAAAGCATTGTGTGTAACTCACTCCTTTCCAGGAAATCTAGAAGAACCAGCTCGCAAAGACTACCCGGAGAGGTTACAGGAGAGCATTTCAGGAAGGAGGCACTGGGAGGGCAACTGGGAAAACACGGATGATGGCTACAAGTCAGGACACAGAGAAGGCACCAGGCTGGGGAAGTCTGGCTCCGCGCAGGGAAATGAAAAGGGGCCAACGGGGCTGGGGGGAGGGCTGGGGCAGCTCACGGAGGCCCAACAGCCCAGTTCAGTTTATCCTCCAGCTTTTCAAGCAGGAGAATAATACTCCGAAAGAGGTGTTTAAGACCTGGGCTGGAGGTTAAAGGGAGACAATCGAGAGGGCTGCTGAGAGGTTGGTATCACAGTCCTGGCAGCCCAGGACCACCTGACAAAACAGGCAGACAGGAGGTATCTACAAGACATTTCCAGAGAAATCTAACATTTTGGAGTCTGAACCATGTGCCTCCTTCCCAAGGATTGCTATCCAAGTTAGCCTTTGGGTTGGGTAGGGGTGTGACAGGCAGAGGGAGAAGCAGGAAAACGTGGTGTGTCTGCAGCACTGAGCCTTCACGCTAGCAGACACTCTGGTCTGAGGGCGGCTGTGGCCCTGAGTGACAGCTGGAGGAAGGCTCTCTTGTGAAGGTGGCATTCAGGGCTCAGAGCTGGACACTGGCCTGAGGAGGCGGCTGGCCCTGCCAGTCTCCAGGACAGGGCGGGTGGGCAGACTACAGACCCGAGCTGGAAGTGGAAGCGATGTTTTGTGTCTTTTTCAATTCTTTGAAATGATGATTCTTCTCCCTGGGTGGCAAAAAAGGAGAAAAAAAAAAAAGCAAACAAGCAGAATTTGGTTAAGAACTCAAGAACTGCCAATTCAGAAACTCTAATCTGTCCAAAAGTGCAACCCCTTTTTTTCAGAGGCCAAAAACCTATTTCCATCAAAGATTGTATATGTCTGTGTGTCTGAGAGCTGGCGGGGGAGACAGAGTGGGTGTGAGGAGAGAGCTGAAATGCCTTTGTTCCTGTGTGTGAAGCTACCGCTCCGTGGGCTTATACGTGCGCATTGTATGTGCATTTGTGCCTGTTTCTCAGGCCCTGTGTGCACTGAACTATCAAACCATAATAGAAACACTGAAGCTTGGCAAAGATATCACAGGAATAATTATCTAATTTCAGAACATGTTATTATAATACCTCCTTGATGTGTAACAAACTTAACATGGTCGTGCTGTACCCACCAACTCTAAGTTAGAGACTCACAATGCCGAATCCTATCTCAGGGGGCTTCTCAAGACCGTAGAGCAGAGCAGGCCCCAGAGAAAGTTCTTTAAGGAATATCCACCCCCGCATCCCCCATACCCCACTCCATGGCTTCCTCCTGGATGCAGAGGTTTGGCTGGTGAGGTATGAGGAGATTGCTGGAAAAGGGGCAGAGCCTATCTTGAGTGGCAACTCTGTCCCTCCCAGAATCCCCAGTCCTCCCCAGTAGAGGAGCCCCTGGAACTGGGAAGAGAACAGCCATCTTGGGGTCACCGAGGCAGATAGGCTTTCCCTGACTCAGCAGTGGGCCGGGGGGCCTCAGGATCTGCAAGCCTCCCTCCTTCCCCAGGGGCTGGGTTGGATTGAGGCTGTGTGAGGAGAATGTTTGCTGTTTGCTGCTGCTCCCTGTTGACTTTAGCCAGTAGCTCTGTTTACAAACCCAGGTTGGTTTTCCCAGCACAGTTAATTAGAACAAAGACATCTGGTGTGAGGGCTGGGGAGGGCATCTGCTCAGAGCATTCCCCCCTCACCCAGCCCAGGGCAGCGCGGCTGAACAGGACCAGACCAAACCCACCAAACCCAAGGTTCTCAGGAGAACCGTGGCTTTTCTTATTCTGCCTTTCCCATGCTTGCTCAGTTAGACTGGGCCCCAACGCTCCAGTCTTAGGGGACCCCAAGAGTCAGGGATGGGTGCCCCTACCGCAGTGGAATAGCAGGCTGGAGATCAAAGTCCCAGTCCTCTCCTCTGCCCTTCCATGTCCAAAAGAATCAGGCAGAGATTCCTGTCCCCTCTCTCATCACGGTGACTCTGCATTCTGTAGGAATGCCAGAACTTTTCAGCTCCCTGGAGGAAAATCTTCCCTCCCTGACACCCCCTCAGAGAGGTGTCCTTCTGACACCTCCCTGACTCCTCTCCTGCCAATCTCTGACACTGCGGGGAGGAAAGAGATTAACCAATCCAGAACCAGAGGGAGGCAGGAAGGTGCCCAGGAAGGTGAGAGGTTCTGGGTGGACAGTTCCAGGGCTGTGGGGAAGTGGAGGGCTGGGATGGGGAGGGGCAGCGGCTTATCTCTCCCAGGAGGGGGGAGCTCACTGCAAACAGCTAATGCACTGGCGTGTGAAAGCCCCTCAATTAGCACTAATGATGCAATCAGGGAGGGAGGAGGAGGGACCAGAAGTTCTGGCGGAGTCAGCACCAACTTACACACAGGGTGCACACTCCCTTCGGCTGACACAGTGGCCCCTTCAAACACACCAATGCACACACTCCACAGACAGCCTGGACCACGCACGTCCGTGGGTACACATGCACTCTTTGCACAAACTACTAGTATGCATATGGTTCGCGATCCGCTGCTGACTGCGGGGACCCGGGGGAGAAGAGTTCCGATCTGGGGCTTCAGGGCCAAGGAAAATGAGAAACCAGAAAGACTTGGTGGTTGAGGTTGAATAGGGCATCTTCGATTATTCCTCTGATCCCAGAGTTCCCCACCCACGCAGACTCGCAGGTGCCGGCCTCCCTACGTCCACCTCCCCACACCACCCCCACCCCTTCGCGCCGGGATCCGGGACTGGGCGAGGAACCTCTATCCCCAGCCCGACCGGAGGGAGGCCCTGGGTCCCGGGAGGGAGCTCTGAGATCACACGGACCCCCAGCACCCCGGAGTCAGCTGCTCTTCCCCTCCGGAGCCCGTTACCCGCCGGCTTCACCCCCTTTATCTTCTCCCCCACCCCGCCCGGCCGGCTCCGTTATCCGCCTCCTAGTCCCGTTATCCGGCAGCACCGGCCCCGCTATCCGCCCTCGCGCCGGGCCCGGAGCTCCCGCGCGTCGCGGGGTCGCCGCCGCCCCCTCCCCTTCTCGCGGCGGAGCTCGGGGGCCCGCTGGCTGGGCAGGGCCAGAGCCGCCTCCGCGCCGCTTCCCAGGCCCGGACGGCCGCGGGAGGAGGTCCCGCTGTCAGTCAGCGGGGAAGGCCGGGCTGGGCGGCCGGAGGGGGCGGCGCTGAGGACTGGCTCGGGCCGGGAGCTGGGAGGCGGAGGCGGAGGGGGCGGGGGCGGGGGCGGCTCCGGGCCTTATAAGCGGCGGGGGCAGGGCGGGAGGGAGGCAAGTGTCAGGCCGATGTGCGGCCCGTGAGGGGCCGGGGTCGGGGCCGCTGGGGCCATGCGCTCGGACTGGGCAGGGGACCGGAGGGGCGCAGAGCGGAGCCGCCTCGGAGCCTGAGCCTCCCGGGGCCGGGGCCGGGGAGCCGCGCGGGGCCGGCCGGCTGGGGGGAGGGGAGCGATGCGGCGCCGGCGGGCGGCGGTAGCCGCGGGTTTCTGCGCCTCCTTCCTGCTGGGCTCCGTCCTCAACGTGCTCTTCGCACCGGGGTCGGAGCCTCCGCGGCCAGGCCAGTCCCCCGGGCCCTCGCCAGCCCCGGGCCCGGGCCGTCGCGGGGGCCGCGGGGAACTAGCCCGGCAGATCCGAGCGCGCTACGAGGAGGTGCAGCGCTATTCCCGCGGGGGCCCCGGGCCCGGGGCCGGCCGACCGGAGCGGCGGCGCCTGATGGACCTGGCTCCGGGCGGGCCGGGCCTGCAGCGTCCCCGGCCCCCGCGGGCCCGGCCCCTGCCCGACGGCGCCCCGAGCTGGCCCCCGGCTCCCGGCCCGGGCTCCCCCGGCTCGGGCCCGCGCCTGGGCTGCGCCGCGCTCCGCAACGTGTCCGGCGCACAGTACGTGGGCTCAGGCTACACCAAGGCCGTGTACCGGGTCCGCCTGCCCGGCGGCGCCGCGGTGGCGCTCAAGGCGGTGGACTTCAGCGGCCACGATCTGGGCAGCTGCGTGCGCGAGTTCGGGGCGCGGAGGGGCTGCTACCGGCTGGCGGCCCACAAGCTGCTCAAGGAGATGGTGCTGCTGGAGCGGCTGCGGCACCCCAACGTGCTGCAGGTACGACGGTGGGGGTGAGGGGGTGTGGGTGCTGGCTGGACGTGCCCAGGCCCGGTCACTCTAACTGGGAGAGAACCCTCGGTCATATAGATAAAGAAACGGAGTCCCAGTGACTGTGCCCAGGTTAACCTAGGGGCAGAACCCCGACCGTGGCCCCTTCCCACTACACTACCCTGCCCCTCACTCCTGAATGAGCGTCTCTTTACGGAGGGACTCCTGGATCTCTCAGCTTCCACCCCATATCCTCTGAAGACAGAGGCCAGGACGGAGGGTCCCAAAACTCGAGGTAGGGGTGCGAATCTGTTAGGACTTAGGACCCTGCTTCTGGCTGGAGCTCCAGTGCTGAGCACGAGGGAAATGACCCTAAGCCAAGACACAGAGGTCATCCCTGAGTCAGGAATCCAACTGCAGTGGTAGGGCCCCCTTTCTTGATGGAATCTGAACCCCACTTCTCTCAACTTCCAGTATCTTCTATGGCTTTGAAGATGGGATGGGACAGCAACGGGGTTGGGAAGGGCTAGAAAGAGACCCCGTATCAGGCTTGATTCCCAGAGAATATCCCCACCCCCTACCCCACCCAGAATCCACTGGAAGGACTGGAGGGAATTGGGTAGTAGGCCAGAAAATGCACAGCCCTTCCCAGAAGTGACCCTGCCATTCTCCAGGCTTTAAAGACAGCCC
This sequence comes from Ursus arctos, assembly GCF_023065955.2. Lineage (NCBI taxonomy): Eukaryota > Metazoa > Chordata > Mammalia > Carnivora > Ursidae > Ursus > Ursus arctos. The sequence continues at coordinate 52,700,925 of NW_026623100.1, read as the reverse complement.
TTGGATCATTGAGGAAACCTTAGGCTCTTAGCTCAGTGCTCAGGGGACAGGCTACGGGCCTGAGGGTCTCAGTGTCACATTATCAGAGCTGATGTGGTCAGTGGCTGGAATACTGAAAAGGCCAGGTGCCCAGGTTCCTACTAAATGGCATTCTGTCTCTCCTGTTCACTGGGGGGCAGAGGGGAGAGATGAGACCCCACCTTGTCCCCTCCAGGCTAGACTAAGAGAGTGGGCCTCTCACAGCCCCAGCACTGCCCTAACACACCCACTTCCTCCTCTCCCCCAGCTCTCTGTCCTTGAGTCGGCCCTAGGATTAGACAAACTCTTCCCTTTGCACATGTCTGAGCAGACTGAGAGGGGAATCCCTGACTGGTGTTGGCCCACTGAACAGAGGGTGTGTGCAGACTCCGCAGCAAAGGAACCTTGCCCATACCTTCCACCACCTAGCCCACTCAAATTAACCTTTCTACACCCGGCAGAACGGACCAGAAATCTAGGAGTTCCTCCCTCCTTTTGTAAGGATTGAGATAGACCCCAGGCTTGGGTGGGCATTGCAGAACAAGAGAGAGAGGCCAGAGAGCAATTTATATTCCTGCTGCTCCAGGTCTCTCTAGGCTCCCCCAACCCTGGTCAGACACTTGTGACCAGGTCCTAAGCCCTGAGCTGGTGGCCGGAGGTCAGGCAGAGCCAACAGTTGTGGGTGGCTATGCCTGGCTGCACAGCTGACACTGTGCCTGGAGCTTCGGGAGTGAGCGACTGGTTACGTGGCCCTTCTAACTGGGAGGATCTTGTTCTCTTAGCTTCCCAGGGGTTCTTGGGAACTTTTTGCAACCCTGGGGTGTCTGCCAGATTCTGAGGCAGTGGAGAAGCAGGACATTTAGTGTTAGTTAATTGACTCAAGAGCCCCCCCCCCCCACCTTAGGATAGGTTTGAGGTTTTGATGTGCTCTCCTGTCTCTTAAGGAATTTCTCCCCCCTTCCCTCACCCCACCCAAGCTGCCTGACCAGCATCTAGTTAACTGCCCCCACGCATCTCACAGAATGGTCCTCCACTTTAATGTCAGGCCCCTGCCCGATTCTGAAAGCGCCCCCAAAATACATTTATATTACACAGGTAATACATATATATTACAGCTGAATAGTTTTCACCCATTCCCTTACTAGACCAAGACTGAGTCTGTCTGAGGTCTGCTGTGTGACTCTTACAGGGTCAGAGACGGGGTGGGCAGTTGCCCTAGGGCACAAGTGTTATAAGGTGGGGAGGGTCCCAGTCCTTTCCATCTGGGGAAAGGTAAAAAGCTACCATTAGCAAGAAGAAAGGGCCCCTGAGTGTGAGTTTAGGAACTGTTTGGGGGGTGATTTCCCCCATGTATCTCCTGACGGCCAGCCAGGGTCCCTCTGGCCTCTTCTGCAGGGCCAGCTCTGCTGCCACGGAAGCCCGCTGTGGGGCTTGCTCAGAGGCTGCAGTGAGGGTGTGCGGGGAACTAGAAATAATGTTCTAATACCTCTTACTCATTTAAAATTTCAAAACCATTTGACTGCTGAACCGGGGAGGAGCCAAAGAATGTTTCTTAGAGTTCTGGCTCCCCCAGGCCCCCCGAGGCCCCGTCCCCATCTCTGGCAGTCCCAAAGTTGGCTCTGTGGGTTCTAATAGGAAAGGCCCAGGTAGTATGTCCCACCGTGCACCTCCCAGCACTTTCTCTGATCTCTGGGGACTGCATGGGCGAGATCTCTCTATCCTCCTTCCGTCACCCCCCCCACACACACACCTCACGTGATAGATGCCTCTATAGCCCAGGGTCAAAGGGCAAAAGGGTCTTCCCTCCCCCCCACCTCCACATTTCCAGGATCTCAGGCTTCAGCTGGGGCCCCAGGCCTACTTGGGCCCAGATTCTGGCCCTGCTAGAGTATATTTCTTCTCCCAAACGAACAAAAGATGCGACTGAAATGCTCAGCCTCACGCTTCCTGGGGGGGTTAATGGTGTCTTTTTATTTTTTCCTGAGGGGTGTTGATTAATACCTCGTTAACAGCGCATTTAACGACCTCCGGGTGTTTAATAACCTTCAGAAGTTTCCCACAAAGGCCCAGACTCTGGGCAAGAAAATGAGAACCAGGCCCCAGGGCTGCTCCCCTTACCTTCCCCCCACCCCACTGGGGCCTGGGGCCTCCCTGGGCTGATGCGAGTGGGGGGAGCAGAGAAAGAGGGAAGAAGAGGGTGCCTGGGACTGTCCCCTGATCCCCCAGTTCGCAGCCCTAGTAATCTAATGGCGGCCCTGAGCCGTGCCTTCTCTCATGCCAGCAGGACTGGGTCAGCTGGCTCTAGGAAGGGGGGGCTGAAAGGGCACTCCTGGGACGGAAAAGGGCATGTGAGGGCCTGGAGTGGATCTGGGAGGGATGTGAATAATGGTAAGAAGGGTGACAGTATGCAGGGACATCTAGCCTGTGGGCTTGGCTCCCCTCTGTGCCGCAACCCCCCCCACCCCTGCCCCCACATTGTGCAGCTCTCCCCTCTCCCTACTGTGGCCTGGACAACTCGGCCTTTGTGTTCCTACCCCACAGTGTGCTGGCTGGTTTGAGCAGCCTCTGATCCTGGCTGATGGGCAGTGTGGTGGGAGAGGCTGGAGGAAGCAGGGCTCTCTCTCTGGATGCTGGTTTAGGTGTTAATGACAAAGTCAGGCTGTGCTTCCCAGAAGTCCCCGACTAGCTGGGCTGTACCGAGTCCACCCTCAGGTCCTATGGAGTGGGCAGGCCCTTGCGAGCATGCCCCCAAAACCCAGAAACCATCCCTCACTACTACCCCCACTGGTGGGTGTGACCACCCCCACCACCCCCATGTGTAAAGAGCACCCAAGGCTGTGCCCCTTAGATGCTTTGTTCTTACAAGTGCTTGTTACCAGTCCTGAGGGAGCTTGTTTTTCCGCCCACAAGACCAGAGCTGAGAAAAAATGAAGTTGCCAGAAAGTAGAAATGATAAGGAATAGAAGACTGGGGCGTGTGGGTGGCTTAGTCAGTTAAGCATCTGCCTTCAGCTCAGGTCACGATCCCAGGGTCCTGTGATCAAGTCCCACATCGGGCTTCCTGCTCAGGGGGGAGCCTGCTTCTCCCTCTGCCTGTGGCTCCCACTGCTTTGCGCGCTCTCGCTCTCTTTCTGACAAATAAACAAAATCTTAATAAAAAAGAAAAAAAGAAGGAATAGAGGACTGGAGCAGGGGAGGAGGTATAATACGCACTTGCTGGCTTGTTGATTAGCAAATGGTACTCTTAGAAAGAACCAGGCTGTGGAGTCCAAGTGACCTAAATTTGGATGCTAGCTCCTGCATTTAGTAGCTTGTGACATTATGCAAGTAACTTAACTTCTCTGAGTTAGTTTCCTCACCTGTAAATTGGAGATTAATAATAGTACCTCCTATGTCTGTATAAGGTTTTTGTAAGAGTCCAGTTATGCATGTAGAAAATTTAGCACTGTGCCTGGTACATGGCACGTGGTGTCCAGACCTGCCCATTTACCTGAGTGGCAGGAGGTAAGAGGCTGATGTCCTCAGCAGGAGCCCTGGCTGCAGGGACAGAGGGCAGGCTTCCCCGGGCAGTGCTGCTGTTCTCTTCTGGCCTGAGCCGAAGCAACAGCCGAGGGATGGGGGTGGGAGGTGGGTAGTGCAGAGGGCGGGGGGCCTCTGACAGCCCAGCCTTTCCCTGCCCCCACCCCGACCCTGTGACCTAATGACCTGCCCTGGGCCTCCGCCAGCTCTATGGCTACTGCTACCAGGACAGCGAGGACATCCCGGACACCCTGACCACCATCACAGAGCTGGGTGCCCCTGTGGAGATGATCCAGCTGCTGCAGACTTCCTGGGAGGACCGATTCCGGGTGAGCGGGGAGGAGGGCCCAGTGAGCAGGGAGGAGGGCTGGGCTCCTTGCTGGGATCGGTTTCCCTTAGAAGGCCAACCCTCCAGAGCAGCTTGGACTTCTCCTCAGTCAGAAAAAGGAAGGAAAGATGGAGCAAAGCTGACTCGGCTGTCAGCCAAAGGGTTAAAAAAGGAAGCAAGCCATAGAGAATCCTGACGTTTTAAAAGTGCTCCTGCTTGTCTTACACACACACACACACACACACACACACACACACACACACACTCAAAGCCTGGCTGCAAGAGGGCCAGTGTCCAAGGACTAGAAGAGACCTTCAGGTCATCTTGGCCCTCCCTCTATCTCCGTGCACTGGACTAAAACCACACTCGAGGTGCAGCTTCAGGGAGGAGACCTGGTGTCCCCAGACTTCCTTCCGTGTTGCCTATTTCCCACCGACTCCTGTTACTTTCAGGGTCAGGCCAGCCCAGGGTTCATAGAAAATCCCTGGCTTGCTCTGTCAGGCCGCTGGCCCTCAGCCCTTAATAAGCACTGGGGCCTTTAAGAGAAAAGCCAGCCCCCTCCCCCGCCCCAAAGGGGTGAGCCCTGGAGCCCCCCAGGCCCCCTCCCAGGAGAGAAGCCTGTGAGCAGCCTTGTGTCCACCCCTCAGATCTGCCTGAGCCTGGGCCGGCTCCTTCACCACCTGGCCCACTCCCCACTGGGCTCGGTCACTCTGCTGGACTTCCGCCCCCGACAGTTTGTGCTGGTGGATGGGGAGCTGAAGGTGACAGATCTGGACGACGCTCGCGTGGAGGAGACGCCGTGTGCCAGCAGCGCAGACTGCATCCTGGAGTTTCCAGCCAGGAACTTCACCTTGCCCTGCTCGGCCCAGGGCTGGTGTGAGGGCATGAATGAGAAGCGCAACCTCTACAATGCCTACAGGTGGCCTCCACCCCCCACTCAGGAAGGCCAGGGAGGGGGAGTGGGCCCGGGAGGGCATGGCGAGGGGGGAGCCAACATGGGGTCCAGGAGGCCGGCCGGGGTGGGGAGACTCTGCCTTGACCAATGGAATAGCAGGGGTGGGGAAAGTCTTCCACCCACGCAAGAAGGGAACATTCAGGCTCCTGACGATGAGGCTAAAAATAGTCAGCTCCAAGGAGAATCTGGGGTGGAGGGTGGCAGCTGGAGGCTTCTTAAAATAGTGTCAGATTCAGAGCCTAGGGCTGGTGGGACTGGCACTACCCCTTCCTCCCCTGGCCCTTCACCTCTGGAAGCTCCTCACTGGGCCCCAGCTATGGGGCTGTTCTGACAGTGATCAGCTCAGGGGATACGGTGCCACTGGGTGGTGGGGAAGTCCTGGGGGTGGATGGGGAAACAGACCTCAGATTGCCGTGTGGTGTAAAGTTAAGGTGCGGCCATAGCATGTGCCCTGATCCCTACCCTGAGTACACTCTGGGGTTATGCCTAGGTGGTAGGCCTGAGGGCTCAGGCTCCCTGGCCAGATTAGGGTTCTGTCCCAAGTTGGGGCAGAGGAAGGAGGTGTCCCCATGGCCGGACCACTGAGCCCCTGGTTTCTCTCTGCCCCAGGTTCTTCTTCACATACCTCCTGCCCCACAGCGCCCCACCCCCACTACGGCCTCTGCTGGACAGCATTGTCAACGCCACGGGTGAGCTCTCCAGGCCCTGTCTGCTCCCCAGCACCCTCCCCCAGCAGGCATGGGGACGAGAATGACCCCGGACAGCATCATTTCCCAAAGTGCCATTCTGTGGCAAACCCCCTTCCCAGTCCACTGGTCATCTGGGCCCAGGTTCCAGAGGGAGAGAGGGAAAGGCAGCAGGCTGCCGACCTCGGGCAGGAGTAGGAGCCTGGGCTCGGTCTCACAGCCACACCGCGCTCCACAGGAGAGCTCAGCTGGGGAGTGGATGAGACCCTGGCGCAGCTGGAGAGAGTGCTGCACCTGTTCCGGAGCGGGCAGTATCTGCAGAACAGCACGGCAGACAGCAGAGCCGGTGAGTGGCTCCTGCGGGGCTCCAGGGGCTGGGGCGGGGGGCAGGTGGGAGCCTGGGCTCCGTGGCTCATCTTCCTAAGACACACTGGAAGAGACCACTGATGTTTAGCCTTTCTTTGGAGGTCTTCTCTCTGGCTGAGCCAGAAGGACTATAATTCTGCCTTGACCTCAGGGCTGGGGTGGGCTGGGGGGCACCGACACCCCTTCTCTGGATGGCTCCAGACCCCACTGTGTATTGACTGTAAGACTTTGAGCAGCTTCCCTCCACCCCGAGCCTCCCTTTTCTCTCCTGTGAATTGGGTTTAATATTTCCTGCCTCACAAAATGCTTATGGGGACTCAATGCCAGGCGAAGTGTGTGCGGGCAGTTAATTGGTTCCTGTTAGCACAGCCGGAACACAGTATCTGTGTTGGCTTCTCTTTCCTTCCTCTGCCCTTCTGGGGCTAGGAGGGAAGCTAGAGGTGGCCACGGCTCCACACCCAGACCAGTCAAGACGCCCAAGGGCAGGGGGAGAATTCCAACCACTGCTGTCTCCCTCTGTGGAGGCCCTGGGGTTTATCATGGTTGGCAGGGGGGCCAGGAGTGGGCAGCCTCTGTATTCAAGGAGCTCTGGCCAGTCTTAGGGGTGGGGGAGCCCTCGTTAGCCCTGTAAATAAAGTTTAACGAGGTGAACAATGGCTGGCTCTGTCCCTGAGGACGCCGTTTATGGGGCCGTAAATCACAGCCAGTCCTGGACTTTGGTCTAGTCCCTGGTAGAAGAAGGAGGCAGGAGGGCGGGGTGGCCGGAGGCCCAGGGCTTCTGCATTATCAGGCCGGAGCTGGCGCTCCCCGGGCAGCAGGGAGGACTCAGGTGAACAGCAGCCGAGCAGCTTCCTGACTGACAACCAGCCGCGCCTCTGGGGGCCCTTTCTGTGTAATGGGGAGATTTTTCCTCCAGCCTCCTCCCCCAAACACCCAAGCTGTGGATTCCCCAAATGGTCATTTTTGTGTTTCACATTCATTTGTGTCCCTCTTAACTTCAGAAATCCCCAGCTGCCCCCTCCCTGAGGAGCTTGCCTCTTCTCTCTCCCCAAGGCCAGAAGGAAGGGGGACCCAGGGGTGCTCTAAACTCTCGCTGCTCAAAGTGTGGTCCTCAGGCCAGCAGCACCAGGAGCTGGTTAGAAATGCCCACCCCCACCCCCACGCCCCACGCTGGACCCCCTAAGTTGGGATCTGCATCTTAGCAAGAGTCCCTGGAGATTCACAGGCACGCTGAAGTTTGAGAAGCCCGGCTTCCAGTGTCGCAAATGTCCCGCCTCAGGCTCTGCGTGTGTGTTTAGCCTACGATGCGCCCGCCGTCAGGTGCTCCCCGAACCCACTGTTCACCCTTATATTTGGGAGCTGTGGGTCTCCCCAAAACCGAATCTGAGCTTTGCCTTTCCTGGGTGGTCAGCCCAGTTCCACAGTGGTAGCTCCCTCCATTTCCATTGAAGGGTGGCTGGGCTCGCTTTCAGCTTTCAGTTAGGAAAGGAGTCTTAGCCCTTTCCAGGAAGCGGCCCTGGCCCCCAGGCCTAGAAACACAGAATTGTCATTCGAGCTCCATCCCCAAACCCACAGAGTACCAGCGCCTCCCAGACAGCACCATCCCCCAGGAAGACTATCGCTGCTGGCCCTCGTACCACCACGGGAGCTGCCTCCTCTCGGTGTTCAACCTGGCAGAGGCCGTGGACGTCTGCGAGAGCCATGCCCAGTGCCAGGCCTTTGTGGTCACCAACCAGACCACCTGGACAGGTGAGCCTATGGGAAGGGAAAGGACGTCCTGAGGGAGGTGACTGGCATTCCCTGGAAGAGACTGACAGGTAGTCGTCCCCCGTCAGAAGCTAGCTTTGGTGAGAAGACGAGAAGGCCGAGATGATGAGAGACAAGTCTACGTGTCCTCTAGGCAGTCCCATCGGGGAGAGGGGCCCGGCCTCCAGGGAGAGAAACCGTCCTGTTACCTCTCACCTCTGCCTCCAGGTCGGCAGCTGGTATTTTTCAAGACAGGATGGAACCACGTGGTCCCTGATCCCAACAAGACGACATATGTGAGGGCCTCGGGCTGACCTCTCTGAGGGCTCAGCTGACAGTGGACCAGCCCTGCCCGCTGGGCTCGCCTGTGGAGGGAGGGCGTGACTTGCACTAGCAACACTGCATGTCACCTGCAAAGCCCTGCAGACGAGGCTGACATCCCAGACAGTGAGGTGACCAGGACAACGTGCAATAATGCCAAATGTTAAAATGTGAGTTTACCGGTCTAGGTATGGGACTGCTGGCCCCGGGGCCAGGAATCACGGGGGGTGGGAAGGGCTGACGGCCTCCCCAGCCCTCTGGGCGGCCAGCGAGGCTCAGGCTGGTATCCCCACTGGGGGCTCTGCCCCTTGCTGGGACAATTCTGTGGGCAGCCCCATCACTGTGTTCGTAGTGTGAGAATGTCGCCCCAGCCCCTGCCGCTGCTACTGCTGCGTGTCACGGTCTGGTGGAGGCTGCGTGGGGACAATCGGTCACGGAGTAGTGTTCTCTCAACTGAGCTCTGGACAGAAGACTTGACGGGGATGCTCTGGGATTTGGGGGATTCTGTACCTGGGGAGGCCGCCTCCGGCCACCCAACTGGGGGCCCCCACAGGCCAGCGCAGAGGCAGGGACAGGAGCACACAAGGTATGAGCCAAGACATGGGGTCAAGGAGCAGGTTGCAGTTTGAGCCAGGACCTGGGGTGGGGGTGGGGCCGGGGCCTTTCTGCCTCATTTGCTTTCAGTGAAAGCCGCAAAGCAGCCAAAACCAGCCTCTTCCCCCTCCTGGAGTTTGTATATCCAGAAGCTTTTGTACTTCTTGTTCATTAAAATGTTTATTTTTGTAAAAAAAAAAAAAGTCAATCAATTAATAAATGACGTTTCACCGCAAGGACTCTTCCCAAGCCACGAGTGTCTTGGGCTGACTTGTCCTCAGTTAACGTCTTTGGTGTTTGGTTGGGGAAGTGAGGGCAGGAGGTCATGGGGGATGACCTTTGGAGGAGTGAAATGTCCGTGGCAAACACTGAAGTTGGCAAAATGTGTTTTCAGGCCCTCCTCCCACAGCACCCACCTGCCTCCATGACCCTCCACATCCGTGTCCGGAGAAAGATAGGAGGGACTTCTTCCCCTAGGGACGTTCACCCTTTAACACAACACCAGCTTCTTATATACAGAGCTTCGCCCCAAACAACTGGTGTCCCAACAGTGGGATGTCAGCCACATTGGGGGGGAGGGGAGAGCTGTAGTCAGGTCAGCTGTGTCCTGTATGGGGTGGGGCTGGTCATCACCACCACTGCCCACCACAAGCTAATGGGCAATTTGTTTTCCTGAGCCTTTCTCTGAGCATGAAATATATGGAAAGTGGAGAGAAAGGAAGGCCCATAGAAAGACCAGCCCCCTCTACCTGGGCCTTAGGAGGGAGGGTCCAGCAAGAGAAGACCCAAGAATGTGGAAGCCCAGAGGGACAATGAGGACCTAAGGGTTCAAGATCCATCTTGTGGTGGTTGTTAAGTTCTCATGTCCAAGATATCCCTGTGGTTCTAAGGGACTGAGGAGGCAATCTTAGTTCTGGAATCCTAATCATGGATGCTGCTCAGACCCTCAGGGTCGCATCTCACCACCACCACGCCTGGCCCACACGTGCCACCTCTCGCCTTTAGCTACCTGGACTTGGTGATTATGGGGAGGGTGAGAACCACCACAGCAGCCCACACCATGACTCAATGAAGTCAGATTCCAGCCGTGCTCACCCTCCTCGGGCTCCAGCCTTCCACGGAGCACCTCTGCTTTCTTCACCTCCACACGCCTTTCCTCACGTGCTACAACACAGGTAGCCCACCCCATGCTGTCCGGTGTTAGATTTCCACTGCCCTCTGTTATTCTCCAGCTGCCGACCAGCACATGGGGTTCGAGGACAGGAAGACCCCCATCACTACCCTGAGACCGAGGAGGTGTCATGGGACTGGGGCAGGGAAGTCTGCAGGGTCTGTTCAGCCCAGAGGGAAACAAAGACCCTGATTCCAGTCAGCAGACAGGCCCATAGGGCCCAGGAAGTGTGTGTCTCAGCGAGGAAAGAGCAGGCTGAAGATGAACCCAGAACTGCCTTCTAGGATCTTGACGTTTCTAGAAGTGGCCTAAGGAGAGGGGCAGACTCTGGCCTCAGCAAGGTACAATTATCATTCCAATTTTATGGACCTGAAAACTGAAGCCTAGATGACAGCTGCTAAGGGATTTAGTAAGCATTCAAATCCCACCCTAACTTCCAAGCCTGTCCCAGAGGGGAGAATTGCAGCAAGAGCAATCTAAGTGAGACTTAGGGAGCGCTTGCTTACTTGGAGTGGGTGACAAACTAAAACGGAGGTCCGGGGCGCCTGGGTGGCTCAGTCGGTTAAGCATCTGCCTGCAGCTCAGGTCATGATCCTAGTGTCCTGGGATCGAGCCCTGCATCAGGCTCCCTGAGCCTGCTTCTCCCTCTCCCTCTGCTTGCCGCTCCCCCTGCTTGTGCTCTCTTTCTCTCTCTGTCAAATAAATAAATAAAATATTAATTAATTAATTAAAAGGGAGCTCCAGAGCACATTAAACTTTTTTAGAAAGACTCAGGAACAGGCAGTTGAGGGGATGGTCGATTGCTTCTTCTTCAGCGAGTGAGCCTTGCCTCAGCACCTCGATGTCTGGGGGCAAAAGTGGCCAGTCTCAGTCTTGCAGAGTAGCGAGAAGGGCATTCACAACTGGGAATGGAGAGGTGACAGAGTGCCCTGAAAGGAAGGGGACAGTGAGCAAAAAGCCAGAGGCAAAATCATCCCTCCCCCCAGATGGCTGTTTACCATGTAGCCACCTGTCTCCCTGGAAAACGTTCAGTTCCTGGGTACATCTCGTCCCCTTCCTGCGGAAGCCAGAACCACACCCCCTTTCCCTAAAGTCTATGTTCTTTCCGCTCCGCTGCGCAGCCAGTGATACCCGGGGCCTCGTGGATGGGAGAAAGACGTTCACCCCACTGAAGCTTCAGGTGACAGTCCCAGAGGAGGGAAGCCAGAGGTGGGTCCTTTCCAGGGCTGGGGAAGTAGGAAGCAGCATGGGAGGGGTCACATTGCCACTGGTCCCCCCAAGAGGCTTTGGTGGAATTTTGGCCAGTCCTGCGTTTTGCTCTCTGTGTCATCTGGGCTGTGACGACTCCCCAAGCCTCCATCTCCTCATCTGCAAATTTCAGATAAATAATATCTGCTTCACAGGAGTGTTACAGGGACCGAATGAAATTATGTAAGTAAAAGTCTTGGCCAGTGTCAGCATACAGTTTAGGAAATACTGATTCATCTGTCATTGCTATGAGTGAGCTGAGCCTCCAAGTTCACCTGTGACCTGGTCTGGAAGACCAGGCCCCACCTCCAGCACCCCCGACAGGGAGCTCTCCGGGTCAGTGCCCTGGGAGTTGAGTGTGTGGCAGACAGGAGGAAGAGGATTAACATGAAAGCAGAAAATGGGATTAGGAGGCCTCAGGATAATGTGCCCACCCGCCCGCCATCCATGACAACAGCTTCTTGCTTTCACTCTCTGGCTTCTGGAGCCCAAAGCATGTAAAGCTTGGTTGCCCCCTGCTCCCAGGGGCAGAGCCAGCAAAAGACTTGGTAGACCCGGAACACGAGACTACTCAGTCAGCTAGGAAGAGGGCCAGGCTGCCTTTATGTGCACTTTCTCATTTAATCCCCATGGCAGCTCTGAAACGGGGAATGGTCTAGAAGGTGAAGAGCCAGGATGTTAGCCTCTGAGATCCTGTGTTCCTTCCCCTGTCCCCACTGTCACACGTGGGAGCACAGAGTCCCCCGGAACCCAGATCAGGGATGTCTCAGACCTGCACTTCCCTTGGGAAGGATTCCTAGACCCACACCTGCCTTTGATAGAAAGCCCAAAAGGCAATTTAAGGAGTCCAGATCTGCCTCTCTAGCTCACCCCGTAAGGGTGAGGATGTCCCCACAGAGCTCGACCTTTTTTAAGGACACACGCCTTCGATGTCTATCCTGCAGGACTTTTATGTCCCCTGGTAACTTTCTTGTGAATCCAGGCCAACACTACACCATCAGGTGGAGAAAGTGCTACTAAGCCCCAGCTATGGGAATGATTTCTTAAAATTTCTTAAAATTACCTCTCAACTTCTAGAGGATCCCCAATGCCCATGTCCAGGGAGTTCATTCTCTCACCCCACTCCATAAATCAGAACAAGGCCCATCTCAGCCTCCTTTTTGAGGACTGTAATCCCTTGTCCTCCTACCCCTTCCTATATGGTCCTTCACCCTCCATCACTCACCTACCCTCTGCTGGCCTCCTACCGGCTCCAGGGTGTTCTCCTGGGGTATAGTGATAAGACCTCCCCCGTCTATCATTCAGGGTCCCAATAGGAATAGGAGAGCACACTGAACATAAGACAGATTTATAAATGTGTAGGTACAGGGGAACCCCAAGGGATAGAGCTGTAACTTGGGGCCAGTAGCAGTAGAACTATTACCAACCCCTCCCAAGGGAAGGAAGTATACTCTGTTACCAGAACCCAGAGAACCTGGAAGGAGTCAAGTGACCAAAGGACACAGCCAGGCAGGGGACCTCACAAGGAGGCAGCCAGATGAATAGGTACGTTCGTGTTACTCTCCTCTCTGCCCCTCCGCCCCATCCCCATCTCCTGTGGAGCTCTCCACTGGTCAAACCCACCTGAAGCCAGAGGGACCTTGACGTGAGGTCTGTAATTGTCAGGGAGTCCTGTACAACAGGAATTCTCATGAGGGCTGTGACAAATCCTGGCTCTTGGGACGTGAAAAAAATCTTAGATATCCCAGTGGCTGGTGGCCCTCCAAAGGTCCATAGCATATGAAAAGATACACAGTATATGGATGCGATTAAAATTTCATGGGGGTGGTACAATTAGCATAAAAGTATCCACAAGAGTACTTGCCACGGGAGGGGGCAGTAATGAAAAATAGGTTAACCAGCACTGGATTATAGAGACCCAAAGCTCTTTCTTGCGCTGTCACTGAGAGCTTCAAATCTGTCACCCTCAAAAGTACAATTTATACTCTTCTCTAAACTGATGTATATATCAATATACATCTATATGTATTCTCTGTGCAATGTATAATAAAAACAAAGTGCAATTTGAATTATTTTTCTCCTAATGCTTTCCTCCACCTACCCTTGCCCATGCTGCCATCAGACCGCTCACAAGTCGCCAGCGTCTCCCTGCAGCTTCCGGCTTTCGGTCGTCATTTCTCCACAGGGAAGAGCTCCGCGTCATTGGCGATCCAGGCAATTTCAACGTACAGCTCCCTCCTCTCTCGAGGGCTCAAGCCACAAAATATTTAAGTGCTAATCATTGCAATGAATACCGAATTATCAGACATGCCCCTGCCTTTCAGGCCCTCACAATGTCACTAGAGATGTCACAAAAACGTCACTAGGTCTGTCACAACCTCTACGAGGTAATAGATGAGCTGTGACGATAGGGCAAGGAAGCTGATTTGCACAGGTGCGTTGGGAAGGCAGAACACCTGACGGTCCCATCTCAAATCGCTAAGGGCCAGTTAACCTGGTTAACCAGGACCCTCAGGAGCATCAATTCCCGAACCAGAAGTCCTACCGTTAACAGTTTTCCATCCAGAGAAAGGCTTATCTATTCTTACTCCATATTTCTTATCTCTAAGCCAGTTCGCTATGGCCACCAGACATTCCCCCCATTCCCATGGTGACTCAACAGGCTTTGGTGTGGAGTCTGTCAGAAGCTTCTTAAAAGTGTAAATAGAGTGTGTCTACTCTTTTGCCCTTATCCGTACACTTATTTGGCCCTTCAAAGAGCTCTAGTAGATTAGGGAGGCACGATTTCCCCTCACCAAAGACAGGCTGCCTTTCCACAGGAGGCGGGGTTTGCTCAAGTGCCCCATAATCCTGCTCTGAGAGGTGCTGCGGACTGGCTTGGCGTGGAAACAAAACTTGTGGGCCATTTCCCAGAAGCCCCTCTGGCACCCTTAGGTTCTTGAGCACAGAGGTCAGTCATCAGAAAAGGCTCTCCTTTCGTCCTGTCCTTCCATGAGGTCGATCTTCTTACTTATCTGGGGAAAGACGTGTAGGCAAAATGAAAATAAAATACAGTGTGCTTGCTTCCCGTGACTCGGAGATTTGAGGCACTCGTAGGCATCTGAACTCATACAGAAGATAGTGGTAAGGTTATCTGTATCGCATTTCATTTTATGACATATCACCTTGTGTACACCCCTCTTTAGGTTGTTTATAGGATATAGAATACCTTTAAATGCTCTGGTCCTGTTTAGCAATTTTTTTTCTCCCAACAATAAAAAATTTTAAAGGCAGCCATTGTTCTAAGAAATGACTATTGTACTTAAGGCACAAAGATGCTTTAATGGGGAAAGACAGTTTGTCTTGTATCTTGGCCTCCTGTATCTTTTTGAACCAGGCTTTGATGCTCTGTGGAGCTTTCTGACTCCATCGTCGAGCTATGCAGCATTTTGCAGTTATTAAGAGCAAATGAGTTTCTTCTTTAAACACAGACCTCCGCTTAGCACATTTAGTACTATTTGACTTGGGTCTCAAGATAGCGCTGTTCCCGGAATGGACTTCACGTGCTGAAATTTTTTTTTTAATTACCCACAATCCTATCATAGATGCTGAAATGAGGTTTTTTTTCCCTACAGCCTCTCCAGCGATTTGCTGAGATGAAGAGACTTATACAGGGTACTTGTGGGTTAGGAATTTCCAGGTTAACTCTTTAATATGCAAGTTGCTATATGTATAACCCATTCATGCTACTTCTGCAACTATATTCTGAACAAATACTTCAAAATACAAAAAGATCCAAATGCATGTGGATGTTCCTTGAAACATTATTTAGAATAACGAACAATGCGGATTAGAAAGCGATGGGATAAAATATGTAAATTACCGTTTTCAATGAAAAAAGCAGGAGGCACATCCCCCCTCCCCCCGCACCCCCGTATGCAACTATGTACAAACGCGTGTGAAACAAAGACTGGAAGGAACGCACACGACAAAAAATTTTGCAAGGATGACAAAGCAATCAGCATTTTTTTTTAATTTCCAATTTTTCTTGCATGCTGTGATGTTTGCTTAATAAAAAAATGATTTTAATTAGATAATTGTTTCAAGGGACTAAAGGAATAGCTCAATCTTTTCACCTAATGTAGGACCAAAGATCTCTCTCCCATTTTGTTATATAACCTGCATTTAAATTGGACTTTTGGAAAGTCAGGCCCACTAACTCGCTGATCCATAAAACGTCCTTGATGGCTTAATACTAGAGTTGAAATCACAAATGACTGTAGAAGCCAGCAGGGAGGGAAGGGAGTTGTGCTGCCTAATGTCATCTGGAGAGCTTAGGCCTGAGGGCATAGGTATTTCAAGGGAATATGAGGGGTTTTTTTTCTTTTTTTGGTTTTTTTGGTTTGGGGTGTGCGTGTGTGTGAGTGATTCTCCTGATTTCCGTGTTTTGGCCTCTAATTCAAATTTAACAATGAAGACATTTATGGGCCAACTAGTACATGTCTACAAGCTGGACTCAGCCAGCTGGCAGCCAGTTTGTGACCTCTAGCATAAAAGCCATTTCTGAAGTTACAGCCAACTGCCTGATCTCCGAGCACTCAGGCACCCCAACCCTCGCCGTGTTCTCCCGACCACTCTTCTTCATTTGTTTTAATTTCCAATTTTTTCTTGCCCAGTGAGCCCTACACCACTTCTGGCTGTTTGATGAGGGTGATGAAGGATAGCAGTCCTCAGACCTAGGAAGCCTTGTGAATCTGTCCCTCGTTGGAAGCCTTTCTCTTGCCAGACGGTGAAAGCTGGTGACATTTGTAATATTAATTTGTTTTCCCATCTGTCACTTACACTTCGTGTGCTGGGAGGAGTGGATTTGACACCATTCAAATATGGCCAGTTTCATCCCTGAGCCCCTTCAGAGCTGTCAGATGCTGCCAGCCGGGCCCGGGCTATTTCCAGCTTGTCGATCAGACTTAAGGAGTATATCCGTGTGTCTTCCAACACCTGTTACCAGCTTCATAGGGTTGACCCCAAGACGTAGCCCCCTCTTCCGCTCTATCTCCACTCCCTTTATCTCCCCCATCCCCATCTCTGGTAGCTCCTCTGGCACCACGACTGACTCCTACCTGCTTCCACATCGGCATCAGCTCTTGGTCTCCCATGAAGGGGCCCAAGCAAGCTCCACTTCTGGAAAACGGCCCTTTTCCTACAGTGACCACACTGGTTTGCCACATTATTTGCCCACTCTTCCCAGTTCCTTGGATAGTTGACCCCAAACGTGCAGCAAGGGGCAGCTGACACTTCAGGACTGACCATTTTTCCCAGTGCCTACAATACCATGGACCATCTGGCCCCACAAGGTCAATGGATGTCCTGAAGAGCTGCCCCAGGAGCCACGGCAAACTGCGCCAGCTGGACCTTCTAGGAGCTTGTGCGTTGATCAACTAACTAACCACCCATCAAGAAACAAATGAATTGAGGCTCCGCAAGTAGCCGGCTTTGGCTTTTACATAGTGAACCACCCCTTCCTTCCCTATTCTGGACCTATTACAGTTACGAACGCCTCCTATTAGGTCTTGGTTTATTTTGAGCATGGCAGATGCTGCCAGATGTTTACTTTCAACGTGAGGAGACTTACACTGTTCTTGTGGTTGAGGGGAAAGAAGGGGGAGCTCAGGGCTGTGGGCAAAGCTGGCAAGCCCCTCCATGGCCCAGCCACCGGGGGCTCCTTCCCTCTTCCCTCCAGATGTGGACCAACCCCCACCCCCGTTTTTGCCAAGTCAGCAGATCCAGACTATTCCAAGCATGGAGGACCCCGCAGGTTCCAGAGCCCAGGCAGCCGCACACATGGCCCACCATGTGGGGTGCACCTGTGTAACTCGGATCGTGCCTGGGCTCCACCAGCCCTCGAGGCACCCTTAGAGTGGGATTCCCGAAACAGCTCCCTCTTTGTCAAAACCAAAAGGCAGAATTTCCTTTTGAATGATTTGGACTATCTGAAAATCACACTTTGGGCAGTTGAGACGATGGCAGGACCCCAAGACTAACCGCAACACCCCACAAAGCCTGATCCATTTTGCAGCTACAACCCTGTTGCTGGATCCCATCAAAGCTTGTGGGGTCCAGTAGGACAGAGGGGATCTTGTGTTTCTAAGGGGAGCCGAAGCTGGTGGCAGAAGCCAGTGCAAATGCAGGTTCTTCCCACAGGGGGCCAAAGTCTTCCAAAGACATGGCAGACAATTACTTACAATCCATACCCTTTGCAGGAAAGTTCCTGATCCTGTGTCACCTTCTGCCACCTTCATCTGGACAAGGAGGGATGGTCTATCCATCTGTCCATCCTCCTCCCTTCTGCTTTCTTGGGCCTTAATAACCTAAAGGCTAAAAATGTCTTCTCTTATTTTTTTCTTCCTGGTGCCTAGAAAGCAGGACCAAAAAGCAGAAGTGCCTAATCCCATCTTCATAAATTATGCCCCGGGAGACCTTAACATGGATTCCTTCATATCGTGCCTCATTGGTTTCTTCATCTGTGACAAGGGGACATTATTAATACTTATTTCACAGGGTAGTTGAGAGGGATACATAAAGTTGGTAAATCACTGTGCCTGTCACTTCATAAGTCCTCAGTAAACATGAGCTGTCATCATCAGTATTGTCTTGTACTTCTGGGTGCCACAGCTGACCCTCTCCAAGAGGTCCTGAGGGAGGATGCCCATCTCCCTGGGGGTAAGGCGTCCGGGCCCATGCAGGCTACTGCAGAGTGTATGCGGCCAGATGTGGCTTAGTACACGCAGCAGCTGAGGCAGGCTGGGAGGGCCGGGACCGGACGGGACCACCCATCGGGCTGGGGAAGGTGCTGGCAGGACAGCCTCAGCTGCAGCTGCTGGGCAGCCGTCCAGAGTGACAGGCAGAATGCAGTGTGCAAGGGTGTGGAAACAGACAGCAGGTGGCAGCTCGGCAACAGTCGACAGTGGGGGAGGCGAGCGGCAGATCCTCCAGCATTTGGTCACAGGGTGTCCTTACCAGCAGATGGGCCGCAGCAATGGGCAAGTCCGGAGGGGTATTCTGCAATCTAAGCAGGCATGCAGCATCAGGAAGGTCCCTCAGCAGATCCCAGCACCCAGCAGAGGCTGGATCTAGTGGGAGGAGGCCAGAGAGAATAAAGCAGGGCCTCAGACACATTATCAAGACGAGGCTGTCGGCCCAGAAAAAGAAGGGAGACGGGACATTGCCAGAGGTCAGCCTCCAGCCTTCAGAAGGGAAGAAGGCCTGCGTGGAGAAGGTCCTACCATGGTCCATCCTGACCCGTGACCCCTGGGCCCAGGCCAGGCTACTCAGCACAGCAGTTAGGGCGGGCCTGAGATTGTGCTCTCCCCATGATGAGGATGCAGGTGAGAGAAGCTGAAGGTCATCATGGGGTAACTTCTCCCTCTCTCTTTCTCTGTCCAGCTACTGCACTGGTTTTCCTGATTCTTGCCCCTTTGCATGTTGTTTTTCTCCCCCAGATCCTATTTGCTAATAAGGAAGAACCAAAATAGATAGGGTCAGGCTTTTTTAAATGAAAAGCCCAGCCCATCAGGGACCAATAGCTCCCCTGACTGTCACCTGGCAAGTGACTGGCCACAGGCTTCTGCCATGTACCCAGTGCAGGGAGCTGCAGTGGTAAACACAGCCGGGGGGAGCTGGACCCCAGGTAAGGAAGGAAGGAGAAGGTCCCCACAGCCCCTGCCTTGGGTTCGGCTCCCATGGGTCTCTTTCTTAGGCCCAGCTAACAACTGCTTCATAAACTCTGTTCTGGACCCATGTCTTCCCAGTGACCCTGAAGACTTTGTCTTGGAGACGAAGTGACCTTGGGAGCCATGCTCAAGGTTCATCTCTGCTGGACCCCCGTCCCTGCAAATATGGAAACCTAATCCATATTCATCCATGCAGGCCAGTCGGCCTCACGCTGTGCATCTGTGTTAGTCCCTAAGCTGCACTTTTATACTGTTTCTCAACCCACACACATACTCTTAGTCACTAGCTTCCAAAGAGTAAAGGAACAAGCCATGAAAGTGGACACCACATCAGAGGACCTCATAAGGGCAGAAAGCAGTCCCCAGAGCACACCTCACTGCCCCCCGCCCAGCCTCTCTGCACATCAGCCATACTATCCATTTCCCTGCCATGGCTGGGCCTCTTCCTCTTTAGCAAGGTGGTCCAAGGAGTGCTAGTGACCTGGACTTGGCAGGAGCAGGCCAACTGCCTTCTCAGTTTGCTCTCAGGCTTAGAATGTGGTTAGTGGTGTGCATAACATTTGAATCCACCTGGAGCTACGCTTTGTAGACTCTATCCGGAGCCAGGGTCACAGGACCCTTCCTCACCTCCAGGGATTCTGGATACTTACAGGCAGATGATCAGCGAAAGCAGTCAGAGGAAACGTAATCGATACCAAGTGATGAAGAGCTAAGAAGCCGTGCAGGAATGATGAGACAATCCAGACAGGAGCAAGGCAGGAAGCCACTTTCGCCCAAGGGCCAGAGGGAGAAAGGAAAGTGAGAAAGTCTGTCCAGTGGGAAGTGCAGCCACAGAGAGAGAGGGGTCATCTGATATGAGCTGGAGCCATGAAAAGATCTAGATTCT
The DNA here is from genome assembly GCF_023065955.2 of Ursus arctos. NCBI lineage: Eukaryota > Metazoa > Chordata > Mammalia > Carnivora > Ursidae > Ursus > Ursus arctos. The sequence continues at coordinate 52,681,379 of NW_026623100.1, read as the reverse complement.
GCCAAAGTCACCAAAGAAAGCAAAGAGAAAGAAATGCCCCACCTTTCCCCCTCCTCCCTTCTTCTCATCTCCTGCCAGGATACCCCCGGCCCATTGAGTGAACTTCCCTGGAAGCCCGAAGGCAAAGAGACTGGGAACTGGAGATCCTGCAGAGCAGCCCGCCAATGTCGAGGGCAAATAGGCAACTGACCAGCACCAGCTAAGAACAGGAACCGAGCAGGCCTTGGATGGGCCAGCTGCAAGTGTCTCTATTTTAGGGAAATATTAGAACCAGCTTCCCAAGGAGCAGCACCCTCTTTAGACCTCCCAGCCCCACAAACTTAGAAATGGTCATCGGCCTCTGACGCCCTGTTACGTGTACGCGCAGAAAGTTATCTAGCAAGTTCATCACGGCAGGAAGATACCCCTGAAGGAAGCTGCGCAGTGTTTGTAAGGAGATGGTGCCGTCCGGCTCTGTGCCCTAATTAGGGGCTGGGCTGGGTCCAGGCACTACGGGATCCTTAGAGCCATTCCTACCCTGGAAAAAAAAGGCATGCCCTGCACCTTGCTGAAGAGTGAGGCATCTGGCTGAGGACTAAGAGGGAGGCATGTCCAAGGCACCAGAGAACTCACTATGCTCCCTAGAGGAGACCAAAGAGCCCCCTCTTCCCTTCCCTCCGTCTCCTCCGCTAAACCCTGACCACCTTTGGCTCAACTTCCTTCAGGCATCTTCCAGTGACTCACTCTAGATCTTCAGCTTGAGCTGGGCATTAGGTTCATGTACCTCTGCGTCTCCCTTTCCCTCTTACCTCCCCCACCCCCCGCCCAGGAGCCAGTCCTCAGATGGAAAGCCCCTCCCCCACAAGGCCTTCAGCACAAGGGTCCTAGAACTAAGGGTAAGGGAGGAGGCGGGGTGGGGAGAGTAAGAGGACATTTCTAAAACTCCTGGAAGAGAAGGAAGGCTTTACCCAACATGGGTTGAGAGTCTGAATATGAGCCCAAGACAACAAGCAAAATAAGAGGCTCCTCCCCGAGCTCATCTTGGCCCTCCTTTAGCAATCACAGCCTAACTTCTGCTTAGACATTGTCACTTACTAGCTCCAGTGTTTCCCATAAGTCTTGTATCCTCACCTAGTCTGCACGTTCTCACAGGCAGGAGTCCCATCTGCAGAGCACAGAGCCCAGCACACGCCCACCACTCCCCACATTGCACAAATAATTCACAATGGGTCCTACGCTGGACGAGCTACCTAATTTGCAAGGCCTGTTGCAAAAGGCAAGGAGGAGCTCCTTGTTAACCATTATTAAAAATTACAAGATGATGACAACAGAACATGGAACCAAGCACAGGGCTCTTCTAAGTGGTCCTATGTGGTGTGAGCGGTAGCTTGTCTCCAAAGACCCCACCATCAATTTCTTACTTCCCTGTGCCTGCATGTCACTCCCACATTAAGAGGTGGAGTCTAATTCCCTTCCCTTGAACCTGGACTTGCCCAATAGAACACATTGGAAATGACATTCTTGGATCTTCATGACCAAGTCATAAGAAACCTTATAAATTGTGCCAGGGCCTCTTAAACACTCACTTTTAGGACACTCCCTCCCTCTTCAGAACCCAGCCAACATGCTGTGAGAAACCCAAGTCACATGGAGAAGCCACGTGTCAGTCAACGGCCCCTGGCTGAGTCCCAGGTGGACAGCCAGTGTCAAGTGCCAGGCACACGAGCGAACTACCTGGATCGCCTAGTCCCACTGAACCTGCATAGAACTGCAGCCTCAGAGACGTCCAACCGAAACCAGATGAGAAACCCCGAGTGAGAACCACCCAACCGAGCCCAGTCACTTCACAAAAATATGAAAAATTATCATAAATTGTGGCTTTTAAAGCTAAGTTTTGTGGTAGTTTGTCACGCAATGATAAATAACTGGGACACGCTCCAAGGAAGGGGGTTCATTTGGAATACGATGTGCACGGCCCGGGTCGTGTGCCACAGGAGCACGGACTGAGCACACAGTAGGAGCTCAAGAAAGGCTGCCCGCCATTCATGACCACCGGTGTGTTGACACCAGGCATGGGAACCCCCCAGCCCAGGATGTGCCCTTCCACCGGCGGATGTCCTGTGTCGTGACGTATTTGCCATCTGGTTTCAACCTGATGTCTCCCTGGCCGAGGAGGGCTAGGATTCTGCTGTCTCCAGAGATTCATGACCACTTCCTCCCACCCCGTTCCTACCCTTCCTATCTCAGGAAATGAAAAGCAATTTTTCCCCAGGGCCTGTTTACCCATAGCAACATAACAGGATTTCCAAAACCCATCTCACAGCCAGTTCCAATATCTGTCTTCACTGTAATAATAATACAGACGTTGCACCTGCCCCCAGATTCCATTTTCTGCTCTTGTGTTTGTTCATTTGTTTCTCCAGGATCTACAACCATCTGATTGCATTTCATGCTTCAGATGAAAAGTCGTGAAGATGGAAGATTATCAGACTTTGTGATTTTCCTCAGCCGTCCTCTCTGTTCAGCAGCTTCTCGCAACCCTTATTCTCTCTCTCCACACCCTCTGCCTCCCGGGAGTTCCTGTTAGTTCCTCTCTCAGTTGTGGGTCGTACAGTCCTCGCCCCTGTAACCCCTTCATGGGCAGCAGCCGAGGAAGATACCAAGCCAGCATGTGGCCCGAGGCTGACAGACGTTGCCGTTTGACTGGGGATGAGATTCCCTCCGTATCAACTGGACAAAACAGGTCTGGGACCCCAGGCTAACATGCCACTCCCTCCCTATGAAGCTCCTGATCACGTGGTCCCCCTTCTTAGGACACCAACTCCCCCAAAATTCATCCTTCCCTGAAGTGGGAGGACAGTGCCGGCAAATCTAAGGGACCAGAGATCCCAGGCACTGAGACTGGGATGTGTAACCACGGTGGGGTCCTAAGCCTGAGTCTCCCACCAACTGCTCGAGAAACACGAAAGCTTCCAGTGAGATCCAGGCCATGTTTAGTCTGCACAGCCTGATGCGTATTTTCATTTTGCGAATATAAATTGCCACTTTGGAGATCTCGGGTGCAAGATCGGTCCCCAAGGGATTTTCATTTACTACATTGCTTGCAGGTAAGTTCCGGGGCTCCCAGGTGGGTGCTGGCCTCAAGACCAACTACTACAACACAGCAGGAAACATTCTGGGGATAATGACCGAGGCTTTTCCTCTCCGGAGCTCTCCCTGCTGCCCCCACGCCCCACCCCCTACCCGACTCTTCTTCGACTCTTCGGCAAGCAGCTTCTGCCTCAAGGGAAGGATGCGATAGGGAGAAAAGGGAAAATACAAGCTTTGATGTCTGGGCAAGATTAAAATATTTAGGAGAAACATCTTGAGTGAGAGCAGGGCTTCTCTCCACCCTTCCTCTACACTCCCCAAAAATAAACAGTGAAGATTCCTCGGAGACAGTGAGGAGAGGTGAGGGGGGGAAGGTGATGAGAAGGGAGAGGCTGCTGGGCCCCTGGCCTGAAGAGCCCATGCAGACCACATGAAGACCACGCCAGCAAAGGGCCCCTGTGAGGGACACTGCTGGCACCCAGGAACCCCACGGCTGTTGTTCCTGATGGGCCCCCCATTGGCTCTTCTTTCCACAGCAGCCGGCACCGGCGTTCATACTGTGTTCTCTCCATGTCCACGTTTCTCCCTCCAGTCCCACCATGTCCCAGGACACTTGAATCTTCACGAAAGGTAAGTCGGACCCTCAGCCTCTGCTACTATCACCCCGCCCCCCAACACCTACTAAGAAGCAGCTCAAAACCTCCCTCCCCACTCACGAGCTGGAAGTGGGTTAAACCAACCTACCAGGCTTACAACACAGACTGAGCAAATCGAGTGCATGCCAGGTGGCAGGCATCTAAATAAGGTTTTTCACACCTTAGGGATAGAACTTCCACCCACCCCTTTAAACTTGGACTCTGGGGTGCCCGTGTGGCGCAGTTGGTTGAACATCCAACTCTTGGTTTCGGCTCCGTTCATGATCTCAGGGTCGTGGGATCGAGACCCGCATTGGGCTCCATGCTCAGCGTGGAGTCCGCTTGGGATTCTCTCCCTCTCCCCCTCCTGCTCGTTCTCTTTCTCTCTCTCTCTCAAATAAATAAATAAAATCTTTAGGGGGGAAAAAAAAACTTGGACTCCGACCTGGCCTCCCTGCCAAGCCTTCCCTCAGAGCATGGCTCCACCTCAAAGAGCAGTTACTCTTTCTTCGGTGTTATATCTGCAATATTCCCTTCTCTCTTCAGCCCAGTATCACGCAGCACTGTGATTCCGGACTAACAGTCCGTACCTGCTATCAGACGGGAGCCGCTTGGGGCCCAAGCCCTACTCATTGCTGCGTGCCTTGTCATTGGCACATAATAGGCACTAAATTAATGCTTTTGTTGTTAAATTGAATTGTCAACCCAATTCTCTTTTCAAAATTACAAACAAAAATGCTCGTTAAAGCACCTCCAGAGCAAAGGAGGTCGTCCTAAAGAGCAAGCAAATAAGAAAAACACAACCGGGTAAACCACCATCAGGTCTCACCTGTTCCCATTCTCGGCTAAACTTTTCCCACAGCAGTTGCTCTGTGTCTTCTCACTTTGATCCTTCTCACCTCCCCCACCTTCCTTGAGCCCCAGTCTTACCCCTGAGCCCCTCATTCTGAGCTCGGTCCGGGATCTCATCTCTTAACTTAGAAAAAAAGAAGAATGTCTGATATGAACTCCCTCAAATTCTCCTCCTTCTGCCTCAAAATCTCTCTGAAATGATTGGCAAAAGGTGGAGGGGCAGAGGGAAACTCACACAGCTGGGGGAGCCTGCAAAATCTTACTGGAGGGCGATTTGGTGATGTGAATCAAAATTCCACATCCACATAAACTTTGACCCAGATGGTCAATTTCTACAACTTTATTCTAAAGAAAGTACTGAGCAAGTGCACCAGAAAGTCCACATGGGTCCAGAACAGAGTTTATGAAGCAGTTGTTAGCCGGGCCTAAGAAAGAGACCCACGGGAGCCGAACCCAAGGAAGGGGCTGTGGGGACCTTCTCCTTCCTTACCTGGGGTCCAGCTCCCAGTGTTGTTTCTAAAACACACCCTCCTAGGGGCACCTGGGTGGCTCAGTTCGTTAAGGGTCCGACTATGGGTTTTGGTTCAGGTCATGATCGCAGGGTTGTGAGATCGAGCTTGTTTAAGATTTGCTCTTTCCCTCCGCCCCTACCCCTGCCTCTCTTCCTCTCTAAATAATAATAATAAAGAAAATTTTAAAATGAAAAATAAAACGCACCCTCCTAGCCTTGTTTTTGTACCATTTTGCTTTCTGGGCTTCAGCTACTCAGCCTTCTTTTAGGTTCTCTTTCTCCTCTCCCTTTCTCTCAAATCCCTGAAGTCCCCACATCCCACCCTAAAGTCTCCTCCGTGTCTCTTACCCCATCCAATTACTTCAATCTAGCTCAGACCCTTCCTAAGCCACCTACAGAATATCAAACCAGCCCCCTGAAAACAGAGCATCCTTGTGAAGGGCACACAAAGTATGGCTTGTGAAGAACCACTCCAGAGGTGAGAGAAGAGTGGCTTACGGGTGCTTGCCAACCCCTGGCCTCTGAGTTTCTCTGACTCCCACTGTGGCTGCACCACTCTGCCTAGACATGGGCAAAATCCTTTTCTCCTCAGTTCATCTGAAACAAACTGGAATTTTTCAAAAGGGACTTTAATTCTTTGTGTGTGTGTGTGTGTGTGTTTTAAAGAAGAAGGGAGTTAAATTCAATATATGGAACATTTTAAAAAAGAGTTTGCATGTTTCCTATCTTAATGCCCACCTGGCAAGATATCTCTTCCCTGGTAAAGATCACCAATCTCTCAAGTCCTTCAGTTCTGTGTGCAACCCCACAGCACAGCCCACCTCTCCTTCCCAGTGGAACCAAGGGGGTGACAAGCTGGACATTGACTGAAACGAAAATCACATCTTCCCTTGTGGTTTTGTTCCATGTAGTACTGTACTTTATTGTAAATTTTTATCTTTGCAAACATGATCCTTGAACATGTTAGAAATGTTTTTCAACAATACCAAAATATACATAGTGAAAAAACTTGCTCCCTCTCATCCCTGACCTAGACACCCATCTCCCTTCCCCAGAGGCCGACACTGTTCCCTGGTGAGCGTAAATGGAGAAGCATATGCCATGGCCATACTCTACACTCTGTTCTCCTTGACTTTTTCATTGAATATATCTCAGAAATTGTTCCATAGTATACAAATAGATAGGCCTTATTATTCTTACCAGCCTTACGTACCATAATCCACACACTAAGTTCCCTATTGATGGATATTTAGCTTGTTTCCAATCTTTTGCTATTATGAACATAGTACAATAGACATCTCTGCATGTTTCCCTTTGTATCTCTCTTAGAAAAATGCTAGAAATGAAATTTCTAGGTCAAAGCAAATGTGTATTTAAAATTTTGATAGATATTGCCAAATTGCCTCCAACATTAGTGTTCCAGTTCATACTTCTACCAACGATACATGAGTGTTAGCTTCCTCCCAGTTTTCCCAATCATCCACCAAAGTTTCTTATCTTTGCCAATCTGAGATATATAAAGAATGATGTTTTGTTATACTTTTATTTTGAATTTCTTTTAGAATAGGTGATATTGAGCAAGAAGTATAGCATGAGATTCAGAAGACAAACTCTGGTCCTTGACTGCTTGGGTTCAAATCCCAACCCAATCATTTATTAATTGGGTGGCTTTGGTAATTTACTAAACCTATGTTTTTGGTTCCTCATCAAAAAATGGGATTCATGATAATAATAATTCTTCATATAGTTATTGTGAAAATTAAATCCATACGTGAATATAAAACTACATAAATGTTAATTATCATTATTCTCATGTTTAATGACCATTGTATCTTTTTCCTGTGAAATGTCTATTAATGTCCTTTGTGCATTTTTCCATTGTTTGTTATTTTTTCAATTTCTGAAATACAAAAGGTCTTTATATATATTTAGGAGATTAACCCTCTGTCATATGTGTGGCAAATATTTTTCCCAGTTTTTCCTTGCCTTTGACTTTATTTACAGCATTTTTGAAATTTTGAAGTTTTATGTAGTTACATATATATCAACCTTTCCTTTTATGACTTTTGAACTTCAAGCTGTGCTCCAGGAATCTCACACTTCTTAAGAATGAATTGCAACTAGAACAACTTCCTGTTTTTACTCCCTGCCTTTCCTCCGCTGACTTTCTCCCTATCCTATGAATGAGCCAAGGTTATTCCTTTTTTTTTTTTTTTTATAATGATTTTTTATTATATTATGTTAGTCGCCATACAGTACATCCCTGGTTTCCGATGTAAGGCTTGATGATTCATTAGTTGTGTATAACACCCAGTGCACCATGCAATATGTGCCCTCCTTACTACCCATCACCGGCCTATCCCATTCCCCCACCCCCCTCCCCTCTGTAGCCCTCAGTTTGTTTCTCATAGTCCATAGTCTCTCATGTTTCATTCCCCCTTCTGATTACCCCCCCTTTCTTTATCCCTTTCTTCCCCTACTGATCATTCTAGTTCTTATGTTCCATAGATGAGAGAAATCATATGATAGTTGTATTTCTCTGCTTGACTTATTTCACTTAGCATTATCTCCTCCAGTGCCGTCCATGTTGTAGCAAATGTTGAGAACTCGTTCTTTCTGATAGCTGAGTAATATTCCATTGTATATATGGACCACAACTTCTTAATCCAGTCATCTGTTGAAGGGCATCTCGGCTCCTTCCACGATTTAGCTATTGTGGACATTGCTGCTATGAACATTGGGGTGCATATGGCCCTTCTCTTCACTACGTCTGTATCTTTGGGGTAAACACCCAGTAGTGCAATGGCTGGATCATAGGGTAGCTCAATTTTTAACTTTTTAAGGGACCTCCACACTGTTTTCCAGAGTGGCTGTACCAACTTGCATTCCCACCAACAATGTAGGAGGGATCCCCTTTCTCCACATCCTCTCCAACAATTGTTGTTTCTTGCCTTGTCTATTTTTGCCATTCTAACTGGCGTAAGGTGGTATCTCAGTGTGGTTTTGATTTGAATTTCCTTGATGGCTAATGATTTTGAACATTTTTTCATGTGTCTGTTAGCCATTTGTATGTCTTCATTGGAAAAGTGTCTGTTCATTTCTTCTGCCCATTTTTTGATTTGCTTATTTGTTTCTCGTGTATTGAGTTTGAGAAGTTCTTTGTAGATCTTGGATACCAGTCCTTTATCTGTAGTGTCATTTGCAAATATCTTCTCCCATTCCGTGGGCGAGCCAAGGTTATTCCTAATACCTCCTCAGTGGCTTTTTCACATTCAGTCTCTCCCTTTCCCATCTATAGTCAAGAGTAAGTCCAATCAAGGCATAGCCCTACTCAAATGTGTTCCACAACTCCCCATTTCCTCATGAGCTAAGAACAAGCTTTTCGCTAGAAGCATCTTCCTAGATGACACCAACTTACTTTGCCAGCTGCTGATTCCCCTAAATGTCTCCTACCCTCCAGTCCAACTCCTAATAGTCTTTCCCTCCTCCCTGATTTTCATCACGCTGTTTCATCTTTATAAAGCCTCTGCCTACCAAAATTCTCTTCATCTTTCAAAACTCATCCCAAACATCCCTTCCCCATAAAGTCTTCACTGGTCCGCAATAATCTCGTGAGCTTTTCTTCCCTTGCACAGCCGAAGGTACCTTCTTTGTTCTTTTCCTGAGACGTGCATCTCAATCTGTCAAAGTAAACCAAGAACTCTAGAGGAAACATGAGCTGCATTTCATTCATCTCCGCATCTGCTCATTTCCTTAACCTTTTGTTGAAATAAATTGTAGACACAAGTAATCAGGTGGATGGGGAGCAGGGGGCGGTGAGGGAGGGATAACCAAGGAGTCACACTCAAGCAGCTGGGCTGGAGGCTGCTGGAGCTGCCTTCCCCCATTGGGTCTCCCCTGCTGTGTCAGATGGTAGGTATTGGTTAATCTTCTTTCAGGTGCAAGTGAAAGAATACCTTTAAACAAAAACGGGACTTGCTGGGTGGAAAAGCAGGTCTCTCTCTTCTCTCTCTCCATCCTCAGCCCCACATCCTGCGTATTGGCTCCATTCTTGGAGAGGCAGTCCCCTCTGGAGGCAAGATGGTGGCCACAGCTCTAGTGGTCTATGGTACCTGCACGTCCTCTCAAATTCAAGTCCGAAGAGGAGGGGTGTCTGCCTCCCTCCTCGCAGCTCCAGCAGAGGTCTCATTGCCTTCCTCTTTCCTTTAATGGGTTAGGCGTCCACATAGAGCCGATCACTAGGACCACAGCAATGCATTGCCCTGGTAGGTAGGGCCTGAACACATCTCCACTCTCAGAGCCAAGAACTGAGTGGAATCTATGAGCACATGGGCATGGTGTACGTCCTGAAATCGCTCCACAGAAGGAAACTGACTTAATTTTACCAAAAGAAGGAAGAACAGATGCTATTGACCAAAACCACCCAATAACCACTGCGCAGAATGCAGAGCGCTGCTGCCCTCCTAGAAGAGGGGGGTGGGCCTGAAGCCCCAACCCTGAACTATTTCTCTCCTGCCTGCCACTCTCCCCTGCCCTGTAGGCAATGGCTCTAGCTTCCAAACACAACATGGTCCCCCAAGGTTTGTGGCTTAGCCGCAGGACCAGTGTGAACAGATCCTAACCAAACCCCAGACCAGGCGATGGCTGGCGTGGTCCGGCCGGCTCCAAGTTATTAGAACCAGGAGTCCCAGCTCCAGTCCCAAGAGTTGTACGATTGTTTATCTTTGTTGGGGAAAAACTGCAGCCAGAGCCATAAATCACTGCCCAGCTGGATGGCTTCGCTGAAATGTTTGTTTAAACAATGAAATCTCCTGACGGACTGAAAATATAGGATGGATCACCCCATCCTTCTCGGGCCTAGTCTTGCAGGCTGGAGCCTGAGGCCTGCAAGAGGGACTCAAAATTGGCTCCCCACCCCCCACTCCCCATCCCTCCCACCCCCAATATCAGCACTAAAGAATGAAGCCACGGCATAGCTAATCTGAAACAGCAGATAATGCAAAAGCCATGTCTATCAATCTTTGAAATGCAATCTCTAGAGCGGTTTGCATTGGACGTGCCTTCCTAATGGAAGTAGCGTTTCTTGGCTAATGTGCACAGCCAGGCTGCTGAAGGGGTGGCCTCTCAGACACAGCATGGAGCATGGGAGATCTGGCTCTGCCCAGACCACTGTGAGGTGTGGGCTCATGACTTCTGCTTTCTGGACCTTGGTCTCCTCACTTGTTCCATGACAGAGTTACACTTGGTCTTTACGTTTTCTTCCAGCTCTCACTTGCTAAGTAAGGCAACCATGTGTTTACATTCCCCATAGAAAGACTAGATAAACAGGAGGGGGCAGGGAAGGGGGGGGAAGAAAGGGCGTTGAACTGGATGGTTCCCTGAAGCCCCTTTCAGCCCCGGGGTGCTCCCTTCTTTGCTCTCTGGCCCTTCAGAGGAGGAGAGAAGGTGAAGCCTCAGACTAGGAGTGTAGTCGGCCGACCCACAATCAGGGCCTGGTGCGCTCTGAGGAGGAGGTGAAAGGGTGACCGGTCATGGGTGTGGGTGACAGAGACCGAGTCAGACTGCAGGACCTGGCCTGTACCCACGCAGTACCCAAGCTTGTGCAGGGAGGGAGCCGGTCCAGCCTGAAGGGGCCTGATGGGGGCAGGGGAGCATGCAGAGATGAGCAGCTTCCTTCCCAGCCTAAAGGAAGAAGGCAGCAGAGGCCTGAGACCCCGGCTCTGTGATAAGAGCCATGACAGGGCTGTGATAGAGTACGTGAGGCAGGGTATCGAACCATCTGGTCTTGCGTTTGCCAAATATTTTCAAGAACATATTATCTCTCTGGTACTGTGGGAGGCTTTGAGATGCAAAGATGAGTAAGACCGGGGTCTTTGAGGGTCCGTGATGAAGTAGTCCAAAGGGGCAAGTGGTGGGATTTACAAGGGTTATGGTAGAGATTGGGAAAGAGTCATCAGGGATGTGTTAAGGGTTATGTGAGGGAGGTGTTGGGGGTAAATAGCATCTCTAATTGCTGTGGAGTCCGTGATGGGATTTTACGATGGGGTGTTGTGGGGGGTCCATAAACTATAAACTGAGACTATGATGGAGTGTGCGCTGGTGGGTATAACAGGGTATGTGAGGGGGTGGTTTGGACGCATGCTGGGTCATTAACAAAGCAGCCTTTTTCCAGCCCTAATGAGATCAAATTCTTCCTCTTAATGTGGTCTCAATAACACTCTCTATTTATCATTTATAACACTACAATTGAAAAGAGTTCATTGTTTTTTAGTTATTTGCTTAATTCCTGTCTCCCTTACTAAGCTCTGAGAACCACGGAAGGAGTAGCCTCGGGGGCTCTTCGCTTCTGTCCCCCCACCCTCCACCCCACCCCAACACATACCCCAGGGCTGCACACATTGTAAGTTCTCAGCAAATGTGATTGGACAAACAACTCTGTGATAGTCAGGGTAGCCAAGCCCTTCCCCAAATTCTTCAGGGCAACTGGATGTTCTCAGAGTAAGTAACAATTTTGTGTCAAGAAATCAGGTGACTTTGGTTCTGTTTGAAGGGAGGTGTTGCCATCTGGTGGCCAAAAGGGAGAACTACACTGAGAGGAGGTCGGCACCCGCCCCGTTCAGCCTCCACTGTCTAAGGGGCCCGCTGCCAGCAGCCACCCCTCAGTTTGTGGCCCAGCCCCCAACCACACAGAAATCAGCCCCAGCTTTCCACTCTGCCTGCGGAATGGAGCAAGAAAAGGCTAGGAAATGGAGCTCATACAGGCCCTGTGCTGGACTGCCCCTTCATCAGCACATTGACCCTCCATCAAATCTGAGGGCTTTTCACATTGTGGTCACCCAGTCCTGCCTGCTTCCCGCTGGGCTCAGCCCTTCATCTTGCGAAGCAACTAGTCCAGGGAAAGGGGGCTCATGTAAACATCCCTTCATGCTACAGCTTCCATACGAAAATTTCTCATCATCTGAGGTTTCACTTGGGACTTTGACCAAAACAGGTACAGAAATAGGATGGGGGTGGGGGGGATTTTAATCAGGACTCAGTTACCATCATGTAGAGCAAAGATGCTGCCATTTTTTTGTGAAACTGGATTGACCCACTCTGGACAGTGGGTGCTGGTAGGGCTTCTGGGAATACATAACTTGTTTCTATGACTTCTTGAAGGATGAATGCATTCTTCTGCACTTACCCTCTTCCTCCCTTTCCTCTCCTCTATCCTTCCCTTACAACCAAACTTCCCTTGGCCCACATTACAATGGTGCCCAGACTTTTTTTTTTTTTTAAGATTTTGTTTATTTATTTGTCAGAAGGAAAGAGAGAGAGAGAGACAGCACAAGTGGGGGGAGGGGCAGACGGAGAAGCAGACTCCATCCTGAGCAGGGAGCAGGATGTGGGGCTTGATCCCAGGACCCTGGGATCGTGACCTGAGCCAAAGGCAGGCACTTAACTGACTGAGCCAACCAGGCGTCCTGTACCCAGACTTTCTTTTTAAAGTCCAACATTCAAACCAAGTATAAGACAGAGAAAACGGAACTTTACCTGCAACATAAAGGATGAGTTGCTTTACAGTGTGAATGACTATAGTTTCATTCATTCAACAAATATTTGTTACACACATACTTGCGCTAAAGTCCTACTACAGACTCCAGAGAATCAGCAACAAACTAGGCAGCGCCCCTAAGGGAGCTTAGATTCTAATGGAGCATCTTTTACTTATATAGCTTTTACCGTGGAGTTCCTCATCCTCAGCAATAAACTGGGGTAATGACTTCCTCTTTGCTACCTCACAAGGCGATATGCATATGAAATATTAGGAGAGAATTGAACATTGAAAGGACTGGTTCACAGAAACACAGCCACCCTATAAATTGAGTTAATAATCATACTTGTATGTGTTTTGTGCTTGTCTTTTTATGTTTCCATGGAACATGTTTTATTTTCCTTACTGCAATTGGGTGAAGGAAAATGGCAGTGCCCCCACACACCCATCCCATATAAGCCTGCCAACTGAGCGCACACAGTGCATTCACTAAGCGAAGCCAGGTGTGTGTCCCTCTGCCGCTCCCCACTCTGGCCCCTAACTCATGCTATATGGCAATGCTCAAGCTGTTAGGGCCAGGAGTGCTCCCCTAAGGACATGGGAGCACCCATGTGTCCTCTGTCAGAATGCTGCTCCCCAGTGGACAGCTCACAAGTAATGAAAGACCTCCTTCCGCTCCCACACCACTGCTCCCCACCACTCTCTGCTGGAGCCCGGGGGGCCCGAGATAGCACTGTTCCAATGCTGGTCTCACCAAAGCGGGGAAAATTCTCCCCCACTATGTTCAGCTCTTTGCATTGATTTTCCAAAGGGTGGCCTGGTTCTTTCCATTTCGCTACAGACCATTCTGTTCAATAACTTTAAAAATGTTCCCCCAGGGCAAAGTTAAGGATGTATAATATGACCCACTAATGCCACCTTACAGCTCCCCTGTGAAGCAGCTCTGAATTTGTACACCGCACTAAATCTTTCCCAGCCTCAGGGTACATCTGCACCCCACCCCCAGGAGCAGTCAATACCAAGAGAGAACTAGAGACTGCCCACAGCCTTGTCCCCTACCTTCTTCTTTCAATCTGATCCTGACAATTGATTCCAAACTTTTCCTCACCATTCTCTCAGGAGGCCCACAATATTCCGTCCATGTGTCCTGCAATTCTTACCACAGGGATATAGAGTCAGTCTCCCAGGGGGTACTTACTGTAAATAGGTAGGTTAGATAAGTGGAAAGGATCTTTCAAATTAAGTTATTAATAAAAATAAATAAAATAAGATAAAGCAGAGTAAGAGCAAAATGGAATAATAAATAAAATAACTCTGCCGGGTTGAACCACACACACACTCCGAGCCCTTGCTCTAATCAAAACAACTAAAACATAAAAGTGAATGCCCTGTGCTTGTTCTAAGGTGACAAAGCTAGAATCTTTGGTAGGAAAATGCTTTAAGGACAAAAAGGGCAAGAGCTCCATCAAACCATCCTGGCTAGGGTTTAACAGGCAATGAACCTTCAGATCTCATCACTGGGTCTACATGCTATGCATGTGTAACAGAATGGAGAAGACAGCATTTCTCAGAACTCCTCTCAGGAAGAACACTAGATATGGCCAGAAAGAATATTCTAGAAGCTGCTTGAATGCAGATATGGGCAGGGGTGGCAGGAGTCAGACCACTAAGGGCAAACAACAGCTGCTCAAGTGACAAAGGGTGGGGGTTCAACTACACTCTAAGAGACAGGCTTTTGTCTAACTGGTGGGGTGTGCATATATGGGGCCAGAGTGTGATTGCTCATGGCAGTGGAGGGGAGGCAGAAACTGCAAGGAGGAGCAGCTATACAGACAGAGGAACAAAGATAAGGATCGCAGCAGGTCTCTCATCAGAGACCATGAAGGCCAGAAGAGAAAGGACTGACATATTTAAAATGCTGAAAGATTAAAAAAAAAAAAAGTCATCCCAGAATTTCATACACAGTGGAATATTTTTCCAAAATGAAATAGAAATTTTAAAAAATTCCAAACACTACCTAAGACAATAAAATATCAAGAAATGTTAAAGCAAGTTCTCCAGGGAAAAGGAATATGATAACAAACAGAAATTAAAGCTATACAAAAAAATTAAGATCTCCAGAAAAAATATAAAAATATAAAAGTTTTTTTTTTAATTTCTAATTACTATAGCAGATAAGTGACTGCTGAAGCCAGAATAGTAGAAAAGTATTAGAACATAAAAGTGAAATGGATGACAGTAGCCTAGAAGTCAGGAGGAAAGCATTCAGTTCAAAAAACTGAACAAGGAAAGAACAAAACAAATAGAAAACAACTGGTGAAATGTTAAATTTTGATCCGTATGAATGGTCTAAAAAATCAGATGGAAAGACAGAGATTGTCATGTGGGATAAAATGTCAAGATCTAACTGTATGCTGTCTACAAGAAACCCATTTTATATATAAAGATATACAGGGCACCTGAGTGGCTCAGTTGGTTAAGCATATGCCTTTGGCTCGGGTCATGATAGCAAGGTCCTGGGATGGAGCCCCACATAGGGCACCCTGCTCAGGAGGGAGTTTGCTGCTCCCTCTACCTGCCACGTGCTCTCTCCCTTTCTCTGACAAATAAATAAATAAAATCTTAAAAATATATATATATAAAGATATACATAGGTTAAAAGTAAAAGGACGGTAAAAAATATACAGTGTAAACACTCATCAAAAAAACTATGGTGGCTAGATTAGCATGAGGCAAAGTAGACTTCAATACAATAAATATTACCAAAGATAAAGAAGGATGTTATTTAGTGATAAAGGGGTCAATTCACCAAGAAGGCATAATATAAATTTGTAAGCACCTAACAACAGAGCTTCCAAATACGTGAGGCAAAAACCAATAGAACTGAAAGGAGAAATAGATTAATCCATGATTACAGTCGGAGGCTATAATTAAGTTATAAAACAAGTAGAAAGAAAATCAGTAAGGATCTAAACAATCTAAACATCACTATCAATGAACTTGACCTAACTGGATTTATAGAACACTCCACCCTACACAGCAAAATTCGCATTCCTTTCAAGTGCGCACCAAGCATTTACTAAGATAGACCATTCGGGGGGACATAAAACAAACCTCAACAATTGTAAAAACTTGAAATTATACAAAGCACGTTCTCTGGCCACACTGGAGTTGAGCTAGAAATTAATAACAAAAAGATACTTGGAAAAAACCCAAATATTTGAACATTGTCTGATGGGAGTATTCACCAGGTTGTTGCTGCTTGGCGTGAGATAATATCCCTTTTCTCTACCGCCTCACCGAAGTCCTTAGTAAAACCTGCGTACCTTACTAATGCTTTTGCCCAATAGGTGGCAGACTAGAGCCCGCAGGACAAATCCGAGCCTTAGGCAATTTTGCTCTGGACTGCAAGCTAAGAATGGCTTTTACAATTGTAAAGGATTATGGAGAAGCAAGAGAAGAGGGAGGAGGAGGGGAAGAAGGAAGAGAGCAAGGAGGACAAGGAGGATGAACAGCAGCCGCAGGCTACAACAGTCTAAAATATTGGCCAACCCCTCCTTTAACCTCACAAAATAAGTTGAGAAGTGTTTTCTCTCCTATCTTCTGAAAAAGTTTGTGACACATTGGTATTATCTTTTTCTTAACCTGTTCACCAGAAAAGCCTGGAGTTGGGATATTCTTTGTGGGAAGGTTTTAAATTATAAATGCAGTTTCTTTCATAGATACAGAGCCATTCATGTTTTTATTTCTTCTTTTGTCAGCTTTGATAATTCATCCCTCTCTGTTAAAGTTTCCATCTGCTATCATTTTCTTTCCATTTGAAGGGTTTCTTTTAACATTTCACATAGCACATTATGCCAGTGTTGAGTTCTCTCAACTTTAGGGTTTTTTTTGTTTTGTTTTGTTTTGTTTTAAAATTTTTTTAAGAGAAAAAGAGCATAAGCAGGGGAGGAGCAGAGAGAGAGGGAGAAGCAGACTCTCCATGAGCAGGGGACCCAATATGGGGCTCGATCCCAGAACCCCGATATCATGACCTGAGCCAAAAGCAGATGCTTAACCGACTGAGCCACCCAGGCACCCCTGGGTTTTGTTTTGTTTTTTGTTTTGTTTTATTTTTGAAAATGTCTTTATTTTCATTTCATTTGAAGGATTTTGAATGACCTTTTCATTTTGGAGGATATTTTTGCTGGATAAGGAATTCTAGGTTGACATCTTTCTTCTTATAGAACTTGAAAAATATCATTCTTCCCTCTTCTGGCTTTCATTCCTTCTGATGAGAAGTCAGTGTTAGTTCCTATCTTCGGTTTCTTTATGTAATATGTCGTTTTCTTCTTGCTGCTTTTATGATTTTCCTCTTTGTGATTAGATTGTACCCATGATACGATGCATCCTGGTGTGGTTTTCTTTGTGTTTATATAGCTTGGGGTTTGTTGAGATTCTTGGATATTTGAGTTTTTAGCTTCTATCAAATTTGGACATTTTTCAGACATTTTTTTCCAATATGTTTCTGCCACATTCACTCTGGAATTCTAATTATGCATGTACTAGACTGCTGATATTACCCCACAGGGCACTGAGTCTCTGGGGGCTGCAGATGGGAGAGTTGTTATGTTTGCACATTCACAGATATTTTCTTCTGCAATTTCTAATTTTTGTGCTGTTGAGTCCATTTAGTGAATTTTTCCCAGAGTATTGTATTTTTCAGTTCTAGAAAATTTAATACTTTGGTTCATTTTTAGATTTTGTATTTCTCTTTTCATCATCTTCATGTTTTCCTTTAAATCCCTGAACATATTTATAATAGTTCTTTTAAAGTCCTTGTATGCTAATTCAACAATCTTTGCCATTTATAGATCTAGTTCCTATCATTGATTTTCTCTTGGGTATGGGTCATGTTTTCCCTCCTCTTAGCGTCCTAGTAAGTTTTTATTGGATGCTGCTGGACAATGTGAATGTTGCATCATTGAGTGGCTGAATTTTGTTCTTTCTTTGAAGATTATTGAGACTTGGGGGGCAGATAGTTGACTTACTTAAAGATAATCTAAAAGCTTTCAATGCTTGTTTGTGTGCTTTGATAGGGTGGGTCTGGAGCAGTGGTTCTAACTTAGGTGCAATTTTCCCCCACGCCTATCCCCAGGATATTGGCAATGTCTAGAAACTTTTGGGTTGTCACAGCAGGAAAGTGCTACCGGCTTCTAAGGTTAGAGGCCAGAGATGCTGCTCAATATCGTACAATACACAGGAAAGCCCCCAAAACAAGAATTATCCTTCCCCCAAAATATCAGTGGTACAGAATGAAAAATCCTAATCTAGGGTACCTTTACTCTAGGGCTGGTGTTACCCAACTACTAAGATATCTACTGAATGCCTCAGATAGTGTGTCCATGCTCCAATTGGGCTGGTTGGAACTCGAACATCTTTCAACCTGTTGTGAGCTCTGGACCTTGTTCAATTTACAGCTTCCTGGTAGTTGTTTTTCCAACAGTTGGCCCTTGCCTGGCTTAGGAGAGTCTTAACCCACACATGCACAGCTTAGTGTTTAGCCAAAACTCAAGAGAACCCTATGTGAATTGCTAGAGTTCCTTCTCTGCATAGCTTCCTCCTTGCTAGTACTCTGTCCCACAAATTCCAGCTGCCTCAGCCTCCCAGACCTCTAATCTCTGGCATTTCAATTCAATGAGCCCTACAGGCTCTGTGTGGGGTGCCCCTGTCCCTGTGCTGGGTCTGTAAATGGTGCCAGGCAGAAAGCCTTGGTGATCAAAGGATTCTCCATGTGTATCTCCCATTTCTGCACATCTTACAGGCCAAGGCACTAACTTCTTTGTTCCTGACTATCTTTTCAATCATGTTGGTATAATGAACAGCCTTGAAAAGGAGCAAAGGGCAGGTTTGCGTACTGTCCAGTGTTATAAAGATAATGTCTCCCTGCAACAGAGCACTCTTAACCAATTGGCTAGAAAGGACAGTGAATAAGGCTGAAAGAAAGCTAATCTGAAGAATTCTGATTTTATTTTGTAGACTAGCAATTACCTTGGTTCAAGTGACCTTGAACGACAGGTTTGAACTGTGTGGGTCCACTTACGGGTCTATTTTTTTCCATAAATACAGTACAGTACAGTAAGTGTATTTTATCTTCTTTGATTTTCTTAATAACATTTTTCTTTTCTCTAGCTTACTTTATTGTAAGAATACTACACACATACATATATATGTATATATATATCTATATATATATATGATATAACCAAAAATGTGTTCATTGACCATTTATGTTAATGGTAAAACTTCCAGTCAACAGTAGGCTGTTAGTAAGTTAAGATTTTGGGGGAGTCAAAAGTAATACGCAGATTTTCAACTATGTGGTAGGAGCCCCTAACCATCTCCCACCCCCACCCTGTGGTGTTCAAGGGTCAACTGTATAGACTGGAGTCCTACCAAGGGTAAAGTACTGTGCCAGATCCTGAATTTCCCCCTATGATTACATGTCTCTGTTTCCATATATATTTGTTTGTGAACACGTATATGCTTTAGGTATGTACTCAGCAGTGTTGCCCTCTATGTTTTAATAGTCCATTTCTTTGGGCGAACATTTACATCTATCCCTGTCCACATGTCTACATATGGCCAGCAGATGGCGCCACAAAATCATAACTAGCAAGGACCATTCTGCTGCTTCCAGCCAAGTAGCATCTCAGACCCCATCAGGCCATGCATGGAGGGATCCCAGGGCCACCTGGGGCCTTTATCTGTTTCCCTCATTAGCATTATTCACCATTGTGTTCCCATGTCTAGTAGGGAACCTGGCAAATTGATATAATAAATATTTATGGAATGAATTAATGAAATGCTAACATGCTCCCTGGGAGACAGGGGAGATGGAGGGGGTGCGGGGGGGGAGGCAGGGAAAACAGAGAACTGCAGAGAAAGTGGTGGGGATGTCAGCCACACTCATAGAAGTCACAGAGGGAGATTTGTGATAAAACAGTAAACTCAGCTATTGCTGTCACCCCCAAGACTTCCCCTCATAATGTGGCGTCTGACCCGGATTCTTTCCTTCTGCTTTTATTGAGTGCCCAGTGAGTACTAGGACCTGTGAGAAATCCCACCTATGCTCTCTAGGCATTCACAGTATAGGAAGATAAATAAAGTTTATTTCTAAAAACACAACAACGAGGGGCACCTGGCTGTCTCAGTCCATGGAGCATGCAATTCCTGATCTCAGGGTCCTGAGTTTAAGTCCCACATTGAGCGTAGAGCTCACTTAGAAAACACAACAACCAATACAATTCTCTCTGCCTCTTGCTGAGAAAGTCCCTTCCCATCCCACGTGAGAAGTGCTCTGTTAAGGAGACAGCCACAGAGCCAGCTAGGTCTATTCAGAGACCTTTTGACCCAGAGACCTCTGCCCAGTGCCCCTCTGGCCCCTAAAGCCTCCTCCCAGACCCCTCTCCACCCCAGCTCCCCAGGAGACTACCTCTCCCCCAAACTTGGGCCACCCCAATGACTTCCCCTTTTCAGGGACCAAACCTGTGCCCTGTCCTACTCATCCTCCCTGTGCCAGCACAGGCACCCCTCACTGGCCTGTCCTGGAGGAGGAAGGCCTCTGATTGCCCACAGTGATTACTGCTCTGGCCTTTTCACACAGGAATACAGAAACCACCTTCCATACTCATTTTGCTCTCATAGGAGAACTGAGGCTCAGACTTCTATAGCAAAAACCTTTGATCAACAAAGATCCACTCAATGGAACCAATTTCAGGTCGGTTGTACATATGAGGGGCTGGGAATATAAAACACTTCAATGGTCTGGCTGACTATCCATGCATGGGACTGGCTGCTTGCCCTTGTCTCCCCCTCCTTCCCACCGCCTTGCTTCTTTCTGAGCAGGCAGCAGCACGATCTGTCATGCCATTGCCAGTCAAGTGCTCCTCATGGCCCCCTGAGAAATCTCACAGACCTGAGTCTGATATTCAGGACCCTCTACAAAGTGGAGCCCCCCTCCTACTCCAGCCATTTCTTCTCTTATTCCTTTGTACCCACTTTTGTCCTATGCTCTCAGTACCTTGGATGAGCTTGCACTTGACCTCTCAGCACCTTTGCTGATGCACGACCATCCCCGCCCTGGAAGGTCCTCTGTCCCCATCTCTACACGGCAAATGCCCACTTGCCTTTCAAGGTCCATTCAAAAGCCAGCTTCTTCCTAAGGCTTTTTCACTCCCGGCCTCTCCCTCTTCTCTTGGCAATAGTTACTGTCAGCTTCATTCTCTTAATGCTCTCTTATATGAATGCCAGTTTCTTCGATTCAGGTCGAAGTTCTGCAATGGAAAAGCTGTTTTTGATTCACTTGGTACCTAACAGCTTGCTTGACATGTAGTAGGTCCTCAGTCAATGCTGAGGAGGAGACATAGGCAAGGGTGTTTGCTGTACTTTAGTGCTATGAGATACGGGTCCAAGGAACCATGAGCTCTAAGGGACACACAATACGGGTGCTCTTTCCATAAGGAGATGAAAATAACACTGAGAACCTATTATGTGCCTTCTAGCCCCGATCCCATGTCCATGGGGCTCCTGACCTCCTCAACCCTCAAGGACATGCCGCTTTAAAAATATCTCCCCTTCTTTCCTCTGCCATTCCTATCTCCCTTTCCCTTCCTTTCCTTTCTCTACTGTTCCATAAAACCCTAGGGCTCCTGCCCACAGAACCCTGGGGAGAAAATAGAAGGGCTTGGGGAACCTACCCCCTCCTAAGCACTCCGATGAGGAAGTGATTATCAGAGGTCACTATCTTGGTCAGTTCCTGTTTCTGGAGCAAAGATGCCAAAATCTGTTCCTTTTTTTGTGAAAAATGTAGGGGTTTTGACTTCCAAAATTCCCAGAATCAATACTGTCACTGTGAGCTGTCTGTGTTTCTGTCTGCCTGTGTCTGTATGAAGGGTCTGCCAAGGCTTCCCCAGCCTGCTCCTCAAGGGTGAGTGTGCAGGGGCAGCCCTGGAAATGACACCTCATCCCCTCCCCCTCCCCAGTTTCGCCGTCACCGCCCTCCTGAGGAGGGGCGAGCGCATTAGGACAGGCCAGCCTCTGGCTCCTATTTCCTCCCAGGACTCACAGGAGAGTCCCTCCCCACGCCTTTGTCTGGCTTCTCAGAAGCCCCCAGAGAGGGTAGAAATGTAAGCTGGTAGCTTGGACTCGGAAGTGATGTGGGTCAGTTTGGGAAACTCTGTCACTGCCCTGCTTCCAAGCTTGAAGCCATCCCATTCTAGGGGCAAGTCAAGTCTCCCCCGCTGCTCCCAGCCTGGGCCAGGGTATCACTTTCTGTGCTCTGGACCTCTGAAAAGGTGGACAGCACCACTCCGTGTGGAACTGGACCCCGCTGAGCCCGGAGCAGAGGGATGAAGAGGGCCAGCATGGGAAATTTTGGATGAGGAGATGGGGAAGGGTAGGAGACAGAAACACTCACAACTCAACAAAGGCAAACCCAGAGGCTAAAGCCAGGATAAGAAAGAGCAAGAGTGCATCTGGGTGGGATCAGGCCTCACTGGGCTCCCTGCTCTCCCGGGAGTCTGCTTCTAACCTCTCCCTCTGCTCTGCCCCTCCCCCTGTTTGTGCTCTCTCTCTCTTATTCTCTCTCTCTCTCAAACAAATAAAATCTTTTTAAAAAAGAGAATAGTCATGAGGATAAAGGTTTGGATCACCTTGTAAAGGTCAGAGTGGTTTGGGGTTAGTAATGGTGTCAGCCTCTCTGGACTGGGCCCACCTGGGGGTTGCAAGTGAGAGAGGACAGAATGGGGCCTAGACAGTAGGTTTTCTCTATATACGCAGGGAGCAAAGATCAGAGCTTTCTAGCAGGATCCTTATCTCTCCTGCTTTTTCTTTGATCTCTGCTTCTGTCTGTACCTGTGCACCCAACTCCTTCCCCTTTCTCTCACTCATTCATTCATTCACTCACTCAACAAACATTTAAAGTGTCTTTCCTGTACGGCAAGCACCTGTGGACAGTGAGTCCACAAAGATAATAAGATTCGATTGTGGAGCTATTGTCTAACCGGGAAGACACATTTATTAACAAATTGGTCACAAACCCGTGTGAAAGGTGAAATAAGGTAGGCAATGGAAACAGATTGAGGGAGGAGAATATAGTGGAGGGTCAAGGAAGAATTCACAAAGATATTTGAGCTGAAAGCCCAAGTGGGACTCACCAGCCAGAGGAAGGAAGTGTGGATCTTTCTGGTGAGTGTAAGTGCACAAGTCCTGGTTGGTGAGTTTCCAGAAAGGGGGCAAATGCCATTCTTGACTGGACAGATCCTGAGTCAACGAGGCCCTGCTCAAGCCCCCAGGGGCTACCCTCCTAGCAGAGGTTACCTGGACCCCAACCTAAGGTCCTCCATCCAAAATCCAAATCCTGCCCCCCGCCGCCCCCCCCCCCCCGTTACATTTTGGTCCTGTCCAGGGGAAGCGCGGGAGCTTTCCCAGGCTAGGCTGACCCCAAGAATGACTCCACACTCCGGAACAGTCAGAGACAGCCTCATGACCGGGGCCAATTCACTGCTCAGGCTGTCTCTACTAACCCCGGCCCCGCCCCCAGCTCCGCATACTCTACCACCCAGTGGCCTGCCTGCTCCTGCGGGGTCAGCCTCCCCCTACAAGCCAACTCCGGCCTCGCTCCCAAGGCCTGCAGTAAAGAAAGGCCTGCGCAGCGAAGCCACAGAAGGCCAGGGCCTAGAACATTTGGAGGTATCAGGCCAGGGCCTTCCCAAAGTGTAGGCTTGGACTTGCAGAGGCCTCATTGCGCAGAGCTTCAGCACGACCCTGCACAGGGGCCCACGCCTGTGTGTGTGTTGTGCGTAGCCAGCCACCCCAGAGGCTGGGGGCCCGATGCCTGCTCAGCAGGGGTGCAGTACCTCTCCCCACATGCCCCCCTCCCCCTGCACAACCTGAGCCAGAGACAGGTTGACGGGGCAGGAGGCTGGGCCGTTCTGGGGCCTCTCTGCGGGGGCCGGGCCCATGCCCCTCCTTGAGCCCCGGGAGCGCTCCCAGGGGAGCCCCCTCCCCCCGAGCCGGTGCCTGGGAAGGGAGGTGGGCCGCCCCCCCCCCCCCCCCCCCGCGCTGTGCAGCGCCTGCGCACGCTCCCTCGGGTGTTCTCCCCGCCCCGCCCCGCCTGCCCCAGGCCGGAGCGAGGCGCCGCGGGAGGAATTCCAGCCATTTCCTCTGCGCCGCGCGGTATGTGGCGTGCTCGCTGCCCGACCGCAGCGCAGCCCGGAGGTGGGGGCCGGGCGGCGCGGGCCAGTCACCAGCCGCGTCAGGCAGCTGCCCGGGCCTCGCTGCCCCGCTCGGGATTCCTGGCCAGCCGCCCCTCGTCCGGGCCACCAAACCGGCCTTTCCAGCAGCCCGGGCCTGTGCGGCGCCCCCGGGCTCGGCTCCTCCCCGCGCGGCCGCCGCCGCCGGCTCCTTCTCCCCGCCCCGCGCGGCCGTCCTCCCGCCTTCTGTGTCCCCGCTGCGCCCCCTCCCCGGCCGCCGCCGACCCTTGGGACTCCCCCTGAATCCGAGTTTGAAACTGAAGTTGGCACTTGCTGCGTCACCTTCAGGCAAGTCCCTTCGCCTTTCTAAGCCTCAGTCTTTCCATCTGTGAAATGGTGACCCTAACAATAGTGCATCCTTATTCGTGTCGCCCTGAGGTTGAATGAGGAAAATGACGTGCTGGACAAATATCAACGAGGTTTTTGTTTCTCTGGGTATTGCTACTGCCCTTAGCTTTCCTAGGTCTTCCTACCCACCCTGCCCATGGCCTCTTCTCCAGTCTAATTTGCCGCTGGAGCCTTCAGAGCCAGCTTTACACACAGGCACAGTAGGCGGCTGCCTCCCAGCCCAGCCTGCTCGACTGCGCCCTCATATATGCACAGAATGCAGAAGGTCCAAAGACAGAGCCTTCCTATGGATTATTTGTCCTCTGGGTTTTTGAAAAACCTAAAAGGCAGCTATTTACTTTTTTTTTTTTTTTTTAATGTGGTCTGAGAACAGCCAGACACATACTGATTAGGGAAAGATGTAGATGAGGACCCGAATGATGGGTTTGCAAACTTGGACTCCAGTTTTGCTGTTCTGGAACAGAGGCTGGGCCACCACGTGCTCTCTGGGCTCCTCTTTCAAAGTGCAGATCCCCAGAGAGAGAGAACATTCTTTCAGGCTTTAACCCTTTGGAGGAACAGCCAGAAAGCAGAGAGCCACAGCCCCAGGCAACTGGGGAGGGTGGGGTGCGCTTCCCCCACCGCCCACACCTGCCTAACCCACGCCCACAGCTGCCATAAATATAACACTAGGTGGTGTTGGAAAGCCCCGGGTTTAACCAAGCCTGACCACCGACTGCTCTGCAGACACAGCGGGAAAGAGCCATTCTGCTTCGGTGTTCCCCCAGATGGCCCCTTGTTTTGATTTTATAACTTTCATTCCAGCCAGAGCCCCAAGGCCAAGAATCAGCCCTTGCAGCAAGATGTGCCCCCTTACTCCCCACACATGCTACAGCCATAGACCGCATAAATCCAGGTAGAGACAGGTCCAGAAACACAGGTGCTATAAATATCCTAGTCCAGCCTGGAGACTCAGCTCTCAGGCATCCCCCTTCCCACCCATCTTGCTCTGAGCCTGGCACTTCCAGGCCACCGTGGCACTGCAGGCTGGTCTCCGGGGGTGGGAGGGGTGGACCTCATCTGTATCAGAGGCCTGTTTCCCCTTTCTCTCTCTAACACCCCCTGACTCCCCAACCTGAGCGTTTTCCCTCTACTCAGGATACCTCTCCCTGACTCCTAACTGTAGGCACTTCCTCTCTTCCTTGGCATTTTTAGAAGGCTTCTCCCATAGAACCCCCATGCTGAGGCCAGTCTTCAAGGAAGGCTGACTCCTCTTCCGAGATGGGTGAGATGCTTCTTTGTCTGCAAGGCAACAACCTCAAGCAGATTTTACGGTTTACAGTTTGATTCTAAATTTTCGGTAGCACTTTTTGTTTGTGAAGGGAAGAAGCAGGCTGGAGGCAGAGCAGATCTAAAAGAGGGGAAAGGCGAGGCTGAGAGTCTGTGCAAACGAGGGGGTAAAGTCCCACTAGAAAAGAGAATTGCTTTCCCAGCAGGCTGGTTCCCAAGAGTGTAGTGGGATGTTCTAAACCGGCCTGCTGGGCCTGGGCCTCCGTGGGGTGCAGCTCAATGAGGCAGAGTCTTGGGCAGCAGGAGACCCCACTGGGGGAAAAGTTAATGAAGTTCTACCACCTAGGGCTAAGGGACTCAGACACAAAAGAATGTCCCCAGGAAATTCAGAGACCCGATGGCTTGGAGAGAGAGTAGCAGGTTTGAAGATGATGAGTGAAACAGACCTGAACTACCAGTTTTTAAATGTGGCTGTAAAAAGAAACTTTTAACTAGATAACTCCCTGTGTTAACACATAGTAGGTGATCCTTCTAAAAATGTGGTCACCTTCCTCTTCCAGTGTGGGAGCACAGTGCAGTCACTGTGCTAAGGAAGCGCTTTGCCAGCTCTCTCTCAACGAGTCCTATGTACAAGGTGCTATCAACTCTCCATTTTACAGCGGAGGAAGCGGATACCTGGCTAGCACAAGACAGGTTTGAATCCAAGGATCTGACTCCAGGGGTCATGACTTGAACTTCTGCTGTGGGATAACCAACTCTGATGGTCTCTCTGACCGGAAATGGAAACAGCTCCACCGCAGTCTTTAACTGCCTTCCACAGTGAGGAAGATGTTCCTGCAACACTCACCCGTCCCTAGCAGACCTGAGTGATTGCAGCCTCATTGAACTCAATGGCTCTCCTAAGAGGCCCAGGCAACCAACTCCCAAGTCCCCAGTATATAGAGGAAGAAACTGTCTGTCGAGCAGGATTGTAAATGGACTGGATGCAAGTCACCCTGGTCAGGTCAGCCCTGGGCCAGCCCTTCCTAAGTGACTTCAGGACCACATGGAGGCCCAAGTGGCCTTTTTACTAAAAATCAACCATAAAAGAACCACATGTGTGCTTATATTTGTATAGGTCACTGGTATCTCACTTTGGGCCATGGTCCCAAGTTATATTTTGTCTAGCTTTCCTGGCATTTTTTTTTTTTTGAGTTAATTACCGAACATTTAAAATTGGAAGAGTGCACAGAAATATCTAGATTTTTTTTAGCTTTTCCCTCCAGTCTGAAGATCTGGCTGCACTGACAGGTACCCTGCCTCTCACCACAGTCCCGGCTGTCCCATCCTGTCTTCCACCCTACTGCCTGGTCCATTGGCTTTGGAATTTGCTGGGCCTCATCTCTCTCACTAAAATGCAAAGATTCACTAAAGAGGTAACTATTGAACCTGACTAGTCTCATACCAGTATGGACATTTTACCATACTTAAAATATTAGGAAGATTAATTGTGGTAAATTAAGATGAGGGTAGGAGAGAAAGTGGGGCTCCCCCAGACAAGGCGTCGGGCCATACCAGAGCAGAGACTTCTAGGGTCCTAGAAGACCACAAGATGAGAAATAGGTGTTCAAACAGCTGTCGTGGTTGTGTAACAAAAACATCACCTGTTTCCCAGGAGCTCATCCTTTCTCCTAACTCAGCGAACACCCAAGTTTTTATTAGCATCCTGGGCTGCCTTCCCCAATCCTCCTTCTGGAAGTGCCTTGGGTAATGGCCAGAAGCAAACCCTGGAGATGATTAGAGGGCCTCCAACTCAGGCTGTGAGTGAGCCCAAAGGAATGGTCTGGCTTTTGACCAGAGTAGAGCTAAGCCCAGAAGAGGAGCTTGAATGAAGATGAGGACCAAGTGATTAACTGGGGCCTGGGCAGCCAGGGCCTGAAGCACGCTCTCATTCAGCAAGATGGTGAGCAGATGTGTTCTCTGAAACGTGGACCACATAAGGGAAAACCATCTTCCCTGAATTTGGAAGCTCTTCCTGCCAAAGCAGTTTATTGTGCAGGCAGAGAGAACAAGAGGCTTCATATGGAGATGTGGGAAAGGACGACATGCTTTAGGTGGACTGACAGACCTCGAGGCTGCGCTGCCCTTCCCCAAAAGCCCATCTGGGAGGTTGGCAGTTCCATGACTATTTGAACTCAGACCTGTTTGGGGGCAGCAGCCCATGTGACAAGTGTCAGCGGAGCCCTGGCTGTGTACTCTAGGATGGGGAGAGGGGTGGATGTGATGAAGTACTTTTAGGGCTTTTGGAGAAACAGGAAGTTTGGAAATCAGACAGGAAAATCTATCCGACTTTTTTCAAAACCAGTGGACAATATGGCAGAATTGTTGTAACTGTTGGGTGCAGCCTTTGAAGAAGGTGAAAAATTACAGAAGTTGGGGGTAGTTGCCAGGTTGGGTCAGGGGCATACTGTATTCAGAGAGCTTCCCTAACTTTCCTCCATCATCAGGAGCCCCTGAAATCCCTCCAGAACCCCGCACTCAGTCTTGCCACCATCGTCCACTTTGCATCCAATGGGACTAACCTCATTGTGTCTTTGTCCCTGTTTGTGTCAATTCTACAATCTCCCTGGCTCCCAAGTCACCTTGTCTCCAGGCGTCTGATCCCCATGAGGCCCTGTCTTTCCCCTATTCTGTGGCCTTCTTCTACCCTCCCTAACTCTGGAAACTCTTTCTCCATGACCTCTAGAGTTCATAATCCATGATTAGCAAAATGTCCCTTGTCCTCAACCTGTTGTCTGATCATTCTCATTACTTCTTTCCCTACAGGACACTTGGCTGTCCCCTGAGTTCCCTGCTGCCTGGCAGGCTTCCCAAGCACAGCGTGATTTTTCTCTCACAGCCTGGATCCTGGGCCTGGAGGTGAGATAGGTGCCCCTCGTCGTCCTCATTGTCACTTTTAGTACTCCTTCCCTTCTCTGTATAACCCTCAAACCTCACACTGAATTTCATGTCATCAGATTATACAAACACTACTGTCTTGGGGCACCTGGGTTGCTCAGTTGGTTAAGCGTCTGCCTTCAGTCATCCAGGGTCCCAGGATCGAGCCCCTTGTTGAGCTCCCTGCTTGGTGGGAAGCTTGCTTCTCTCTGCCCCTCCCTCCTGCTCTGCTCTCTCTCTCTCTCTCTCAAATAAATAAATAAAATCTTAAAAAACAAACAAAAAAAACCCAAACACTACTGTCTTCTCCTGACCCCCAGGGATCGTATTTCCATCACACTATCTTAACTATTGGTGATTGCCATACACACGCAGATGACCCTTCCAACACCCAGGTGGGTCAGTCCCTTAACTCCCATCCTCCAATAATTCTCCCTCCACAGTTATGATTATGATTGTTTGGATTACCCACAACCACAGCCCCTCCCTAATCTCAGTTTCACACAGCCCACTCACTGATCGCAACCTTCTGCCTTTCCAGCTCACTTCCTTGCCTGATGCCAACCGTCCTTTGACCCCAGTAGAACCTCCACAATCTGTTGAGCCCCCCAGCCTTTGCTGTGCTCCATGCCTGTGATGTTCTTACTTCCCTCCTGACCTCGTGTAAATTTCTGATCAGTCATTATAATTATACCCCCGCCCCCACCTCTTTCTTTTCTTTTTTTTTTAAAGATTTTATTTATTTATTTGACAGAGAGACAGCCAGTGAGAGAGGGAACACAGCAGGGGGAGTGTGAGAGGAAGAAGCAGGCTCCTAGCAGAGGAGCCTGATGTGGGGCTCCATCCCAGAACGCCGGGATCAGCCCTGAGCCGAAGGCAGACGCTTAACGACTGTGCCACCCAGGTGCCCCCCACCTCTTTCTTCTACACACTTTCTTTTCTTTTTTTTTTTTTAAAGATTTTATTTATTTATTCGACAGAGATAGAGACAGCCAGCAAGAGAGGGAACACAAGCAGGAGGAGTGGGAGAGGAAGAAGCAGGCTCATAGTGGAAGAGCCTGATGTGGGGCTCGATCCCATAACGCCGGGATCATGCCCTGAGCCGAAGGCAGACGCTTAACCGCTGTGCCACCCAGGCGTCCCTCTTCTACACACTTTCAATTCTTTGCCTCTTTTCTTGGTCACACTCACCTGGCATGACGATAGAGCTAGTGCAACCCAACTCTGACTACCCACATCTGCAACTGAATGTGGCTAGAGAGGAACACACAGCCACGCAGCTCGATCTCGCTTTAAATCCACGCTAGTGGAACTTCAGTGGGTACTTAATGCCGCCCAGTGGACATATCTGTATTTCCCTGACCTGTTCATTCACTTCGGCTCCTAGGTGACAGTTCCATATCTTCTTTTCTCAAACCCTGAACATTTCCACCCCAACCTCACTCTCAGCTGCTAATTGGATTCTTTCTCCAATGGAAAAATACGAGCAACCAGAAGAGAACTGTGCAGATCCTGCCATCATGCCTCACCTAGTCAAGGACATTACTTCAGCAACTTTTCCTTTTCTCTCCTACACCAAACTGTCACTCTCTACTGGACCATTTCCATGAGTACACAAGCATGCCATTGTTTCTCCCAAATCTTAAAAAACAACAAGGTCTTTTAATGGCCATATTTCCCTTGGCAGCCTCTGTCTCATTTGTTTGCTCCCCTTTAGAGCAAACTCCTCAAAGAATCCTCTACTCTTGCTATGTCCAATTCATCTCCTCTAGTTCTCTCTTAAACCAACCCAAATCAGGCTTATATCCCCACCACAGAAATTGTTCTTGTCCAAGTTACCATGACTTACATGTTAACTAAATCCAGTGGTCAATTCTCAGTTCTCGTCTTACTGATTAATAGCATTACTGATAGAGTTGACCACATTCTCCTCCTTGATACACTTTCTTCACTGGGCTTCAAGGACACCACACTCTCTTGGTTTTCCTCCTCCCTCACTGCTCCTACCATCTTGGTCTCTTTTTCTGGTTCTGCCTCTTTTGCCCAGTATAAAAATAGAACCACTAAATGTTGACGTATCCAGGCCTCAGACCTCAGTCCTCTACTCTTCCTCATCCACCTCTTTTGATCTCATACAGGTATGTGGTTTTTAAATACCATCAGTACACCCATGACCCGCATTTATTTCTCTGGCCCAGACCTATTCTCTGAACTCTAGACCCATATTTCTAACTGTTCCATCTCTCCAAACTCGGGATGTCCAAACAGAATTCATGAGTTGTTTCCCCAAACTTGATCTGCCTGCAGTCTTTCCCATCACAATTGATGGCAACTCCATTCTTCCAGGTGCTCAGACCCAAAACTGAGTCACTCTAGACTCCAGTCTTCCTATTATAGAAACATCAGATCTGACAGGAATTAATTCTGTCTTCGAAGTGCATCCGAATCCAACCACATCTCATCACCTTCATTGCTGCCAAATGAGTCCAGGTCACCATCATCTGTCTCCTGGATTACTCCTGTAGCCTCCTGTCGAGTCTACCTGCTTCTACTCGCTCCTTCAACACAGAAGCCAGCCTTACCCCTTTAAAATATCCCTTAGATCATAGCACTTCTCTAATCAAAACCCTTCAGTAGTCACCCCCTCCATTTCTTTTAGGATAATTCTTCAGTAGCTCCCTATTTCTCCCAGTGTAAAAATCAAAGTCTCTACAATGGCCAGAAGGGTCGTGCATCATCTGTCCAGTCCACCCCTTGCCTCTCTGTCTCTCTCCTGATACCCTTGCCTTTGCTTATTCTGGGAGTCCAGCCTCCTTGCTGTTCCTGTGCCTTGACACATGAGGCATGTTTCCACATGGGGTCCCAGCTCTGCCTCTACCCTCAGCCTGACGCTCTTGCCCCAGAAATCTACCTGATGAACTCTCTCACTCTTTCAATCTTTATATCTTACCTTTGCAATGAGTTCCACCCTATCCACCCTGTTTAATACTGAAATTTGCCCTTTCTCCTATAACCGAACACTCCAGATCACCCTTAACCTGCACAGTCTTGGGAGTTTTTTGTCCCCATGGCACTTATTACCTTCTAACATACTGTGAATTTACATCTGTTATGTTTATTATCCATCCCCCCCCCAACACACACACAGGAATCTTTGTCTATTTTGTTCACAAATATATCCCAAATGCTCGGAATAGTGCCTCGCATATGGTAGGGAGACACTACATATAAATAAATAAATAAATAAATAAATAAATAAATAAATAAATAAATGATTTTTTAAATGAATGAATGAAAATAATTTAAACAGAGGGGAACTTATTTCCTTGCCCATCAAAAATGGCTATCCCAAGAGCAAAGAAGAGAATGGAATTAGCAAGAGCAACTGGACCTGACTAGCAACACATGATGAATGGGCAAAGTCAGGTCAAGTTGAAATGAACAACCAAGCTGCATGCTTATAATTACAGATAGAGAGAGAGAGAGATCAGATCTCTCACATGGTAGGTAATAAAGTGACTTTATTTACTCAGCACATATAGAGTAAATACAGGCCTGGGTCCGTGACACTGACTTACCCAATTGCCATTCGTGGGTAGTTGCTTTTTACCTGCTCTCCCAGCCTTATGCCCTCCCATTCACACAGTTTGACAGAGAGGCACCAGAGGAGTAAAGGCAAAAAGAGGGGATCCTCCGAGTGAGGTCTTGGGAAGAGAAACTCCTCTCTCTTCTCCCGTTCCCCTAAGAACCTTCTCAGTAAAGGGTATTGCAATGTCAGATGTTTCGGGCATTCTCCAGGCCCATTTCACCAGAATTCTGCAATCATTGGATGCAGATGGGTTCATAGTTCTGCATGTCTGGCCCCCACCATGTCCACTGTTAACACAGGCCTTCTGGAGGCCATTCCTTCATTTCCCTCAGGGATTGCAGCCTCGAGGCTGACTGCCAACATATCCTTTCTCCAAAGATGCCAGTGTTATGCAAGAAGCCTGTGCACTCAGGATAAACCAAGTTAAATGAGGCTTCTAAGGTCCTCTAGACCTTTTGGTTACAGACACTGGAGTATCAGCTATGTTGCTGCCCCAGAAGCTTGAGGCCAGAGTAGGGTCTGGAGCAGGAGGCTTTCCCTGTCCTAAAGAGAAATAGAATTTCAGAAGCCTTTACAGTCTTGAGACTTGACCTCAAAACATACCTAAACAACCCCCAAGCATCCCTTAGTTTCCAAAAGACTGTGCGCAGAAGCTCTAGAAGATGTCTTTTGACCAGACATGATAACAAGATCCCAATGCACAGAAGATACTCAAACCATAGTGTGATTCCTTTTCCAAAACAGGGGCATGCTCAGCGGCACCTTTCATCATGTGGAAATATGTGCATTGATGGAGGCCACCTGGTGCTAAGAGAGTGACCACTAGGCATTGAAATAGGGTAAGCCCGGGTCCTTTTCTCCATAGAATCTTCCATTCTTGAGGAAGGCATTCAGTTTGTGTAACCCAAGTACAATAGAGAACCCTGTGTTGCTCAGAGTAAGCACAAAAACACAGTAGAAGAAACAGCACTCCTGGAGAGAAATGTAATTTAAGTCAGTTAAAATATTTACTCAATCTCATGAGAGTAAGTCAAAGGGGTTAAGTATATTCTCAGTAGACAAACTAACCTCTCTTTTTTCCATTCACAGCTGCCTCATTTTTTTCCTCTTCACTCTCCCAAAACTCAGCCCACACCCCTCCCCAACCCCCTACAACCCCCTACACAACCATCTCTCTCTCTCTTTCACACACACACACACACACACACACACACACACACACGGCTCTTGATGCTTTTGCTCTTTTCCTGCCTGCCTGGATCATTTCTTTTCTCTATTTCCAACATAAGGGTTTCTGGCTTACTCAGGCTGCTTCCAAGTCTTAGCTCTTCCTGGTTGTTATTCTGATCAGCACAGGAGCAGAGCAGCTGGACTGGAATCTGAGGCAGTAGTAGGTAAAACTATACTCTTGTGGAGATATTGCATGATCCTATGCCTCTCCTCCAGGTCTCTTTTTAGCCCCCAGAAGGTGGTTTTAACATCCACATCCATCAGCATTTTATTTCCAGGGGAAAGGAGAATGAGATGGGGAGAAAGGAATAAAAGGAATCAGAACATGTCTGGGGAAGGAAAGAGGCAGAGGTAATTTGATCTCTCTATACTTACATGCTGACCCCGAACAATGTCTAGATTATCCATGGATTCTGAGACATTCCTATATTAGCCCAATGCCTAACAAAAAAGAGAGTGGGCCACAGCCAACAAGGCATTAAGGCACAAAGTTAAAATAGGATTCTCTGGACTTCTGGACCTGACTTGAAACATTCAGTATGAAGGCAAGTGCTGGGAAAGAGAGAAAACATGGAGTTGTATTTTGGATGATTTTTTTTTTTCCTGATTACAGAAGTCATATACGTTCAATGTAGAAAACCGGAAAAATACAAGAAAGGGTTAAAAAAAAAAAACACAGGGGCGCCTGGGTGGTGCAGGCGTTAAGCCTCTGCCTTTGGCTCAGGGCGTGATCCAGGCGTTCTGGGTTCGAGCCTTGCATCGGGCTCTTCTGCTGGGAGCCTGCTTCTTCCTCTCCCACTTCCCTGCTGTGTTCCCTCTCTCGCTCGCTGTCTCTCTCTGTCAAATAAATAAATAAAATCTTTAAAAAACAAACAAACAAACAAAACACAATACTTGTGATCCCACCACCCAGATATAACCAGTGATAACATGTTAGTTCACCTTGCCAATGCTGTTTCAGTACATAAGTATTCTTTATTTTTTTAAATTATAGCTTTTTTAAAAAAGATTTTATTTATTTATTTGACACAGAGAGAGGGGGAAAGAACACACAAGCAGGGGGTGCAGCAGGCAGGGGAGAAGCAGGCTCCCCCCTGAGCAGGGAGCCTGATGTGGGGCTTGATCCCAGAACCCTGGAATCAGGACCTGAGCTGAAGGCAGACGCTTAACAACTGAGCCACTCAGGTGCCCCTGAATGCATAAGTATTCTTTTTAATCAAATTATAAAAACAGGGTAATGTTTTTTTTGGAAATTTTTCTCCCATATCAGTATATCCTAAATATCTTCCCAAGTCATTAAATATTTTTCAATAATATGATTTGTTAAAGCTATTTATGATTTTGTGTTATGAATATGCTATATAGATTTAACCAGTTTGATGTGGACGAGCATTTAGGCTGTTTCTGAGCATGGAATTTTAATTGTGGCAAGGTTATCTTGCACAACCCCTGTTTTCAGGCATGCTGACAACCATCCCTTACAAGCAGATAAGAATCCCTTTAAAATCCCACACCCAAGAGACCCTTGTCATGGCAGGAGTAACTCTTCACAAGCGTTCAGTTGTCCTTGTGTTCTTCAGAGAAAGCCTGGCATGAGGCTTTGAGCATCCCTACCTCTACCTGCCAAGGCTAGACCATTCTTGAGCAGATGGAGAGAAAACATTTGTCATTCTGCCAGGGAGTTAGCCCAAATCATTCAGTGTCTTTGTGCTAGGCCCGAACTGGATATCATAGAAGAAAAGATGTGATTTCTGCCCCTCAGAAACTTGCAGTCTCCTTGAGTTGATAAACATATAATTATGAAAGAGTGAGGTAGAAACCCAAGACTGTGTATGACTAAATGCTAACTCTGGTTCAGATCACAAGCGCTTTAGGAGGTGAGGAAAGTATAGACACTATGTGGACTTGGGTGATTGGAGAAAGCTCCATAGTGGAGATGAAGCTCAGAGGTGGGGTGGACAAGGAGCCTTCCACACCGAGGGGAGGGGACGCTGCGCCAGAGGCACAGGGGAGAGAGAGCGCAGGAAGCAAGCTGGTGCGTCTGGCTGCAGCTGAGGGAGAAATGGCCAGTCAAATCGGATAACTCACATCCGGGGCACATGAGCAGACAGCCAAAAAGCTTCTGGAGGTATTTCCCCTTGCACTGCCAGTGTTATACCAAGAAAGGAAACATTCAATCAGACAAATTCAAGCTGGGTTTTCTTTTTGTTTCCGTTTTTGTTTTGTTGTTGTTGTTGTTGTTGTTGTTAGTGGTGGAGATGATTTATAAGCAGAACTCAAAGCCTTTAATATGCTTATGTATGTGGCAGGGTCAAGAGAGGGGACTCGGATTTCCCAAGAGTCTTTGACCATAGACCTGTTTTTGTCATGGAACATCTCTGGTGTTCCATGAAGCAAAATTAGAGGCTAGTGAGCCAGTGAAGATTTTTGAGCTGGAAAGAAAGACATGGAGGGAAAACAAAGTCTTGAAAGATAGATCTCATGGTAGAATGTAAGGTGAACAGGAGAGAAGGGTCTGGATTCAGACAACACGATTAGATGGTTGAATCAAGATTCAACATAAGCAGGGAGGGCTGAAGTACCCTGGGGCGAAGAATGGAGAACAAAACATTGATTGTATGCAAAGTCTTTTGTTGGATTCTGGGGAGAGGCAGAAGTGTCAGAGTCCCTGGGTCTTATAGGAGTTTGAATGAGTATTCATCAGGATTTTGATTACAAGGGACGGAAAGCAACTGAGGCCTGCTTAAGTAAAAGGGGAGTATTCTTAGGGAAATAGAAATGCTTCACTAAGAACCAGATCCACATACTGGAAAGCTGGTGAAAAATTCCCTATCTGATCTCAGCTTCTCTATGTGTTTGCTTCATGTTCTTTATATTCTGTCTCTCTCCTCTCCTCCCCTTTCTCCCCTCCTCTCTCTACTCCCTTCCTC
This sequence comes from Ursus arctos, assembly GCF_023065955.2. Taxonomy (NCBI): domain Eukaryota; kingdom Metazoa; phylum Chordata; class Mammalia; order Carnivora; family Ursidae; genus Ursus; species Ursus arctos. Next base: position 52,645,202 of record NW_026623100.1, on the reverse strand, counting down.
TCTCCTTTCTCTCATTTGTGGAAGAAAATGGCTTTCCTACCTGAGTTGGCATGTTTCACTAACTTTGCATATAATAGTTCCAGACACACAGGAAACTAACTCTCCATCCCTCCTTCCCGGTTTCAGATTTCCAATAGAAAGAATCTTGTTGACCCAGTTTGGGACTCACCACTCCGACCAGGAAGACTGGTTTTAAAATAGAAACATGGATGCAGGAGACTTACCCAGTGTGGAGAGAATTAGTGTGGAGGCCACTTACCAGGGAAAGGTGTCCGCTGTGGGGTGATACTGTGACCTTTAATTGAAAGTATGCTTCTGGAAGAGTTGAGCAGGAACAGGCTATCATTGAATGGATGGATGACTATGAAGCTTTAAAGCAGCTTCATTAAAGAGTGCATGTCCCTGCCCCTTTCCCAAACTATTTCAGTTCCCAAGTCCTGAAGGAATCTACGGATGATGGTAGCCGGAGACCACAGTGGTTAAGAGCACATGTTCTGGGGTTAAATTGTCTGTATTTTAGATCCTGGCCTTGAGGACTTGAGCAAGTTGTATAACCTGCCTGAGCCTCAGGTTTCTCACCTGTAGAATGGGTATCATGAGAATTAAATACTTAATGTGTGTAAAGTGCTTAGCATAATACCCTCAATGATGTGAGCAACATAATTTTTTAATGAAAACTAACTGATCAGGGCTGAAATTTGTATCAGGAAATCCAAATATCTTTGACAAACTGGGAAAGAAAAGATGAATTGGCACAGGCAGGTGGGTCCGCTTGGTTCTCCAGATATCCCCATGTCCATGGCCTCTGGGACGGGGCGTTGGGGGAGAATAATAAGCCACAGAGATCTTGTGGCACCAATGGGGACTTCAGAGATCACAGGTCGTTTAGGCCAGTCACACTTCCTTTTGTTCCTAGAGATTTAATATTTAACTGCCTATTAAATGATCATGATTTGGAGGAGAGAAAACAAGAAGAGGAATTGCTTTCAGCTGGCCCTTGTCTTTAAATAACCCGGGTACAACATCTTTGAAACACAAAGGAGACCATGTGTAAAACATTAGTTAAACTCAGATATAAATCTAGTCTTTGACCAGAACAGAGCTAATCAATATGCTTTCCTACTCTCTTTGAACTTTGAGTTTGCTGGCAACAACAAAAATCCCGAACCCCATCCAAAACCATCGTCCAGACAGACCCGCTCCTCTGCTCCCCTCCCTCGTGTCCCGTCTTGTTGACAGAGCTACTCCCGTTACCACATTCATTCCAGTGGTGATTCAAATTCTTCTGCAGAAATGGACTTGAAAGACAGAAAATTGCTCTTGTAATCAGCAAATAAGGAATCTTGGGCAAGGAATACAGAGCCATGAGTATGGATTTACCCTTCACTTTCACAGATGTATTTTTCTCCACTATTTTCATTCAAAATTACGATGAACTTATTTAAGTAGCAAGGTAAACTGAGAAGGAAAATTACCCATAATAAGAATTTTGATGAAAATATAGACTGGCCTGGTTTTAAGCACATCAAGGACACTTGGTTTAAATTGCAAATTTGCATATATTTGAAATGTGTTTGTTTAAATGTGTCAGTTTTAGGCACAACTAAACCACTCTATTCCTTTCCAAAAATCAAGAATTTGCTTTGGAAAAAAATCATGCGGTTTGATGTACAAAGCAGAGGGGGAAGAAAGTAAGTAGTGGGCGAGAAAGACCCACCCAAGGGCTGCAGCCAGCTTCCTTAGGAAGATTCATGATGGGGCCTCAACACTGTCCTGCAATTCGTTCCAACAGATTTTACTATAACTCTAAATCATTAGAAGCAACTGCTGCTGTTACCAGAACTGTCTTTGCCTCAAAAAGAGGAAAATTCAGGATATGCAATGTAATCCTCTCACTATCTAAGAGAGAAACCAGCCCATTTGTCATAAGAACTGAAAACATCAGCTATGTAGTATAATACACATTCAAGTTTCATACCTCAATATTATATATCCCTTGTAAAAAAAAATGGAGCGGGAGAGGAGCACACAAAGAGGTGGTTGGATGCATCGATGATAAAGTGGCTTCAGTTGGTTAACTATAACGTACAAAAACCATTCTACCTATTGCAAATCCTTTTCAGAAAAAGATAAGAAAATTCAATCAACAGCATTTTGAAAACCTTCTGAGATAGTCACAACAAATGCATCCTCGCTCTTACCAGATGTATAAACATTTATGTAATGCAGGGGTTTCATAACTGGGAGCGTGTCATCAAATGCAGTGCTAATACTTTGTTCCTCCCTTTGACTTGAGTGACCCCTTCCCTATTAGGATCATTATTGCCTCACAGTGTACCAGGGATGGAAGGACTTTGAAAGGTCATTTGTCTTGCAACCCGACTAGCAGCATTGGCATTGCCAGGGAGAAGCCGATTAGAAATGCAGAATCTTGAGTCCACCCCTGTCTTACTGACTCAAAACCTGCATTTTGACAGGACCTCCAGGGGATTCATATGCATGCGCAAGATTAAACTAGGCTACTGTAGGCCATTCCCCTGCCTCTGAACAAACGACACAATGGGCAGGCTGGTCTCATCAGCCAATTTCATGTCCTTTATAGTTGTCCTATTTGAGTTATTGAGAGGAAAGAGGAAATATACTCATTTAGGGAAGTCTTGCATAGCATAACAAAGCAACTTTTTCAATACATTCAAGTGCCTATTCTTGGAAGCCCTGCAGATGAAGTCAAAGGAAAGGGACGCAAAAATGGAATGGGTTCAAGTAACAACCTCTAATAAAGTAAGGGTAGTTCAGAAGCTGGGTCTGTGAGGGATGGGAGGAGCAATTTCATCAAACTACCAGTTCCAAAATTGTCTCTGCACTATGGGTGATTTATAGCCCTGGAAGTTTACAGGCTCGAGTCTCTTGCTGTATTTCATTTCAGATTAGTAATTTTTATCTAGTACTTCCTTGCAGCTTAAAATAAAGGCTCTGGAACTATGAAAATGAATCTATCTGGTGATTTGTATGCTTATTCTGTAACTATCCTGTAGGCTTCAGATTTGTAACTGGCTGGAATCTGGAAAACCAAAAACCCTGTGGGTTCTTGGTAGCCCAATTTCTAAGCCAAAGGCTGAACTTAGGGTAGTTATATATGTGTTCTAGTGGTCCTCAAACTTAGCTGTACATTAGTCACCTGGATTACATTTTCTTAAACAGCTTTCTTGAGGTATAAATAACATACAATAAGCTGCACATACTTAAAATGTGTAATTGGGTAAATTTTGATATATGTTATTTACCTGTCACCACAATCAAGCTAATCTCCCCTAAAATTGCTTGTGCTGCTTGGTAATCCCTCCCCCCATCCTGCAACAACTTACTTTTCTGCCACTGTAAATGAGTTTGCATTTTCTAAAATTTTACATAAATGGAACCCTGCTTTTATCTTTTTTTTTTTTTTTTGTCTGCCTTCCTTCAGGAACATAATTATTGTGAGATTCATCCATGTTGTTGCATGCTTTAATAGTTAGACTTTTTTATTGCTGAGTAATATTCTATCGTATGGACGTACTACATTCTGTCTAACCATTCACCACTCATGGACATTTGGGTTGTTTCCAATTTTTTTTTGTTTTTTAAAAGATTTTATTTATTTATTTGACAGAGATAGAGACAGCCAGCGAGAGAGGGGACACAAGCAGGGGGAGTGGGAGAGGAAGAAGCAGGCTCATAGCGGAGGAGCCTGATGTGGGGCTCGATCCCAGAACGCCGGGATCACGCCCTGAGCCGAAGGCAGATGCTTAACCACTGTGCCACCCAGGCGCCCCTCCGTTTTAAACAATTATGAATGACACTGCTATAAACTTTAATGTACAAGTATGAATATTTAAGTTTTTACTTCTCTAGGTAAATGCCTAGAAGTTGGTGTGGCAAGCATACATTTAACTTTAAAATAAGCTGCCAAACTCTCTCAGAGTGGTTGTACCATTTTACTTGTCCACTAGAAATGTGTAAGAATTCCAGGTGTTCCACATCCTCTCCCACAGTTGATATGGTCAGTATTTTTTATTTTCGCCATTCTGATAGATATGTAATTGTATCTCCATTATGGTATTAGTTTACACTTCCCTAATGACCACTGATGTTGACAATTTTTTCATGTGTATATTTTTCATCCGTATTTCTTCTTTGGTGGAGTCTTTCAAATCTTTTCCTCATTTTTTTTAATGAGGCTTCGCACCCAGTGTGGGGCTTGAACTCACGACCCTGAGATTAAGAGTCACGTGCTCTACTGACTGAGCCAGCCATGCCCCTTCTCATTTTTTATAATACATTTTTTTTGTTTACTTAATTGTTGAGTTTTAAGAGTTCTTTATATATTTTGTATATAAGTCCTTTGTCAGATATATAACTGACAAATATTTTCTCCCAATCCTTTTGTTCCCTTAGCAATGCCTTTCAAAGAGAATTTCTTAATTTTAATGAAGTCCAATTTGTTAATTTTCTTTTATGGATTCTGCTTTTCATGATATATCTGAGAAATCTTTACCTAACCCTAAGGTCACAAAGATTTTGTGCTATATTTCCAGAAGTTTTATAATTTAGATTTAATGTTAGACCTATGATCCACTTTGAATTAATTTTTATATGTGATGCAAGGTTTGGAATGATGTTTACTTTTTTGCATATGAATATCCAATAGCTGCAAAACCATTTATTGAAAAGAGATCTTTCTCTACTGAATTGCCTTTGCACCTTTTTTGAAAGTCAGTAAGCCATATATTTATGGATCTATTGTAAATTCTCTGTTCTGTCCCATTGATATATCTTCATACTAATACTACATTATCTTGATTTCTGTAGCTTTATTATTAGCCTTGAAATCCACCTTTATTCTTTTTCCAAAAAAAAATAATTTTAGAATGCGTTTGTCAATTTCTGGATTTAAAAAGCCTAGTAGGATTTTGATTGAGATTGCATTGAATCCATAGATCTATTTGGGGAGAACTGGCATCTTAGCAATATTGATTCTTCCAATCCATATATTTAGATCTTCTTTTATTCTTCCTAGCAATGTTTGTTCAGTGTGCAGGTTTTATGCTTCTTTTGTGAGGTTTGTTTCTAAGTATTTGATATTTTTGTGCTTTTATAAATGCTAATATTTATATAATTTCAATTTCCCACTGTTTCTTGAAACTGTTTAGAAATACAGTTGATATTTAGTATTTAGTAGTAGCTTTTTTGTACATTCCATAGAATTTTCTACATAGATATATGATATTACATAGTTATGTATATCAGATATCTGATATCTACATAGTCATCTGATAATAAAGACAGTTTACTTCTTTTTGTCCAATCTGGATTCCTTTTTTTTTTTTTCTTGTCTTATTACACTAGCTAGAAGCAGTACAATGTTAAATAGAAATAATGACAGTGGACAAGCCCGCTTTGTTCCTGGTTTTAGAGGAAAAGCAGTCTTCCCATTAAAAATGACGTTAGCTTTATGTTTTCCATAGATGCTCTTTCTCAAATTGAGAAGTTCCCTACTTTGCTGAGAGTTGCTTTTTTAAAAATCAGAAATGGATCTTAGATTTTGTCAAGTCCTTATTCTGGTTCTATTGAGATATTCATATGGTTTTTCTTTTAATTATATGCAACTGTAAGATATTCATATGTTAATGTGAATTAAATTGATTTTAAAATATCAAACCATCCTTGCATTCCTGGGGTAAACCCCCCCCCTTGATTATAATCTGTTCTCTCTTTTTATATGTTTTTAGATTCTATTTGCTAAAATTTGCTTTAGAATTTTCGCATTTGTACTAATGAGGGATTTTGTTTTCTAGTTGTCTTGTAATGTTATTTTCTGGTTTTGGTGTCAGAGTAATGCTGGTCTCATAGAATGAGTTGGGATATAGTCCCTCCTCTTCAATTTACTTGAAGTGTTTGTATATAGAATCAGTGTTATTTCTTCCTTAAATATTTGATAGTATTCACCATCTGGGACTGAAGTTTTCTTTGTGGAGAGATTTTTAACCACTAATTCTATTTATTTGATAGATATAGAACTATCCAGGTTATCTATTTCTTCATGAATAAGCTGTAATAATTTGCATTTACCAAAGAATTTTTCCATCTTCTCTAAGCTGATAAAATTTATTGGCATGAAGTTGTTCTTAATATTTTCTTGTAATACTTTTAATATCTGTAGAATCTGTAATGATATCACCTCATTCCTGATACTAGTTATTTATATCCGTTCTGCTTTTCCTGATGAATCTGGCCACAGCTCTATCAACTTGATTGATCTTCCCAAAGAAACCGCTTTCAGTTTCATTGATTTTATGCTATTGTTTTTGTTTTCTGTTTCTCTGACTTATTCATACCTATTATTTACGTTTTTCTGCTTAGTTTAGGTTTAATTTGTTCTTTTTCTAGTTGCTTAAGATGGAATCTAAATCATTAGTTTGAGACCTTCCTTCTTTTCTAATGTAAGTGTTTAGTGTGTTAAATTTCCCTGTAAATATATGTCTTGGTTGGATCTTACAAATTTTGACATGTTTCCATTTAGTTCCAAATATCTCCTAATTTCCCTTTTGATTTCTTCTTTGACCCATGGATTACTTAGAATTGTGTAAATTTGTTCCCAAATATTTGGATATTTCCCAGATATCTATCTGTTATTACTGTCTAGATAAATTCCAGTGTGGTCAAAGAACACACTTTTTCTCATTTGAATATTTTTAAATTTCTTAAGGCTTATCTTAAAGCCTAGAATACGGTATCCTGGAAAATTTTCTGTGTGCACTTGAAAAGAATGTGTATTCTAATGTTGTTAAGTGGAATGTTCTTAAAATGTCAAGTAAGTCAAATTGGTTGATAGTATTGTTCAAGTCTCTCATATCCTTACTGGTTTTCTGTCTACTTGTTCTATCAACTATTGAGACAAGGGTATTAAAACCTTTCATTATAATTGTGGATTTGTTGCTTTCTCCTCTACACTTATAAATATTTCACTGCAAAGTCCACATATGATACCAGTTAATTCAGAATCTCTAGGAGTGTGATTCAGGCATCAGTATTTTTTTTAAGCCTCTGAATGATTCCAATGTGCCACCAACTTTGAGAACCACTGCTTTATGCAGTCCACATTATGTATTCAACAGATTCTCAAATGCATTGTCTTATTTAATATCTTTGAGGTAGGCATTGTTCATTCCCATTTTGAAAATGAAATTAAGCCAGGGCGCCTGAGTAGCTGAGTCAGTTAAGCGTCCGACTCTTGATTTTGGCTCAGGTTGTAATCTGTCAGTCGTGGGATGGAAGTCCACATCAGGTTCCTTACTGAGCCTGGAGCCTGCTTGGTATTCTCTGTCTCCTCTCCTTCTGCCCCACCACCCTGCTCACACTTGCTCGTGCATGTGTGTGCTCTCTCTCTCTAAAAAAAAAAAAAAAGAAAGAAAGAAAAAGAAAAAGAAAAAATGAAATTAAGTCTTGGATACTTGTCCAAGATGACACAGTTGATCAGAGAGCCTAGCTGGGATTTAAACCCAGGTTTCCTAACTCAAAGCTGATCACTTTGAGCTACTTGTATTTTGTTCTGTGAGGTATATTTATCAACTTGACTTCTATCTGTATTTCTATTCTGTCCCTCTAATACACTCTTCTGAGTTGTGGGCAGGAGCCATGTCTAACCCAAAGCTTGTAATTTGCACTGGACCTACCACAGTGTCTGTACTCTGGAGATGATTCTAAGGGTTTTCTTTTTCTCTCTTGAAATATCTGAGTATCTGGGGTCATCTAACCACAAAGTAGTCATCAATCTGCCTTTTTCACGGTCTATCCACAACCTAAGGTTTAAACCAGGCTGTAATTAACTCTGACATATAGGCTCTTCTCCAAAAACCTTCTCAGGCTGCAGACTGTCAGCCTGCTTCACTTTAAATACATGACATTGGCAGCCAGGGACCAGGTTTTGCCCCAAGCCACCCATACAAGTTTGGGGCAAGATTATGATGGAAGAGCAGGTTGGGGTGGATGTGTCTCCTGTGTGTAAAGGCTGTTCGTTTGAGTGCTTCCAAGTGCTGGTACACTATGATTAATTATGTTGCCCAAGGATTAATATTTAAAATCAGGAGTGATTTGAATCACTCCTCCAGGTGAGTTGCTCAGCTCCCCCCAGGGAAAGGATCAATTAAAAAGAAAAAAACCGTTAATGTTTTAGAGACAACATGCATTCCAGAGAGATAAAGAGAAAGACTAATGAGATAGACAAAGACTAACACTCTTTGGTGTGCTTTCTCTCTCTTGTTTATAGGTATGTCAGCTTCAGTATAAATTAATGAATCAATGTGAGTTTGTTCCTTCTCATAAAAATTCAACTATGCAAATCCTTTTTCCCAAACTGCCTTCTTGGACCTATGTTCTATATCTGTTATCTTCAGATCCCCTTACCTGACTTCTCTCATTATCAATAAGTCACAGTCTGAGTTCAAGGCTTGGTACTTCTTCTATATGACTTCTTCTATGTTCTGAATGTTTTCTCAGTTATTGCCTAAAGCAGAAGACGACCACAACAAGTGAGAGAGCTTGGGTGTTTTTTTTAAAGGATTATTCGTTCCCCAAACAAGTCTACAACACTAAAGGTATTTAAAAAGAAAAACATAATTCATTTTTCCACCACTTTCTCTTCTCCCAATTTTTTTTCCAGTCTTCATTCAGATAGAGAAACTTACGATGTAAGGTTCGTATAATTCCTGTGTTCTACTTTCTTGTTTAACATCACTTAAACACTTTTCATCGTCCTTGTATAGGCTTCCTAATTTTCATTTTTTCTGGCTGCATGGTTTTGCATTAATATACCACAATTTGTTTAACCATTCTCCTGCTGCTGTGCACCAAGTTGTTTCCAGTTTTCACCATTAGATGTGATTACTCCGTAAACCTCTAAGTACATAGGAAGATTTCCTCTCTTCTTCTTTTGAATTATTTCCTTTGTAGAAGTTTCTAGAACTGCTATTGCTATGGGGAAAGGTTCGAATGATTTTAAGGGGTGATGAGCCCTTAAAAAGGCAGTACCACCAGGTTCGTAGCCCATGCCTTATCTTGATTTGTAAAATTAATTATGACACGGAAGGGCCAAGGTACTTCCTAAAGCACCACTTATTTCAGTCTTATCCCACAGAGTGGTGCAAGTAATAGAAGATGAATGTATCTCCATTAGCTTATTCTTTACTCCACTGAGGGCTACTAAAAAAAAAAAAAAATGTATCAATTCCTCCCACATTTTAAGTGATGACCTTTGCAACAAGTCTTAAGAAACTCCACAACAAAACCGTGGGACAAATCAAAGATACACCTCCTGTGATAAACCCTAGAAATGAAATGAAGGCAGACAATGTGTGTGGCAGGAGAGTGGCAGGGAGGGGATGCAGGTCAGATATGATTGGAACGCCAGTGTCACAGTTGTCCCCTGCAAACTGGTCTCTGGGAGCTGGGTCAAGGCAGCCAAGTTGAAAGCCAAACACAGACAGCAGCTGTTGAGAATGTAAAGTCTCTGGCTAGAGTGGGTAGGGAGCTGGGTGTGGTTGCCCAAAGGCCGATTTCCACCCCACCCTACAGGCCCAGTGACGGGATGAGAGGAGACAACTTCCTGTGTTGCATTCCAGACCTCCTTTCTGGGCTTAGTGGGAGCGTCTGTGGGAATGCTGGAGAGTGGCTGCAAACTGCCTGTTACACCGCACACCTCCCTCAACATCATAACCCCTGGAAGACACCGAGGTTCTGAGAATGCCACGTCCAGAGAGCCAGGATGCAGGACTGACCTGCCACTACCACACAGTCCCAGCCATAGCCCTGGTATTGTGTACAAGTAAGTCCCACTGAGGGACTAGCTGAAACTTGAGGGAGTGTGTAGATCTTTCCTACATTGCACAAGTAAGCGTTGAGCTGCATGGGCCACACCGTCCCCTTCAACTATTTCCCAGAATGTTTGACGGGAACCCCTGCAGGCTACGTCACTGAGCAGAGAATCTTCGTGATGCATTTCAACATCACTTTTCTTGGAAACCCTGACTGCTTCACTCTCCAGAAATAATCCGTCAAATTTTTCGCTTTGTTGAAGTCATACTGTGAAAACTCCCATAATCAAATTCTCCACATTAGGACCCCTGCTGATATTACATACAACAGAGTCAAGAGGGAAAACAGTGGGTCAGACGCTGACATCTTTTTTTTTTCTTTCTCTTTTAACTTTTTTTCAAAGATTTTATTTGAGAGAGAGAGGGTGCCTGTGCATGAGCGGGAGGGGGGAGGGGCAGAGGGAGAGGGAGAAGCAGACTCCCCACTGAGCAGGGAGCCTGAAGTGGGGCTCAATCCCAAGACTCCGGGATCATGACCTGAGCCAAAGGTAGATGCCCAACTGAGCACCCAAGCGCCCCCTCTTTTAACTTTTTAATCATGAAAATTTTCAAACACACACAAAGTGAGAGAGAATGGAATAATAAACCCCCACGTCCCCACCACCCAGCTTGAACAATCTCCGTATGTGCCAGTCTTGCTTCATCTGTCACCCGACTCCATTCCTATATCCCCACAAGTATGCACATTTTTCTTTTTTTTTTTTAAACAGGAATTTTTAAAAGCAAGTCCCAGACACAGTGTCATTAATACTGCAGCATGCATCTCTAACCAGCAAGGACTTTGCTTTTGACATAACCTTTATTAGCCATTAAATAAAAAATAGTTTATTTAGGAACTATTGATATTGGTTAAGCATTTAGTATTTGGTGCAAGATATTACAGTAGGATTCTTTACAGTTTATTTCATGAAATCTCAGCTCAGCAGAGAACCGCGTTGGAAATTCACAAGCTCCCCAGGAGAAAGAAATGCCCTGGCTTGGAGAACATTACTATTTGCATTTTACTCATGAAGAAAACTGCTCAGCCAACTCGGGGTAAGCTGTGGAGAGGCTGCAGTCCAGGAGATGGCAAAGCTTGGAACAAGAGGCTTGTCGGAGCCTGACTTGCTCCATCCCCCCTGGATATTCAGGATATTAGAAGGGCATTGCTTCCTCATCTGAAAACTGGCTTTTTTTTTTTTTTTTTAACTACCTAACACCTACTTGAATTTACATTGTCAACATAGAAACACGCAGGCTTCTTGAGAAGGTAACACCTTAAAAAAGCTGAAGAGTTTTGACAAATCCACTTTACTTATCAGGCACGTAGGCATGGAGAGCACAGGGGGAATGTTGCTTCATGCAAAAGCAGTCTCAGCATAAGTATTTCTTTTTCTTTTTTTTTTTTTTTAGATTTTTATTTATTTATTTGACAGAGAGAGAGAGACAGCCAGTGAGAGAGGGAACACAAACAGGGGGAGTGGGAGAGGAAGAAGTAGGCTCCCAGTGGAGGAGCCCGATGTGGGGCTTGTTCCCAGAACGCCAGGATCACACCCTGAACCTAAGGCAGACGCTTAACGACTGAGCCACGCAGGCACCCCTCAGTACAAGTATTTCTGTTTACTATGTGCTGTTCCTTTGCACCTAATCTATATATCTGTACTCAGGAGATTCAGGCAGAGTAGCTACGTTGGGTTGGCTTACCTCAGTAAAGAGGGAGACTGCCTATGCATAGCCTTGGGAGGAGTCTTTGACTCAAGGACAGACTGATAAACCCTCTCTCAGTCATGAAGAAGACCCCACACTGGCTTTGGGCTTCTGCCTGCCGCCAGGCCTTCTAATTGAAGCCTCCTCTACTTGAGACTCCAGGTCAGCTGGCATAGGCAGGCAGGGTACTGCTGATTTCCCCTTGTTAATGCCCTGCTCCAGCTCACATCACTTTGTGCAGTTTGCCACCGCAGCATCTGTCTTGGACTCTGATTGTCCCCGTTTGGACAGGATGCAACTGTGGCTGAAGATTGGGACAAGTGACACAAAGGAGCTGCTGGGAGCTGCTGTTGTGGGTGAGGGCTATGCAGAGGGAGTGGGACGAATTTTGTTACCTGAGCCAACACTGTACGTAATGCCCACGAGAAACTGAGCTATTCTCACATTGTTTGATACATGTTCCCTCCATCTGGACCACCCTTCCGATGCCTATATGACTTGCCCCTTTGCCACCTTCACTTCTTTGAGGTCTCTGCGCAAGTCCCCATTATCAGAGAGGCCTTCCCTACCACCTACTTAAAATAACACACATCCGCTACCACTAGCAACCCCTTCATTCTGCCTTGTTTTTCCTTATCACAACCTGACACATATGTATTTTTTGTCTCTTTTGGTCACGACTATATCCCCTCAACTTAGCACAGTGGCAGGTATAAAGCAAGGGCTCAACACATTTATGCCGAATGAGCAGTCTCCTCAAAAACAAGATCTTGTCCTCTTTTTCTTCTTTTTTTTTTTAAGTATATTTATTTTTAGTGTAATCTCTACACCCAACACAGGGCTCAAACTCACAACCCTGAGATCAAGAGTTGCATGCCCCTCGGACCGAGCCAGGCAGGCGCCCCCGATCTCATCCTCTTCTGCTACCACACCCAACTTATCAGAACAGGCACTGATTATGGACACTCCCGTGCGGAAGAGGGGCTCCATAGGAAATCCATGGGGAGATACAGATGAGCTCTACAGAGGTAATACTCAACCTGAAAACCTAGATGTTCTAACAGGAATGGCTGTTTCTTAAATCTGTATTCTCTGTGACTATCTTCTGTAGAGCTTGTGACCGCCAACTCATACTTCGTTCTTGCTCTTCGGGCTCCATGTGAAGCTTCCCGATGGCCTGACTCTAAGAAACTTTCAAGCACGTATGCTTTAAGAATAATATATCCCTCTCAGAACTACACCACTGAAAGGTATTCCTTCAACAACAGAGAGATTTATTACTTTCTTCCCCCACAGAAAAACCACAAAAATATTCCCAACTTGACTATAGTAGTGAGTTCCAAGTTTCATTAAAGAACTGGCCAGATGCTTCCTCCTAGCTTGTGTGGGAAGAAGTTAAGATAAAGAGCATTTGAAACTCTACCTCTGCACACCTGCCTCATACCTTATTCCCTTCTGATAGGTCTTCTTCCTGTTTCCTCCAGGTCAGAGATGTAGACCTGCCTCCCCAGGCACCTGGGGCTCTGGAAGCCCCCTGACCCCTCTCCATCTGGTATTAATAACAGATGGCTCTTATTGAATTGCACACCTGCTATAAACCAGGCACTACACCTTAAAAACTGTCTCAAATTCTTTTTTTTTTTTTAAAGATTATTTATTTATTCGACAGAGACAGCCAGCGAGAGAGGGAACACAAGCAGGGGGAGTGGGAGAGGAAGAAGCAGGCTCATAGCGGAGGAGCCTGATGTGGGGCTCGATCCCACAACGCCAGGATCACGCCCTGAGCTGAAGGCAGACGCTTAACCGCTGTGCCACCCAGGTGCCCCAAAACTGTCTCAAATTCTTAACCCCCAAACTGGAAAAGAGCTGTAACCTGAGTGCTGTCAGGACAGCCCCTGTAACCCTGACTTTTTCTTTTTCTGCCTTTGTTACCAAGAATCACATTCTTCCAGTGTATTTGCAGAAAGGGAGTTGGTCTCCCAGCTCCAAAACTGGTCCAGGCTTCAGCCTGTTCCTCTGCTTTTACCTGCTCCTAAATTCCACATTCAGCCAAGGTCTCTACTAGCTCTAGTGTGGGTCCTCGCCTATGCTCTGAGGCTGCCACTCTTCTTCAGTGTGACACTGACCATGGCCTCAGGGGTGTGGTAGACAGAATAATGGCTCCCCAAGAATGCCCATATCCTGGATCCTGTGAATGTGTTACCTTACATGGCAAAGGACTTTGCAGATGTGATTAAGTTAAGGACCTTGAGATGGGGAGATTATCCTGGGGAACACGGTGTAATCACAAGGGTCCTTATAAGGGAAAGAGGGAGGCAGGAGAGTAAGAGTCAGAGAAGGAGAGATAGTGAGGGAAGCAGAAGCAAGAGGGATCTGAGGAAGGGGCCAAGGAATGCAGGCAGTCTTTAGGAGCCGAAAGGGGTAAGAAAACAGATTCTAGCCTTGAGTCTCCCAAAGGAACACAGCCCTGCCAACACCTTGGTTTTAGGTCTTCTGACCTCCAGATGGGTAAGATGATAAATCTATGGTGTTTTTAAGCCACTAAGTTTGTGGTAATTTGTTACACCAGCAACAGAAAACAATTCAAGGGACAATGCAGGGCCACTTGCAAAGGACACTTGCCTTTGTTGTCTTACACACACATGTATAAACCACTTCATTGTAAGTTTGGGGATAAGTACAAAGCAAAAAAAGGTGAATATGATTGTTCCCAGAGCCCAGTGGAAGAAGGAAAAAACCTTCACAAGATCCCTTCATCATCCCCCATTTCCTAGCACTGCTCACCAGTCCAAAGCCCACCCTCTTTTTCTTCATCTCCTCTGTAAGCCAGGAAATTCACTCAGCGAACATTTACTGAGTACCTACTATGTCCCAGACGCTGTTCTAGGTGCTGGGAATAGAACAGTGAACGCAACAGAAAATAATAGAAGCTATCACAGGGCTTACATTTTAAGGCAACCCTTCCTTTCATGATATTCCGACCCAGCAAGGTCCACCCAACCCTTACCCTCTACCCCAGATATGATCATCTGTAAGATACAAATAACCCACAACACTATATTTCTCAAAGTCTGAGTTACTCCATTAAGGATCATGCCAGGTAGTTAGATGATTCCCAGAATAATCCATGGTAACCTTCATTTGCCCAGTTCTTATTCTCTTCTGGGTCCCTCTGCCAACACAAAGATACCCCTCCTCATTCTTTCTGTGGTCTTCAGATCTCCTGCGAGTAACTCTTAGACCACACACACACACACACACACCCCAAAGACAAACCATCAGTCTCAGTCTAAATCCATGTTAAGGAGGCTGCCTTCCTAAAGGTAACACATTCTACCCAACTAAATAAAGACATGGCTTTACTTTTGTTATGCAGAGCAGCCCCAATCCCCCGTTCTCAGCCTCCACCTGTAGACTGTGCCTTCCTGTGCACCAGAAACACTACCTGTCACTGTGACTTTCTAAAAGCAAAGACCTTCAATTGTTACCATCATCCCCTGCTACCCAGAGAACCAGTACAAGCTTGATAGGTGTGCTTTTTTGATACATTGAACCATGTGAAATTCCTACCCAGGGCATCCTCTACTAACAGACTCCACTAGGAAGTGAATCTGCACCCCGTGGCCCGCATCCATAGCAAACCCTGAAGAGTGAGAAGACTTCTTCTTCCAGTTCTAGAAGGAACCCCCAAGGGTAAGTACATTTTAATCACTTAAAATGATCCTTCCCCCCTCTCTTATGGTCTTTTTTTAAAACAAATAATGCACAGGCACCGTCAGGCAAATACTTTTGATTAAAGCAAATGTTAGCGCTCTGGGCATTGAGAATTGCAGAAGGAAAGATTGTAAGCTATCGATTCCCATTAAGTTTACCATCATTAGCTCTATAATGCTGGTTGCAGAGTAATTATTGCAATATAAACAATAATACATTGACTATGTGTTTACTTGGTGCCAGGGACTTTACTAAGTGGCATTAGCTCATCAGTCCTCACCAATGAGTCACCTCACCTGTCCCTATTTTACAAATGAGAAAATGGAGGTCAGGAAGGGTTAAGAAAATTGCTCCAAGGCCACACTGCTAGTTGGTGGCAGAGCCAGGGCTCCCACGCAGGCTTTCCTGCTGGCCAGACCCTGACCACTATACATTACTGCTGTGCCACACTTTAATTAAACGGGGAGGCTATCCAGGGTGGTACCTTCCCAGTACAGTGGAAAACTGTCAAGTGAAGATGATAAAGGAGGAAAGGAAAGACAGGTTTCATGAGCAAATACGATCACCCTGAGACTTAAAGATAGATAAGAAGAAACCTGAAGCCAGGATCAAGAAATGTTTTTTAAATTACAGCCAATTGAGCAATGCATGGGCAGTTGGAAAACTTGTGGTTTCAAGTCAACAGTGGTGTCGGGACTGGTGGCAACGTTTATTTTGAAAGTGTCAAGGACTGTCACCTCCATTTAGATGCCTTTAATAAATGAGAGTCTAAAATACTCTAAAGAGAATCCCGGCAGAGACCACAAGCCAAAAATCCTTGGCTTCCAAAATAACGGGGCCTGCCTCTTCCCAAGTTACCATGCACAGAAGCAAAACTTGGCAGAGTCTGAAACAAAGGATTTTGGTCTTCCACAGAAGGAAGCAAAGCAAACCACTGGGTTCTATCTACTGCAACTCCTGAGCACCTTGCCAGGTGCTGCTCAGAAGAGAATCCCACCCTGCTCTCTGCCCAGGGAAATCGGCCCTTCTGGAGGCAGCTTTTGAAGTCCTAAGTGCAGGGCGGGATTTTTCTACCCCTACTTATTTTCTGCAGAGTCCTGTTTCTTGGGGAACTTTTCCACATATAATTGAGCTGCTACTCTGACACCATTTTCATTGAGTAATTCACAGTGATGTCACACCAGCCAGGCACTAGGGGAAGCCCTGCTTTTATGGGTTGGCTCTTAATTTAGGAATTTTTATATTCTGACTTCCCTCCCTTTTTTGCTGGACTCCACTGCTTTTGAGCAAGATGCCTGAGTGGTGAAGTGTTGCCTGCTTTTGAGCAAAGGAATTCCTGCTCGTTGAGAGGCAAATGATTGAGTGAAGGCAAAATGTGTGTCCTGTAATAGTACATCTTAATTGGAGAGTTGGCAAGAGAGGAAGGATGTGTGGGCCCGGTGTGGGCTCTGTGCTCATGATGGGGTTCAGCAGGCGGAGCCGAGAAGGTGGGCTGGGGATTCACAGCCGCTCCCTGGTGCCACAATCATGTGTACCTGGGGAGCCAACTGGCTCCTCCCTGGCACCTGAGCAACCACATCTAACCCACATCCCCACCTTCCTTCGTCACCTCTCTGCTGTTCTGTGCAGCGAGCCGAGCCGGCAAAGGCAAAGGCGAGCTTGGCAAACCTCGCCTGTAAAAGCCTAATCCAAACAGCATGTCCGCTGAGCTCAGCGGGGTGACTCATGTGCAGTGATGTGTGAGGCCAGCGAGCAGAGATTAGGATCTGGCCCGCCCGCCAGCCTACCCTGCACTTCCTTTGATCAACTCTGATGGTTTTTAATTCTGCAGAAGCAGCTTCCTGCTAGCGGCAAACACTTCTGGGTGGAGGCTGGAGCCGTGTCGATGCTGACCTACTTGTCAGAGGCGAGGCCGGTGTGTATGGGAGCACAGGGACACCCTGGGCTCGCAGCCCACCAGAGCCCAGAGGGGAGCCTCTCTGTTGGAGGTGCCCATGGTGACATCAGAAGCTTGCTCCTTGGCCAACACCAGCAAGGCCACACGTGTGAGCAGCCTGGGCTCGCAACCTGATGCTGGCATCGGTTAAGTCACTGGGCAGTAAAGGAAAGTGGGACTCTCTCTAGGGGATTTTTTTTTTTCTTTTTTGTAAACTGGGGCATCTCTAAGGACAGTGTCTGGCACAAAATGGAACACCCTCTGGGTTCTTCAAAAGTTCTTTTTTAACATCTGTTTTGCTCAAAATGGAACACATTCGGAGTATATTACTTTCTTGAACGTTTTTTTCCCCCAGCTTGAGTGGAATGTGTTTGCCTCTGGACTCTTCCAAATCCCCTTAATGACCAATGCCAACCTGTGCACCTGAAACCAGGGTCTCATTCTCTCTCTGTCCCTCTCGTGCCCTACCTTGCTTTCTCCTTTTTCTCTCTTCTCAGAAAGTAGATGAGTGATTCTCAACCTTGGCTACATATTATAACCACCCTAGGGAGTGGGAGGGGGCTTAAAAAATCCCTATGCCCAAGCTCCACCCCAGAATAATTCACCCAGAGTCTCTGAGGGTAGGACCAGGCATCAGTCATGTTGAAAGGTCTCCATGGTGCAGGCAAACTTGGGAATCATTGAAATTTTAGGGTCTCGTGGCATCTACCTTAAGCCCTAAGAGTGGTTCTTATCTCCCTGTCTGTCCTCCCCACCACCATTCAGTTTGAGGGCCTTCTGGACTCTGGTGTGTACTTTAACCACATTAAGGTAAGATGGCATCTGGTTATAAAAAATATTGAATGTAATTTTGAATTATGTGTATACCATAACTGATTCCAAATATATCTTTGCCCCATAGCTTCTTTTCATTTAATACAAATGTTCGTGTAATTTTTTTTAAAGATGCTATCTAGTTGGGAAACTAGTCTCTGTATTAAGAATCTGTTCATCTGATTAAACGTATCTACCATCACACTGAGACTTCGAACAGAAAATGAACATGAGGAACTGAAATGCAGAATAGATGGGTCTCACAGGGAAGAAGTAGGGGACAGTTCACGCAGAGCAGTGATCAACCCAGTTAGAATTTCCGGCAGGCAGGTTTGTATGTGCTGGGGACAGGTTGTGAGGAGGGCTACCAGATAAAATAAGGACCTTGAGTTAAATTTGAAGTTCAGTTTAAGTGACAGATAATGCAATATGGGGGACATACTTACACTAAAAAATTATTTGTTGTTTATCTGAAAATCAAATTTAACTGGGAGTTCTCCATTTTGCTCGCAAATCTGGAAATCCTTGTTGAGGATGGCAGGCCAAAGAGGAGAAGCTTGGGCATTTGAGGGAGTGGTAGGTCTCGCCTGGGTGGTTACTGCCCTCTAGGAGGCGTAGGGAAAGTATGCAGACATGGGGCTGTCCCAGTGACTGGGGATTGCTACTGGCGTGTAGTGGGTGTGAATCAGGTGCCGAACATAACTGCAGTAGGCGGAATAGTTCCAGTGGAGGACTGTCCCTTCTAAAACGCCACTGGCACCCGACCAGTGCCACCCGTTTCACCATTTTGCTGAGAACTGATCCTATCACCTTCACATAGTTTCTCCCTAGAAAGCAGTCCACTGGCCACTCAGAGAAGTTCAGGGAGTGCCCCCCCTCCCCCCAGGAAGGAGCCAACCAGACAAAGTCCCAGGCACTTGTCCCAAAGCCTCCTTTAGTTCAACCCAACCATACAGCAGGTCCAACGAAGTGATCCAAGCCTTCAAAGCTTACAATAAGTACTGCCTCCTTCAAGAAGCCTTCCTTGGCTGCTCCAGTCTTCACTGATCTGTCTCCTCAACCCTTACAACCTTTATTCTTCTAATTTAGTACTTGAACATATTATTGTAATAGTTGTATGTGTTCTAGCCTATGAGTTAGTCTCTTTAACTAGCCTGGGGACACCAGAAAATTGAGATCAAGTTCTGGGTGACTTTGATCGTGTTACTGATTTGTTGGTTGGCTTTGCTGTTTGTTATACTTTGCCTCTTTTTAAACTCTGATGTAGCTGAAATTAAATGTACAAAAAGGTGAGGCAATTAAAGGAAAGATAAAAAGGGAGATGAGAAACCACACAGAGGAAAAGGAAGAGCAGGAACCCGAGATAAGATAATTTTGTAAGTGGATATTAAATTTAAGTCTGGGCTCCCTGACAGTCAAAGCAAAAAGGGAAACAAAATTGGTTACATCACTCTTATTGTCTGAAAAAAAGGAAGCAATATCAGCTCATGAGGAAACGTAATGGCTTTCCTCATGCTAAAAGCTAAGTGAAATTTATCAGATCTTTAAAAGGCAGGACTCTGAGAAACATAATGGATAACATCTTCACTTGAGTTTTCAGAAGATACAAAAAATGCGGGTTTTTTTTTTTTCCTATCTCTTATGTTTCCTTTGTAAGACATTTGGGACTATACTAATGAACCTTGGCTCAGTGAAGGCATTTTTATAAGGAGCTAAGCTAATAGAGTCTAAATGTATTCGTTTCCAGGGATCTGATTAAGAAAGGGGCACTGAGAAGTTTTCAACTGCCCAGAGCTTTCATGAAGCCTTTACGTGTGGCTTCCCCAGCAGCTTCTGACAGCCTTAAGGAAAAGGTGGGGATGCTGTAGGAACGAGGCTTGTGGTAAGGGGTAGAGGAAAGATGGCTGGGAAGAGCTACATTCCACTTCCCGCGCGACCTTGCTCCCTGAGAACTAGAATCAGACTGTTGGAATTATCCACCCTGCCTAGAAGGTACTTCCCAGCCACATCCACAGGAAGAGGATAAAGGAAAACAGTGTGTCACCAAGGGCCCACCCCAGGGTAGGATCCTGGGAATGGCTTGAGACCCTGCCTGACCACATGTACCATCCTTTAATGAGTGCTGCATTTGGGGATGAGTTTGCCACTCTTTAAAGGCAGAGAACAAATAGATGACTCAAAAAAGAGTTTCCTTTTTTGGTTTTATTTGGGTCTTCTTTTTTCTTTCCTTTTCTTTCTTTTTTTTTAACCAACTCCCTAAATAGGTGGGAGACTAAAGCAAACAAAAAATAAACCATAGATTAACCGCCCCCCCTTCCCTGGGGCTGCACAACATCAGGGAGAGGAAACTGTGGCCTGGGACTTTGAGGGCTTGCTGATTAGCACACATGTCCCCCCTCCCTACCCACGGCCCCATCTCAGATGCACCAGTCCCTGTGCTTGGTGGCTAACAGTGAAAAAACCAAGATAAATCACCGTATGTCAAGATCCGTAGATTATCGAAAGACTAAGTAGCAGGTCTGGGATGAGAGGTCAAAGCCAAAGGTAAAACTCTCTGACCTAGGCCTTGGTCTTTTGTTTTTAGATGGTGGCAGCTTCGATTTCCTTCCTGTTGGCCCAAAAAGGATGGCCAGAGCGGGCAGAGCTAATTCAGGTACAGGTGAAGGGGCTGCTTGAGCTATCAGGAAGCCTCCCCACAGCTCTCTCCCCTCTGCCCACTGGAGGCTGGGGAGGAAGGGGGACAGCCAGGGAGAAGTCTTTCCTTCCTTCCTTGAGAGGAGGTCAGCTGGTTGTGCTGGCTTTGCTTCCTAAAGGGCTTGCTTCTCAGGTCAATGGATACTGCCCTTAGT
This sequence comes from Ursus arctos, assembly GCF_023065955.2. NCBI lineage: Eukaryota > Metazoa > Chordata > Mammalia > Carnivora > Ursidae > Ursus > Ursus arctos. Next base: position 52,624,296 of record NW_026623100.1, on the reverse strand, counting down.
GCTAGAATGTGTATACTGGACTCATTTCCAGCTCTCTGATAGGCCAGCAATGTTGATCTTCAGTTGGAATTAGAGGAAGGGGGATTAGTTTGGGTCATTTTTGGCTACCCAGCATCTGAACTCCTCTCCCAAGCTTAGGACACTTATCACCTCATGAATTTTAGTACCCTAAGAAAGAGACCAAAAGGTCAGATTCTTTCTTCTGTAGTCTCCTTTGGACATGGACACACAGCGGAACTTGTCCAATCAGGTGCACCTGCTTCAGATGGAATCAGAAGTTACCTGGCACCAGGGCATCTGGGTGGCTCAGTTGGTTAAGCATCTGCCTTCGGCTCAGGTCATGATCCCAGGGTCCTAATATCCGGCCCTGTGGTGGGCTCCCTGCTCACCAGGGAGTCTGCTTCCCCCCTCCCTCCATTGCTCATGCACACTTGCTCTCTCTCAAATAAATAAATAAAATCTTAAAAAGAAGAAGGAGGAGGAGGAGGAGGAAGAAGAAGAAGAGGAAGAAGAAGAAGAAGAAGAAGAAGAAGAAGAAGAAGAAAAAGAAAGAAAGAAAAAGAAAGAAAGAAAGAAAGAAAGAAAGAAAGAAAGAAAGAAAGAAAGAAAGAAAGAAGTTGTTGTTGAAGTTGTTACTGGTACCAATGAACAGGGACAGGGGGGAATCCTTTCTGGGGCAATGAAAATATCCAGGCTCCCAGGGCAGCAGTGTCCATGGTGACGTCCCGTGTCCAGGAAGGAAGGTGGTAGCAGTGCGAGCTGGAGGGGAAGCACTAGTCAGCAGCTGCTGTGGTGTCCACATCTCTCCCTTTCTGTGCTGTCATTGGGCCTGGGACCTGGGGTGTGATCCTCAGTTCCTGGGCCCTGTGTTTTCTGAGCCTGTTTCTCCAGCCTTCTCTGTGATTCCGTGAGTTACTCGATAGCCATTCAACAAATTCCTTTTCTGCTTAGATCAGGCAGAGTTGGTTTCTGTTGCTTGCAACTGAGAACCCTGACTCTGTCCAACTACAACTGGTTTCAGTCGATCGTTTGCAGATGCTTTTTTTTTTTTTCTCACTGCCTGCATTCTTCGTGTCTCTGCCCTCCTGGCAATTCCACAAGTAATCCAGAAAAGGAGGAATAAGCATGCAGAGAATTTGACCGCAGCTGGGAAGTGAGCCAAGAGGACTCTGAAGAACGTGAATATTAGATCTCTCATTTTGTCAGGTGGGGTGGATACAGGATTAAGGAGACAGAAGGCTGTGGGCTGTCCATCATATTTTATTTTGCAACCGAATTTGGTTTTACAGTGATTACCTGTGGCACTTAAAAATCCCATGAGGATATGGACCAAGTCTGTCTTGTTTTCTCTAGTACCTAGGTCATATTAGATACTTAGTAAATAGTAGCAAAGGGGTGATGATGGAAGTCTCAGGAAGAGAATTCGGGGAAGAGAAGCTTAATATATCCTAATGCCTCTTTAAAAAAAGAATTGTCTCAACTCTGTGGGAGCTGAAGATTGAGCCAACACTGCAGATATTTGGTTGTGTTGACTGAAGAGCGGGAGCCTGGAGCTTTAGCCATCAGACTGTCAAAGACAGAGACAACACATTCCCAGGCAGGCAGAGCCTGACTTGGGTCTAGCCCAGAGAGAATGCCGGTCTGTTTCTTCTTTGGAAGGGGCCCCAAGAGTGCCTGCAAAGCTGAACTGAGATGGTTCTCCGAAAAGCATTTTGAATCAATTTCAAATGTGTTGACAGTACTTGGTTGAAACCCCAGAACCGAGTGGAAGGTGGGTAGAGTTAACGTTGAATCTCGAAAACCAAAGGCAGGTTTCCCTGTCAGCTACCTTAACTGTGTAAGAACCTCAGTCCATCTGTTGTAGTAAGCTGGTTTTAAGTGACCCTGACATTTGGGTTTGGATCTACAGGGTGCATTTGCTGCAAACCCTGACTCTGATTCTAATTCTTGTTTGTGGCATTAACCAATGAAACCTTACCTTAGGTAAGTCTCTTAACTAACTTGGTCTAAGCTTTCATTTCCCAATTTCAAAATCCCTGGTTTTGAAACAGACGGTTTGGACCATCTCATTCACCCATTTCCTATCTAAAATGTGACCTTTCTATTATTTTCCTTAAGGACAAGAATCATGTGTTCTTCTTCAATATGCCCTTCCGTCCAAGTACAAAGCTGGACACAGCAGGCACAGACAGCCTGCAGTATGGCCGTGTTCCAGAAAGGCCTAGGCCAAGACTCCTCTAAGAACTTTCTCGAGCCAGGACCCTGGGCCAGCAGTGATAAAGTTAGAAGAGGAAGAGCACTGGCATCCTTTGATCTGTAACCAGTTATAGAACCTTCTGAACTGCTCTTAATGCTCAGGTTTGCTGTTGGAGCTGGACTTCCAAGGCCCCCACTTCGAGCCCAGGTTCATCTTTAAATTCACATTGAACAGTAGAAGAGGGTTAAAGCCAACACTCCCAATACGGTCTGGGGCTGGTGGAGGAGAGATTCGTGAAATATCATACACATGTATACATCCTTAAAGCTGTGCTCTAGAACTTGGTTTTAACGCGCGGAATCCGTGGTGACTGTGTCTGCCCAGTGAGGGTGCTGCAGTGCTTTCCGTCCTGGGCTTAGAATGGGAAGTCATCAGTGACAGCAGACAGGATGGTCATCTTATTTCCTCTGCTTCCTTCCGGGGAACAGGTGAGAGGACTGCAGGGAAAAGAGAGGGGGGAAGGAAAACAAGGAAATCCTAGCATGGGGAGCAGGGAGGAGAGAGAATGGCAACGGACGTGGGAGCTCAGCTGCCAGCAAAAATCTGATGTGCTACCTTGCTCCGAGGACAGGAGGCAAGTCTTCCCAAATCCAGGCGCCCCAACATGATTGTGAAAGCCACACCCATGGGCCCACAGACAGCCAACACTGCTGTGGAACCTGTGAGGCACCTTGGGAAGCTGCTCGAGTTTCTGGAGACATGTCTCTAAAAGCTGCCCTTTGTCCCTGGTGGATGCTTGGAACCCCAGTGAGAGGCGGCCCCAGAGCTGCCACCCAGAGCTGAACCCCCCCCCCCTTTTTAAGGCAAAGTTAATTGCAGAAATTTTGTTCTCAATTTTGTTCTAGGGCTCATAGCCAATTCCTTCTTTCCCAGTGGCGGCCGGCAGGGCAGACTGAGCAGGCGCAAAGAGCTTTGATGTCAACAGAGGTAGGCAGGGCAGGCCCCAGTGGAAAACTGTGAAGTCAGCACAGTTATCTCCAGCACTCCTCCCTTCCCCCTTGCTTCCCCTTTCTCCACCCATTTCCCCCTCTCGGCTTCCAGCTTCTCATTTCCCAGGGGACCCTGGAACATATGAAAACCCACCCCTCCAGAGATATGAGGGGGCCAGCTCATGGCTCCAAAGCTATCAAAGTCTGCTTTTTCCCCCCCTCCACGTCTAAAGCAAACAAAGGCGTGCATTCCATACATTTCCTAAGGAAAGAGAGTGAATACAGAAACCTTGTCCTTTGTGCTCTCTTGGTGAAACCCCAAGAGCCTGGGGCCTCAAGTTTGAAGCTATCTTCCTGCCTCCTGGGGCTTTAAAAGGAGTCAGAAGTGCCTCAAACCAATACATCTGCTTGGTTTATGGCTCAAATTTAAACCACAAATTATAAAATGATAAATCGCTACTCGAATCTCTTCCAGGAAAGACTATGTTGTCAAGATTAAGTTACAGCCTCATGGCTCTGTGAGTGAGCCTTGCTGCTGACTAACTCTCTCACTCATTTTCCTGCTGGAGATGTTTTTTCTTCATGAACTTTCACTGTTTCTGAATACTTTTAAACAAAGAAAATGACCGAAGGCAGGAAAAACATCGGGGACTTCTTAACCCATGGAGCCTTTTACAGGCTTTATTATGTAACGGTTGCTTTCGTTTTGTGAGCGCCAAAGGAAGTTGAAGAAACCTCTTTCTTCTTGAGCACTTCACTGCCAGAGAACAGTGAGACATGGCTTCACGTGGGCAGCGACGCTCACTTCAAACTCCAGTTGGGACGTGGGGCAGTGGTAATTCAAAGCTGCCTCAAGGAATCTGGGTCTTCACGTCTCTGTTCAGGGATTTGGGCAGGATTGCAGCATGAATTACTGTGTTTCATCCCCATGAAAATCAGGTCTTTGGAATTCTCTCACGGGGCCTGGTCTAGCGACAGCGGACTGTGACAAGTCATGAGGCCACATGCACGCTCTCCTGTAACGATGCTCCTCTCCGCCAGAGCTCTGGCAGGCCGGAGGAGAGATGAGCTCCTTGACTGAGGCCCCTACATTGTCTGGCTGTGGGTCTGTCACACTGACCTCATTCTGATTACCTGAGGCTGCAGGGAGAAACGCGACTGTCCATCGTGTTTCTCCAGCACGGTGCCTTGGTCATACAACCCCGACCAGGTTTCTCCAAGGCCACTCAAGTCCTGAGGACCGTCAGACCGTGAGTCAGAATCACTGCAGAATTTCCTCTTAAGCGCCTTCTGGTTTCTTTTACACTTCAGCCCCTTCGGTCTCTTTCTTGGGATCCCCAGACCCTGTGTGGCAGCTTTTGTCTCTCTCTTCCTTGGGGTCCCTGGGTCCTCACGGCGGTTTTTGTCCTCTGACATCATTCCACGGTCTTGCCCATGCCGGCCCCTGCAGGCCCTGCCCCAGCGCCTCGTGTCTCTGCTTTTCCTGAAGTCGGCCTGTTGTCATTACTGCTGCTTTTTCTGGGACACTTCAAGTGGTGGAGAGAGGTTTTTTTTTCCCTGTGATTACAGCTCTTTCTTCCAATTTTGACTAGTCTGGCGTCTCTCTGATTATAGCTCATTAGGACTCCTGAAGCTAGAAGGCACTTTTTTTTTTATGCCGCCTTGTTTTTATTTTTTAAAATAACATGCATTATAACTTATTTTTGCAGGGCAGGATACAGATGAAAGCAATAACAGTCATGAATCCCACAGTCCAGACAACCCCAACAGCATTAAAAATAATAATCATAAAAGTTGTGAATATGTGGGAAGAAAATAAAAACAATTTTAAAAAGGTGTAAAAGGAAGAATAAAAGCTTCCCATTCTGCCTGAGTCTCTCCCCCGAACTATAACCACTATTGCTATTTTTTTGTTTATTCTCGGTACTACATATTTATCTATGTCCTTAAGAAATTTTACATGAAAGCGGTCTTACTATACTTATTCTGGATTTTGCTTTTTTCACCCAAAATGCTACCTTAGAAATCTTTCCACATGTGATCTGCAGATATACTCCCTTCTTTTAATGTCTGCAGAGTCTTTGTTAAAAGAGAATGTGCCTTCCTATGAAAGGCACTCAATTAATGTAATTCCTGCCCCCTTTCTGCCCCTTTACTTCTACTCCCTGAGGACAGAGTGACTTATCTGACTAACAAGCTTGGGAGAACAACCTAGACATGCTGGGTTCAGCTCTGCCCTTTCTGCTTCACCCCGAGTCGCCTGTGGGGAGTGTGCCTTCTGCTGCGGTAGAAGCAGACAGGACTGGGTGAGCGGCCGCGCGAGTCTACGTTTCATTGGTAGAAATGTCTCTCTCATTTAATGTCAGCTCGCGTATGGTACCACATCCAACTTTGTCTTTTATCGGGGTTAGTTAGGCCTTCATCTGACAGTCCTTTGGTTTATTTTTCAATTCATTCAGAACTAGAGCAGGGAGGAAGGCTGCCATTTACTGGGCCTACCTAGGGTCCCCAAGTATTGTTCCTTATTTAGATATCTCAAAATGTATTTGATCCGTTTCCTAATGATGAATGTTTAGGTGGTTCCGGTTGATGGCTTGGACAGACAACACCTCAGCAAACATCTTTATGCATATACCTGGGTGTACTTTTTGCAAGCACATCAATGGGTAAATTCCTTATAGTACAAGTGTTGGGTCAACGGTATGTGCCTTTGTGTCCCAAGTAAAGATGGGAGAAAAAGCCTCCCTGGAAAGGAGTACCAAGATAAGAAACTAGTAATCATAATGGCAATAATTAACATGGAGTTATTTCCTGTTGTGTGCCAGATTCTGGGCTAAGTACTTTGCATGTGCTAATATTTTTTGATCCTCATAACAACCATATGACAGTGACGATTATTCACTCCATTTTGCAGTTGAAGATCCTGAGATCAAAACTGTAAAATAATTTGCCCAGGGTCACAAACCTAGTAACTAGTGGAGTTGGAATCCAAGTCCCTGTTTGTGTGATTACAGAGCTTATACCACTGACCGCCTGACTAAAGGTGTTCCCCATGACATAGAGTGGGTGGTAGCCTGGTCAAGCACTTGAAGATGTGTGAGGACCATTGGTTCAGGGCTCAACTCACACATTTATACATATATGGTAGAGTGACTGAGAGTACAGAATCTGCAGCCAGACTCTGTGGATTCAAATCCCAGCTTGGCCTCTTACCAACTGTGTGATAAGCTCCTAGCTTTCCTCATCTGCAAAATGGAGATTTTTAAGAGAATTAAGTCATTCAATATTTGTCAAGCACTAAGAACACTGCCTGGTATAGAGTAAGGCCTTCGTAATTGTTTGATTTTTTAAATTAATTTTTTAATTTAAATTTAATTAACATATAATGTATTATTGGTTCCTGAGGTCGAGGTCAGTGATTCATCAGTCTTATATAATACCCAGTGCTCATTACATCACATGCCCTCCTTAATGTCTATCACCCAGTTACCCCATCCCATCACTCCACTCCCCTCCAGCAACCCCCAGTTTGTTTCCTATGATCTTAAGAGTCTCTATGGTTTGTCTCCTTCTCTGATTTCATCTTGTTTTATTTTTTCCTCTCTTCCCCTATGATCCTCTGTTTTGTTTCTTAAATTACACTTGTGAGTGAGATCATATCACAATTGTCTTTCTCTGATTGACTTATTTCGCTTACCATAATATCTTCTAGTTCCATCCACATCATTGCAAATGGCAAGATTTCATTTTTGATGGCTACCTAATATTCCATTCGGTATATATACACACCACATCTTCTTTATCCATTCATCTGTCGATGGACATTTGGGCTCTTTCCATAGTTTGGCTATTGTGGACATTGCTGCTAAAAACATTGGGGTGCATAATTGTTTGTTAGGTAACAATTATTTTTTACTTCCAGAGACAGTATATGAATTCACATTTGTATTACACAATATAATTCAAATAAAATACAAATATATGTAATAAAAAGTTTTAAGTCCCCCTTCTCCTTAAGCATCTGCCTCCATCTGACCCCAGCCAATCCTACTTCTCTCTTTAGGGGTTAATGGTTAGTGTCTATTCTTCCAGACTTTGTTTTATTTTGCTTTTCATATGTGTTTATATGTATATAGTTTTAGTTGTGTGCCTATGCTATTGGAAGAGTACTTTACCATAGTGATTAGTAAATGGACACTGGAACAAGACCATCTGAATTCAAATCCCAGCTCATCTACTTGCCAGCTGGGTGACCTTAGACAAATTACATAACCTTGCTGAGACTCAGTTATCTCATAATGTCCACAATGGGGAAAAAGCCAGTACCTTCCTTGTATGGAGATAAGATGAATTAATATATACAAAGCTTTTTTTTTTTAAGATTTATTTATTATCTATTTTAGAGAGAGAGTATGTGCACAGGAAGGAGGGGCAGAGGGAGAGGGAGAAAAGTCTGAAGCAGACACCGTGCTGAGCACAGAGCCCAATGTGGGGCTCTACTCACAACCCTGAGATCACGACCTAGGCCAAAACCAGGAGTCGAACACTTAACCGACTGCACCACCCAGGCGTGCCTATATATACAAAGCTTTTTAAAAAAATGCCTGATGCATAGAAAATCCTCAATAAGTGCTGGATCTCATAATTCTTCCTACATATGTTGTATGAGGACTTCTCTGTCCCTTGACAATATATCTTAAGGATTATTCTACAGCAGTATATATAGATATACCTTGTTTTAAAATTGGTTGGTATGATGTTTCATACTACAACCACAATGCGGTGTATTTAGATGTGTTCTTATGTGGGTTTTTCTAGCACGCAGCCTTTTCTCATCTGAAAATACAGAGTCCTGGAGCCAATCAACACTAGCTTCACCAGCCATCAGTGTATTTTACTTCTTCTACTTAACAAACATGGATAGTGCTTACTACCTGTTACACAATGCCCTAATCACCTTTAAAATGTTAACTCATTTAATACTCATTATGATGCTTCTGATGTAGGGGCTACTTAATCCCTATATTACAGATTGGGAAATCAAGGCGTAGAGAGGTTAAGTAACTTACCCAAGACAGCAGGGCTAGGAGAAGAAGTGCTAGGATTCCAACCCATGCAGTCTGGCTCCCAAGTTCATCCTCTTGACCTCTCTGTCCGTACTCTGCACCTCTCTTCTCTGTTCTAAAATCTGCAGCATCACTTCAGGAAGACCTTGAGCCTCACCTTGTCACATTTTCATCCATATTGTGAATGGGAATTCAGCCTCTTTGGAATATACTTAGGAACATACAAGTACTCTAAAAGGGCAACCTGATTGCTACATCAACAAGACTCCTTAAACTACCAAGAGCCAGCCTCCCTAAGGACTGTTCTGACGATAGCCAGCCAGCGTTGAGAAAACCCTTCAAGTGATGATACCAGGACTCTCCTTCAGAGGCCCCAGATCTGGGCTCTCGACTCTGTGTCTCTGTGCCACGCTGGCCCGCCGAGCAAACTCACAATGCAGGTCAGCAGACAGCCTTAAAATAAACAAATATGTTTGTGTTGTGCCCAGTTATGGAACAGCGCATATCCAGTTAGGTAGTGCAAAACTCATGCAAATAATCTTTTCTTTTTCCAATTCCTGCTGCATATGACCTTTCACAACCGACTTGGCCAACTCAAATTCCTAAAATGCTGAGGTCCAGAAAGTCTGGTCAAAAGTTTGCTAGTAAAAAATGAAACCCTGCCTCCTCTGTCTTCCATCACTGCCCCCATCCCTACCCTCAAGCTACTTTAGCTTTTAGGCATGTGGATACTAAATGCCTTTTCCCTTAAAGATATGGGTGAGATATTTCTTTTGGAGTATGTCCAGACAATCTGGAAAATCCATACTTGATATTAACTACAGGAAGCATATTTAAAAAAAAAACAACAACAACAGACGAGGAACAAGAAATAAAATTAGGGCAGACTATGGGCCTACCCTCTTTAGGAATCAGTATATCTTTCCAGATGGAAGATTCTCTAAAACTGAAAGGTGTTTTTTTTTTAATTTTTGGCTTTGTTAAGGAAAAAAATATGTATATGTACACTTCAAATTTAATATTCTGGAAAGTACTTATTTTAATAACAGTTTAAGTTTTCATTTCAAAAGTTATTGCTCATTCTAACATACTAAAACCTGCATTTTCCTTTTATAAATAAACTTCTATCTCTGGGTTCTGTCCTTATAGAAAGAAGGTACTTAAGGCCAGTTTTCTACCCATCCCAAGGCTTAAGTTTGGCTCAAGGAGCTTCCTGTTCTGTTCCAGCTGTGACATGTTGAAAGTAGACCTGACAATTGCAGACAGCTTGCTCTACTCTTTGAGCCGTGGCTGTGGCTGTAGCCCATACTGTTTTAGGAAATAGGATGGAAGATAAAGAATGGGGGGAGCTCTAATGGGAACAGGAAACAGGGTCTTCTCAGGGACTCCTTTACTCTTCACACCATTCAAGGGGTCAGAATGTCTCTATCACCTCTGTCTACTTCAGTTCCTTTCACAGGGAGGTACTTCAGCTTTGGGATGGGACCACGGGCCCATCTTACCCTTAATTACAATGAATAAAGCTAGAGATTGGACACAAGAAACTATATCCTGGCAGAATTGCTAAGACCAAAGACAGAAGTTTATTGAAAAAGAAGTGATCCATTTTCATTAAAAATATCAAACCACATGCAAAGAGATCAATCACCATGCCCTCTTATACCGGTATCATCTAGTGGAAACTGTTCTAACCCCTAGTCCCTGCTAAAGAAAAAGTTAGCTCCAACAGTCCTGTTTTGTACCATGTGATCCAGCTCTCTGTTCTCACAGCTGATTGGACAAGAGGGGGACACCTGATTCAAGGCCAGTCAATCCATAGATTGGCTAGATTCCCTTGACCTGTAGCCAGGTATGAAAAGAGATGCTGGGCAAATCAGAGTCCCTTTCTCAGAGAGGTGGCATGAAAACAAAGAGAGGCATTACCAGTTAGTAGCAGGACAGAAAGGAGTATGGCTGAACTATATTTCTTTCTTTTTTTTTTTTAAGATTTTATTTATTTATTTGACAGCGAGAGAGAGACAGCCAGCGAGAGAGGGAACACAAGCAGGGAGAGTGGGAAAGGAAGAAGCAGGTTCCCAGTGGAGCTGGGAGCCCGATGCAGGGCTCGATCCCAGGATCCTGGGATCACGCACTGGGCCGAAGGCAGATGCTAAACGACTGAGCCACCCAGGCACCCTGAACTCTATTTCTAATGATGAAATGCTGTGGACACTTACAAATTTCTATGGGAGAGGTCTGGACTGCCACCTCACATTGAGAACTAGCTTTTAGCACTGGTTTCTCTGAAGCCAGCCCATTATGGTTCCTGATCCTGCGTTTCTGAAAACTCCCATTATCTTATCATGTATTTTTCTTAACATACTTGAGCTAACTGGAATGAGTGCCTGATACTTGTAGCCAAAAAAAGCCAAACTCAAGCACTATCAAAAAGACAGGCAAAAGTAGAGCCAAAAAAAAGGGGACCGAGGAATCAGGAAGGTCTAAACCAGAAGCAACAGGAGTAGGTGACTTTGTTAAGGGTCTTGAGGTTACAAATAATGCTCTTGAAACTGACTCAGGTTGATTAAAGAAGAGAAAGAAAAAAATAATTCATGTAATTATGTGAAGGATACTAAAGGGCCAGCCAACATTTTAAAAAACTAGTGTCAGTTCCTCAAAATGTTAATCCACAGGGCTGTTGCCAGATGACCCAGCAATTCCACGTCTATGAAGAGGTATGTGCACACAAAAATTTGTACACCAATGTTCACAGCAGCATTATTGATAATAGGTAAATAGTGAAAACAACTCGAATGCCCACCAACTGATGAATGGATAAACAGATATAGCCATACAATGGAATTTTAGTCATAAAAAGAAATGAAGTTTGATACATACTACCACATGGATGAACCTTGAATAAGTGAAGGAAGCTAGACACAAAAGGCCACATACTGTATGATTCCCTTTATGTTAAATGGCTAGGATAGGCAAATCCATAGACACAGAAAGTAGTGTAATGGTTGCTAAGGGGCTGGGCAGAGTGGGAAATGGAGGGACTGCTAATGGGCCTGGAGTTTCATTTTCTTTCTTTCTTTCTTTTTTCTTTCTTTCTTTCTTTCTTTCTTTCTTTCTTTCTTTCTTTCTTTCTCTTTCTTTCTTCTTTCTCTTTTAAAGATTTTATTTTTAAGTAATCTCTATGCCCAACATGGGGCTCGAACCCATGACCCTGAGATCAAAAGTCGACTGCTTCACCAACTGAGCCAGCCAGGTGCCCCTGGAGTTTCTTTTGCGGTAGATAAAAATGCTCTGGAATTAGATAGTGATGATGGTTGCACTACTCTGAATATACTAAAAACCACTCAATTGTATAGTTTAAAAGGCTTAATTTTATGGGATGTGAATTATATCTCAATAAAACTGTTATTACAAAAATTATGTATGTACAAAAACAGAACAAAGCAGAACAAAAAAAGGAGTGTCACAAAGTAGAAAGCCAGAAACCATACAATTCTCCCCCCCCCCCCAAGGTCATCTTTGCCTCCATATGAACGTTTGCTTCATTCTTATCTCCCTACGAATCAGTTTTTTTAGCTTTTTCATGCATATAGCTGACAGACAATGAACTCTGTAGTTCAAAACTTGTATGTCGTGATAGAGACTGACTAGATGATCATCTACCTATTTTCTCTTCTTTCTGGGCATACGACTGGACTACATTTCCCAGTATTCTTTGCAGTTAGCTGAGGTCAACTGATAAGTTACAACCTTTAGAATGTGGACAGAAGGGATGCATGTGATTTCCAGGCCTGACCAACTAAAAAACCTACTCCACACTCCTCGATCCTCTCCTTCTTCCTTTGACTACAGCCTTAGAGAATAGTTGAGCCACTAGATGGAAGGAGCCTGTGTACTTGACAAAATTTGTAGAGCATAGCATTTCCCCATCTCCATCTTCCTACACTGAACTGTGATATTATGGAAAAATAAACTAAAGCTACTGAAATTTGGGGATTAACTTCGTCTGACCCTATATGTCTTCTGTATAAGAGACTATCCCAGATTGACTGGCTGGCTCTCAATTCCAATTTGAAATCTTTAAGAAAATTGTACTGGCCTTATGTGAGTCAGGTAGTCTCCTAGTTCAGTCAACTGAAGCCAAAGCATGAGGTCACAGAGTATAAATATAGCCCCTGCGGGCCTACTCATGGAAGTGAGCAGCATTTCTTAGAGAAAAGATGTCTACTGTCATGGTTGAGTAGGAGGGGTCGGTGTGAACCATGGAGACGAAGACGCGATGCCTAGAGTGGCTTTTTGTTTCTCTCCCCAACACATTCAGAGAGACAGACATGGACACAGATACAGATACAGATATAGATATAGATGATATAGATATATTCTAGTTCCTAATTCTAAAAGTAAAGTTCCTTTTGGGCAATTTGAAAAAAAAAAATCAAGTCACCATTTTCTTTCCTCCTTTACTTTCAATTTTTTCCCTTCCTCCCATCCTGTGAGGCAATAAAATACAGTAGCTAAGGGTGGCTAAATCTCTAGAATGAGACTACCTAGCTATAGCCTCGCTTCACCACTTTCTGGCTTTGTGACTTTGGGCAAATTAGTTAACAGCCCTCTGTCTTCATTTCCCCATCCACATGGGGATATCAATGATAGCCCTCACCATAGGGGAGTCTCAGGAAGATTAATGAGTTCATATATGCTTAGTGAATAGTGTAGTACCTGTTACATAGTGAGAACTTGTTTATTGTTTGTGGTTATTATGCACCTGAAACTGCATTCCAAATTTCTAAAATTTTTTCTTGAATGTTCTAAGGATGGAAGGTGGACTTCATCTTTGAGTAACAACTATTTTTATGCTCTTGAGGATCCGAAAGAAGTGGCAACTTGGGGACCCTTCTTGGGGACACCCTCAACCAGTGGAGTAATCCAAATACAGATGTTTTAGATGGAGATGCTGAGGCTTCTGTTTAATAACACAAAAAGCCATGGGGCATGGGGCTCAGTCGGTTAAGCGTCTGACTTCATCTCAGCTCATGATCTCAGAGTCCTGGGATGGAGCCGCACATTGGGCTCCCCACTCAGCAGGGAGTCTGCCTGTCCCTCTGCCCCTCCCCACCCCGTTGTGTGCTCTCTCTCAAATAATAAAATCTCTAAAAAAAAAAACCCCGCCATACACAAAAAGCCATTTTTTATTGGGGACAGGTGTATCTCTGTCCAAATGGTTGCAATGTTTCATTTCCTCTGTTGATGGTCAGAAATAAGAAGTTGGAGGGGTGCCTGGCTGGTCAGTCAGTTAAGTGACTGACTTTTGATTTCAGCTCATGTCATGATCTTGGGGTTGTGGGATCGAGCCCCACATCAGGCTCTGCACTCAGTGTGGAGTCTGCTTGTCCCTCTCCCTCTGCTCCTCCTCCGGGCTCTCTCTCTCTCTCAAATAAATAGATAAATAAAATCTTTTTTAAAAAATAAAAATTAAATTTAAAAAAAAGAAGTTGGGGCAAGAGTACCAGAGGAGAGCCCCACCCACGAGGGTGGGGAAGCTCCAGCGCCACTGTGTGGGCTGAGAGCTGAGGGGAGGGGCTGCTCAGAGGGAGCCCCTGGACAGGCTTCTACAAGGGAACTTTAGAAGCAGTGATATTCGATCTCCACTTTTAAGTTTTCTTTCTCTGCACTGTAATTCCTTTATGTAATCCTCCAGACTTCACAAAGTTTGTTGAAATTGCAGCCTTACGTTAGCTGTGCCTTGGGTAATAGAAAGAAGGTTTTAACATTTCATGGTAAGGTAGATTAGAGAGTGACGGCCAGCTGGAAAAGCCATTATGAGATGTCCAGGGGTGATTGGGGAAGAGTCCTAGAGCAGGTGACCAGCATAGATTGTGGGATATGTAAACACTTGCTGGAGAGTCTCAGAAATACCCGGAGAGAGGACTGGACTTCCTGCAGTCATACGAGATGGAGAGTAGAACCATGATATGTGAAGAGAAGGCAATCTAATAAGGCTGGAAAACCTGGAGAATATCTCTCTTTCACTCTCTCTCTCTGTGTGTATGTACATAAAACATATGTGTGTTGTGTGTTTGCATGTGTGTACACAATATATATCCACATTGGGTTTATAGTACATAATTTTTCACTTTATATCATGAGGCTTTCTTAGTATCCTTAAATATTATTCAAGTACATAATAAGTATATAATGAATAATGGCCTCTTAGTATCCTATGGTTTGATTATGCTGTGCTTTATTTAACTAGTTCCAATTACTGGACTTTTTTTTTCGTTTTTCACTTTTGTAAATAATACTGCAGTGAACATTCTTATGTATTCTTTTTGCATATTAAAAAAATTAATTTGGGGGCTCCTGGGTGGCTCAGTCGGTTAAGTGTCTGACTGTTGATCTCAGCTCAGGTATTGATCTCATGAGTTCAAGTCCCTTACTGGGCTCCATGCTGGGAGTTGAGCCTATTTAAAAAATATATTTTTTTTTCACAAAAAGTTCTCAGAGCTGTATTTCTGTGGCAAATAGTATGAGTGGTTTTAGGCTTTCTATAGAGATTGACAAATTGTCCACTAGAAAGATCATACCCAGAAGGATTCCAAAACCACCATGCTCCTTCCCCCCAGAATTGTATGAGTGTCCATTTCACTACATCTTCCTGGGGTAACTTGCACATTCAGGGGATTGACTGTGCTCATTTAAAGATGCTGAACATGACAGACACGGACACAAGAAGGCATTTGCTTGTTACCAAGGGATTTCACCAAGAAAATATGTCTCAATTTCCATGTCAAAAGAATTGCCTTTCTTTACCGTTACAATAGTCTCTCTCTACAGGGTTGGCTGTGAGGAAACATCCATATTCCCTACAGAGAGAACTCACTAGATTCCTTAAAGGGAGCTTATTCTTCATTCTCCGCTTTCTACTTTGAAGGCAATGTGAAATAATCCATCTTCTGGTGACGTGATTGAGGGAAAACCTTGTCTCCAATTCTCTCAAGTTTACCCCTGTAGGTATTCTGGCTCTAGGTAAATGCCTACAAGGTCTTACGTAATATACTTATTACAGTGACCGAGACTTTAAATATCATTATGGGGAACATTGGTGGGAAAATGTGACTGGGGCAAAGAGATCACTTACAGGACCAGATTGATTTATCTAATGTGGTCCGTGAGAACATGAAGGGTTTCAGGGAGGATTTGATGTCACATCTTTGAGAGAAACATCACAAACAATGTGCTCCCACCAACTCTCCTGGCTCTCCCTTAAGTACACCGCTCAATTCAAGGATAACCATGAGCAGCTCAGAGTCCCTGCACCTCAGATGGGCAGGACCGTGTAGGGCAGAGTCTACGAGGGAACATCTACGCTGTTAGCCTGCTCCCAAATAGGGAAGTGTGGGTCAAAGAAGACATCTATGCAAACTATTCGATTTCTCTGACTTCGTGAGTTCATGGGAAGTAGTTCTCTGGAAGTACACTAGAACTCTGTTCTGCACTTTAAACACTTGACACCGCAACTCCTCTACTGAGCAGACATGAAAACTAAGCAAGAAGGTTAGTTGTAGCTTCTGAATTGTAATGAAATCATAAAAGAACCCCGGGCTAGTGCTTGGAATGCTGTACATTTCCTTTTGTTTTTAACAACACTGTTGCTGACTACCAAAGAAATCCATGTGCATTATAGAGATAGAAAAAAGTACAAAGAATACAATAAAAATCACCCATAATCCCAGAATTCAGAGATTACCACTGTTAACATTCTTGTAGGTTTTTTTCACTCTTTTTTTTTTTAAGATTTTATTTATTTATTTGACAGAGAGACAGCCAGCGAGAGAGGGAACACAGCAGGGGAGTGGGAGAGGAAGAAGCAGGCTCCCAGCAGAGGAGCCTGATGTGGGGCTCGATCCCAGGAATCCGGGATCACATCCTGAGCCAAAGGCAGAGGCTTAACGACTGAGCCACCCAGGCGCCCCTTTTCACTCTTTTATCCATAGATCTATATACATACAATCATCTCTTTATAATCCTGAGGTCATACAGTATTATTTTGTAATCTTCTCTTTTCTTGTTGCAAGTTGTTTTTAATTTGGCACCGTTAAAAAATAAAATTGTGAGGACACTTCTTGGTAGATATCTCAATAGCTCTGATTATCTCCTTTGGGCTCATTCCTAGAAGTGAGGTTGCTGAGTTAAAGGTAAATCTTATTTTAAGGCTTTTGATAAATACTACTAACATGCTTTCCAGAAATGTTAACCATCGTACACATCTGTTAGCGGTGTATAATACTACCTGTTTACCTGCTTCTTCATCTACACTAAATAGTATTAAAAAAAACTTTCCCAGTGTGATTTCTGGCAAATGGTATCTCTTTATTTTAATTTGTACATATCAAATATTCTTGTGCTTATACAGAATTATTGGTGATTTGTATTTCTTCCTCTGTGAAATGCCTGCTCCTGCCCTTAGTTGCCTATGTTGCTTGACCTGCAGTTGGGACAACTTGGTGAGCCTGGTTTTGTGCAAAATCCTGGATGACTAAGACTGGCAATTGTTTGGCACTGACGACAAGATGGTTTCCCCAGCTCCCTGGGAGTACTTCCACAGGAATGGCTTCTTGCTTTGGTGTGAGAGTGGTCCATCTTATGCCATGGACTGTGTGTACCTGGGTCACATCTTGCCACACAGGCTGGTGCAAAAATGCTGCCATTTTGAAATGAAAGTTTTAGGTCTGAGGTAATCTCGTATCATTTTCATTCATAGACTACCAGATTCATAGATCCTCCCAAAACTTCAGTCTTCACAGTTTACATTGAGGGGACATGGCTAGGGAGGCCTTATCTGGAAATGACCATCCAGTTAAGTGCAAGGCCCCAGGTACCCAAGAATGAAGAGCCCGCCCTGTCCTGGGAGGACATTGATGATGACCATCATTGGCCTATGCAACTGGAAATGCTCTGCCATTACAGACCATTCATACCTTGATCAAGCACTCAGTGTGGGCAAAGCCAAGCTTTAGACTAGGAGGAAGGTGAGGAAAGATCCAAAAAGCTTCCTGACCACCTACACAGAGGCCAGCGTACATGCACATGCATGCGTTCTGTTTGCGTGCACATGCACAGAAAATTATCAAGAAAAGAAACTAAAGGGAATGACATGATCAAAAGCAAATAATTCATATCCTATTTCTTCCGGTCTTTCTCCAGAAATAATTTCTGACTGCCTAAAGGCAAATTAATACAGTTAACACCCATACAACTTACTCCTCTGATGGACCAATAATAGGCACTCAAAGACTACCTCCCTAAAGTCTGCAAGCAAAAAGGAAACTGCTTCATAAGTACATTGGAAAGCCTTTTTGTGCTTTAATTACACCTATAAAGAACCATAAACCGGCGGTGGGAAACCTCCAGGCTTTTAATCTTATTATTATAGTCCAAATGTTTCATTGTATTTAAGAACCACTTAGACTTCTTACATTTCTAGTTACAATTTTTTATTTTTACTTTTTTTTAAGATTTTATTTTTTGTAAGTAATCTCTACACCCAGCATGGGGCTTGAACTTATAACCCTAAGATCAAGATTTGCATGCTCCACTGACTGAGCCAGCCAAGCACCCCTATAATTTATTTTTTAAACTTTTATTTTTATTTAGTTATTTATTTACTTGCTTATTTATTGAGAATGAGAGAGAGAGAGAGAGCAGGGAGAGGGGCAAAGGGAGGAGAGGAGAGAGAGAATCTTTTTTTTTTTTTAAAGATTTTATTTATTTATTTGACAGAGATAGAGACAGCCAGCGAGAGAGGGAACACAAGCAGGGGGAGTGGGAGATGAAGAAGCAGGCTCATAGTGGAGGAGCCTGATGTGGGGCTCGATCCCATCACGCCGGGATCACGCCCTGAGCCGAAGGTAGACGCTTAACCGCTGTGCCACCCAGGCGCCCCGAGAGAGAGAATCTTAAGCAGGCTCCACGCCTAGCACAGAGCCCGATGGGAGTGGGAAGAGTGATCCCACAACCCTGAGATCATGACCTGAGCAGAAATCAAGAGTTGGATGCTCAACTGACTGAGCCACCCAGGTGCCCCTGTTTTTTAAGTACCTGTTCTTTACTCATAGACTTCTGACATCTGGAGAGAGAAAATTTTTAAATAAAATAAATCTTACATTTTATGTTCATTGTTATTTAAATCAGAGGTCATTTTATCTGTAGGCTTTGTAAGATTTCTTTACGATGTTTTGATACTATATTTGGTCATCTGGTAACTAGATTTAAATTTTGGTGTTTTAAAGGATCATAGAGTAGTGAATATCTAAAAATATGCAATTGCGATATCATCTGATGGTACACCTAAAATTAAGTTTATAGTTAATCAGACTTAGTTTTATCAGGTCATCTGCAATGGCTTGTTGAGGTTCTACTGTGGTATGAAACAAGTATGGATGAATAATATTGGACTTACTCTGAGTAGGACATAAATTAGTCTAAGAAATATTATCTTCTGAGGACAATAAGAAATTCAGATGGATGAGAAATTGTTATCTAAGGAATGGTCATTATATTTAGCTTACAGTACAAAGTGAATAGTGAAGTAAGGGGGACAGTAGTGTGGGGTGGGGAGGAAGCATCTAGTAGGTAACTAGTGGAGAGTCTAGGAAATCAGGTTCTCCAGCTGGAGGAGGAAGGAGGAGAGAAGACTTGGTAAGGTACCCCCACTTCTAGAAATGTGCCCCTTTACCATTTTTCAGCTCAACTTAATCTTCTGCTTCTGCTCTTCTTTGTTCACTCAACAAATATTTATTGAGCACTTTCCATATGTACTTTTCTAGGAGCTGGAAATAACAGCAGTGAACACGACAAACAAAATCTTGCCAAACTTTTTAAAAGATAACCTGTATTTTCTCCTTCTACGTTCACACCACCCTTTCAGTCTTCACCCCCTTACAACCTGATATCCTTTCCCACCATCATGATAAAAGAGCTCTCTAAAGACCAGTGACTTTCTAATCACTGTATCTAGTGCCCCTTTCTCAGTTTTCTTCTTCCTTGGACTCTAGTATTTAATATCATCTGATTTCCAACATTTTTTAAAGTCTCGGGTTCTGTGATACGGCACTAGGTTGTTTTTTTTGTTTGTTTGTTTTTGTTTTTTATTTTTATTTTTAAAGATTTTTTAAAAATTTAATTTAATTTTTTTTAAAGATTTTATTTATTTATTTGACAGAGAGAGAGAGACAGCTAGGGAGAGAGGGAACACAAGCAGGGGGAGTGGGAGAGGAAGAAGCAGGCTCTCAGAGGAGGAGCCTGACATGGGGCTCGATCCCAGAGCTCTGGGATCATGCCCTGAGCCAAAGGCAGACGCTTAATGACTGTGCCACCCAGGCGCCCCTTAAATTTTATTCATGAGAGACAGAGAGACAGAGGGAGAAGCAGACTCCCCACTGAGCAGGGAGCCTGATGTGGGACTCGATTCCAGGACCCCAGGATCACGACCTGAGCTGAAGGCAGACGCTTAACGGACTGAGCCACCCAGGCGCCCCAATATGACACTAGTTTTAATTTGCTTCCTACAACTGTTACTACTTCTTCCCTGACTCATTCTTTTGCCTCCTGAGTAAATATTGGTGGTCCCTCAAGTCCTACAATCTGCTTTTCTCTCTCTCTCTCGCTCTCAAATCTTTTCCCTTGAAGATTTCTCATGGTTTACATCTTTGGCTCTGTTTAGAAATATCCTAAATCTATATTCCCAGACCTAGCCCTCTACTGGACTCTAGTCCCACATTTCAAACTGTGTGCTGGAGGCTTCCATCTGGGCATCTGAGCATGATGCTAGCACTATCTGTTTAAAAGTGTTTGTACCAGTCAGGGTTCTCAACTGCAAACAACAGAAACCCACTCTGGCTAAGTCACACAGAAAATGAATTCACTGGGAGGGTATCAGGTGGCTCACTGGGTAGACAGGGAAGCCAGAGGACCAAGCATGGAAAACGGGCAGGAACCCAGGCAGTCTAGGGCACGGAGAGCACAGCCAAATTCACCCCACAGGAGGCATCTATTGAGGACGCTGTCCTGGAGCTGGCTGTCCCCTCATCTGCCCCCCCTTCCCTCACGATCAGTGCTGGACTTCAGTTTTTCAACCTAACTTCCAGTGTGGTACCTAACTGCTAGTTTGTGTGTTATTCCCCCCAGTTTAAAAAGCTGAGCTGGGGCTTCCAGTTGGTCTAAGTCATGGTAAAAATGACCTCTAATTCCCTTCAGCTTCCACAGAAGGGAAGGAATTCTGACGCAAGCCAATGAAATATGGCAGTTAATCACCGTATTTTATTTTCTATATTCACCTCATTTCTCAAAGTTTCCATTTGCATTTAATCCAATTATTTTCTCTGTCACTAGGAACTGCACCTCAAAACTCTCCTTTACACCTTCCTCTCCCTCAGCTTCTGAGGCAGTCATCCAGGTCTGTAAGGGTTTTGTTTATTGTTCATTCATGCGTTGTTTCCCTTCACATTCTTTTCTTCTTGGACCTTTCCACAGCGACCCCTCCCTTGAAACAGCCTCCTAATTGTATTCCCCACTTTCAATGCCTCCTCCAGTTTATCCACCCACAGGTTCATTTTCCTGTGACAACACTTTGATCATATCGCTGCTGCTAAAACTACATTGTTGATAGATGTCTCAGCTTGGCATTCAAGGATCTCCACAATGAGAATCTCAATGAGACTAAGAGGCAAACTGGTGCAGTAAAAAGAACTTGACCCTCAGATGCAAACTGACATGAGTTCAAACCCTGATTTTCCCACATTCTAATTGTATACTTCTGAGGCTCATTTTTTTGGTCTGAAAAATGGGGGTAATAAAATATATCTCCGAGGGCATTTGTAAGTCAGCTTTTTGAAAGTCAGAATGGTGTTGCTATAATTTGCATTTAGGTTGCAACATCAACTCACAGATGCTTATAATGGACAATATTCAGTTACAGACCTGTCTGATTCAAAACCTTTAATAAGGTTGTCATCAATGTGGTTTTAACACAGGCAGGTTGGGTCAGCATTCTACATGTTTTGGGGGCTGGCAATCTAACCATCATTTACAGCATTGTTCCTGATTTCAAACAGCTGACTTACAAATGACCTTTTGGAAATATTTTATTTGCAAGTAGAGAACTTCCTGTGTTATTAATTTTGAGAGTTGAATTTCCCTGATTGGCTGCTTTCCACTATAACATGGCTATTTTAAAGTATTTCCCTGCAGAATTTCAATTTTGTGAGAAGCTGCTATGAATTCCTCGTGGGGGAAAAGTGTACAGTTATGGTGGACAGATGAAAATTATTAGTTATCATTTCTAAGGTTTCCCCAGCATCCGGTAAATGTGGCGAAGCTCTAGCACATAGAAAGAAATTCTGAAGCTTGTTCTAGAATCTCAAGCCCCACTTCATGACATAAATCCTAGGTTGGCATTGGGAAAACTTAACTCCTCAGCCCACGCTGGGTCTCTTTTTTTTCTCTATTTGTCATGAACGGCACCATCAGAGCTATCAACATTAACTTACGTCCATATTCATTCACTCACTCATGCATCCACATAGCAACTCCCCCTAAGTGAGGCATGTTTGGTGATCCCCACAGGATAGATTTCATTCACATAAGCTCTTGCCAAGAATTTACAGGACTGTTAATTGCTTGATTCTTTTCTGAGGTCAGTAAGTCTGGAAAGTCTTAGGTAAACGATAACAATCACGCCAAGCTTGGTAAAACAATTATTTAATAAGCATGATATTTTAAACCAGTCTCTACAGATACAATTTGTGGGTGAGTGTGTGCAACATATTTTTTTAAAATTTTTGCATCTTTAATGGTTTTTAAAAACTAAAACACATTTATGATATTAAAATAACATAAAAGTGAAATCCCCTGTATCTCTCTCTACCCTTGCCTTCCCCCACTCAATTTTATTTCCTAGAGGCAATTACTTTTTAACACTTGGAGGTATATCCTCCCACACTCTTTGTTTTTTTCCTTGCAGTCATTTTAGTCAGCCCTAGGCATTCTTTACGGTTAGAAGCTAAAACAAACCTGCCATTTAGCCTCTTAGGGATTTTGGAGCTCTTTCCTACACTGCTTATGTTAAACATATAATTAAAATACAGAAACTTTCCCCCCCCCAAAAAAACATTTAAGTTTTGTTCTCTATCACACATAAGCTCATGTGGACAATCTACACAATTAGGTGACTATAGTGTTTAGTCTTTAAAATAACCTTAATACAGCAAAATAAAAGGAGTGGAAAGCCCAACATACCTAAGAAAAACTAAAAACAGAGCAAAACAAAAAACACTTCATTATTCTTGACTGACACTTTTTTTTTTCCTGAAGGTTGTTTTATTGCAAAACCATAAATACAACACTGACATGACATCATTTAAGTAACTGATCCTATCTAACCACTAAAAGAATCAACCAACTGGGAAATGTTGCAAGAATTTGGGGGTAGGGGGTAAAGTCTGGGCTGGGGCTTTTGGCAATTTAAGGAACCAAATGGAACCTTCCTTTTCTTGGGAATGTGCCACTTTTGGACAAGAACAGACAGGTAAAAACAGCACCATTGAAACAGCTCAGTTTTAACTTTTATTACTTTGTAAAAATCTTTTGTTTTATTTCCTGTTCCTTTTCTCCACTTGACATCAGAAAAAGTTTTAAACTTTTGAAATTGATTTGGCAGCATATGGAGATATGGTACGAAAACAAAGTGAAACGAAAAATCCAGAGGACACAAAGAAAACCCTAAGTAAACCCTCAAGTTTGGTCTTGGGGGTTTACAGATCACAAGAACCGTCAACTCAACCCCCATGCAATGTGACTCCTTGAAGAGCTGTTGGATCCACACCAACGACACGGGAGACCGCAAGCAACGTATTCTTGACTGACACTGAGAGAGAAAAAGTCGAGAAGCCAGAAAGAGTTTACAGTTACCCTTCAAGGTCATCTAGCCGATGAGAGCAAAACAAACCAGTGTAAGAATTTTTTATTTTCCTTCAAAACTCAGGTCAAGGCTTTGACAATAGGTGTTGTGTGTCTTTAAAAGTATTCTGAAACTGGGATGCCTGGATGGCTCAATCAGTTAAGCCTCTGCCTTCAGCTCAGGTCATGATCTGCCCCAGCTTATGATCCCAGGGTTCTGGGATCGAGTCCTACATTGGGCTCCTTGCTCAGTGGGGAGCCTGCTTCTCCCTCTGCCTGCTGCTCCCCCTGCTTGTGCTCTGTCTCTCTCTCTGACAAATAAGTAAATAAAATCTTAAAAAAAAAAACCCAACAACATTCTGAAACTCCTCCCACCATAAACCATTTTGACATAGAGGGGAAGATAACTATGCACAGAGTCAAGATGCTCCATATAAAGAGAATGTTTTAAACTTGTATTATTTGCTATAGCTATACTTAGCCCTTTGCAAAGGAAAATGAATGAAATTGGAAAATGGTGTATATTGTATATTTACCTGAATTAAATTGCACTTAAGGAGCTCAAAGTGAGGGGCAGGGGGAGTTCTGAATTGAAAATAATCTAAAGATAAATCCTTTGAAGTATCTAAATAACCACCTAGTAATTGGTAATTGTATCGTATATTTGGATTTGTATGTGTGTTTGGTGATAATGCATGGTTATGTTTTCATTTTGAGGGATTTATGTTCAGTCTTCCATTTTATTATGGCATTATTAAACAATTTGTCAGATCTAATTTGATAAATATAAAACCGAAAAATTAATACTGGTTGCTTTAAAATAGTTAGACATTGGTTGTTGAATAATGTATTCATTTTGACAAGTTTTTAGAGTTCTTCTATGTTTGTCCTATATTAATAAATGTTTATTGACCAGCTTCTCTGTAATAAGCACTGAATATACAATGGTTTAAGCAAAAACAGGCACCACACAAGCCCACTTAAAATAATAACAGCAGCTAATACTTATCAAGTACTTAGAACATAATGGACCCTGTTCTAAGGGGTTTACATGTATTATTTCATTGCATCCTCTCAGTAACTCTACGAAGTAGAAATGGTATCATCTTCATTTTACAGAGGAAAAAGCTGAGGCACAGGGACAGTGTTACATAGCTACTAAGTGGTAGCACTGGGATTTGAATCTAAGCAGTATGATCTCAGAGCCTGCAGTCTTAACCACTGGGATGTACTACCTCTCCTATACGTAAAGCTCTCCCTGTAGTATACAATATAATGGGTGAGACACTTATTGAATAATCATTCAAGTAAATAAAAAGTTATAACTGTTAAGAGCTATGAAGGGAAGTATGGCAGGACCTATTTGGTTAGCTGTCACCAAAATGTTTCTCTCTTCCTTCTGGTTACAAAGTTAGGCTGTACATCCTAGCCTCCCTTGCAGTTAAGTGCAGTCATGTATGTAACTAAGGTGTGGCCCACTGACTATGGATAAAAGTGACAGACACACTTACATGCCTGAAACACAAAAGCTTCCTAATCGATCCTCTGTGTTCTTCCACTACTACTCCTATTCACTAGCTGAAAAGAGTGGAGTTCAAGATGGAAGCTTGGATCCTTGAATGACTTCATGGAGCAGAGTCCCCTGATGATCTGCATTGGATACTGATAGAAGTGAAAACATTTTATTACATTAAGCTAACTGAAATTTGGGAACTGTTTGAGTAACAAAGATCCATTTAGATCCAGACTACAATGATCTGACTAAGGGTATGGTCTTCTCACCCAAATCTAATGGCTTGAATTAGCCCCCCATTAAATTAAGAGAGAGAGAGGAATTGGGGAAGGAAAGCAAAGACATAAATCCTGCTTGAGTATTACGTGTAGGAAAGAAGTATGGGTATGGTTATTGGCCCATGTTGCTGACTGGAAGCAAATGGATCGGAAACCTACCAAGTTTTTGAGGGAATCATGTTCTCAAAGAAATCCTTTGATTATTTGAGTTGGAAATAACCTTTGGATCTCATATTTGTACAGTAAGGAGTGAGCTGAATGGGCTATAAGGAAAGTATATTCCTCAACACCCTGTCATAGAATAGCAAAGCCAGGAGCCATGGAGTACAAGGGACAAGGAAATTCCTTGGAAAGAAGGTTAAGATTTAAGTGAAGAACTTTCCTTGCCCTTCATAACGCTTATTCCAGGATTCCGGAATTGCTGTGGAGGAATAATTGCTATATTTCTCCTCCTAGTTGTCCTTTTTCTGCACAAGCATTTATGTCATTTTTCCTATCTTTGTCATATATATACATATATATATATGTATATATATATATGTATATATATATAAATTTTTGATTGTCCTCACTAGTTAGGATGAGCATGGGTTACTTTTTAAAAATAAAAGTAAGTGAGGGGCACCTAGGTGGCTCAGTCAGTTAAGCATCCAAATCTTGATTTTGGGTCAGGTCGTGATCTTGTCATTATGGGATTGAGCCCTGTGTCAGGCTCCAAGCTGGGCATGGAGCCTGCTTAATATTCTCTCTCTCCCTCTCCTTCTCCCCTCTGCTCGAGCGCTCTCTCTCTCTTTAAAAAAAAAAAAAAAACTGAAACAGATGCAGATTAATCATGAAGTTAGTGAAACTTAAACTCTAAGGTTCTCTTCCAAGGGTCTAAGAAAGTGTGTCTTTCCACTATAATCTCTCCTTTGTCACATTTCCCATTATGTGAGGTGGTGTTGGAGTGGCTTCAGATATTTTAGGTATCTAGCTAATGGAAAGTTGAGTTGGGGATACATTTAATTTCAGGCTTAATGAGATACTTACATGGGTTACAATCACTTACATTTAATTAAATTATTGCTGGTTGTCTTTGTTTAGCAATAGATTCCAGGAGTATTCCTATGGGCCACTGCACTGATTCACCCAGCATCCTATCATGCAGGTGGTAGGGCTAGGGGTTATAATACACTATGAAGATATGGCTAGCACTGAAATTGTGTGGGTCTTACGGAAGAAATAAGGTTTGAAACATAAAAAGCCAGAAGCTAGACTAGGGAAAATTCTTTTAATTGTTATATGTGTGTGTGTGTGTGTGTGTGTGTGTGTGTATATATATATATATATATATATATATATATATAGTCATTGATGTCAAACAAAATAGAAGTTCTCTCCTATTAGGAATATACTCAATAATTCAGTATGCATAATTTAAAATTCACGATACGTTTTATTTATTTTCTTTTTTTAAATGGGTATCACGTGAAATAGAATTAATCTGAATTCCTGCAGCAGCCTACACACAGCTGTACTATATGTGCAAAGTGATTTTTTTATGCATTCCAACTATATCCCAATAATAAAGACAAATTCAGTCAACTGTGCTAGAGGAAAAACTGTTATCTTTTTATCCTCTCTATTAAAAGTTATTTAAAAACCACTGTCGGGACGCCTGGGTGGCTCAGTTGGTTAAGCATCTGCCTTTGGCTCAGGTCATGATCCCAGGGTCCTGGGATCAAGTCCCGCATTGGGCTCCTTGCTCATTGGGGAGCCTGCTTCTCCCTCTGCCTGCCTCTCTATCTCTCTCTGACAAGTAAATAAAATCTTAAAAAGCAAAACAAAACAAAATAAAAACCACTGTCACGGGGCACCTGGGTGGCTCAGGCAGTTGAGTGTCTGCCTACGGCTCAGGTCATCCTGGGATCAAGTCCTGCATCAGGCTCCCTGCTCAGTGGGGAGCCTGCTTCTTCCTCGCCCCCCTGCTTGTGCTCTCTCTCTCTCTCTCAAATAAATAAATAAAATATCCTTAAAAGAATAAAAAAATTAAAACCACTGTCATACTCAAACACTAACCTCATAGGCTTGATGTAACATTGGAATGGGGTTAGGCATAAAACACCTGGATATAAAACGTGTCATATAGGAGGATCCCAGTAAAAGATATTTATTAAGAAAAAAAGAATCATTGTCATATGAAGAAATAATCAAAGAGTATGCAACCAAGAAATTTAGTAAAAAAAGTATTGGAGTTATGTTGGGCAGTTAATTGAATGTTGTATTTCTTGATTTTGTAACAGTATTCGCAGCCTTCTTAAAATGTGTAATCTGTTGTGATTTCTTTTCTGGGTCTAAATAAATACTCCATTTAACCTAATTTTTGCTTATTTTTTTAGAAGGGCTCCACAAATAGAAAAACTTCAGGCCCCACAAAATGTGGATCCTTCTCTGAATTAAAAAAATATATATATATATATATGTATTGTAGTATATCAATAGAAGTTCTTATTCTTTAAATTATCCTAAGGCAGAGAGTGTTGCATGCAGACACAGAAGAGCAGCTGTCAGAATTAAGGCCCTCTCAAACATTAAGTGGTTAGACTTAATAGAAACTTACAGATATAAAAATGCCCACGGTAGAGGAAACTTTGGGTAAATAATTTAATTTTGAAACAGGAGGAAACTCTGGACACCATTTAGTCTGTAACCTCAATTTATCTTGGCTGCCTTATGGTTTGTCTCCACATGGTATGGTATTCAGAAGACACACAGGTCTGATATCCAAAAAAGACATGAAAAGTAATTTAGATTTTTAGGGAAGATTTTTAAAGAGGCACTGGGGGGAGAAGTTGCTGCAAGACAGCAACAAAATGTTTAACAACCCTTTTAACTATCTAAGTCCCTCTCATTATGATAGTTGCTAACCTCATATTTCTCATCTCCCTTCTAAAGTCTGTTCCTTTCTCCTGCAGCTTGTCTAGGATGACTCTAATTCTTGCTTAACTCAGCCCTTAATTATTGTATACATCAGTTTAGTTCATGAATTTCTCCTCTTTATTACTCTGATCCACACAACCAAGTCCCAAGAGGAACTTTGGAAACCACTGGAAGGTCTTTAGAAGGATGGAGAATAGGGGTGAGTGGGGGAGGGAGGAGAACGATAAAGATTGTGTTTATATGTGTATGCTTTGGTTACAAGTCCAGTCCTTCCATTTGCAAATTAATAAAGTTGAGTCCCAAATAGTTTAGTGACTTGACGCTCACCTACTTAGTCACATGGAGTCGGACTGAGAACTCAGACTTACTTCATTAAAATCCTTTGTTATAGTTCACTAATAGGCAAACTATTATATTCCCTGTAAGGGATTGCTTTACGTCTCCGGTGGAAAGAACACCAGGGGGAGTAAGGAAGCCTGAGTTCTAGCTCTGCTTCTACCAGGCTCCATGACCTTGGGCAGGTCAGGTCCTTTCTAAGGCTCAGTGTTCTCCCTGAAGAGGAGGCAAGATGAACTCTTGGGTCTTGTCCAGCACTAACATTCCTTGGTTCCAGTCTGTTTTGAGTTATGAGACTGTGGCAATGGTGGCCTTGAGTTAGGAAGACTCACCCCCATGTATCCTCTACTAGGGTAGAGGGAGAACCTGGGAAGAAGGGAGTCCTCTCACTTGGTTGCCTCCTCGGTGTCTTTGTAGGACACACGGGGTGACCATCTTCGGTCCGGGGGGGTTCTGGACTTGGGCTCCAATGGGACTCCGCAGGCTCCCTAGGGGCTATGAGAGAGAATCCCTCGACGTTCCTAAGAATCTCAGGCCAGAGGCCAACTCTTATTATGACCCATTCGGAAGCAGCTTCAAGACCCAAGTCCAAGGCCTTCGGCAAAACCACTGCGCAAGCGCAGCCACCAGTACGGCGCGAGGCGGCCGGATTCCGAGGCCTAAGCAAGGTGAGAAGAAAGGGTCGGCAAGCCCCCGCCTCCATGTTGTCACGTGGGAGGCGGAGTCGGAAGCGTGACGGCGTGCGCGGGGGAGGAGCTATCGCTGCGCGCGGGCGCGGGGGCGGGGCGCGGCGCGGCGTTCGCGGCTGCTGCCTGGGAGGGAGGCCGGGCAGCCGCAGAGTGGCACGGCTCTCAACCTGACGGGGAAGTGGCCCAGACGGCTGCGGCTGAGTGCCCGGGGGCGGACGGACGGTCGGACGACGGAGGCGGGGGCTAGGAGCTGAGCCGGGCGACCTAGAGAGCGAGCGGGTCAGGCTCAGCGTCGGCCACTCTGTCGGTCCGCTGAATGAAGTGCCCGCCCCGCTGAGCCCGGAGCCCGGCGCTTTCCCCGCAAGATGGACGGTTTCGCCGGCAGCCTCGGTGAGTACGGCTGGGAAGTCCTCCGTCATCTCCGCGGAATGGGAGCCTTGTTCTCTCCACACACAGCCCAGGCCCTGCTCTCCACCCTCCCCCTGGGGATGGTAGTAGTTCCACTGCACATGTTCCCCTCGAGGCTACCGCCCCTCTACTGGCTCCGTTGGACTCAGAACCCCTCCCCCCATGCCCAGTCCTCCTTGGCAAGACCCTCCCTTCCTCCCAGCGTCCCCTTCAGTGCAGGGCCCTCCTTCCCGCAAAGTGGAAACCCCCGCTCTCAGAGAGCCCCCCCCCCAGTAGGTGGTACATCCCTTTCTATACACTCAGGGTTCCCCCTACAGACCTGTCTTCAGGGTTGGGGCACCCCTTTCTGAAACCTTGACCCCTCCAGGGCACAACATTCCTCCCCCTTTCCACATACTGAGCTCTCTTTCAGAGTGGACGCACCTCTTACCCACTCAGAGGGTCCCTTTTTAAGGTAGGGACCCCCATTCCCTCTTAAGGAAGGGGGCACCCCCCAGTCTTCACTTTAAATTTGGAGACTTCTTTTAAGTATATTTCTGTGTCTGACAACTTCCCTTCTTTCCTTCCACTTCTCTGAACATTTTGCAGTGGTGGAGAGAACTAGAAGCCACTGAAGCATCATTTGCTTAATACAGGAAAGGAAGAGGTGCATCTGTGTTGGGGGACCCTCTTTAAAAGAAGAGTGAAAGCAGAAGTATCCTCTGGCTCTGCGAGCGTGCTGGGGAGAAGTAGAAGTAATTCTGCCCAGTGAATCCATAGGAAAGGGGGCCTCTGTCAGGGAAAGAAAGGATTCTCCATTTTTGGAATATGTTGTCTTTGTGGAATGGAAGAGGTTATTAAGTAGGCTGCAGTATCCTTTCAGTGTTCCCTTTCAGCAGAATAAAGGTAGTATATTTTGTAACTGGCTAAGGGAACCAGAACTAGAGGCTGGTGCTCAGCGCCCTATAATCTGCGTCTGGAATTACTATTCTTTGAGGCCATTGGAATCTGGTTACTGTAAAGATTGAGCTCAACTGTTATGATGGTGAGAGAAACAGTTTCTGCTTTGGCTGATTCTGTAGTTATGTGATACCTGTTGCTGGATTTGTATTTTCGGTATTTTATGTGGAGGTAATTTGTATTCAGACGCCTTTCTTGGTAATAAATCCCTGGTTGATTCATGTTCATGGATCAGTGCATGATCTGGCCATAGGCCACACTTTATTCAGCCATATTGGGATTAGTTGAATTTTTAAAATCTAAAGTCAAAATGTTAGTCGAAGAGCAACGGACCCATTATAGGTATTAAATAGTAAAAACTATAATTTTGGCCCTGAGCCTCCATGGGAAGAAAAGAAAAACACACATTAGAGTGCTTTGAGAGTGGAAATCCTAAAATAGGAGACAACTGAGTGTTACTCTTTCCTCCCAAGGGCACCTGTTGTCCATTATCTAACCTTTGATGTCTTATAATTCCTTACATAGTGAGGTTGTTTCATTCTTGGCTCCTTTTAAAGAAGCATCAATTTTTCACTGCTTTCCTTTCTTTTCTTTTTCTCTTTCTTTCTATTCCTTCCTTCCTTTTTTCCTCATGCCTGCATTTATTCGCTAATCATAGTGTACTGAAAGACTTGTCCTGTATGTTCACAAAGAGGTGATTGTACACTAGGGCAAAAATTGAGTGTATTTTGGGAGATGTGGGACTGAGATATTGCACTGTCGGCTCCTCAGCATTTAGGAATAGTGGGAGCACTACTCAGAGTGGAAATCAGCTTATACTTCTTTCCTGTTGATTCCAAGGACTTCTGGAAGGCTTCATTTTCTTTAAGTGTTTTGAGGGAATCTTTCTCACCAGTTGGGGGAACTTAAGTTTATTTTGAAACAGTAGATAACACCTTGTTAAATAAATTTATCCCTTCTTATTCAATTCATGAGGCAGCTGATGAGATTGAAAGATGAAGATGAATTGCTATGGGGGCTCCAGTTTTCATAGTGTTATAGCTGACCCTAACTTTAGGGTTTTTTTTGTTTTGTTTTTGTTTTTATTCATTTGATGCCATCCTTGAGTGGGTAAGACTTTTCTTTAGTTAAGGTGTTGATCAGCTTCAGGGGAGATGCCTGTGTCTAAAGAGAGGAACCTGTGTCAGCAGAGAGGGAAAGAAATGTTTCCTGGCAATATTTCTGGAGCTGCTCCTGATGAAGATCGTTTTCAGCAGGAGCTCTGTGCTTTCTCTTTCTGTCCCCCTTGTAAGAGTAAAACTGGGCCCCATCTTAATTGAAACCTCCAAGGGTTGGGGGTGGGGGAGGGGTAATGCTGGTATATTTTACTAGTAGTCTTTAAACAGAGCTTTACTTAGCTCTTGCTAGATTGCTTATTTCTGTTGCCTGCAGTTCATTAGTCTAGTGCTTAGAGTTACATTGATCTTTATTTTATCATAAGAGAGCTGTAAATGTAAAGGCAACACTTGTATTCTAGAAGGTGTTTAAAAACTTTTTTTTTTTAACTAAACAAGAATTCAGAACATGTGTAGTTCATCGGGGGTCACAAGTATTGAAAGCATTTATTTATTCTCAAGGAAGTATACATGTGTATCTCCTTTTGTATACCAGATGGGTTCTTGAAAAAATATGTGAGAAAACTTCATTTATATAAGCGGAAAAGTTAAGTGCTTTATAAACAGAATGATTCTAGAGAAGCTGATTATTTAAGGGAATCTTATGCTGGATCATTTTGTAGAGTGGAAAGCTTAAAATTCAAACTGTACCCTTGATTGCTTAGCGTTTAGATAAGGAAAACACTATGCGTTTTGTAAGATGTCTAAATTAAAGTTTTGTGTATTGGCTTTTGAGATCGTTGAGAGCAACGTTAGGCGATTGGTCATGTTCTGTGTGCCACGTTGAAATTATATACCTGTCGTATTACTTTTGTTTTACATAAAAACAGCTAAAGGATGCTTTTAATCCCTGCCGCTGATGAATTTTAGGCAGTTTGGCTGGCAGGTGCTTGTATTGTGGAATTTCCCTTAGGCATAGTATCTTTTAGTTCACAGATTATGGTAATTTAAAAAGGCAGTGCTTTGGAAACAATTAAAAAAAAATTTGTGGGGGGGAGTACCCTAAACAATCCATCTTGATATCCTGCCTTCAGATCACTACACACACACAC
Organism: Ursus arctos; assembly: GCF_023065955.2. Classification (NCBI taxonomy): domain Eukaryota; kingdom Metazoa; phylum Chordata; class Mammalia; order Carnivora; family Ursidae; genus Ursus; species Ursus arctos. Next base: position 52,591,804 of record NW_026623100.1, on the reverse strand, counting down.
ACACACACACACACACACACACACACACACACAGTTCATCCTTAGTCTTTTTAGCATCTCTTTTTCATAGTAGTTTTTAATTTTGAAACATTCATCTTGGAATTAATTAGCCTAGAGGTTAGTCAGTGCTCATACTTTAAAGAAAGCCTACAGTTAACCTTATCAGTTTTAACTTTCTGCTCCAGAGGTTAGTTAAAAAACAAAACTGCAAAGTTCTTTTAAATAAAAATCACAACAAATGAAATTGTAGGGTTAGTATATATAAGAAACATAACATTTTGGTGCAAGGCATATGAACAAACAAAATGAAAGCAGTGTGCTTACATTTATGAAATATTTTAAGAAAATCTTTTTAAAGATTTATTTTAGAGGGTGGGCGTAGGGGCAGAGGGAGAGAATTTTTCAAGTTCACTCCCCGCTGAGTGCCAGGCTGGCCTGGGACACGGGGCTCAATCCCACAACCCAAGAGATCCAGACTTGAGGTAAAACCAAGAGTTGGACACCTAACAGACTGAGCCACCAGGCATCCCAAGAAAAGTCTTTTTAATATCCCAGTATTAGAACTCTGATTTCTCATCTCATAATCTTTCTTAAACAGTGCAGTATTTTTTTTAAGTATTAATCTAGTCTTAAGCATTCTTTATTCACATAAAAATGTTTCTCATGAAATATTATTTGGGGAATTTTTTTCTTTTAATTTATTATCTATTGAAGGGCTTAAGATAGGCTTAAGTTATATAACAAGACATGGGTAGTAACTCTTATGTAGTTACTACAATATCTATGACATGAGTTAGAGTATTTTTTCAGCATGTATATGGATTAATACCTATTTTGTGACCACTACTGTGCTTGGTTGTTCTTATGGGAAGGACAAATATAAGACATGCTTCTTGTCCTTTAGGAGTTTACTGTCTGGTTTTAAATAGATATCCAGAGATGTTTAAGCATAAGTGAAGTACCAGAAATGGGACTAGAGGAGAGAAACACCATTTAGAACGCTGTGCTATGTCTAAAGCATGTAACTTCTGAGAGGGAGCTTTTGGAGATTGCTAAATTTACCTCTATAGAGCCTGGCTTTTTAAAACAATGAAATAATTTACTTAGCAAACTTATGTTTTAAGTTTGAGTAACATGTGGGAAAAGTACTGTCTTAGTTTTATGTATATGAGTCCATTTCTATAACATGTAAAATTCATAAAAAATTTGGGGAGAACATTTTGATTTTGAAATAGATTCTAAGACTTTTAATAAGTCTATAATCTACTTCTTCAACTATTACCTCAGTATGGAAGATTCCCAAATGTATAGTATGTTTCTGTATCTCTGTACGATCTCTTGTCCTGTAGTTTTAGCTCCCTCAGATGTTAATAATGCCTTAACTTAGCATATTGCTGTATGCTTTATCTCATTTAATCTGTCACTAATCTTGGGAAAGAAGAAATTATTCTTTTATAGATGAAGAACCTGAGGTTCGGAGAGTCTGATTTTTTTAAAAAGACTTTTTGAAACCAGAGTTTTCTTTCTCCTTCTTTTTTTGGTGGAAGGCCTGATTTGTTGGATTTGTATCCAGTGAAAACAATACAAAAGAAGAAAGAAAAATAAATTATCTTTTCTGTAGTTCAGCTTTATGCATGTTAACATGTTGATATATTTTTTAGCTTTTTTCTGTGCCTAATTTTTTACGTAGTTAAAATCATAATATAGATAAAATTTTGCATTCTATTTTTTTGGGGGATGCCAGCCATTTTTTTTTTCTTCATTTGAACTCAGATTTTCTGATGGAGTTCAGTGTTCTTTTCCTTACCCTACTACTACTCTTCATGGTCCACCCATACATCTAACATACCTGAGTCTGAACTCTTCCTCCAAATCAGCTGCTTTTCCTTATTTTCCACTGTATGTATCATCCAGCCTTGAAACATCAGAACCATGTTTGATTCCTTTCCATTTTTGCCTGCCACATTAACATCTCTTCTGGGACTTTTCAGTTCTTGTCACCTTTTCTCATCCCTTAATTTCCTTTTCTGCCACTGTAGTTCAAATAATTATTATTTCATGTTTGGATTATTGCATAGCTTAAGGAATTTCCACCTGTCTAATTTATTTTATACGGGGTGGGGGGATGTGTGGCCTTCAGGTTGATATTCCTAAAGCAGTGCTTTGATTATGCCATTCCCTCTTTCAGCTTCGTTGCCTTGATGACTAAATTCAAACACCTTAGCCTTGTTTTCAAGGTCCTCCATTATCTCCTTCTACAGTCTTGACAAATTCTGGCCAAAATGCCCTGTTTCTTGTTCCCCAGATTTTGTTGGTGCTTTCTCATCCCTGTGACTATTCTCAGTACCCTTTAAGGCCCAACTCAGATATTGTTCCTTTCTAAAAACCTTTTCTTATTTGTTCTCGTTCATTCCCAGCTCAAACTATTGAACGTTTAACCTAAGAGACTTCTTAGGGCACTTATCACAGAATCGCTCTTCTTGTAAGGTAGAAATAATTATGACAAGTCTTAAAAATATTGTTAGTCTTATTTCTCCAGCCAAATTATAAACCCATTGAAGGCTGACACTCTCATATGTCTTTGAAATCTCACGGCACAACATTGGAGATTTTATGGTCCAGTAAAATTTGGGGGGAAAAAATAGGGGAACAGTATATAATGGACATCTTACAACCTTCACTTTCACCATTGTTTCATAAAAGAAAGAGCTTTTGAAGATCAAATAATTATTGTACACAATCTGAGAGTAGAGTTCTTTAAAAAATGACTCATTATGTACTTATTTTTCTCATTTTACCTGAAATGAGTGGAAACTTTGTCCCGGACTTTGTTGGAAATCTGGTAAAAAATTCCATGCTGGGTTCTAGGGTAATGTTTTTCAAATGTAGGTCTTATGCATGACTTATTATTATGAATTTAGAAATTAATTTATTTGTGGTCAAGACCAACATAAAAAAAAAAGGAGAAAAAAAGATTATAAAATATCAGTGCTTCACATGATACTGCTTTAAGAAACTTTTAATTTCAGGGGCGCCTGGGTGGCACAGCAGTTAGGTGTCTGCCTTCGGCTCAGGGCGTGATCCCGGCGTTATGGGATCGAGCCCCACATCAGGCTCCTCCGCTCTGAGCCTGCTTCTTCCTCTCCCACTCCCCCTGCTTGTGTTCCCTCTCTCGCTGGCTGTCTCTATCTCTGTCAAATAAATAAATAAAATCTTTAAAAAAAAAAAACTTTTAATTTCAGTTGTATATGTTTGCCTTAGGTTGCAGTGTAAAATCTGTTTCTTACTGTGGGTTACAGTCAGGTGAAATACACACTTTTAGTAGCTGATCCCAGTCCTTGAGAGATTAGGTGGGAAGATTGGCATCCACATGAAAAAGTGGATGAACAATCAGAAGTAGTTATAATAAATTGTATGCTCTGTTTTCAAAAAGTTTTAGGATCTGAATGTAATGAATATAATATAGTTAATAGTAAAAATATATCAGTAGTTCTAGAATCATTGTAATTCATACAAACTCAGTAGAAATATGATTTCATAAAACTGATAGGCTAGGGTATATTTTTTACTTTGCAAAAGGATTCACCATGTTGTGGGTTTTTTTGTTTGTTTTGTTTTTGGTTTTTGTTTTTTTTTTTTTTTAGCAGCTTTCTGATGAAGCTGTCTGTGTTTTGACTGGTTCTTCACCTCATTAGCTGTTTGAAATCTATCCAGTCTTTAAGGCATGGCTCAGTACTTTTGTTTTTTTTGGAAGCTCTGCCTGATTATTCTGGTCTTGTACTCAAACCATTGTACTGTGGTGCTCCTAAAGTAGAGGAGGCTGAGTGCTTACACCTGAGGGATCTGGGAGTATAGCCAAAAGTTGGAGTCTATTTAACTTAAAAATTCATGTGATTATTTTGCAACCATTATAATAAGGAATGGTCCAGACAGGAATCATTGATAGATACTGAATCTATGGGGATATTTTGATGAGGAGCAGGTTGGTTGCGTAGTCTTAAATATCTCCCCATATATTGCTCTTTAATTGCAAAGAGGTAAAAAAAAAAAAAAAAAAAAACTCTATACAGTGATGAAATCAGACAGACAACACCTTGAGTATGTGATCAAAATAAATAGCACTAGTGGACATTGTGTGCCTCTGAATGTAATGCCCTGAGTAGACCACATCATTTATGTAGTACTCCAGCCAGGAATGGATCACCTAAATCTAATCATGAGGGAACATTGAACTCCAAACTGGGGAACATCCTATTTTTTAAAATGGTGGGAAGAGTGTCTTTTTTTTTTTTTTTTTTTAAACGTTAATGTTATAAAGACACAGAAAGAGACATGACAACTACTTGCAATATGTGATCCTAGACTGGATCTTATATTAGAAAGGAAAATGCTATAAAGGGTAGCATTGGGTCATTTGGCAAAATTGGAATATGGATGGTAGATTAGATAAAAGTGCTGAATCAGTGTTAAATTTACTGAAGGTGATAACTATCCTTAGGTTAAGTGAGGGAGTATTTTTCTTAGGAAATACACACTGAAGTTTCTAGGAATAAAGGCCCATGATACATGTAAGTTATTCTCAAATGGTCAGAAAAAATGATGTAATATGTATGTGTACATACATACATTTGTATATATGTATGTATACCTAGCCATGTGTATGTATATGCAAGGAGGGGGATGCTCGTGGGCAAGTAAAGCAAGTGAGTAAAAATGTTAACAATAGGCGAATTTGGTAAAAGCTGTATGGGTATTTTTTGTACTGTTACAGCTTTTCTGTAAGTTTGAAATTATTTTTAAAAGATCATGAACTTTGGGGCACTTGGGTAGCGCAGTCGTTAAGCGTCTGCCTTCCGCTCAGGGCTGATCCCGGTGTTCCGGGATCGAGTCCCACATCAGGCTCCTCCGCTGGGAGCTGGCTTCTTACTCTCCCACTCCCCTGCTGTGTTCCCTCTCTCGCTGGCTGTCTCTCTGTCACATAAATAAATAAAATCTTTAAAAAAAAAAAGATCATGAACTTTGCATTAAACTCCATAATATAGCATTTTAAAAGTACAGAAATGGCTCCTCTCTCTGACAATTTCAGGCAAACTCATGGGATAAAACTGTGGCTGTTAGAATATGTTCCATGTATATCATGTGGTTTCCTTTTATCCCTAGGCCTCAGTTTGAGAAACATGCCTCTGAGCCTGAGGCAGCTGTGGTTCAAATTTAGCCGACAGACATGTTTTGTTTGGCCCTTTTGAGTGTTTTAAAAATTGGGAAATTTTGCATAAAAATCTGGATCTCTGGAATGATCTTGTCCCTTTGGGCTTGCATTCCAGATGATCTATATACTCACTAAGTGGTGTGTCAGATAAGCAGTCTCAGTCCTTACTTTATACCTACCTTGTTTCAGGTATTTACTTTATTGCCTGACCTCTATACGCATATATTTGCAGCCTTTATCTAGCCCAAGAGGTGGTGGGGGTGTCTGTCTTTGTGCTCATACTATTTGATTTGAGAATTAAGTTGTTGAACTGATGCCCTGTCATTTGCTAATGTTGTAGTGTGTACATCCTATAAACAAAGTCATTCTCCTACATAACCATACTACAACGAAGAAAATTAGGAAATTAATATTGCAATATTACTATCTAATCATCAGACCCATTGAGATTTTGCTAATTGTCTCAATAATGTCTTTAATAGCAAAAAGATCGAGCTCAGAATCAAGTGTTGCATTTAGTTGTCATATCTCTTTAGTCTCCTTCAATCTGGACTAGTTCCCCTAGTCTTTCCTTGTGTTTTATGACCTTGACACAAGATTACAGGCCAGTTGTTTTGTAGAATGTCCCTTAATTTGATGTTTCCTCCTGATTCAGTTCATGTATCCTTGGCACAAATGCCACAGTGGTGAAGTGTGTTTAGTCTCTTTGCATCCTGTCCTGTGGTGCATAACTTTGATTTGTCCCATTACTGGTGGGACTACTGGTCCACTTTGAAATTTGATTGAGGTGATGTCCATCTGGCTTCTCCACTGTAGAAGTACTTAAATTTTTTTTTTTTTTAGTTATTAATAAGTATTTTCTAGGAGTTGCTTTGAAACTTTGTAAATATTTTGTTCCTCATTGGACTTTCAGTTTATTGGTTTATTTATATCTGTATGAACTCAAATATCCTGTTTTTTTTTTTCAATGGGCTATAATCCATTACTATTTATTTCGATCCTCACATTGGCCCCATTTTGGCTAGTGGATGTCCATTCATGCTAGCTTCTGCATTCTTTTGATATCTTCCCATCATTCTGTGAGGACTTTCTTGCTTTTTGACACAGAAATGATTTGGACATGCAATTCAGCCCATTATACATGCATATGTACTTTATTTACTTTTTAAGTAGGGTTCAGATGAGAGTTTGAATTAAGTCATTTTAAGTTAGCTGACATTTTTTATGGTTCTTTCGTAATTTATAACTGCATAACATTTTATCTTACACTTAAAAATGATGTTAAACCAGGGACTAGATCATTAATGTAAATCAGTTTGAATACATTTTGTCAGTGAGAAGTCGTTAAGGATTATATTCATTACTGTTCTTTTTCTGTGTTTAAACAATCAGCAATTATCTTGGAGTAAGGTACTGTTAGGTGCTGTGTGTGTTAGGGCAGTTGGGTAAAATAAAATATATTTAAGCAGCAAAACCAGCCATGTTTTTTTCCACTTAACAAAATTATGATCATCTTTCCTTCTCAGCAAGTATAAATATAAACTTTAATGCATTGTATTCCATTATTTGGACATCTGGTCTCCTTAAGCTGTGTATATAGAACATAATTTAACTTATTCTTGATGACTGATGGTGGTTATGAGTGTTGGACGTGGTTCTTTGCTGTAACACAGTAGTGCCTTCAAGAGCTTTTGGTGTAGGGCTGTTTGCTCCATACACTGAATGACTACGTAATTATTACTGTCATCCTTGCTGTTTGTTGCTCGTCACTTAGTGTCAGTGTGGTTTACCCTTTCCTCTCTCTTTATTGTATCATTTATGAAATCTCACCCATAACATTTGAGTTTATATCTCTTAAAAGATAAGGACTCTTCTTTCATTATCAGACCTTAAATTTGTCTGTAATTTCTTTCCTTTTTTTAAAATTCAATTAAAATTTTTTTTTAAAGATTTATTTATTTGAGAGAGAGAGCACAAGCAGCGGGAGAGGCGAGAGAGAGGGAGAAGGAGACTCCCCGCTGAGCTGGGAGCCCGAAGTGGGTCTTAATCCCAGGACCTGGAGATCATGACCTGAGCCAAAGGCAGATGTTTTAACCATCTGAGCAACCCAGGCACCTCTGTCCATAATTTCTTAATATCAAATATCCAGTCAAATATCTTGATTGTCTCATAAGTATCATTTTATAGTGGTTTGTTTAAATCACGATTTAATCAAGATCCAAACATTGCATTTAGTTGCTCTGTCTCATAAGTCTTTTAGTATATGTATTTCCCTTGCCTTTCCTTTTCTCTTTGCAGTTTGTTGAAGAAACCAGACCTTTTGTTCTGTAGAATTTAATACAAGTGCTAATTGTTATCATTTGGTGTTTTAAAACATGTTTCTTTGTCTTTTGTATATTCTTTAAATTGAAAGTTACAGATATTTGTATATTTTATGTATCTCAGTGTGTTGCCATTACTTTTTTTATGCTCAGATTTTCCCATCATTGATCTGTGGAACCATCTTCAGACTGACTCCTGAGTGCTGATTCTAGTGGTCTTTGCTGGCTTCCTTGTTTTCTGATGGACTTTAAAAAAAATTTTTTTTTAACACTTCCTGTTGCAATTTCTGCAGTCAGCTATTTCTCTAAAATTCATTCCTTTGGGCTTGAAATGGTACTCTAAGCTCTAGAGGTGCTCATTGTTAACTGGATTGGTTACTGTTTCTAGTCTAACCTTTCTTTTGATTTCCAGTTTTAAATCTATTGTGGTCTGGGAAACCGTATAACAAAGCTGGTTTGACTTACATGTAAGGATTGATTTGAATCTCAAAAAAAGAGGAATCCAGAGATCAAGGCCTATGCCTATTTAAATTGTATGGTGTAGCATCTAGGGGGACAGAATCATGCCTAATAATATCGCTAGTGTTGGTGATATGTGAGTAACAGGATACCAGATGTTCCTCAGAGGAAAATAATACTTCTGAATGAGGACCTTAATAAGATGTGTGAGCTTTTTAGTTCACAAACTTGATGATATATATGTTTTAAATTATAGACTGTTTATACTCCCAATATTTTCTTTTGTTAAGATTATCTTTCTTTTGTTTTTTGTGTTTTTATGTTTGTTAGGATAAATCTCTGTACCAGTGAAATGTTAATATATTATGGAGTCAAATTATGGTGTGTTATATTTGTCATATTCCATAAGAATGCATTTTTTTCCTTTTTAAATTTTTTTTAGAGAATGTGCTTTTTCTGCCTTTCCAAAATTGATGACTTCCTAAAGTTGAGATGACTTCCTGTTTTAAAACAAAACTATTCAGTGTTGACATCTTAACATTTTTCCTTAAACCATCTCTTGCTCTTGCACACTGGTCTTGAGATGACTACCTTATGCTAATCTTTAAGTGATAGTAGAATGCTGGTGTTTAAGTTACACGTCAGAGCAAATGACAAAATTCGTTTGCAGTTTTCTTTGAGCCATTTGTTCCAGAAAAGTGTCATAACTGAATCCTGTTGATGAGTGAGTAGGAGGGTTTTTTTTGTTTTTGTTTTTTTTTTTAACTTTGAAGGATATCCTGTTTTCAGTTTAGTTGAGGCATAGCCTTTGATTTTCTTTGACTGCTTTGAGTACCTCTTGGCATTCGTTTTCTTTAGTCTCTCCAATTATAATTAGTGTGGATGTGTTTTTGGCATGAACAGTTCCTGAAATTTTATGATCTAGTATTGTGGATTATTTGAGATAAATTATTAGGAAACAAAGTTTAGAGGAAAGCGAGATGATTAGGAAAGTAATTAGTATTTGACTTCTTGAAATTTTTGTTTGTGAATGAGATTTAATGATTATATGCATACTGAAACTCGCACATTGTGAAACTCCTTATTTCGGTTCATTAGTGCATACTATAATGGCTAAGGGTATGGGTTAGTGTCTCATAGACCACTTATTTTTTTTGTTTCCTGGTTATAAACACATTCATTAAGTAAACAGATTTTGGTTAGCTTCTTTGGATCACACTTCGGCTAAGTGCATTGGAAAATTGGTGAATGAGAGACACTTGAAATCCCTGCTCTTGTGAAGCTTTTAATTCTGTGGGGGATTCAGACCATATTTATTCAGGAAATATTTATTGAATGCTTGGTATGTGCTCAGCACTCTTCCAGCTATAAACAGAGCCCTTATGGAGCTTATAATGTAGGCTTTTAAAATACAAAGTAGTAAGAATTGTGATAAGTATAGGAAGCTTTGGAAACTTGGAGGGCTATATTAAGCCTCCACCATCCCGCCTTTGTGGGCTTTTGTTTTTTTGTTTTGTGTTTCCAGATGCATGTCCTTGTTCCGGGTGTAAGCAGAGAAATAGATGTCAGGACACAATGCCCTCCCAGCTCTTGGAAACCACCTAAAGGAATGATATTTAATTCCCCCCACCCCCACCCAGTATACCTGAGAAAATGACAGGCTACCAGTAGAGATCACTTTGGTTGCAATTTTCAACCTATACCGCTGTTATCAACTCTTCTGTCCTGGTGTCATCCTAATTTAAGGCAGTTGAATTCTATGACTTCTGTACTCTGTCACCCATGTAAGCGGTAGTTTTCTAAGATATTTGCTTTTTCTGTGTCTTTGTTGGAGTGTGAGTTCTGTGATTGTTAAGTCTATGACCTTCTGTATACTTGCTTTAGGAAATAGTCATTGATGCTATATACTTTCTGGAAGACATTTTAAGAAATTTGGTTCATATGAATAACTTTTTTGAAAGGGGGTAGCAAGTTAAAGGCACTAACATTTATTTATTCAGCTGTGATTTCAGGAACAATGTCAGACACATTACATAAATTAATGACTTTCTAAGGGACCCAAATATCTTAATTTCAGCTTTAAAAAATATCCTAAAAAAAAATGCCCTCAAGCGTAACTCTTCAGTAGATTGAATAAAACTGAACCTGTTATTACAACCTTTACTTGGGGATGATGATTAAGTAATATCGTGACAGCTTTTTGGTGACTGAAATTAATTATAGCTCCCAAAATGAAAATCTAATAAATTAGCAAATATTTATTCACAACTCCTACATGCCAGGAATTGTTTTCATATGGGGACTATATCAGTGAACAGAAGAAACAAAAATCAGTGCTCTATTGAAGCTTATATTATAGTGAGGGGAGATAGATGATAAATAGATTTCATTAAATTATTTACAGTAGGACGTGTATGACTCCTGTATAAACATTGATGTCTGCGTTGTCAGTTATAAACACACTGTCCTTTTTTCATAGAATAGATGGTGATTATGACCTGTGTGGGGTTTGGTTGTGTCAGATAAGCTTAGAGAAAAATAATCTTGGAGATGCAAAACAGATTGGTAAAACATTGACAACTGTGCTAGGGCTACTTTGTTATCATACATCTTAGTCACTGCATCTGATCTTATGATAGGATTTTGGAATCTATATACTTTCTTAGTATTGTTTCATTCTTAGATGTTCATTCAGATTCTTAACTTGTGTTTTTGTTTCATCATTCATATTTAAGGTTTTATTGTTTATTATAATATTTTTTTAGTGTTTGGACATGTATTCCTTTCAGTTTTAATATTTTTTCTTGTGGAAGAATTTGATTGCATTTATATACAATCTTATTTTTTTTACCAGGTTAATTACCATACATTTATCTGTTTATCAGCCTAGATTCAGGACTCCTGTTCAGTTACTGAGGAGAATTCCCAGGATACAGCGGAGATCTCCAAACAGCTGTTTGTGGGTGGCAGTGATGGTGGAGGCAAACAGTGGGTTGTGTGATCAGCATGAGGTCACCTCTTTCACCTTGTGGCCCTCTTTCTTTCCGGACTTTAACACCTACTTTGGTACTTAGAGCAGTTTGGGCTCTTTGCTATGCTCTGAACAGTTGCTCAATAGTAGCACCTCTAAAATGATATTAGATGTTTTTTGGGTGAAACTCACAAAGTATGACTCTGTCATGGCAACAAAGACATTGTTTCAGAAGTAAAACCACTAATGTGGTTTTAAGTGTTCTGACCCACTTTAGGCAATTGTTTTAATGTCTAGAAATGAATGTTCGAGCTTTTGATCTTTTCCTCCTCTGATTTAACCTCCATACGGCCACAAGATTATTCTTTGAATATATCAACATTTTGTCATTCCCCAGCTCAAAAACTTTTTATCATTTCCAATTTCTGTGAGATAAACTAACATAGCTTGGTGTCCAACCTTCCCCATCATCTGGTTGATTGGGTTGTCTTTGCAGGTATTTTTGCCCAGACTGTGGCTAAACTTTTCATTTACTTAGCAGTGTCTTTTGAAGAGTGAAAGGTTTTTATTTGGTGAAATCCAACTTACCGATTTATTTTGATGAAGTTCAATTTATCATTTTTTTTCTTTTTGTAATATGTGCTTTTTTTTTTTTTTTTTTTGGTCCTATTTAAGAAAGTTTTGTTTAATCCAAGGTCACAAAGATTCTAAAAGAAAACTGTTCCTCTACCCATGACACTTCTGACACCAGATGTATGGGTTTTCCATACAAGGCAATTCTGACATTAACTGCCTGGAGTTAGTGCAGATCCTACAGGTTAAGGGTTTTGTCCACAAGATTGCCTCCCATTTCAGATGCCAATTGCAAGTTTGGGCCTCAAGTACTTCTGACAGATCAGTTGTAAATGGATGATTTCCATGGCCCCCTCCTTGGGGCAATTTGCTAGAATGACTCACAGAACTCAGGAAAACACTTTACTTAGACCATTATTGGTTTATTATAAAGATACACCTCAGAAGTATTCAAATGGAAGAGATGCATCAGACAAGGTATGTGGAAGAGGTGCGGAGCTTCATTGCCCTCTCTGGGAGTGTCACCCTCCCAGCAATTTGATGTACTCATCAACTTGGAAGCTGTCTGAACCCCATCATTTAGAGTTCTTACACAGAACATTTGAACATCGTTTAGGTTCATTACATAGGCACAATTGATTAAATCATTGACCAGCGGTGACTGAGCTCAGTCTCCAGGCCTTCTCCCCTCCCCAGAGGTTTAGAGGGAAGGGCTGAAAGTTCCAAATCTCTAATTACCTGGTTAATTCTTCTGGTAACCAGCCCCCATTCTGCAAAGTTACACTGTTGGTATTGTTGAAAAGTGCTCCTCTCATCTCTATCACTCAGAAAATTCCAAGGGTTTTAGGAGTTCTGTGCCGGGACCTGGAGGCAGAAATCAAATAAATAAATATTTCTTATGTTACAGTTTCTCTCCTATTATTTTCTTCTTGAAGTTTATTGTTTTAGCTCTTATTTTTAAGTCTGTTATCCCTTGAGAATTAATTTTTGTGGATAGTATGAGGTAAGATTTGCACATTGATACCTCTTTGTTCCAGCACCATTTATTGAAAAGATTTGCCTTTGTTCATTGATGTGCCTTGGCGCAGTTTTGCTGAAAATCAATAGACTACCTGTGTCACTCTATTTCTGGACTCTGTATTCTGTTCCATAGATTGCAATGTTTATCATTAAGGAAATACCACACTATCTTAATCACTATAACTGTATAGCAAAGATTTCAGTAAAATTCTTTTACATTTGAAAAATAACGTAGAGGAAATAAATTTAACTTTAAAACTTTGTAGACAGAAAATGATATGTTACAATTATTGTTAATATTTTATATTTATATTTTAGATGTTTATATTTTATATTTTGGAGTTTACTTTTTAAAATTACTTTCAAGACTATGGTCTCTTGATTCACTAACAATCTTAGGAGTTAGAGTAGGCATTAATATTTTTATTTTATAAATGAGGAAGCTATAAGATTTAAGAGGGTTAGTTTGAGATTATATAATTAGTGTGGTGAAGCAAGTGTTATGCCTTCAAAAATCCAGTATACCACAGTACTTTCGTTTGCTCCTGTTCTCTTATGTTGAATATTAGAGAATGCATTATGACAAATTCAATCATTAATTATAGAGCTGTAAGAGAACAGTTAGTCCATTTTCTTGGTCACCAAAAATCACAAGACACATTAAAAAAATCAAAATTGGGCTTTGGGGGCACCTGGGTGGCCCAGTTGGTTAAGCATCTGCCTTCAGCTCAGGTCATGATCCCAGGGTCCTGTGATTGAGCCCTGCTCTGGGTCCCGGGATTGAGCCCTCTTCCTATCCCTCTGCCTCTCCCCCTGCTTGTGCTTTCTCTCTGTGTGTCAAATAAATAAATAAATAAAATCTTTAAGGAAAAATTGAGCTTCATTTTTTTCAGCAGTATGTCTTATAAATGGAATCGATATTCATAGTTTATTTTTTTTGTAAGATTTCGTTTATTTGACAGAAAGAGAGTGCACAACATGAGCCGGGGGGAGAGGCAGAGGAAGAGGGAGAAGCAGACTCCTTGCTGAGCAGGGAGCCTGACATGGGGCTTGAACAAGGAACCCTGTGATCATGAGCTGAACTGAAGGCAGACGCTTAAGTGACTGAACCATCCAGGTGCCCTGATATTCATAGTTTCATTTTATTTTATTTTATTTATTTTATTTATTTTTTAAGATTTTATTTATTTATTTGACAGAGAGAGCCAGCGAGAGAGGGAACACAAGCAGGGGGAGTGGGAGAGGAAGAAGCAGGCTCCCAGCGAGCCGGGAACCCGATACAGGGCTCGATCCCAGGACTCCAGGATCATGCCCTGAGCCGAAGGCAGACGCTTAACGACTGAACCACCCAGGCGCCCCCATAGTTTCATTTTAAATTTAGAAACACAGGAAAGAAGCAGCAGGATTTGTTAAATGAAAGCTGAAAGATTGCTTTTAAAAGAGCTCTTCCTGTTAGGAAATGAGTAAGTCACAGGAATGAAAGGTTCAGCATAGGGAACATAATACTAAATAAGTAAGTAAATAAATAGGGTGGGGGGAGAGAAAGAACGAACTGTTTCGAGAATTGAGATATTCTTGCCAAAATAAAAACAAGAATAGCAAAACTTAATGAGTCTGTGTGAATTATCTATATTTTCTTCTGTTGTCAAACCTTATTACCTTAAGTCCCTTCCTTCCAGATGCCTACAACCTCAGATCTTAGGTAGGAGGTTTTTGAAGGAGCACTGGTGAAAGATGTTGACAACTGGTGTTTGGGTAGTAGTGGTGAAAGAAGTGGTAGCATTTGGAATATATTTTGAAGAGCCTATGGGTATACTGATGGATGGGTGGTAAAGATTGAAGAGAAGGATGAATCACGGGTAACTAGCTCCTAGTTTGTTAGCCTGATCTATTTGGTGGTGGTGTTTCCTTGGTGTGGGGAAAACTTAGATGAATTGGAAGGGCTATACAACAGGGGAAGGGAAATCAGATAGAAGCTATTACAACCTTTTTTCAAGTTTTTTTTTTTTTTAATTTAAAGTTTTGTTTTCATAGAAAGTAATATCACATTTCAGACTGGAAAGGTAGAAGCAAGATGAAATTACTTTAAGATCCTACCTTCCTGGGGCGCCTTGGTGGCTCAGTCGTTAAGCATCTGCCTTTGCTCAGGGCGTGATCCCAGAGTCCTGGGATCAAGCCTCACATCAGGCTCCTCCACTGGGAGCCTGCTTCTTCCTCTCCCACTCCCCCTGCTTGTGTTCCCTCTCTCACTGGCTGTCTCTGTGTCAAGTAAATAAATAAAATCTTAAAAAAAAAAAAAAAAGATCCTACATTCCTAACAAAAGCATTTTAAGTGTTTTGGTGTGTGTGTTTACCATGTTGTGTTAGAGTTGCCAAACTTTGTGTAACAGGAACTACTTAACTGTGTTGTAGCATGAAAGCAGCCGTGGACAGTATAACAAATGGGTGTGTTCCTATTCCAGTAAAACTTTATGGACACTGCACTGAAACTTGGATTTCATTTAATTTGCACATACTACAAAATATTCTGTTCTTGGTGTTTTCCCCCCCAAACATTGAAAAATGTAAAAAACCATTCTTAGCTCACAGGTCATACAAAAAACAGACCAGATTTGGCTGTCCAGCCATCATTTGCTAACCCTAGAACTTATGCATTTGTTTTGTGATTGTAGTCATATGTTGCGTTGAATTTCATCAACTACTTTTTCTACTTAATATATGTATAGATGTGCACAATTTAAGTTTTATTTAGGGGTGCTTGGGTGGCGCAGTCGGTTAAGCGCCTGCCTTCAGCTCAGGTCATGATCCCAGGGTCCTGGGTTCGAGGCCCACATTGGGCTCTCTGCTGGGCAGAGAGCCTGCTTCTCTCTCTCCCTCTGCCTGCTGCACCCCCTGCTTGTGCTCTCTCTCCCTCTTTCTCTCTGTCAAATAAATAAATCTTTAAAAAATTTTTAAGTTTTATTTAAACTTAAAACTAAAATGATTATATTTGTTGAGTAATCTGAATAAATCCTGGTAATCCAAGAGTTTACAAGGTGGCTTTATATGTATTTCTTACAATACATTGTATTTCTTACGATAACTGTGGTCATAATTGAGGGCAGATACATGTTATCATTGGAATTTTCTCTTCCGTTTCTCTATACATATAGGCTTCGTTCTTTGAAATAAGCCTGTTTCATAAGCAGGGGTCATCCCCATAGTTCTG
Organism: Ursus arctos; assembly: GCF_023065955.2. Taxonomy (NCBI): domain Eukaryota; kingdom Metazoa; phylum Chordata; class Mammalia; order Carnivora; family Ursidae; genus Ursus; species Ursus arctos. The sequence goes on along the minus strand of NW_026623100.1, from coordinate 52,576,043 downwards.
GAACCACATTCTCAGAGTTTCCTTCCCTTAGCACTAGTTTGAATCCAAAGAAAGGACTTTGGTCTTTCTTACATCCAGTTTTTAATCCCACAACTACTCATTGTGTGTAGGAAGGGCAAGGCCATCATGTAGGAAGGTAACAGTTCTCAGTTGGAACCACTGTTTAGAATAATATGAGGGGAATTGAGTAGTTTCTCAAATGAAGGGAAAGGGTAGAATGCACATGGCCACTTGGGGGAGTTATGAGTTGGACAAGCAATGCGAAATGGAATCTATTTACAATCATTGTTTAATTTATGGATTTAATGTTAATGATCTTCTCATTTACCTATTTGTATCACATTCACTTCTCTTTTCCTTCACTCTAGTTTTCGTTGCCACTTGTTTATCACCATCTCATGTTGAATTTTAAAAGCCCCTATTGAGCGTCTGTTTCCCAAGAGTCTACATCTTATGCCTCAGTGGAGTTTACTCTGTTCTAAATCTGTGCTCTTTCCATTGACTCCTGACCACTTCCAGTCCGTCTAATACTAATATGCTTTTATGGCAAAGATCTTGATCTTGCCTGTCTTTTTTATAACAACGTGAAGGGTGGGATGAGAAATAAGAGTGGATCATTTGGAAACCTCATATATTAAAATATGAGTTTATTTTGCTGGAATAATTCGCTTCTACTAGAATTCAAAAGCCTAGAAAGCAGTTTCTGTTGACTCACAGTTTTCAGAATAGTTGATTCCACTATCATTGTTTTCAGTTTTCTCCAGTCCTTATCTGAAGACCCTGAGATTCTTGGTACATGTGTAAAAAGCACTCGGGATTTTGCTAATCTAGAGAAGTGATAGATGAAACACAATGGTGGTAAAACTGCTTTGCAGGCTCTGAGATGGTGAGGAGTATGGCTGGGAGGCTGGGAGAATTGGCATGAATTGGCATGTTTGGAAGGTTGGATCCATTAGCTAAATACTAGTCTTCAGCTGCATCGCAGCATGCTTCATGGTAAATACTACATAATGTGCACACAGTTTACTAAAGGAAAAACTAATAAAAGGTTTGGGGATGAAGAATAAAAAGAGGAGAAGTATTTAGAGTTATGTCTGTTGTGTAATTGTTTAGACTGAGAGTGAAAAGATTACTTAGGAAAGAAATTGCTGTTGCAACTTTATTTCTTAGAGCCAAACTCAATCTAATGCTATCATAAGGACTAAAATGATTTAATTTCTCTTAAGTTCTTTCATCTCTGAGATTCTTAAAGGGTCATTGTTGATATACTTTGTTTTCATTTTTTTCACTTTTGTTATTTATCTGTTAAGAGCCAATATATGCATTCTTTGTTGATTTTTATTGTCAGGTTTTTGTAGAATTTCCCTGTTACCATTTTCAAGGCAATTTATGTGCTCATTTTAATTCATATTTATAATAACCTTATTTTTAGAATAACACATAAAGATGGTTATAAACTTTTCTAATGTGAATGGTTTATTTAAAACTGGAATGTTCTGCAGTCTTTGAAGAAAATCAAGTCCTTTTAAATGAGATTAGACAAAATATATGTGTATATTTTTTCAGTTATTTTTCACCTCACATTTTTTCTATCGGATTATTTATATTTTTATTTGTTGAACTTATGTGCTGTGAATATAAGTCCTTTGTCAGCTACATATGCCCTTAATATTTTCCTCCAGATTGCAGCTCGCCCGGTTATTTTCTTAAGGGTGTCTTTTGATTAGTAAGAGTTCTTAAATTTTGATGTAGTCTAATTTATCTTTTGTTTCCTATGGCTAGTGCTTTTACTTTCAAGTTTATGTTGTTTCAGATTAATTTCTGTATGTGGTATGAGATAAGGATTACAGTTCCTATTTTTCCTTACAAACAATAACAATCAGCACTGTTTAAGACTTTGCTTTACTTCCCAATTAAGTTTTGAATATTACATTATAAAATAATTAGTTCTCCAAGTAGCTACATGGTTAGCTAGCTTGTTGGTTATTGAAACTGCTTCTGAGGTCAGACCTTCAGGTTCAGTCCTTCAGGATCCAGCTAACTTAGCCTTGTTTTTTTGGCCGTCCTAATTTAGCCAGGTTTTTCTAACCTGCGTTAGCTATTTGATAGATTTGTATTCTGAAGTAAGAAGGTATAGGATAACTCCATTGTGCTACTAGCTAAAACATTATAGTATATGCCCTGTGTGATAATTCGTCAATTTAATTTTGTGAAAGACAGTACATTATTACATTTTTAAAAGGATACAGTGTTTGTAGTAATATATTGCCTAACGTGTCATGCTCAGTTTTTATGACTTAACTAAAATAAACAGAAATACATAAATTGTAGTAAACATTAGGAAATAATTTTCCAGAGTTTTGTGGAAAGTGGGCAATGTAGATATGACACTATAAAGCCCATTTGTTATGCTTTGTGGGTAAATGATGAGAATTATAAAAATTTAAGACAGGAAAGTTTTAACTGTAGTTCTACATATGCTTGTGTCAATATATAGTTATATTGCATAGACCTAGTAATTGTCTTACATTTCTGAGATACTAACATTGAACATTAGTTATCTTTCAAGAGGCTAAACTTGCGTTATATTACTCTGGTAGGATTTGTGCCAGCCTTTGGTTAATCATTATCTTGTTGATTGTGTTTGGTTCAAGATGATTCATTTTTCAAAGAGTTTTATTGCAGCATTATACATTTACTACAGGAAGCCTGGACGGAAATGGAGCATTAGGTCATTGGAGATTTTTTTCCTCCAATCTTTATTGCACCAAGTGTTATTAAAGTTAATTATTTTTCAGTAACTGAATTCTCTGTAGAACTTAGTATTTCATTAACCAGACTTTATAGGAGCAGTTACTCCTTTTTCATGGCAGACAAACGTATCTTTGAAGATTGTTTAAATATTGGTGATGTTTCATGCCATAATTTGTCTACATTTAGATGGAATATTTTATTTTCATTAAGTTGAGTATAGTAATTGAGAATTTTGGAATCAGAGATTTAATACTGAACCTTGCTTATAAAATTTACTAGCTTTGGAAGCTTGGGCAAGTTAATTAACTTTTCTGAGCCTTAGTTTCATTAATAAATTTAGATAAAAATATTTACCTTGCAAGATCAGGATTAAAAGGATATGTAAAAGAGTATTTAGCACTTAATATGTGCTTAATTCAGTATAGTATTGTTATGATGATGTTGATACTAGCTTAGAGTAAACATTTAGATTAGGGCTGCCAATCCTTTAGCCCTTCTCTCTCCAGATTCTAACAGATAAGTAAAGGACACAGCATTAAGGCACATGCCCCTCTCCCTTTCTAAAATTCAGGCTTTCTGATAATACTGGAATTTGAGGATACAGCATAGATCTATGGAGTAGTTGGGAGTTGGCTGGTCTAACAAATCCTAGAATATGGGACTTGCCTATGGAAGAATTCAATCTGCTGTGCTTATTCTGCTTACAGTTTCCTGTTAGGTAGCTGGAAGATCACAGGCCTGCTTTACACACCTAGTTATCAGCCTATTCGAGAGCCTGAGGGAAGAGCAAGAGTGAGAAAGGGAGATTTTCTATGCAATAACTAGGTATTCCTTGTTAAAAATTTGGTAAAAGGAAGATGCCTAGGTGGCTAGTCAGCTGAGTGACCGACTCTTGATTTTGGCTCAGGTCATGATCTCGGGGTCCTCTCTGTACAACCCCCACCCCCATGCTTGTGCTCTCTCTCAGATTTTTAAAAACAAAATTTGGTACAAGGAGAGCTTTGGACTCTGACCCATCAAATTAGAACTCCTACTCCCGTCCTCCTCAAGAGGGAACGTAAGTTTGTGGAGTAGAGAGAAACTGGGAAAGTTTTCTGTAACTGTCCCTGTGGGAAAGAGAAGGGAAGTCCCATTCTTTATAGAGATTAGCATAAGGGTGCCTTCCTACTTTGAAAAAATAAATTTATATATACTTTATATACACTTATTTATATACAGTGTTTTTGTAGGCTGTAGAATAAATATATACAAGAGCTGTACAAAAATGAAAAGCAGCCATGCTAGAAGAATCTAAGTAAATGTTGGCTAAAGAAGGTAAATTATAGGGTGTCTGGGTGACTCAGTCGGTTAAGCATCTGCCTTTAGCTCAGGTCATGATCTCAGGGTTCTGGGATCGAGCCCTGCGTTGGGCTCCCTGTTCAGTGGGTAGTCTGCTTCTCCCTCTCCTTCTGCTCCCCCCCCCCACTCATGCTGTCTCTCAATTAAATAAATAAAATCTTGTTTTTTCAAAAAAGAATTATGTCTTTTTAGCTTACTAATAGAAGAATTACCTGTGGTGAAGAAAACCCAAAATAGGTAAACATAGGCAATAAAATCATAAGTCATCTTTTGCCAGCAGGTGATAACAGTCCTGTTTGCAAAGATATATTTAAGAACTCTACTTAACCAAATAATGTTTTTTTAAAAATGAAAAGTCGGGGCCCCTGGGTGGCTCAGTCATTTAAGCATCCAACTCTTGATTTTGGCTCAGGTCATGATCTCAGGGTCGTGAGATTGAACCCTGCGTCGGGCTCTGTGCTGGGCATGGAGCCTTTTGAGGTCTCTTTCCTTCTCCCTTGCCCCCCCCCCCACTCTGAAAATTTTTAAAAAGAAATAAAATGAAAAATGAAAATAAAACAGTAGACTTTAGAAAAAAAAGGAAGGTGAGTAGTGTAAACGCAACATAAATTGTAGATCTTTTGAATAAATTAGTTATTTTAAATATCTAGGAAATAGACTTTTGGGGGCACCTGGATGGCTTCAAAAGGTTAAGCGTCTGCCTTCGGCTCAGGTCATGATCTCCAGGTTCTGGGATCAAGCCCGAGTCTGGCTCCCTGCTCAGCGGGGAGTCTGCTTCTCCCTCTCCCTTCTGCCTCTCCCCCTGCTTGTTCTCTCTCTCTCAATAAATAAAATCTTTATTAAAAAAATATCTGGGAAATATATTTTAGTGAATATTTCATCTTAAAAAGCAAAGATTTGAAAGTAATCATTTACTAACACTTCAGAAGAAACCAGTGAACATAGAATAGTGAATAAACGTCAGTTAAGCCTAATTAAGTGTATCATTAGCTCTTGACAGAAATTATAGTTCTGAAAATAATTCAAGATGTTCCTATCCCCACCCTCCTCCTCTAGCCAGGATTTGTAAGATGGAATTAAAGGAATAATATATGTGCTTGTAATTTGAATATATGTTCTTCTAATAGGATAGTGGTTAAGACTCTGGGCTCTAGAGAGAGTCACAGTGCTTGAGTGTAAATCCTGGCTCCCACAATTAATAGTTTCTTTCTTTGGACAGGTTATTTAATGTTCTGTGCCTCATTTGTAAAATGAGGAAAGAACTTACATCTAGTTCATAGGGTTAGTGTGAGGATTAAATTAGGTTATTAGTGGGGCGCCTGGGTGGCACAGCGGCTAAGTGTCTGCCTTCAGCTCAGGGTGTGATCCCAGCGTTCTGGGATCAAGCCCCACATCAGGCTCCTCCTCTAGGAGCCTGCTTCTTCCTCTCCCACTCCCCCTGCTTGTGTTCCCTCTCTCACTGGCTGTCTCTATCTCTGTCGAATAAATAAATAAAATCTTTAAAAAATAAATAAATAAATAAATTAGGTTATTAGTGACTTTAGTGGAACTATGAAGATCAGTTAGCTACGGCATAGGTGGTGAAGGGAAAATGGAAATGTCAGAACAGCAACTGGAGCTCATTCCTACCAGAGCTTTCTTCGGGGAGGTAAAGGGGACTGACTTAAAATCGAGCATAAATTCTTTGAGTTGATAGTAATGTGAATGTATATATGCTGAGAGCAAGTCACCAGGTGAGACTAGATAGGTGAGACCTAGATAGGTGAGAAGTGAGACGGGTAGGACATGTATAATGGACATAAAAACTACAGAGCACTGAGAAGGTACGAGTATCCAAAGAAACAACTGTTTCATGGAGTTTGGAGAAAAGAGGCAAGGATGCTAGTTTTGAGAGGGGTGTTCTACCTGAGGTCTATTTCCTTTTCGAAAGAGGTAAGGACACATTCTGAAAGTATGAGAAGTGATGGAGTTGAAAACTGGAAGAGAATTCTGAAGATTTAAAATGGCTGCTAAGGCTAATGGGAGTGGGAGTTTACTTGGAAAATGGAGAGACTCAGATGAATTTGAAGACTGTGGATTTTGTGGTGGCCTCTGTGGTGTGTATCCCCTCCATGCCTACTCTCTCAGCAGTATGCTGGTATTGGGAGGACAGAACTTTAGAGAGAGGGAGAAATGGTGTGAAAAGAGCCAGGGACCAAAAGTTGGAGGTAATGTAGTGAGAGTGGTTGAAGGAGATCTATTTTGGACTCCTAGGCTGGATAGGGAAAGGACTGAAGCCAAGACAGGACTTATAAGTAGGGAGAAAATGGAGGAGGATAACACCGAAGTTTCCATGAGGCTAAAGAGTAAAGTGTGATGGGAAAAAAAAGTGAAAGAGCTGAAGGATAAGAACTGGTGGTTATAGGCCAAAGTAATGAATTTTATTTCAGATATGTAACTGTTCTGGGTGATAAGATCTAGAAGGGTCACCCAGGTGGATTATTCAATTGAGTATTGGAGATAAAGACCATTGTAGTTGAATATCTTCTCTTTAAGGAGGAGAGCAGCTATGGGATGTTCACATGGATCTGAAAGTCACTCAGATTGATGATGACCAAAACGGCAAGGAAGATAGTAAAACAGGCATTAAAATTCTCTGTAAGTCGGGGAATGAGTGGGAAGTTGGTTGATGATAATAATGAAGGGTAGGTAGAGCCTAATTACAAGTAAAAGAGAAAGGTTGTACCAGGAGACTTTTGGAGTAATTATATGTGTGCCCTAAAGGAAGAAAATCAAATGCTGGTATCTTCTAGTCTGTTGTATGAGAGTTACAGAGAAACATACGTGAAGTCCGGTAAGGGCTCTAAGGAAGTTTGTTTATAAAAGAAGCAGCATTACAAAGGACATAGTGAAAAGCATTGGAAAGGAGGGTAACCAACGTTTCAGGACAGAGGATGGGTGGGAAAGAGAAGGAACCAAGCTTATGGAAATCTGAGGTCTGTCATTTACTAGTCACATGGTGAATGTGTTAGGGAAACAAAAGTTGTCCATTTGTGGAATCATGGAAGGGAACCATTGTCTACAAGGTAATGGTAACAATCACATGGAACATCATTTGTGTCAGCCTAAAAAAACAATTTTGATAGGGTATCGTTTCTTAATGGGATGACCAATGGCTGGGTAAATAAGGTTGCTAATGTTTAGAATAGAAATATCAGTACTATGTAGAGATTAGTAAGGAAATATTTCAAAGGTAATTACTTATGGCCTTTGCTATATACTTAGCTAGAAATAATCTTTTGTGATTTCAATGTAAATGCTTATATGGATAAATGTTAATTTGTGGCTGTCAAAGCAAATTTAATTTCTTCATTCAATTATGTATTTTTTTCAAACATTTATGTGAGAGCGAGCGAGCGAGCACAAGCTTGGGGGGGGGGCAGAGGAAGAGGGAGGAAGAAAATTCCCTGCTGAGCAGGGAGCCCACCATGGGGCTCCATCACAGGACCCTGAGATCATGACCGGAGCTGAAGGCAGATGCTTAACCTACTGAGCCCCCAGGCGCCCCTCAAATACGTATTCTTGTTCTTATTTGCTGGTCATTAGGATCAAAAACTATCTCTTTTGTTCGAATTTTCTCAGATGAAAAGATAGTTTCAGAAATTGTGGCTGTAATTCAGACTCAGATTTTCTTTGTAGAGACAGTAATCCTCAAGTTCAGCAGTTTGGCTCTAAATATTATAACATTTCTAAATCCATACCTAAAGGGTTGTTTTAAATCTTTTTTGGGCATTTTTAGTGTTTTTGCAGACACTCGTATAATAATATTGGCATGCCTCTTGTTGAATCCTTGTTGGAGAAAATAACACATAAAGCAAAGGACTGAAATTTCCAGTGCTTTGCAGGAGAGTTTGGGAGAAGCAGGCAGGAAGTGATGGCCACCCATAAACTGCCACTGCATCCTGTAGTCCAGGTCTTTACCACCTCCCCTATTCTCCATGGATTGCCTGCTGTGTTCTCCTAGGGATGGCCCAGATGAATGAATTGAATTGCATCCTCTAATTGTTGACTGTAATAGCAACATGGCAGTGGTATAGTTCTCGAGTTTGGAAGACCACAGTCTTTAGAATTATGACTTGGTTTAAAATTTGAAGTTCATGTAAATTTCCTTTTAAGTGAAGGATACCTCTATTCTAATTTCCATCATTAGAGTTGAATTTCTGAAGATTTTGTGATCTGTGCTAATTTTCAGGTTGTTTTTCTTGGCTACATGCTAGCTAGGAATTGTAACTGAAGGCATTTTCATCAAAACAGAGATTTGAGGTGCCTGGGTGGCTCATTTGGTTAGGCATCTGACTTTTGATCTCAGGTCTTGGTCTTGGGGTCATGAGTTCAAGCCCTATGCTGGGCTCCATGCTGGGTGTGGAGCCAACTTAAAAAAGTGTAGTGATTTAATTAAATGAAAATGTAATTATAGTAACTAACATTTATTGAGCCCAAGTCTGTATCAGGTTCTGTTCCAAGTCTTTATATGTATTGACTCATTTAATTCTCACAATAAGCTTTATGAAAGAGTTGGTATTGTCCCCATTTTCTAGATGAGGAAACTGAAGCTTAGGTTGAATAACTTGCTCAAGGTCATGTAGCTAGGCTCAGTGTATGTCCATTTGGTTTATGAAGTTGAATTTATGACTATTAAACCTTTAAGAACTTAAAATATAAGTTACAGGTATGATGTAACACTTTCCATAAATATCATTTAAAGGGAAGTTTATTTTTTCCTTCATAGTCCAGTAGACATAATTCTCTTTGATAGTCCTTTTTGTTTACCATAGGATCTGAAATGAAAACATTTTGAATCTGTATTATATACAGTAGTTTTTCTGAACTTGAATAAATTTGGTTTGTCATTATTAAGCAAACTAAATGTCTTAACATAGCTGTAATTAAAGTGTATATAACATAGTTCATTTGAACATTATGTAGATTTTATTTGTAGTATAATGAATGGTATCATTTCCTATAGAAACAGTTGTACAGGGTGGCCATAAAGTCTGGAATCACAGATTAATATTGTAAATCATTTTAATCTGTATTTGTTTCTAGAGTTTATAGCTACCCTGTATTTTATAAAGGCCTTTTCTACATGTTTTTGTGTGACTTTTACTTCCTGGAGCTAAAGAGGGAAAAATCAGAACAGGAATAGTAGGTGCTATACTTTTGTGCTGTGTGTATGGTAAGAAGGAGGCCTGGACCCCAGCAGTTTGATAAGGAGAGAGTCCCTTACAATTCTCTATGATAATGAGAATAACAATAAAAATATAATAACATCAGGGCACCGGGGTGGCTCAGTCCTTAAGCTTCTGCCTTTGGCTCAGGTCATGATCCCAGAGTCCTGGGATCAAGCCCCACGTCAGGCTCTCTGCTCAGCGGGGAGCCTGCTTCTCCCTCTCCCTTTGCCCCTGCTTGTGTTCCCTCTCTAGCTGTCTCTGTCAAATAAATAAATAAAATCTTAAAATATATATATATATATAATAACGTCACCTAATATTTAATGCTTACTATATATTAGGTATAGTTCTAAGCACTTTACATGTGTTTATCCTTGCAACAGCCTTATGAGGTAGATACTATTATTGTCTGTCTTTAAAAAATTCAGAAATCTGAATTTTGATCACCAGACAAGCTATGTAACTAGTGGCATAAACAGGTTTTGAATCTAGATTGGTCGGATTTCAGTGCCTAAGGCTTAATCTCTTATCTACTGTGCTGTGTGGCAGGTATTGGCAAACCTTTTCTGTAAGTGGCCAGATAGTAAATATTTTAGGCTTTGTGGGCCACATGGTCTCTGGCAGAATTATTCAACTCTGCCGTTTTTATAAAGCAGCTACACAGTACCTAGAAGAATGGGTGGGGCTGTGTTCTGATAAAACTTTATTTATGGACTCGGTTTTATATAATTTTTGTGGGTCCTTAAGTACTGTTGTTTGAATTTGTTTTTCAGCTATTTAAAAATGTAAAAAATAATTCTTAGTTTACTGGCCCTACAAAAACAGGTGGTGGGATTGGATTCAGCTTCTGGGCAGTAGTTCACTGACCCCTGCTGAATGGCTTGCTATAATTGTTCTTTTCCCCAGCAAGGATAACAGAAATGGAGAAGTCTTCTAATGGTTCTATACAGTAAACTAGTATTGTTAGGCACAGTTACAAGTTAGCAATGAATCTAGGTAAATATTCTTTTGAGCAGATATTCATGAAATGCCAAGATTACGAGAGCCTTTAATTTTATAATTCTTCCCATTACCACACTATATGCTTTTAGAAATCATAAATATTCAACTCTTAGTCATTCCTATTAAGTTGCTATTTCATTCTGTAATCATCAAAAAAAACCCCACTTTGATTCTAGGCCTTTTCTTTTTGTGTATTGGGTGCTGAGGTAATTTGATTCTTCTAAGGGTGTTGGAAATATAATGAAGGGTTCTCAAAAAAGATGATTCATGCAGAATTTACAAAATTGGCATCTTAGATTACAATTTGTCATTTATAAACTTGACCTTGTAGAATGAACTTAGTGTACGTTTGGCTTATGTGCAACAAAAAATACTTCCAGATGTGATCAGTGATAGAATTAAAATGCTTAATGAAAACTTCTAGTGTTGACAGATCAACACTAATAAAATAAAATCTATCCCTACACACAGTGAAGCTTATCGGCAAATACTTACATTTTAATACTTTGTAAGGAAAAGAGATACACTAAAACTAAATTAATTTCTGTTTGACCAATACCAATTATAGGTGTCAGTGGTGTTGAATTAAACAGTCCTTTATAGACACTATATGGTTGGTGCCGAGTCAGCTTCCCCGGCTTGTCTAACCCCAAATAAGCATTTAATAAATGTTTGGTATTAAATTCTGTGTGGTATGCCCTGAATCAGCAGGCATTCAAATGGAGGAAGCAAAAGATCTGTTAGCACAAGAGGAAAGATTCTTTTTAGGAATTGTCAAGTTGAGTGTATCAGTCAGATTCTAGATAGAAATGTAGAAATTATTTGTATTAATAATATGTCAGAATCGTTTAATGGTTGGCTATTGCCTGTAGTGTGAAATCTGATTTTCTTTAGGGTAGAATTCAAAACTCTCCATAATTTGGCTCTAGCCTTCCTTTCTGGCTCTGATTTTCATTCTCTGGTAACAGATTGTGTAATCAATTTCTATTATTCATTTATCTACAAATATTCTACTTTGGAATGTTCTTCTTTCTCTTTTCTGTCTAGCCAGGTTTTACTTAGACTTCAAGACCTGAATCTAATGTCTTTCCTTTCAGTGAGACCAGGCTTGTCCATCGTGATCTTTTTTCCCTTTAAATTCCTATCACTTTATTGCCTGTCACTCTTTTGATAGCTATTCTTACCCTGCTTTATGACATTTTTTATTAAAAAAAAAATACATTTGCTTTTGTCACCTCAGCTAAATGGAAAATTCCTTCAGAATAGAGACCACATCTTGTACTTGTTTTTGATATATCTTAGAACTTGGGAGAAAAATAAAAACTTCATAAATTCTGTGTTTGTGTATATCACCATATGGTAGTTTTTTTCTAAAATGCATTATTTCTCCTTTATTTTTCCCTTTAACTTTTATTTTGCAACAGTTTCAAATATATAAAAAAGAACTGAATATTCTTCACTCAGATTCATAGTTGTTAACATTGTGTCATGTATGCTTTTTTGTTCTTTCTCTACATATAATAGTCACTGGTGAGTTTGAATAGAACAGTGATCAAGACAGGCCTGGGCATTTATCCAAACACATACTAATGATTACTATAAAGTTATAGTAATCAGAAAAGTGTGGTGTTGGCAGTTGAATAAACAGGGAAAATATTTTTAAAAAGAACAGACTCATATATATAAAGTATTTGGCATATGATGAAGGTTACATTTCAAATTAATGGGAAGAGGATGGATTAGTTAATGAATTATGTTTGGGGAAAAATAGAACCATTATGTATCATATTTAGTTGCAGAAACCAAGGATCTTTTCTAGCTAGTTTGAGCAGAAAGGAGTTTATTACATGGTACTAAATGACAGAATCACTAAGAGGACTTGGGGGAAAAAAACTATAAGCAATACTTCCAGGAATTTAAAAAAAAAAAAAAGACAGGCTTGGGTTCAAATTCTGAACCTACCATTTATTGGTATTGTAATCTTTGGCTTAACCTTTCTTTGGTTAATTTCTGCATCTGCAATATGCAGATAATTTGTAGGTCAAAAACAGTTGCATATTGGTAGTTTCCTATGGTTTTATATAATATTTCTAAATTTGTGAAGATTAAATAAGATTGCATGTAGCACTGAATAAATGTTCAGTACAAGTTAGGAATACACTTATTGCTATTTTTCAGTATAGTTATGTAAAAATAATGTAAACATGTCAGCAGGATTATTGATCACATTCAAAAAAGATATAACTATTTTTGAGTTGGATATATAACACTACCTCCATCTGATAATATCATGTATAATATACATGTTTTATAAAAGTTTTATGTAAGTAATATTCAAACATAACCAAAACTTCTATAAGTGTATGTAACTAAATACATGTATACACATACAACCTCCAAATAATGTGGTAATATAATAATATCAAGTATAACTAATTTTCACATAAGTAATTTTTAAAATACAATATCTCAAGGGTGATTGAAATGTCTTCGGGTTGTTTGCTTCTCCACTGAATGATCTTGGACCCGATGCTCTTTGACTTTTTGTGTCTTTTAAAAAATAGTCACTTTCTTATTGGTGAGTTCTTTTTTACTGTAGCTTCACCTGAATCACTTTTTGATTTATTGCTTTTCATTTTCTGTGAATTGGAAAAACAGGTTACTTTGGTTTGTACACAGTTCTAATCAAGGGCTGGAGTAGCCTTCCTGAAATTAAGTGATTTTTGTACTTAGTACTTTATGGTTTAAGTTTTGACTATTACAGGTTCTTTTTTGGTCATTTTCTAGTTACTGACTCAGTTCTGGTTGTTTGAAGTTGAAAAATAAATGGGTTCTCTCAATTTGGCATAATATAAAATAAAATGTAAATTCACCTTTGCTTTCCTGATGACACATTAGTCTTCTAATTATTCTGTGTTTTAGACAATCATATATTATCTTGTTTGCAGGAAGCTTTTCCCTGACTTAAATGTTGCAATATAGATTTGTAATGGAGAGTCCTTTGGAAATGAGTATTGACAACTTCTGAAGTCAGATATCAGTATGAGAGAGGCTGCTTTGTGATGGCAATTCAGATTTTCTGGTTCATCTCTTCAGTGGACAGATAAAAATAAATTTGTCCACCACTTTGGTTTGTGATCCATGTTTGTATTTATTCCGTTATTCTTCCCACTCACCTTGGGAGGGAGGTCTTATTTTATCTTCTGAATAGAAAGTTAATGATTTGAGAATATAAGATTAGTAGATGACAGAGTGGAGATTCAGATTTTGAGGTAAACATTCATTTTCATACTTGTTTTGAAACTTAAGTAGTTTTGTCTCACATCATTTAGAACCAGGATTTTTTTAGGTACTGGTTTCTGTAATAAAAGAACTAAGATTTCTATTTAAGATTTTGTGTTTAGATTATTAAATGTTCTTTTTACAATATATTTATTTTGGAAGCCTTTTTCCTTTCTCTCTTTCTTCCCCCTTTTTATTATAAAACTAAAACAGATAACCAAAAAACCACACAAATGTATGGCTTAGTAAATTATTATGAAGTGGGTGTCCCTTGTAATTGCAATCCAGAACAAGAAGTAGAACTTTGTTAGCCACTCGAGAAGCTCCTACATAATGCCCATCCCAATCACAGTCTTCCCTCCAATCCTGACTTTGTAGTACAGTAGTCCTTCTTCCTCTTCAGGGGATAGATTCCAAGACTCCAAGTTAGTGCCTGAAGCCATGAAGAGTACCAGACCCTGTATATGTACTGTTTTTTTCTTGTATGTACATACCTACAATATGTGACTACTAAGGGGGTAGCATATATACAACGTGGATATGCTGGTCGAAGGAATGATTCTCATCCGTGGCTGGTCCAAGTGGGGAAGCCTGAGATTTCATCAGGCTACTGAGAGTGGCACATAATTTAAAACTTATGTTTATTTATGGAATTTTCCGTTTAATATTTCAGACCGTGGTTGACTGCAGTAACTGAAACTGCAGAAAGCAAAACTGCGGATAAGAGGGAAACTACTGTAATCACTTTTTTTTCCTTATGGTTTTATCCCCTAAGTGTCTTTTCCTAGGCACCAAAGTTTAGTCTTACTCCTTTTTCTAAATTATATATTTATTATTTCATTTTTTCTACTTTATTTTTTTTTTATTTTTTAAAGATTTTATTTGACATTTATTTGACAGAGAGAGACAGCCAGTGAGAGAGGGAACACAAGCAGGGGAAGTGGGAGAGGAAGAAGCAGGCTCCCAGCGGAGCAGGGAGCCCGATGCGGGGCTCGATCCCAGAACCCTGGGATCACACCCTGGGCTGAAGGCAGACGCTTAATGACTGAGCCACCCAGGTGCCACTAAACAAGTTTATTTTAAAATAAAATTTTATATCACTTAATAGAAAGTTGTGTTAAGGAAAATTCTTAGGTTTATCTTAAAAATCAGTTATGTTTAAATACTGGGACAGTGTTAAGTATTAAAAACTGAGACTTTCTCCTTAAAGTAATTAAAAGAAGGCCATGTAAACTCTTGTCTCTCATACACTTCACATTAGAGCATGCTGTTTTTTTCACAACTACAGTATAACTGTTTTTTAGTATTTACTTCAACATTTATTGGGATGTCTGTAATGTGCTTGGTGTACCTACTGTAGTAGGTGGGAGGTTGAAAAGTATGAAATACTGTCTATCATGAAGAGGCTTAAAGTCGTATTTGGTCAGCAGTCTGTAACAACAGTTGAAAAGTGTTAGTAATATACCACTGGATATTAAGTACTGCATGATGAGGTAAGGCTTATGAGATTTAAGGAAGGAAAAGGTTCAGTGTTGAATAAAAGGAAGAGCTTCTTGGAGGTGAGACCTATAATGGGGTCCTGAATGTGGGTTGAAGTCATTCGAGACCACAGAGTGAACTGAGTCAGCATCAACTGCAGAACAGTGAGGAAGTTGGCTTGGGTGGAGTCTTAGGTTGATATAAACTGGAGTAGTTTGAAAGTATCAGAACCAATGGATAAATTCCTTTTGACTTTTGTAACATAGTTTAAAGTCCCTTCTTTATATATGACATGCATGAAGGTGTTCTAATTATGAAAGGTCTTGGATATCTTAAATCTGCAAATAAGGGGTGCCTCGGTGACTCAGTCGGTTAAGCATCTGCCTTTGTCTCTTAGGTCATGATCCCAGGGTCCTAGGATTGCACACTGCATCGCATCCGGCTCCCTGCTCAGCACGGAGCCTGCTTCTCCCCCCCCCCCCCCCACTCGTGCTTTCTCTCTCTCTCAAATATAAAAAATCTTTTTTAAAAACCTGCAAATAAAAATGCTATTTAGGGATATTTCATTGAGACAATGAAATTTAAGTTGTGTAACTTTGTTCCTATTACTGCAGTAATGTGTTGCCAGTATTCTGACTAGGATAAGATTTACCCTTTCGCTTGGTGGGTAATACAAACTTAGACTGGCAGCAAACAGTAATATTTTCTTCCCAGACATAGAATAACGTACATAATGGCTTTCTTTAGTCATCGTGGTACTTGACTACTTTGGGACTTTTTTGATCGTCTGTTAAGATTATAATGTTCTTGTTGTTGGTTTTAATTTCTTAATGAAAATTTTCTAATTTTTGCATATTTTGTTTACAGAGTAATATATCGTGTTTGAAATTTGAAGTAGTGTATGTTAAAAGTCACCTTTAATGAATTAAATATTAGATTTCCAAATTTACCTTTTAATGACCATTTAAAATTTTTATGTAGCTACTTTAGCATTTTAAAGAGAAGGAAGGGAACCATATTAAAAAGTAGACTCTGCAGTAAATATTTTTAGCTACATATGTTTTATTATAAGATATCAAGATATTTTATAAATGTTTGAGACTATTGGGGGGGCATTATTGGAAAGGTTCTCTTCCCCCAACAAGTCACTGCTAAAATTTTATCTTAATTTTCTTCCTATTAGAACTTTTTTCTGTATAGTTAACAGATATATTGATATGAAGTTGACAGATTTACTGTATTTGTATACAAGGCAGATTATTATGCCTTTCATATATTTCTGTGTCTTCATAACAATTTAACAGTGTTTTTTTCCTAGGGCAACATCATACCACTATATTGCTCTGAGCTTGGGAATAGGAGAGTATATCTGCAGGTATCTTTAAAGTAACTACTAGGGAAAGAGGAGTTGATAGTATTGTGTAGTAGTAAAGCACTAGAATAGGAGTTTAGAGGGCTTCTTTCTAGTCCTGGCTCTACCTTGTGTTATGTAACCTTAGAAGTCACTTTCTTTCTCATTGGGCTTATGTGATCTTCAAGCCACCTATAAATTATGTCATTTTGTGTCATGATTCTGCACAAATGAGCATATTAGTGGAAAATACCACGACTGAAGTGGAATACCACTTCTTCAGGTGAAAAATGTTAAAATCTTATTCCTCTCCCCCCCATTTTAATGTAAACTTTTTTCTTTTTAATTCAAGTTGCTTAACATAAACTGTATTATTTGCTGCAGGGGTAGAATTTAGTGATTCATCAGTCTTATATAACACCCAGTGCTCATTACATCAAGTGCCCTCCTTAATGCCCATCACCCAGGTACCCCATCCTCCCACCCATCTCCCCTCCAGCAACCCTCAGTTTGCTCCGTATAGTTAAGAGTCTCTTATGGTTTGCCTCCCTCTCTGTTCTTATTTTTCCTTCCCTTCCCCTATGTTCGTCTGTTTTGTTTCTTCAATTCCACATGAGTGAAATCATATGGTATTTGTCTTCTCTGACTTACTTTGCTTAGCATAATATGCTAAGTTCCATCAATGTTGTTGCAGATTTTAATGTAAACTTTTAATTGAAGTACAGCATACATGAAGAAGAGGTACACAGATCATCACAACACAGAACACAAATCACAAAACATATACCAGAATTCCAGAAGCTCCTAGTGACTCTTAGTTACTCCTCCTCCTCCCCTGTCTAAGGATAACCACTAGCTTAACTTCTAACACTGTAGATGAATATTGGCTGTTTTTGACATCATTCAGTATAGCTCTTGTGTCTGGCTTCTTTTGCTCAGCATTTTATTTGCAAGATTTTTAGGGTTGTAGTTTGCTCATTTCCATTGCTATGTGGAGTTCCATTGTATAAATACACAGTCGATTTATCTGGTCTCCTGTTGGACTTACCATAAAGGAAAAAAAGAAGATAAATCGAACTACATTAAAGTGAAGAACATGTGGTAGTTTTTTAAACTCTAGGGATTGAATCTTTCTAATTTATACTTTTATATACTGTTTGAGGCTTCAAGTTACAAATGGGTAGTTCAATTTAGTTAATTTAACCTAATATCTCCCTGTTTTCTTTTTTTTTTTTTTTTTAAGATTTTATTTATTTATGTGACAGAGAGACAGCCAGCAAGAGAGGGAACACAAGCAGGGGAGGTGGGAGAGGAAGAAGCAGGCTCATGGCGGAGGAGCCTGATGTGGGGCTCGATCCCAGAACGCGGGGATCACGCCCTGAGCCAAAGGCAGACGCTTAACTGCTGTGCCACCCAGGCGCCCCTCCCTGTTTTCTTGAATCTTGCCTTGCTGCCTTTACTTTACTGGAAGAAAGGAATAGTTTGATCATTTTAATAGCATGCAAAAATTCTAGAAGCATTTTAAAAGGCAAGATTGGTAAGGGCAATAATTTAATACCTTCTGAATTTTTAGTTTTATGACAGTTGTAAGAATTGAACTTTTAATTCATATTTTACAACTAGTTAGAAGGTACTTTTGCCTTTTCTTGAAACTAGTATAAAATTAAGGGTATTGATGACTGTTGTTCAGATATACAAACTTAAGGTTCTCTCACACAATTATAACTTATAAGCTGAGTGTGTAGGATTACATCAACATTTATCAAGCACCTGTTTTGTGTGTAGTGACAGAACTTTGTTTTTTTGCCTATATCAAGTATCGTGTTAAGTGGTAGGTAACACACACAAGTTTGTGATCCCTAAAATTTTTCCCAGTGAGTCAATGAAAACCAAACTGTAGAGGCTTATAGCATTTTCTCTTTTTAGATTCAGTTCATTCTCTATTACCTCTTTATTAAGACAGCTACTTAGGTGGGAGTCACAGATCATTAACAGAATGTCAGACAATAGATTCAGTATGAACTAAATAGCAAAAATTATATCTAACACATTTACTCTTCTATATATGTCACCCAAAGTGTGAAAAAAAAAAAACCAAAAAAACGGTTTAAGAAATGGTCTGCTATTTGTTGCTTGAGTTTTTAATATATGCTGGGGTTTGTATATTTGAATAGTGAGGCAGAGATGTTCCTATGTAGCCTTTTCCTTTATCTTTTTATTCTTACCTGCTAAGCCTAGAGTTTAGAGTTCTTTTTTGAGAGAGAGAGAGAGAGAGAGAGAGAGAGAGAATATATCTCAAGCAGGCTCCAGGCTCAGCAGCACGGAGCCTGACGCCCGGCTCAATCTCAAGACCCCGAGATCATGACCTGAACTGAAACCAAGAGTCGGATGCTTAACTGACTGAGGCACCCAGGTGCCCCTGGAGTTCTTTTTTATTTTTCAGTTCATTGAGAATGGATCAGTTTATAAAAATGAAGGATTTGGACTAAAGAGTTACTGTTTAAGGTTCCTCATTTATTCTGGTTTTTTAAAAATACCCAAAACTTAGTGGCTTAAAATAAGAGTCATGTTGTTATATCTCGCCTTTACTATGGGTCAGGAATTTGGGCAGAGCTTTAATCAGGCAGTTCTTCTCCATAATGTCACTTGGTGATATTCGACTAGAAGGTCAGACAGTTTCATTTACGTGTCTGGTACATGTCTGGATGGCTGACAGGCTGGGCTTAGCTGGGACTGTCAAACTGAGCACATATATGTTGCCTCACCAGCATGGTGGTTTAGAGTAGTTAAACTTCTAAAATGGCAGCTGAGTACTTTTAAAGAAAGAAGCCAGAGTCTTAGAATCTGCAAGAGTTATTAATATCTAGTTTCGAAAGTTATGCAACCTTTGTTGTTTAAAAGCAAGTCATGGAGCCAGACCAGATTCAAAGGAGAAAGCTACTCAAGGGCATGAATAGTGCAGGGGGTGGAGTGGGAATGGCCGGGGGGGGGGGGGGGGGCTTTGGAGACTAGCCATACTATAGGATCTAAAAATCTATAACTTCACACAGTATGTATATAACTTAATTTTTCTTGACAGAATGGTATTCAAATCATATAACTCAAGCCGAATTTTCATAAAACTCAGTTACTGCAGTATTTTTATTTCCCTATAAAACTTCCAGAATACTCTGCAATTTATATTTTCCTCTAGAAGTTTATCCACCTTGGATAGTTTTTCTGTTTTATCATGAAAAACATTTAATATACAGAAAAGATGAAAGAATTCACAGTAGATTCTGTAACATTTTGCTATAGTTAGGTTTTCCCATGTTTATTTATCATCAGTATGTTTTATTTTCTGATGAGTTCAGGGGCTTCTGGGTGGCTCAGTCGGTTAAGCGTCTGCCTTTGGCTCAGGTCATGATCCCAGAGTCCTGGGATCAAACCCTGCCTCTGGCTCCCTGCTCAGCGGGAAGTCTGCTTTTCCCTCTTCCTTTGCCCCTCCTGCCTGCTCATGCCCGCGCACGTGCGCGCTCTCTCTCTCTCTCTCTCAAATAAATAAAATCTTTTTAAAAAAGTTAAGTTGCAGATAATCACATACAGATTTAAATTACTTTTCCTTCTGATCCTTTCACCTTGGAGGATAGTCAGAAGATATGAAGAATCTCTATTAGTGTATTTTCTCTCTCTGAAAACTTACCTGTTGGGAACTTTCAGCCTGCTTTATTTGTCCCATATCCAACCATACTTTGGCTTTAGTCTAAGATCTTTAGAGGAAAAAGAGAAATCTTTTTTTTTTTTAATTATAAAAACAATCATCCACAATCCCAGCATAAAGTACAACTATTAATGTTTCCTGTTCTTTTCCATTTCACGTATTTTTATAATAATTGCTAGTGTACATAGTTTATAAAAATTTTTAAAAATATGTGAAGTATTTAGATTATTATATAATAGCCTGATAATTAATGAGTATTTGATATTTCACTGATTGACAGGACCACTGTTGGTGGTGGCGGGTGGTTGGTTGGTTGGTTGGTTGGTTTTTGGACCACTCTTTTTAGCCATGCCACTATTGGACAATTAAGTTGCTTTCCAGCTGAGGAAAGCTGTTGAACCTAATGACATGTTATTACTTATTGTCTAAAATTGGTTATATGTAAAGTTTATCCCATCTCTCTAACACAACCTTAAGAGTTGAAAATCATGAAACTGAAGAGAAGTTGAAAGAAGTAAAAATTGACATTAGTTCTGCATCCAAAACAGGGGGGGAAAAGCTATTTTTCAACTCTGATGAAACATTTTTGTCAAGTAAATTTTCATTTTTACCACCAGTGTTCTGACAGGTATTCTCTGACTTGGGTTGAGTAAATTTCCTATTTAAAGTTTACCTGCAAGTTTAAGCGTATTATAAACCTTTGGTGTCAAATACAAGGACTAGATATGTGTATTTACTCTGAATTTTATTCCTGTTTATTGTGGAACTGCTGTGAACTCTAAGAAGCAGTAGGCAGTGCATTACCACTTGCTAATATAATGCATACTTACATAAATGGTAGTTTAAAATTTTTCTCCTAGCTTGAGCATAATTAGCTAATTACAGAAGGCTAGTCAAACAAATTGAATTCTGTAATTGTAGGGATATAGTCTTATAGAAGATAGTTTTTGAGTCCCCCTACAGTGATATGAGATTATACTGAACCCATCAAGGCAGCTGAGTGTCTTGTTTTATTAATAGATTTTTTTAGAGAAAGCAGTTATTGATTGTCAAGATTCATTCTTCCTAGAATTAACCTTTACTATACACACAGACACACACACACACACACACACACACACACACACACACAGTTTACTGCTTACTACTACTTATAGTTTACTACTTACTATATATAGTTAACTATATGTATGTATATATACATGTGTATATGTATAAACTTATCTAACCTACATTCTTCATTTAATATATTGAGTATATTTCATCTTGTTTGGCCCTCTGTGGAAACAGATGGTTACTGTTTTTCATGTAGTAACTTTAGATACTTGAAAACTAACATTTGTCTTTTAGGCTTTCACTGTGCTTGAATTAAGTTATTTACATAATACAGACCGAAACAGAGCTTTCTGCCCATGGAAAAGATGCTCTCTTAAAATATGCTTCTGGACGTTTGGTCGTGTTTGTGTGTGCATATATTCATTGTCTTAATTGGCAGTTAGGTAACTTGAACTACATTGCTTGATTGCTACATTGTTATGAACATATACCCAAGTATCAGATCTATCAACAAATATTATGGCAAAATGAAATGAGAAAAATGGTCTCGATTTGATTTGACTTTTGAATATGTAGATTTAATTTGGGAAAGACATGGGGAATTTGATCTGGGCTGTGTTCGTCCCATTTTTGGAAGATTCCTAGAATGTTAGTTTGATCGTGGGATTATTTTATGGGTCTTAGTCAGATGTGAAGTGATCCATATTATATCATCCTCTGCAGAGTGGGCTTTAGGACATCCCATGTATTCTACACTTGAGAATTACTACTTGTATCTCTCATTTATGTGGATCCTCCTCAATTGGTCTGAAGAGACTAGAAGGCTGGAGGAAAGGAGAATTATATTTGTCCCATCATATTTACTTTGATGTCAGCCTGTCATATTTGGTTCCTATCTAAATAGCACAATAAAATTCCATACTAGAAATACATGGGTGCTTCTTTAAATTTTGAGGATGCTTTATTTGACAGTAAGAATATTTGAGTTTTGGGTTTCAACCTATAGAATGTTAATGATTTCTCCTTTGTTCTTTTCAAAGTCAGTGAAAACTTTTAATATAAGTATAATGCAGTTGAGTAATGTTTGTTATATGTTTTCCTAAAAATTTGAGACACATTTGCCTAGTTTATCAGTGACCTCATTTAAACAGTGATGGCTCTTGGCAGTGCGGAACTCACAGTGAACTTAGAAAGGTGAATTCTGAAGCCAAGAATAAGTTTAGTTGTAGATCTTGAATTGATTAATTATAGCAGAAAACCCATCAGTTGAAGCGCCCCTTTTCATAAGGAAATAGATGAAAACCTTTTGAAAAGGCCTCCTTTAAAAATTTCCAAGTTCTGTAAACCTTTAGCTTGCTTTAGTTTTTATATTTGATTTTTCTTGTAGCTTGTCACAAATTAAAAAATGACAGATTGCATTTAACGTAAAGTTTTTAAAAAATCTATTGTGTGTTTATGTGTTTGGGGATTTGTTTTGTTTTGGTGCAGGAGCATTTGAAACTTCTTTGTGGCCAGGGGTAGCTGCTTCAAAATTTCTATATAAGAAGGGCTTAGGGGTGGCAGTTTGTGGTTTGGGGTGGGTGAGGGATGTTGTGAAGCTATGTTTTGAAGCTGATTTTTTTTTGTTTTTAAAGATTTTATTTATTTATTTAACAGAGAGAGAGAGAGAACACAAGCAAGGGGAGCGTCAGGCAGAGGGAGAGGGAGAAGCAGGCTCCCCACCGAGCGGGGATCCCGATGTGGGGCTTGATCCCAGGACCCTGGGATCATGACCCAAGCTGAAGGCAGATGCTTCACTGACTGAGCCACCCAGGTGCCCCCCTTGAAGCTGTTTTTGAATAATCACTGTATTTTCACTCATGTGATATAGATCATTCAAAGCAGCAAAGTTGTCTAAAAATGATCTTATTTATATATGCATACATCACACATATAACTGAAAAAATATCAGTTGTCCATATCATATATAGTTTGTCAGTTGAAAAAAGTTGCTCTTTGGGTATCTTGGATAGAGAGGCTGATTGAGATAAGGAATGGGGAGGATAAAGCCATCCCTTAGCTTCACCACTGGCAGAAATGTATTTTACCCCTTTGCCCCTTTGCTTATGTTGCCACTGCCTTATTTAGGCTACCAGTACCTCTGATCTGCACAGGTCTAACAACCTCTTACCTATTTCTTAGTTTCTGGCCTCATCTGTCTCAAGCGTTTCCTTTGCCTTAAGTCCATCCCTCCATTTAGCCACCAGGCGATGAGCTACTTAAATTGCAAATTTGATCTGGCCGTTTGCCTGCAGTCCTCCAAGGGGTCATCAGAGTGAGTTGTGTAAGATGATTTATTGGTGGTGCAGGAAAAATATATTAGAATTTTTATATTTACTTTTTAAATCCAAAATAAACTATGTCTTAACCAATCTTGAATAGGACGATTAACGCGTTCCCTCAGTCTGTCAGGTAGTCATGTATCACCTAATGAGAGTTCCACACTCTCCGTGTGTTAACATTATATTGCCATTTACCTGTACCCTGTTAAGTGTGCTTACTTATTCTCTGATTCTCACAAAATAGATAAGTGACTTAAAAAATATTTCTTTGAAGAAACCAGAGATTTAAGTTAATGTCGATAAACACAGGAGAACAGGAAGCAAATGGCACAGCAAATCCTTTTATTTTTGGTTCAAGCTCAAACATTATAGGTTTAAAATTAGTGATCTAATCAGGTCTGTTAAGAAATCATCTCCCCAAAGTCAAAATTATTGACAAGACTTGTTTGAAATATGTTTGAATCTTTCTATATATATATATATATATATATATATATATATATATATATATATATATATACATATATATATGTATATGTATATAGCTTGAAAACATTAATAATCTTTAGTTACCAAAACCAAAAATAGTTTGTCAAGTCTTAATAATATTCATCACTCTAGGCCTGCCTAAAATTCAAATATTATAAGCATCTTGGTGATTAGATCCCACTGGGAAAATAAGGCAATATATGGGAATGTGTGAAAGTAATAAAAAGTTATAACCACGAGATTAAAATACTTGGTTCACTTGGAAGAAATAAGTATGTTATTTTCCAGCACACAGACAAACAACGAACTCTAATGAAAGTATGAAGCAGTTGCTGTTATTAGGAAGTTATCTAAGATATTTATTTTTATCCGTACTTTCCAAATTTCTATTTTTTTTTTTAAAGATTTTATTTATTTATTTGACAGAGACAGCCAGTGAGAGAGGGAACACAAGCAGGGGGAGTGGGAGAGGAAGAAGCAGGCTCCCAGTGGAAGAGCCTGATGTGGGGCTCGATCTCAGAACGCTGGGATCACGCCCTGAGCTGAAGGCAGACGCTTAACGACTGTGCCCCCCAGGCGCCCCCCAAATTTCTATTTTTTTACGTGTTTTGTAATGTTCATAACATATTAGCACAATAGTATATGTATAAAGAATATATATATTTTTTGAGGTGTGAGCTCTACATTTAAAAACATTTTTGGGGCACCTGGGTAATGCAGTCAGTTGAGCATCTGACTCGGTTTCTGCTTGAGTAGCGGTCTTAGGGTCATGAGATCGAACACCCCATCATGCTTTGCATTCAGCACAGTCTACTTGTTCCTCCCTTCCCCCCACCCTGCTTGTTCTTTCTCTCTCAAAAATAAACTAAATACAATCTTAAATAAATAAAAATATCTTTTTTTAAAAGGCATTTTATTGCCATATAACACATGTAATCATAATCCAGGTCAAGAGAGAGAATATACCCAACACCCCAGAAGACCCCTTTTCCTATGCTTCTCCCAATTATTGCCCTCCTCATATCTCCAAAAAAACTATCTTGATTTTTGACAATATTGTATAGTTGTACCTGTTTTTGTACTTTATGTAAGTGGAATCATAAAGCATATATTCTTTTGTGTCTGGTTTCTTTTGCTCAGTATTGTTTGAGATTCACCCATGTTGTATGTAGCGTAGTTGATTGAGTATCATTGCTGAATGATTGTATGCCACAATTTATTTGTCTGTTCTAATATTGATGGACTTGGTTTGTTTCCAGTGTCTGTTAAAGCTGCTCTGATTCCTGTACATATCTTGGGTACATGTGTTTACATATTTCTGTTGAGTGTAATCATAAGACTGGAATTGCTGAGTTGTAGAGAATGTGTTTATACCACTTTAATAGATAATGCCAAATAGTTTTTCATAGTGGCTGTATAGTATATAGTTCCACCAGCAATTCTAAGAGTTCACATTGTTCCACATCTTTGCCAACATTAGATATTGTTAGTCTTTTTAATTTAAGCTATCCAGTAAGTATGTAGTTGTATTTTATTGTGGCTTCAAATTACATTTTCTTTATTATTATAAGGTTGAGCACCTTTTCATGTATTTATTGGCCAGTTGAATATCCTCTTTTGTAAAGTTCCTATTCAAGTATTTTACTCATTTTTGTATCGGACTGTCTTTCTCTAATTGATTTATAAGTATTCTTTGTATATTCAGGATATGAGCCTTTTGTCAGTTATGTTCCAGCAACTTTCTCCTACTCTGGCTTGTCTTTTCACTCTTAACTGTATCTTTTTATGAGTACACATTCTCAGTTCTAAGGTTGGTCCCACTATTAATCTTTTCCTTTATCAGTAGTGATTTCTGTATTTTGTTCAGGTATCTTCTAAAAGCTTTATTATTTTGTCTTTCACATTTACATCTATAGTCCACCTGGAATTGATTTATGTATATACTGTGAAGCAAGGGTCAAGTTTCATTTTCTACCCTATATGGAGATCCACTTGACCCAGCATTATTTACTGGCATGAGTCTTGCTTCCCTGGATCTCTGAAGTACTGCCTTTGGTCTGTATATGAGTGTGTTTAGTTTTTGGATTCTCTTTCATTTCCATGGGTCTATTTGTCTACCTTTGTCTTAATTACTATAGTTTCGTAATAAGTCTTGATATCTAGTAGGGCAAGTGAGCCTACTGTTTTCCTCTTGTTCAAGAGGGTTTCACCTATTCTTGATTTTTTTCTTTTCTGTATAAACTAGAATAAATGTACCAGATTCCATGCACATGAACACACAAAGTGTTGGAATTTTTTCCATATTGCATTAAATTTCCAGATCAGTTAGAGTAAAAGTGGTATATTTCATTGAGTCTTCAATCTGTGAACATAGTATATTTATCTAATTATTTATGTCTTTAATTTCTCCCAGCAACTTTTACTAGTTTTATGTACAGAGATCTTGAACATTGTTTTATCATTTTTATTACTGGGTTTGTTTTGTTTTAGTGCTCTTGTAAATGATCTTTTAAAGCCATTTTTTTTTCTGTTTGTCCCTAGGGTATAGTAATATAGTTGATTTTGTGTGTTGACCTATATCCATCAACCTTGCTTAAGCTCACTGTTCTAATCAGCTGTCTATGTATTTTTGGAATTTTTATATACATAGTCATATTGTCTGTGAATGATAGTTTTCTTTTTAATCTTTATTTCTCTTGTCTTACTGAACTGAGCAGGATTGCAGTATAAAATAGAAGTTGTGAAAGTAGACATCTTTGTTTATTTTGTTCCCTCTCTGAAAAGGAAAGCTTTCAGTATATCAACACTGAATATGATGGTGTAATTTTAAAATTTTTGGTATATGCCTGTTGCACTTACTATGGCTGCATAATCAATTAAAAGCTTAATGGCATAAAGCAACCATTTATTATGATCATGGTTTCTGTGGATTAGGAATTTAGATAGGGCACACCATGGAAGGCTTGTCTCTGCTCTGTGTTGTTTGAAGCCTTGAATGAAAGATGCAAAGGCAGAGGGAAGGAACCATCTGAAGGCTCATTTACTCATATGTCTGATTGTTGATGCTGGCTCTTTGCAGGGAGCCTCCTTTCCTCTCCACCTGAATCCTTCCAGGTGGTCTACCGTATAGGCTAGTGTGAGTTTCTTCACAGCATGGTGGCTGGTTTCTCCTAAAGTAAGCATTCCCAGAGGCATGGAAAGCCAGGTAGAAGCTGTATCCTTTTTACAGCCTTATCCCAGAAGTCATGAGCATTTCTTTTGCCATACTCTGGTTGGAGTAGTCACAAGCCCCCACCCAGATACAAGAGAAGGGAACACAGGCCCTGCTTTTGGGTGAAAGGAGTATCTGTCAGTCATTGTGAGAAGAATGCATCTAGGTTTATTTATGTGTCTAGCTAGCAAGAGTGAGAAATACAGAAAATATGATTTGCCACAATGCATTTTTAAATCAGATTAAGAATGTTCCCTTCTATTTAATGTTTTTGTTTTGATGGATATTAAATTTCATGAAATGCCTTTTCTCTGTTGAATGATTTATTTTCTGTTAATGTGATAAATTTCTTTGATTTCAATAAATTCAACTTGTTTGTGATTTATTATCCTTTTTATATGTTAGTGCTTTTGGTTTTCCTTTTTTCTTTTTCCTTTTTTTTCTTATCTTTTTTTTTTTTTTTTGATTTTTGCATCTTCAAAAGCTCTTTGAGAGGACCATGTCTTAACTTACATCACTTTTATATCCTACCATATACCTGATATAGTATTGGGCATATGGCAGAAGCTTGGAAAAAATTTTTTTCTCTCTCCCAGTACCTTATTCAGCAATATCAAATCCTTTGAATACAACTTACTGCTGATTTTGTTAAAAAATATTCCTTATTGTGGAAATAGAGGTTTTCTGAAAATGTAAATGTATCTGTCCTCGCCTAGAACTCTGACTAATCCCTTATTTTCTCTCTGAAGTATGTTTCTATTCTTTATTGTAGATCTGTGTCATATCTAACAGCTTGAGAACCTTCACTATAGATAAGCAAAGGTTTTGAATAAAAAACTAACATGAAATGCTGGATTCTCTGATTTGGCACTAAATAAAAATTTAAAGTTATCTTCCTTATTTTCTCCTCCTTATTCTCTTTCTGTAGCCATGGAGAAATGGTCATAAAATTAATACACCATTGATTATGGAGAAGACTGTCTCCACCTTATGAATAAAAATTACTGTCAGTGAAACTGATTCCTATCCTTTGAGAAGAGATACCTTAATATTTAATAAATCTTGCTGGATTATTCTTTCAGGTAGTTTATTAATGTGCACTTAACTTCAAAATATATAAAAGTTCTGATGCCAACATTTGATATTACCAGAATTTACAGTTTTTGTTTATTTAATGGATATGAAATCGTATCTTGTGATTTTAAATTGTATTTTTTTAAAAGATTTATTTATTTTGAGAGAGCATGTGCACATGAACGGGGTGGGGGTGGGGTGGGGTGGGCAAGGGCAGAGGGAGAGAGAGAGAACTCCAGTGGAGCCTATGCAGGACTCTGTTTCACAATCCCGAGAGAGATAATGACCCGAGTCAGATCAGGAGTCGGACATTTAACCAACTGAGCCACCCAGGCGCCCCTTAATTTTTATTTTTAATTGCTAGTAAGGTTGACCCATCCTCCCTCATTCCCTACAAACAGAAGTTTGCCTATTCATCATCTTCACATTTTTCTATCAGGTTAACATCTTATTGATATTTATATATTTCTTTTTTTTTTTTAAGATTTTATTTATTTGACAGAGATAGAGACAGCCAGCGAGAGAGGGAACACAAGCAGGGGGAGTGGGAGAGGAAGAAGCAGGCTCCTAGTGGAGGAGCCTGATGTGGGGCTCGATCCCAGAACGCCGGGATCACGCCCTGAGCCGAAGGCAGACGCTTAACGACTGCACCACCCAGGCGCCCCAATATTTATATATTTCTGTATGTGTTGCAGTATCTTTTTCCAAGTTGTGCCTTTAAATTTTTTTCCTTTTTCAGGTGGGAAGAACTAAATTTGAATTTGTGTCTTTGGAATTTAACACAGTGCCTGACAAAGTAGTCACTCAGTAAAATGTAGAATGAATAAATATTTTGCAGCAATCTAAAAATTTGTTATTTTTAAAGCAGTGATGCTACCTACTTTTAAAAATAGACTAAAGTATCATATACTTAGAGCTTATTTAACATTTTAATATGTAGTACTTAATCCTATTGTTTGGGTTATATCTATAATTTTATTATTTAGAAGTTATATTTTTGCTTAATGATTTATAGGTTTGCATAGCTCTCCAATTGCATTGCTTTAGAAAAATTCTTCTCAGTATTTTTTTAACATAGCTTGTTCCACAGACCAAACTTTCATTTTTTTCCCCTCCCATTAAAAATTGACCAACTTCCTTTTTGGGTCCCACTACTTTCTTTAAAAATCTATCAGGGCAAGTGTTGTATTATTGTATTTGTTTACATTTCTCTCTCCCCCACTCATCTGTGCTTTTTAGGTTTGGAGACCATCTTATTCAAATGCTATCAACAAATAACAATAATTAGAAGTTCACTAAATGTTAAAAGTGATTATCAAATAAATAATATATATTTTTGTGTTGTTTTGAATATTTCCTGCTAATTCCAGCTTAGTCTTTTTAACTTTCTTTTTTTTTTTTTAAAGATTTTATTTATTTATTTGACAGAGAGAGACAGCCAGCGAGAGAGGGAACACAAGCAGGGGGAGTGGGAGAGGAAGAAGCAGGCTCCCAGCGGAAGAGCCTGACGTGGGGCTCGATCCCAGAACTCCGGGATCACGCCCTGAGCCGAAGGCAGAGCTTAACCGCTGTGCCACCCAGGCACCCCTAGTCTTTTTAACTTTCTGATGATGAAATGGAACTGGGTGAATTAGTAATTAGTGAAATAATGTAGCATCTCTTTCTGTTGGCTTTTCAGAGACTGTTTCAGTAAATCTTTACCTCATAGGTACCTGACCCTGCAAATCTTACTGATCATTAAGAATTTAGGCAATGTAGTGCTCTCCTTGACAGCACATACACTAAAATTGGAACAGTACAGAGAAGATTAGCGTGACCCCTGCACAGGGATAACATGCAAATTCATGAAGCATTGCATAAGGAAAGAAAGAAAGAAAGACTTTAGGCAGTCTAGGTTTGGGTTTACCAGGCCTTTATTTTAGAATATTAGTAATGATTTTAGTAATAGCTAAAATTTATATGACTTTTACTATTCTGCTGTTATTTTTAAATGCTTTTTATTGATTTATCTAATTAAATTCTATATGATTTTCTATGTTAGGTGCTCTTAGCCTCATTTTAAAGGTGAAGAAACTGAGGCGTGGAGAAATTAAGAAATTTGACCAGAGTCGTACAGTTAGTAAATGGTGAAGCCAGTTTTTGAATCTGGATAGTCTAAATCCAGTACTATATCTATATCTATATCTATATCTATATCTATATCTATATCTATACACACACACACACACACACACACACACACATATATATATATATATATTTTTTAAGATTCATGAGCTTTATATTCCAAGAACAATATTGTTAATGAAGACTTAGATGGAGAATATTTTTCTTAAAGCAAGACAGGTACTGTATTTTCTTTTTTTTTTTTTTTAAAGATTTATTCATTCATTTATTTATTTATTTATTAGAGACAGCCAGTGAGAGAGGGAACACAAGCAGGGGGAGTGGGAGAGGAAGAAGCAGGCTCCTAGTGGAGGAGCCTGATGTGGGGGCTCGATCCCAGAACGCCGGGATCACGCCCTGAGCCGAAGGCAGACGCTTAACGACTGCGCCACCCAGGCGCCCCAGATACTGTATTTTCTACCAAGGACTGATGATTTATCAGGAGGGGTTTGGGGGAAGGGGAAGAGGGAGAAAGAAAATGTGAATGAGAGAGTTTAGGACTAAATACATAAAGCATTGAGTTAATCTGAGGAATCAGGGAGGGGAATCGAGTAGGTTTTGTTTTGTTTTATGAGAGATATAGGCATTTTAGCTTATTTATTCATAAAAGGAAAATTCTAGTGAAATAAGATTGTCTGGAGTCCTGGGTTGAGGCCTTGTAGGGCAAAAGTACCCAACCTCTTGATTGAGCTAAATCTCTAAACCTGTGACAGCAATAACAAAAATATTCTTCATTTGGGGCATATCGTGGCAGAGAGGGGAAGAAAGGGAACAAAGTCAGGGAGAGAGAGACAGAGACAGACAGAGAATCTGAAAGTCCAGCTACAAAAGAGGAAAAAGGGATTTTCAGAGAAAGAAGCAGCCAAAAAAGGAAGAAATATTTAGGGTGGTGAGAGATAACCTGTCTTTTCTGTCATTTCTATCATTTTTAGTCATTGACCAAAATTGTTTCTTCCAGATCCTCATCCCAGCCCCACGAACCTTCTCATTGTGGGGTTTCTGTCTTATAAAGCAACCCCAATACTCTGCATGTCATTAAGGTAAAAGAGTTTTCTCTCTCACCCCTTGTTTTATCCTGTCTTTGCTGCTGATTCTACATTGTGTCGACAATAAATCAGCCAGTATTTGGAGGGTTAGCACTGCTTGTGGTACTTTACAGGTTTAGAGGAAAATAAAAAAGAAAGAGCTTCTCCCATAGAGGACTTTGCAGTCTAGTTAGGAATTTAGAATGTAACTTTATCAAAAGATAATTAACAATATCCTGTACTATGATGTGTCAGATGGTATAAACTTTCCATACTCAGCTCTAGCTCTTTAACCAGCTCTTTTCAGCAAGTGACCTTTTCTACTTTATAGATTAAAACTGTTGTAGGTATAGAACAAACATGCCTGCTTTCATCTTCTTCCCTTCTTTCTTAAACAGTGTCCCTTTTTAAGGCTCATTCTTTGGGCCGTATTTTCTTTTTCTTTTTTTTAAGTTTTATTTATTTAAGTGGGGCACACGGCTGGGTCAGTGGGTTAAGCGTCTGACTCTTGATCTCAGCACAGGTCTTGATCTCAGGGTCATGAGTTCGGATCCCACTGTCGCGGAGTCGCGGCGATTGGAAGAAGGATGAGGCACAGACAGGTTAGCTATGAAAGAAACAAGGGAGCAGGGGACCACCGCAAAGAGTGCAGTCGCCCTGAGCAGCTACAGCCTCACGTATTTATTGGTGATAAACAAACAAAGACAATCAAGGGTAATCAAAGGGAGTCTCGTGGTCTGTAGCATATTCTGGTTGAATGAGCACAGTCCTTCACAGTTAATGATTCTTCAGGAAGTCTTCAGTGAATAGTAGTACATCATGGTGAAGGTGATGAGAGTAAATGATGTAACGTTAAGCAAGTGAAGCCTATTCTTAAACAGGTTTCTACGGACCGCCGGCTATCGTCAGGAGCAATCAGGTTTGGGATGGGGCGATGTTCTGCCCTGAGCAAGCCGCCGTTCCCAACTGCTCGTGCTCTGACGTCCATGCTAAATCCAGAGGGGCTCACAAACATGTTTTCCTATTATATCTTTAGCATAAGCTCTCAGCTGGGGGGCCACTGCACCCCACATTGGGCTCCACTTTAAAAAAAAATAGTAAAATTTTATTTAAGTAATCTCTACACCCCATGTAGGGCTCAAACTCACAACCCTGAGATCAAGAGCCTTGTGCTCTTCTGACTGAGCCAGCTGAGTGCACCAGGCTGTGTTTTCTATTTTAGCCCTTCACATCTTCTCTAACACTGGAGTTTTGCTGTATGCCCTTTCATATTACTACAGATCACTCTGTTGTTGATTCCTTCTCTAAATCCTGAAAATATACTGCTCTAATACCTTGAACAAAAACCCCCTCATCAACCTTGCACAACACAGTCCCCATCCCTCATCGATTTGTTCCTCCCTTTCATCTACCAAATTCCTTAAAAGATTTACCTCCTAGTCACAGTTCAGTGCATCACAGTATTCCTTCTGTCTCCATCACTCCACTGAAACTTCTCTGCTTAAAATCTCCCTAATAATTACCAAATCCAGTGGACTATTTTCAGCCCTTGTCTTTTGATGTCTTTGCAGTCTTTGACATTATGTCCCTTCCTGAATCTGTGACTACCTTTTTTTTTTTCATTTTTTAAAAATTTACATTCAGTTAGTTAACATATAATGTATTATTGCTTTCTGAGGTAGAGGTCAGTGATTCATCAGTCTTATACCCAGTGCTCATTATATCACGTGCCCTCCTTAATGCCTGTCACCCAGTTACCCGATCCCTCCACTACCCTAGCCTCCAGCAATCCTCAGTTTGTTTCCTGTGATTGAGAGTCTCTTATGGTTTGTCTCCCTCTCTGATTTTGTCTTGTTTTATTTTTTCCTCTCTTCCCCTATAATCCTCTGCTTTGTTTCTTAAATTCCACATATGAGTGAGATGATATGATAATTGTCTTTCTCTGATTGACTCATTTCGCTTAGCATAATACCCTCTAGGTCCATCCACGTCTTTGCCAGTGGCAGGATTTCATATTTTTTTTGATGGCTGAGTAGTATTCCGTTGTAGATGTATATGGCTGCCTTTATCCATTCATCTGTCGGTGGACTTCTGGGTTTTTTCCATAGTTTGGCTATTGTGGACACTGCTGCTATAAACATTGGGATGCAGGTGCCCCTTCAGATCACTACATATGTATCTTTGGGTTAAATACCCAGTTGTGCGATTGCTGGGTCATGGGGTAGCTCTATTTTCAACTTTTTGAGGAACCTCCGTACTGTTTTCCAGAGTGGCTGCACCAGCTTGCATTCCCACCAACAGTGTAATAAGAGAGTTCCCCTGTCTCCGCATCCTGACCAAGGTCTCTTGTTTCCTGACTTGTTAATTTTAGCCATTCTGACTGGTGTGAGGTGATATCTCGTGGTTTTGGTTTGTATTTCTCTGATTCCGAGTGATGTTGAGCATTTTTTCATGTGTCTGTTGGCCATTTGTATGTCTTTGGAGAAATGTCTGTTCATGTATGACTACCTTCCTGACAGTTTTTATCCTGTATTCTCTGCAGGTTCCTTTTTTTCTGGCTACGCTTAAAATACCGTGGCCCTATTTTCTTATCACTCCAAATCTCAATCCTTATAACTCCAGCTAACAATTATATTCTAATACAGTTCCCAAATGTATACCTCATAGTTTAGGCCTCTTGTTTTGTTTGTTTTTTTTTTTTTTTTTAAGGATTTATTTATTTATTTTAGAGAGAAAGAGAGTGAAAGCATGAGCAGAGGGAGGGGCATAGGAAGGGAGAGAGAATCTTCAGACTCCCTGCTGAGTGTGGAGCCCATGCAGTGCTTGATCCCAGGACTCTTGAGATCATGACCTAAGCCAAAATCAGGAGTTAGTTGCTTATGGACTGAGCCACCCAGGCACCCCTTTAGGCCTCTGTCTTAAGACCAGGACCTAGTTATACTTTTGTTACAGTGACCTCAAACTCATAGTCTAAAGTCAAACCTCCAAAACCTACTCATCATTCTACTTGCTCATTCCCCTTGTTTCTTTTTCTTTAATCCGTATCTCAGTGTTACCTTAAACATTTACTTGGTTGTCCTATTAGAAACATAGGGATCATCCTATTTTTATTTTATTTTTAAAAAGATTTTTATTTATTTATTTGAGAGAGTGAGCAGGGTGAGGGGCGAGAGAGAATCCCAAGCAGACTCTGTGCTGAGCGTGGAGCCCAACAGGGGGCTTGATCCCAGAACCCTGCAATCATGACCTGAGCCTAAATCAAGAGTTAGACACTCAACCGACTGAACCACCCAGGCACCCCAGGATCATCCTATTTTTAATCCTCTCATCTAATCAGTGACCATATTCCATCAATTCGGTGTCTTGAGTAGCATCTCTTAAATCTATCCTTTCATTTCTAATTTCTAGTGGGAAAGTTTCTGGTTGTAAAATTTTTACTTGCCTCAGTATCTTGAAAATTTTTTGTATATAGTGGTACTCAAATACTTGAATGAATGAATGGGGTGTTGGAAAAGATACTTGACTGTAATAGTAAAGAGAGAAGGTGATTCTTGAGCATAGAAACTAAGCGGAGATTAGGAGCCACATTTTTTCTGGCCTCAAATCAGATTTTGATTTGAGAAGAAAGGAATGTCCAAGGTATATAATCTACAAATTAGTAGTAATGTGCAAGTGGGGGGTGGTGAAAAGAAGCCCCATATCCTGTGATGTATAAGAGGAGCCTTTTTGTTTTGTATTAGTTAGAAAGCACTTGGTTACAGAACTTCTTACAACTTTTCTAATCTTAGGAGGCTGTGAACTATCATTTAATCGTGCTACATGGATTGTAAAGAAGAGTAGTTGATACCTCAATTATAAAACTGAAGTCTTATATTTGTCTGGAGATTGAAGAAACATGTAATAACATACATTCTGCCACAGAGCCTCTCAGCTGTCAGTAGCAAGAATTTGAACTCCTTTCTGGATTGTGCCAAGCGTACCACCTTTCTTTTGTGTCATTTTATTTCCCATTCTGTCTGCTTTTATTTTACCGATGTGATCTCTCCTAAATGTCCTTTGTTTCAAACACATTGCACACTCCCTGGGTCATTTAACCCCTATTAATCTTTCAGGCTGCTCCTATACTTTGATGAATCTGTATTAATTGAAAAAGAAGTACTTTCCCAAGTCTCACTTGAGGAAACACTCCTTTGATGGTTCCCACTTTGTTCCATAAAGGCTTTTGAAAATGTCAAATATGGATTATTTTGCTTGATTTTTCCATTTCTTATAAAGCTTTTCTATTTATCCTTGACTCAGTCTTTGTAGCACAGCTCTTGATGTTCAGTTTGGTTTAGGCTTCATCCATTTCACAGTATTTTTTTGTCTGTGTTTATACCAGTCATGTTGTTTCTGTTTTACTTTGGGTTGATTTAAATTTCCTTTTCTCATAAATATAGCTTAAAACCAACAAATTGAAGAGGTAAACCTCCAATAGCTTAGTTTGGACACTTACCTTCATGAATTTGTTCTTTGATTAGCTGTATAAGTAATTATCAAAAGAATAAATACATATTGCATTCATTAACTTTCCCTTGGTTTTACATGGTCTTGTAAGACAGAGTAAAGATATTTATAATTTGAATTCCCTTGTACATTTACATTACTGTAAGCATGAGCAGTTTAAAATTGAAATATCCATCCAGTTGATTGTTTACTATAGGTTACTTATTAGTGCAATTGTACTGTTCTGCAGTAATTTGGAAAATTAGTGAATTAAGAAAAATGTTCTCATTGTTAATTCATCTTAAGTAAAATGGTTGTAATGAATCAGCCATGTTTTAACACTAAAGTTTCAAAACTCATTGAAAAGTGATAATTTTAATTTCTTTACAGTTCAAGTGGATTTTATTCAAAACAAAAAGGAAAAAGGAAATGTGACTTGCCACTTTGCACACACATTGTTTATTTCCTGGTAGAGAAAATACTCACTTTGGGGGCTTTAACTCTGTTATTTATAGAAACTCTTTAGTAAGTTTTGTGTTGCAGTTTCAGAAGGCAAAAACTGAGTTTTGTATTTGAAGCAGTTGTATCTTCAATTAAAAGAAGATAAGAAAAATAGTTATCTGAGGACAACGAAATTATTGTAGTGAATATACATGTAGTGTATTAATTCATGTGTTTCTGCCTGTGCCTGGAGTTTAACCACTCCCCAAAGCAGCCCAAGTTTTTTGTCTGTATCTTTACCCCCTTTTGGCTGCATGCTCTGTTTGCTGTCTCTCCTTCAGTGTCTTTGTCTCTCTTTATAAAGAAGCAGAAAACTTTTCTTTACTTCACTTCAGAGAGCAAAGGGGCAGGAGAAGAGCTATCTTAAGTTTTTACTTGCGCCAACATAGAAGTGCTTTGTGGTAGGCCATCTGGACCGGGAGGATTTCCTCAGAATGTAAAGTATGTCGTGAGATTTAGAGAGCTGGGATTTGCTCTGGAACTATCTGGGAAGGCAGCAGGAAACGTAGACAGAACTGGTTTATATGCTTTTAACATAGCGGGCAAAAATGGAAGACAGCTTGCCTGGTCTCGCTTCAGTGTATGTTTCCTCCACACTTAGGAACTTCTGCACTGGTAATGTATCTTTGCTTTCCTGGGAATTCAGACCTGTCTCATAGACTTTACTCATGACAAAAGAAGTCTGAGGACTTAGGAATGAATCTAGATCAGTTCTCTTTTTTTACCCCTCCTCTCTTTAAATACATGTGTCAATAGTGGCATAAATATTTGCTTGCGTACCTTCATGAAGTATTAAAGACTGAACCCACTGTATAAAAATATAATCCTATTTTGAGGGCAGAGTGGGTTTTGCTCAACTTGTTCTTTCCCTGCCCCCTGAAAAAGATGGCCATTATATTTTTCTTGAGGGGAAAAAATTAAAACAGCAGCTTTTAATGGAAAATAATACAAAAATGCCTCTCTAAAATAATAGCAAATCATAAATTATGTAATTAAGCTTGACGTTTGCTTCTATGAAGTCTAACCAAAAAATTTCATCAGAAGCAGAATTATCTGTTTTTAATTCTTCTGTGTTAAATTAAGTAAGAGTTTGGGCGGGGGAAGCCATTTTAATTGTGAACGAATCCTGGTGATATAGTGAAGTAAAGTCCTTCATTGGGACCAGCCACCACGCTCAAGGTACTGCAGCAAAAATGTTTTTCATTTTTTTAGTTAACACAGTTTCTCTTTTAATTTATGCTAGGTGAATTTTTAGTAATTTTATTACAATGAAAAAATGAAATTTTTTACATTGAAAAAAACGCAATTTTAAAAATGGAAAATAAGTCAACAACATTGTGTTATTTCATTGAAGGCAGAAATCTTATTTTCATATAATCATATTGTTAACTGGAAGTAATATTGTCATTTACTAACAAAATAAAACAGTCAAGCTTTTAACAGTTGAAATGCCTTATTTAATTAAAAGTTGTTGGAGAGAAAACTGTGATTTTTGGAAGTAGATTATGATAAAGAGGAAAACTTGTTTCATGCATAAATATATCTTCCTAATTGCTGTGTTTTTCTGAATTTTTTTAAAATTTATTTCCACAAATAAATTTTAGCTGTTGTAGAATCCATAATGCATGACTTCTTGATTATAGTCCTTAAATATTACTGTCTTTATTCAGTAATATTTGAAGACAACCAAATCCAATTTAGAACAAAACAAAAAATCATTTAAATTGTTAAATCCCTTCTGATATGAATTTACTAATGTGGCAAGTCATTTGTAATTGTGTTTTGTGTTTTGAAGAAATATTGTTTAAACACCAGGTCTTCTTTCAAATGTATTGATTTTTGTGTCTTTTATTAGCCTGAGAATATTCTTTTTGAATATCACTATATTTATTTTTATACTGTTACAGAAATATTTTCATTCACTATGCATAAAAATCTACAAATTAACCAAATGCGCATTTAAAATTTACTAAATAGGTTTACATCACAGCTTAAATTAGATTTGTTTTTTTTAACTGAGAAAATAATTTAAATTTTATTTACACGGAATTTTGTGTGTATCTGCAGAAAATTCATCTAAAAGAGTATAAGGTAGAAAAATCCTCATAAATCCTGCTTTTCAGAGGTATACCTGTAGTCTCTATTTCTGTATGTACATGTATACCTATGGATATACAGTTCTACACAGAATGTACTATAATTGTTTGCTTTGCAGATTTTTTTCTCTTCATACTGTGTTGTCACTCTTATTAAACTTGTTTGTGGTTACAAATATACATCATCCTTTTTTTTTTTTTTTTAAGATTTTATTTATTTATTTGACAGAGCTACAGAGCACAAGCAGGGGGAATAGTAGAGGGAGAGGGAGAAGCAGGCTCCCCGCTGAGCAGGGACCACCCCCCCCCCCCCATGCAGGGGCTCGATCCCAGGATCCTGATGAGATCATGACCTGAGCCGAAGGCAGACACTTAACCATCTGAACCAGCCAGGCGCCCCTATACATCATCCTTTTTAAGAGCTATATAGTATACCATAGTGCAACCATTTATTTAAACAAAGTTGCCTATTGATAGTCCTTTAAGCTAGTGCCAAATGTTTTTAAGTTGTAAACAGTGCATGGTATTGTTACTGTTTTCTCATGTTTCTTTATTCTTACTAGCTCCTCTCATCTACTCTGCATTATCTTTCTACCCAACAAGGCCTGCCAATGTCTTAACATAAGTGCTTTAGCAAGGGAGATCAGAGTTTTGTTCTTTGGATGGTATTGTGTATTGAATAATACACTTTTCTGAAATGGGCTATTTTCCCCCCAGAGATTTATGGGTAACAGCTAAGTACCATTAGCTCTCAAAACTGTCATAAAAACCATCTGGTTTAGTTGTTTTTAGGACATAAAACCTCAGTTTGGAAGTATATCTCTACTTTTCATCTGTTTTAGAATTTAATTTGCGAAGATTGGTTTCGTTGTTCTCCAAAAAATAAAGTGAGGAAATCAACTATGATTTACTCATCCCCAAAGTTCTTTTCGGAAGAGAAAAACCACTTGACTCCCCCCACCTCCTCCAGAGTGTAACACAATATGTGTTTTAATTGTTTTATGACACAGATGTTGTATTACCTGTGGATTCCTCCCTGTACTATCCCTTGCCCTATATCACCAGAAGTAACTATTGTCATAAACTTTGTGTATATTATTCTTACTTTATAGTTTTATTCTAAGTAATATATTATTTACTTTTATGTTTTTTGAACTTGATTAAGTTCATCTGACTTGCTTTTTATACTTACCAGTATATTCCTCAGATTCATACATAATGTTGTATGTAGCCATAATTTACCACTCTAATGTTCTGTTGAATGTTTGTATCACAGTTTATTTACCCATTTTACAGTTGTTGAACATTTAGGTTTTTCCCAGTTTGTTTCTATTTTGAACTATGTTGTAAACATTCTTAAACAAGTCTCTTGGTGTATGTGTGCAAGAGTAGAGATTGGGAATGCCAGCAGACAACCTGTTTTGTAAATAAAGTTTCATTGGAACATAGCCATACCCAGTCATTTACATATTTATCTATAGGTGTTTTTGTATTACAAAGGCAGATCGGAGTAGTTGCTGCAGA
Source organism: Ursus arctos (assembly GCF_023065955.2). Taxonomy (NCBI): domain Eukaryota; kingdom Metazoa; phylum Chordata; class Mammalia; order Carnivora; family Ursidae; genus Ursus; species Ursus arctos. Next base: position 52,535,979 of record NW_026623100.1, on the reverse strand, counting down.
GGCTGTGTGGTCTGCAAAGCCTAAAATGTTTACTATCTAGCTCTTTAACAGAAAACATTTGCTAGCCCTGCTGTAGGGTATGGTATAGAGAGAGGAGTGGAATTGCTGGGTCATAAGGTGAGTGCATCTTTAGTTTTACCAGATGATTCCATAGTTGGATTTTTTCCCCCAAAGTCATTGAAACAGTGTACCTCCTACCCATTATGTATGAGAGTTCTTGGGAACACTTGATATTGTCACGCTTTCAAAGTTTTGCCAGTTTGGTGAGTATAGAAAAGTATTTAATATGGTTTTAATTTTCGTGGTGATTGAGCCTCATTTCATATGTTCATTGGCCATTTGTTCCTTTTCCTTTGAGATGCTTAGTCAAGGTCTTTACCGGAGGAATTTATGTCAAGGTTTTTCTGTAGGATTATATGTCTTACCAATTTGTAGGAATTCTTTATTCAGAATACTAATCTTTAACCAGTTATAGATGTTAAAACTATCTTCTCCCAGTTTTTAAATTGCTTTTTCTCTTTATTGTGTCTTTTAGTAAACATACAGTCTGAATTCTAATATAGATAAGTACCAATCTTTTATGGGTAATCCTTTCTGTGTCTCATTTAGGATCCTCCCCTCTACTTCCAGGGTATGAAGATACTCTCTCTTACTTTCTGTAGGTTTTATAATTTTGCCCTGAATTCTTTAATCTACTTGGATTTGATTTTTGTGTGTGGTGGAGATAGAGACTTCAAAATGTACTTAATTTTAATGAATTTTAAATTTTAATTTGGGAAGTTTAGCATTTCTTCACATATTTTTTTCAGCTAGAATTCTTTTCTCACTCTTCTTCTGGGCCTCCAATGACACAAATATTAGGCCTGAGACTGCCTTGTTTATTCCTCTGTTTAGATTGTATAAATCATATATGTAATGTATGTACATATAGATATGTAGTATACATATCTAGTAAAATTTTTTAAATAATAGAAGTCCTAATTTCAGAGATTATTTTCTCATTTTATAAACAGTTCAAAAAGCTTGGTTATCCAAGATTCCATAATGTAAGAAATTAGATTGGGAAGGAGTATTGCTACAGACAGGCATAGTTAATCCTAACTGCAAAGAGGGGAGCAGAAAAGGTAGCAGGAAAGATTAGAAATTTGAAAATGTAATACTTTGAATTATTTAATTAGAAATATAGTAGTCTCTAGGGCATCATTCTATCACAGTGCTTGCAGCACAAAGTAATTAATATTTTCAATGAAGACCGAGTCATCTAGAAGTGGCTAAATTATAATTGTATGCCCTTGTTAGAAAAGCAAGAAAGTATTTTAGAAAGATTTACACAAAATCATTGGCACTGAAAAGGTGCTAGAATATATAGGCATGTCTTATTCTGATGTGATGCTGGAATGCCAACTTTTGGGTATTTAGAATAAAATATACTTATCTCTGCAAAGGTCAGATATTTCTTAACTCAAGCCAAATTAGCTGATTCATTATAGTAGAAGCATTATGAACAGCTGTCATTGTAGTTTTAAACTATAGTATTGAAGTTTACCAGTTACATATAACTTTGCTTACACCTCTAATAAAAGAGACTTATGCCAATAAATACAGTAGACTGATGGACCTCCTCTCCCTCTCTCTCCATTCACCTCCCTCAACCCCTGGCCCCACAGTGAGTTTAACAACCCTTGAATGAATAACAACCTTTATTCATTTGTAGTTCATATTTAAGCTTTCAAGGCCAGAAACTATTTTGAGAAGGAGCAAAGACATGAGAGAATACTGTGGTATAAGGGAAAAGGAGCTAATATACTTGGATTAGGAAAAGGAGTGTAAACTGTGCTGGGCATGAAGCCTGCTTAAGATTCTCTTCCTCTCCCTCTGTTCTCCCCTTTCTCTACCGTCTCTCCCCCACCCCTTTTTCTCTAAAAAAAAAAAAAAATCTCTCTCAGAAATAAGGCAATCACTAGTTTGATGTATATCCTTCTAGACTTCTTTCTATGTGTATATACGTATTTAAATAGAAAGCTTTCTTTTTAAAGAAGTATGTTGGTGCATGTATGTATTTTAATAAATTTTTCAGTATGTATTGTTTTGCCATTTCGTCATTCAATTTAAGTTCTCTTGTAGATCTTTCAAATTTTTAGTTTATATACCTATCTCATTGTTTTTAATTTTCTGCTATGTGAATGTATCATAGCTTACTAACCATATCCATGGACTTTAGGTCATTTCCAATTTTGTGGCAGTAGTAAACAGTGTAAAAAACATCACTGTACAAGATAGAAACGTATCGAACCCTCACTGTATGGCAGTACCGTGCGTTATTTTATCTAACAACCTCAAGCCTAAGATAAGTACTAATTCGCGTGAAGAAATTACACGTGAGGAAACCAGTCATAGAGCTGGGAAGTAGCAAACAGATTTACTCAAGCCATGTAACACCAGAGTTCATGCACTATTCTTCTGTAGCTTTTGTTGGATTCCCAAAGAGATTTCTTGCCCCTGAAAAGGTGAAGAGCCAAGATTTTAGACAGGAAGGGGTTATAGAATTTTGGAGCTATAAGGAACTGTGGGGATCAACTGCTGTGTTCCTTTGTGTCTTCACCGCTGCTGGCCCCGTAATAGATCATCCAAAGGGGGAGAGTTGAGAGTGCAAGAAGCAGCATTGTGATAGTGTTGGTACTAATAAAGCGGACATACTTGTCTTGGACAAATTGAGACACACAGACACCTTAACCCTATCCTAGGCCACCATCACCTTTCACATTTACTATAATAGCCTGCTTCCTGGTCTTACATTTACTCTTACTCTATTCCAGCCCATTCTTCACACAGAAACGAAAATGACTTTTTCAAAACAAAAACCTGATTATGTCACTTAGTAGTTTAAACCCCTTTAGTAGCTTTGTGGAAAAAAATGTATTTATTTGGTCCTCCTGTGATTATTAAAGAATGCAGCGTGAAATAGAGTAAATTGTGAGTCAAGAGTCCTGTGTTTGAGTCTCAGGTATCAACACTATGGTTTGGTGACCTTGGGCGAGCTATTTAACTTCTCGAGCTGTTTCCTCAAATATAAAATATAGATAGTATGAGGAGGGGGATATGGTAATAAATATGAAAGGTATAATATAAATGCAGGACATCGTTAATAGTTAACCTTGTGTTTGTTATGCCCTTTGAAAAATTGTCCTTGTGTCTTATCACAGGATCTAGCAGGTCATACAGGATTTTTACAAGCTAAACCACCTTTCATGTAACTATCCAAGTTTCACGTAATAAAGACCTCAGTCATTGGAGCACCTGGGTGGCTCACTTGGCTAAGCCTCTGGCTCTTGGTTTCATCACAGGTCGTGATCTCTGGATCAGGAGATCGAGCCCTGCATCAGGCTCCATGCTCAGCAGGGAGTCTGCTTCCTCTCTTCTTCTGCCCCCTCCACCTTTCCCCTGCTTGTGCTCACTCTCTCTCTCTCTGAAATAAATAAATCTTTTTTAAAAATTTAAAAAGTAAAAAATAAGTTTAGAAAAGTTAAGTGACTGTAAAAGCCAGTTACCATGCCAGTAGTAAAACTCAGGACTGTAATCTTTTTTTTTTTTTTTTTTTTTTTAAGATTTTATTTGACAGAAAGAGACAGCAAAAGAGGGAATACAAGCAGGGGAAGTGGGAGAGGGAGAAGTAGGCTCCCTGCTGAGCTGGGAGTCTGATGCGCGAATCCATCCCAGGACCCCGGGATCATGACCTGAGCCGAAGGCAGATGCTTAACGACTGAGCCACCCAGGCACCCCAGGACTATAATCTTGACATTATAGTCTGATAATCTTTGCATCAGGCTCTGTTACCTTCCCAAAATAATTAAGAAGATCATGTGTTGGTAAAAATCACATAAATATTTTACCTGTGATTATAATTTATATTTTTTAAGATTTTATTTATTTGAGAGCAAGAGAGAGCACAAGCAAGGCGGAGGGGCAAAGGGAGAGGGAGAAGCAGACTCCCCGCTGAGCAAGGATCCCAGTGCAAGGCTTGATCCCAGAACCCCGAGATCATGACCCCGGCTAAAGGCAGACGCCCAACTAGCTAAGCCACCCAGACTCCCCTCTGACTGTAATTTAAATATATAACTCATCCTTCAGAAATTGAAAATAGTATAGAATAGCATGTCCAAATAATTTACTGACTTCTGTAGGTTACAGGAAATGGCTTGCAAAAAGGGAATTTATCAGGTTACATAATTAGCTAGGTGGAATATTAGAGCATCTCTGAGAATTGAAGGTCCAGGACTTCAGAGACTAAAACTGGATCTCAGGGCAGTCAGAACTCTCTGTCACTAATGGCTCTGGGTCTTTGTCCTTATAGTTAGCAAAGAAGGATGGGCTACCATTTCCTCTCTGGGAAACTTGGAGGATTCCATTTGGTCTTCCCCCATATCTCACAACCACTCCTGTAGGTAGTATCAGATTAAGCCATATGAAATTGCTAATAGTTAATCATATTTTTTACCAAGTAAAAAGGCCATTTCCTGTGGTTCAACCTGTGTAGCATAAGTAGAGGGGATAACGAGGCATCATTGATTGATGGCTCTAATGGGACTTAAGAAAATGGTGGAGTTCCACAAAAGAGGAGAGCTGCTGTTCTTCCCACCAGAAGAAGGAAAATAGGAAAGCATTCTGGGCAGACAGAAATAATAGTGACATAGGGATGCCTGGATGGCTCAGTTGGTTAAGCGTCTGACTCTTGGTTTTGTTTCAGGTCATGACCTCAAGGTCATGAGATTGAGCCCCGCGTGAAGTTCCACACTCAGCATGGAGTCAGCTTGGGATTCTCCCTCTCCCTTTGCCCCCCCCCCCCCGCTACACCCCTCCACACACTCCTCCCCCCAAATAAATAAATTAAAAAATAATAATAATACTGAGACAATACAACACACTTACAAAGAGTATGGCTCAGCTAGAGTTTAGCTGGACTACTGTGGAAATGAGAAAGACCTCAAATATTAGTTAGAAATGGAGTTATTCTTATTACTCCTTTTCTTAAGCATCTGAGAGTTTGACAGAACTGCCTTTTATGTAAAAAATGCACCCAAAGCCCTCAAATTATAACTTTTGTACTCTTCTGTTGTATCTTAACGTTTATTGGATGTCAGACATGTCCGAAGCACCTTCCTCATAACCTGTTTAAAGGTGAAGAAATTGAGATTCAAAGAAGTAAAATAATTTGCCTAAGATTATACAACTAATTGTTGTTAAAGTCTAAATTGAAGATAATTTTCCTTCCATACCAGTACTTCTCAAAGATTCCATGAAACACCTCTAAAGGCAGAAGAGAGTACATATGTATGCCTAAGAGGTCTGTAGGCATGTATGATCTTAAGTGTGAATATTGTTTACTGCTCCATAGTAAATGATGATAGCTTTGCTTTTTAAATGCTGAAGGTTTTTTTTTCCTCTTTCAACTCTGAGTTAAATTGTCTTTTTAAGAAGATATTATCTCTATGACAAAAATGGCACACTATACCTTATTATGTGAATGACTGATCCAGTTTATCACTCTGGTCCAAACCATTCTTCTGTAAGAATTTGAATTCCCCTCTGAATTTTCCTGCTTATAGTGAATTAGCCAACAACAATTGAAGTTTCTATACTTTGGGGTTCTGACTGACCCAACAAACAGTATGTTCTGAAGTTACATAGCTTTGGAAGTGGTTTGTGATTGCTTTGTTGTAGCTAAACTTTATTTAGTCTTTTTATTGTTGCTATATACCTAAGGCAAATAAATATTAGCTATGTTCTCTACAGAAAGCACACTTTTTTTTTTTTTTTCAAGAGGTTGGGACATCAGTGGGTACGATAGAACAGCAAGAATATATAGCAGTATTTTGTGGCATTTTGGGAGTATTATCAGTAAAGACTGAAATAGTGCTTTCTGATCATTGAGGCTGAAGGTGAGTGGTTCCTGATCTGATACATAAAACAAAACTGAAGTGATTGGTACTCCTTTTTTATTTTTATAGAGAAGTAGGATAATGATGCGGTGATTAAAAAGCATGTTTTGGTAGGGTGCCTGGGTGGCTCAGTCCGTTGAGCATCTGACTCAGGTCATGAGATCCAGCCCTGAGTCTGGCTCCACGCTCAGCAGGGAGTCTGCTTGAAGATTCTCTCCTTTTGCCCAGCCCCGCCCCCCTTGCTGGCACATGTGCACGCGCGCTCTCTCTCTCAAATAAATAAATCTTAAAAAAAAAAAAAAAAAAAAGATGATCTAGATGGTTTACTGTCTTGCAAGTTTCCAGAAGTCTCCAAAGTGATATATTTAGAGAATGTTTCAATGAAAAAACCAGTTAGGGTGATAGTATAATAATAGGGAAAATTGGATCATGGGGAAAATCTTCATAATTTTAATTGTGTGTCAGGTATATTAACTTTTATTATTTTTAATTCATTTGAATAGCTATGAAAATATTTACAGAAGTTAATCTGTATAAAAATGGTGGGCTTTTCCCCTCAATTTTTATCATCTTTTAAAAGACTTACCGAAATCTTATTTGTTGTGAAATTCTTAAACAGTTCACTTGAAGAAATCTCTATTTTCTTCATTTTATAGATGATAGTATTTCTGCTGCAAGTACATCTGACGTTCAAGATCGCCTCTCAGCTCTTGAGTTACGAGTTCAGCAGCAAGAAGATGAAATCACTGTGCTAAAGGCAGCTTTGGCTGATGTTTTGAGGCGTCTTGCAATCTCTGAAGATCATGTAGCCTCAGTGAAAAAATCAGTTCCAAGTAAAGGTAATTGTTTATTAAAGTAGGAAGAGTCTTGCTTTTTGCAACACTTTCTTTGCAGTAATATATAAAACTTGTGTATTTTATCAGTGACATTGAAATTGGGAGTGTAAACTGTATTTCTCTTTTGGATTAACTCTGACTATAGTTTTTCATTTCCTTTTTTTTATTACCAAGAATTTTTGAAAGTTTACTATTTATTATTTTAAATGGGAATTTTTTTGGTAATACCACTGATTGTACTTACAGGCTTTCATAGTATTTGTGTGAATTTATAGTTCCTGAGGGCAGGAACTGAATCTTCTTTTTGTATCTTGAACATAGGAGGTAGACACTCATATGTACTTTTTTGGTCAGTCAGAAGTTATAAAAATCATCATCATTTAAATAGCCTTATTCCAAGCCTTCTGTGGTCATTAGTGAGCAGAATCCTGAAGAATTTAAGCTCTGAGACTCATTACCAACCCCAGTACACTGTTAATTTTAACTTCTAGATATTGAGGGTTTTCACAGGTTGAGAGAAAGTCATTAGGATGCTGTTATTCTGAGTTTGGAGCAGATATCCTATGGCCTTTCCCTTCCTCCAACCACCTAGAAAGAATTTTAAATTCTTTCATGTTAATCAAGCAATTGATTCAATTATTTCATATATCCTCCTGATTTTTTTCATAGAGTAGGTGGACATCAGCATAATTATCCCCCATTTTGACAGTGGGAAAAGTGAGGCTATTTATGAATTCTGTTACTGAATGCTGAGTTTGCAGTATATATGGTATGGAGATAGACGCATATAGATAGCTGAATTGCAGGTCTAGTGTTCACACTAGTCTTGGCTAGCAGTAAGAATTTGGGAATATTCAGCTTATGGATAAGAGTTGAAGCCATAGATAGAGAATGTAAAATGAGAACAAGGCTCCCAATTGTGTTGGAAGCTCTAGTATTTCAGCAAAGAAAGAGTGATTCATGTTGCCAGATACTACAAAGAAGTTGAATAAAACAAAGACTGAGAGGTGACCATTGGATTTGGCAATTACGAGATTACTAAAAACCTCCACAAGCATTTGTAGTGGAGTGATAGGATTGCAAATCAAATTACAGTATTTTGAGAATTGTGGAACTGGGAGTAGCACCTGTAGCCACACTTTCAAAAAATTTGCTTGGGAGGGGAAGACGGTAGTAGCTAGAGAAAGATGCTAAATTGAAGGTCAGCTTTAATTTTTATTTTTTAAGATGTTGTAGACTCAAGCCCAAATATATGTTGACAAAAAGGCAGAAGAGAGGAAGATGCTATTAGTGGGAGTGTCAGTGAGGGGTAGTAATTGATGAGGCAAGTTTCCTGAGAGTTTGAGCAAGGATTGTAGAGCAGCAGGTAAGAAACTGTTGGCCTTAGAAGACTACTACTTCTGAGATAGACTGGAAGGAGATAAAACTGAACGGGGCTACTAAATATTCACGGTTGTTAGGGGTGGAACTTTTCATTCCTTACCACTTTTCCTCAGGAGACAGTGATGCTCTTTTAGAAGGTAAAACTGTACCTGGGTGGTGAAAAGGTGAGTTGGAATGATGAGAGAATGGAAGACCATAGACATATGAAAAAGTTGCTGAGTCACCTTGAAAGCGTTGAGGTGGTTCATTCTGCCTGGCTTTGTGGTTCCCATTCTTTTTCTTTCTTTCTTTGTTTCTTTAACTTATTTTTAATTTTTATTATTGAAGTATATAGTTGACATAAATGTTATTAGTTTCAGGTGTACAATATCATGATTCAACAATTCTGTTTATACTCAGTGCTCACAATGATAAGTGTTGTCACTATCTGTCACCATCCATTATTAGTAACTATATTCCCTGTGGTATACTTTCAGTGAATGAGTGGATAAAGAGGATGTGGTATACATATACAACATGATTCCCATTCTTAGACCTCCCACCCTCAAAGACACTAGGCCTAGGTAGTTAATAGAGGAGAGTTAGAGAGGTGGCTGGATTGATCTTCTCCATTAGTGGTTAGTAATATAAATAATGTCAGTGACAAGGGATAAGTTTGGCAAAAGACTTACTAGAAACCACTTTGGCTAATAATGTTATATTGCAATCTTTAAGTTTTTTTGAGAACCAACTTTGAGGGCTGCCAGGACCAAGCCAGGCAAAACTTTATTTGGTTATAAATTGATTTTAAGAAAGGATTCTGGAGTTGTTGGAGTAGAATGAGGAGCCAGATCAGTTAATGTATGTGAGCTTTACAAGGAAGGTAAACTGGGTGTAGAGAAAGAACATACTTAACATCTGTAACTGATGTTAGGTACCCTCAGCTTCTGACTCTATGTAACTATTTTAATTCTGAAAGAGAAAATGATGCAGTGTTTGGTTATTAGCTGCAATATTTTTGAAAGATTATTTTAAATAGCTCATATTAGTTTTAAAAAATTAAGAATTTTTTACTATGCTTAAACAACAGCACGTTGTAATTTTATGTTGAGAAAAAAACAATTTTTTCTGATTTTTTTATTTACCAAGGTATTTCAGTAAAAAAAAACATTTATAGAGAAATTAAAAGCCTGGTTTTAAAAAATTTGGTAGGTGACAGTAATTTGTATGATACACCAGTTACTTAGCACTTACCTGTTTCAGTGTCATAAAATACAAATACAATTAAATATCTGTAGTTCCTGTTTTCCAGGAACATACTTTTTGTAAGTCACTCTTTCTAGTCTTTTTTTAGTTGTCCTTAGTCATAGTTCTTTGCCTCTGAAGTGAATTTAGGTCAGTTTTATTTAAGGCTTTTTAGTGGAGACTTACCCAGCTCTGGAGTTACAGAGCCACCTGTAGCTGTTACATTGGAACTTTTTTCTGCCACAGTCTACCAACTCTTAATTCTTTTTTTTTTTTTTAAAGATTTTATTTATTTATTCGACAGAGATAGAGACAGCCAGCGAGAGAGGGAACACAAGCAGGGGGAGTGGGAGAGGAAGAAGCAGGCTCATAGCAGAGGAGCCTGATGTGGGGCTCGATCCCACAGCGCCGGGATCATGCCCTGAGCCGAAGGCAGGCACTTAACTGCTGTGCCACCCAGGCGCCCCTAATTCTTTTTTTTTTTTTTTTTTAAAGATTTTATTTATTTATTTGACAGAGAGAGACAGCCCGCAAGAGAGGGAACACAAGCAGGGGGAGTGGGAGAGGAAGAAGCAGGCTCACAGCAGAGGAGCCTGATGTGGGGCTCGATCCCAGAACTCCAGGATCACGTCCTGAGCCAAAGGCAGACGCTTAACGACTGTGCCACCCAGGCGCCCCCAACTCTTAATTCTTTTTTTTTTTTTTAACACTTTTTTTTTTTTTAAGATTTTATTTATTTATTTGACAGAGATAGAGACAGCCAGCGAGAGAGGGAACACAAGCAAGGGGAGTGGGAGAGGAAGAAGCAGGCTCATAGCAGAGGAGCCTGATGTGGGGCTCGATCCCATAATGCCGGGATCACGCCCTGAGCCGAAGGCAGACGCTTAACCGCTGTGCCACCCAGACGCCCCCCAACTCTTAATTCTTATTAATAACTTTATTAATTAGATACTGAGTTCCTTTCCATTGATTCTACTTCATAAGTTTACTATGACTGCTATTCTTGAAATGTGCTAACATGGTTACATTCTGAAATGGGGTCCATTAGTGATTATTCTTTAAATTACTTCTTTACTTTAGGTACAGACTTTGAAATGCTGCCCACAAAATAGATTAATGGGGGAGTTGATTATATAATAATTTGGGGAAATATTATTTTAGAGATGAGCATAATTCATTGGTAAGAATTAATTACTCTAGGGGCGCCTGGGTGGCTCAGATGGTTAAGCATCTGCCTTCGGCTCAAATCATGATCCCAGGGTCCTGGGATCGAGCCCCGCGTTAGGCTCCCTACTCAACGCGGGGCTTCTCCCTCTCCCTGTGCTGTTCCCCTTCTTGTGCTCTCTCGCTCTCTCTGTCAAACAAATAAATAAATAAATCTATCTTTAAAAAAAAATTAATCACTCTAGTTCCCTTTAGTGAAGAAACTTGCCTGACCAGCTTTGTTTTCTAAGATTGATATTCAGACATTGAGAGAAATACATATTTAAAGTTTTATAATTTATTATTGGAAATTCTAAACGGCTTTATCTTGGAGTTTGTGTATAGTACACAGTAGAAATAATTGGAAAAGATATTAGGTGATTCTTCACTATTGACATTTGTATATAACCTGATTGATCAACTGTAAGTTTGTTTTTGGGTTTGTTTGGTTTTTTTTGGTTTTTATTTTAGAGAGAGAGAGAGAGCAGGGAGAGGGAAAAGCTCAGACTCCATGCTGAGCACAGAGCCTGACATGGGGCTTGATCCCACACCCCTGAGATCATGACCTGATCAAGAGTCTAGTCCTCTGTGAAATTAGAATTTATTGTATTCACTTTCATGTAAATTACTGACAGGACAACAGTCACTATCATCTTCTTGAGATAGCTACATTTTCAGGGGGATTTTTCTTTAGAAGTAAGGCTAAAGCCCCGTGGATAAATAAGTGTGAAATCTTTTTACGAAGCTGTGGTTAAAAGTATAGGTCAGCTTCCTTATTGATAAAGTCAATTAGTTTTGTAGGTGGTGGTAATATGGAGGGCATGATTTGGCTTTAGGTTTGACTAAAACTAGATGTTAATGGTGTATATGCTGATGGCTTAATGACATTCTACTGCGTCACTTCATAGTATTATTGCCATTCAGTAAATGCCAAAATCAGAAATACACCTAACTAGTCATTTCGGTATTTTTAGTTCTCTTCTTTTAGTTTATCCTCTCCCGTGTGCCAGCAGTATTAAAAGCTAAGCCCCATTTTTTTCTTGAGTATATTATGCTTAGACGCTTAACTGAGGTAGAAAGTTTTCCTAACAGTTTTTAAGGTAGCGAGTCATTTAAGTTTCTCATATACCTTCTTTTCTGTTGGAGAATTTTTTCCTTTTGGCAGCATATGTTCATAATATATGCAGCAGTTACAATTGAGTTCCTGCCAAAAGAAAAAAACATTACCTGTACTTTGGAACAAACGGGAAGGCCCAGGGAACACTTTGGCAGTATTAACTGCCAGGAAGACAAATTATGTCACAGCTGGTGCCTGGGAAACCCATTAAGACCTCTTGGGGTGACCAAATGAATGTAATTTGAGAATACAGCCCAGTGGCATTATGTGAAGACAAGCTGTTAGTATACAATGGTATACAAGCAAAGGATTCAGATTTATCTGAAGTTGGGAATTAGTCATTTTAAACCAGGAAACTGCTGGTAAACCAAAAGTATCAAGCATTGCAAATGCCACTTGAGAAATGAGAGAACCCAGAAGCAAAATTGAAATGTAGAGGGTGTCAGTTTTCTGAAAGAAAACAATTCTAATTATGTAGAATCTGGGATAGCATATAGGCACAGGTCTGTATCATTGCCTCTTACTCCAAATAACATTTGGGAGAAGACAGAGATTGTCATAGATTTGCTGTAAATGCTGTTGATAAGTAAATTACACTAATCAGGTTGGAAGGTGTGAATTTTCCTGGTGGGCCCTCGAGCTAAAATGACTGGTAATTGTAGGAGGAGATGGGAGAGTGGTGTTGTTGTTGTTGGTTTGTTTTTTTTTTTTTTTTTTTTTTACTTTTTTATTTTTTAAGGTAACTAAAAGCAATTAGACTTTTAGAAAAGTGACCATTAATACTAGCATTACAAGAGGGTTTATGGTTGTATTAGTTTCTTATTGCTGCTGTAACAAATTGCCATAAATTTAGTCACTTAAAACAACATAAATGTGTTCTCTTACAATTCTGGAGGTCAGAAGTCCCAACTCATTTTCACTGGGCCAAAGTCAAGGTTTCAGCAGGGCTGTTTTTTTCTGGAGGATCCAGGAGAGGATCTGTTCTTAGTCTCTTCCAGCTTCCAGAGGCTGCCACTGCATCCATTGCCCTCTCTGGCTCATGGCCCTTTCCTCCATCTTTGAAGCCAGCAGCATAGCATCTTGCTTCTGTGGTTATCATGTTGCCTTCCTCTTCTGTGTCAAATCTTTGGGAGAGTGTTTTATTATTTGACAACAGATCAGACTTCTGAGATGCTGTTTGTATATAGAAGTATGAGTGGATACTGCCTCAGACCAGGCAGCCATCACAGTTTCCAGAGTTCCATTTCTATATGAAGGTCAGATCCTTCTTTTTTCATTTCAACTCAAAATATACTTATCTTTCATTCATTCATTTGTTCTTTCCTTTGTTCTTTCATTTTTTCTTTCTTTCATTCTTTCTTTTGTCCTTTCTTTCTTTTCTTTCTTTCCTTTCTTTCTTTCCTTCCTTCCTTTCTTTTCTTTCTTTCTTCCTTTTCTTTCTTTTCTTCCTTCCTTTCCTTTCTTTCTTTTCTTTATTCCTTTTCTTTCTTTCTTCATTTCTTCCTTTCTTTTCTTTTCTTTCTTTTCTTTCCTGTAGGCTCCATCCTGGGCTCAAACTCATGACCCTGAGCTCAGGACCTGAGCTGAAATCAAGAGTCAGATGCTTGACCGACTAAGCCACCCAGGTGCTCCCAGCTCAAAATATATTTTTAAAAAATTAGGGGCCATTAGGAGTTAAAAGGACTAAAGTTCATGTTCCTGTGAGACAGAAGGCAAGGAGCTTGACTATATGAAGAGGGTGGAAGAGGTCTGCAGTTGGAGCTGTGGGGCATATGATAGAGAATATGAGATAAATAAAAGATTTTGAATATCACCTAGAGTTCTCCATGTACCACCTTTACCCTTCTCCTGATCAAAAATTTTCCCATCATTTAAGGCTCAAACTATTTCCTGATATTTCCTGAGAATATTTCCATTTTTTGTCTCTTCTTGGAATTATTTAAAAAGTTCTGCGTGTGTCTGTTTTGGTATGTATATTTGATGTTCTGCTAGATTGTAAACTATTTGAAGGTGGGACAGTTTCTTACTAACCTAGCTACTCTTGGGATGACTCAACAAGTACTTGTTAAATTGAATGTGGGAAGAAGAAAGTTTTAGGGGCGCCTGGGTGGCTCAGATGGTTAAGCGTCTGCCTTCAGCTCAGGTCATGATCCCAGGGTCCTGGGATCAAGCCCCACATCTCGCTCTCTGCTCAGTGGGGAGTCTGCTTCTCCCTCTGCTTCTCCCCCTCCTCTGCTGTGCTTTCTCTCTCTCTCTCTGAAATAAATAAAATCTTTAAAAGAAGAAGAAGAAAGTTTTAGAAGCAGGAAATTGTGATTAAAAAAAAAATGCTTTAGAGGGAGGGATTGGGATAGATGCAGGAACAAGAGGATATTACGTATGAGGGTAGCCAGGATTTTAGATTTTGAGATTTTGAAGACTTTATTTATTTATTTGAGGTGGCGGGGGGCAAAGGTGGAGGGAGAGGGAGTGGGAAAGAATCCCAAGTGGACTCCATGCTGAGCACGGAGCCCTACGTGGGGCTCAGTCTGACCTGAGCCAAAACCAAGAGTTAGATGCTTAACCCACTGAGCCATGCAAGTGCCCCTAGATTTTGAGATTTTGAATATGTAGCAGTTTCTACTGATAACTTTACTGTGTGAGTCTAGAGTATAGTGAAGTTCATTAGTGTTAAGGAATTGTCAGGCTAAGTTATCAGAAAGATCATATGCTTGGGTCTGTCATCAGGAATATAAACCGTATGATTAGCATTCTCATGTTATCATAAAGTATAAAAATTTTGTTGGCTTTTAACTGGTATTATGATGGTTCCTACTGTTATTAAAACGAAATTAATATCTTCCTGGTTTACAGACTTTTAGCCTATTTATTTCAGCTGGGTTGCTGCTCAGAATTAGAACTACTTTTCTACCTTTGGTTACTAGAGATTACTGTTGCTTCCAGTCTTGTAGGCTAATTTTTGAGATTACAGCTCAGACTTTATAATGCCCAAGCCCTGGAAGAGAGGGATATAGATATTTATCTATATATATGTATGCGTGTCTGTGTCTGTCTGTCTGTCTGTCTGTGTCTGTGTCTGTCTGTCTGTCTATCTAATGGTGCATTCCAGTCATGGATTTGTGTAACTGTAGTAATCATTTTTATGTTCCATTCTTCCAGTTCCTGATTTTCAAAGAATACACTTTAGACTTCTCAACTGAAAAACAAGCATTCACCCACAGTTCCTTTTTGTTTTTTGCCTCTGCTTTACTTAGTGCATTGCCTCTACCTTGGGAGATCATTTACTCTTTCATTCAAATACTAAGGATTCCCAGAACCAAGAGCTATCTCAAGTTAAACTGTAGGATTGAAAGACACCATGAAAATCTTCTTTTGGCCTTTTCTTGCTATTTTTATTAGTATCTGGGGACCTTGATGATTTAGTACTATTATCTACATAAAATTTCCTTTCCCCATACTCCCCCTGGTAAATTCCTATCTGTTATCCTGGCGCAGCTTAAAATGTCTCTCTATATTAGGCAGAATTCTTTCTACTTAGTTACTGTTCCTTCTGCCTGGACTCAAATTTGCATTTCACTGCCTACTGTAATAGAACCCTGAGCACGTTAATAATCTCTCCAGTTTCTTCAGCAGTAAATTGGGATGATAATAGTAAATCCCTTTTAGGATTATGCTTAAAATTAAAGGATATACCACTTGTAAAGTACCTAGGACAAGGCCTAGCACATAGAAGCGTTTGATAATTAATATTACTCCCCACCACTTACTGTATTGACAATGTCTATTTCCTTCATCTTTTCACTGTACAAGGCACTGTTTTAGGTGCTGGGGATTAAAGAAATATAAAACACTGCCTTGCCCCCCCCGAAGGACCTCAGGTAAACTGAGAAGACAGGTCAGTATTACAAAATTATAGGTAATTGGTATTAAAAAGGTAAATTTAGGATATTTTGGGAGCACCTAGGATAAATACTTAAACTGGAGTTGAAAGTTCCTTGCAGGAGGTAACATCAGCACTCACCTACTTTCATGATTTTCACAGCCACTTATTAGTGCCAGTTCCCAAATTGTTCCCAGATCTGGACTTTAGCACTTCAGAATTGTCTATCTACTTACTAGATTGTCCTGCTTGTGTGTATATCCTTCAGCATTTGTAAATGTAAAATGTCCCCAAACTGAACTCCTTATTCTTTAAGTCTTAAACATTTCTTAAAACTGACTCCTCCTCTGCATTCATACTATCAGGCTCTTATTTCAGGTCCCCATCATCTTATGCTTGGACCACTGCCCTGAATTCTGCTCCAAACATAGCCACTAGAGGGTTTTCTGTAAAATGTAAATTGGACTAAATCCTTTTTTCAGCTTAAACCCTTTTACTGGTCTCTATCTTCTATAGATAAAGTCTCCATGATCTGACTGCTGCTTACTTCTGCCATCTGAACTCTGTTCCCTCTTGTTCTACTTCTCACCATACAAAGAGCTTTTTGTCTACCTCCTCCCTTCCATGCACACATACACACCCCACTTTGCTATTAATTCTTTCTGTTTCTTTACACGTACTAGAATAAGATCCAAGTATCTTATCACCTACGTTTTACCTGGCTTAACAGTTTGTTCAGCATTTCTTCTAGGAAATCTTTCTTGAGCTCTGTGTTCCTAATCATCTTTACAGAATTATGTGTCTATGTATTTTCATGATATTCTGTTCATATCACTGTTACTGTACTTACCACATATTTTCATTGCCTGTGTGATTCTCTTGCAAGATTTTGAACTCCTTGATGCCAGTAACTGCCTTTTACTCTTTTGTAAACACTTTGTTTCATCAGGGAGTCAGCTTGGATATTCTCTCTCTCTCCCTCTTCCTCTGTCCCTTCCCCTGTTTGAGCACTCTCGCTCTCTTTTTCAAATAAATAAATTTTGGTGGTGGGGGGAGATCTAAGCAGGAAAAGAAGATCCAGCAAATGAGAGTGAGAAAAAATATGAGAGAGCTAAGAAGAAATTCAGGCAAAGGCAGGGTCCTAGAAACTAAGGACATTGTCCTTGCCTGACTACCGTCCTTGCCTGAATGATCAGCAGTATTTGATGCTGAAGGAACGTTGAGCAAGATAAGGACTGGAAAGTATCCATTGGATTTAGTGACAAAGAACCAAGATCACCATCTTGGCAAGAAAAATGTCTGTGAAGTGGTTAGATGATAGCCAGAATGCAGAAGGTTGAGGTGCATTCCTTCCAGAAATACACAAGGATTCCAATTTCTTCACATCCTTTTCAACACTTGCATTTTTTTGGTTTTTGGTTTTGATATAGTAGCTATAATGTAATAGGTATGCAGCTCTGGTACCATACATAATGGGTGTGATTGATCTCCTTTTTGAGATGAGGTTTGGGACATGGAAAGAGCATAGAAAGTGGATTGCAGACTATATGTTTGTTTTTATGTGGTGGTTAACAGGGTTTTTTTGGTATGTAACAAAAAATAAAAAAAATTATATTTCAAAACCAAACTGTTGATATAGTGAAAGCAGTGCTCAGAGGATAATCTGTGGCTGTAAATGCCTGTGCTAAAACAGATCTCAAATCAGTAACCTAACTTTAAAGAAGTAGAAAAAGAATAATACTAAACCCAATGCAATGTTAGCAGAGGGAAAGAAAATATAAAGATTAGTGATAGAGAACAGAAAAAACAAGAGAACCAATGTAACCAAATGTTGATTTTTTTAAAAGATCAGCAAACGTGACGAGCTTTTAGGTAGAATGAAAAAGGAGGAAGATTTAAATTGCTAAAATCAGAAATGAAAGTGGGGACCTTTCAGAAATAAAAGGATTGTAAGAGAGCGTTATGAACAATTTACATCATATTGTCTTACTGAAAAATGGGCAAAGGACTTGAGTGGATAATTCCTTAAAGAAGATATACAAATGGCCAACAAACTCAGTGAGATTCTCATTAGGGAAATGCAAATCAAAACCACAGTTAATATTAACTGAGCACTTTATATTAATTTTAGCTATAATTAAAAAAAAAATGCAGGCCACCTGGGTAGCTCAGTCAGTTAAGCGTCTGACTCTTGATTTTTGACTCAGGTCATGTTCTCAGGGTGGTGAGATCGAGCCCCATGGCAGGCTATACACTCAGTGGGGTGTGTGCTTGAGATTCTCTCCCTCTCCCTTTCTCTCTGCCCCCTTGCAAAATAAATATCTTTTTTTATAAAATGAAAATAGCAAGTGTTTGAAAGGATGTGGTGAAATAAGAATCCTTTATACATTGCTGGTGGGATTGTAAATGGTACAGCTGCTGTGTTAGTGGTTCCTCATTAGGTTATACATAAAATATCCATGTGACCCAGTGGTTCTACTCCTTAGTTCTATACCCAAAAGAGTTGAAAACAGAGGTTCGAATGAAAACTTGCATGCCAATGTTTATGGCAGCGCAATTCATATTAGCCTAAAGACTGAAACAATCCAGATGTCCCTCAACAGATAAATGGATAAACAAGATGTGGTATATTCATACAATGGAATATTACTCAGCCATAGAAAGTAATAAAGTATTCATACATGCTGCCACACGGATGAACCTTGAAAACATTGTGCCAAGTAAAATAAGCCAGACACAAAAGAGCACATTTGTATGATTCCATGTACATGAAGTATTCAGGATAGGCAGATATATAGAGATACTGCAAATTAATGGTTGACATGGGCTGGGGGGAAGAAGGAGGGAATGGGGAGTGACTGTTCAGTGAGTAGAAGGTGTCTGGCGTGATCAGAATGTTCTGGAATCGAATGTAGTTGCACAACATTGTGACTATACTAAATGCCGCTGAACTCTGTACCTTTTTAAATGCTTAAAATGGTAAATTTTGTTACAAGTATTTTACCACAATAAAAAAAAAAAGCTGTCAGTACAACAAGGAGTCACCTGTTTGACAGAGTAGCAGATCTGATGACTGATGATATTAGCATAATTTAGAAGTTACTGTACATTCTTATAAGTGAAATTTTTCCTGGGAAATTTCAAAAAGCAAATACGATAGGTTTCCATCTTCCTTTCTTCTGAATTATTTGGTCTGAGGTTAGGTCTAGGAATCCCTGTATTAAGGAAACATTATAGATGATTATGATACGAGCGGCCCCCAGCAGCTTGTTCTTGTCAAAAATGCAGTGTTATACCATCAAATATGGAACAGTCTAGGGTGCCAAATATTTTAGGCTCTATACACAAAAGTTTTTTGCCCCGTGTTTTTATGAAGAGAAGCAAGCAAACAAAGATGAGATTGGCCAAGTTAGATTTTGTATGTATGTGAGAAAATTGAGTCCAAAAGTTCAAAACTGTTCTCTATTCTCAAATTTTTAAATGAACTTGCCCGTTTTATCTTGTAACTTTGAATCTTCCTAACCACACCAGCATACCTATCACATATTTCCAGTCCTTCTACTATGTAAATTAAGAAAGCAGAGGTTGCTTTATACATTTATGCTTTATTTATATTGAATAACTCAGATTTAACATTTTTGGTTCTAGGATTTCTAAATAATTTGATTTCAGTAGAACCTGTGTGATTTCTGAAAATCGGTGATGTGGAAATCTGTGATTTACTTTGCATCATGTGTTTTAAAGCTGCTATGTGTATAGGGCAAACCATTTTGCTAGAGACTGTCTAGCTACGGTGTACTAATTTGGCATGGCCTTTTTATAGGTCTGTTTTGATGAGATTAAGTTTAGAGACACTAATATTGTATGCTGCATATCAGAGGGAGCAGTTTGCTTACTTAGTTCTAAACACTAATGGACTTAATTTTTTAAACTCCCAATTTTTGAGGAGTATTTTGAAGTTTGATGTAAAAATCTTTTCTTAACCACTTTTAGGCCAGCCAGGCCTTCGAGAAGCTATTTCTATGTCCTGTATAACCAACGGGAGTGGTGCAAACAGAAAGCCAAGCCACACCAGCTCTGTCGCAATTGCAAGAAAAGAAACTCTTTCATCTGCTGCTAAAAGGTATCCATTTGTAAGGGAAAGAAAAGCTAACATTGCAAAATTGTCTGAAAGAGATCATCATTCTACTTTCGAAAAAAAAAAAATGAAATAGAGATGTATGGAATTAAAGTGAGCATGTCCTTTGAATTCTTAACTGTGAATGTAGACACCCAGCCCCTACTCTCACTTCGTTTGCATTCATGTTATCTATCCAGTTGTGTGAGGAAGCTTTTGCGTTCTTACTGAAGAAAGTATTTTCATTTCCTGGTTTTGTTTTGTTTCTTTTTAACCAGCATTTGTTGATGAGATAAGCATCACTATATTTAATTATATAAGCAAATTTTCTATAGCAAGCAGTGCATTTGATACATCAATTTTTAAAGGAGAAAAAGACTCTTCAGTATATATATTAGTGGAGGCTGAACACTATTGTAACTTTTATTCTTTAACCATGCCTTAAAATTAAGGCATAATTCAAAATATTATAATACTGTTTTGTGTGTGTGTGTGTGTGTGTGTGTGTGTGTGTGTGTGTGTGTGTTAGGGGATGGTAGGCAGGCAGTAGACATACTGCAGAAAAAATGTTTCAGTAAACTACAGATTTACATTCTATATGTTCTTTTCATTAATAAATTAATCTGTTGTTTCGGTAAAATTGCTTTACAGAATTTTTCCACTTTGTGTAATTCCTAGCAAGTTATCCCATATAGAATTTGGAGAGACCATAAGAAATCAACTACATAATCTTACAACTGTTTTCTTCAAAGAATAACTGAGGAAAAACCTCAAGTAATGGAATAATTTTTAAAATGTATTTGATAGAAAATGGTTGTCTTAATAAATTAATGCGAGTGACTGAATTATTCATTAATGTGGATTTATAGATGTTAACCAAACATTTGGCTACAGGAATGGTGAAGAACTGACAAGATCTTTAGGCCTTTTGTTTTATTTATTATTTTATTATTATTTTTAAGATCTTTTATTTTTAAGTGATCTCTACCCCCAATGTGGGCTCAAACTTAAAACCCTGAGACCAAGAGTTGCATGCTCCACGACTGAACCGGCCAGGCACCCTGATCTTTAGGCCTTTTAAAGGCCCCTCCAAAGCATGCCAAAATGTATTGCCTATGCTTCCCTTTTAGGAGAAAAGGACAAATTATAAAAAAACAAATGCATTGTGGAAATTTTTAATATTTTTAATAAACTTCCTTGTATTTAGTA
Organism: Ursus arctos; assembly: GCF_023065955.2. Lineage (NCBI taxonomy): Eukaryota > Metazoa > Chordata > Mammalia > Carnivora > Ursidae > Ursus > Ursus arctos. The sequence goes on along the minus strand of NW_026623100.1, from coordinate 52,515,074 downwards.
ATAGTTTGGGTTCAGCCCATTTTTTCTTATGTAACTGTAGTCCTGTACAGTGATCAGTCTTATGCACAATAGTAACTCAGTAATCTTAAGACCAGCTTTTTACTTTATGGTGCAGAGGCTCTGGACTTTGCTTTTAAATCCCTAGGAGGAAAATCTCTTTTAGGTTGTACCGGGCCCACATAAGACTGGTGGCCTGTGCATTCAGGATAGTTTGAAGATCAACAAGAAAGAATTTCTAAGTCAGTTTTAAATTTCAGAGTTAGTCTATTTTTGAGGTAGAACTGTATTTCTCAGCACGTACTTTAGTACTATATTTCTCAGCACATACTTTTAAAAAGTGAACAATAAATAGTTGGGGGCTGGTCTGAAATCAGAAGATATCGGAACTGAATCAGATTAAATGTCATTTTAAAAATTATATTTTAGGGGCGCCTGGGTGGCTCAGTAGGTTAAACGTCCAGCTCTTGGTTTTGGCTCAGGTCATGATCTCATGGGACAAGGGATCGAGCCCCTTGTTGGGCTCCAAGCTCAGCAGGGAGTCTGGTTGAGCTTCTCTCCCTCTGCCCCTCCACCCTCCCACACACGTGCACGTGCATTCTTTAATTAATTAAAAAATTATATTTTAACATTTTTAACACTTACTATGTGATAAATTGTGTTTGCTATGTATATTTGTTTAAAATGTTCTTAAACATACTTCCTTGTAGACTATGCACCTTTAGTCAAATTATAAGATGTCCTTTGATTAAGAACTGTAGACAGTTGATAGCTTTCTGCCTTTTCAACCATGGAATTCAGGTCTTGATTTCATCTGGTTTGTAATATTGTCAAAAATGTAAGGACTCTTATCCAATGATTGGGAATGGCAGGTGCTTCATTAAATAAGAGTCAAAAGTGCAGAATCACAAGAATTTATACGTGAATATCTTAAATATTTTAACTCTAAATATATTCGCAAAGATGTGTCAATTTTTTTTATGAAAGGCCAAGCTTCCCACCCTCTTTCTAACCCCAGAAATTATTTTTTATAATTGTTACTTTCAACTTTAAGACTAAGAAATTTAAAACTCTTGCAAAACAAGATTTTAGAACCCATCCCTTCCTCTTATAATTTTTTTCCCCTCAACTTTGTGTAATTGTCTCACCTACATAAAATTTAACGGCAATTTTTTTTTTACTGACTCTATTTTATGGAGTCTTCCAGAGCATTCAGCTTAGTTTTCATGGAAATTACAGTTCTTTTTTTTCTGTGTGTATTTTGTCAGTTTTCTTTGTATTTAATTAATTTACATAATTGAAATGATCAGTGCAATTGACATAAACACGTTCTGGATTGATGGGGGGGACACCTACAATTCCTGATAAATTTAAAACTCAACTGGCAGGAGGAGAAAAACACAGAAGAAATGGGAATCAGAATAATCTACTAAACATAGGGGTTTGTGTGCCTTGACATCATTCAGTATGTTTTACAAAGGTAATGGAAAGTGTCACTGATGTTCTGATTTGGGTAAGTTGAAGTCAATAAAGAGAGCTGCTGTTGTTCCCCAAAATCTGCCAAGATGGCAAAATGCATCGGGCCATTTTGGTCCCAAAACAATCTTCATAGGATATATTGCCTTAGAATTCTTATAAATTCTTTACTGAAGATTTTAATAGCTTCCAGAATTTTCAAAGAGATATTTTCATCATTAAATGAAAACAGTGTAAATTGTATTACTTGTATGATTTAGGATTTTGAATTCTATAATCACTTTTTCCATCGTTTGAAATATCTTTTATTTGTTTAAATATGTGTTGTTCCATGTTATACTTTATTTTACAGTGGTACAGAAAAAAAGAAAGAAAAACCACAAGGACAGAGAGAAAAAAAAGAGGAATCTCATTCTAATGATCAAAGTCCACAAATTCGAGCATCACCTTCTCCCCAGCCCTCTTCACAACCTCTCCAAATACACAGACAAACTCAAGAAAGCAAGAATTCTACTCCCACCAAAAGGTTTTAACTGTCCCCAAGTACAGAGCTAGGGAATGGTTGTAATGATACCTAAATTCTGAACTTGAGAAAAGTTGGCATCCATGGATTCCAAGAGAAAAGCCTGGTGGCTTCCCCCGCCCACCACTTCTTTGTTGCTAAAATCTATATTTTAGCACTTTGGAGAATGAAGATTTAAGGTTAAAATTTCTCAGTTAAAACTGGAAAAAAGAAAACCTCAGTTACAATCAATTTGGTGAAAGGAAGGCTGTAACTACCTACTCTAATACCAAACAATATTTTTATAATAAAATTACAAAAATTTATATTAACTATGCATAAATTTATAACCATGGACAGAAAATTGCCATATGTAATTATCCTCATCATATTTTGGCATCATTACAACCTTGAACTTGCAAGGGCCCTTCTCCGCAAATGGTTCTTCATTGTGACTGCATCTCAGTTTCAGTTTTGGGTTTTGGGAGGATAAGTTCTTGCTTGAGTAGAGAAATAAATCCATTTCACCTGGTCTTTTCTATGCTAAAGGCTTGCTTGAGGGCTTCTCTCTGTGTCTGTAATAATTAATATTTTAAAGTTATGAGAGGGGGAGAAGGGAAAAACATTCTAACATTGTTTGTGAGCCTAAATTGGGGATCTTAAACCTGCATGCTGGGAGTTCAGTGCTACACCTGCCTTATAATCAAATATTTAGACCAACTTAATGAAATTTGCCTGCTTAGAAATGCTGATTCAAGCTTTATGATTAGGTATAGATATACTTTATTCATCATACTTCTGCTTGGAAATCTCAGGAAAGTATTAAACCATTCCCAGAACTAGCTAGGATTTTAGTAAAATTTAAAATGACAACCATTCCTCAAAGATTTAATCATAATATATTTTTATTTAATCAATGTAATATTCTGCCTCAAATCCCTAAAAGAAATTTGGGAAAACAAACCACTCTTCATTTGAATGATGCATGTTTTACTTTAAAAAAAAAAAAAAGTGCTTTGTCTGTGTGTCTCACACAGATTTTTATGCTATCTAAATGGTTTGTAATTTTTTTTGCCTGGTCTCATGTGGAGTTTTTCTTGGATATAGTTTATTAATGTTATGTAACTTGGACTGTGTGTGGTTAAAGGTGGCTTTTTTATAATCAATCTCTTTAAGGTTCTGATTTGACTTGGTATCTTCTTTGTCCCAGATCTTTTTTTTCAGCTTCTTAAGGTCTTCTGGAAATGTGCTTGCCATTCTAAATTGCTCTTTGGATATACTATTGCAAGAAGTGTTGGAGACTGGATGAGTGGTAGGATAGTTAGCAATGCAGCTGAAAAATCATTTATAAATCAAATATTTCATTTATAAATATATGGAATCATTGTTGATAATACAACATTCTTGTGTTAAGTCATGTTTATTTCCGATCACGGGTAAAAATTGTCTTTAAAGGACGTCACAGGAGTTTTACCTTTAATCCCACGTTTTACTTAGAAAGTGTCATTTGTACCATATATAATCTAGTTACACAGGATATAAAAGATGAAAACAGCAGCTTTGTAATTATGAAAAAGTACAGGTTTTTTCACAAACACACTGTTTCACAAATTATGAGGAATATTTTACTCAGGGGTTTAAGCATATGTGTTTTTTCTATTAACAAAAAGTACAGATTTATTTTTTAATCAAGTAATATTTGTTCTAGTGAATCTTCTGAATAATAGTGAAAATTATAAAAAGACTTGTTCATTGCCTTGTTCAGCTCCTTCACTCATCCAGGCAGAACCTTTCAACTAATCCTTCCTTCTCTTTTCTGGATTAGCTTTAAGGAAATGTTTTGCTGCTTTTATGTTCTATTTAAGCTGTCAATTACATATCATCACTACTCACAGAATTTTTCTCTAAGAAATTTATATGTTTCTTCCAGCATAAAACGACCACCGACAGCTGAAAAGTCTCATAATTCATGGGAAAATTCAGATGAGAGTCGTAATAAATTATTGAGAGCAGTTTCAACATCAAAATTAATATCAAAAGTTATAAAAAATACAGACAAGTAAGTATCACACTTTCTCAGTTATATCTGAAAATTAATAATTCTGTGACTGTCATGCTTCCATGTACAATTATATGCCTTCTTTGGATCACCTTTTTTAAAAATCTATATTTATCCTTTTTCTTCTAAGTGTATTTTTTCTTTTAAGTGTACCAAAAAAAAAAAGAAACCTATCTTCCTGTTAATGTTCTCCATTCAAATAGTAAATCTCACGAATCCTCTAAGATTTGAATGTTTTTTTGTAAGTTCTTTCTGTGCTTTCACTGTTTAGATGATCTTATGGAATATTCATTGTTTCATAAAACAGTATATATTAGGGGCTGCTGGGTGGCTCAGTTAGTTAAGCGTCTGCCTTCAGCTCAGGTCATATCCCAGAACCCTGAGATCGAGCCCTGTGTCAGGCTCCCTACTCAGCTGGGATCCTGCTTCTCCCCCTCCCTCTGCCCGTCCTCCCCACTCGTGCTCTCTTTCTCAAATAAAATCTTTTTTAAAAAATGTATATATTCATAGTTGAGACTAGTGACAAACTTTAAAAAACACTGATGTCTGAATTTCACTTCTAAAGATTTATCTTGGGTGTGGCCTAGACATTGAAGCTTTTATAATTTATTTAGGTGATTCTAAGGGTAAGCCAAATAAAATTATAACACAAACGTCTTTGAATTTTTTTTTGTAGGCATAAAGATGTCATCATTAACCAAGGTAAATTAAAAATCCTTTTTTAAAAAGATATTTATCTTTTTCTACACCAGTTAAATTTTTGCTAATTGTTAGGAATATTGACTTATTTTCATTCACTGTACTTTACTAGCTCATAATAATCAAAGAGAAGTGCATTTATTATAGTTATTTAAGAAAATGCCCAGTTTTTATTGTAAGATATGTCATTTTTGTCTCAACCAGCAAAAATGTCAACCCGTGAAAAAAACAACCAAGGTAAGAATAAGCTACACAGTTGGTCGCCTTCTAAGTTAATTTCTTCCTGGATCTCTTATTTGGCTTTTCATTATTTATACTATATGACTTTCCTCTTAATATAAGAAATAGGATAATTTGGCTTAATGAATCCAACTATTTTTCTAAAAATCTATTTTGTTTCTGTGAGCTCTGAAGATTCATGGGCAGCAGTAGAGATAAATTTGTCATTACAAAAAGGTATAAAATACTAAAGAGAATTTCCCCTGAAGAGAATTTCCCCTTTTTTTAAAAAAACAATAAAAGTTGTTCTAAGAAAAGCCATTTAAAAGATTGATAAATTTTAACTCAATTTCCTGTCTTGCCAACCTCATTGCAAATAATCACTCATTTCTTGAAGCTAAGACTGAATATATAATGAGTCTAGCAAACCCATTTCCTCTTGAATTTTTCTTTTATATTAATTATAATTTCTGGCTACTTGCTGTTGTTGGCTTGTTCTGACCAAAAACGAACAGACTTTCTATAAATGTGTATTGAATTTAATTGCAAAGTAGGTAAGTTCTATTACATCAGGTTTATATTCTCCTTATATTGCCTGCAAATTTAACTGTAGCATGCTGTTCTAAATGAAAGCATGTCCTTTCTGTGCATGCTTTTTACAGCTCATTTCTATGTGTCATAGTTATCTTTTTTTTCTGGGTTATTAACTAGATAGGATGTGGTTTAAATTTTTGTTAGAGATTACCTTGATTGCTGTGGATTTTTACTATTTTTTATTCTAATAAGAATATTTGTAATCTTCTTTGGATCATTTGTTTTTACATAGAAATTCTAAATGAAGTTGATTTTTGCTGTCATTCTTCTATATAGTTAGGTCATACCTTCTCCCTCTTTTATAATTAAGTATATAGCTTAAGTAATGGTTGAAAGGGAAAAATGAAAATTTATTTATAGACAATTCTTATTATATATCAAAACATTTTTTAAAAATAGAGGTAGTGATAAATAGCGGAAAGAGCTGTGAATGGAGAGTCTCTGTCTAGAATTTGGTCCTGGCTCTTCTGTATAATAAATAGCCTTGTGACCTAGGCAAAATGACAGTGTCTCTGAGTTAGTTTTCTAATCCAAGAATACTGCCTATAAAGCTTACTTCACATGACTGCTGACAAATGAAATAATGTATATGAAAGCACTTTAGGGCGCCTGGGTGGCTCAGTTAGTTAAGCATCTGCCTTCAGCTCAGGTCATGATCCCCAGGTCCTGGGATTGAGCCCCACTTTGGGCTCTGTGCTCCGTGGGGAGACTGCTTCTCCCTCTCCTTCTGCCCTTCCCCCACTCACTCGTGCTCACTCTCTCTCAAATAAATAAATAAAATCTCTGTTAAAAAAAAAAAAAAAGTATCCTAGGGCGCCTGGGTGGCTCAGTCATTAAGCATCTGCCTTGGGCTCAGGGCGTAATACCAGGGTCCTGGAATTGAGCCCCGCATCGGGCTCCCTGCTCTGCTGAGAGCCTGCTTCTTCCTCTCCTACTCCCCCTACTTGTGTTCCCTCTCTCGCTGGCTGTCTCTCTCTCTCTCTCTGTCAAATAAATAAAATCTTTAAAAAAATAAATAAATAAAAGTATCCTGCAAGCAGGAGGAGGGGCAGAGGAAGAGGGAGAAGCAGGCAGCAGTCTCCCCCTTGAGCAGAGAGCCTGACGTGGAGCTCCATCCCAGGACCCAGTGATCATGACCCAGCCAAAGGCAGATGCTTAACCAACTGAGCCACCCAAGTGCCCCAATAAATATAATCTTTAAAAAAAAAAAAGAAGAAGAAGAAAGCACTTTATTTTATTTTAAAGATTTTATTTTATTAGAGAGAGAGAAAGAGAAAGAGAACGAACAAGCAAGGGGAGCAGCAGGCAGGGGGAGAGGAGCCGACTCCCTGATGAGCAAGGAAACCAATGCGGGACTCGATCCCAGGATCATGACTTGAGCTGAAGGCAGATGCTTAAGTGACTAAACCACCCAGGCATCCCGAAGAAAGCACTTTAAAAATAGAAAACATTGTAAAACTCTATACAACGGTTCTGTTATTATTACATATTTTGCTAAAGAGCTCAAATTTGTAAGATTCTTACAGAGCTGCCTGCCACTTTCTCATGTTGTGGTATGTTCTGTGGAAGAAAAAAGGAACATAAGATTAGTATATAGTAAGTGAGTGGTTTGCATTGGTGACAGTTTTCAAAGCCATTCAGGTAAGCAGACAAATAAATGTATTTAAGAGGGAAGGATTTTGCTACAGAATGATTACTAAGCAGTATCTAGGAAGAAGGATCAAATGAAAAGCTAGGAAAGGATATAGAAAAATAAATTCTCTTAAAAGAATTTTAATTCAAAACGGTTGTCCCAGATGTTGGAATTTAATAATGTCAAGTGTTGCTTGCATTAAGCCTTATTTTTGGAATTTGAGTCTATTATTTTTCCACTTTTATCTGCTATATTCTGTCTGGATATAGACTATCACTAGAGCGTACCTTCATAAAAAACTCTTGTGTTTCAGCTTGTGAGGTAGTTGAGGCCTAATTGTAGTTGAGACAGAGCCTATAGAAAGTAGATGGATTCTAGATGGTTTAAGAGATAAAATAGGGCATGGGAGGTAAGGAACAGCAAGACCTATCTATGAAGAATAGCTTGAGCAACTCAGTAAAATGAGGAACATTTGAGGTGAAGGAGATGTGTGGAAAAAAATAAGAGTTTTGGTTTTCAGTTTCTGTAAGACTTAATCTACTTATAGAGATGCGTAGCAAGCAACATAGTATCAATGTTTAAACATGTATATTAGAGTTCAGAGACCAGTTTTACTCTCTACTTAGCTGTATGACCTTGAGCAGGTTATTTTACCTTAAGTCTTTATTTTTTCATTATTGAGACAATCATAAACCCTCAAAGAGTTAATATAAAAATTAAAGATAATAAAATGTAGTACCTGGCACATAGTATAAAATAAATTTTAGTTGTTAATATATGTGACTCTGACTGTAAAATCTTGCACTCAAATGTGTGGAGTAAGATGAAAAGATAACTGTTAAATAGATAATCTTCATTTGATAGAAGTTTAGATATATTTTTAAAGTTTGTATGCATTTTGCATGGCATATTTTACAACACATTTTCTTATACTTTAGGTATTAATCCAAAATATCTATCATTTTTGGACGATCTTTTAAAAATATGATTTATTAATTTCTTTAGCTCTTTTTTGACAATGACAAGTATGACTTGCTCCAAGCCATCTGCTTTGATTTGGGAAGAAGACTATTTACATTTGGTACATTTAGGTGAGTGGTAGCAGAAAAAGCTTGACCTGAAGGCCTGTATCCTTCAGCCACAGTAAAGTACAAGAAGAGTTATAAAGTTGAATATTCTGATCAATAGGCAGAAGGAAGAGAACTAGTTAAATGCAATAGGAGGTGGAGTGGAATGGGATGTACACGGGACAGTCTGAGGCTAGGTGTGGGAGGAAGGACAGGTTATATCACCAAAAAGAGACTCTTACCAAGTTGTCTTTACCTACACTCAAATCCCTGAAACATGAACCTTTCTTCATCACTTTTCTCCCTAGTTCTATTGGATTCTTCTCCCACTGCAAGAGAAAGACTTAGCACATCAGGTTAAACTGTGAATAAGTTTTCTTATAGGGTTATTCATTGTTAGATGTAGCAGTTAGGTTCTAATATAGTACTATTCATTTGATAAGTTACTGATAAAGTTTTTTGAGCTAACTTAGGGGACTATAAGTGCCTTTTATAAAATTATCTATTGGGGAAAATAGGTAACAATCTGACAAATTTTGTAACAAAATTAGTACAGCCTATAAATTCATCCTATGGTAATCCGAGTATATTATATTTTTTTAATATGGAAAATAAGTGTCATATGTCCTCCTTTCTAGAGAAGAACCTGAATGTCTTCAGATTATTGCACATTACTGGGTTTTTTTCAAGCTTAAATAATCATAAATCCTTTTTCTCTTGTAGCATCTTAAACTTGTGCTGTTTAGAATTAGTACATAGTTAATTAGTCTGGTCATGTTGAGAGCCTAAATGACTCAGACCCCCTACTGGAGAGAAATATGCTCAATTGAGGAAAAATCATCAGTCTTCAAATCTCACCCTTACTTCCTTTCATAGTGCTGCCTCACTGCTCTAAGCTTAGGTGCATTTGTGCTTAACTACCAAATCGATGCAGGAACCATAGGTGTGCTTAGAAGAGAGAGCAGTTATTATAATATCTTAAGAGAATTGAGAAGTAACTGTCTCATACTAGCTGTCTAAAAATGACTGTAAATGAAAAATGCTTTAAAAGTCATTTTGAAATATATACTATGTAAAACACTTCAGTAATTTGGTGTAGCCAAAACAGTTGTTCAGATAATCTGAAAATACTAAACTGGTTTACAAAATTGGAGAAAGGAAAAAAAAACCTGAGTAATCTTGTCATTTTAACAGCCATTATAGTTCTGATATGTTTGTTTTTCTTTATCAGATACACATTTTGAACATTCACTCTTTTAACAAATATTTATTGAGTGCTTATTTTGTCAGGCCCTGCCCTTAGGCACTTGGGGATATAGCAGTTATGGTCTCTGCACTCTATGGAACTTATATTCTACATAATAAGAAAAAAATAATACTTAATGTGTCAGGGGGTAATACATATTAAGAGAGAAGGAGGAGAGTAGAGAGTTGCTATTTTACATAGAGTGGTTAGGGAAGACATTTCTGATAAAGTGACATTGAACCACCTGAAGGACATGAGTGAAATATATGGATATCTGGAGAAAAGAATTTCATGAGCAGAGATAACTGAAAGTACACAAGCCCTGAGGCGCTTTCTTGCTGTGTTAAGGGACAGCAAAGAGGTCATTGATTATAGTGTACATACAATTTTGTATTTGTTAATCATTACATTTATTAAATACAGATTCATTCTAAGTAACAGAAGCTTCATTAGGCACCTCACTTAGGAAAGGGAAGTAAAGTGTTAATAGCAGTAAGAGTGCAAGAATAAGAAGTATGAGACCTAGTTAGGGGTGAAATGACCTGCACCATACAAAGTTTAAAGAATCAGAATCCTAAATGACTGGAATTATGAGCATGAGTTAGGAATTTGCCAAAGGGAATTATGAAGAAAAAAATAAGGGGTACCTGGGTGGCTCAGTTGGTTAAGCGGCTGTCTTCGCCTCAGGTCATGATCCCAAGGTCCTGAGATGGAGTCCCGCATTGGGCTCCCTGCTCAGTGAGGACTCTGCTGCTCCCCCTGCCTGTGCTCTCTGGCTCTTGTGCTCTCCCTCCTTCAAGTAAATAAATAAAATCTTAAAAAAAAAAAAAAAAATGAAACATTATTCATCCAGTAATAAAGTTTTCCCTATCAACTCTTAAGACCTGGGACCTCAGTTTCCTCACATATAGTAGGCTTAGACTAGACGTCACTAAGAGTCGCTCTTAATAACTTTTTCAAGCTCTTTCTTGCAGCAAATAGAAAATGGAGAACAGCTCCCCATACCTCGACTAACTTGCTTTTAATTTACCTTTTAAAGAATTTGAATATAGGTGCCTTTGTTCATGCCATGTGCTTTCTGACTTGTTAGTTCCAGGCATGTTTTGTCCTAAAACCTGATCACGCCTCCGTAAACTGAGCATCGTATCTGAAAGAATAGCTAAAATTTATCTGTAAGAATGTAAAGGATAGCAGTGTTCTGCTGACACTGTCTGTATATTGTGTTACCTACTGAGAGGGAATATATACCTGCTAAGAGGGTATGCAGTTTGAAACAAACTAAAAAAGCCAAAAGCCCTTAATTGAGCTACAGATAGAATTTATTCCTGTTGTTACTAAGATGGTATCCAAAACTTTGCAGTTCCAGAATTTAGGAAGAAGAATGCTAGCTTTAAGTCTGTTCCAGTGTGAGCAGGCAGAAAAGGCAGGAAACCAAGTATTGTACTTCCAAAAAATATACTCACTCCTGAAATTTAGATATTGGATCATTTTAAATAGGCAACATAAACATTACTTGTATCCCTAGGGATCTGGACTTTGTCCATGTATTCTCTGTCTTTTAAAAGGAAACCAGACAGGGGAACCTTTTCTCTGTTGGAGATTTTTTTTTTTAAATCCTGTGAAGCAGAGGCTCTTATTTCTTGATGTTGTTGTTAACAGTCTTCTAGATTAAAATATGTTTAAAGGCTGTCCAGTTATTTTTGTAATATAAACAATCCCAACTTTTAAGAATATGTGTTCTTGACATCCTCTTTTCCTTATCTTCAGCCGAAAAAGAAGTCCCCCAGCCTATCCCTTTTGGACATGGAGAATATGACTTTTCATAACAGAACATACTTATCTTGTGCATATTTTATTCTGGTTAAAGACTTCATCTGTACTGTATTTTCACAACCCGTAGGCATAAGCTTTTTTAAAAATCTAAACTAGAAAGTATAGTTAACCAGAAATCTCTCCATGTCTCAAGCATGTCAGTTAACTGAGATAGCATAGTTAGAAATCCACTCTGTCCAGAAATGGCAGTTAGACTCCATAGGTGTTTCTTACTCTGTCATTTGTTACTATTTTCCTGAAGCACTTGGAAAAGCATTCTGAAATTTGTGATTAGGCTTAGCAGAAAAGAGGTACCGTTGATCAGTGATAATACTAAAATTGCAGAAAGAACCATAGCAAATCACATGGCATGTTCCTGAACTGTGCAGTTGGTTCTCCAAGGAACAGTTTTACCAAAAATATTCTGTTGATTATTTACTTTTTTAATAAAGCTTTTTAAACTTTTTAAAGATTGTGAAATATTTTAATTTTTCTAAAAATATATACAAATAATATAGCAAGCACCTGTGTACTGGGGATCCAGATTTATTAAATCTTTACATTTTGCTTTGACTCAGATTTTTAAAAAAAATGAAACATAGAGGCGCCTGGGTGGTGCAGTCGGTTAAGCATCTGACCCTTAGTTTTGACTCTTAGTTTGGGCTCAGGTTGTATTCTCAGGGTCGTGAGATCGAGCCCTACATTGGCTCCACGCTCCACAGAGTCTGCTTGGGATTCTCTGTCCTTCTCCCTCTGCCCCTCCCACTTGTGCCTGTTCTTGCTCTCAAATAAATAAATCTTAAATAAACAAACATTAAAGGTAAAGTTGAAGGCTCTCTTTAATTCTGTTTAATTAGAATTTCATTTACAGGCTTTTATTGCTCTCTTGGGACCTCCTGGCTCTCTTCCTATTATAGTTAATTGAAAAAGAGGGGTGCCTGGTGGCTTAGTCGGTTAAGCATCCGTCTTGATTTCAGGTCAGGTCATGATCTCAGGGTCATGACATCAAGCCCTGCATCTGGCTCTTGGCTCAGCATAGTCTGCTTGTCCCTCTCCCTCTGCTCCTCCCCTCACGTGCTTGCATGCTCTCTCTCTCTCAAATAAAATCTTTTAAAAACTAAAATAAAAAGAGCTAGAGGCAGGGCACCTGGGTGGCTCAGGTTGAGCATCAGGCTCTTGGTTTCGGCTTAGGTCATGATCTCATGGGTCGTGAGGTCTAGCCCCCACTTTGGGCCCCTACCGTGGCCTCCACGCCCAGTGGGGAGTCTGCTTGAAGAGTCTCTCCCTCTGCCCCTCCCCCCCACTTGTGCTCATGCTCTCTCTCTAAAATAAATAGATCTTTTTTTAAAAAAAGAGCTAGAGAGATAAATATATTGCTATCTGAAGCTTCTCTTTTGAATTTATTTTTAAAAAATCCAACTTGGTGTATTCAGATAAAAGTTTTAAAAATTTAATTCAGTGCTTAAAATAGCTTTTCTTGGTGATACAAGTGAGTGATTTGAGGGAGTTTTTAAAATATAACCATATTAAAAAAAATACAACCATATTTTGCTTAGTTCAGAAAAGTTTTCAGCAATATAGCAGTAAGTCTTTTGGAAGTTTTATCTGTTTCATTGTTGGACTAGACTTTCCCATCTTTTCCCAAAGAAAGCCTTTTTTAGGTAATAAAAATAATCCAGAATGCTTAAGCAAACGCCCATATCTGATTATCTTGAAGTGATTTTATGACGGAGTTACAAACAAAATAACAAGGAGAAATCTGATTAAAGGAGGTTTAGATTGAAGAAAGTAACTACAGGTGTGCTTATTACTGTCATTAGTATAAGGGTTGATTAGCAGTTAAGTAAGACTGGGTTGTGTCTCTGTTATAAGCTCCTAAGGGGCTAGGTTCACTTCTTTCATATCTTTGTTGTGTACCCTCACCCCATCCCCCCTGCCCCTATGTAATTAAGAATTCAGTAAATTTACCAGCCAGTAGAAGTCTGCCTATAGAACAAAGAAAATTAAGGTAGCATTTTACTACTAGGTCATATTTTTCAGACCTGGGTTCTTGTCCTAGCAAGTAAAACTGTGTAGTATTTGGCAAGCACCTCCAACTAAGAATTTTTTAAATCCTCAAAACAGGAGGGTTAGATTATAGCCTTCTAAATTCACACCCCTTTTTTTATTTGGGGATCTACATTTTATCTGTTTTTATAGCTAGACCTTTGAAAAGAGGTGAAATTTAGGGGCGCCTGGGTGGCTCAGTCGTTAAGCATCTGCCTTTGGCTCAGGGCGTGATCCCAGAGTCCTGGGATCGAGCCCCACATCAGGCTTCTCCACTGGGAGAAGAAAGATGTGTTAAACTGTAAGCATTCTAGAAGTTCAGAAGGTTTTCTATAGGCAGTAGCCATTATACAAATTAGTATAGTCATAGTCCAAAACCCTGAAGACTTTTTGTTTGTTTCTTTAATCTCTAAATCCAGAAAGGGAGCAAGCTTTGGGGAAAAAAGCACTGGAGGAACTGATCTTTGAGCAGGGTATGCCCAATATTACCTTCCTTCCCCACTTTACCTTTCACTATTAGTCTGTGAAGGATTAATGAATTTTGATAAGTATGTTTTAAATATATAAGTAACTTTGGGGCACCTGGCTATTTCAGTTAGTAGAGCGTGCAACTCTTGATCTTGGGGTCCTGAGTTCAAGCCCCATGTTGGGGGTAGAGTTTACTTAAATAAGTAACTTTATAACTAGTTATTTATATCTATCTGAATCATTTCAGCAATAGTGCTTTTCTCAGAACACCTTAGATAACTATCCCAAAAAGTTTGGATTAAGGAATATGAAGGTCATTTTGCATTTGGAGCACTTTGCAGTGTAGGGCAGCCTAGGGGAGATGCTAAAGTAGAAGAGTGAATTAACAAGAGTAGAGCAAAGGGGAAGTGATGGCCGTGAGAAGGACAAGGGAAGGGAAGTATTAATATCAAGTGTTTCACATTTCTGCCTATGGGCGCCTGGGTGGCTCAGGTCTTGGGATCAAGCCCTGCCTCAGGCTCCGTGCTCGGGGTAGAGTCTGCTTGAGATTCTCTCTTCTTCTCCCTCTGTCCCTCCTGCTTGTGCACATGCTCGCTCTCCTCTCTCTTCTCTTTCTCAAATTAAAAAAAAAAATTTAAAAATTTCTGCCTAGCTTTCACTTTTCCCGAAGATAATAGAACAGAAACATCTTCTTCCTCTTTTGTGCTCTGTGATTTCCTACTCTTGGGGTCCAAAGCTCAAGCTTCTATTTGGATTATAAGTAAGCTGTATTGTCAAGTAATTGGACTTCTGAGGACCTTACTACTGTCTGAATAGTACTATCCAGTAAAAATATAATGTATAACACAGGTCATTTAAAATGTTCTAGTAGTCACATTTTAAAAAGTAAAAAAAACACACAGGTAAGAGCAAGTTTAATATATTTAGCCCAGTCTATCGTGAATATCATTTCAGTGTGTGATGAATACAAAAAAGACATTGACGTATTTTGCTTTTTTTCATACTAAGACTCAAAAATCTGTATTGTACAATTACAGCATATCTCAATTCAGACTAGCCACATTCTAAGTGTTCAGAACCAGTGGCTATTGTTTTGGATGCTGCAGGTCTAAAACATAGTTTTAGAATAAAAATGTTTCACAAGTTCTAAATCATAAACAAAATTTTGGAATACAGTCTAAAAACTTATTTGATGTCTCTGAGCCTTAGTTTCCCCTTCTCTAAAAGTAAGGGGTTGGACTAGGTGAGCTCTTAAATTTCTGAGAGTTCCAACATTATATGTGTCTAGAGAAACAAACTAATGGTATTTTGGTATTGATTATAGTATTTTTATCAACAGTATCCCACAGAATTTCTTCTTTTATAATTAAACTGTCATTGATCAGATTCAAGTAAGAATATTTAGGCACACTCGGGTGGCTCAGTCGATTAAGTGTCTGACTCTTGATTTTGGCTCAGATCATGATCTCAGGGTTGAGATCACGCTGGGCATGGAGGGCTGCTTGAGATTCTCCTCCTCTCTCTGCCCCTCCCGCCTTCCTTAAAAATTTTTGTTTATTTGGCATAAACTTGTAAGTGGTAAAGCTGGAATTCAAACCAAGGTCTGTCTTGATCACAAATCTTGTATTCTCTCCACTATACTGTGTAACCTCCTACTCAGTCCAAGGAATTTTCACAGTGCCAAGTAAGAAATAAAACATTGAGATAAATTACATTTCACTAAAAGGCAGTTTCATTATTGAATACTAAGAAGCTCTATACTGTGTTTACTAATTATCATGAGATAGTTTAGTAATTTCTTTTCCTCAGATTTTTTTCTGGACCACTAGAAAATATAACTGATCTCATAATCTTCTTTGACTGGTCGCGTGGCCCATCGCTTCTTGACTTTCATGGTCCTGTAGTTTTATGGTGAGAGCAGCCAGAAAGTAGCATTGGAGTAAAACAGACAAATGGACTGTTATGTCCTTTGACTGTAAGGTCAAGAAGTCTGACAGTCTCAAGAACAAGTTTGTGGTGAGAATCTATACTCAACAATGGTTGAGGAGAAAAGAGACTCTAATTTGACTATATTTTACCTGATTCCTAAGGTAAAGACTATTCTTTAAAAAAAAAAAAAAGTGGGCCAAAGGTGTGTTTTCACATCGTATTTCCCCCTTTTTTCACAAGGATTAAATATTTAAGAATTGGGAGATAAACAATAAACTATAGATTTCCCATTTCTCTTGGAAAAAAAATGGGAATATCTAGCAACACTAGGCCCACAGGTTTCATGAGCATGGAGTGTGCCAGTGGTCCCAGAGTCCCAGTCAATCATCCTGTATTCTCTTCACTGTTCTCATTTTGCATTTCCTGTGTGGGCCAGTAGATATGTGAATTTGTGACCCCTGTTCTAAAGTGTACATGATAGGGGCACCTGGATGGCTCACTCAGTGAAGCATCTGTCTTGGGCTCAGGTCATGTAGGGTCCCGTGCTCAGTGGGGGACCTGCTTCTCCCTTTCCCTCTGCCCCTCCCCCCCACTTGTGTGCTCTCTTTCTCGCTCTGCTCTCTCTCAAATAAAATCTTTTAAAAAAGTGTACATGATAGAATCAGAATTCTAGCTTGTTTGCCTATACATATTGTTTTGTGGGCAGTCAAAGCTTATGAAGAGATACTATAGTGTGTTAAATCATGTATTCTAAGCAGTTCCTAGACAGGGTTCAGAATGGTACAAATCCTTCTCAAAGGGAAGGGAATAAATATTTGTTGAGGACCTCATATTATCCCTTACAGTGTGATGTCTTATTTAGTAACTCATAATTGCAGTTGGTAAGTACTAGTATCATTTTGTGTATTAGGAAAATGAGGCCAGAGTCACACAGCTAGTCAGCAGTAAAGCTGGAATGCAGATCTTGATCACTCTTCCCAAAGCTCATGTCCTTTCCACTATAATGTATTGGCTCCCTCAGTCTCAGGAATTGTTCATGGTTCCTAGATTATGTATTTGGCCCTCAACATATATACTGCCAGTTTCCAGGCAGAGAAAACATTTTCATCCCGACAGGCATTGCCATTTTTATATTAGAAAAGTTGACAAGCACTAGATAGTTTCTTTCCTTTTACTTAGTTGCTTGTGCTCCTAAGGATAAAGGAATAATTGATAAAGGACAATTGACAGAGGAAGAAATATGGTATTCTGAGCTATCTCTATTAGCAAAGGAGAACTTTTGTTTTCTTTGATACTACTATCCCTAAATCCATTCCCTTGGTTTGACATTTAATCTCTTCTAAGTGGTAGAAACATCTGCTAATAGTTTTTTTTTTTTCATCCAGAAAGCATTTATGATATACGCCTCTGATCAAAGATCCTGGGGGTAATTCCAAAGGACAGGATATCTGCCTCTAAGAATTTACACACACACACACATATATATATATTTTTTAAGATTTTTTTATTTTTAAGTAATCTCTACACCCAGTGTGGGGCTCGAATTTACAACCCCAAGATCAAGAGTCACATGTTCTGACGAAGCCAGCCAGGGACCCCAAGAATTTATATTCTTCTAAAGAAGAAACTTGAGGAAAAAAGAAACTTACATAGCAAATTGATACATATAAGAAAGTAAACTGTATAGAAAAGGACAAAGAGATGCTGATAAAGATGATTTCATAAAGAAATAGTTGCAGCTGGTAATCATTTAGTTCTCCTCAAGTCCATCAATGCTAAAAATCATCAGGAAGGAGAGCCCACTCTTAGATTCAGAAGTAATAAAGACCTGTATCATGTGATGTGAAAACTGTGGCGTGGGAGGCCTTAGCCTGTTCTTAGATCTAACTATGAGGCCAAGCACAAGTGAGTAATAATAATAAAAATAACTTGAACTTCTCACCCATAACAAGCACAAATACTTGCAGACATTCATCAGAGAATTTATCTTTCCTTCTTCCATGGTTCTTATTATATAAATTATTGAATTATTATGTATTCTTCTCCTTAGTAGATTAGGTCATTATTAGAGGTCCTGGAGTTGTATTAGCCTCTGGTTGATGACCACATTTTCAGTTGGTTTCTGCCATTTTATCATATGCCAGACAAGTTGGTAAGTGCTAGACACATGCTATGCTTTTGTACTCAGTCCCTTACTTTCTCCTTCCTGTTTAGGTTTTCTTGTGGCCATTTTACCATCACTGTCACCATCTACTAAACTTATCTGTATGTAGGTTATTGGGGTGCTGGGGCTGAGGATGGGTGTTGTTTTTTGGTTTTTGTTTTCAAGAAACAATCTCATCTGGTTAGTGAAGTTTTATTTCCTTATGTAAAAGATACACAATAAATATCGATTTGATTCTAGACTTGTCCTTAACATCTTTAGTTTTAGATTGTTGCAGATCTTATAAACAACTGTTGCTTTATGTAAATAAAAGATGTCTTAGAACCCACACTGCCAATTAGAAAACTATTTCCTAGCACTGTCTTAAAAATTTTAATGTATTGTAGTTGAATTAAATTCTTTAGACCCAACCTTGATTGTTGGCACAGTCGTGAAGTGAGGGAATTTGGTCTTCTTTCCCTTCCAGCTATACTCACTGTATGTGGCAGAGCTCTTGTTCTCTCTCTGCATCCTGACTTATGATGCTGAATGACTCTTCTCTTCATAGTATAGTCTTGGGCCATGTTTTTTGTATGTGTCATTAAACATCAGTAGGTTGGGACACCTGGGTGGCTCAGTCGGTAAGCGTCTGCCTTCAGCTCAGGTCACGATCCTGGGTTCCGGGATCGAGTCCTGCATTGGGCTCCCTGCTCATCGGGGAGCCTGCTTCTCCTTCTGTCCCTCCCCTGTGCTCGCTCATGTGCTCCTTTCTCTCTCTCTCTCAAAAAATAAATAAAATCTTAAAAAAAAAAAATCAGTAGGTTGATTAAGGGGTATGGTAGACATGGTTGTTGTCTGCCCTGATAATCTTTCTTATTTTCAACTGTCAGAAAAACTTTCATCATAATTTTTTTTCCATTTTTCTACTTCAGCTTTCCTGACCTTCTCGTTTGGTTTAATTGTGAAAATAGTTATTCTCGTTTAAGGAAATGATCAACAGTTTTTTCTTACAATGTTTTAGACAAGGTCTTTATATAAAAATAATTATGTATAATAAGAATAGAACTCTGAACTAGCTATTTTTTTGTCTTGTTCTTACTGTATCACCTTAATAATCTACTTTTCTGTGATTATTCAGAAAATTGACTTAACTTTTTTCTTGTGTTTCAACAGAAGGAGAATATGTTAAAATGTTTATGCGAGGTCGGCCAATTACAATGTTCATTCCTTCTGATGTTGAAAACTATGATGATATCAGAACAGAACTGCCTCCTGAGAAGCTGAAACTGGAGTGGGTGTATCCTTCTCTACTGTGACAGCAAATTTGTTTGCTTTGTCTTTAGTTTAAGAAAAATTCATTTACCTATATCAAAATTACTTGAGAAAGTAAAGAGATATTACCTCTCATCCTTCACGTATTATATATATTTTGCTATTAGCAATTTAAAACCACCCAGATATCTTTGGATAGGGCAAGAGGTATTGTATGAACATCGTGGCAGCTACTTGCAGTGTAGTAGAGAAGGCATTGGACTAGAATGGGAAGACTAGTGTTTGAGTCTTGGCTCTGCCACCCCCAATGAACCTTACTTCCCTTATAAAAAGAGGTTAATAACTCCTACTTTAGTGAGCTGTTATAAGAGTTAAATAAGGAAACATCAGTTAAGCATTTTGTAACCTGTGAAATAATGTAAATTATTTTATTAAGAGCTCAAATTAACAAGACTGATTCTAATTCCAGGATTAACTTCTCAGCCAAACTTTGTAAAAAATTACTATATGAAAGAGCTCTCCTAATTTCACTTAGAAATTTTCCTTTTAGAACCTTTGAGAAACTCCACAAAGCAGAATGGAGCTAGTAGTTTGAACTCAGCTTTCTGCCTCCGTTCTATACACTCTTTCCCCTACCCTTTCATTCATTCCCTCATTTCTTCAGAAATTAGCTTGGGAAAACTCACCAATCCTGTAATTCTGTACAACTTTTTAATAAACACTCTGCCTACCAAACTGTGCCTGGCTGTCTTACTCATTATTTAGATGAAGCATATATGTCATTTTCTGAGCCCTTCTTTTGATCCCGCTCTTCACTTTCTCTCCATTTAAATTAGGTGTTCCTTCTGTGCTTTCTCCTAGGATACTGTACTTTCCACAGTTTCTAATGATATATTTGGTGTTTGTTTTTGTCATCTTTGCCAGAGCATAAGCTTCAGGGACATAGGCCTCTGGTTTCTTTGCTCAGAACTGTATGTTCAGCCTGTGCCTGCCACATGTTAGGAACTCAATATGTATTTGGGGAATGAGGAAACTAAGATTTTATGCACATTAAAAACTCAGGATTGCACCCTGAATAGTGGCAGGACTTGAGTTTCCTGGTTCTGATGCACTCCTATTTTTTTTTTATACCTTCCTCATTCCCTTAGATATCCATGAAAAACTTGTTAGTTTACACCTTAAAAATTGTGTTTATTAAAAACCTTGACTTTTGTGTTTAAGATATGGTTATCGAGGAAAGGACTGTCGCGCTAATGTTTACCTTCTTCCTACCGGAGAAATAGTGTATTTCATAGCATCAGTAGTAGTACTATTTAATTATGAGGAGAGAACTCAGCGACACTACCTGGGTCACACAGACTGTGTGAAATGGTTGGTATTATTGAACACTTGTTTTTTTTCTTGGTCATTTTTGTGTTTCTTTTTAATTTGGGTTTTTTCAGAAATGGTTTCTTGTGGAGAGCTCAGATGTTAAGGATATTATGGGTATTCTGTAGAATATATTTAAAGGTGGCATTTTAATATGGGGCAGTTGTAGTGGAACTTTTGAAGCATTTTTATTTCTTATGACAATTTAAATTGGTACTCTTCTGGAAAGTAATAAGCGATACATACTAAGAACAAAAAAATTACATTCTTGATGAGCTTACCCCTTGGTTACAAGATGTAGAAAGAGTCTAGATGTAGACAGGAAGATTTTTTAAAAAAAAAAATTTTTAAATTTTTAAAAATTCTGCTAGTCACTCATATGTTTATCATGAGAAATGTGGCATAAATGCTGCACTATTTTCAGTTTGTACTTAAAAGAGTTTCTTGCCCCAAGTTTGACTTGTAAGAGTTCAGCATTAAGAACTAATTCAAAGTTCGGAGGTACTATGTTCACTGTGTTCCTTTGTAGAAAAGTAGAAATGATAGAAGAGCTGTTCAGTCAATAATACGCATAAGGATTATATAGCAAACAGGGAAAATGCTGACGCTGTAATAGATTACATTTGCATAGTGCAGTACCACATCTTCACTATGATAAAACCATCTGACTATGCTCATGCGTGTGCAGGACTAGAAAGGAACTTGAACAGATGAAGACAGTTTAACTTATCCTGTCACAATTGTGAATTTAGTGCTGCATTAATTTGTCTGTTTTAGTTTAGCCAAGAAAGAAAACTATGGCCAAAACTTAGGTGGTTGATGTTTATTTGATTTGCTAAAGAAGATAAAACAGCTAAGTCACGATGAGAATTTTTTAATGATTAAAAACTGAAAAATGCTTGACAGATGTTGTTACTAAGGCATATTTTGGCTGTTTCACATGTTTCCCATATTTAAAATTGTTGTTAATACTGCTTTTTAGCCTTGCTATACATCCTGACAAAATTAGGATCGCTACTGGACAGATAGCTGGAGTGGATAAAGATGGAAGGGTGAGTGGCATAGTGTTCTGCATGCTGTATCAGTGACATTGCCATTAGAATGGAATCGATTGTAATTTTAACCATGGCTTGTGTATTTGATTCTTTTAAATGGCAACTAAGGGATTTCTAGTATAAGCAGGGAAAAAATAGTAGAATGTAAGAACATTCCAAAAATAAGAGAGAATCATACTACTTAAATATTTTTCTCTAAAATTAAGGGTTCTCCCTAAGGAAACTACTTACTTGTAAAATTGGGAGGACTCGTAAGCTTGTTACTTTTTTTTTTTTTTTTAACGTAGCATAACTCATCAGTGTTTACCAGAAGATACTACAGTTTCACTACATTGATGGACCTCTTGATTTTATATATGACTAGAACTGATAACACTTTAAAAATTTCAGTTCCTATTCAATATTATTAAGTTGGTTTACGTAATAAATCCCTTACTTATAAGGATCAACAGTGGGTATTGATGACTGATTAACATGTGTCTGAATGTACCCATTACATTCTCTGGCTTGAGTTTATTTAAAGAAAAGGAGTTGGAATGGTTATATTGGGTGACTTCGAAGGCCTCTTCCAGTTTCAAATTCTGTTTAAGAACTGTTTAGCAATTTATTGGACTCTGATTAGAAAAAAATGTATTATTTTCCCAGGAATTAAGGTAATGTTAAAAGAGTACCCAGAGCAAATTTGCCTGGGTTAGAATTCTAACTCTGTATTTTAATAACTGTATAACTTTGGGCAAGTTATTCAAATCTCTATATCCGTTTTCTCATCTGTTAAATGGTGATTATTATAGTACATAGTTCTTGGGATTATGAGGATTAAATGAATTAATATATGTACCTTAGAATAGGATATGACATAGTAAATACTAAATCATTTGCTGCTACTATTATTATCACTGTTGTTATTTTCTCGTTTTCATAGTATGAGAGGAAAATACCTACTCAACATTCTTTGGGGTCATGTCTAATATAGTAGCTATTTTATATTAGATGTTTATCCATCCCCACTGCTTTTTAAAGATGGCAGACAGTTCTGCGTGGTAGCAGTATTTATTTGCACCCACCTGAATACCAGTTAGTCTTGCTATCTTGTGTTTTTCCCCTTGTTTTTTGCAGCCTCTGCAACCCCATGTCAGAGTGTGGGATTCAGTTAGTTTATCCACACTACAAATTATTGGACTTGGGACCTTTGAGCGTGGAGTAGGATGCCTGGATTTTTCAAAAGCAGTAAGTGACAATTTTGAAAGAAGTAAGCAAGCTGCACAAAGAAGCAGAAAAGATAAGCTCAGTTTTCTGTTCACGCGTGTCTGTGTGTGTGTGTGTGTGTGTGTGTGTGTGTGTATTCATAGAAAGTGCTAACTCCACGGGGCGCCTGGGTGGCACAGCGGTTGGGCGTCTGCCTTCGGCTCAGGGCGTGATCCCGGCGTTCTGGGATCGAGCCCCACATCGGGCTCCTCCACTATGAGCCTGCTTCTTCCTCTCCCACTCCCCCTGCTTGTGTTCCCTCTCTCGCTGGCTGTCTCTATCTCTGTCGAATAAATAAATAAAATTAAAAAAAAAAAAAAAAAAAAGAAAGTGCTAACTCCGAATTTTTAGCTATTGCTTAGCAATGGCCAGCATTTTAACCTAGGTACTAAAGTACTTTGCTTTAAATGGGATATAGGTTGTTATACCTAATTATACTTTTGTTCTTTTCTGAAATAGGATTCCTGTAGTAGCAGGAAATGTTTAGAGGAAAAATACATAGTGTGGTATAATTAGAAATAAGCAGTAGGACGTGCTTTTGCTTCAGCTTGAATCATGGAAATCTATTTTATTTAGAAAATTCACAGACATGAAAGTTGGCCATTTCTATACAAATACTGGCTTTTCTTGATGTCATGTTGGAACAAATGAAATTATCAGACCTTTGTGGGGTGCCTGGGTGGCTCAATTGGTTAAGTGTCTGCCTTCAGGTCAGATCATGATCCTGGAGTCCCAGGACTGAGTCCTGCATTGGGCTTCCTGCTCAGCGGGGAGTCTGCTTCTCCCTCTGACCTTCCCCTCTCTCATGCTCTCTCACTCTCTCACTCACTCACTCACTCACTCACTCTCAAGGAAATAAAATCTTAAAAAAAAAAAAAATTCAGACCTTTGTACTCACTAAAATCATGAATTATCTTGGTTCTGAATTGATGACAAACATGAGTTTAAAATTCAGTATCTAGCAATCTTATCTAAACCTTGAGGCTTTATTCTGAGGGGAAAATAAAACAAGGATATTACCTATTGAAACATTCTATTTATTCTTGAATTATATACAATTATTGTAGAGTGTATGGGAGATCTACATTTTAGGATCCATGATTTTAAATTTCAAATACAAATACCCCTCCAGATTTTATTGGGCCTAACTCATACTTTAGAATATATACATGTATTTATATTACCTCTTCAGTTCCTAGCTTTCAGCAGGTTTATTATGGATTATAGGAGTTTTGTGGGACATGGAGGCAGAAGGCACATTTTTAGAACAGAAAGATAAATTTGGGTGGACATAGGAATTGTGCTAGTTTTGAAGGTACAGAATGTCCAGAGGTTCATTGAAACAAGAATTGTGAGAAAGGCATTTACAAAAGGTGATAACTGGACAGAAGAACTTTCACTACCTTTCTTACCCCTAAATTTCTGTAGCAGAAACTGTTTTCATCTTTTTGATACCATTGTTACAGTGTTAAGACTATCTTGGATTGCCTCATACTCTAAATTTTCCTAGTTTAGGTAATTGTTCTAATATAGGCTAAAAGAAATATAAAAAGAAGAGAGTAAGCTCTCCCCTTCCTTAGTACCTCTTACTTTTTACCACAATATTTCTTTCTCCCATATATGTCATTAGGCATATGCTGCAAATGCCACTGGAAAAATAAATATTAATATCCACATTTTTTTTCTTAAACTGGGAGACAAATTATGTGAATGAAAATGATTTCAGAAAAAAAGAAAAGGGGCGCCTGGGTGGCTCAGTCGGTTAAGTGTTCGACTCTTGATTCAGTTCAAGTCATGATCTCAGGATCATGAGATCAAGCCCTGTGTTGGGTTCCACACCTGAGTGGTCAATCTGCTTGATATTCTCTGTCTCTACCTCCCTTGGCCCTCCCCGCCCATGTTTACTGTCTCTCTCTCTCGCTCTCAAATCTTTAAAAAAAATTTTTTTAAGGAAAATAGAAAAGAATTTATTTTATTTATCTCATTTATTCATGTTAATGTAAGTCAGGTATATTGTGGAAAACTAAACTGCTGTCTCTGAATAACAGAAGTAACTAGATGGCAAGTAGAAATTAACCTAGGGAAAAATTAAAAATAGAAAATATTTTTTAAAGAATCTTCATTATATTTCTGAAGAAAATACAGTCAGGAAATAGTATAATCATTTTCTTTCAAGGAGCTGTGAGTTTAAAGAATTTGGGATTACCTTAATGTTGGCAGTTTTAATAATATGGTATTTCTTCTTAGAAAGTCAGCCTTAACTGAAAATTTTTAAATGCCTTTAATTGGCTTTTCTTTAGGATTCAGGTGTTCATTTATGTGTTATCGATGACTCCAATGAGCATATGCTTACTGTGTGGGATTGGCAGAAAAAATCAAAAGGAGCAGAAATAAAGGTAAATCAAAAGAATTTTTAATTATTAATTTTTAGAATACATCATTTGTTTTGCAGATCCTGGAAAGTATATTGCATATCCTTAAGTTGCAAGAGCATAACAATTGGCCATATTCGTTAGATTTATTGATTTGCCATCATCCTAGTGATATTAAGGATACCATTCTTAAAATAATGTATTTTTTTAAACAACTATTTATAGTCTATAGTTTCTGTGATAGTATCTACAGATCCTGAGGTCAATTCTTAAAGTATTCTTAAGATAAAATAGTTAAGCACCTCAACCAAATTCCATTGGTATTTCAGACACATTGTGCTACTGAAATGCCAAAGTAGATGGTTATCTCCTCTCAAAATTAACTCTGAATACTCTACCTGGTTTCTTCTTAACAAAATTTGTTACTTCATTCAATCTTTAAAGTTTTAAAAATCTAAAGGAAAAATTCATCCTAGGAATATAACTGACATAACCAAAAAGCATATGTAACGGTAAGTTTTTTGGTCTTAATTACATGTATGGGATTATTACGTAAAATGCTACAGCATTTATAATTGGTGTAGAATAGGGTTGATCCCTTTGTGTGGATCAGGCTATAACTTGTAAGAAAAGAATATAACTATGTTCATATGGGTGGAAATGGCCTCCCTCTGACAGGCTTTCAGAGGGATTCAGAATGACAGGATAACTATAAAAAGCCTGTGACATATTTGCTGTACTCTTAAATAACATCACATTCCTCTTTAGTTGTACACTCTCTCTCTCTCAGCAGTTTTGTTTGGTATAAGCTTCAAGCTTTCAGCTCGTTCGTCAAAAACATTCTTTTAAATAGTGTAAGTTAATCTTTTGAAAGAAATAGAGTAGAGTGATTGTACTTGAAAAGAATATGACATGTCAGGAAACCTCAAATCTTGAAAAACATAAATGAGGATATAGATTGTCTTTCAGCCATCATTCAGAGTAATTTAACATTGAAACATGGGGACGTTATACTGAAGTGAAATGGGTGAATTTTGATCCTTTGTAGTAAAGGCTACCAGATGAGGTCTTGTGGTTTTCCTCCTACTGGCCACTCTTTGATCTCCTTTCCAGGACCTTAAATGTTAGTATTCTTCAGAGTTATATCCCATGTCCTCCACTGGTATCACATATGCTCTTATGGCCTTAGTTATTGTCTGTTGTGTCCCATATCAATTAACTGTACCCCATCTCTCTCTCACACACTTAAACCTGTATTTCTTGTTGCCTGCTAGGGATCTTTATTTGAATGTCGTCTCCCGCAAGTCAAAATCAACATGTCCCATTCTGCACTAATCATCTTCCTTAGCCCTCAACCAGTTTCGCCTCCCACCACGTTCCACATACTTGGGAAAGCTAGAAACTCTTTTCCCCTTGCTTGTCACACTTAAGCTCTATATCCCAGATGTCTGTATTAGAGCTCTTTCCAGTGCAAATGACTACAAAACAACTTAAAGATAACTTAAAGAGAATTTATTGATTCATGGTTAGGGAGAAAAAGAACACATCTAGAAAAAGTCGGAGGGGAATTTTATCTCAGGAATGACTTTATTCAGGGACTGGATCACTGATTCTCTTCTCTCTCCTCCTTTTGCTGTGTGTTGACCTTATTCTCTTCTGCTGTAGGTGAGCTCTGTTTTTGCTGAAGTCACAGAAATGTGGGTAGTTGGTATATACCTAGTTAAAGTTTAAAATTCAGTAAGGCAACTTCAAAACGTTATTGACAGAAATTAAAGAAGACCTAAATAAAATGGAAGAATATACAATAACATGGATAGAAGAAAATATTATGAAGCTGTTACTTCTCTGCATATTATTTTGTATTTTCAACATGGTCAGAATCCCAGCATGATTTTCATGGAAGTTGACAAGCTGAGTATGTGTGGAAATATGAAGGAATAAGAGTAGACAAAAACAACAAGGTTGATGAGTGTGTGAGGTAACTGGAATTCTCATACACTGCTGTGTATTGAACACAGAAATCAGCACAGCCATTTTTGGAAAACTGTTTGGCATTACCTTCTAAAGTTGAACATACATATGTGCATATTCTCTACCGTCCTGTTCCACTCTTAGGTATAAACCCAACAGAAGTATATCCATGTGTTGGCCAAAAGACAACTAACCAAAATTAATCGTAGCCAAAAAAAGGGAAGTTACCCAAATGCTATCAGTAGGAGAATGAGTAAATCAGTAATGTGGTCTTTACATACAAAGAAATACAATACAGCAATGAGAATGAACAAATTACAACATGTGCACCAATATGAAGTGAATCTCACAAATGTAATGTAGATAAAATGGGGTCAGACAAAGGAGTACATTCTGTATGATTCCATTTAAATAAAGTACTCTGCTGCTACAAATTAGGATCATGGTTACTTGAGCAGACATAGGAGATATTGTCTAGAAAAGATATCTAAGTTGTTTCTGGAATGTTAGAAATGTTCTTCTCCTTGTTCTAGATACGGTACAGAAGTGTGTTCAGTTTGTGAAAATTTATCAAGCTATGTATGTACTTAGGATTTGAGTACTTTCCTATATATATAATATAAACTGAATAAACAATAGCTAACGATAAACAGCTGTACAAGCATGTATATTTTACCTCACTGTTGTTTGAATTAAGTTTGCTTTTGCCATAAAATATATGATAATTCAGTTGTGATTTACTGAAAATATAGAAATATGCTTTTTTAAAAATATCCTCAATTCAGTAATTTTAGTGAAAAAACTGTATTTGTAATTCCTTATGACTCTCATGCCTGTTTTCTTCCACTGTCTCACTCCAGTTCTTTTAAACTTAACTCCTGTCCTTTCTAGGTTTTTTTGAGGAAAGAACATAAAACTTCTTAGTTTTTTGTTTTTTCATTTCTATAGGTATCAGTAGTGACCGTTCTGTATCTACTTTTTAAGTCTTCAGCCTGATGATGAATCTCTAAATCAGTAATATTTTGGTCAATAGTAATAATACCAAGAAAGATAAGACTGTCATTTTGATGGAAAAAAAAAAAAAGTCTGTCTTTGCGATAGAATGTACATGGCTCTTGCGTTTGCTAGTTTTAGTGTACTTTTACCTGAATGTGTAAGAAATTAAAAGAATCTAAAACTAATTAAGTTGTCTTCCTAGTGCAGACTTATTATATGTAAATAGCATAAAAGATGATACAGTAGTAAGAGGACATCAAATTTAAATCATTATTCTAAAAATCTATTAAAATTTTTCAGGAAAATTGATCTTTGAAGAAAAGGCATTTTCTCAAAATGTTTCCCAGTCTCGATTGTCAGTAGCTATAATTGGTACTTGATGGCGATAAGGATATACATTCATCTAAAGCTTTATTTCTCTGTCCACAGACAACAAATGAAGTTGTTTTGGCTGTGGAGTTCCATCCAACAGATGCAAATACCATAATAACATGTGGTAAATCTCATATCTTTTTCTGGACCTGGAGTGGCAGTTCACTAACAAGAAAACAGGGAATTTTTGGGGTAAGGATCGGAATGTTATAACTTCATTTTAAAACTTGATTTTTTTAATCGTTGAGTAAATGAACATCATGCCAAAGGGAAAACTGAAAATTCTCATTGTTTCATTGTAGAAATATGAAAAACCAAAATTTGTGCAGTGTTTAGCATTCTTGGGGAATGGAGATGTTCTTACCGGCGACTCAGGTGGAGTCATACTTATATGGAGCAAAACTACTGTAGAACCCACCCCCGGGAAAGGGCCTAAAGGTACAGTATTTACAGTATTATCACATTAAAGTCACATCTTGCCGTTGCAGGCTGGCTCTTACTCCTCAAATTGCCTTTGGTTTTTAAGCTTTTTCATGATCTGTTTTTTAAAATTAAATTCTTTATGGTTATTCACTGAGCCTATATAACCTACATTTGACTATATTCAACCTTTCCTTTTAGGAGGTTAATACAAAGTAGTTAGAGATGATACAGATAAATGTTAATTTAAGCAGTATAAAGATTAAGAGAGAAATCATCCTGATCGTTAGTGTTTTATGAAGCCTTCACAGAAGAAATGGTATTGAAGCTACACCATAACAAATGTACAAGACTACAAAAGTACAAAAGATATGGAACCTTGATCAGTTTAGGGAAACAGTGCAAGCAAAGGCAGAAGGATGGCTGTGAATGTGAGGCATCCAGGATAATGTGAATCAGTTTGTCATGTAAAAGTTAACAGACAAGAGCTAGCCAATTTGAAGGGAATTTTGTTTTATTTTTTAAAGATTTTATTTATTTGACAGCAGAAGCAGGGCAAACAGGAGAGGGAGAAGCAGGCTCCCCACTGAGGCAGGAGCCCAGTGCAGGGCTCGATCCCAGGACCCTGGGATCATGACCTGAGCCAAAGTCAGCCGCTTAAGCGACTAAGCCGCCCAGGCACTCCAGGAAATTTGATTTTAAAAAATAGTAGTGTTTTGTAATTCCTACTATCAGTTTAATATGTACTAAGTAATTGATAATTTAAGTAGGGATTAAGATACAGATTTTTTGAGTTATACACAAGAATCCTTAAAACTGGTTGTTGAGCTCACCATAGAAGAAGACTTATGAGGCCAAGGGTCCTTTATCCCCCAGTTAGATAACCAAAAAAGTAATACCTGCAAGTATTACAGAAGTGAAATTTAAAAAGAAAAAAAGTTAACAAGATAGAACTCTTTATTTAGTGCCCCTGAAGAAGGGAGGAGAGAGTTTCTAGGATTATCAGTGCTATAGAACGTCAAGAATAAAAACCAAGAACCAACCATTAGTAGTTTGCAATATCAATAGAACATTAAGGCCCCAAAACAATATAGAGCAGCCAGTCTCAAAATGGAGAATTTTGAGAATCCAAGAAGAAAATGGAATGGTAAGTAGAGAGCTACTAGAGTCAGTCAGTCTTTTTAAGGTTGCCTAAAACCCGAAAGTAAAATGGGAATTGCTGGTAAAGCAGAGGGACTAAAAAGAGAGAGATGAGAATACCTGGATTGGGCATATGATGAGGAATTATCCTTGAAAAAGAGCAAGACCCTCCATCTTATTCTGAGACTGGAACCTTAGGAGTGGAGATATCTTATGTGGGTAAATGGCGGGTGGGGGAAGGTCTTGCAGGATGACCTTGATCTCAGTAAAGGCAGCTCTGTTAAAGACTTGTATTGAAGTTTTTATTTTTATTTTATTTTATTTTATTTTATTTTATTTTATTTTATTTTTAAAGATTTTATTTATTTATTCGACAGAGATAGAGACAGCCAGCGAGAGAGGGAACACAAGCAGGGGGAGTGGGAGAGGAAGAAGCAGGCTCACAGCGGAGGAGCCCGATGTGGGGCTCGATCCCACAACGCCAGGATCACGCCCTGAGCCAAAGGCAGACGCCTAACCGCTGTGCCATCCAGGCGCCCCTGAAGTTTTTATTTTTAATGGATTGAAAAAGAATAGTAATGTAGTAAAGCATCACATAATCAGACCCTGTTACTTTAGAATTCTACTTGTTGGAATTGGGGTCCTGCTGAAACCTTTGTCTTATCTATGGATATTGGTCATCTTATAATAAATAATAAAACCAAACCCCTATAAATTTAGAGATATTATTTTCTAAACAATTAATGATTAAAACTATCCTTATCGAGTCTCAAAAGCCTGTTTCCAAGGATCTTAACAGCTGATAATTAGTAGTTATTTATAGTATAGTAATAAAGAATGATAATCCTAATTACTACATTTGTGGCACATTTCCTACCTTTCTCCTCTCCTTTTCCCAAAATAGCAACAGACTAGAGGGTTCCGTCCCCCTTGGGCTGGGTCTGGTGGTTTCTGTGAGGGCAGTATACATGTCCATGTTACAAAATGGGAGAGAGGAGGGAAAAAGAATAAACTCATAGTTTGGTCCCCTTCTTCTTTTTCTTACTACGGCCCCTCTTGCCAGCCCCCATGGTGGTCATTGGCATTTCTTTAGCTTTACCTCAAATTGATTGTCCTCAGAAATACAGATATATTCTTTTATTTTTTTAAAAGAATTTATTTATTTGAGAGAAAGAGTACGCATGAGAGAGCACAAGCAGGGGGAGCGGCAGAAGGAGGGGGAGAGGGAGAAGCAGGCTCCCTGCTGAGCCGGAAGGCCTATGTGGGACTCCATCCCAGGACCCTGGGATCATGACCTGAGCCAACGGCAGATGCTTAACCGACTGAACCATCTAGGTGCCCTAGTACAGATATATCTTTATTTTTATAAAGTCCCATTTGCACCCGAACGCACGAGTCCACTTTGGCCTTTCCTATGGTAGATGAAAAAATTCGAGGAATGGCACTGAAAATAGCCTTTTTTTCAACCCCATTTTTCCTTATTGTTTAAGAAAAATAAAGCTGAAAAAATATCCAGAGTACCGTGCTTCCTTCAAAGTAGAAGGTTATGAGAGAAAAATTATAGACCTTGTTCTAAAATCAGTGAGCTGGGAACAGAGAGAGATCCTTTATTAACAGCAACAGGTTGTAGCAGCAGAAAGAAAACTAGCTGAACCAATCAGACTCTTGAGAATCGACAAGAAAAGAGGTGGAGGTTGACAGGGAACCAACCGGGGGTTCCTGAGACATTTCCCCTAGGAAATGGCAGAGCGGTGCACCCTGGTTTCTCTTATTCATCCATCCTCACCTTAAGCACACTGAAACAACTTCCCTTTGTCTCCCCAGAGTCTCTGCATCAGACTGGAAATCATGACAAATAACTTATGAATAAGGGAATTCTTGTTTCTCAGAAGAAAAGCCCTAATTTACATGTCTGTCTTCTCTAATAGACTTTCCCAGGACTAACACAATGTCTGGTGTTTGGTACTAGCTGTTTGCAAATTATTTGTTAAACATTTTGTTAAGGAAATGACTTTAGTCTTACCTTTGGGTGTTAGTGTAGGAATAAAAGTTGATGAAAGCACTGTTTTCATGAAAATGTGGAATTTGTAGCCTTGTAAATTTCTTACGCTTGTGCAGAGTTTTATACTGTATTTTTGGGACATATACTACAATAGTGTTTTCCATATCCGTTCAGCTGAATTTCTAAGTTTGGTGGGTGAATTGGATAGAAGTTAATCCTTAAATTGTATTACGGGTGATCCTGATCTCAGTCAGTGGCTGTGCGTTCTTTAGCTTCTTTTGTCCGGTTTAGGTTCAAATTTCATAATAAGGATGGCAGTGGATTGAGGAATCTTAAGAAAAAAGAAAGAACAATGATGCTATCAACTACCTTTCCCACTCATCTGTTTTCTTTTTCCTGGGCTCATTTGCTCAGTATTAGAAATGTGAGGAAGAGCATTGTCTACCAAAACAGTGACTTAAATTGTTGACATGTTATCCTCCAACACTAAGCAGACTGTGTGCTGAGGTGGGAGGCAGGGAGAGGTTTTTATTTTGGTTCTTGTCTAAAAAACTTGTGGCTTAGCCTTTGTGCCAAGAAAATCTGCATGTGAACATATAGGAAGTAGGAAATCTAATCTTTGTAAACTGCTGGGCACATGAAATGGACTGTATTATACTCTGCCACATGACTGATCCTGTTATGGGCAAACTTGTTAAGAATTTTGTTTCTTCCTTTACATTTAAGGGTTTCGGTTCTGTAAGTATGGCTAGAGGAAGGGTTTGATGAGTGCAGTGAAATAAATGTATAAGCTTAGATCAGAACATTCAAAGTTCCCATTTTTAAATTCTTGCCCAAAATTTCAATAGACTGATCCGTTTTGCATATTCCCTGATATGTATTTCTGCATCCATGGCTGGCAGCCTTTTCAACCAAAAATACTGTGATAACATGTCTAATAAAGGAATATTTTTAGATGGAAGTTTAATTTCATAACTGATTCATAAAGTGTACAACATATACATATGATTTGATATATTGTATATATGCCAAATGATTACTACAAATTCTTAAGATTTACTGTCAGGATCTTTCAGTATACAATATAGTATTGTTAATTATAGTCACCATGCTGTGTATTATTACATCCCCAGAACTTACTTATAACTGGATGTTTCTGCCTTTTGACCATTGTGACCTATTTCCTCCACCACCATCTCTGACAACCACCAGTCTGTTCTGTTTCTGTTCATTTTTTTTTAGATTTTTACTTGTGAGATCATATAGTATTTGTCTTTCTGTGTCTGACTTATTTCACTTAGCATAATACCCTCAAGGTTCATCTGTGTTGTTACAAATGGCAGGATTTCCTTCTTTTTTTATTCCATTGTGTATGTGTGTGTATACCACATTTTCTTTATCAGTTCATCTGCCAATCAACACTTAGGTTGTTTTAGTATTTTCTGTTTATCATGTGAGTACAAGGTACTTATTTCCTACCTATATGAAAAAGTTCAGATTTTTCTTTTATGAAATAATTCGTAAGTTTTAAGTGGGGGGAGGTGAAGTTGAGAATATTACAAGATCATTAAATTTCCATTATTCTTAAATCTTTGCCAAATTCCTCTAAGGAACTAAGAAACACCATTTTACGTGCTCTCCAAATAATCAGCATGAGCACATTTGCCCGGTTGCTAATAATATAACATAAATTTCAAAGTCTCCCTGACATTTGATTCCATAGTTAAATAGGCACAGAAAGCCCTCCAAACTGTCCTTACTTGGCAGTCAAGGTAAACTGCTTTTTAAGGAAACTTTGTTTCTGTTAGAAGAAGAAAGAGGGTATTTGCAATTAAGCTTGGATAGACTTGGCCATGATTACAGCTGGAGGTACAATAGGTTTTTAAATTCAAGGATAATTATTTTTCTTGGTAGGTATTTCAAACATTACTTGGCTTAAATTGGAATGTCAGAAATACAGGCCCATAAGAAAGAAATCTTTGATAATCTGTTTTATTGGTAAATACTATCTAAAGGGAACTTTGATAATGTGTTTAAATTTGAAACACAAATTTTATCTCAGTATTAGGTCCTCAGGAAATAACTCTCATGGGGTAGGAGGCTTGAGAGTGGAAATCTCATGGAGCTGATATTACTTAGATATTTTTATTTTTGATGAAGGATTTGTTCCTCAGGTTTATTTTCTGTTTTCTAACATTCCATCATTCTAGGAAGATTTTAAGTGTTTAATAAGGTTGTCCTGTCTGGAAGTATGGAAGACTGAATTTAAAACAGAAAAACTATTGCATTTTTCTACATTCTGATGGAGATCCATGAAATTCCACATCTCTGCTGTTTGTAATTTCTTGCATGGTACCATGGTACTTTCAGACTCTCTTGTTAATTTGACTATGCATTAGAAAGTAAGCCCTTTGGCTCCCCCCCCCCAACAATAAAAGTTCACACCTCAGGGTGCCTGGTGGCTCAGTCAGTTAAGCGTCCAACTATTGATCTCAGCTTAGGTCTTGATCTCAGGGTCATGAGTTCAAGCCCTACACTGAGCGTGGAGCCTACTTAAAAAAAAAAAAATCACATCTATCAGACGTCGTTTCTCTCTTGGTCACGTCAGGGCCATGATCGATAATTGGTTGGCTGTCTTACTGGACACAGTTGTGTTGGTGTTCAATGTTTAAAGTATTTTTAGTTGATAAATGTTGTAAGCTGAGGCAGTTGATGTGAATAGCAAGTTTGTTGGAGTTCTGCTCCCAGCTCTGCGGATTCGAGCAAGCTCTAATCCAAATCAGGCAAGCCCTTTCCTTTCTCTCTGCCAAATGTACCCATCTCTTAAATATCTGTACCACTAGCTCCCTCATACTGAGTAATTTTTAGAGTCAGCTGTAGCATTCTTTTTTCAAGGATACCAAAGCCCTACAAATTTTAGTTAATTTTTTAAATACAATGGTAGCTCAAATAGATAAGTAAAAGTGAACAATCTCAGTGACAGCTCTATTGAGATGCAGTTCACAGACCATAAAATTCACCCTTTTAAAATGTACAAAATTGATTTTTAGTACATTCACAGAGTTATACACTCATCACCACCATGTAATTTCCAAACATTTTATCACCCCAAAAACAAACACTGGGCCCATTATCAGGCATTTCCCATTTCTTCCTCCCTTCAGCCTCTAGCAACCATTTGTCTACTTTTGGTCTCTGTGGATTTGCCTGTTTTGGACATTTCATGTAAATTGAATCATATAATATATGCTCCTCTGTGACTGGCTTCTTTTATTGGAACCCTAGAGTTTTCAAGGTTCATCCATGTTGTGGCATGTATCAGTACCTCATTCCTTTTTATGGCTGAATAATATCATATATTATGAACATACCATATTTTGTTTATCCATTCTTCCATTGATGAACAATTTAGAAAATGAACAAGTTTTTTCAGTTTTGTTGAGATATAATTGGCATGTAATTTTGTATATGCTTAAGGTATATAATGTAATAATTTGATTTGATGTATGTTTATATTGCAGAACGACTACCACAGTAAGTTTTGTTTATATCCATCACCTCAAATAGTTATAGATTTTACTCTTTTAATGAGAACTTGTGAGATCTACTCTCTTCACAGGTTAATTTTCAAATATATAATACAGTATTGTTAGCTGTAGTCACCATGGTGTGCGTTGAATTCCAAGAACTTATTTATCTTATAACTAGAAGTCTGTACCTTTTAACCACCTTCACTAATTTCTCTCAGTGAATAATTTTTAAACCTGTAATTTTTTTTCATTATTCCAAGTGATTTAAGATCTACTTATTGACTTATTTTGGCCATATTAAACAAGGTGCTACTTCCCATTTTTAGCCTCGTAACTAATTCTACAAGGTATCTTCCAAAGAGCTTTTACTCTTGCTCTCCTAGCCTCACTAGCCAGATAAAGAGGTTCATTGAGTTAAGGTATCATGAATACCAAAAAAGGAGTTCTCAGGAAATGAAGTGGTTATAGAGGGTCTGATGGGTGCCTGGCTGGCTCTCTTGGTGGAGCATGAGACTCTTGATCGCAGGGTCACGAGTCTAAGCCCTGTGTTGGGTGTGGAGCCTATGTAATTAATTAATTAAGAGGATCTGATTATATATAAAATATACACACATATTACCTACATAGCTGACCCTTGAACAAGGGGGGTTTGAATTGCATGGGTCCACTTATACATAGATTTTTTACAGTACTGTAAATGTATTTTTTTTTAAGATTTTATTTATTTGAGAGAGAGAGAAAGATAGCACAAGGGCAGGGGGAAGAAGCAGAGAGAGAAGGAGAGGTGGACTCCCCACTAAGCAGGGAGCCTGATGGCGGGGCTCAACTCCAGGACCCTGACACATGATCTGAGCCAAAGGCAGAAGCTTAAGCAGCTGAGCCGCCCAGGTGCCCTTCTTACAATTTTCTCAATAATATTTTCTCTAGCTTTATTGGAAGAATACAGTATGTAATACATACAACATACAAAAGATGTGTTAATTGATTATTGATGTTATCAGTAAGGCTTCCTCTCAACAGTAGGCTATTAGTAGTTAAGTTTTGGGATAAGTTTTGGTACACCTAACCCCTGTGTTGTTCAGTGGTCAGGGTTGTGTGTATGTGTTTATATATACACGTATAAATTATTTGTTTTTTAATCTCCACGTGGACTTTACTCAAAGTATTTTTTTATGGACCTGCCTTGTCCCTTCCTGGGTACTTGTAAAGTGCTATGGGCATGTAAGAAAGCTGGGCTATATTCAGCCATCACATTGGTACAACCAGACCATTTTTAACATCTCTAGTTGGTCAAAAGCCACTGCTCCAGGCTACTAGTGCCCACTTCCACCCCAGTACCTTCCCAGTCCTCCATTTCTTAGCAAGTAAAGGAGGCAGTCCTTGGCAGAGCAGAGGGCCTCCACGTCAACAGTGTTTGTTTTTTTTTTAATATTTTTTTATTTGCCAGAGAGAGAGCACAAGCAGGGGGAGCAGCAAGCAGAGGGAGAAGCAGGCTCCCCGCTGAGCAGGGAGCCTGATGCAGGGCTCAGTCCCAGGACCCTGGGATCATCACCTGAGCTGAAGGCAGACGCTTAACCGACTGACCCACCCAGGCATGCCAACAGTGGTTATTAAATGTTAAATATTATGCCTGTTACCTCAGCAGGAAGTGAAGACTTCTTGGGAAGCTTAAAGGAACATTGAGTGAAGACTTGAGTTCTCATCACAGCTTTGTCACTAGCTATGTGGTATCGGTTAAGCCACTTCTATACTTCTGTGTCCTCAGCTCTAAAATCAGAAAAGTAATACCTACCCTACCTACCATGTAGGATGATTATAAGAGATAGTAAGTTCTGAAGCTGATGTATCCTCTGTTGTCTGTGGAATTATCACTACTTCAGCTTATCGTTTTGTAAGAATTATTTTGAAATGTTTTCAGAGTAACTAAATATTGACATAAATGCAAAAGGAGGAACTTTTGATTCTTCACTCTGTAGTTAAAATTTTCTTCCAAAAAGACACTAAAACGTTGGAAAATATCACTAGTGTTTTTATTTTTTCTCTCATCTTATTAGGTGTTTATCAGATCAGCAAACAAATCAAAGCTCATGATGGCAGCGTGTTCACACTTTGTCAGATGAGAAATGGGATGTTATTAACTGGAGGAGGGAAAGACAGAAAAATAATTCTGTGGGATCATGATCTGAATCCTGAAAGAGAAATAGAGGTAAGGATGAAAATTTTAAAATATTAAGTCTCCTGAATGCTTTTCTTTCATCCCACAATAAGTTAACACACTTTGCTGGGAAATTGGTGCACATTTTTATCATTTCATTCTCTCAAAAAAAGGAAAAAGAAAGAAAAAAGGACTATTCATTAAAGTAATTGGAAAGAGTAAAAAAAAAAAAAAAATATATATATATATATATATGGGGCAGACTAAGTAGTTTTTATTTCTGAGATTATTTTTTAGTGATTGGAAAATATAACCATGCAGACTTAAAATTAAACATTCATCATATACAGTATCCAACTCTAAGGTATAAAAAACCAGTTTGATTTTAAAACTTGAAAATAATCTTTTAAACAATGGGCTTAATGATAATCGCTAATTATCTATGTACGTGTCTGCTTCTTGTCATGCTCCAGTGTATCCACAACACCTGACAAGTACTCTGTGCTCAGGGAAAGTTTGCTAATTGAATTGAGGTCTCCGAAAGTTAAATGGTTAAGAATAGTATTCCACAAGTCAGTGATTCTCAAAGCGAGGGCAAAGTTCGCGGAGTTTGGTATTGCTTCTTTGTGTGTGTGTGTGTGTGTGTGTGTGTGTGTGTGTGACTTAAATTTTGAATTTATGCTGTTTTCAACACATAGTATGTTTTCCAGACAAAATCTTTTCTTAAAAAAGAGGATCCCAATAGTACTGCTCTTGGGTTTTATTTCCAAGAAGATAGACAAGAAGTCCAAAGAGTCACTTTATCACAGCCTTAGGTTCATAATGGAAATACCACTTCCTTTAATATTTCTTTTTTTCACAGATAACTCATTTCCTTTGTAATAAAAAACTCCACCATCTGGTTTATTCCTCCCTTTGCCACTTCTAACATCAATTTGGATTAGCTTTGGAATTCAATTATTTGTGCTTTTAGGAGCACTTTGGGTCCTCCTTCATAAAGAAGAATTGCATTATTTCAGTCATTGCTTGGGCTTACTCTCTTATTAATACACCTTTTACCAAGAGTATACCAAGTAGTGCATTAAATGAGATCGATCTCCCTAGGAATCCTATGAAGAAGGACAGTTATAACACTTCACAATATATTGCTTTTTAGTTAACAAAGAAATTTCACATGTGTTATTCCTACATATTCGGTATATATTATTTCCCCATAATACAGATAAATTTGTCTTAGGCTAAATGATGTACCCCAAATAACATAACTGATAAATAACAAAACCAGACCACATTTTTTATGTGGTCTAATAGAACTGTTTCTCCTACACCTAACCCAACTCTTGAAATCATATGAAATATAAATTTAAAATTAACTAAAGCAAAGAATGTTGATAATAATGCATTATAACTTCTGTGTAATAAAATGTAATTGTCTGAACAAGAAAACTTATTAGTGGGGCGCCTGGGTGGCACAGCGGTTAAGTGTCTGCCTTTGGCTCAGGGCGTGATCCCGGCGTTACGGGATCGAGCCCCACATCAGGCTCCTCCGCTATGAGCCTGCTTCTTCCTCTCCCACTCCCCCTGCTTGTGTTCCCTCTCTCGCTGGCTGTCTCTATCTCTGTCGAATAAATAAATAAAATCTTTAAAAAAAAAAAAAAACTTATTAGTATAATATTACTATGTGACTTTCAGATTTGGAATTCTGTCATTTATTACCCCATAATTGCTTACAGCTGTAAATGCAGTCTTCAGGCAGTAATTAATACATGTTGTTATGTGTATGGTGACTTTATAAATTTATATTTTAGGTTCCTGATCATTATGGAACAATCAGAGCTGTAGCGGAAGGAAAGGCAGATCAATTTTTAGTAGGCACATCACGAAATTTCATTTTACGGGGAACATTTAATGATGGCTTCCAAATAGAAGTACAGGTAAGATGTATGATTTTAACCATTAACTGCATATTTTTTGATGATACCCTCTGTTTCTTATAACAATGGGTATATTTCATTTTCAGGGTCATACAGATGAGCTTTGGGGTCTTGCCACACATCCCTTCAAAGATTTGCTCTTGACATGTGCTCAGGACAGACAGGTGTGCATGTGGAACTCAGTGGAACACAGGCTAGAGTGGACCAGGCTCGTAGATGTGAGTAAAGCAAAATGTGATCATGATCTCCCCACAGAAACTCCCTAAACTGGTAGTTGGGAGCAGCAAAGGAAAAAGGACTCAGTGTTGGTTAAAACCAAGTGTATTTATATAGTTTAGTAAAGGGGATGAGGTAAGGGGAGAATGTTTAGTCACAAAGTGTAAC
Source organism: Ursus arctos (assembly GCF_023065955.2). Taxonomy (NCBI): domain Eukaryota; kingdom Metazoa; phylum Chordata; class Mammalia; order Carnivora; family Ursidae; genus Ursus; species Ursus arctos. The sequence continues at coordinate 52,474,968 of NW_026623100.1, read as the reverse complement.
ATGAACCCACTCTAAAGAAGCAAATTAGGGCAAAAGCTCAATTTTTCTGTCAGTTTCAGTAGGGGAAAAAAAAAAAGATTTGACCTATTTATGGAGCATTAATTGTTATAGAAACGTTTGGGCCTCTGGTGGTGGTGCAGTTGAATTCAGTAAGCACTGCTCACTAACAGACTCTACTGTCTTCTTTTGGAGTTGATCTCTTACTGTATTTTCTCCCTCCCCCAGCCAGACAGCCACCTTTTCTAGCCCAAAGGTGTATACACGTTCTTTGCAGACTAAAGAACTGTATACATGTTTGTTATTATCCTTATTGTTCCACTGCCTAGCCACAAGCTGGCTGTCCTTTTCCCTCGCCACTTTGCCAACATAACCCTTCCTGCTCTGAAATTCTTTTTCCTCTCATATCAGTGTGGTATTTTTCATTGGCTACAATGAAGTTGATCGGAATTCCATGTTTATATGAAACCAGTTATTTTCAAATGTTTTTGCCACTATTCCCATAGATCTAGGGAGACTTTCTCATGTACTCCCCAACAGCTGTCTGTCTCTCTTCTAGGAACCAGGACACTGTGCAGATTTTCATCCAAGTGGCACAGTGGTGGCCATAGGAACGCACTCAGGCAGGTAGGGTCTTGAAGGGAAATGTGAGCTGAGTAATCTGAAGTGGTGGGATGTTTAATCATTATTCAGGAATGTTCTCAATCTGATCTAGAGATTTAATCTTTATAAGTGGCACACGAATATGCTTATTGCTCTTATCTGTTATGTATCCTCATTCAGTGATTCAGTAATTATGTCTTGAGCACCTGCCATTTGTTAGACACTACTGTGGGCATTCAGGCTACATCAGAGTGTAAAACGAAAATCCCTGCCATTGTGGAGCCCACATTTTAGTGTGTAGGTAGAGACAGCATAAAAAATAAACATTATAACTAAGTTAGAAAATGTTAAAAGCCATGGGGGTGGGGGTGGGACATTGAGCAAGAGGGGTTGGGAGGGCCGGGGTGCAGTTGCAAAAGATAGGAGTGGTCAGGATAGACTTCATTCAAAAGGTGATAATTCAGCCGACTTGACCCTCCTTGGTAGAATTTTCTCTGGTGTCAGAAAATTTCCTCGTTTTCTTTTAGGGAAGGGAACTGAAACTGAAATAACCCAGTTGAGCTTTTATAAATTACTTGTTCTATAGCTTTTGTAATCCTGTCTTTTTTCTTTAATGTTACACAGATTATAAAGGTATATTTCCTGAAATTGTTACTAATTACTTGTCTTTACAGACCTTATATAGTACCTTTCAAAGTTTATTAAGTAAGAACTTTCTCATATTTATTAGCTGTATATTTTTAATTGAGTCCTTTTTATTGCTTCTGCTAGTAAGTAACCTTCATCCATAAATAACTTAATTTCTTTATTAAAGAGGCTGAAGAAAAATACAAAGTAAATTTCCAAAAGTTAAACCTGTAGAAAATGTAGAATGCTGATTTCTAATGAGGTGAAACTATTGTGAACACACTTATATAAACAGTTTTGTTTATATGACAGATATTTCAGATCAGTTCATTTAATTCTAAATTTAGTTGTTTGGAGTTTTTTTTATAGCAAGTTTTTCCCTTTGGTTCTTGGATACAAATTAACACCTCTAGAAAGTCTCCTATACAGCACTACGAAATCTAGAATCATGGAGGGGTGCCTGGGGGATCAGTCAGTTATGCACGATCATACTTTTGATCTCAGCACAGGTCTTGATCTCACGGTTGTGAGTTTAAGCCCTGTGTTGGACTCCACACTGGATGTGGAGCCTACTTAAAAAAAAAAAAGAATCATGGAAAAACAGGTCTCTAGTGATAAAGTCTGAAACATGGATGTATAATAAAGATGCTATTTGATTCTGAAAGAAGTGAATTTTAGAATTAGGCTGCTAGGGAGGGAGAGTAATTGGTGAAAACTTGCAAATATAGACAGCCTTACTATCTCAGATTTCTCCAAAATGCATGTTGGTATTAGATTATTACTTCAACTTAGACGGGAGTATGGCAGGTCACTTTGTAGGATTTGAAGGAAATTATTTTCTATTTTACAAATAAGTGTTAAGCACATTAGAAACAATCTGAACTATAGTACTAAACTTGTTTCCAGAAAACCACAAACGAGTTCACTTCAGATCTGTTTTTTGGGCAGATGAACAAATATCACAAATGCTGAAGTCAAAACCTTGTACTAAATTATTTTTATATATATTTTTTAAACTTTCACAGGAGTGCAATAAAATATTCATTGATATCTCCATTGCACAGAAAACCAAGACCCATGGAGCTTATCACTTGTGATTGAGCTGGGATTTCAACTCAGATTCTATATGGTTCCAAAGCTGAACACTTTCCACTACTCCATTAATACTCTTTGACATGTGCTGATGGTGTTGGTAGCATAACTTAGAAATATTGTAAGGAAAGTTTACCTTACACTGGCTGACATACTTTAGAAACATACACTATATATACAAAGGAATTAAACACTGAATAGAGTGCAAGGCTAGAGGGATTTGAATCATTAAGACATGCTGCTTCATTCGATGAATGGAGCTGGGTCTGTGTTTGTGTACGTACATGTGCACAATATATACAGAGCCTTGATTTTTAAGGAGAAACTGACCTGATTTAAATTTACTGAAGTTACTTTCTAAGATTTATGTAGCTGCAAAGTCATCATGAACAAGCTTAAAATGAGAAGTCACTCACTTAATTTACATGACTTAAACTAAAGCCAGTTGTTTCCTCTTGGAGTTGTGAATAGGAAACACCTTATAAATGACAGTGATGTGATAACTAAATAAAAGGTGGACGTTATTTAGAACCTAGGGGAGATGTAGTTATCCGTGTTCATTCTATACATTATTCCTGTCTTTGGTTTCGTATCTGGTTAGATTCTGCTGATTCTTGGAGAACTTTCTCATTTATTTTTTTTTTTTACATGGGTCTGTGCATACCTGGCTGTAATGTCTGAAACTGAAAATTACTCAGTGTAGCCATTCAGATTATTATCACTGACCCCTCAGCCTAAAAAAAAGTCACACTTAGGGCAAGGAATTTTTTTTTTAGTATAGTGCAACACATGTCCAAATTGGGCATGATCCGGAAAAGGTGACCAGCAAAATGTTTAAAGATCTTTTCATGTCCAAATCTAGAAATTTACTTGTTGGAATCAAGAAGTAAGCACAAGTGTGGGTAAATTATCACAGTGATAAATAAAATTGTCATTTAAAATAATATATTACTATTATAATCTCTAAGAGAAAAAGACATATAGCCCTAAGTGGACATAGTTCTTCCTTAGCATACTAATTCTCACATAATGATTCTTTTTAATAGCTGTATTGAGATATATACCATAAAAGTTATCCATTTAAAGTATACAATTCAATAGTTTTTAGTAAGTTAACAAGCTTTATCACAAGCTAATTTCAGAACATTTTCATTAACACAAAAAGAAACCCTGTACCCATGCAGTCACTCTTCATTATCCTCATCCACTTCCCCCAACCCTAGGCAACTGGTCTGTTTCTATAGGTTTGCCTATTCTGGAGATTTCATATAAATAGACTCCTACAATATGTGGTCTTTTGTGACTAGCTTCTTTCACCTAATATTTATATTCAAGTTTTTGTGTGGACATGTTTTCAGCTCTCCTGAGCATATACCAAGGAGTAGACTTCCTGGATCTTGTGATAATCAAATTGTTTTCCACAATAGCTACATCATTTGCAGTTCCACCAACAAAGTATAAAGGATCCAATTTCCCAACATGCCCACCAACATGCCATCCTAGTGGATATGAAATGCTTTTTTTGTTGTGGTTTTGACTTGCATTTCTCTGATGGCCAATGCTGTTACCTTTTTAATGCACTTATTTGCCACTTGGATAGCCTTTTTAGGAAATGTCTATTCAAATCCTGTGCCCATCTTTGAATTGGTTTGGTTTTTTGTTGAGTTGTAAGGATTCTTCATATATTCTGTATATAGTACCTTATCAGACATGATTTGCACCTATCTTCTTTTTTTTTTTAAGATTTTATTTATTTATTTGACAGAGATAGAGACAGCCAGCGAGAGAGGGAACACAAGCAAGGGGAGTGGGAGAGGAAGAAGCAGGCTCATAGTGGAGGAGCCTGATGTGGGGCTCGATCCCATAATGCCGGGAACACGCCCTGAGCCGAAGGCAGACACTTAGCCACTGTGCCACCCAGGCGCCCCGCACCTATCTTTTGTTCTGAGGGTTGTCTTTTCACTTTCTTAATAGTAACATTTGTGACAAAAAATTCTAAAGTTTTTGCATAGTCCAGTTTGTCTATTCTTCCTCCCGTCTCTCCTGGATTTATTCCTGTGTTTTCCCCTGAGAATTTTATAGTTTTGGCTCTTACCTTTGGGTCTCTTCATTCATCTTGAGTTAATTTTTGTATATGGTGTAAGGTAGATATCCAGCTTCATTCTTTTGCATGTGGATATCCAGTTGTTACACCACCATTTCCCCCCACTGAATGGTATTTATACCCTTGTTGAAAATCAGTTGACCATAAATGCATTGGTTTCTCTCTGGACTCTGAACACTGTTCCATTGATCTGTATGTCCACCCTTGTGGCAGTATCACAACCGTGATTATTGTAGCGTTGTGGCAAATTCTGAAATTGGGAAATGTGAGTACTCCATCCTCCAACTCGTTTTTTTTTTTTTTTTTTTTTTTTTGAGGTTTTGGCTATCCAGGATCCTTCGAATTTCCACATGAATTTTAAAATCAGTTTTGTCAGTTTCTACAAAGAAGCCAGCTGGCATTTTGATAGGGATTTTTTTAGTATGTCAATTTTTTTTTTATTTTTTAGATTTTTTTAGGTGTCAATATCTTAACAGTATTAATTCAATTTATGAACAGGAGATATTTTTCCATTTATTTAGATCTTCAGTTTCTTCCAAAAATGTTTTTAGTTTCTATTTTTTTTAGTTTTTATTTAAATTCCAGTTAGTTAACATATAGTGTAATACTAGTCAGGTGTACAACTCAGTGATTCAACACTTCCCTACAAGATCCAGTGCTCATCACAAGTGCGCTCCTTAATTCATCCCCCCCACTCACCTCTCCTCTTGTAACCATCAGTTTGTTCTCTATAGTTTCTTGGTTTGCCCCCTCTCTCTTTTTTCCCTTTGCTCATTTGTTTTGCCTTTTTTTAAAAGATTGATTTATTTGAGAGAGAGCATACGCACATGCACAAACCAGGGGAGGGGCAGAGAGAGAGGGAGAATCCCAGGCTGACTCTCCACTGAGCACAGAGCCCCTCGTGGGAATGATCCCAAGACCCCAAGATCATAACCTGAGCAGAGATCAAGAATTGGACGCTTAACTGACTGAGCCACACAGGTGCCCATGTTTTGTTTTTTATTTATTTCTTTTTTAGTGATTTTTTGTATTTATTTGAGAGAGAGAGAGCACGAGATGGGGGAGGGTCAGATGGAAAAGCAGACTTCCCGCTGAGCAGGAGCTCAACATGGGACTTGATCCTAGGACTCCAGGATCATGACCTGAGCTGAAGGCAGACACTTAACCAACTGAGCCACCCAGGTGCCCTGCTGTTTTGCTTTTTAAATTCCACATATGAGTGAAATCATATGGTATTTATCTTTCTCCGAAGACATATTTCACTTAGCATAATACTCCCTAGCTCCACCCGTTTCATTGCAAAATGATGAGACTTCATTCTTTTTTATGACTAAGTAATATTCCATTGTGTATATATACTACATCTTTATCCATTCTCAGTGGACTTGGGCTGTTTCAATAATTTGGTTATTGTAGATAATGCAGCTGTAAACATTGGAGTGCATGTATCCCTTTGAATTAGTATTTTTGTATTCTTTGGGTAAATATCTAGTAGTGCAATTGCTGGATCATAGCGTAGTTCTGTTATTAAATTTTCGAGGAATCTCCATACTGTTCTCCAGAGTAGCTGCACCAGTTTGCACTCACACCAGCAGTGTAAAGAATTTCCCTTTCTCCATATCCTTACCAACACCTGTTCTTACGTTGTTGATTTTAGCCATTCTGACAGGTATAAGGTGATAATTCATTGTAGTTTTGATTTGTATTTCCCCAGTAATCAGTGACGTTGAGCATCTTTTCATGCATCAGTTGACCATATGTAATGTCGTCTTTGGAAAAATTTCTGCCCATTTTTTAACTGGATTATTCATTTTTTGGGTGTTGAGTTTTATAATTTCTCTATAGATTTTGGATACTAACCCTTTATCAGATATGTCATTGGCATGTATCTTCTCCATTTAGGAGGCTGTCTTTTTGTTGATTGCTTCCTTTGCTGTGCAGAAGCTTTTTATGTTGATGAAGTCCCACTAGTTTATTTTTGCTTTTTTTCCCTCGGGAGACATATCTAGAAAGAAATTGCTATGGCTGATGTCAAAGAGGTTACTGCCTGTGTTCTCCTCTAGGATTTTTATGATTTCAGGTCTCACATTTAGGTCTTTAATCCATTTTGAATTAATTTTTGTGTTTGGTGTAAGAGAGTAGCCCAGTTTCATTCTTTTGCTTGCGGCTGCCCAGTTTTCTCAACATCATTTGTTGAAGAGACTTTTCCCCGTTAGATAGACTTTCCTGCTTTGTCAAGGATTAACTATAGTGTTGTAGGTTTATTTCTCAGTTTTCTATTCTATTCCATTAATCTAGGTGTCTGTTTTGTACCATTCCGTTTTGATCACTACAGCTCTGTAATATAACTTGAAGTTGAGAATTGTGATACCTCCAGCTTTGCTTTTCTTTTTCAAGGTATTTTTAGTTTGTAGGGTACAGATTTACACATCTGTTAAATTTGTACCTAAGTATTTCATTCTCCTGATACAATTTTAAATGAAATTGAGAAAACACTTTAATTTTCAGAAAATTTATTATTGGTGTATGTAAGTACAACTACTTCTCATCTATTGATCTCATATCCTGCATATTTGCTAAACTCATTTCTTCCAGTAGGTTTTTAGTGGACTCCTTAGGATTTTCTATAGGCAAGACCATGTAATCTACAAATCGTTTTCTTTCCGATCTGAATCCTTTTTTTTTTTTTTTTCTTGTCTAATTGTCCTAAGTAGAAGAACCTCCGGTACAATACTTAATAGAAGTGGCAAGAGTGGTCATCCTTATCTTGTTCTCTCTCTTAGAAGGAAAGCCTTTCACCACTAAGTATAATGTTGGTTGTAGGTTTTTCATAGATGCCGCTTGTCAGGTAGAAGAATTTTCCTTTAAGTTTGTTGAGAATCTTTAATCATGAAAGGGTTTTGTCAAATACCTTTTTTGATCTATTGAGATATAACATGTTTTTGTCCTTAATTAATACAGAGTAGTGTATTATTTTTAAGATGCTAACCTTGTGTTCTTGAGGTAAATCCTACTTGGTCGTGGTATATATGTTTTATATGTTGCTGGATTCAATTTGTTCATATTTTGTTGAAGATTTTTGCATCTGTATTCATAAAGGGTATTATTATTCTGTAGTTTTCTTGTGATGCCTTTGCCTGGTTTTGGTATCAGGGTAATAAGCATATAAATGGATAAAAGTTAGTACATACTAGTAATTGTTAATCATTAGTTACCAAAATCTTAGATCTATCAAACCAATAACTGTAAACCATTTAATTAATAAGTTAGGCATCACACGCACATGCTATCTTCAAATATAACATTCTTTTTTTTTATTGAAGTACAATTAACTATACAGTGTTATATCAGTTTTCGGTGTACAACATGATTCAGTAATTCTGTACGTTACTCAGTGCTCATCGAGATAAGTGTATAGTTGATCCTCTTTCTCTATTTCACCCCAGCCCTCTGGAAACCACCAGTTCTCTGTATTTAAAAGTCTATTTATTTGTCTTTTTTTTTCTTTGTTTCTTAAACTCCACATGCATGAACTCATGGTATTTGTCTTTCTCTGATTGACTTATTTCACGTAGCATTACATCCTCTAGGTCCATCCATGTTGTTGCAAATAGCAAGATCTTGTTCTTTTTTATAGCAGATTAATACTCCATTATATATTTACTACATTGTCTCATTTGTAAAAATTTGGGCTTCTTGATGGAATTTAAAGTTTTTCATAAAGCTAACAATATGTGTAAACCTGAACTGTTATGAATTTGAAAGTTTGTAATCTCTGAATTGTTAAAAATACATTCCGCTTGATTTTTCCAAGATCCCAGTTGATCATCCTTCCCCTTCCTATTTTTTGAAACTAGTTTCTCTAAAGGCACTTAATCTGTATACCAGCCCCAGACCTCGAAGGAACCACAGATGTATTTACCATCCCATCGGGATATCAGGTCTATATCAAGTCAGACAGAATTCTCCATGTACCTTACATAGAACTTTACTCTGGTCTTGCTTGGACCCAGTTCTGTTTCCCAACCAACAGAGTTTTTGCCATAATCGTTTTATAGGCTGGTAAATGGAGGTGAGACCTCCGAAATTAGAGAAATCAATAAACCCGAAGTGATGATAAGGAGAATAAAAATCAAGGATTTAAAGTTGGAAATTGTTTCAAAGAAAGAAATCCATAAAATTGAGTCAGTATATAGAACATATTATATATAGCAAATATGGATGGAAAGGGGACTGGACAGCCTGAGAGAGGTGACTTCAAAGAAGATCCCAAAGTTTCTGGTCTATGGTGATAGTGATAGCTTTGACAAGGAAGCAGGCTGGGAAAGTGAGCCTGGTGAGTGGGTAGGTAGAGATTTTAGTTTTTGACATGGAATCACAAAATCCTAAACCTGGAGAGATTTAAGTGATCTGGCTCAACTCCTCAATTTTGGTGGTGACTGTCACTTCAGCAAGCCAGTGGTGTAGCTGAAGTACTGTTAACTGTAAAGTTCTGAGTATAAGAAATGCTCCTGCTGTTCAAAAGGGGCAATAATCAAAGACATATTAGCATTAGCCGAGACTTTTCTTTGACATAATTAAAAGAGAAACCTTCTAATTGGAAAAGAATAGCTTTTTCCCTCTGTAATTTGGTGTTAACTTGGCCCACGGGTACTCCTGTTGTGCACAGCGTCTTTGAGCTCCATCAGCATGAATCTCCCTGAGTTCTGCCTTGTTGTAAGTCCAGTTCTGAGTCACTCTTCAGATGCTTATTGAGTTCCAGCAACTTGTAAAGCACTGAACTAACTAGATGCAGTGGGTAGCACAAAGAAATATGAGACTTGGTCCCAACCACAAGTAGATTATAACCTAATTAGATACTACATAAATAGATAACATATCCTATTAGTAGTGTAATATTACCTGAATAAACAGGCACTAATGCTTAAATATCAACCGAGAGATTACAGTGAGTCTGAGTGGTCAGAGAATGCTTCACAGAGGAGGGATTGGTCCTGCCTTGAAGTTCCTGGATCTTGAAGAAGCAGTGAAGAGTGAGGAGCTCATATTAAGCAGGAGGAATGGATTGAGCAAATGTGGGAAACTATGAGCTAACTGGATTAGCACATTCCTAAATTCTTCTTGATACCTAAACAGTGGAATCCAAACTTGTTAGCCTGGCCTTTAAAGCTCATTAAAAATCTTTCCCTCACCACTCCAGCTAGAGTGGTCAAGTTGTTATCCTTTATATACATGCCAACCCTTTTTGTAGTTTCTTGTCTGTTGCTCTCTACCTGTTTATTTCTTGCCACATCTGATGTGATGAAATCCTAGACCACCCATCTCTTCTCTGATTACTCGCTGCTGTGAGACTTCATAATCCTTATAACTTGTATAATTCATATTACTTTGAACTGTTTGCCACTTTATGAACTCTTCTGTCTCCTTGGCTAACTCCATTTTTCTCTTGATCCCTAAATGCTCATGTATCTCAAAGACCTAGAAAGAGCACTTTCTATGGAATCATACCCTTCCCTTGTGTGATATTAGTGAAAAGCAGAAGGGCCAGAAGCTCTCTCAACTAACTAGTTGGTTGATGACTGGTTAGATGTTTTTGAAATCAGAGCATTTCGGTGTTTTCATTTGTAAAATAAGAGAGTTGAATTAGGCTTCTCTTCCCCTGGTTTTGACTTTACGTTTTTCTGATATAAACTATTCCTATTCTTAGAAGTAGAAGGTCATAAAGAAGAAGGGGGATGGCGCAGGGCAGGTTGGGGGGTTACAAACCTGCCATCCAGAGGACACACTTTATATTATGATGAATATTTTTTAACTCATAAACATATATATATATTCATTTAGGGACTTCAGAATGTGATACTTTCCATCTCTAAAATTTTGATTCTTTCCTTGCCACTAAAGAAATCAATATAGTGTCTTTTTAGAAAGTCAAGATAAATGATGGTACTACGCTTTGGTATTTGACCCACAAGTCAGAGTAATTTAAATATATCACCAAAGAGTTCCCCTCTGTGATACTGAGCGATTACATTTAGAAGGATGCATTGGGTCCTTTAGGCCATATAAAGCCTGATGATTCCAGATTATCTTAAAGCAGAAGCTTGGTTCTAATGTATATACTCTGGACTGAAATAAGAATACGGTTCAACCCCGTGAAACTTAAATATTTATTTCTTGAAAATTCCCTTTGCTAGAGGATTTGTTGTCTTCTCCATACATTTGTTAGAGACAGAGGTCCTGAGCCCAAAAGTCTTTTCTGAAGGTAGAACATAATTCATGGAATGGAAAGGGTGGGAACTTTAAAATTATTGCTGGGGTCTGTATGGAAGTTAGATACTTTTTATAACAAAGTTATTGAATTATTAACTAAAAATTACTTGATTAAAGTTGGATAATTAACCTCTGATATGTAATTAAAGAAATAGAAAAAGTAGGCAGGTTTGTTTTTTGGAGGGGTTGGTTTGTGTTTTTGTTTTTGTTTTTGTTTTTTTTGGATAGCTGCCATCTCTAATCAGTCAACAATTCAGAGTTTTAGGTTTCTTCATGTTACACCAGCAGACATTCTGGGGTTTGTTGTGGGTTTTGTTTTGTTTACTACTTTTTAAGGGAATTTCCAAAAAGAGAAAATTATTTGTAATTTTCCTAAGAAGATTAAATTGACTTGGAAACAGTAGTCTGGGGTTAGAGGGAACAGTAGTTGGGGCTCTCCAGATAAAAAATGGTAATTTTTCAAATGCCTAAGATAATAGAGTTTCCATAAACTCATTAAAAACTTGAAATCTGATACCTACAGAGTGACGCTGGTCATTGTTCTTTAGGTCTGTCTGAGCAGTCTGGGTTGGAATATTTTGTACCCTTATTCTGAAAAGGCAGTTCAGGGGCGCCTGGGTGGCACAGCGGTTAAGCGTCTGCCTTCGGCTCAGGGCGTGATCCCGGCGTTATGGGATCGAGCCCCACGTCAGGCTCCTCCACTGTGAGCCTGCTTCTTCCTCTCCTACTCCCCCTGCTTGTGTTTGCTCTCTCGCTGGCTGTCTCTATCTCTGTCAAATAAATAAATAAAATCTTTAGAAAAAAAAAAGAAAAGAAAAGGCAGTTCACTTGGCAGCAGCTTTGGCATTTCTTGGCTCAGAGGAGTTTCACAATTGTAGCCATAAAAATCAATTAATAAATTACATGCTCAGAAGAAACCTATAATCTATGGGTACTGTCCAGTTGCGGTGAAGTAACACACCTTTTGAAGTGGAAATGACCACTAAGCACGCGGCGTGGAGCTTCAGAGTGCCAGTTCCCTACTATTGGCCTTAACTCAGGTATTCACAGGTAGAAGCCATTTCTCTTACCAACAGAGAATTTATGAATTAGGCTAGCTACCTAGAAGTTTCAACCCATAGCTCACAAGTTACTAAAATTCCCTCATGAAAGTTTTTAACTCGAGAGGGATTTCACTGATAGGTAGTAAGAGTTGGCCCCTTTAGTCTTTCGTCTTCTACCTTGCACGCACTAAGGCATGTTAAGCAACATCACTAAACTTTTCTTTTTAATTCTTTCATGCCATTTTCTCTCTTCTAAATAGTATTTCTTTTAATCTGAAGGGGAAATAGTCTCTTTCCTGGTATTAGTTTTAAAGCTTCAAAATTACAAGGAACTGTCATTATGATTTCTATATTGGCTTATTTGAGTGGTGGATTTTTTCCCATCTTAAAAACAAAAGTTGCTAGTCTTGTCTCGTTCTCTCCACACAGAACATTTCTTCCTACACACTACACTATTAAATAATTCTTCCTAAAACTTGGCTTTTGTCATGTTCAAGACTTATTTCATATTTGTTTATTCATTCTCCAAATGTTTATTTAGTGACTGATCTGAGCCAGGCCATGCCCAGCTCAACTCCTCCAAGCAGCTGTGTATGCTGTTTATAACCTGCCTTCCTCTCACTTATCCAGTATCTAGTTGTCTGTCCTCAGTTGCCAGTCTTTGCTTTATACCTCGTATTTTGCCATGCTTTTCTGAAGCACATCCTTCCCTTCGAGTGCCCCCTTTTTTTTTTTTTAACATTTATTTATTTTAGAACGAGTGAGCGTGGTGGCGGTGGGGGGCAAGGGGAGAGGGAGAGAGAGTCTTAAGCAAACTCCACACTGAGCAGGGAACCCAGTGCGGGGTTCCATCTCACAACCCTGAGATTAGGACCTGAACCGAAACCAGGAGTCCAAGGCTTAACCAGCTGTGCCACCCAGGTGTCCTTTCAAGTGCTCTTATAAAAAGATTTGATAAGTTATTTATTATATAGTTGAATTTAACCATTATTTTGCCTCTCAAAAGGCTTTTACATTTTGACTTTTCCTGTAAATGTGAACAAGAAACTATCTTTGAAAGAATTCAGAGCTTTGTGCACGTGCGGAGGTATTGGAGAGTCAGAGCGCCCCCTGCTGGTTCCTTTGAAATCGCACTAAATGAACGGCCCTCCACCTTCGCCGCCCACCTTCATACTGTCTGTGCTCCTTCCCACCTCTGTAGCTGTGCAGCTGTCATTCCTCCTGCCACTGAACCATCTGTACCTCTTTCCCTCAGTGTTCAGCTCAAACTGTCCTACGTCTTTCCTAAAGGTTTTTCCGTGTCGTCTTTTGTTCATTTCCCTTCTATTGTATATGGTCACCATCACTGAGATTGTCCCTTAATTGTCCTTTGTTTCAATTAGCTTGTTTCTTTTCCCCCATCTCTAGTTTAATCTTCAAGAACACTGATCCTGTCATCTTAACGTTCTGTTTAGATGTTACCTAGCAAAGAGACCCAGTTGGCATTGAGTGAATACCTAAACAGAAATGAGAACATGCCTGGCCCATATATTTATATTGTATTTAGCAGCATTTTGTAAAACGAATTTATTATTCAGTGGATGATGGAAACGTGTCATATTTAAGGGCATTGTTAAAATTTGTTGAAATTTTTTAAAAGAGAAAAAGTAAGCAATCTTTTTTTCTTTAAGTGCTACTATATGAAGAAAATTTAGATTTTTACTTCTTAACAGGTGGTTTGTTCTGGATGCAGAAACCAGAGATCTAGTTTCTATCCACACAGATGGGAATGAACAGCTCTCTGTGATGCGCTACTCAGTAGGTAGGTGTATTTACCCCCATCCTGGCATTCGCAGCATTTCTCTGTCATTGCATATTTTTATATTTTTACTTCCACTAAAGCTGACTACTTTTTTCTTTACTCTCTAAACTTGTTAACTATTGAGTATGTTTCCCCCAGCATCAGATTAAATTCTGTTGCAGGAAACTGCAGAAGATCTTCTAAAGTTAAACAACATTCTAAATCATCAAAGAAATTTAGAATGAACTGTTACAACTGCATTTGCAATTGAAAGCAGAATACAGTACAATCAAATCCCATTTTGGGGAGAATTACACACACTTAGAATTTTGAATAGGTTTTAGGCTGAATGTTACATCTATTTAGCAATCTTTTTTTATATGTAAGAAAATATAAAATATAGTAATATTCAAAATACACACTATTATAGGCTGTTCAAGTTTTTTAAAATCTAGTTGCATTACTGGCTACATAGTAATGGATGGTTTTGTTAATTAGATAAAATACTCAGCAACTCATAAAAATTTGATAAATTCATTTAGCCTTCTTTGAATAATTCTTTATACTTTATTCAAAATGTTAATTATGTTTCCATAATATTCCCATTCCCTTTTCCCATTTTTAATATGGTTTTGATTCATATCATTCTTCCCTGGAGTTGGTATGAGTGACATTTGCTTATATTTGAACATATGTTGCAGTAGTTGTTGAATCAGTGTGGAATCCAAGTATCTTTTTGATTGCTTCTAAGTTGTTTAAAAGGAAGCACAGAATACTATTCTCTGAGTCGAACATGGAAGGAAGAGTATTTGCTCAGGCTATAAGCCTGGCAAGTTATCTTAAAGCAGAAAAGGTTTTCTGTTTGGCTTGGCTTTTTTTAGTGCTGTACTAGCAAATTACTACAAACATAGCAATTAAAATCCAAAGATCAGTTGGACTTTATCAACCATCTGTTACCTGGTAAGAACAATAGGAGAGAGACCATAAAAGAAGAGAACATAGTCCCTTCCCGAGTTGGAGAGGTTGTATGTGCTCAGCTGAAATGAGCAATTGAACACTCAGCTTAGGAGTACTGTGTACTTAGACCCATAAGAGCAGGTTAACTTCCCTGGAACCAGTTTGTAGCTAACTAGAAGGGGATGAGCCTCGAGTCCAAGACCTGTGAGTTTCTCCAAGAAATGACTGCACTAGATGGCCATGTTTTTCAGGTGTGCTTAGTGATGGAAGGATTCATTCATCAAATACCAAATAACAGTTAAATTAGTGAGATTTAACAACATTTGTAAAATAGCATTCATTTAGTACAGGTCCAATAAAATAGCAGCAGATCTGTCAGATTATTTCTCTAGTTAACACTTTTTCCTGTCTCATTCTAGATGGCACCCTCCTGGCCGTAGGATCTCATGACAACTTTATTTACCTCTATGTAGTCTCAGAAAATGGAAGAAAATATAGCAGACATGGAAAGTGCACTGTAAGTAGTTGAAGTAAAATAAGTTAAGCTGTAAAATTGTTGGGAATTTTTATTTGTGATAAGTTAAATTTTTACATTGATGTATCCATTGTTTTCTATCCTTAACTCCTTTAAACTTTAATCTCTTTGAAAACAGATTACTTAACAGCAGACTATTGCAGTTCCCTGTGTACTTTAGAAATGTTTCTTCTTTTGATGGGAGTTTAATATGTTTCTGACTAGATTTAAGGCAGTTTCTTAAATAAAATCTGTTTCCATAGGAAACCCTTAGAATAACACTTTTTGAAAATGGAGTGAGTCAGAAATGAAAGGGTATCTCACTTTTAATCCCAGTGTCCCACATTCCTGTCCACCCCCAACACTCTGCAATTTCCTGTATCACCTCTTTTACCGCTAAAAGTAAAATAATTTATATGGAGATCAGTCTGCATTAAGAGAGTTAACAGAAGCATATTTCCTTTAATTTGTTGTTCTGATTGACTTTGTTATCATTGTAAGGTAGACTTGATTCACTTCTGTAGCCTTTCTGAGTACCTACCTTATGGCAGGCATTCTGCTAACTTGAGAAATGTTCTGGACACCAGGAATATATGTAAGATTTATTCCTTGTCCTCAAAAAGTATACATCTGAGCTTAGGGCAGGACAAGAAAGGCAGGCAATGTAGCATAGTGGTTCAGAGCACCGACTTGGGATCAGACTGCCTGGATTTGAATTCTTATTTCACCACTTACAAGCTAGTGTGACCTTTAAGTCTCTGTTTCAGTTGTCTCATCTATAAAGTGAAGATAACAGCAGTTTCTACTTCACTGGATTAAAATAAATTAATGTGTATAAAATACTTCGGTGCTTGGCAAATAATAGGTATTCAATGTTTGTGTTAACAATTATTTTTATAGAAAATGAGGTAACTTGGTGTGTACATCAGGAAAGGATTAGAAAATTACTTGATGAATTGGTGGGTAGTGGCAGCACAGATCACAAAATAGTTTTAGGGGGGATAAATAAAAGAATTAGTTTTTAGAAGCATATCCATAAGCAAAACCCAGGCCATGTACTATTCAAAGAAGAGACTTGTTGACTTACTTCGTGTGCGTGCACACATGTATTTTGTACCATAGGCTAAAACCAGCCTATAAACTGATCTACAAGCAACATCAAACTTTTAGAATTTATCCAAAATAAATTTTTTGCCTTGATAACAATTATGAATCATTACCCATTAATTTATTGAAATCTCTTTTAATCAATTTATTACCATAATATTTGTGATATGGAATAGTACAGTAATGCCTCATTGCTGTAACCACACGAGCAAATGAAATGTTCCACTGAAAGGAATTTTCAGGTTACTAAAGTTTACCTACCAGGCACCAAGTTTTTCTTAATTTTTTACCTCAGCCTTTTAAAAAAGTTCATGCCTTAATAAACACAGTATGTCAATTACAATTTAATCTTGTGGAATCCTATAAAATTTTACAGGTAGCCCTGTAGCACACACTTGGCTCAGCTCTTATTTTACTGATTGGAGACTGACTTTCCGACAAGATAAAGGACTTGTCCTTGGTCACACCTTGTGGTGGCAAATCCAGGGCCTGAGCCCTCTTCTCTTAGTAGAGCAGGCTTTCCAGTGTAACGTTAATGCCTCCGATTTTTCAGTATGTATCTCACTGTCCTGTGCTCTTACAGTACACCTGGTCCAAAAAGGAAACAGCAGTGTGTGACACCGGATAATGAGAATGACCTTGGAAGTGTTGCGAAATGGCAAGCTTATCAATTGCCTGAGACTTGGCCTTCTCCAGTTAGGCAGCTTTTATCTTTAAAGCATTTGGAAGTATTATTTTGAGATATCCTTAGGAACTGTTAAAGTTGATAGTACTGTTTGAGACTATAATGAAAGGCTCAGCTACTCTGCTTTTCTAATTATCTAATGTTCTGTGCTTCGCTTCCAGCTGTCACTTCTCCTTGCTGTCTGCTTCCACCAGCTGGTCTTACAGTTTCATGTTAACTGCTTTTATCTGTTGTCTGCTAGGGTAGAGGACAGACAGAACGGCGCTAATGCTGGTTTTGCTGCTTACTAGATTGAGACTTTAGGCAAGTTAATTAACTTCTTTGAGTTTTAATTTTATTATCTTAAAATTGGACATTATAACAGTTCCTACTATATAGGATTGTTGTAAAGATTAGGAACTATTCTCAGAGTTGCAAATACAAATGCTGTTTTCTATTTTATTTCCAATATTTTCCTAGTACTAGTCAATATTTAAGTAACCACCATAGCTGCAGAAGCATATTTAGAACTTTAGAGAATGTCCCTTTATTAAATTAACCAAGCAGTTGGAGCCTGTCCCTCTTCGTGGCATCGTTTTATGTGCAAACGTCAGTTGAGAAGATGACTGGTACCCAAGAACACAAACGAGCACTTCCTGGTAGAGGGCAGCTCGCATGCCTCATCAGTGGCATGCTTGACAAGGTTGTTACAGGCCAAGGCCTTGCTCAGTCATAAGCTAAGAAACAAAACAAGTTCCATTTTAGAGACATGGACTTACATCATGCAAGTTCTCCAAAGCTGTTTTATAAAATACCAGTTTCTAAAACCTGTAACTGGTAAGGGACTGAAGCCTACTTTCTTCTGGCCATTAAGGTTTTCTCTCTATAAGCAAGCCTCAGGAAACCAGCTTAGAATCAGAATGCTAGCTTATTCATTTAAAGTAAGGTATATAAATGCCAAGGGGACAGGACATGCCCATCTTCCAGCCAGTACTTCCCTTCCGGCAGAAATATGCATGCGAAACCAGAGCATAATCAGGAGGTGAGCAAGCTTGGCACCTGCATCCCCAAGCAGGTCCGTAGCTGCCACTGGAACTGGTCCCTCTACCCTAGACATTAGGTGGGAACTATCCACATTTGCCTCTGGACTCATTGCTGACCACCCACCTAAATAACACTTTCCTGGGACAGATTCATACATGCAGTCAGGTTGTACTCTGTCCTTGCTGGGCTTGCACCTATGATGACTCTTGTTTCTTGGCCGTTTTCTGCTTTGACTTATTCTATGTTGATTGTAAAGTTTAACTCTTAGAGGTTCCTGGGGAACTTCACTGCACTTTCCATAAACACACAGAACTGGCTCTTCCATTCATTGAATTGACTTGCTGTTAGGGAGCAGCCTCAAACACCCCAAGTGTGTTTACTACACACGGCTGGTCCCAGACTTCTCTTTGAAGGAACCCCAGTGATCTTCCAAGAAGTAATCTGTTCCTCATGAGCCTGACCTCTCTGGGCAGGCCGAGGGATGGAGAGGAAGAGAGAATGGAGTCATCCCTCTATGATGTTTGTCTGTGACAGCCTTTCACTTTCTCGTCTGTGACCTGTCTCTGCCCTCTCACTTCCCACGTTTGCCGCTGGGAGCACACTGTCTTCCGGCTGCCCGTGGGCTCTCCGCATTCCCTCCAGCACACGCCCCAAGCCTCCTTTACCGGATCTGTGGCATTTTCTGCCTCTCAATTAGACCATCTAATTCAGAATAACCTTTTTTCTTCTACTTCGCACGAAAACATCCATCTTCTTAGTGTTTAGTACCCATTAGAAAAAGTGGTTTGATTAAACTGTAGGATTCAGGGGGTCATGGTTGTATCATGTATTGACTATGTTGTAAGCAGTTTGATTTCTTATTTTTGAGAGCGCGAGCCTGCGTGCACATGCGTGCAGTCAGTGGGGCGGGGAGGGGGGCGCGGGCAGAGGGGGGGAGAATCTCACGTGGACTCCATGCTGAGCGTAGAGTGGGGTTGATCCCATGACAGAGATCATGACCCAGAGTCCACGCCTGACTGACTGAGCCACGCAGGCACTTCCAAGCAGTTTGATACTGTAACTGCTGCTATAGGAAAGTTCCTTGAAAAGGCTTTGGATTCAGGAGCTCTTTTTAACTTGTCTCCTGCAAATCCCTGAGGTTGGGGCTGGGCTGGGCTGGTATGGGTACGGTTTTCTTTGCTTTGCATATTGGGTTTCTCTTGTAAGATTTAATATGTAAGATTTTATAGCTAAAACGAATTTGAAGACTACCAGTTGGTTATCTGAAATATCCTTGAGTAACATGAGTTGAGGATTGTGAAGTTTTGTAGTCTCGCTTTCCATGCAGTGTTTCTTTACCTCAGCTTTTCCTGTGCTATTTTGAAAATGTACTGAAAAAGTCCTTAGTTACTTGTAAATTCCTTTTCTTAAAACGCTGCTTTGAAATAACTTTCTGCTCATCTTCAGTGTTAGAGAAATGAGTAAAAAGATCAGCATGATTTCAGTGCTGTGCTCTGACCTGGGCTTAAACTCTGGCTCCACCGGTTCTTTATTATGTGACCTCAGAAAAGTTATGTAAGCTCTCTCTGCCTCCTGGACTTGCTCATCTGCTAAGTGGGCGTCCTCACACAGGCTGCTGGGAGATGGAGAGTTGACCGCGTACGCCCTGTGCGTAGAACGTTCTCTGCTCGGTGTCGGGTGCCAGCAGCAGCAGCAGCATTGTTCTCAGGAACTAGATGAGCCCTGGGCTGTACTTAGGAGTGTTTTTCAGCATTTATTACAAATCTGCGAAAGTTGAAGAGTTTTCTAATTATGGATAATTGTGTATTTTCCTTGAAAGAGTTTAAGTGTTCTGATTGACCTAACGTTTCTACTCTACTTGCAGTAGGATTAAGATGATTTTATTCTACACCTGAGTCCCAGCATACTGGCTTTCTGTTTGACTCAAATTCCTGTGTTCCTTTTAACACTGCTGCTCTGAGATGGTGGCACAGGAAATGAAGTATATTGAAGTTGGAGGGAGTCAGGTACTGTTACAGAGTCTGTTAGGATCGGAAAGAAGTGCTGGTAAAAGTTGTTTTTGCCAGGATTTTGGTAATTGAAAATATACATCAAAAAGAGAATAAAAAAGTCTTAAACTGTCTGCTTAGAAATTCTCCAAGAAACTAATCCATAAAACTAATCCAGTATTTCAGTAAGGCATAGGATTCAGGGTTACTATAACAGGATATATGCAGTACCTGGTGACTTATAAAAAATGAGGGATGTGTTCGCATTTAAGCAGGGACTCAAAATGTTTCTTTCTTTATATTGTCATTCTCTGGTCATCAGATCCTAGTTCCAGGAGGAAAGGATCGGACCAAGGGGAAAGGTACTGCTCCTTCTCAGTCTGTTCTCTTGAAGTTTCCCTGGAAGCCCCACTCAGTGATTTCTGCCACCTCTAGCTGCAGAAGAGATTGGGAAACCGGTGTTTCAGCCGGGCATTTAACAGAAGGGGGCGGAATGTGGATTGAATAGGCAGCTATGGGGGGCGCCTGGGTTGCACAGTCGTTAAGCGTCTGCCTTCGGCTCAGGGCGTGATCCCAGCGTTCTGGGATCGAGTCCCACATCAGGCTCCTCCGCTGGGAGCCTGCTTCTTCCTCTCCCACTCTCCCTGCTTGTGTTCCCTCTCTCGCTGGCTGTCTCTGTTAAATAAAATAGAATAGAATAGAATAGAATAGAATAGAATAGATAAAATAAAATAAAATAAAATAAAATAAAATAAAATAAAATAAAATAAAATAAATAAAGGCAGCTATGCAGTACTCTGAAGAATAGCTTTCCCTCGGGGCACCTGGCTGGCTCAGTTGGAAGAGCATGCAACTCTTGACCTCTGGGTTGTTGAGTTCAAGGCCCCACATGGCGTGTAGAGATTACTTAAATAAAAAAACATATATATATATGTTTTTTTTTTTTAAGAATAGCTTTCCCTTGAACCAGCAAGAGCACATCAGAAACGTGATTGGCTGGGGGGTGAGGGGTGGGCCTGGATGCCTCAGTGGGTTAAGCATCTGCCTTCCCCTTGGTCATGATCTTAGGGTCCTGGAATCGAGGGGAAGCCCCGAGTCTGGCTCCCTGCTCAGTGGGGAACCTGCTTCTCCCTCTGCCTCGCCCTCCCCCTGCTTCTGCGCTTGCTCTCGCTCTCAAATAATTAATTAAAAAAAGAAATGTGATGGGGGAGGGAATCCTGTTCTCAATAGCAACAGAAACTAGATGTTTTGAGACTAAACCTAGCAAATCACAGGAATCATGGCTGGGGGAAAAAAAACTGAAAAAATAAGAGACATAATGTGTTTCTAAATCTAAAGACTTGATAAAAATATCTGTTCTCTACAAATTCCTCTCTAAATTTGATGCAGTCTTAAATTTTCAACGTTGATAAAATGGTTCTAAAGTTCATCTGAAATTTTCCACATCCCACAAAACTATCACAGTTGGCTAGAGATAGGCAGACAGACTGACTGGACAGAGGAGTCCAGAAACAGATCTGTTTATATGGAAATCTACTAGATAATAACAAGTATTTCAAATCAGTAGAGTACGAGTGGACTGTTCTCTACCTGCGTTTTCCAGCACTGCTCTAGATGGGGGGTCACACCCGAATACCTACTTCGGGAAAAGGTTAGATCCCTAACTCCAGGCCTTGGCACTTGTTTAAAAAAACTCCTCATGTAATTTTAATATATAATCAGGGTTGCGAACCCGATGTAGATGATCCTCCAGTTGACAAAGATTTAGCTAAAATACTTTTTTCAGAGTAAAATTTTTGGGCTCCATCACTTGTGATTATTACTAAGATTATTTAATAAAAACAGTAATGAAAGTGCCAACTTAGAGTACTTTACTGTTTCTTTTCAAGGAAGTATACTAGATTTTGCTCCCAATTGTCTCTGTGCCCTTGGGGTGGAGTTTGAGGCTCCATAGCCTGTGAGTTGGGCAGGGCAAGGACACTCCAGGGTGGTGTCTGGGAAGGTAACATGATAGACCCCAAATAGTTAATCTTTCGTTTGCTTATTTATTGGAATCCATACCAGGGAAAAAATACTTCGTTTTTCCGGTATGAATTGGTAACTTCCCCAAGGTCTTTCCTATATTGGGTACTTTTGCTACTCAGGAGTCCTTTTTGAGAATACTTGATAACTGATTTACCTTCTAAATATGTTCTGTGTCCAATACAGATGGAACTACAGGAGTATTACGTATACACACAGTGCTTTTAATGCTCTTCTAAATAATGTTATTAAAGCCTTTTCAGAGTCCCAGATGATATTTTTAAATATTTCTCCATTAGTGTGAATGCTTCTTGGAGGACTGCACTTTGCCTGATTAATCTGGTAAAATCCTCATGCATGTAGCCAGCAGTTTTCTTATCTGAGAGGCATGGCTTCTAACGCCAGAGCCAGGCATCATCAGACTCATGTGTACCATGAAAAGGATTTGTGTGAACCTTATCCTCCTGCCAGATTCAGAAAATATCCAGTAACCCATATGTGTCTTTCTGGCTTTGAAACTCGATTTCTTGTGAAGTTGGTAGGTGTCCATTGTGCCTAGCAAGTGATTCCCAACCTGTTTTCCAGTGTACCTCCTAATCTCTGGTGATTTCAGGAGCTTCACAGTTCTCAAATTCACAGCATTTAAATGTATTTAAATGTATAAATATATTTGCCATACAGCACTGTGGGGGAGATTATAGCTCCAGAGAGGTGTCGTTAGACTTCAGAAGGGTAATGGAATAATTAGAATACTTTGTGTGGATCATTAAAAACTGCACCTAAGGTACTTTGAATTTTTTAATTAAAAAAATGTGTGCAGTAAGCTAGTATATCGGAAAGTAAATAGAAATTAAGTATGCCTTACCACAGACTGTAGGAGATAAAAGTGCCTTTGAGTCTCATTGTGCACATTAAGACCTGTGCGATATTTTTTTTATTTTATTTTATTTATTTGACAGAGAGAGGGGCAGCGAGAGAGGGAACACAAGCAGGGGGAGTGGGAGAGGCAGAAGCAGGCTCCCGGCAGAGGAGCCCGATGCCCGATGCGGGGCTCAATCCCAGGACCCTGGGATCACGCCCTGAGCCGAAGGCAGACGCTTAACGACTGAGCCACCCAGGCGCCCCACGTGTGATTTATCTTAGAAATTATCAGATGCTTACATAGAAAGGCAACAAAATACAGCATTTAGTTTTTTGTCTTAATTCCCACAGTGTTAGTAAAAACTAGAGCAGAAAAAGATCATGTCTCCTGTTTAAGTGGTCATACTGGATTCAGCTGCTCTGACGGAGTACATGTTGGGGGACTTTTCCCCAGAAATATTCTTTGGAGAGAAGAGTTTTTCTAGGAGACCTCCACGTGCACATGTATCTGTGCCGTATTTCCCAGCCTCTGGGGTAGACCCTGGATGCTAAGCAGCAGCCCAGGAAAACTACTCTCTGTGACCAGCCCCAAACCCTTACTTCATTCTCGAAAACGAAGTCCCTCTAAAGGAGACACCAGTGACTTGAAAAAAGGCCCGAGGGTAGGTGATCTGTGAGGTGTCCTAAAGGCACAAGTCTATGAGACTCCTCTTCCGTGGAAGTCTGACACAGGTGGTAGGTGCTTGTTGCTGCTGTCTAGGTGGACAGACCAGCAGGATACTCCCAAGTTCCAGGTGCTTAATGTTTCCACTGTGGTGAGCTCTCTTTCGTTCCAGAATTGTTTTGTTTTTGCTTTTTTAAGATTTTATTTATTTCAGAGAGAGAACACGAGAGCAGGGGGAAGAACAGAGGTAGAGGGAGCTGAGCACAGAGCCCGATGGAGGGCTCAGTCCCGTGACTCTGAGATCATGACCTGAGCCAAAATCAAGAGTCAGATGCTTAACCTACTGAGCCACCAAGGCGCCCCTCCCCCCACCCCGTTCCAGAGTTCTTCTAGAACTCTTCATGTATAACTTGGCATCTTTGCATACCTGCATCTTTGGTTCCCGGCAAGATAGGGTGAAAAAAAACTAAAGACCTGTGAGCCCTGGTCCGTTCTAGAGGCTGTGATACTCCTCTGTATACATTAGGAATTCCAGATGAATGGCCATTCAGAAAACCTATTGGCTACTATTTATTATTCAAAACGCTAAGTGCTTTCTAATAGTTGATCTCTTGTTCCCTAGGGACATTCCAGCTATATCACACACCTTGACTGGTCCCCAGACAACAAGTATATAATGTCTAACTCAGGAGACTATGAGATATTGTACTGTAAGTATGAACGATCACATGCCGCTGAGACGCGTGGGTCAGGGGCGCGGGTGAACAGGCTGTGCAGAATCTGAGTTGTGCAGAGAGCGCAGGCTGCCTCTCTGACTTGACAAAACATGTGTTACTCTGAGCTAAGGAATGAGAATTGCAAATGTGGTTCACTTCCCCAAGAAAGTAACGAATTAACTTAATGTATGTGGACATGTCGTCCTAAGAAATTACTCAGGGAGATTGCTGCTCTAATATGGCTTTGTAGTTAATGTTAAAAGGAACACTTGGTTTTCCTTTTTAAATGTGTCTTAACATTTTTCAGTGTATGGATTATAAATACAAGTAAACATGGCTAGTCTGAATCAAGATACACTTTAAAATACATTTGTACACAGGCACTATGATTATACTTCCTGTTTCTAAATTTAAAGGGGACATTCCAAGTGGCTGCAAACTAATCAGGAATCGATCAGATTGTAAGGACACCGATTGGACAACATATACCTGCGTACTAGGCTTTCAAGTCTTTGGTAAGAACATGACACCTGATGGGAAAAGATGGTTTGTGGGGTTCTTACAATAATTACTTGTTTAAATTTCTAAATGAAAGAGAGTCTGCATGTGTTCTTCAGTGCTATCACTATTAATGCCAGATTCAGAGAAATTAAGTGTATTAGGATCGAACCAATGTGAAGTTCTCTGCAGAATCCAGCAGATTTTTGGTCCTCAGTAAGTACGAACGACACTTGAAAGAAATATACATAATAGCAGACTGCCTTCCCATTTTTTTCCTTCAAGTGAAAACAAGTATTTTAATTTGTAAAGGCATTTCAAAAATAGCTTTATTGAGCATACTACATAATTCACCTACTTAAAAAGTACAACACAGTGGTTTCAGAACTGTAGTGTGGCCATCATCACTAATTTGAGAACATTTTCATCACCCTAATAAATCACCTACCCAATTAGCAGTCACTCCCCACCCCTCCCTCCCTCTGCACCCACCAGCCACTAATCTACTTTCTTTCTCTAATAACCTGCTTATTCTGGACTTTCATGTAAAAAGGTTTTCAAGACTCATCCACGCCGTACCATGTGCCAGCGCTATCAGCTGACCGGCACTGGGGTGGTTTCTGCTTTTCCACAGGTATAAATAATGCTGCTGGGCACAAGCGTGTGCAAGTTTTTGTATAGACAGGTTTTCATTTCCCTTGAAATATACCTAGGAGTGGAATTCCAGAGTCCAGTGGTAACCCTGTGTTTCACCTTTCGAAGAACTGCCAGCCTGTTTTCCAAAGTGGCTGCACCATTTATATTCCCACCAGTGACGTATGGGGGTTCCGTTTCCCACATCCTTGTCAGCAGTTCTTACGCTCTCACATGTGAATGTCCAGGTGTCCCAGCACCATTTGTTGAAATAGAAAGGCATTTTCAGTAGACATTATTTAAAATTCGGGAATCATTCCTAATCTGAGGTTTTAGATATTTCTCAGTCTTTCCTGTGGCAGTTTTCTAAGCCTTTCCCAGTCTGGGGATATCCTTCTGAAAAAGTTACAAGACAAATGGAAAAGTTAAGATAATAAAGCCTTGTCTGCAAAGAACTAAAAAGAGATGTTCTACTCAGTAGTTTGGATGTGAGGGGGGACATCAATACTTAAAGCAGTGTCCAGAATATTAATACTTTCCATTTAACAACATCTCTGCCTTCTGACAGTGGGGCTCTCTCCTCCAGTCTGATCGTAGATCAGAACAGTTCTCTATGCTGTGTACATTAGAAAAATAATCCATTATAGGTCCCTGTGCTAAACACAACTGCTATAGAGATGGAGGAGAGTACTGGGCTATGAAGAAATTAAAAAGAAAATAACTCTGACTCGCCCGTATACAATTTCATTATTCTGGTTGAAACTGAAACAATAGCTAATAACTGCCGGTAATATTTACTTAAGAGAGGTCAGTTAAAAAGTGTTTTGACTTGTTTTAGCGAATTTACCAAAAACTTCTTTGTTCTCTGGAATAGCACTGAACCACAGGAGGCTAGCATCTCAGCCCTTCTGTATTCCGTAATTTCCATCTGGTCTTAATCGGGTTTTGTGCTAATTACGTTGAACATGATCACAGTGCCTCATAATGATTCAGAATAATTAAATTTGTTATATCCCTCGACATAAATAATAGTTCGATGAAAATTCTGTGGGATAGCATGGTAGACTAGTGGATGGCCTATGCATTTCCATTAAGGTAAGAGAGAATCTTGGATGTGCCTGCCTGAAGAGAACAGCAAAGAGTGTGTACGTTTTACATAGCTTCCCCAGAGTCTACTTTGAAGAACGAGAGCTGTAGCTTTGTTTTTCTGCAGCTTGCTCTACAAATAACAGAATTTCCCCTCCCAACTAGAAACTTTAAAAAGGAAGAGCTTATTTGCTGAGGTGAATTAAGCCAAAACTATTTGTTAGCGCCACCTGCTGGTTACTAGTGAGTACTTTTGTATCTTTAAATTTTCCATCTTGAGGCTATTTTCACTGAATTTTATTAGATTTGGGGTAAAACTTCATCCTTTGAAGTGTTGAGCCACTAAGAAATTTGTAAGGGAAATGTCGGCAGCGAAGTTTGAACACAAATGAAAATAAATAAGATTCTAAAACCCATGTGGCATCACAGTTATATTTTAGACTAATTTTTCTACACCTTTGTTTCCATATCAAAGGCGTCTGGCCAGAAGGATCCGACGGGACCGATATCAATGCACTGGTGCGATCCCACAACAGGAAGGTGATCGCTGTTGCTGATGACTTTTGCAAAGTTCATCTGTTTCAGTATCCCTGCTCCAAAGCAAAGGTAAAATTAATTTAATAAAAACTAGTGTTGTAGGGCCTTTTGTCTGGGGGTATTTGTGTGTGGATGATGAGATGTGTAGAGTTACTCCTCACTGCCTGGGAAGCTGTGGGGCCCGGCGGGGGGCCCAGCGCCACCCATAAGCATCCAGGCCAGCACTGCTCGTTTACTCCTTCACCATTAAGGTCAAGAAGAAGACTGTTACAGGAGACAGCAATGTTTTATTCATGTCGGTTTATCAGTAATTTTTTTTTAGCAGATATTTAAATGTCTCCTGAACCTACGAAGATATTTTGTTATACATACAATCAATATTACAAAGCTCCTGGAGTCATTTCCTAAATCACCTCCAGTCCTGCCTGCCTAGTACACTCTCCCCTGGCCGTCTCAGCAGAATAGTTACTAAGCTCTGACAAGTATACAAAACTGACATCCAGAAGAGACTATTTATTACGTTATTTTTTTAAATACATGGTCTGACTGTATGGGTGTATGTCCAATTACTCTGTTTTGTTTCTCCCATAGAAATAGGTATTAAAAGGAAATTACTGCTAGCTCCGTTCCTCAGATTTGCTGACTCCGGCTGTGATTTGAATTATCTCCCTTACCTAGTCGCTTCCATTGCTGTAAGCAGGCAGGTAGAGAATGAGTTTAATTTTCTGTCTGATTTGTTTCTTCCAGGCTCCCAGTCACAAGTACAGTGCCCACAGCAGCCATGTCACCAATGTCAGTTTTACTCACAATGACAGTCACCTGATTTCAACCGGTGGAAAAGACATGAGCATCATTCAGTGGAAACTTGTAGAAAAGTTATCTTTGCCTCCAAATGAGAGTGTAGCTGATGGTACTCTAACCAAAGCCCCCATCTCTTCTATCGAAAGTGTCATGCAGTCTGATACTCCCACACCACCTCCTTCCCAGCCCTTAAATGAGACAGCTGAAGAAGAAAGCAGAATAAGCAATTCTCCCACACTTCTGGAGAACAGCCTGGAACAGAGTATGGAGCCCAGTGAGGACCACATCGAGGAGCAGAGTGAAGGGGGCAGTGAAGACCTCGGTGAGCCTATGTATGAGGAGCCATCCAATGAGATAAGCAAGGAGCAGAGTGAAGCCCCTCTTAGTGAGGACCAGCAAGACCCCTCACCCCTGTCTTAACACCAGGACTTCAGTGAGACTCTCTCTCCTCCTTCAGCTGCATGGGATCTTGTGACAGAGTTCAGGTAACAGGCCGGGGAGTGATGGAGATCACTCTGGGTGGAGAGCTGGGTTTCCACACGATGTTTTCAGTAGTCTTACCTGCAGTCTCTCAAGTGCGGCCGACCTGAAGGTTCGGTTTGGTGTGTGTTGAAAATTAACCAAACTTTCAATAGCAGGAAAGACTGAAACATTCTCAGAAATTACCGTGTATGTAAGTGGTATGATGTAAATACTGGAAACAAAAAACAGCAGTTGAATGGATTTAGAATCTGAACAAGTTTTCTTCAGGAACAACCCGAGGCATCACAAACACTGTTACTCATCTACTGGCTGAGACTGTGCTTTTTTTTTTTTTTCCCCTGACGCAGAAAAATCAGAAGAAAACACCACCACCACCCCCCAATGCTGTCTTACTGAGCTATCCTCCCACCTCAAATGTCTAGTGGAAATTTTTTAGTTAAAAACTTCAGTATTGCCACGTGCAGTGGCGTTGCCTTGAGTCCCAGCACCGGTCCCTTCCACGACCGCTAGATGTCCAGATGTGCTAGTCCGCTGTCTGGTGCTGCCTTTTCTAGGTCGTCTGAGGAACAGTCCCTTCGTTTCTTGTGTGCAAATCTGTTTTAGAACTAAGAAAGCAGTGGTTTGTTAAAGAGCTTTTAATGTATATTAAACCATTAATACTCAGAAATAATGGATTCCTCCAAGGATTCCTTTATTGGCCGAAACATTGTTTGGCATTCAGGTGAATGGAAGAAGAAAAACCGCATGCCTATAAAACTAAACTGTAAGAATTACTTGGCTAATTTTAGCTTAGCCTTCTTCATAATTTGTTCCTTTGATAACAGGAGAAATATACAGTAAGTTTGAATTGGTGCTTGAAATTCATTGGTTTAATTTTTATACAGATTATATTGAGGGATAAGACTCTGAAAATTACAAATTCTTTTTTATAAGTATGAATAACAGTCACAGTAATTTTTTTATAAATTGCATACTTAACAGACTTGCTATATATGGTAATTTTTCTCTGGTAGAGTTGCTGTAAGCCTTGCAGTTCTGATGTGGCTGTCCTCTGCTATTTGGGGCAATGCATGTATTATGCATTGGATAGTTTTTTGTCAGATGACTGTTTTTCTTAAGTACGTTTCCTACTATAATTACTGACAAATACGCATTTCCTATATGTTTGTTTGTTTATACATTGATTATAAAAAAAACTTTGTTGTGATTTATTTTTTAACTTGCTGAATTTTTTTTTGTTAGATCATGTTTAGAAACTTTGAATGAGTTCAGAAGTCTTAAGTATGCAAGTGTTTACGTGATTGTGCCATTCCAAAGTGCATCAGAACTGTCATTCCCTTCTAGTATCTTCTCAGGAGTAATACAAATCAGGTATCTCATCATCATTTGGTAATTAATGTACAAACTCCAGTGAACTCCCAAGGACACTCACATTTATATTCACATGCTGTATGTAAGGGTGTGGGTATGTGTGAAGGGGTGAGTGTAGACACTCTGTTCGTGTGTATCTATATAGGAAGATATACGCCACATTGAAAATACTCAGTGTATATCTCTATGTGTATAGGTATATGTCCATGTATATCTCTTTCCTTTTGTTTACAGTTCAAAAAAAACCTCAAAGTAGTTCTCTTCAAAAGAAGAGCTATAGCTTCCAAGCAATCCATCATCTTTTTTCAGTATGTTCTATACATAATTATCAGGCATATGTACTTGCCTGTTAGCAGTGTAATTAAATCATCAGGGCAGCATGTGCTATTCCCTGCGAGAAAAATACTGAGATGAACAAGTAGTTCCAGAAGAAAAAGCATTTCTCTAAGTACCTGGGCGCTACAGCTCTCCATGATAAGCAGGGAGTTTATGCGGGGACACCAGTCACCTTTGGGGTTGCTGTGTACAATGAGATTTATAATCGTGATACTTGGGTGGTAGTTTCAAAAGACACTACTAACGCGCAGAAAGCGTTCCGGCTCTAGCGCTGGCAACTACTGTTTAATGGTCAATTAAATCTGTGATAATGGTTGCAAGTGGGTGGGATTATGAAATTGTAGATGTTTTTAGAAAAACTTGTGAATGAAAATGAATCCAAGTGTTTCATGTGAAGATGTTGAGCCATTTCTATCATGCATTCCTGTCTCATGGCAGAAAATTTTGAAGATTATAAAATAAAATGATCAAAATGTTCCAGGTGTTTTTGACTCTTACTTCATTTATACTGCTCGTTTCCACGACTGTCCAGTTATCAATCAGCTGGCTGCCGCTGGGGAGCCCCCCGTTCTGGTCGGAATGAGCTCCACCTCATAATGTTCGAGGAAATGACTTCTGATGTGTGCTTCCACTTACTAGGGGAATAGCTTCATTTTAATGTCATGTCTACACTTTTTCTCTAATGTTTAACATTGGATAATCCTGGCGATCCTGGTTACCTGCCTGACCGACTCCTGTCGCTGCCTCCGCGCTGTCTGCCTTTGTGAGGTCCTGTCCCTCAGCAGGGCCCCGCACGCCCGGCTTCCTCCGTCTCTCCCGCGGTGCATAGGGACACAGCCTCTGCGCGACAACCATAAATGGGCTGCTACGAATTTTTCTTTCTGAAAAATCAGTTTGGGAGCATTCCATACATTGCTTAGTTTTAAAAGCATGGAAATGATGGGGTTTTTTCATCGTTACCTTATTCATCCTTGGTGACTATGAACATATGTTCCCAGCCCCTCCTACACTAACCCCTGAGAGGCTACCCTGGGGCAGGAATTTCTCTTCTACCAATTCAGAGACAAAATGGCTTGACAGGCGTCAGAACAAACCCAATGGACAAAGTGATTTTTCCTCTCAATAAAAAAGATCCAGAAAGGGGAAATGATGAAATCGATTTTAAACACACCGATATGTTTGGTATAACTTCTAGAAGGAACTAGGTTTCCAGCTTAAAGCTGGAACTGAAATGAAGGGAGTGAGTTTAAGAACATGTTTTTAGGACAAAGATGACAGGCTTCAAGAGCAGTTAGGGAGGACCTGGGCCAAGAAGAGCAGCCAACGGAGGAGCACCTGTGTGGCCAAGCACGCCTCCAACAGCCCCGGCCTTTGTGTGGTGCTGGGGGAGCGCTACCCTGTAGGCAATGGGATGGGGGGGGGTTAACCAGTGGCTCATGTTCCTTTACTTAGATAACGGTCATGCCAGGATGTCATGTTTTGTAACTTCAAAGCTTATGCTTCTGCCACCCATACTAGGAGAAAGACTGGAGGAGTGCCACAGGGGAGAAAGGGACAGAATCTCAAGCAGGCTTCCTGCCCAGCGCAGAGCCCGACATGGGGCCCGATCTCAGCACCCAAAGATCATGCTTGAGCCGAAATCAAGAACTGGACGCGTAACTGACTAAGCCACCCAGGTGCCCTGAGAAAGACCTGCTTTAGAAATGGGGAGGAAGGAGGAAAAAATGAGGGTAAATATTCACGGAGAATCTGGAAAGGAGCTAGGGAAACAAGAGGGCCTGTGTCCACCTCCATCTCTATTCCAGGAGGGGTGGGGCGAGACGCCACCCACAGTGACACTGCACCTCTGTCCCCAGCACGGAAGCAGGTGCTGCCGGAGGAGCCTCTGCCTGGACCCCAGGACTGCAGTCCTCAAGGACCACGGAAAGGTCTCCAGGCCTTTTTACCAAAAAATAGATGTAACCCTTTGTAAAGAGGCAGTTCTTGCTCTCCTCACAGGGTCTCAGATCGTGTTAAATGTTCTGCTAATCGGCTCACCTTTTCCAAAGAAAACCTGAATTTCTACTCTACGGTCATTAATAAGTCCCTACAATAACAATGCTCTAATATAAAGAAGGCAAAGGAATAAAGAGAAATAATCCCAAACGGAAAAAAAAAAGTGTCACTGACTCCTCTGAAAATGTCAGCCTGTTTCATTTCTGTGTCCATGGGTGACATTCTCCAGAGACCATGGCTTCCTGAACTGAATACATTTCTGTTGGGTTTTGTTTTCTGCTTTAGCCAATCCAGAAATCTGGCAGAGAAACTGGTAACACTGTATGTGGACAAAGACACGAGATGGGCGAAAACAAAACACAAGTGCTCCACGGCTAAAACGGCACCCCCGCACACCCAGCTGCCGTTCAACAGTAAGAGCTAGTCCTTCACGTCACCCAGCTTCCTGTATGCTAACTCGTTCGGTTCTTCCAGCAATCCTAAATTTGACTCTCTCCATTTTACGCACAAGGCAACTTGAGGAACAGAGAAGTCGGGTCACACCACTAGGAAGAGGCTGAGCCGAGACTGGAGGCCAGGTCCTCCTGCCCCTCGAGTCCCTGCGGCTGCCCCGTGCCCCACTGCTAGAGTACCGCGGAGGGGTCAGTCCTGCCTACTACAAGGAATGAACTAGGTTAAACGAGCTGAAGTGCTGAAGAGCCGCGTAAGGAAAAGCTACAAAGCGACTCGACCTGAAAAAGGCCGCGCTGGGCTCTGAACAGAGGCACAAAGCTGAAGGGACCGTCCTCATGCACAAGTCCCCTCTCCTGCCACCCCCGCAACCAGAGCAGAGGGCCGAGAAGCTTCCAGGCCCTTACACCATCCTGTGGCACCTGCTGCCAGCAACTGCCTGCTCTTCCCGGCTTCTTCAGCCACAGCCAGGCACATGTGTCCTCAGTCCCTAATGTTCAGTTTAAACCCGTTTGTGTGGAGACGCTGCTCCCTCGTTTTCCAACCTTTGAGCAATTTCCATTACGCTGAAGAACTTCTTTCTGTCATTAGCCAAGAGCACTCTCCACTTTGTCCTCATTCCCCATCCCACACTTCTCACCACAAGCAAGCCTGGAGGCCCTGCCAGCCCCGTGCTCAGCCAGAGGGCTTTGATCTTGCACCTCCTCTCCCTCGGCCATGTAAACATGTCCTGAAAATAGATTTTCCTCGGGAGCCACCCATCGACCGAGATGAATGCGCATAATTGCGGTGCTGATGGCTACACAGCTCAGTGGGATTACACAGAATCGGCTCCAGAGGCAGGTTTCAACTCCTGGCAGTTTACTTTCACCAGATCTCACTAAAGGAACCGAAAACGGGGCAGGGGTAGAAGAAATGGCCTCAGGTAGGAAAAACCACCTGTTCAGCAAAAAGCAAAGCCTTCATACCTGGTCATCCTGTGTCGTTCTTGACGTTCACGTAGCCACCGAGCCAGAGCGCATCCTGGGAAAGGGCCTGGAGCCTGCCCCTGCCCAGCGACGCCCCTTCAGTCCCCACTCGGTGGGGCTGACTTGGAAACCTGGTCGGAGCGGGGAGA
The DNA here is from genome assembly GCF_023065955.2 of Ursus arctos. Classification (NCBI taxonomy): domain Eukaryota; kingdom Metazoa; phylum Chordata; class Mammalia; order Carnivora; family Ursidae; genus Ursus; species Ursus arctos. The sequence continues at coordinate 52,441,608 of NW_026623100.1, read as the reverse complement.
CCGGAAGCTGGCATTCTCTTACCGTGTCAGCTGCAGAACACTAGTTCCATGAACAGAACTGTAAGCCGGGAGTCCGGAGAAGCCAGGTCCCCTTCCTTGTATAGACGTCAGTCTCTGCTGCAACTACGTACTGCGGGGCCAGCACCCTCCACGCGGTCGCCTGACTCCCAGGGTGCACGTATGGGACTGGGGCCAAGGGAGTCGTCCACACAGCAGGGGTGTGCTCCCGGGCTGCGACGGGCGGGGAGCTGTGCTGGGCTCAGCGGGGAATCCCACGACGAGACAGACACAGCCCTGCCCTCAACGGTGCACGTGACCTAGGAAGGTTGTAAAGACAGGCCTTGTATGGTCTAGAACTGATATATGGCAAAGACAGGTTCCCCCCAAAATTAGAGAATGAACTACATGCTGTAAGTAGTCTATGATTTGAAATGTGAAAAGTAAATATCCTCACTAAGGAATCTTGGATTGGTCATCTACGGAAACCACCCATCCATTGCTTAATTCTATAACAACATCCAAAAGGTTAAATTTTTATGTTTAATAAATGATGTGGAAACCCTGTAACAGAACACTAAAAAAGAACTACTGACACGTGAAAATTCAGATGGAGCATAAGGGCACTCATTATACACAGAGAAAAAAGCCAGTCTTGAAAGCTTACAACTATATTTCCATTTATATAACGTTCTTGAAATGACCCAACTATAGAGGACGGATTAGCGACTGCCAGGGGACAGGGCAGAAGGGAGGTGGGGGGACACACAGTCCGCAGGCACGTGGGTGGGGCCGGTGATCACACACGCGAGCACCGACACCCGCGCAGAGCGCACCGGGTCTACAGTGCGGGTCGCGCGGCACACCTGTTCCTGTCGCGGCGGGTACAAGTTCTCTCCCACCTCACCCCCCGGCGACACTGAGGGCAGGGCTCACCGGACTCTGTCCTATGCCTGAAACCTGCTGTGAGTCTACCTATTTCAAAATACAAAGTTTAAAAATAAGGATGTAGGAACCTGACCTTCCCTCGATGCTTCTGAAGGGAATGTGGAGGAAAACGGGCCTTAATGCAACAATCTCTCCGGGAAACTCCTGCCCTGTGCCCTTGAGCTGCTCCGCCTACAGGTCACGTAAAACCTTGCCGCTCGTCCAACCGCTCTCCACGCGGGGCCGCCCCTGCTCCCACGGGGCGGGGTGCGGGAGCATTCCTGGGGGGGACCCCAGGCTTAGATTCTGGGACGACGCTGAGGCTTCACCTGCTGGAGCGCCCCTCCGAGGACACACGCCGCGGGCCAGATGGCCCTCGGGGGTCCTCCCCCTTTGCTGGGTCATCCTGCACCCCCTGCCTCCTCCTTGTTCCTGGCTGGCTTCCTTCTGACTTATGTGGAAACTCCCTTTCTTGGAAACCCTCTCCTGAAACCCTCGGGGGCTTGGACTGAATCACCTTCCCTACTCAGAACTAATGACAAGAGAAAGAATTCCGCTGCTTAGCCGGCCCGAGGCAGAACGGAGATTAGGTTATCAGACTTTCTCCCTTGAGAGTGACAGGCCCCGGCTTCGGCGGCAAGATCCATTTTCACGAGGCCCACGATTTGCTGCCCACCAATACCTCATCGCCAGAATCATTAGCAGGAATGTTTGCCAGGCTTTGACATTTCCATTTAGAAGATGAATTCATTCTGAGTTGAGCCAGGAGCCCCCCTCTCTCCTGGAAGAATGTGTTAAGACACAGGCCTCATGGGACCCTGGAGCATCGGGAAGATCCAATCCCATCCCCATGGCACACTGGGTCAGCCCTTCCTTGGAGGCAAGGAAGGAATTTGAAGAAAAAAAACAAAAAAAACAAAAAAAAACGAAGCTGTGACAAGAAAGCCATTTTTATGGTGGGCTCAGGTTGAGTGTAGGTCTCCCCGTGCCGCCCCCTTCCCGCCCGCCTCCCGGCTCTCGGGCTGCACGGAGAGGGTAGGGCCTTGCCCACCCGGAGCGCCTGAGTCCCAGGGGAGGCGCTCCCTGGCGAGCTCCGGCTCTGCCCCTACCTGCACCTGCTGGGGGACCAGCTGTAACAGCGCCGGCGGCCGGACTCTCCAGAGGACTGGCTGGAGCCATCACCACAATCATCCGTGTTTGCACTGGAGGCGACGAGCAGCACGACAGATTGCCAGGAAAGCGAGGGAAGCCTGCAGATGGCTCTGCTCATAACGGAGGGCCACCGCCGCTGAAGTGGTTTCTATGGGAAACCCACACATGAAAACAGAAGAAAGTTCTTTTAAATTAAATCACAGTAATTAATCACCTTTTTAAATTAAGCATTATCAAATTTAAACACAGGGATTTGTCGGGGAGGGCAGTCAGGAAAGCGCAGACGTGGCCGGTTTCCCCGGGGACAGCTACGGACAAAGCACAGACCTTTCTCAGGTACGGCTCTGAGCCGCGGCTCTTCACTCCTCCCTGTTGAGTCAATGTCAGGGTCTGTTCTCTGCCCCTCATTCCACGGTGTGAGGGACACACACTGGTGAACACAGGAGGACTGCCAGGGCAGCCTCCGAGGACACGGCCATCCCCGTGCCACACCACAGAGCCAGCCTGTGGTGTGAGCGACACGGGCCATCACTCCTCCCTGAACATCGTCCTCTGCTGACACCACCGGCTCCAGGCTTCTGGCTTCCCTCCTCCCTCCCTCCCTCCTTCCTTCCCTCTTCCTTCTGACGTGCAGCAGAGCACGCCACCCAAACACGTGCCACTCTGGTACGAGGGGTCGGAGGGAAGCTGGGTGCACAGAGAGCCTTTCTCGGAGCCCCCGTACCTGCCCACAGACGGCCGCTCCACCGGGAACACAGACCACCCCCCCCGGGAGTGTCTTCAGCCAGGGCAGACTGACGACCATCACAGGAGAGGAGACTAGAAATGGATGCCACTTCCTGACACACTTTGTCACAAACTGTCATACCCCCATCCGTTTTTCTAAGGGCCCCTTCATCTTCCCTGAAAGTCATTTGCTCTCCCCTAAGAGGCTTTCTTTTATTCAGGGGTCTCAGCCAAGTCAGAAGAATGGAAAAAAGTGATCTTTCCTCCCCTCCACATCCATCTTCTTTCCTATTTTTTAAAGCTTGGTTGGGTGGGACGCCTGGGTGGGGCGGCAGGTTAAGCTCCTGTTTTCAGCTCAGGTCACGATCTCAGGTTTGTGAAATCGAGCCCCGAGTTGGGCTCCATGCTGCGCGTGGAGTCTGCTTACGATTCTCCCTCTCCCTCTGCCCCTGCCCACCTCCCCCCTCACGTGCGAGCACACGCACACACGCTCTCACTCTTAAAAAAAAAAAAAAAAAAAATTGCTGTTTAGGCGTAACTTACGATACACTGCGCAAACCTTAGCGCATCTGTATCCACGCACACGTACGTATGACCCACCCAGATGAAGACCTAGAACAGTCCCAACACCTGAGTTGGCCTTGTGACCCCTCCTCCTGTCAGTACTCCCTGACAAGGCTAACCTCTACTCTGACCCCTGTCACCATGGATTAGTTTTGCCTGGTTTCAACTTTTACACACATGGAATGTTCTGTTGTGTCTGGCTTCTTCCATGGAACACTGTGTTCCCCCTGCTCTTATGCCCCTATGAGCCATCACGGGCTCCTTCCCTCCACACCCACTCTGGAAATAGGGGTGTTTCCCCCATTGTCTCCTCACTCACGTAGACTCCCCGGCAGTGGAGCAGACACCATGCTTTCCACTGCCCCTGAATCCTGCTCACTCTCTAATTTATGCCTCCAGACCCAACTGCCTACCAGAATTCTTTACCTAGAAGCCTCATGGACAATCCATTTTTCCCCAACAAAACATGGCCTGCTCTGTTTATCCCCAGTCTTATACCTTCACTCACCCAGAAGCCAAGCTGAGTCATCACTGGAATCACACACACACACACACACACACACACACACACACGTATGTTGTTCATGACCTGGCCTGAGCCTCCCTCTTTAGTCATGAGTCCTGCCATTCCTCTCCCACCTCCTCACGCACATCCAGGATGCTCTTCCCTCAGGCCAAATGCACCTCCCCACCGTGTTCTCCTGGAAAGCATCCAGGCGTGCACTATGATTTTAAACATTGCTCCCTCCCCTCACCCTCCTGGGCCCTGGCTCTGCCTCTAGACAGTTGTGTTGCACTTTGGTTGGGCTCATCATTCTGGGAGCTCTGGAGGCCAGAGACAATGTCACCTCTCTCCGGTCTCTCCTGCCCAACATAGCACCTGGCACAGAGCAGTCAGACAAAGAACAGTCTGTGCTGAGGGTTCCTCATGGTGACAGTGGGGCAAGTCCCCAGTCTGACAGGGAGATAGCGTGCCTGTCCTCAGATAACCCCAGATCTGCTCACAGAAAAGCCTTGTGGGAAAGGACAACAGGACACCTGATAGGCCATAAGGTGAAGAACATACAAGTCAGGGACACCTGGGAGGCTCAGTCAGTTAAGCATCTGCCTTCAGCTCAGGCCACAATCCCAGGGTCCTGGGATCAAGCCCTGAGTCAGGCTCCCTGCTCGGTGGGGAGCCTGCTTCTCCCTCTGCCTGCCACTCCCCCTGCTTGTGCTCTCTCAAAAAATAAAATCTTTAATAAAAAAAAACAAACAAACAAACATAAAACTCGTGAGGAGCTAGAGACAGCCCAGGGAGCGAGGGAATCAGGAAAGAAAACAAGAAACAAGACTTTCAGAGCCTTCTCAGCAGTGGTGGGGTTGGCTGGCAGCACCAAGAAACCCCAGGCCTGCGCGGCTGTTGGGTACAAAGCCTAAGGCACAGCTGTCCTCACGAGCGGAGTCAGGCCGCCCCTTCTGGTTTTAATGGCAGCACCCTCCCCTCCCAACCCACAAGGCCTCCTGGGAAGACCGTATCTCACCTGACTTTCCAAGACCTCCCCGAGGCCTGCCCAAGCCGGCCCAGGCTGGACGGGCCACCTCACCATTCCTTAACTTTGGCTCCCACCGTCCCAGGACACATTTCTGCATGTTACACACCTCAACCCAGCCCCGGCAGTGAAGACTTACCCCAGCCCTCGGCTGCAGCCGTGGCCTGCCTCCCCCCGCACGATCCTTCCTGACGTTCACTCAGGGGTGTCAGGATGGCCGAGTGGTCTAAGGCACCAGACTCAAGCTTCGTTTCCCTGACGTTCACTCAGTAGGTCCTGACTGAAGGAGGGTTGGGCAGACACAAAGTTACAAACCGGTTTTCCAAATGACTGTTTCTTCAGGAGGACATAATTCCAGAGGAGAAAAGGGAACAGACACCAAGTATAAACAAAGGCTCTTCTGTGTGACTCTAGTTAGAATGACAACTAATTGAAAGCAATTTAATGTTGGTTCACGAAAGGTTAATAGGATTCGTGTTTTGGAGATGCCGAACGCAACACAGACTCAGCCAGAAACACAAATCTAACCTTTATTCTCTTTAATTATTCGGTCAGAATAATTTCCTGGGAGCGGGTTTAGTCTCTGGATGGCTTTAATTAAACACCAGTGAACTTTGAAGTTGACATCAACTCATCCAGCTGCAACTCAATTTTCAAATTAATCTGCTAACACGGAGGTTTTGTGGCCAAAGCAGGGGAGAGCTATGGGGGAGTAGGAGATGGGCTTGGAGCCTGACAGGTATTAACTGATTCTGGAACTTCCTCCATCTTTCCCCCACCCTCTCCGATGGCAAGGCAATTCCATAACCTGTGCCAGGGCCTAAGGAGAGGGGCTCGGGCTGAGCTGAGCAACCAAGCCACCTCCTTTCTTGGCTTTTCCCACAAATGCTGGGAACAGCAGACCCCTGTCCAGCCCACCGCCCCCTTCCCCCGGCCGCCGCCCCGTGCTCTACTTCTGCCTCCTGCCCTCCTCGCACATCTCCCCACTCCAGAGACATGCTGAGACATTTAGGAGTCCTGGTGTGGCCCTCCTGTGCAGAGGTGCCTTAGGAAACACTCCTATCACTGAGCTGCCTGCATTTCAGCGGGTCCCAGCCTCAACCTCCCCTTGTCTGCCTTCGAAAACCCAGCTCCCTGATTCTGTCAGCTATACTTGATGGCCATGCCCAGGCCCTTTTCCACTGCTGACAGGGAGGCGACCCCACCGCCTGCTACAGCCTGGGGCAGCATCAGCCGACTTCCACCAGAACGTGACATTTATACTTGGCCGACCTAGCTTGCGCATGTTGGGCAGCGTAAAGGGCCAGTGCTTTGGCCTTGAGGTACACTGACGTAACCATGACAAAGCGCAAGGTCATGGACAAGGTCATGGACAAGGGAAGGCACGATGTCCCAGGAGGGCATTGTCAGAACTTGAGGGGAAAAAAAAGAAAAAAACATTATCTAAAGGAATGCCATTCCCAGCCACTCTGCTTGCCCTGTTTCCATTAGTATTTGCAACAATTCCCTTGGAAATTCATTCTAACCGACTCCAGACCCTGAACAAAAGCAGCATCCGCCCACCCAACACGTCCTGACGCAGCACGGCGCCCCATGCATCCGGGAACCACACAAAGGTCAGGTTCCCGATTCAAGCTTCTGTAAATGACAGCAGCCAATGGCAGAAAAGGGAAATGACCCATCCCACTCCTGTCCCCACCTTGGGAGGTGGCTCAGCCATCCCAGTTGCTCACTTCATGTAACAAGAGCAAGGGTCAGTTGACGCCTTCACAACAGCATGCGTGACCTACTATGGCCAAAGAGCAAGAAGTTTCCCAGAACAGAAGCCACAGCCAGGGTCCCCCCACCCGCACCCACCCAGGGGCAGCCTGTCCGAGAGCACCAAACCCCACTAGTCACATGGAGCCCCCAGACTGGGACAGGTGAGGGATAACAGCAGAATTCCTAACAAAAGAGTTTCTTGGTCGTAACGGTTTATCAACTCTAAGACACTGAGAGAGACCCTGAAAAGGACCTAAAAAATGTTAAGGTGTTTCCTTAAATACGATCACAGTGCTTGCTTACAAAAACAAAGGATCTGATTCATCTTTGGGTCCGTGGCACCGAAGAGCACGTGCGCTGGCACAAACAGCAGGTAGAAGCAGAGGATTAGTGGAATTCCGTGATAACTGTGGGTCAGAGGAGCCCCAGACAACCAAGGAGGACGGCCAGTGACCCTGACAAGAAGAACACTGAGGAAAGGACCCCACTTCCCAACCACACCCAACATGGGCAGTTTTGGATGCTGAAGAGTGATGCAACCCAGGGACGCCTGGGCGGCTCAGTTAAGCAACTGTCTTCGGCTCAGGTCATGATCCCAGGGTCCTGGGACCGACCTCCACATGGGGCTCCCTGACCAGCAGGGAGCCTGCTTCTCCCTCTCCCTCTGCTGCTCCCCATGATTGTCAATCTTAAAAAAAAAAAAAAGTGATGCAGGGATGCCTGGGTGGCGCAGTCGTTAGGCGGCTGCCTTCGGCTCAGGGCGTGATCCTGGCGTTCCGGGATCGAGTCCCACATCGGGCTCCTCCGCTGGGAGCCTGCTTCTTCCTCTCCCACTCCCCCTGCTGTGTTCCCTCTCTCGCTGGCTGTCTCTCTGTCACATAAATAAATAAAATCTTTAAAAAAAAAAAAAAAAAAAAAAAGTGATGCAACCCAGAATATGTGCAAGGTGTCAAATACATGTATTAATTGCTGACAGCAGGTAGTATCACAATTTCTAAACAATGAACCACGCCCCTGGTGTAACCTCTAGCTACTGAAGGTCAAGGGGTCAGAAAATAAGAGGTTTGCATGGCCTGCAACCATAAGAACAGTCTAAAAGACGACTTGGGGAATGGAAACCTCAACACCAGACACACACAACAACCTGTGCTCCTTCTCCACATCTGCCCCCAAGGCCTGGCACCGAACAGCTGACTGCCCAATGAGGGACACCTGACCCAAAAGGAGCCAAAGATTTCTCCTGAAATTTGAGGCTGGTTTCCAGTGACTGGACAACCATTTCCTACCATGTACAATGAGAAACAGAGAATGACACAGCTGCACAGCCAAAGGGTGACAGAAATGTCAACCACCTTGGTCCCATAAGTAAGACCTAGGAGGCCCAGCTCTGCTTGGGTCCTGGAAAATCCTCTTTCTGCACCGGCTGGTTCTAATACATCTCTGGGACTTGCGATCAGAGATCTGGCTCACACAGGAGTCAGCAGAGACCACTCCCGATGAAGCCAGCCACATGGACCAATGACACTGACAGCATTCTCAAAGAGCAACGAGACATAAGCGGTGAAGGACATGAATACACAGTTTACAAAAAAGGAAAATAAAAATCTTAAAATGAAAGGATTTTAAAAATTAAATTTTAAATAAAAGATATTCAGGGCCGCCTGGGTGGCTCAGTCTTTAAGCGTCTGCCTTCAGCTCAGGGCATGACCCCGGCATTCTGGGATCGAGCCCCACATCAGGCTCCTCCGCTGGGAGCCTGCTTCTTCCTCTCCCACTCCCCCTGCTTGTGCTCCCTCTCTCACTGGCTGTCTCTCTGTCAAACAAATAAATAAAATCTTTAAAAAATAAATAAATAAAATTAAATTAAAGATATTCAATATATCACTAATTACAGTAGAAAGACAATCTTTTAAAAAAAGATTTTATTTATTTGAGAGCGAGAGAACGAGAGAAAGAGTAAGAGCAGGGGGAGGGGCAGAAGGAGAGGGAGAAGCAGGCTCCCCACTGAGCAGGGAGCCCGAGCAGGGAGACCTGAGCTGAAGGCAGACGCTTCACCGACTGAGCCACCCAGATACCCCTAGAAAGATAAGTGAACCCAGAGAACTGTTATCACTTACCTGATTGGCAAAGATAAAAAAAAAAGTCTGATGGAGCATTTTGCTGGCAAAGGGAGGAGAAACAGGTACCCTCGTCACAGCTGAGCTAGAATGTACGTTGGCACCGCCTCTATTACTGGGGACTAGCTGTCAAAATTGGAAACACACACTCCTTTGGGTTACAGGCCTCACTTCTGAAATTATCCTACAAATACATTCGACAATATGTAAGATGTGAGGGAAAGATCATATATTAAAGCAGTGCTTATAAAAGCAAAACATTTAAGACTAAATACCCATCAAAAGGAGACTAGTTAAATAAACTCTGGTGTATTCATAAGATGGAATACGATTCAGAAAAATGAGGCAGAGAACAATCTCTAAACTACAACTGACTAGTAGGAATGTACAGTACCATTTAGGCAGAAATAAAACAGGCAGAGAAGGAAAATGTATCCATGTATATAAACAAAACACATCTGAAAGTAAACAGAAGAAATGAAGGTAGAGAAAAACAAGGTAAGCAAAGAGAGTAAAGAAATACTCAGGGGCGCCTGGGTGGCACAGCGGTTAAGCGTCTGCCTTCGGCTCAGGGCGTGATCCTGGCGTTCTGGGATCGAGCCCCACATCAGGGTCCTCCGCTATGAGCCTGCTTCTTCCTCTCCCACTCCCCCTGCTTGTGTTCCCTCTCTTGCTGGCTGTCTCTATCTCTGTCAAATAAATAAATAAATAAAATCTTTAAAAAAAAAAAAGAAAAAGAAATACTCAAACTGACGGGGCATGTCAATAGGGCACAGAAGCCAAATTTGGGGTGCACTGAAGCACTGGAATGAATAATGACAGAGACAGTGATTACACTGAATGAGGAAATCACACTAAAACTTCTGACAGGGGAGAGGAGAGCTCATCTTCACAGGGAAACGTCAACAACGTAGAAGGAATGACAGAAAAAGAGAATCGCTTTTTTACAACCACCTTAGTAATAAACACTTCAGTCAAGAATCACCAATGACTCCTACACTGGGTGTAAAACTGCTAAGGACAGGATATTCCCAAATATCACCCCACAGATTACTTATTAATTACAAAGGGGCAAGGGTATCTTGTAAAGGAGAAATCTGGCAGACAACAGCTGAATAAAGTTACCCTAACTTCAAATTGCCAATAATGGGACAAACTGGTATCAAGTAACACTTGATATAATGAGAATACCACATCATATGAAGAATTCCTGACAAAAATGTTTAACCTCAATCCAATCATAAGGAGACAGGTAACATAAATCCAAGTTGAAGGATGTTCTGCAAAACACTGCCCTAAAGTCTTCAAACTCTTCAATGAAGGACACTGGGGACTATTCTGGATAAAAAAAAGGCTAACAGGACATGGCAAGTAAATATGATGTGTGATCCTTGGGTGGCTCCTGGACCTACAACAAAAACAAAAGTCAACTAGCACTGCTGGCAGGAATGTAGAATGGTAAAGCTGATTTGGAAAGCCTGGCAAACTCCTCAAGAAATTAAACTCGAAGTTACTCTATGACCCAGAAATTCATTCCTAGGTATGTCCTCAAGAGAAATGAAAACACAGGCCCATTCAAAAACCTGTACACCAAAGCCCACTAAAGCATTAATAGCATATTCATAGTCAAGATGTGGAAATGACCCACATGTCCATCAACTGATGAACGGATAAACAAAATGTGGTCTATACAATGAAATATTATTCAGCCATAAAAAGTAATGAAGTATTGACACAGGCTACCACACGGCTAAACCTCGAATTCATTACAGAGAGAAGCCAGTCACAGAAGATCACATATCAATGATTATATTTACATGAAATGTCCAGAAAAGACAAATCTACAGAGATCAGTGGTTGCCTAAGGCTAGAGGTGGGGTGGGGAAGGGGAATGACTCAACAGGCACAGGACCTCCTCTTAGGGTAACGAAATGTTTTAAAATTGATTGTGGTGGGGCGCCTGGGTGGCACAGCGGTTAGGCATCTGCCTTCGGCTCAGGGCGTGGTCCCGGCGTTATGGGATCGAGCCCCACATCAGGCTCCTCCGCTATGAGCCTGCTTCTTCCTCTCCCACTCCCCCTGCTTGTGTTCCCTCTCTCGCTGGCTGTCTCTATCTCTGTCAAATAAATAAATAAAATCTTTTAAAAAAAATTGATTGTGGTGATGGTTGCACAACTCTGTATACAGTAAAAACCACTGAATTACACACTTTAAATAGGTGAATTGTAGGGGCACCTGAGTGGCTCAGTCAGCTGAAATGTCCAACTTTTGATTTCAGCTCGGGTCATGATCTCAGGGTGGTGAGATCGAGCCCTTATAGGGCTCCACACTCAGCACGGGGTCTGCTTGAGAGGCTCTCTGTCCCTCTCCCTCTGGCCCTCCTCACTCATGCATGCACTCTCTCTCTCTCTCTCAAATAAATAAATCTTTAAAAAAATAATAAAATAGGTGAATATGGTATGTGAATTATATTCCAATAAAGCTGTTATTTTAAAAACTATAAAGGACACATCATTGGGATGCCTGGGGAAATTTAAATATAGAATATCAATGTTAAATTGAGTGTGAGAACTATAGTATGGTTACGAAGGAAAAAGTCCTTATTCTTAAGATACTGCCTAAGTATTTATGGCTGAATTATCATAATTCCATAACTTAATCTTAATTGATTCAGCAAAGAACAAATGTGTATTTACATACATTATGTGTGCCTGCATTTGTGAGAGAGCAAAAAAACGCAAAGGTGGCAATATATTGCTAAGTGAAAGATATGCAGGTGTATACTGTACGGTCCTTATAATCTTTCTGTAGTCTGAAGTTTTTCAAAATAAAAACTTGGAGCAAATACCAGAGAAGACTAAAGTTTAGATCTGTACAGACAAGGGCCTGCCAGCCTGTGAGGATGCTACTGGGTGTTAATTTTATCCTCAGTAAAAGGTCACTGTTCCTTGCTACAGCAAGATAGAGACTACCGCTTTATATATAATAAAATCCTACCTTTTCTCAGCATTAATATAGCGTACGTGAAGTCTACTGATTGTGACAGCACAGGAAATTAATGTCTAAATGAACTGTGTGTTACAGGCACATTTCACTAAGGGGCAAGCTTGTTTCTTAGAAGGAACCATATGGTAATCATCAACATGCCATTAGCCTATTACTTGACTTTGAGGAACCATTTTGTAAAGATTATCTGGTGCCTAATTAAAAAGAAAGAAATGAGACTCAGGTTTAAGATGCCTCTGGTATTCTGAAAGTATTCGGAAAGGTCATTCAAAAGGACTTCAAAATTGAGATTTTTCATTCATGTATTTATTCCACAATCAAAATAAATCATAATTTAAAGCCATAACATTTTGAAAAGGTAAAGGAGACTTTGTGTCACAGCTGCATTAATAAAACACACTGGTCTGAAGTGCAACACTAAACAGGTGTTTTCTGTTCCCGAGGTGGAATAAATACATAACAATCGCACATAAAATTTCACTAAAGATCTGAGATGAGGCAAATAACCCTTGAAAACAAACTGTACAATGAACAGAGGCAGGCTGCAAATAATTTTTCTTAACATTTTACTGCAAGAAGGAAAAACCCCCATTTCATGCTCCTGGCCTTGGTTTCTCTCTTCCTTCCTAAATCACATCCAAATCCAGAAAGGCCTCTGCACCCCATGCTCAAAAACACCACTGTGAGTCCCTAAGGACCCCAGCACAGACCGCTGTCAATGAGCATATGCACAACCTTCCTCCAGAACCTCCAGGGAAATCAGGAGCCCAAAGAGCAGCAGCATTTCTTTAAACAATAGTTTTAACTGTCCAATGAGCTCTGACCATGTGCATTTCATAAACAAACCAAAATATTGCCTTAATATCTTCCTATTTGTCTGGGAAAATGTTAAGTAAACCACTCAAGTAAAAAAAATGTTTACAGAGCAGTGAAAAAATGAAAATTCAAAGGGTTTATGCCAAAAAGCAAACCAGTCCTCTGCAGCCTAGCTCATTTGTTTCTGGGCTGCGAAGCCATGTAGAGAGCGATCAAGCAGTAGATGGTCCCCCCAAGCGTCAGCGCCATGGTGGTCCGGTAGAGCATTTGGTCAGGCAGGCCTCGTTTCAGGTGGATGGGCACACCATCGGATTTCTGGAAAGCAAGAATTATCAAGGACATGGTTAATAATAAAAAGATTTTACAGTTTAGGCTAATCAAGAACAAATGTCTCTAGTTTAAAACTAATCCATCAACACACTGTAGTGGAAAAAGCCCTAATCCGTTAGAATGCTGACAGAAAGAGCGGTATACGTTTTCTTACAAATGCAGCCACAGCCTGTAGGGCCAAAGCCTTCTCCAAAATGGAGCCTCAGGAACACGCATGCAACAAATTTCACATTTCTAAGAAATTTATCATGTATTGCTTAATCAGGAAAGCAGCACGGGTGGATTTCTTTGAAAGGCAAAGGTAACCCACAGCTAAATGACCGCAGGCGCAAGCAATGCCCACATTTACTTTGACTTCCGATCATTAGTCAATGATGTCTGAGCGCACCAGCTCAGTTAACAGGCTCTAGTCCATTTTGTATTCAGCTTTTTTCCGTTAAGCTGTTAAACCCGTGTTTAGAAAAGAAACTCCATAAAATGCTGAAACCATTATTTTGCACAGTCTCCAAACTCCCTCCCCCAAAGTAACTCAAGACCCCAAATGCCCAATCAAGTCTTACTTACCGGATAAAAAGGGATTAAACTGACCAAAAGTCCCCAGGCCAGTCCTGAATCTGCACATATTTTTGAGGATGGGGAAGCTATCATCTAGCAACAGCAGTGACAGACACTGCCACCCCCACAGCACCTGAGATGCAGCTGGGTCACTGACCTCTCAATTATCTGTATGTAGATTACCGTTAGTAATATTTTAAAATCCAATTCTAGCTTCTCTCCGTTGATCAGCAAACCCAAGAGAGCCTCCTCTACTTCTAACAGCTCAGTGAATTTTAATATCAAGCAAGCAGAAAACAACTAGAAGAAAACTCATTGCCAAAGTAACAACTTATTCTCTAGTGTCTGTTCTAGTGTCTTCTCTCACCTGGAAAAACTTCTGGAGCTCTGGAACTTTGTTTTTCCCAGCATAATCATATACAGCAAAATCAGAACTCAGTTTGGTTGGTGTGGCAAATATGATAGGCGGTGCTTCTGTGGAAACCACAGGCCTTAATCCCTGTAGGAAAAAGGAAAATGTCAAGTTGAAAGCATGCCTGGGCTTATGAACAACCTTTCAACAAGCAGGCTGTCTGGAATCGTGGAGGCAGTAATTCAACCACACAAGAAGGAAGGAAAGGCTCTCCAAGTCTGCGTGACAAGGCCTTTAATTTTAAGATTTAAAGTCCTTAAAGTTTCAACAAAATACCTTAGTCTACTTTCCCACAGCAAACCCCATCGAGAAGAATTCCCTGCCATTAAGATGGGGTTGGGGGAGGAGAGGAAGCAAACCACCGCAAAAATCCAATCTGGGCTTCCAGAAATAACTATTACGTCTCTCTTCCTACCAAATAAGTAAAACATTTATAACCTATATGAATTTTTGGTTAGATTTCCAAAGAGACCTGGCTGTCCCTTTTCTCCTCTGGGTGAGCTGACATACTAACATGTTATCTCTAACTCCAGAGTAGACATCAGAAACTGCCCAGACACACAGTAAAGGAACATCTCAATCTGGAAGAGCCTGTAATGGTAACAGACTTGTCTTTCAGGACCAGAAAACAAAACAAAACGATTAGAGTAATTGAACCTTCCAGCATTAATAAACCTGTAAGTTAAACAGATATAGTAAAAATAAAGGAAATTCAGCGTTCTCATCTGTGACATGTATATAAAAGTACTGGGATCTACCACTGAAAAGACTGCATGAGACACTACGTGCCTAAAGCAGCACACAGCACATAGTCAATAAATACAAACTGAATGACATCGGGGGTGAACACAAATTTGCGATTAGCAGCTCCCTGGGCCACGTGGACAGAAGAACACTCAGGCTTAAAAGGAACCTAAAGGGGGAGAAAAATGAAGTACTGTCACAGGCTACAACAAGGATAGCCCTTAAAAACACGCCGAGTAAAAGAAGCTAGTCAAAAAGACCACAACTCATATGACCCCATTCATATGCAAGTCCAAAATGAGAAATTCAACACAGACAGAAAGTAGATTAGCAGCTGCCTAGGGCTGGGAGGTGAGCAACAGGGGGGTGATAACTGCAGGGTACACATTTCTTCTGGAGGTGATGAAAACACTCTAAAATTAATGTGGTAATGTTTGCAGAGTATCTATTAACGCACTAAAAACCACAAGTTATCACTTTAAAAGAGTGAATGTATGGTATGTGAATTGTATCTCAATAAAGCTATTAAAACAAAAAAGAAGAACCTAAGGGGAACTCCGGTTTTCTATCTGATGGAGTAAAGCTACAGTGGCAGGTATAGAGATGGTTCTTCCAAAATAACCCGCAGATTAAGATAGGAGCTAAGAGTTACAAATCAATAAAATCACATCCTTTTATATTAAATTCTAACTACAAAAAGTAAAAATTTAAAGTTAGGAAGTAGAGTTCAAGCTCAGCCTCTTTCATTTTACAGATGAAAGAGAAAATCCTTTGCTCAAATTAACAGCATTGTCAGACCCCTGGTCCTTAATCTCTTCAAAGAAATAAAATTTACATATAACTGACAAGACTTATTCTAAAGATCATATATTGAAAGCTTCAATGATACTCCCACCAGGCAAGCATTAAGATCAACAGGGCAACAAAAAAGCATTAAAGCAAACTTGGTTTCGGTCCAAGATGGCAGCACAAAAAGATCCTGAACTCATTTCCTCCCAGGAACACACCAAATCTACACCTACACCCAGAGAGCAGTTCCTCCTGAAGAACCGCAGGCTGACTGAACAGCTTCTGCGCAGCGAAGGATAGAGGGATCACACAGAGAATGGCAGGAGACAGAGATCGGGTAACAACAGGAATCCCACCTGATGCTAAGGACTGCAACAGGGTGGGATAGCACTGACAGGTGCACACACACAGATTCACCCAATCTGGGGCATGGCAAAAACACAGTGGTTTAAAAGGCAAACAGAGGGCGCCTGGATAGCCCAGTGGGTTAAGCGCCTGCCTTCGGCTCAGGTCATAATCCTGGAGTCCCAGGATCAAGTCCCTCACCGGGCTCCCTGCTCAGTGGGGAGTCTGCTTCTCCCTCTGACCCTTCTTCCCCGCCCCCCACCCCGTGCTCTCTCTCTCTCACTCTCTTTCCCTCAAGTAAATAAAATCTTAAAAAAATAAAATAAAAGGCAAATAGACTAAGTGAAGGAAACCCCATATACTAATGCTAGAGCAACTGCTACATGGTGGGAGAACCACTGGAACTCTCTATGGTTAGAAGGTGCTAGCAAGCACCATTGTTCACGTTCCCCCTCTGCCTTGATAGTGCAGACGGGAGCGGGCATGTTAGCCAGCCTGCAGCCTCCAGCCCCAGCCCCCAGCCCACACCAGCTCCAGCTGTCCACCAAAGGCATCCTCCACCACATGCACCTGCCTCAGTTCCAACCATCCCACCAAGGCTGCCCCAGCACAGCACAAACCAGGACACCCCAGCCTGCACCAACTACAGCCCTCAGTAGCTCAGCAAGGTGGCCCAGGCACAAAACACCCTGGGACACCCTTGGCCCACACCTGCTTCAGCAGCAGCCATCCAGCCAGGGCACTTCCTACGCAGAGCACCCCAGCCCATCCTGCCCCAGCTCTAGCCATCCCACTACAGAGTCCCAGGGTGGAGGGCCTGAGGACAACCCAGCCTGAGCCTGACCCAGCTCTTGCCATCCCACCAGGGCAGCGCTGGACCCAACCACTCCCGAACCACCTGGCCTGAACTTGCTCCAGTTCCCACCATCCCACAGGGCAGACCCAAAGAATGCACCCTGAGCCTGCGCCCACTACAGCTCTAGCCAGCCAAAGCCACCAGATACATACAGTCTACAGAAGGGACATTCCTACCTGAGGCCACTCCTTCAAGACTGGGGAAGGTAGCCGTTTCACCTAATTCATAGAAACAAACACAGAAAGTCAAACAAACTGAGAAAAAGAAATATGCTCCAAAGAAAAGAACAAAACGTCAGAAAAAGAACTAAATAAAATGGAGATAAGCAATGACCTGATAAAGAGTTCAAAGTGATGGTCATAAAGACGCTCACTGAAGTTGAAAGAAGAGTGTAAAAGAACTCAACAAAGAGATAAAAGACATAAAAAAGGACCAGAGTTGAAGAATACAATAATTGAAATGAAAAACACACTAGAGCGAATCAAAAGCAGATTAGAAGATGCAGATGAACAGATTAGCAATCTGGAAGACAGGAAAATAGCACCCAAACTGAACAGCAAAGACAAAGAAGAATAAGAAAAAAATGAAGACAGGCTAAGGGACCCTCTGCGGCAATGTCAAGCACACTAATACTCACATTATAGGGGTCCCCGAAGAAAAAGAGAAAAGGGCAGAAAACTTATTTGAAGAAATAACAGCTGAAAATTTCCCTAACCTGGGAAAAGCAGACATCTAGGTCCAGGAAGCAGAGAGAGCCCCAAACAAGATGAACCCAAGAAGGTCCATACCAAGACACACAACAAACTAAATGTCAAAGATTAAAGACAGAATCTTAAAAGCAGCAAGAAATAAGGAACTAGTTGTGTACAAGGAAAACCCCATGAGGCTATAGATTTTTCAGCAGAAACTGTGCAGGCCTGAAGACAGTGGCACAATATATTCAAAGCACTGAAAGGAAAAACCATACAACCAAGAATGCTCTACCTCACAAGATTATCATTCAGAACTTAAGGACAAATAGGAGTTTCTCCAGACAAATAAAAGTTAAAGGAGTTCATCACCACTTAAACAGACTTAGAAGAAATATTAAAGGGACTTTAAGCAGAAAAAAAAAGGCCAAAACTAGAAAAAAATACAAAACAAAAAAACTTCACTGGTAAAAGCAAACATATAATAAAGGTAGTAAATTAATCACTTATAAAACTAGGATGAAAGTTAAAAGATGAATAAAATCAATTACATCTATAAAATTTGTTGAGATTCACAAAATAAAGATGTAGAATATGACATCATATACATGCATGGGGGAGGTTAATATGTAGTGATTTTAGAATGTGTTCGAATTTAAGCAACCATCAGCTTACTACAGACTGCTATATACTTAAGATGCTATATATGAACCTAAAGCCAACCAGAAACCAAAAACTAAGAAAAAAATCCACAAAAAAATAAAAAGAAAGGAATCCAAGCAAAACACTAAAGTCACCAATTACAAGGGAAGAGCCAGGAGAAAAAAGAAAAACAAAAACCACCAGAAAACAATTAACAAAATGGCACCTGTAAATTATTACTTTAAGTGTAAATGGTCTAAAACAATGGGGCACCTCAGTGGCTCAGTCAGTTAAAAGTCCAATTCTTGATCTCAGCTCAGGTCTTGATCTCAGTGTTATGAGTTTGAGCCCCACGCTGGGCTCCAGGCTGAAGGTGGAGCCTACTTAAAAAAGAAAAAAAAAGTAAATGGTCTAAATACTCCAATCAAAAGACAAGGGTGATTCAATGAATAAAAAACAAGGGCCATCTATATGCTGCCTACAAGAGGCTCTCTTCAGACATAAAGACAAGTACAAACTGAAAGTGAAGGGATGTAAAAAAAAAAAAAAAATACCCCACACAAATGGAAGCAAAAAGAAAGCTGGGATGGTAAAATATATTAGACAAAGTAATCTTTAAAACAAAAACTGTAAAGAGACAAAGAAGGGCATTATATAAAGGGATTAATCCGACAAGAGGATACAACAACTGTAAATATCTATGCACCCAACACAGGAGCACCTAAATATACAAAGCAAATACTAACAGAGAAAGGGAGAAACAGACAGTAATACAATAATAGTAGGGGGCTTTAACACCCCAATTATATCAACGGATAGAGCATCCAGACAAAAAAATCAATAAGGTAACAGTGGCTTTAAATAACATTAGACCAGACAGACCTAGCAGATACCTACAGAACATTCCACCCATAAGCGGCAGAATATACATAGTTTTCGAGTGCACCTGGAACATTCTCCAGGACAGATTACATGTTAGGCCACAAAACAAGTCTCAAATTTAAGAAGATGGAGCATCTTCTTCATTCACAGCAGTATGAACCTAGAAATCAATTATAGGAAAAAAACTGGAAAAAAACACGAACACATGGAGGCTAAACAACATGCTCCTAAACAATCCATGGATCAAGGAAGAAATCAAAGAGGAAACTGTAAAGATACAGGGAGAAATGAAAATGGAAACAATGATTCAAAATCTTGGCCTTGCAACAAAAGCAATTCTAAGAGAAAGTTTATAGTAATACAGGCCTACCTCAAGAAACACGAACAATCTCAAACAAATTTAACTTTACACTTAAAGGAACTAGAAAAAGAATGAAGAGCAAAGTTAGCAGAAAGAAGGAAATAACAAAGATTATAACAGAAATAAATTAAATGGAGACTTAAAAACAATGAAACTAAGAAGTGGTTCTTCAAAAAGATAAAACTGATAAACTTTTAGCAGACTTAAGGAAAAAAGAGCTCAAACAAAATCACAAATGAAAGAGAAGTTACAACTAACACCACAGAAATACAAAGGATTATAAGAGACTACTATGAAAATTATATGCCAACAAGCTGGACAACACAGAAGAAATGGATAAATTTCTAGAAATATACAATCTTCGAAGACTGAATCAGAAAGAAATAGCAACTCTGAGCAGACCAATTACTAGCAGAGAAAGTGAATCTGTGAACAAAAAACTTCCAACAAACAAAAGTCCAGGAACTACATGACTTTACAGATAAAATCTATAAACATTTAAAGAAGAGTTAATACCTGTCATGCTCAAGCGATTCCAAAAAATAGAAGAGGAAGAAATTCTTCCAAATTCATTCTATGAGGCCAATACTACCCTGATACCAAAACCAAATACAATACAAAAAAGAAAATTACAGGACAGTATCTCTGATGAACACAGATGCAAAAAAATACCCAACAAAATTTAGCAAACTGAATTCAACAATACATTAAAAAGATCATTCACCACGATCAAGAGGGACTTATTCCAGGATGCAGAAATGTTCAATATGCACAAAAATCAATCAACATGATACACAACATTAACAAAATGAAGAATAAAAATCACATGATCACCTTAACAGATGCACAAAAAAACATCTGACAAAATTCAACATCCATTTATGATAAAAACTCTCAACAAAGTGGGTTTTTAGAGGAAACATACCTCAATATAATAAAGACCATATATGATAAATCCACCAGCTAACATCATAATGGTGAAAAGTAAAAGCTTTTTCTCTAAGATCAGGAACAAAACAAGGATTTCTCTTCTCCCCACTTTTATTCAACACAGTCCTGGAAGTCCTAGCCACAGCAATCAGACAAGAAAAAAAAATAAAAGGCATCCTAAGTGGTAAGAAAGCAGCAAAACTTTCACTATTTAGAGCTGACATGTTATTACATATAAAAAAAAAAATACTAAAAGGGGCGCCTGGGTGGCTCAGTCATTAAGCGTCTGCCTTCAGCTCAAGTCATGATCCCAGGGTCCTGGGATTGAGCCCTGTGTCAGGCTCCCTGCTCAGTGGGGAGCCTGCTTCTCCCTCTCCCACTCCTCCTGCTTGTGTTCCCTCTCTTGCTGTGTCTGTCAAATAAAAATCTTTATAAATAAATAAATAGATAGATAAATAAATAAATCACTAAAAATTCCACCAAAAAACTATTAGAATACATGAATTCAGTAAAGCTGCAGGATACAAAATATACAGAAACGTGTTGCATTTCAATATGTTAATACTAAAGTAGCAGAAAGAGATATTAAGAAAACAATCCCACATACATCAAAAAATGAAATACCTACAGAATAAATTTAATGAAGGAGATGAAAGACCTGTACTCTGAAAACTATTAAGACAATGATGAAAGAAAGTGAAGACACAAATAAATGGAAAGATATACCACGCTCATTAATTGGAAGAATATTGTTAAAATGCCCATACTACCCAGAGCAGCCTATAGATTCGATGCAACCCCTATCAAAATACCAATACCATTTTTCACAGAAGAAAAAATAATCCTAAAATTTCTATGGAACCACAAAAGATTCCAAATGGCTAAAGCAATCTTGAAAAAGAAGAACAAAGCTGAAGGTATCACAATCTCAGATTTCAAGATATACCAAAAGCTGTAATAATCAAAACAGTATGGTACTAGCACAAAAATAGAGATCAATGGAACAGAATAGAGAGCCCAGAAATAAAACCATTCTTTATATGGTCAATTAATCTACAACAAAGGAAACAAAAATACACAATGGGGAAAAGACAGCCTCTTCAATAAATAGTGCTGGTAAAACTGGACAGCTACATGCAAAAGAATGAAATTGGGGGTGCTGGGTGGCTCAGTCACTTGAGCATCAAACTCTTGGTTTTAGCTCAGGTCAGGAACTTGCAGTTGTGGGATCCAGCCCCACCTCAGGCTCTGCGCTCAGTGTGGAGTCTGCTCCAGATTCTCTCTCCCTCCCCCCCTCCCACCACACTATCTATCTATCTATCTCCCTCTCTCTCTCTCTCTCTCTCCTGGCTGGCTCAGTCAGCAAAGCATGTGACTTGTTCTCAAGAGTTGTGAGTTCAAGGCCCCATGTTGGGTATAGAGTTTTGTTTTTTTTTTTTAAGATTTTTATTTATTTATTTTGACAGACAGAGACAGCCAGCGAGAGAGGGAACACAAGCAGGGGGAGTGGGAGAGGAAGAAGCAGACTCCTAGAGGAGGAGCCTGATGTGGGGCTCGATCCCAGAACGCTGGGATCACACCCTGAGCCAAAGGCAGACGCTTAAGGACTGTGCCGCCCAGGCGCCCTGGGCATAGAGATTTTTTTTTTTTAAATCAAGAAAAAAAAAAAAAAAAAAAGGAGCATTTGGCTTTAGACTAGGAGGAGACAAAGGTGCAACTGTCTTAGGTCATCCTGAATCAGGGTTCATCCAACACGAGCCACCTCCACCATGCCACCTAAGTTCGACCTTAACGAGATCAAAGTTGTATCATATACTTAGGCCCAGAATGAAATGGTACCTCTGCCCCTGCCCTGATAATAAAAGCCCTCAATGAACAGCCAAGAGACAGAAGCAGAAAAACATTAAGCACAGTGGAAATACACTTTTCGTGAGATTGTCAACACTGCACGACAGATGTGGCACCAATCTTTACCCACAGAACCCTCTGGAACCTTTGAAGAGATCATGGGGACTGCCCAGTCTGTGGACTGCAATGTTGATGGCCACCACCCTCATGACATCATAGATGACTTCAAAAGTGGTGCAGTGGAATGCCCAGCTAGTTAAGAGCTACAAGAAAAATACTTCAATAAGGATCATTTGAAAACAAAACAAAAACCAAAGGAAACAAAAAACCCACAAAAAATAAATTCAAAATGGATTAAAACCCAAATGTAAGACCTGATATTATAAACTCCTAAAAAGAAAACATACACAGTAATCTCTTAGACATCAGTATTAGCAATATTTTTCTGAATCTGTCTCTTCAGGTAAGGGAAACAAATGCAAAAATAAGCAACTGGGACTACAGCAAACTAAAAATCATTTGCACAGTGACGGAAACCAACAAAACAAAAAGGCAACCTACTGACTGGGAGAAGATTATGTGAAAATGATCTATCCAATAAGGGGTTAATACACAAAATATATAAAGAACTTATACAACTCAATACCAAAAAAAAAAAAAAAATGTACAGAGGACCTGAACACACATTTTCCAAAGATGACTTACAGATGGCCAAAAGACACATGAAAAGATGTTCAGCACCACTAAGTATCAGGGATATGCAAATCAAAACCACAATGAGAATGGCTAGTATCAAAGAGTCAAGAAATAACAAGGTATGTAGAGGATATAGAGAAAAGGCAGCCCTCATGCATTGTTCATAGGAATATAAATTGGTGCAGCCATTATGGAAAACAGTATGGAGGTTCCTCAAAAAAATTAAAAATACAAATGCCATACAAACCAGTAATTCTGCTTCTGGGTATTTTCCCAAAGAAAATAAAAATATTAATTCAAAAAGATATGTGCACCCCTATGTTTATTGCAGCATTATTTACGATAGCCAAAATATGGAAGCAATGTAAGTATCCATCAAGAGATGAATGAATAAAGAAGACGTGGTGTATATATACAGCAGAATAATACTCAGCCATGAAAATAAGATATTGCCACTGGCAACAACCTGGTATTATGCTAAGTGAAATAAGTCAGAAAAAAACAAATATTATTTCACTTATGTGTGGAATCTAAAAAGTAAAACAAAAAATAGAAATAGACCCATAAATACAGAGAACTGATGGCTGCCAGGGGGCAAGGGGGTGGGGGGATGAGGAGAAGGAGAAGAGGTGGAGGAAATTAAAAGGTACAAACTCCCAGTTATAAAATAAGTCAGGAGGATAAAAAATACACCATACAGAATACAGTCAATAATGCTGTAAGGTGACAGATGATAAGTACACTTACTGTGGTGAGCATTTTGTAATGTATATAACTGTACAATCACTACGTTGTACACCTGAAACTAATATTGTAAATCAACTATACGTCAAATAACCACCCCCAAAAGTAAACCTGGTTTCCGTTTCTTTGACACAGTCCCACAAATGGGAATGAACCGTGGACTTTTTTCCTGCACTGCATTCACTCATTCAGCATATATGACTGAGCACTTACTCTATACTGAAAATACACGATGAATAAGACAGATACAATCCCTGCCATTATGGATATTAATGTTATGGAATAACATTCACTAATTACGTACTCAGCCTTTCTTATATGCCCAACAACCGGTCAAGCATTTCACACACATCATCTCATTTAATCCTGCCAGCAACCCTACCAAGATGTTACTTTTCCCATTTTATAAAGAAAACTAGATCAGAGAAGGCAACTTGCCCAAGATCATGTAGCAAAAAGAATGGACTCTAGTGTTGAAACTCAAGCCCCTCTAAAGTCCAGGCCTTGGGATTTTAAGTATTCCACTACCTGCCCCCACTGCCCCTCTCAACTATTGCTTAAAGGCAACAATTGATTTAAAGAGTTTCATGAGTAAGCTGCTAGTTTATTATATTATTATTTATATACTAAATTTAGTATATAATACACTCAGACTCAGAAGGAGTTAGAGATGGGAAGACAGGCCCTAACTACTGAGATAAGAAGGTAAGAAAGTATCTCTTTGAAGAATTTAACACACTCCTTTATTCTGTGAGTTTGGATTTTCTCCTATAAGGATCATTTCCCCTTGAATGCAAAAATTTAAAAAACTCTTTCTACCAAGCAGCTCTGAAAATGGTTTGAAGTTAAATTCTTGTTTTGACAGGACTAATGTAAAAGCATTTTTAGAAAGGATTATATCTAATCGCTCAGTGTTTATTCACCCATCAAGTGATTCAAAACTACAGCAAAGTTTTTGAACAGTATCATCTGAAAAAAGGAATATCAATCATCTCCATGGTTTTAAATAATTCCGTATTTCCATTTATAATACTGTAAAAGTTCGGAATATGGAATTTTAAAGTTACCAATAATCCCAGTATCTTATCCCATTAACTATTAAGAGTTGTATATTCTCCTTCAATCTTTTCTCATAGGTGTACTTTAACATCTATAAAGTCACAGTATAAAATTTTACATTCTAGGGGACCTGGGTGGCTCAGTCGGTTAAGTGTCTGCCTTGGGCTCAGATCATGATTCCAGGGTCCTGGGATTGAGCCTCCCATCAGGCTCCCTGCTCATCGGGGAGCCTGCTTCTTCCTCTGCCACTCCCCCTGCTTACGCTCTGTCAAATAAATGGATAAAATCTTAAAAAAAAAAAAGTTCTACATTCTGTTTTCATTTATAATAAGCATTTTTTTTCAGGATCCTACATAATCTTCGTAAATAAATTTACTTTTCACATTAACCCTGTAAATGAGGTATTATCATCCCATGTTACAGATGATTTTTTTCAAAGATTTTATTTATTTTAAAGAATAAGAGTGAGAGAGAGTGAGAGAGAGTGAGAGAGAGAAAGATACAAAAGCAGAGTGGGGGGGGGCGGTCAGAGGAAGACGACTCCCGCTAAGGGGGAAGCCTGATGCAGGGCTTGATCCTGGGACCCTGGGATCATGACCTAAGCCAAAATGAAGAATCAGATGCTTAACGGACTGAGCCACCCAGGTGCCGGGAACCATTTTTAATACTGCTCACGCACTGCAAATCCTTTTGGCTCTACCTTCAAAATACACTCATCATCTGACCACTTCTTACCCATCTCCACCAGGGGTCCAAACCTCTGGATTTTGATAACAGCCTCCCAACTGATCACCCTCCTTCCATTTCCACACTTGCCACCCCACGGTCTACTCTTAACGCAGCAAGCAGTGATTGCAGAGGTCACTACTCAGCTCAAACCTCTCCAAAAGCCTCCTATCTTGCTGAGCAAAACCCAAAGTTTTTACAATGACTTCCAGGGCCACGAGATACACCCCTCAAACCCCACCACCCTACCACTTACATCATCCCCTTTCTCTACCCCAGTCCCATAGACGAGCCCCTTAAACCTCCCACGCACCAGGCACTGTTCCCTCTACCTAGCATGCTCTTCTCTGGGTATCCACCTCACCTCCTTCAGGTCTTTGCCCATGTGTCATCTTCTCAGCAAGACATTTCCTTACCACCCTTTTAAACTGCATGTCCTCCCCCTTACCCTGCCAACAACCTATCACCTGTTCCTGGTTTTTTTCCTCCACAGCACTTATCAGCACCTAACATACTGAATTTTACTTTGTTTACTGTGTCTACCCCTACTGCAATGGAAGCCTCACGAAGGCAGGGTTTTGGCATGTTTTGTTCACTGCTCCCACTTCCCAAGACTTGAAAAAGCGAACAGCACATTCAGTAAATATCTGTTGAATGTATAAATAAGCTATAGCTTCACCACAATGTAGACTTAAATATTTCAGAACCAAAGTCATGTAAATCAAATCAGCAGTTGATGGCACAGCCTCCCACACCTCCCACAAATGAGAAAACTAGTGAATGCTGTTCTTAAAATAGTGGACTGCAGACCAAGTGGAAATCACAGGTTTTGCTTTTTAATATCAAATCTCTTAGCTATTTACACAATCACTACCTCTGCAATTAAGAGCCATTCAACAGCAACCACATTTAGCTGTTGAGTTCTTCCTAGTATAATTTAGTTGCTCCAAAAAAATTTTTTAAGATTTTATTTTTAAGTAATCTCTACACCCAATGCAGGGCTCCAAATCAGAACCCCGAGATCAGAGAGTCATATGCTCCACCAAATGAGCCAGCCAGGTGCCCCTAGTTGCTCCAAATTTTTAAAGAGCAAAGTCAACTTGATTTTTTTCCCCTCGAAGTTGACTGGCCCAAGTTTCCCTTTTCTTCTACCTTTTAGGTTTGAGAAGGAGGAGGGTAGAGAAATAAGAGAATTAGACAAATTTTTTTAACTTTTAAATGATAGAATTTTTCAATGCACTGATGTGAATTCACTCTGATTTAGGACTAGAAACAAGTTTCAATCTGCAGCAACTCAAGTTCTTCCCTTCTAACTGCCAGCAAGATATCACCCCTCCATGTTTCCTGGACACATCACACTCTGCAGGTCCAAAATTCACCCAGTTGCTCAGAAACCTATTCAGTTTCTAAGGAAAGCACTACCATCCTCTCATTACCAGTCATCCTGGAGTCCTCCTTTCTCACCCCCCATCTCCCTCATCAGTCACTAAATCCTTATCCCCCAGACCTCTCTTTCTCCTTTCCCACTCGGAAGACCCTGAACTATTTTATGGGTTTAACAGGCATCCCCAGTACTGATCTCTCCCAAGTCATATTATCTTTTCAAGCATAGCTCTGTCATGATACTTGCTCCTCCATCATAAACCCTCCTTTATTAAAGGTAAGAAGTACGCCCTTGTTTCAACCTCTGGACAAGACTCTACCACAACTTTCTGCATCAAGATTCTTTGTAAATTCCTGTTTCTCACAAAATTAAGTCCTACCACCCTAGACCCTTCATCTATCTGCATCTACCACGGCTAAACTTACTCTCAATGATTCCCCTGCAACCACCTCCCCTCCTTCACTCTCACAGTTCCCTTTATCTAGAATGTCATTCTGCCCTCTTAACTACAATTGTTGAGTCATAAGGTAAAAATGTTTCCCTTTTTAAGAAACTGCCAGACTATTTCTAAAGTGGCTGCACCATTTTACATTCCCACCAGCAATATAGTAGGGTTCCAGTGTCTCCACATTCTCACTAACACCTGTTGTCTGTCTTTTGATTTTAGCAGGTGTGAAGTGGTATCTCGCTGTAGTTTTGATTTGCATTTCCCTAATGACTAATGATGTTCAGCGTCTTTACATGTGTTTATCAGCCTCAATTTATTTTGACACAGGACACAAAAAGATAAGGAAAATGCTTTTCAAGCAACCACCGGAACATACAATTACTTGCCATCAGTTGATTTATAAATATCTACCTGCACCACTGTTAGAAAACTAGTTTTTCCATATCAGGTTATTCAATACATGTTAGGTTATTCACTTTACATAATATTGAAAGTTACAAACATGTACATTTTACAGTGTGCTGACATTTTCAAATAAATAAAAACCGAAGTACTACTAATTACCAAAGCCAGAACACCTGGTTTGGGGGATGCCTGTCACAAGCATCCCGAAATCTGCATATAAAGCCTAGACAAAAATCACTTCTTTCAACACAGAGTAAGAAATCCTTAAGTAGGGGCGCCTGGGTGGCGCCATCGTTAAGCATCTGCCTTCAGCTCAGGGCGTTATCCCGGCGTTCTGGGATCGAGCCCCACATCCGGCTTCTCTGCTGGGAGCCTGCTTCTTCCTCTCCCACTCCCCCTGCTTGTGTTCCCTCTCTCGCTGGCTGTCTCTCTCTGTCAAATAAATAAATAAAATCTTAAAAAAAAAAAAAAAAAGAAATCCTTAAGTAACTAAGAACTTACATTCTCAAGAGAAATACAATTTAAGAGGAACTAGAAATCTGAAGGCCCTACCTGTACCACATGCATCTCAGAGTAATCTCTGCTCTGGAGGCAATTTAATTTCAATATGCTAGTCTTAGCCTAAAATTTTACTTCCTCGCTAAGTAACAAAACCTAGATTATGCTAAAATTCTATTAAAAGAACATCTACAGCTCGGATGGCTCAGTCAGCTGAATATCTGCCTTCCGCTCAGGTCATGATCCCTGAGTCCTGGGATCAAGTCCCACATCCAGCTCCTTGCTCAGCGGGGAGCCTGCTTCTCCATTTGCCTGCCATTCCTCCTGCTTGTGCGTGCGCGCGCTCTCGCTCGTGCTCTCTTTTTCTCTCTTTCCTCTCTCTCTCTCTCTCTCTGACGGGTCCAAAACTAAAAATAAAAGAACATCTACAACCACAAACAAATCAATTGTGATATATTCACACAATGAAATCCTACACAGCAATAAAAGGAACTACTAATACATGTAACATGAATGAACCTCAAAAATACTGATGGGGGGGAAGAGTACTGTGTGGTTCCATTTATGTGAAATTCAAAAACAGCAAGACTATTTATTTATAATGGTCACAATAGGAAGGTGGATAGGGAAGGGAACTTCTAGGGGTGATGGACTGTCCTATATGTTAATAGGGGTATGGGTTACAGTGTACGCATTTGTCGAAACTCATTAAACTGCAACGTTTAAGATCAGTGCACTGAAAAATACACTTCTTCTATAGAAGCAAATATGATAGAAATGGCTATTCCCCTGTAACCTGCAGAAGAAATAAATCACTGTTGACAACTCCTTCTTTAGACCTCATTACCAACTTGGCTTCAGTGACACCACACTGGTTTCCCTTCTAATCCTGGTTTGTTCTTTTGATAAATGTTCCTCCTCTACCCTCCCCTTCATGATTCTGTAGTCTAATCATATTCCCACCTTTCTTCCCTATATGATTTCCCCACCACAGATTCTACCACCAACTACAGGCTGAAGACACCTAGACCTATTAAACTCCATAGTCCTAAGTCCAGCTACTACATGACATCATCACAAGTTCAACATTTATAAACCTGGACCCTTCCTCCCGAACCCCCAAAACTTGCCCCTTTTGCCCTATCTTAATTTTTTAAAAAATACTTTATTTGGCAGAGAGAGAGAACAAGCAGGGGGCGCAGCAGGCAGAGGGGGAGGGAGAAGCAGCTCCCTACTGAGCAGAGAGCTCGACCACGCAGGGCTCCAGGGCTCGATCCCAGCACCCTGGGATCATGACCTGAGCCGAAGCCAGACGCTCAACCCACTGAACTACCCAGATGCCTTTATCTTAGTTGATATTAACAGCAATCTAATCTTAGACTGAAATCACTCTGTTTTTAAAGATTTTATTTACCTGAGAGAGACAGAGCAAGCGCACGAGAGGGGAGGGGTGGGCAGGCAGAGGAAGAGGGAGAATAAGACTCTCCGCTGAGCAGGGAGCCCGCCTCGGGGCTCAATCCCAGTACCCCGAGACCATGACCTGAGCTGAAGTCAGACACGTATCCCACTGAGCCACTCAGGCGACCCTGAAATCTCTTAAAACATCGTCCCTACTTGGGCAAGTTGCAGTGTCCCCCAGAAAAAGAAGGAGGTAACAAAAGAGCATCCTTGACATCCCACCTGGGATCCTTACTATTCAAGTCCAGTTTTCCAACTAGGAACATGATGGTATCTCACACTCAACTTCTGGAGAACAGCTACCACTTATCCAGTACCAACCACCTGCCAAAGACGGCTAATGACGTGACACACTTCATTCAATCTGTACTAAAGTTGCCTTAGATGAAACTAAGCTCACAATAAATCAAGCAACCTGATAAAGATCATAATAAAGCGTCAAAACAAGGATATTAGCTCTTAAAAGTCTACAACTGAAAATGAACTCCAACTAGCAAAATGAGCGCACTCAGAATACTTTTTAGACTCAAATAGCGGCAGTCAACCCATTTTACAGCTGAGAAGCATAAGGCTGTTGCACGTAACTGCCCAGATTCACCTGGACATTTGAAAGAACCCTTTAAGTCCCCCAATTCTGATCATACAGGCTCTCCAGTCCCTACGGCTTCCCTCTGTGCTGTCATCCCAGCTCTCCAACCTCGTGCTTTGATGCGGCTTTCGGGCTACGCACGGGTTACCAACGGAGCACTGAGGGGACCAAAAGCGGAACCTCCTTACAAAAGACAAAGCCGAACTTCAGACTCTTGCCGGGTAGCATCCTGGGCCACGCCGACCCCACAAGACACCCCCGACCGAGAAGCAACGACCTCGGAGGTCACCTTGACCCCAGTTGAATGCCAGGCCCAACTTCCGCGGCGGACCAGCCCTGCCGGGGAAGCAGCTACAGAATGAGCAGCCTCTACGGCCGCTGCAAGCAGATGCAGAGAGGGGCCGAGAGGTGCGGGGCGAGCCAAACCAAACCGCCGGCAGAAATTACGCCGGGCTCCGGCCTCACGACTGCCAGGCGCAGAGGCTCGGGCGGCCACTTCTGTCCGAGACGGCCCGGCGCTACCGGTACCTGCGGGATATAGGCGTCGGAAGCCCATGTTCCAGTCAACTTCTGCGTGAAGCCACTAAACTTGTAATACATGACGCCCGGTGTCCGGCTTCCCGCAGCCGCTGCCTGCGCGACTGCTCCAGAGAAGGACCCTGCCTTCCCGGCCGTCGCCTTAAGTCTCAGCTCAAGGACCCAGCGCCAGGAGACGGGCTGCCCGGAGATCGCCTAATTTATAACATGCCCTCTTCAGCCATATCAGGGAAAAAGAAACCGAAGTGTCAGGACCAAGAAGGCAAAAAAAAACAGCTCTAGCAGAGCGCAGAAAGCGGCCGTAGCGGGGTCTGTTGAAAGCACGAAGTTCCCCCCGCCCCCAACCCACACGCGCACATTTTGATTCGGGCAATGCCGAGACGCCTTAAGAAATGCGCAAGCGCCCTGCGAAGCAGGCCGGAGGCTGAGGGACTCTCCAGGGTCGAGTGGGGCGGGCCTGGGGCGGGGCCTGGGGCGGGGCCTGGGGCGGGAGGGGCGGGGAGAGCTAGAGTTGAGGGGCCACTAGTTGGGCCTTGGGTAGAAGGCTTCCAAAACTTGCACAGTCTCATTTCTTTCCTCCCCTCCCTAGGTCATCTGGTGAAGCTCCCTGCTCTCACTCAGTCGGAGTATGGACACATTGGCCAGGCTTGTCTAGCAATCTGGGAATCGGGGAGCAAATAAGAAAATGTGGAATCTTCTGCCGAGAGTTTTGTAGTGCAGGGGGTTGTTAGTGGTTTCACCCCAATAATATAAAGAACACCTCTTGGGTTTTGTGCGAAAGAAGTATATTGCGACCTAAACTTAAGACACCAGGATCTAAATTTTGCAGTTTCTCAGAACTGGTTTTTACTCTTACTTGAGTTTTATGGGAATTGGTTGGTTACTCCTTCTTTTCCAGGCCTCTGCCCTTTGAGATAAATGAGGGAGTGGAAAGGTGGTAGATTAGAAACACCTGAAAAATTTGTACCTTGAGCCTGAAAGAGCCAGGACTACCACTTTAAGTTCCAGTAGTATTCACTTTAGTTCAATTTAAAGATTTTTTTTAATTAGAAATACAGGGCTCCTGGGTGACTCAGTCAGTTAAGCGTCTGCTTTCAGCTGAGGTCATGGTCCCAGGGTCCTGGAATCCATCCAGTCATCAGGCTCCCTCCTCAGCAGGGAATCCTCGTCTGCCCCTCCCCCACACTCATGCTCTCTCGCTCTCAAATAAACAAAATCTTTTAAAAAATAGAAATACCAAATGATCCAATAATTCCAGTAGTATTTACCCAAAGAAAACGAAAACACTAATTCATAAATAGATAAGATAAATAAAAGATAAATGTGCACCCCTGTTTATTGCAGCATTATTTACAATAGGCAAGATATGGAAGCAACCTAAGTGTCCATCAATAGACAAATTAATAAGGAAGATGTGGGGTGTGTGTGTGTGTGTGGATAAATAGATATAATGGAATATTACAGAACCATAAAAAAGAATGAGATCTTGCTATCTGTGACCTCATGGATGGACCTAGAAGGTATTAAGCTAAGTGAAATAAGTCAGACTGAGAAAGACAAAGACCATATGATTTCTTCATAAGCGGCATCTAAAAAAAATTTGAGGGCGCCTGGGTGGCTCAGTCAGTTGTGTCTGCCTTCAGCTCAGATCATGATCTCAGGGTCCTGGGATGGAGTCCCGCATCGGGCTCCCTGCTCAGCAGGGAGTCTGCTTCTCCCTCTGCCTGCCACTCCCCCTGCTCGTGCTCTCTCTCTCAAATAAATGAATACAATATTTTAAAAATAAAAAATAAGTAAAATGAATAAGCAAACAAAAAGGAGAATCAGACCTACAAAGACAGAGAACAAACTGATGGTTGCCAGAGAGGAGAGGGGTGGAGGGGGTGAGCTAAATAGGTGAAGGGGAGTGGGTGATACAGGCTTCCAGTTACAGACTGAATAAGTAAGTCACAGGAATAAAAAGCAGAGCATAAGGACTATAGCAATGATATCATAATCGTGATCTTTTGGAACAGACAGTAGCTACACTTGCAGTAAACATAATATATTAACTTCTCCAATAACTATGTTGTGCACCTGAAACTAATGTAATACTGTGTCAACTATACTCAAAATAACAATAATAATAAAGATTTTTTTAAGCCTCCGTTATGTGCAAGGTACTGTATGAAAGGAGTGTACCAGTTTCCTAGCTCCAGGGATGGAGCACAGCTTTTCTTAGCTTTATCATTGAACTACAGGTTTTCACAAGCATATTCTGATGCATTTATGAAAGCATGTGGGAAACCGATAGATGATAATAACTAACCTTTACATAGCATTTCCCACAAATAAACTCATTTAATTGTTACAACAATCCTATGGGGCAAGTGCTATTATTATCTTCATCCTTCATCCTGGAAAAGGCCTAGAAAAGTCACTTGCGCAGGTCAGTTGTTAGTAGCACTAGTCATCTGGCTCAAAATCTGTACTCTTAAGCACTGCATTATAGAGAAAGAAACAAATCCATTCTGAAGAGGATGGAGGCTGAGTGTTCCAGATCTAGGGTCTACACCAGCATCCTGACCTTGTCAGATGTAAGCGCAAGAGCCCCAAGTGTTCAGCACTGCCAGTACTCTGAAGAGCAAAGGTTTCAGGCACATTCATATGATCAGCTCACCCGAAGTCACTCCTTTTACAAAGCAACATTGCGGGATAATGGAAAGAAGATGCAATTTGGGTTTGAGTTGCAGTTTCTTCAAGGCTGAGCGATGTGCACCTCATCATTTCCATTTTGTGAGCTTCACTCGCCTCTTCTATAAAGTAAGAATCATCATCATCATCGTATTTTCCCTCACTAGTGTTTTGAGAATCAATAGTTCGGTAAGTTATAAAGCTTACACAAATGTTAACTCGCTGATCTTACCTTTTAGTCATTTTACTTTTCCATGGCCCTTGATGATATGTAGAAGTCTTTTCTTGATTACTCTAATTGAAATTCATCAATTAATTAACCTTTTTTATCAGTTAATCTTTTAAGTCCTGCAATCACTCATACCGAGAAAGGGTTATAAGCTTTCTAAGAGATATTAGGTGGAAGGAAAGGGCTTTCATAGAGTTTAGGTTGAAAAGAGAAATTAAATGATTTAGGACAGCTCTTTGCTTCCATTCTACTGTCTTCTGGACATATATTGGAAAAAGAAAGTAGAGAACATTCCCCAACTTTCAGCAGCACTGAGGTGTACCAGCTTCTTGAAGTATAAAGGTGCCTGTCAACATTGGTTATTTTCCTAAAGTTCCTGCCATCTGATTTTAGATCCTGCAAGACATAAATTAAGAATCCTGAAAATGTTACAACAGCCGGGCTGTTCAGTGGGAGGTAAAATGTCAGTAGCAGAGTGTGGGTTGGGATGTCACATGGAGTGGCTGATCATAGGAAGATTTTGTCTCATTTCTCAAATAAAACACAGCGCTCTGACAGCACTGAATTCAGCCAGCTATTCTCATTCTTATTTGCATATCCCGCCCAACCTCAAAGCATGATCTTTCTTTATATCATGATCCCTTCAGGTTGTTCGCTATCCTTTTCTGAGGGGAAGTGACCACAGTTCCCAGTGCAGAGAAGCTTGTCAATCGCCAGATGATTTGGAGTGAGTGCAAATGCTGGTCTGGCTCTGGGTGAATCAGACTGACGGCCCGTGTCTCCATTTGTGAGGACTGTGCGCTAATGGCCTCTGGCAGGCGGCTTTGGGAGAGCACTCGGGAGTGGATGGAAGACCAATATAAATTTTAAATTGGTTTGTACAGAATATAAATAGGAACTGCCTCCATGTGAAATAGTTCTTAATGTTTTTTAATTCTCCAATTTTCCAAGAATTGGCTTTTTAAAAATTGACGCCCGGTGGGTCTGTCCGAGTTAAAGCATGTGGGCCCTGTAGTCGTTGAGGTCATTGTGGGCTCCTCTTGCTGATTCCTTCCATCCTTCTCTGTCTTCAGAGAGGCTCATATGCCACCTGGCTCGGGTGTCGCCAGTGGGGAGCAGAAACATAAGAAATGAGCATTCATTCTGGGCTGATTTACCATGGGGAGGGCATCCCCAGAATATAGGCCTCCAGGAAGCCCTGCTTCCCCCCACTTTACTGTTTCTTTGCTGCCAGATCTGCAAACTCGAGAATGTGTCTCCCCGGGGCACCTGGGTGGCTCAGTCGTTAAGTGTCTGCCTTCAGCTCAGGTCATGATCCCAGGGTCCTGGGATCGAGCCCTGCATCAGGCTTCCTGCAGGGAGCCTGCTTCTCCCTCTCCCACTCCGCCTGCTGGTGTTGCCTCTCTTGCTATGTCTCTCTGTCCAATAAATAAATATATTAAAAAAAAATGTGTCTCCCCTGGGGAAGCATGTTTGTGCATGTGGATTTTGTCCATTTTAAGGTAGTTTGCCTGGTGGAAAATGGAGTATAATAGTGTCATGAGTTCTTTATTGTGGCTTTTATTTTTCCTCTCTTTGGCAAAAAGGAAGGCAGAGGAGAAACATTTCCCCAACATTTAAAACTGCTAGTGATATCCCCAAGACAAGCACCCCCTGGTAAAATATTGGAATACAAAATGGAGAGCCACACACGTGTTATGATTTTTCAGAACGATGACACCTGTCATGCAATTATTTGGTAATTTTCATGGGGCAGACTAGAAATCTCAGCTGTCATCTCTTAGGCTTTGAGTCCAATAAAGCCCTATCTGGTGTGCAAATTTGTCTTTGAAACCTGAAATCTAGATTATACCGATATTATTGAAAAACAATTAAAGCTTGGTTAAGGCGTGTTTTCACAGACGGAGTCGAGGGTCTGAATGGCACATTTCTCACCCAAAGGAGGGGAATGGCAGCTGAGCGTGCAGTTGCTAGGACAGCTTTATTACAGTACGGGCTGAACGTATTGACATCAACTCCCTGCTCTGACCTTCTCGTTGGTGAATGTCAATATGGTGTGTGAAGCCGCCTCACTTTTGTCTGCCTGCTTTTCGTTATGTGCAAGTCAAAAGCACATCCAACAGAGATTATGGATTTAACTCAATTTTGACACATCCCATTTCATCTCACTGGTGAAGAAAGGCTGAGGTGTGACTCATAATTTATTTTAAAGCATTTTAAATACACTTAATTATGCATAGGAAAAAGTTGAAATCCAAAACAAGATTCCTGCAACTTTATATTAAATCATCTACACACATTTAGTCTAGATAACTCGATGTTGTTCCTATCCACAGGATGGAAGGATTCGCCTACTCCAGCATGGGTCAGAGGCCGGTTCCTGACTACTGCAGATTCTCACTCTCAGCATCATGTATGCCTACGGTGTTGCAATATTTTACAATGAGCACCCATAACTTTCTCTAAGTCCATATACACACAGACAAATAATACGAAGCTCTCAAAAGGCATAAAAATTAGAATTTTAGGGGGCGCCTGGGTGGCACAGCGGTTAAGCGTCTGCCTTCGGCTCAGGGTGTGATCCCGGCATTCTGGGTTCGAGCCCCACATCAGGCTCTTCCTCTATGAGCCTGCTTCTTCCTCTCCCACTCCCCCTGCTTGTGTTCCCTCTCTCGCTGGCTGTCTCTATCTCTGTCGAATAAATAAATAAAATCTTTAAAAAAAAAATTAGAATTTGTTTTTTTTAAGATTTACGTATTTATTTGAGAGAGAGAGTGTGAGAGAGCACACAGAAGGAAAGGGAGAGGCAGACTCCCCGATGAGCAGGGAACCCGAAGCGGGGCTCGATTCCAGGATCCTAGGATCATGACCTGAGCCAAAGGCAGACGCTTAACCAACCGAGCCACCCAGGCGCCCCAAAATTTAGAATTTTATTTTATTTTATTTTTTAAAGATTTTATTTATTTATTTGACATAGAGACAGCCAGCGAGAGAGGGAACACAAGCAGGGGGAGTGGGAGAGGAAGAAGCAGGCTCATAGCGGAGGAGCCTGATGTGGGGCTCGATCCCAGAATGCTGGGATCACGCCCTGAGCCGAAGGCAGACGCTTAACGACTGCGCTACCCAGGTGCCCCCAAAATTTAGAATTTTAAAATCTTTCCACGCACTTTTACCCCAAACTACCAACTAATTTAGAATACTCTTTAATTGTCCCTTGCGTAGATGTGAGGAGCCTAGCGAGTGACGGTCTCCAAGTATTAAGCCACAGAAGGGATCCCTTGAGGATCATTCTGCCCATCTGGGTTAACACTATAGTGGTCTTGTTCACAGGGCTGTTGGAGAAATGAGTGAATGAATGAATAAATGAATCATGAACAAACAAATAAAAGAACAAACATCATCTCTACACATTGCTGTGACAAACGAGTGACCATCCTGGGTATTTATTTACATGAGCACCCTGATGGCCATGGAAACTGGTGACCAAGTAAAAAAAGAGATGAAAAACCTAGGTCTCAGGAAGGTAAATGTTGATGGATCATTTTCTTTTCAGGTAGGAGAACTTTTTGTCTTTAGAAAAATCTTTGTGACTCTAACCAATATCAAAACATGGGGTGCTCCGCAGCCATTGAAAGTTAATGTGTCCAGATCCCAGCTCTGCACTAGACTTGTGACCTTAGGCTAGTTACTTAACCTCTCTCGGCCACAAAATAAAAATTTCAACTTAACAGGGTAATGGCAAGAATTAAGTAAGATTAGAGGCGCCTCGGTGGCTCGGTTGGTTAAGCATCTGACTATTGATTTTGGCTCAGGTCATGACCTCAGGGTTGTGAGATCAAACCCCACATCAGGTTCCACACTGGGCGTGGAGCCTGCCTATGATTCTGTCTCTCAAGGGCCATATGCACCCCAATGTTCATAGCAGCAATGTCCACAATAGCTAAATCGTGGAAGGAGCCGAGATGCCCTTCAACAGATGACTGGATTAAGAAGTTGTGGTCCATATATACAATGGAATATTACTCAGCTATCAGAAAGAATGAGTTCTCAACATTTGCTACAACATGGACGGCACTGGAGGAGATAATGCTAAGTGAAATAAGTCAAGCAGAGAAAGAGAACTATCATATGATTTCTCTCATCTATGGAACATAAGAACTAGGATGATCAGTAGGGGAAGAAAGGGATAAAGAAAGGGGGGTAATCAGAAGGGGGAATGAAACATGAGAGACTATGGACTATGAGAAACAAACTGAGGGCCTCAGAGGGGAGGGGGGTGGGGGAATGGGATAGACCGGTGATGGGTGGTAAGGAGGGCATGTATTGCGTGGTGCACTGGGTGTTATACGCAACTAATGAATCATCGAGCCTTACATCGGAAACCGGGGATGTACTGTATGGTGACTAACATAATATAATAAAAAATCATTAAAAAAAAAAAAAAGATTCTGTCTCTCCCTCTCCCCCTGCCCCTGCCCCT
Source organism: Ursus arctos (assembly GCF_023065955.2). Classification (NCBI taxonomy): domain Eukaryota; kingdom Metazoa; phylum Chordata; class Mammalia; order Carnivora; family Ursidae; genus Ursus; species Ursus arctos. The sequence goes on along the minus strand of NW_026623100.1, from coordinate 52,403,701 downwards.
GACTCTCTCTCAAAAAAAAAAAAAAAAAAGAAAAAGAAAAACAGAAAAGAAAAAGAATTTTAAAAATTGAGTAAGATTACATGTGCTGAAAAAAATTAGAAGAAAATATGTAACTATATGGAAGTCTGTATGGAAAATAATATTGAGCAAAAACTGTAAAACTGGATCTAGTCACTGATATGAACCCAAAATTAATTTAGCATGTTATAAAGCATTAGAATTTTAAGTCCACTGGATTTTGCATTTGTATAAAGTTAGCCGGTTACAATAAAACTTATAACCTAAATATCTTTCCATTTCCTCAAACCATATACCTGTCTCCCTTTTGCTTTTCCCTCTTCCTTTCTCCTTTCCCCAAGAGTGGTAAATATTAGTTAAGACCATGGGACAACAGACCAGAGATGTCAGGTAGAACCCAGTATGAAAACAGCCCCCCAAGATGTGGAATCTATCTTGAAAGCTTAAAGGCCAAAGAGACCAGTATCCCACTAAAACAACATCCAAACAGCATCAGCGTGAAGATTAAAAAAATCACATCAGGGCGTCTGGGTGACTCAGTCATTAAGCGTGTGCCTTCAGCTCAGGGCGTGATCCCGGCGTTCTGGGATCGAGCCCCACATCAGGCTCCTCCGCTATAAGCCTGCTTCTTCCTCTCCCACTCCCCCTGCTTGTGTTCCCTCTCTTGCTGGCTGTCTCTCTCTGTCAAATAAATAAATAAAATCTTTTTTTTTAAAATCACATCATTTTCAAATACCAAATCCATAATGTTACTTGCCTCTCCTTTCACCTCAGACTCTTAAACAGTGGAGATTTGGCATTTCTAGAGTTTCTGCCACACAGAAACACAGACATACGTCTAACTTCAGATCACCTTCCAGAAGAGAATGACAGGTACTTGGCTAGAACATCAGACCAGCCTGGGTGTGAATCCCGGCTATTCCTACTGACAAGTTCAGTTACCTTGAGAAAGTGACTTCTCCACTCTTGATTCTCAGAGGTGAAGTGAAGGGTCTAAATCACAGGACTGTTGCATTATCAGGTAGCAAAGGTACGAGCCTGTGTTCACTAGTACCTGGGCACAGCTTGCCAGGTGATTCTAGATGGCTGAACTGGGGTGGAGACATGGGGAGGTCGGCCTGGAAGTCTTCTTCCAAGAAATGGTCAGGCTTCTGACTATCACCACAAGAGTCTAGGAAGCAAGGCCCTGGAAGAACGGGGTTGGAGGAAGTTATACATCTAGGAAACGTGTCTAATGGAAGGCAAATTGAGGGAGACTGGAGAGAGTATGACATTCCCAAAACCACACCTGAGAAACTCAGGAAGCCCAAGTCCAGCACCACATGCCCTGGGCCTGGAACCCCCAGCCACTACCCCGCCCTCCACTGACTCTGACCCAGGAAAAGAATTTGCTAAAGCGCCGGTCCCAACAACCCGAAGATTTCCAGCCAGATACTTCTGTTGAGGCCTGGCTTTCTAACAGTGAGGAGAGCTAGAGAAGACGTGGTTTTTAGCATGTGATTGTGTGATCCTCACATCTCATTCAACCCCCAGGCTCCAAGGCTGCTACCCTGTCCTCTTTCCTGGCACCTATCCTAACAGCCCATAATTGCATATGGGAGGATAACTGCACCTATTTTCATTTAAATCATGGTAAAGGTAAAATTCAGATCAAGGTATTTGTGCCCCCCCCCCCACAGAAGCATGCGCTCTGTGAAAACACACACACACACACACACACACACACACACACACACACACACGTAGCCTTGTTTCGGCACAGATGTCAGGAACGCAGAGCCTGTAAATCTGCCCAGGCAGTTCTGTTCTTGAATCATTAAGAACAACCGAGTGGGTGGAACGAGAACATGAAATTGCTGTGTGCACTCATGTTTTGTTTATGGAGCAATCATTTCTAGACGTGTTTTCTTTTTTTATGAAGAATCTTTTCTATGTTTGCCTTTTAACACCCCACCTTCCTTCCTGTCCCCAGCTCTCCCACACCCACTAAAAAGAAACATTGAGAGCGTTACAAAAATCTCCACAAATTTGAAGAATAGATTACATTAAGTGTCTCTCTGAACCAATTCCTTTTACTCAGTCAAAATAAATGATTTAGTAATACGAATAACACAGGTAACAGTTGAATTTGAACGTGGTGAATAGTTTAAAAGACTCATTTTGCTCCCAAGTCACAAAAATGACCTTCCTTGTTCCACCATATGCAATGAGAACCTTGGGAATCCAGTGGTTTAATTAGTGGTTTATGCACCTGACATAGGATGTTTCACTTAACTTCACTGTCCCTCAGTTTCTTTATCTACAAAATGGGCATAATATCTACTTTGTGAGGACTGAGTGCCTAGAACACAGTCAGCCCCTACGGAACTGTAGCCGCTACTACTATTGCTAATAATTGTGGCAACTGGTCAGACAGGATGGCTTTTGCCAGATCCTATGAACCCTTTGCTCTGACCCGCCCGTCCCCCAACCTTGGCCAGAGCAGACATCCAAGAAATGGGGGTTCCCAGACTTACCGTGGTGATAACAACCCCAGTTAATGCCCAGTCTTCTCGGACCCCCAGCAGTTTCTGTTCATCTCTAGACTGACCTGCCGGCTGCTACCCCCACTCCCACCACCACCACCCCCACCGTAGCAGGGCCTGTGTGTGTGTTTGTTGAGCTCTGGTGCTGTGTTTACCATCTGGGTGGATCTCACTTCATTTTTTTCCCTCTTGTTGTTTTTGGCTTCTTGGCATTGTCCTGCCTGGCACCCACCCCCAGCCCTGTTCTCATCACAGCAACATCCCCTTGTTTTCGGTCGCCAGCTTGCTGCTAGAGGCAGTGTGGTGACATCAGGTGCTTTAAGAGAGAGAGCGATTGTGTTAAATTTTCTCTCAGGAAAATGAGCTTGGTTTTTAAAAAATGTTCCATGGAACGGATCTAATAACTTAGCTCTGTAACAGTTTCTCCTCTGCCTCCTCTAATTGCAAGGATTCTTTCAGAAACAATGGAGTATTACTGCTTTTCAATAGGCTGAGGAGACTGCGTTTGCAGAGGGCCTTCCAACCACAGGAGGGCCTTTCAGACTTTACCCAGAAGACAAACAGGTACAGGGAAGCCTCCCCAGCGCAGAAATGGATAAGGGGAGCAGCAATCCCAGGGCCAGTCCCGGAGAAGGTCTCCAAGGCCCCTTGGGTGCCGTGGGCCTCCAAATTATTCCCTCCCTGGGAGGGCCTGATGAGGCTCCACGGAGGTACCTGGCTTTGGATCGGAAAGCCTGTCCAGCCAACAGCATTCAGTGTCCAGAATGAGGTTTAACCACAGGAATGCTCGCCAGGCCAGGGGCCTGACTTCCTGCAAGTTCTGGGAGGGCTGGGGGCTGATCAAATTCGAGAACTGAGAGCGGTGGCCACAGACTTTTCCAAGAGAGCTGTAATGCTGCCAGTCAAATAGCACTTAATTTCCGGTGGGTTGTAAAAGTGCCGTTTATCCTGCAAGCTTCAGGGCGAGCAGCACGGTAGGGTTCTAAGTTAAATGATGCGAGAATAACTGCTCTCGGTAAGGATTTTGTGCTTCAGAATTAAAAACAAAGCAAAAAAGACCAAACCTACTTTTACACTGATTGCAAATATTGTAGCGAAGAAATCACCTTCCATTAAATTCCCTTGAGAAAGCCACGTGTAACCTGAGTTGACGGCCACTGGAGGCCTACAGCCATCGAGCAGCACCTTGTACGCACAAGGGAGTTTTGTCCTTATGCCCTCAGGTCACATTTTTGCCACATGGACACTGTCCCTCCCAGAAGAGGATGCCCCCTCCCCCCGGCCACCCCCGGAAATGGGTGGAGTCAGGCCAGTTAGAATCTGAGGCACTTGGAAGGGGGGCAGCAGCAGTGGGTCTGACACAGTGAGGTCATTGGCTGAGGGTGCTGGTCTGCTGCCATCAAACATTTATACCCTCTCCTGGGCTTGCAGACCTATGATTTAGAAAATCATGGAGAACTTCTCATTTCTAAGAAGAACCACATAAGAAACAACTTCATGTCGCTGGGGCATTGAGGCAGTGGGGTCTGTGTGTGTGGCGGGGTCTGGGGAAGAAGAGATTTAGGGGGAAAAACTATTAAGTGTTTCAGTGACTTGTTATTTCAGTTACATATAGGATCCAAAAATACTGTTTAATAAATACTACCCCAGGGGTGCCAGGGGGGCTTAGTCAGTTGAGTGGCCGCCTCTTGGTTTGGGCTCAGGTCATGATCTCAGAGTCGGGGGATGGAGCCCCACATCAGGCTCTGTGCTCGGCAGGGAGTCTGCTTCAGATTCTCTCTCCCTCTCCCTCCACCCCCTCTTCTCTCTCTCAAATACAGAAATAAAATCTTTAAAAATAAGTAAATAAATACAATACTACCCCAAAACACACGGTTGACTTTGATAATAAAGGTAGATTAGCAGTACCATAGCACATTCTGGGGGCACCTGGCTGGGTCAGTCGATAGAGTGTGGGACTCTTGATCTCGGGGTTGTAAGTTCAAGCCCCACACTGGGTGTAGAAATCACTAAAAAAAAAAAGATAAACTTAAAAAAAAATAGAACATTCTGCGAGGATGGTAATGTTCTATGTCTGTGCCAATCTCGTGTAGCTGTCAAGCACTTGAAATGTGGTTGGCACCATTGAAGAATTTAATTTCTAATTTTACAGTATTTTAATTTTTCTTTGGATAGCCACCTACAGCTGATGGCTACGGTATTGGGCAGCACAGATTTAGGGGGATCAAAGTGGGAAAGAGAAAGGAGACACTAGAACAGCCTTCCTGTTTGTCCAAATCCCGGAAGTAGGAAATCCAACTCATTTGCTAATGAATTCAGACCACGGGAGTAAAAAAAAAAAAAAAAAAAAAAATTCAATTTGTATCAAAAGTGCTTTAATGCCTGTCTAAATGTTGAACCATAATAGCTTCTCTTTTTCACAATTTCTGTGGGGAACAAAATACCATTTTATGCTTCTGGAAAATGGAAGTGTCATTCTCAGCATGTGCCCTCCATGAATATCTCCATCTCTGAGGCACATAGAGCTTTGCCTCTGTAGGCTTCTCCTGTCAGGCTATGATTTTTACAGCCAGAAGCATAAACAAGTTCTTCTCTTGCTAATGACAGGTGAGGTTTCCCACCCCGATTGGGACAACCACTCCAGCTGATCATTCAGTGCTCGGCGACATGCCTGCTTATGAAGTGGCAGCTAATTCCTCTGAGAAACGTGTCACGTGCTACCGATTGTTCAGCAACCGGCTCACGTCAGCCGATCTGAGCCCCCCACCCCCCGCCAGGCCCCTGAGGAAAAGTGGCCTCTGCCCACGGACAGCAGGAACCAGGGAAGGGGCAGTACACAGGCGTCCCTGCTGCCCACCCAGACGCAAGACCCCAGCAGCCCTGCCCTCGCCTCCTGCAAGGGGCAAAGGTCAGGCAGAGGGGGCATGAGAAGGCGACACAAAGGCTCCTGGAGCAGGGCACCGGCTGGGAAGCAGGGGAGGAAAAGAGAGGGGTGAGGTTCGTTTGGTTAAAAACAAAAAAAATAAAAGATGCAAGGGGCCAGCAGCTTGGAGGTCACGTGTCTACGCCAGACAACACGCTTTCCAAAAGCCACGAAGGGCAAGCCTCCCACGACGACGCTCTCTGATGTCAGGGCTCTGTCCTGGTCTTGCGGCAAGCACCGGGGCCCCTGAGCGGTGGGGAGGGGTGTGGGGGTGTCCCAGGCGGCTGGTGGGTGCGGAGAGCACAGACTCGCCTGCCCGGGGAGGGGGAGCAGGCCTGGACAGGCGGCTCAGCCAGGCCCGCTTAATTGATACAGGCTCCTAACGAGCGGGAGAAGCACCATGTGGGGCCATTGGCTGTGAAATGGCCCGGGGTGTATGAGAAGTCAGCCTTGTACGGGCAGAAACCATCCACGTCGGCAGGAAATAATGTGCTGGAAAAGTTTTACATTAAAGACGTGCCGTTCTGAGTGTGCAGAGGCGTTAGTGCTTATGTAATTAATCATTTCATATTTGAAGATTGGGATTTTTTTCCCTTTTAATTAATTAGCCAGTAGACTCGTTATAGTACATTTTTCATGTCAAAAGGCAGCGGATTCTGAGAGAAGGGGGGGCCCGCGTGGGAGAAGAGACGGCAGCTGCAGTGGGACAGCGTGCTCTGCAGAGGACGGGGAACCTCTGTCACGGCTGCCGAAAATTTCCCTTCGAAGGGCCCGGAAACGCAGAGCTGGTCCAAATGCATGGCACTGATCCACGTCCAGGGAACGCAAGGCTCTGCTGGAGATCGCTTTTCCAGAACCTGCCTTCAGCCCCTTCCCAAGAGCTGTGGCCTGCCTGGCCAATGGGCTTGTCTTTTACGAGAAAGAGGGTACAGCGTGAGGGCCGAAGGCTGCTGGGCGCTGAAGCCAACCATGTGACTTCCAGTCCTGCCGGTCCTTCTCAGCTGGAGACTTGGGGCAAGTCGCCTAAACCTCTTCCTGCCTCAGTTTTCTGCTCTGTACCATGAAGATGAAAGTAGTGCTGAGCTCAGGGTGACTGAGAGAAGGAAATACAAGAATGCATACAGACTGTTGACTTGGTGCCTGGCACAGACCGAACACTCAGAACTGGTCGGCTTTAGTACTAGAAGAGTAGGCTTCCTTGTGGGACAGACACCACCCTTGACTCCTTCACAAAGCTATTCTGTGTGGGTGGTAAGATGCACACAACAGGAAATCTACTGTTTTGACCATTTGTAAGTGCACAGTGCTGTGGCAGTAAGTACTTACTCTGTTGTGCAATCATCACTAGCACCCATCTCTGGGGCCTTTTCACCTTCCCAACTGAAACTCTGCAGTCATGAAACACTAACTCCCCATTCCCCCACCCCCACCCCAGCTCTTGGCAACCGCCATTCTCCTTTCCGTTTCTGAATTTGACTACTCTAGGAACCTCCTCTAAGAGGAATCATACAATATTTATCCTTTGCAACTGGCTTCATCCACTTAGCGTTATGTCTTCAAGGGGTCATCCATGTTGTCACACGTGTCCAAAGGTCCTCCCTTTTCAAGGCTGATCTTCCATCCTATGTACGTACCATTCATTGGTCAATGGACACTTAGGTTGCTTCCATCTTTTGACTACTGTGAATAATGTCGCTGTGAACTGGGGTGTACAAGTATCTGTCCAAGTTCCTGATTTCATTTCTTTGGGGTATTTACCCAGAAGTGGAATTGCTGGATCACATGTCACCCTGTTTCCTTTCTCGGGGAGCCATCATACCACTTTCCACAGGGACTGCTGTGTTCTACACTCCCCCCAGCAGTGGACAGGGGTTGCATTTCTTTACATCCTCACCAACACTCGTCATTGTCTGGTTTTTCATAGTCGTCCTAATCAGAGTGAAGTGGTATCTCATGGCCGCCATTTGCATTCCCCTAATGACCAGTGAGGCTGAGCATCTTTTCGTGCTCCGTGGAGTTTTGTTTTCTTTTTTGTTTTGTTTTGCTTTAAAGATTTTATTTATTTATTTGACAGAGAGAGACGCAGCGAGAGAGGGAACACAAGCAGGGGGAATGGGAGAGGGAGAAGCAGGCTTCCCGCTGAGCAGGGAGCCCGACATGGGGCTCGATCCCAGGACCCCGGGATCATGACCTGAGCTGAAGGCGGATGCTTAACCAACTGAGCCACCCAGGTGCCCCTCCATGGAGTTCTTCAACAGCAGATACAAAGGGGAGAGCATGTTAGAAACTCCTTGGGTTCCGGACACAAGAACTGCTGAGAGTAAAGGAATATAAGCTGATAGATGATAAATAGACAGCGATAGATGAATAGACTGCTATAGATAGAGAGATGGATAATAGATATAGAAGAATATGGAAAGATATTACATTTAATATACGCATAGAAACAGAAGTCTAACTTAATTTGTGCCTAACCAATAACTCACAGGATTTAATTCTGGGTTATCGAGAGGATCTTTTCTATTCCTATTTTACTTTACATGTTTTATGAAAAGGGAGAATAAGGGGATAGAATTATAGGTGTTTGAGGGGCGCCTGGGTGATGCAGTCAGTTGAGCATCTGACTCTTGGTTTCAGCTGGGGTTGTGGTCTGGGGGTCCTGGGATCCTGCCCTGTGTAGGGCTCTGTGTTCAGTGTGGAGTCTGCGTGGGACTCTCCCTCTCCCCCTCCCCTCCCCCTCTCGAAATAAATAAATAAATAAATAAATAAATAAATATTTAAAATAAATAGCACCTGCTTGGCTCAGTCGGTTACGCATCTGCCTTCGGCTCAGCTCATGATCTCAGGGTCCTGGGATTGAGACCTGCATCTGGCTCCCTGCTCAGTGGGGAGTCTGCTTCTCCCTCTCCACCCTGCTCCTACACTCTCTCTCTTGCTATCTCTCTCTCTCTCTCTCAAATAAATAAATAAATCTAAGAAAGAAAGAAAGAAAGAAAGAAAGAAAGAAAGAAAGAAAGAAAGAAAGAAAGAAAGAAAAAAAAAAAGGTGTGCTGGGTGGGAATGTGATTCTGTGGGATGAGAGATGGGCTCTGGGCCAGAGAGCTGAGCAGCAAAAGGAACACAGAGATGAGGACCAGAGAGGCTTGGGTAGGAGAGAAAAGAATGAGGCAGAAAGGCAGGAATACCTCCAAGCCATGGCCCTTCCCTGGTCCTAGGTGCAGACAGTGTAAATCGAGGAGATGGTTATGAATGCAGTAGGGCTCCCCAAGCACACTGTGAGGCAAGCATTTGAGTGCAAGCACTTTATTTGGGAGATGACCTTAGGAAGAACAGAAAGAGTAATGAGACCGGAAGGGACAGAGCCAACCAAGAGTGCGTTGATGGGTGCTATGGGGCCCCCTGGGGCTCTACCTCCTGAGGCACCTGAGAATGACCCCTCACGGATAGATCTATGGGGACATTCACTGCCCCTTGCTTGGGCTGTGCATATGAGACCTGTTTTCAGGTGACCTAAGGGGAGCCCCACAGGGATATGGCAGGACCAATGTCCTCTCAACGTGGTCATTACTACAAGGTAAGATTACATGGATATACACCTTTGATTTTATTTACTTTTGTAATATTTTAAAATTCTATAAAGTTTTATAAAAAAAAGAGGAATATTTCCATTTTGTAAAAAATACAAATAATCGTAGGAAATATATATACATTCTCTACCCCGCAAGGTCCGCATTGGAACCCTGGAGAACAACTGGTTTTCAGCCCCAAGGCTGATAAATTTACAGGAAACATCCCACTGGCATTTCTAACTTGAGTTAACAATTCTTCTCTTTCTCCCACCCCCCGGCTTTACCACAGTCGCTATGCAGTTACCAGTTTTCAGCCTTGGTTCATCAAAGTCGATCTCTGATAATTGTTTCTTCTCAAAGGAAAATAAATCTCAGTAATTATAAATTCGTCAAGTTCATTCTGGTAGAATGAACTCCTTTTTTTATTTTCTTGCTATAATTAATTTTGTTTTATCTGACTGTTTTCAGACAGTGACTACCCCACACTGGGACTGGTCTATGTGAATATCTGCATTCATTCCTTGGCTCTTGAGTGTGAGCCACGAAGAAAAAGTGCCACCAAACTCATTGTCATAAGTGACAGGACCCAAGTGAACTGCCAGGCTCTGTGGCAGTGGGGGCCACCCGTTGGTCCACAATGTTTAGACAGCCACTCCTAGGTACAAATGAAGAATGATAACGTTCCTCGACACACTCCGGTGTGGGTGGATAACCTTTTCATGGATCAAACCATCCCCATCACAACCCAAAGACACTAGTGTCACCTCTCCGTCTAGTTCCTTGAGAAAAAGACAAACATAGAAAGGTTTTTCTTCCCCCCCACTTATTCATCCCATGAATTCTTGTTGAGTACCTATGATGGGCCAAGCACTGTGCTAAGTACTCAATCAGAGATTAACTGTGAATTCTTTTTCCCAGGAGGAAAATGTGTGATAGCATCCCAGGTCAGCTCTGAAATAAAACGGGTAAGGGTGGGAGGGAAAGAGAGAGAGACAAGGGAAGAGGGAACAAAGAATCCGCACCCAAGAGAAACACAAGCAAAACAGCCGACTGCTGGTGACAGACGAAGTTTGGAAGTGCATGGGATCTCATACTCCCCAAAGCCTCAAAGAAGAGTTTTTCCATAAGTAAGTACTGCACGTGTGCACACACGCACACGCACACACACGTACTCCAAACGATCTACGAGCTGTCGCACACAGTGGAGAGGGAGAGTTGCATTTTTGTTTACTTTGGCCAATCTAAATTTGGATCTCGAGTCTCATCACAGAGCCTGCCTCGCAGACCCTGGCCCCTGTCATGCGTGCGTCTGTCCCTCAGGCAGCAGGCCCTGGCAACAGGGAGAGCAGGCCAACCCACCCACACGGGCTGCAGGCCAGGCCCGGGGTCCCCTGCGGGCTGTTCCCTGACTGCCCACCATTCTGCGTGTGACGGAACAATCTGTCTTGCAGAAACAATTGGCATTCAGTTTGCAGGAGATGAGCACCAAGTGCAAAATATTTACCATCCAGAAGTTAAGCTTCGGCACAAAATTGGTTGCCTCCTCAGTGAATTAAATTCAATTAGCTGCCTCCTTATCTCAGCTGTGCGTTGTAATCATCAGTGACGCCCGCCTCTGCCCACGTCTATGTACGGGAGTTCGGGGAGCAGGGGGACGAGATGGGTATTTGGTAGGATTCGCCGTCGGCAGAATATTGCCGCCAGACGATCACCTCCTTAGCAGCGAAGGGATTGTTGGGCTCTTCCTCCGCATTTATTCGCACTAAGGATTCTGCTCCCCCTGCCCTCCCCACATCCACACTGAGCACTCAGAGAGCGGCAGGAGACCACTCTGCTCTGACAACTTTCTCTGCCACTGACATTATCTCCTAATTATCTTCTCAGCAGTGATGGCCGGGTACCAGCCCTCAACTTGTGCAAAATGATTCTAATACCCGATCTGATCAGGAGGAGAGGAAATGCTGTCATCCTTTGAGCTTCGTGGGACTGTTCCCAATTTTTCCAAAGGAGCCTAAATAATATTCATGACGATCAGAAGGGAACACACACACACACACACACACACACACACACACACATTACTTCAAACGACCATTACTCAGAAAACAATAACATGTTTTCAGCCAGATGAATATGTTTATGTAATAGGGTAACTCTTGTCCTCAGCAGAGCTTCCAAGCGCCAGAGCCATTAAGTTAATGGCTTGAAACAGAGCCCAAAGACCCGTGTTTGTTCTATGACACTCGCCCTGGGTGGTGGGAGGCACTGCAGTCTTCAAAAAGGGATTTTTTATTTTTATGATTATTTTTTTAAGAGCAGATGACTTTTTCCAACAGCCTTGAGGTATGCAGCTGAGGTCCATGGCAAGCTTGCAAGGGAAGAAGCCAGGTTGGGCAGGAAATCAGGTGGTGGTGTTTAAAGGTCAACTTCAACAGGTTTGTCCTTAGAGACTCAAGGCTGGAAGTCCTACCCCCAAGTCCCCGCCCAGACCTCAACCCCCTTCTCTAGCCTCTAGTTACCTCTTAGTGACCTCCACCAGTTTCTGATGACCTAAGCACATTTCTTCCCCCCCCCACCCCCACCCCGGCCCCGGGTGCCAGCAACGAGCCCATTGGTCAGATAAAGGGAGCCTAAGCCAGCTGAGCCTTGGGTAACTCACCTTGGTTTCATAAGCCCAGAGTGCTGGCCAGCCATGCTGGTGGTCTCAGGAGAGCCACTGAAGGGCTGTGGATGGAAACGCCACCTAAAATGTTTGCAGGCCTGACACCCTGGGTGAGGACCACTGGTGGGGTTCCACCAAGGCTCAGTCAGTGGCTCTCCTAAACCATCCTCCTCAGGGACGCTCTGGAGACAGCCTCGGAGAAGAAGGGCAAAGGCCTGAGAAGTTGGCACAGGGCATGCCAAAATGTTCTTGAAGATATGGTCAATAGCTTTTAGACCTGCAAACCGGAACAGCCATGCGGGTTGGCTCTAACTAGGAGTTGGGGTTGGATCTCCAGCTCTTGTTTGACTCTTAACATACTGTGCAATTGTCTAAAAACCACCTAATGAGGCGCCTGAGTGGCTGAGTCGGTTAAGTGGCCGACTCTTGGCTTAGGCTCGGGTCACCGTCTCGGGGTCCTGGGATCGAGACCTGTGTCGCGTTCCGAGCGCAGCTCAGAGTCTGCTTGAGGATCATTTCTCTCCCTCTCCCTCTGCTGCTCTCCCCCACCCCCACTCATGCTCTCTGACTCTAAAACAAATAAGTATTTTTTTTAAGAAAAGAAAAAAGAAAAACCACCTTATGGTTTAACAACAACGGGGCCATTTTCTTTCATTTTGTGAAAATCAAGTTATTAGAGCGCCCTCCGAGCCATCAGCTTACTGGTCATCCAACCTCAGAACTGCTCAGGTGGAATTAAAACAGCAGCATTAATGTTTCTATTACTGGCTTTATGAGAGAAAATGTTGGAAGAGTGTGTTGTAAAGTTCAAGCTGAAATGCCGGCTTCCCTTCCAAAAATACTGCAGCCGGTGCTTCTCCAAGCCTTCTTTGCCCTCTCCTGCCCACCTGGCTCCCCCCAGGTCTGCCAGGTGCCAGCCTTGCCAGCCTCTGAGTGTGGCTGTCAGCAAGACCACCGCTGCCACTCCGGAAGGCCGGGACACTTGGGCCATCAGCCGCACTGCCAGTTTATAGTTTATAACTTCAGGCCTCTGCGATTTCCTGTAAATAATTGGGGAACAAATGCCTCCCTGGGGCCAGTCTTTCTTCATTCAGTCCTCAAATCAAGTCAACAAAGATTTGTTGGCCAGTTACTGAGGGCCGAACAGTAGGGGAGAGAAAAATTTCATCCTGGTGAGGAAGTATTTAGCATCGCCGAGGATCTGTGAGGCACGGAGGTGGGCCCTGAGAAGGTCAGAATGAACAGAAGTGCTGCCTCCGAGATGCTGACCACAGACCAGGCCTCACCCGTGAGGAACATACGGCCCCAGAGACAAATGGCAGGTGCCAGTCAACCCACGGCGACACAAGGCCAGCCAGGCCAGCCATGGCCAAGTGCTCCCAGGCAGCAGAGGGAGCCCTTCCCAAGGCGGGTACAGGGGAAGGCTGCCTGGAGGCCGAGGCCACCGAGCTGGATGGAGAAAGAGGCATAGGATTTCAGTAGGTAGAGAAAACGATGTGGCAACATGAGGCAGAAAGCCCCAGGGTCAGCAAAGCGCAGGAAGGTTTCAAGCAAAGTCAGCCGGAATGTGCAGAGGAGCAGAGAGGGGCTGTGTCGGCGGGACAGGCTGCTAGCGGGGCAAGTTGACATCTGAGGTCCTGAACGACTCCAAGAGCGCCTTTGTGATTTAGGGACAGTCCATCTGGGGACAGGGATGTGGTATGGGCTGCAGTTGTGCCTCCTCTATTTCCCCAGTGGGAAGGAAGTTCAAGGGGGAAAGACCAGAACCATCCCTCTCACCAGTGGCAAACACACCTTTGCGCCAAGACACGCCAATCTCACATCTGTGGTCAGCTTTCTGTGCCAGCAGCTGGTAGTGGTAGCAGCAGGAACCAATAAACCCGAAGCCACAAACAGAAATGGCTACTGTTACCGCCGCGTGCTGAGCAATGTACGCTGGGTGCTTTGCATAATGTCTCATTTAAACCTGCTAACGATTTGTGCACTAGGTATTTCACAGATGAGAAATCTGAGGCTAAGAGAGGCGAAGTAAAGCACAGACCCCAGAAGTGGGGGAGCAGCTGTCTCTGCCCCATCCCACACACTATGCCCAGAATCACCGTTCCTAAGCAGTTTTGCTCTTGTTCTTTGTCTTGTGTACGAACTTCCTTCCGGGGCCTACGCACCACTCAGGAAATAGAATCCAAACTTCTTAGCATGGCACTTCAAGACCTATTATGTGTTTCCAGTCTTATCTCCAGTCCCCAAACCTTGAATTATGTGTCATTCTAAGACTTTGGCCTGTGTGTTCTCACTTCCGGCATTGGCTCACCTTGGCCCCTCCGCTAAAATATCCCTGTGCCTGTCTCTGCCTATCAGAACACCCCCCACACACACCTATAGGCATCAGCTCAGTGTGCTCTCCCTGGAAACTTCGGCTTCTTCCCCAGGGTTTTTCCTGTGCCAGATCCTCCCTTGAGACACTCAGCATCTTGAACCAGACAAGTTTGGGTCGTATGGAACACTTCCCAAGATTGCAGAATGTTCAGCATCCCTGGACCTGCCCAAAGGCCAGAGATAATCCCCAGCAATTATGACAGTTAAAATAATCCCCCTCGCATTTCCAACCACCATCCAGATTGAAACCTGACTGCCTTAGGTAACAATGTGTGTACACATCTATCTCCCCCAGGAGACTACTCATATCTTGAGAGTAGGAATTCTTTTTGTGTTCAACTTAGCACAATGCCTTGCACATTTCAAGCACTGATATGTCCATTGCACCTAGAGGACAGTGGTGCGGTTTTTTTTTTGGTTTGTTTTTTGGGGGGGTTGTTTTTTTTGTTTTTTGGGGTTTTTTTTAGTTTTCCTACTTCATAAGTAAACTGATTTTTTAACTTCCATAGTCAGAGCAGTACCAATCCCCATGCCAATTCAAACTCTTCTTGGTTCTCTTCTGTTTAGCCCCCTAAGTTTTTATTTACTTCTATGAACATTAAGAATCTAGAAAATAGGGGCGCCTGGGCGGCTCAGTCAGTTGAGCATCCGACTCTCGGTGTCCACTCAGGTGCTGATCTCCTGGGTTGTGGAATCGAGCCTCAGGTACGGGCTCTGCGCTCAGTGGGAGTCTGCTTGGATATTGTCTTGCTCTGCCCCTTCGCCCGCTTTCTCTCTCTCTCTCCTCTCTCTCAAAATAAATAAAATCTTAAAAAAGAATTTAGAAAATAGTGCCTATGTTTGCAACTGCTCATTCGCTACTACAAAAACTCAAAATCCCTAAGAGGATTTAAAGATGCTTATCCAAGCTCATCCTTGCCAACATGGAACAAATACATAAACAGCTCTGAAGCTAGATCCCAACACTAACAGCTCTGACTTTTCCAGCTCATTTCCAGAAAATGGCACCTTGCTTCTGGAGCCCAGCGTCCAGCTTCACCTTTGCAGCCAGTCAAGGCTGCCTGTTTGAGCCTCCATCAAAGCTTCCAGAAAACACAAGACCCAGAAATAGGTCATGGCTGGCATGGAAGTGAAAGAAAGGAACATCTTTCTGTCTCCAATATGAGATTTATGAGGACCAGAATTTGCCTGGGGTGGGACTCCGGAGGACTGAGTCAGCTCTGTGAATCCTACGCATGAGACCGCCTAGGACTGCTGCAAAGAAAGAGCTAGGCCGGCAGTAGCTGAGAACAGAGATGGGCGCTGGGCTTGGAGTCAAAGGCCCAGGTCTGGGTCCTGGCTTCACCTCCGCTAGGCACGTGACCTCGGCAAGTCACATACCCTCCCCAAACCTCACCCATGAGGTCTATTACCTGCTTGCTGACTTCTACAATAGTCAACGAAGTTCATATACACAGATGTGAGTTTGTTTTTTTAAGGTTTTATTTTTAAGTGATCTCTATACCCAGCATGAGGCTCGAACTCACAAACCGAAGATCAGGAGTGAAGCATAAAGAGCCTAACTGCAGGTTGACTCCATGAGGAAATGATCGCCAAGACTATTCCTGAAGGAGACCTGGGGAGTTGTGTTTCCCTCTGTCAGAGGTAAAGTGAAACTCTAAGAATACAATTGTCACATTCTTTGCTCTCCAAAGAATAAAGCAATTCATATTCACTACAGAAAAGCAAGAGAGCAAAATCGAGAAAACTCAGAATACCCACTGTCTTAGCTCAGGCTGCCGTAACAAAATACCACAGACTGGGTGCCTGAAACGACACGGATTTACTTTCTCCCAGTTCTGGAGGCTGGAAGTTGGAGATCAGGGCGCGGGTGAGGTTGGGCTCCGGTGAGAGCTCTCTTCTCCGCCTGCAGACCGCGGGCTACCAGCTCCGTGCTCACGTGATGCACGTGCCTGTGCCCGGAGCGAGAGATCGCTCTTCCTAGAACGCCAGATTCTACAGGCAGAATCAGGACCCCACCCTAAGCACTTCACTTAACCCTAATCGCCTCCACGAAGGCCCTATCTCCAAACACAATCAGTCACGTGGGGAGTTTGGAGCTTCAACGAATGCATTCAAAGGGGACACGATGTAGTCCGCAGCACCCGCCATCTCATCTGCCTACAGAAAACCACTCTTCATACCTCGGTGTACCTCCTACCGTTCTCCTAAGCCGGCATAGATTAAAAGAGAGAGAGACAGGATACCATACAGAATAGTTTGTGGCTGGCTTTTTTCACTCAACGATAAACATATGGTGACAGTCTTCCCACATCATTAAATTTACTTCTCCCACATTGTTTTCGGTACCTTGCATGTTCGGCCTTTGCATTGTTCCTGTGGTCCCACTTTTAGCCTTTTAGCTTGCAGCCAGCTTCCGCAGAGAGTGCTGGGATGAACATCCGGGCCCGTTAGGAGAGATTCCTGGGAGTGAAGATGTAGGCCCGTGGGCCTGCGCGCTTCTAAAGCCTTTGATGAGCAGTGTCAGAACACCTGCCCTCATTGACTCTCCCACCAGCCAATGAAGATGTGGCCTCGCCTTTTTTTTTTTGTAAGATTTTATTTATTTATTTTAGAGAGAGGCACACGTGAGTAGGGGGAGGGGCAGAGGGGAAAGAAAGGCAAAAGCAGGCTCCATGCTGAGCACTGAGCCCCACGGGGCTTGATCTCATCACCCCAAGATCATGCCCTAAGCCGATATCAAGAGTCGGACGCTTAACTGATTGAGCCACCCAGGTGCCCCCTCACTTTTTTTTAACACAAACTTTTTTAAAAAAAGATTTTATGTATTTATTTGAGAGACAGAAAGTGCTTGAAAGAGAGGGAGAGAGAGCACGAGCTGGGGGGCTGGAGGGACAGAGGGAGAGGGAGAGGGAAAAGTAGACTCCTGGCTAAATAGGGAGCCCCACATGAGGCTCGATCCCAAGACCGTGGGATCATGATGTGAGCCAAAGGCAGACGCTTAACGGACTGAGCCACCCAGGCACCACCAACATAAACTTTTTATTTTGGAATAAATTTCTACCTACAGAAAAGTTGAAATGATAGTACAGAGAACAGAGTTCTACATGCCCGTCACCCAGTTTCTCCTGAGATTAACTAACGTATTACCAAGTCATGGTGCACCCGTCAGATCTAAGACATTAACATTGGTACGTTACTATTCACTTAACTGCAGACTTCATTCCTATTTCATCAGCCTTTCTGGTAAGGTCCCTTCCTATTCCGGGTTTTAATCCAGGATACCACAGGGTGTTTTGTATGGCATCACCCAGCAGTACCCACAATAGCCAAATTATGGAAGCAGCCCAAGTGTCCATCGGTAGACGCGTGGATAAGGAAGATGCGGTATACATACACTTTTTAACTCTCACTTTCTATCAGCCACAAGAGAATCCTCTGGTATTTTGGGGGCTTGCTGTCTCTAATGCTAACTAGTGGTTGTTGTTCGTTGCTTTGGGGGATGTCTTGTTCCATCAGCAAAGTGACCGCTATCCAGGGCAGTGAGGGGTGGGTTAGAGAAATCGATCGTTATGGTTTATCTTCCCAAACTCTGTAACGAGCCAAGGAGAGGGCTCTTTATGTGGGAAAGGTCCTGCTTGTGTTCCCACGGGGTCTCTTGTGTCACTGTCAGGCAGGAATCATAAACAACAGCACCACAATTGGATTCTGCTCTATATTTGGAAAATTTGGCCCTTCATTATGAGGCAAGCTGATGCTATCTTATTTAGTTCATTCTTTTGCTCATCTCCTGTAATCATTAAATTACAGAGCCATATTTCCAAAGCTCTAGGGAGAAAAATGGATTAGGAATAAAATCTTTTAAAAATCCTGTAGAAAAGCACGGGATTCATTTACGAACGATGGGTGCAGAGCCGGGGGAATGATCTATTCCAAGCCGTCTTGGGTGAATGATTTGCTTCATTTTCCGTGGCTCTGTGATGTTCTCTCTTTAATGCAGAACAAGGATGGCACCTTTAATATTCTGTTCCTGAATGGATCCCTGATTGCTCCATGACCCTATCCTCAGGGGTAAAAGTGAATGAAGGAACTAGAAGTCATGAAATACGGGAACGATCAGAAGGGAGAAAATGAAAGCTGAGAAGAAAAGGCTGCTGGGTTGTTTATCAAACTCCCCTGAATAAGGCCGGTTAGATCCCGTGGAGCAGCTCTGTGGCTTTCTCAAAACCGTCTCTTTGAAAGTCTTTGTTCTTTCCTCAGAAAGCCTGTTGCTCTTAGGTGATTCAAAAACTTAACAAATATTTAGTAAGCTATTAGAACAATTCTCAGACCAGCATTCATAGGACTTCTCTCCCAACCTCCAAATGTATCTGAAACCATGACTGATTTGCTTAAATTATCATTTTCTCGCATTTTCTGAGAGACCAATTTGGACACTTTTCAGCAAGTGTTCGTGGGGACACCAATTTGTTTCTTCAGGCAGTCTAGCTTTGGCTTAGGATGTCCCCCAGGCCATCGCCGCCCACCCCTATTCAGAGGGGAAGTGCTGTGGGCCGAGCTTGCGGTTCTCCTGGGGAATCTTCTAGAAGGACTCTTCTGGTGAGAGCTGCTACAACGGTTTCCTCTCAGGCGGCTCAGCCAGGATGTCGCTCTGCAGGCAAATTTGCATTTCCAATGCAGGACCCATGTGCCTCATTATCTTGCGTCTTTATTAAGAAGAGGGAAGGGGTGCCTGGGTGGCTCAGCTAGTTAAGCGTCTGACTTGGTTTCAGCTCAGGTCATGATCTCAGGGTTGTGGGATCAAGCCATGCGTCGGGCTCCACACTCAGCTGGGAGTCTGTTTGAGGATTCTCTCTCTCCCTCTCCTTCTGCCCCTCTCCCTGTGCACGCTCTCTCTCCCCCCTAAAATAAAATCTTAGAGAGAGAGAGAGAGAGAGAGAGAGGAAAATCAGAGCAGAAATACATGCCTAAGGGCACCTGGGAGGCTCAGTTAGTTAAGCGTCCAACTCTTGATTTCGGCTCAGGTGACGATCTCAGGGTTGTGGGATCGAGCCCTGTGTTAGGCTCCGCACTCAGCTCAGAGTCTGCTTCAGATCCTCTCTCCTTCTCCCTCCTGTGCACCCTCTCTCTCTCTCTTCCTTTCAAATAAATAAATAAAATTAAAAAAAAAAAAGAAGTACATGTCTAAGATGGTGTTATTGATCCCATACCTTGCTCACGGGGTCCCCCAAAAAGCCCACCCTCCTCCAGTCTCCTTTCTTCTGTGACCAGGAGGCAAGCCCCTGAGAGCTGCCTAAGGACCCAGGGCAAACTGACTCACAGCCCCCACAAATCACAGCCAATTACATGAACTCGAACTCTGCCTCGAGCACCTTCTAGCTTGCAAAGGTGTCCTTGAGGTTGGCTTATTTACAATCAGCTTGGGGACCAAGGACTGGAATTTATATCCCTAAGTATTTCAAGTTTCAGAGAGATTAGGCAATAAGAGGAACAGCCCGAATTTCTCACTGGAGCTTCCTGAGAGGCTGCACCCCCAGGCCTCCTCATGAATCAAGAGTTAACGTCTAGCACACACTCTCCTCTCTTTTTAGCACTTTATAGCTCTCGTCTTTGATTAATTCAATCAATAAAGGCAGTTTTATGGCGCCAAGCACTCTTATTAGTATCTTAAAACTTGGCCGCTAATTTTACCTACCGGGGATCTAGCAGAATCTAGGGAGATCTCTTTATTCATAACGAGTAAAGTCTCTGAAATTGGCTCAAGAGTTCTTTTCATCAGTTCTGTTCAAAGGAAGTCAAGATGTGCCAGAGCGCGTGCCTGGGAATCTGTCCTGAGGAAGCGATGCTAAATGCTGTAAATGCTTCGGAGGCATGAACACAAGGTCTCTCGCCGTCACCTTCCTCTAATTCATTTGGGGAAAGGGGCCTGGTCTGCCATTTGTTCTTTGCCCATGCCCGCACCTCCCAGGCCTGCCAGGTCACCTGGGTCCTTCCTGCAGCCTCGGCTTCTCCGTGAGCCTTTGCTTGCGTCACGTTTGGTCACACCCTGAAGCCCTGAAATCACCTTCATTCACTTCAGTGTCAGGGGACAAGTGACGTCGGGTGGGGGGCAGGGGTGGGCCTGCTATCTTATAAATCATTCACCAGGAAAAGACAGAACACTCACCAATACTGGATGACCGTGGTGTGTGGCAGAGTCCAGGGTGTTCGTGAGGATTGGGTTTGGACGCTTAGCTAACAAGCCCAAACTGCCTCGTTTTCTAGTCTTTACTGGCTACGTGGCCTCAGGCAGGTTAGTTCATCTCTTTGTGTTTCATTGCTCATGTGTCAAACGGGGACAGTAAGAGTACCAACTTTGTAGGGTTGGTGGTCTAAAAATCAAAGCAGTATATAAGCCAAGCACTTAGAGCAGTATTTGCCATGTGATAAGTGATTATTATGATAAAATGGGGGGGAAACAAATAATTTTCTTATGTACAGTAAAAATGAAAAAAAAAAAAAAAGTCCAGAGGTTAATAGTGCAGAACTGTTATGGGAGCTTCATGGTATTATTAGACCCAGACTCCTGTCTTTCTGTGCCCTCCTCAAGGTTACTTCTTTACACAAGGTTACTGCTGGAGCTCCAGTCGTTGAAGAATTCTCTCAAAACTCTCTTCAGTGCAATCCCGGGCAATTCGGCTTCCTCTGCGCATTGCCTTCACCTATTATCTGAATACCCAGGGGCCCTGCTATGGCTGGGGGCAAGTCTTCCACAACCAAAATGCTCATCAGACCCATCAAGCATTTTTCTAAATCAAACACTGGATAAAGCTGGTGGACAGACACAGGTATTACACCTGCTCCCTCCTTCCACGCCTCTAAAGCATCAGTGAAGGGATTTGGCAAGGATGCAAACCCACAAGGGTGAAGAGGAGACAGAAGAGGGGATGGCAGCACCCATATTTTGGAAGCCAGAAAGCATATGGAGAAGTGCGGAGTGATTTAGGCAGTTCCAAGAAAGCCGAAATTAAGCCAGCAGGTAGAAAAAAACAAACAAATGGGAATCCCTTTTACAGCACACCCCAAAAGCTCAGGGGACTGGCAGCAACAGGTACCGTGGGTAATAACAGTGAAAGTAGAGCCAAAAACAGGATTGGTGGAAAAGCTGCGTAAGAAGCAGTTGGAGGGCACCTGGGTGGCTCAGTCGGTTGGGCATCTCCCTTCGGCTCAGGTTGTGATCCTGGGGTCCTGGCATAGAGCCCCACATCAGGCTCTCTGCCAAGTGGGTCTGCTTCTCCTCTCCCTCTGTGCTGTCTCTCTCTCAGGTAAAAAAATAAAATCTTAAAAAAAAGAAGAAGAAGAAGAAGAAGCAGTTGGAGGGGCGCCTGGCTGGCTCAGTTGGTAAAGCATGCGACTCTTGACCTTGGGATCATGAGTTCCAGCCCTATGTTAAGTGTAGAGATTACTTTAAAATTTTTTTAAAAAATCATTTAGACCCCCAGATCCCTTCCCTGGGTGGTGGTCTCCCCTCTACCTACTCTAGCTGAACACCAGGGTCTATTATCTGGAGAGAATAGAGGGCCTCTGGTCTGAGAAACAAGACCCAGGTTTTCAGTTGGAACACAGGGAAACTGAAGGATGTTTAAGTGTCGAATGTTGAAAACCCCAAGTCCTTCTTCCCACTGGCTCTCAGGTGTACACCCTCCAGGCAGGAAATTGGATGCATCTTCTTAGGGAATGAGATTTACTGACATCAGGGGACATCTAAGGATAGGATCCAGCTGATAATTACAAGACCCGCAGTAAGGTAAACAATCAGCAATTGGCAGGGATTCCAATCAACCCAGGATTCATTAGAGGAAAACCTCTTGTGGGAAAGAGATCAAAACCAAAAGAAACTACACAGAGTGAACAAAACTTGAAAAAAAAAAAGTAGACAAAGAAACAGCATAAAAGGAACAAGGTCACCAGGATCTGGGACATTGTCACAAGACAAGCGGCCAAGTCTCTTCAATTTGATGACAAAGAAACAGGGGAATGACGGGGGACCTGCTTTAAATAAAAAAAGACATACCAACCAAATGCAGTCTGTGGTATTTGATTGGATCCTGGTTTAAAAAATAAATTATAGGAGTGCCTAGGTGGCTCAGTTGTTAAGTGTCTGCCTTCGGCTCAGGGTGTGATCCCAGAGTCCTAGGATCGAGCCCCACATCGGGCTCCTCCACTGGGAGCCTGCTTCTTCCTCTCCCACTCCCCTTGCTTGTGTTCACTCTCTCACTGGCTGTCTCTCTCTCTCTGTCAAATAAATAAATAAAATCTTAATAAATAAATAAATAAATAAATAAATAAATAAATAAAATTTTGGAACAACCAGGGAAATTTGAATAAATACTGGGTGTTAGAAACTAGAGACTTAGTCTACTTTTTAAAAATTACTGTTTATTATTGAAAGGTTGTAATGATGTTTTTTTGGAGAATGTCCTTACTTTTTGTATTGTATGTGGAAGTATTTAGATATGAGGCATCATGATGTCTATAATTTTCTTTAAAATAGCTCAGGGGGTGCCTGGCTGACAGTCGGTAGAGCATGCGACTCTCAATCTTAGGATTGTGAGTTCAAGCCCCATGTTGGGCATGCAGCCGACCTAAAAAAAAAATTAAAATAGCTTGGAAAAATATACACAGATGAATCAAATATGGCAAAATGTTAGCAATTTTTTAATCTAGATGAAGGAAGGTATTGTGTTTTCACTGTCTGATTCATTTTCTTTTCCTGTTTGAAATTTTCATAACAAAAAGTAAAACCAAGCAAACAAGCAAAAACAGTCAAGGAATGATAAACTGTGGTATAAACTCTTCAAATTGCTCCAGAAAGAAACTAGGCAAGGGGTGGGAGATCGGTGGGTTCCCGCAGGCATTTCAATCTGGGTCCCGCATAGGGGAGTAATGAGTGCTGCAGAAGAACCAGTTTGAGACCCCGGGGAAGCTTAGATTCTAATCCTGGAGAGCCCATGTCTAGGCCTCAGGGTAGGGGAGACTGAGGTTGGGATCATCGAAGTATAACTCAGAATGAGGCAGAGAGAATTCAGAGCAGGAAGACAGAAGATGGGGTTTGAGGCAAGCTTTAAAAAGTGGTGGACAGGTGAAGTTAGGCATACTCTGTAACCATTAAAAATTACATTTATGGGCGCCTGGGTGGCTCAGTGGGTTAAGCGTCTGCCTTCAGCTCAGATCATGATCCCAGAGTCCTGGGATCGAGCCCCACGTCGGGCTCTCTGCTCAGTGGGGAGTCTGCTTCTCCCTCTCCCTCTACCCCTCCTCCCTGTTCATGCTCTCTCTCTCTCTCTCTCAAATAGATAAATAAAATCTTGTTAAAAAAATAACGTTTACACAGGGTCATTCATTGTGGTATTATTTGTAATAGTACAAAACTGAAAAGGACCTAAATGTCCATTGTTTAGGAAACTGGCTGAATGGACTAAAATACAGCCACACGATGCCATAAAAAGCAATGAGGAAAAACTCCACTGCCACGGAATGGTCTCCAGGATATACTGTTCAATGAAAACACAGCAAGGTACAGACATACAGTGTGTTAACTTTTCACGTGGGAAGGAAGGGAAAATGCTAATTATACAAGCACCGGAAAGCAAATCACCAACAAATAAAATGGTTAGAAGCAGGGAACCAGGTGGGGGAGGAAAGGGGTTGCCACTTTCATATACACACCCAGCTATGATACAGTTTCAGCTTTGGAACCATGGTTTTATAACCAAAAACTTTAATTAGAAAAAAAAAAAAAAACCCTAGGTTTACAAAGACGGAAACAATGTGAGAAGGTTTTGTGCTAGTAGGTTTATATGCAACACACAACATCTTATTTTTCTGCATGCTTCCAACAGTGGGAAAAAATAGCCCAGGCCTTTGCACGGAATAATGACTACAAGGGCGCGTGAATCAGAGTTATGTGGTTGCTCCGAATGGTGGGACCCAGCATCTTCCTGTTTCTACTTGCTTGTATTTTCAAAATTCTTTCATGAATCTGAACTCATGTAATAATAGAGTTAAAAAGACAGAATCTACTTTTAAGATGCTGCAGCTGACTGTGCTCGGTATTAGGAAATCTCACGTTTGTAAGCCCCTATACTCACCCTCACGCACATCCGGTCCTGTAATTCTCACGACAGCTCCAAGAGGCAGATGTTGTCTTTAAACTCAAGGCAAGGTAACAACACTTTGGAGTTGGACTCTGCAATCGGTGCTCATCGTCACGGCTGCCTGCAAAATTCTGGCAGGCAGCCCTCATTTTGCTCAGAGGTGAGAAGACAGCCCCTCAGGAAAAGCCCTGGGAGTCAGGGTTCAGTTTCCAACAGCCACGACAAACCTAAGTCCTACCATGAGTTTTTGAGACACACAACATTATGAAAGACTCAGAATGGCTTTGATAATGATTATAACCCCCCTGATTAAATAAATAAAAATCCTCCAACAGAAGCCAATCCTTTAGGGACAAAAAACACAGGAAGAGTCCAAGAAATGTAGCAGCTGCTTCCAAAGGAAACCCCATTACAGTTTAAAGCTCTGGGTATTTTTGACACATGCGACCTGATTATTAATTCTGAAATAGCCTCAGAAGGATACAATTTGCAAAAATAGGTTTATCCCTTCTTCTCTGCAGGTGAGGGGATCCACAAGCTGCCAACAAGCTACAGATGGGCACACAAAGGATGGGAGACGGGGGCGGGGGGAAGCTTCCCATATGTCCTGGGGGGCAGGACAGGGAGCTCATTCTGGGGACTCTGGGCCAACAGGACTCCTGCTTGCAGTAGGATCCCAGAGCTCCCCAGAAAAATGGGAAAGGAATTTCTGACATATGGCACCATGAACAATACTTGCCACCCCAAAGAGGAGAGACAAGGGCTGCCCTGACCTCTGGGAGCAGGATGGGAAATGTCTCGTCCTCAGTGTCTTTTCAGTGCTCATTGCCCTGTATGTAAGGTTCATCCTTTTGAATTGCCTGTTCATATCCTTCGCCCATTTAAAAAAGTCTAGGTTGTCTCTTTCTTTTTGATTTGTAGAAGTTCTCTACTCTAGTTCTCTGTATCACAGGATGTTAAAATAGGGCTCTTCCTGCTTCAGTTCTAACCTTCAGTCAGAACTACTGATATGTTCCATACCAAATACCAAAGTGGCCATGAGACTTGCTCTCCATATGCAGAATTTACAAAGGAAATTTCAGAAAACTAGAACCCTCAGCCAAGGCAAGAATAATAGAAGGGTCAGAGTGTGGAGAGAGAAGAGAAATTTCTGATGAGATTTCTTCAGAGACTTGTTGCCCTACAAGGAATAGTCCCCGTCCCATCTCAGCAGAAGGTACAGAGCTGCTTCCTCCTTTGCCTCAATCCTAGAGAGAATGGGCTTCTCACTATAACACCACTCACAAAGGGCCACCTGCGTGGCTCAGTCAGTTAAGCATCTGCCTTTGACACAGGTCATGATCTCAGGGTCTTGGGATCGAGCCCCGTATCTGGCTCCACGCTCAGCGGGAAGTCTGCTTGTCCCTCTGCCCACCCTCCCTCCCCTGCTCGTTCTTTCTCTCTCTCTCAAATAAATAAATAAAATCTTTAAAGAAAAAAATTATTAAAGAACAAAAATAATAACACCACTCATGGAGCTCACTGGCTGTGTTCCTACAGTTGGGGGTCTCTGAGAAGCAGCATCTGACTCCTGTCTGGGAAATCCAGAGAGCAGGCCTGAGAATGAATTGCTCAGATTGGCTTGGATGGCAGAGCCAAGAGATGCCACTCTTTGGCTCCCTATTCTCTGAGTTCTTCAGGGGAAAAGGATGCATGAGTGTTTCCATGAACAAAATGAAGGCAATGTAGAGAGAGCGGGCATGGGTGGCTGTGGTCCTGTTCAATGGGGCTACTTTAAAGGAGCAAAGGGGACCCAGGACCAAGAAGCTAGAGGTGAAGCCCCTAGGGGCTGGAAGGACATACAAGCAACCACTCAAAACAGAACACATCTGTCAGGGTGGAAGGACCTGCAGGGAAGAGGACCCTAAAGAGAATCTCCTAAGAGCCCACGAAAGTGTCCCCGAGAGAAAAAAAACATGCTTTAAACTCTGTCTACCACCCAGCAATTGCACTACTAGGTATTTACCCCAAAGATGCAGATGTAGTGAAAAGAAGGGTCCCATGCACCCCAATGTTTATAGCAGCAAGGTCCACAATAGCCAAACTGTGGAAGGACCCGAGATGCCCTTCAACAGATGACTGGATAAAGAAGATGTGGTTTATATATACAATGGAATATTACTCAGCCATCAGAAAGGATGAATACCCACCATTTGCATCGACATGGATGGAACTGGGGGGGAATTATACTAAGTGAAGTACATCAAGCAGAGAAAGACAATTATCCTATGGTTTCACTCATATGTGAAACATAAGCAATAGCACGGAGGACCACAGGGAAAGGGAGGGAAATCTGAAGGGGGGAGAAATCAGAGAGGGAGACAAACCATGAAAGACTCTGGACTCTGGGAAGTAAACTGAGGGTTTCAGAGGAGAAGGGGGTGGGGGAATGGGGCAATAGGGTGATGGGTGCTAAGGAGGGCACGTGTTATGATGAGCACTGGGTGTTATACGCAACTAATGAATCATTGAACACTACATCAAAAACTAATGATGTACTATACAGTGGCTAACCGAACATAATAAAAAATTAATAAATAAAAATAAAAAATAAAATAAACTCTCAAGCCCATTGTTAAAGGCCAGGTTATGACAGATGGTGCTATCCACTTAACATTCCCTCCTTCCTACCTCTGGGCCATGGAAAGATAAGAACCCAGGCTCACGGGGGCGGGTCTGGAGGCGTTGAGAGAGCCCAAGACAATGACCTAGGCAAAAACACCAACCGCCCCCTTCTTTCTTACTGCAGGCTGCCCACCCAAAGCAGATCTAAGTTGGAGGAAGGAAAAATTTTTTACATTAAATCAAGTTCGAAGTTGGGATTTTTTTTTTTTTTTAAGATTCTGTTTTTAAGCAATTTCCACACCCAGCAGGAGGGGAGCAACCCCGAGATCAAGAGCTGCACGCTCCACTGACTGAGCCAGCCAGGAGCCCCAAGTTCAAAGTTTTAATTGAGATTCTGAATGGGTAATATTTCTAAATTGAGACTAGGTTTATGCCTTAAAATGACTCCAAGACTTTTTGTTATCTAAGAATGAATGGAGGGGCGCCTGGGTGGCTCAGTTGTTAAGCATCTGCCATCGGCTCAGGGCGTGATCCCAGGGTCCTGGAATCGAGCCCTGCATCGGGCTCCCTGCTCTGCTGGGAGCCTGCTTCTCCCTCTCCCACTCCCCCTGCTTGTGTTCTCTCTCTTGCTGGCTGTCTCCCTTTCTGTCAATTAAATAAATAAAAGCTTAAAAAAAAAAGAATGAATGGAAAACTCTCAGAGCTTCCAGAGTTTTTAATCTGGGAGCAGAAATAGATCACCCCATTGAAATTTTTAAAGGAAGGTTGGAGCAAAAATTGAAAAGGTTGTCTTTGATTATTTCACAAGTCAGTCTTGTCTAATATACTAAGATACATCTATTACAAATGTTTCCTTTCTCTTACTTAGACTGTTGTCTTTTAATTTGTGGATGGTGACTTTCATTATAAAAGTTTTACATTTTGATGTTAAATTTATTTTTTCTTATTGTTTTTCTCCTTTTTTGTATTTTTAAAAATACTTTCCCTTTAATAGTTTTCAAGTTTTGTTTTCACACTCTGATTTTTAAATCATCTGGAAGTTACTTTTTGTGTTAAAAAAAAGGGTCAAGTACAAAAAAAAATGGGTCAAGTCATTAGCTTTGTCAGTGAGATGTGAATAAAAATGAAGTGTGCCACTTCCCAGTAGAAATCTTTTTTATTTTTTATTTCAGAGAGAGAGAGTGGCGGGCACAAGCAGGGGGAGGGGCAAAGGGAGAGAATCCCAAGCAGACTCCCGCTGAGCGTGGAGCCCCATGGGGGGCTCAATCCCACCACCCATGAGATCAGGACCTGAGCAGAAACCAAGCGTCAACCAACTCAACCGACTGAGCCACACAGCAACCCCCCACCCCGCTCAGGAGAAGTCTTAAGAGCCTGCCTGCTTCCACCGTCTTCTCTTTTTCCTCTGACACAAGAATAGCAACATCACCGATGAAGGCAGCTTCTTCATCCTGGAACCTGGAACGAAGAAGATGTGGCACAGAGTCACGGCCAACCTGTGAAAAACACGCAATGTGAGCAGAACACAAACCTTTGTGGTTCTAAGAAATTAAGATTTGGAGGGTTGCTGGTTGGCACTGCATTACTTAGTCCAAGGTGACTGATACAAACTTCAAGCTGTCAAGTGTAACTACATTTAAAAAATATTTTTATCACATATCATATCATTTCTGAGTGTTTGGAGTAAATGTGAAAATTACATACCCGCTGTGCTTTTCTTTTTTTATCATGGCAAAATATACATAAAATTTTACCATTTTAACCATTTTAAGTGTATAATTCAGTGGCATTAATTACATTCAAAATGTTGCACAAACATTACACCATGCATTTCCAGAAATTTTCATCATTCCAAACAGAAACTCCATGCCCATTAAACAATTATTCTCCAGTCCCGCCACCCCAAGCTCCTGGTAGCCTCTATTCTGCTTTCTGTCTCCATGAACTTGTATATTCTAGGCACCTCACATAAGTGGAACCATACAATATTTGTCCTTTTGCGTCTGGCTTATTTCACTTAGTATGTTTTCAAGGTTCATCCATGCTGTAGCATGAATCAGAAATTAATTCTTTTGTAAGGCTGAGTATGAGTCGTGTGTGTGTGTGTGTGTGTGTGTGTGTGTGTGTGTATACCGCCCCCCTCCCATTTTGTCTATCCATTCATCCATTAATGGACATGAGTTATTTCCACCTTTCTGCCACTGTTAACTGCACTTTCTTAATCTATTAGTAGTCAAATACATACATGCTATTATAGAAAAAGATCTAAAATATTACACAAGAAACCACTATCAGTGGGTGCCTATTGGGTTCAGTTTAGAACAGAGAAAACTTTTACTTTTCATTCTATATAGTCTCACATTATTTACATTTGTTATAATTTATACACAATTTTAAAAATTAATAAAGAGTTTTAAAAATAAATGCTTCCTTTTGATCAGAAGGGGGACAAACGAGACAATGAATCACTGCAAATGTGTGGGTTGTTTTTTTTTTAAAGTAAGCTCTACACCCAATGTGGGACTTGAACTCACAACCCTGAGATCAAAAGTCACATGTTCTACCAACTGACCCAGCCAGGTACTTCCTGCAAAGGTGTTTTTTTTCATTATTGGTAGGGGTGCCTGGATGACAGTCAGTTAAGTGTCCGATCTTGGTTTTAGCTCAGGTTGTGATCTCGGGGTCATGAGGTTGAGCTCCTCGATCAGCATGGAGTCTGCTTGTGACTCTCTCTCCTTCTCCCTCTGCTCCTCCCCCTGCTTACACTCTCTGTCTCTCTCTAAAATAAATAAATAAATCTTAAAAAATACATAAAATAGGGGTACCTGATGTCTCAATCAGTTAAGCATCTGCCTTTGGCTCAGATCATGATCCCAGGGTCCTGGGATCAAGCCCCACATCAGGCTCCTTGCTCAACCGGGAGTTTGCTTCTCCCTCTGCCCCTCCCCCTGCTCGTGCTCTCTCTCTCTCAAATAAATAAATAAAATATTTTAAAATTAATTAATTAATTAATTAATGAAAGCTCAGGGTGCCTCCACTAGTGGGCCAGCCACAGAACCTCCATAAATGAAGAACATTTATTAAAAATTAAAATAACCCTTCAGGACAATATCCACAATAACCAAAATACGAAAAGAGCCCAGATATCCATCAACAGAGGAATGGATAAAGAAGATGCGATGAATGGATAAAGAAGATGTGGGGGCGCCTGGGTGGCTCACTCAGTTAAGTATCTGACTTCAGCTCAGATCATGATCTCGGGGTCTTGGGATTGAGCCCCACGTTTGGCTCCATGCTCAGTGGGGCTTCTGCGTGTCCCTCTCCCTCTGCCCCCCTCCCCACTTGTGTGCTCTCAATCACTCTCTCAAATAAATAAAATCCTAAAAAAAAAAAGATGTGGTACACACACACACACACACACACACACACACACAAACACACAGAGGAATATTATTCAGTCATCGAAAAGAAAGAAATGCTGCCATTTGCAAGGATGTGGATGGAGCTAGAGAGTATTATGCTAAGTGAAATAAGTCAGTCAGAGAATGATAAATACCATATGATTTCAGTCATATGTGGAATTTAAGAAACAAAACAGATGAACATAGGGGAAGGGAAGGAAAAATAATATGAGACAGTAAGGGGCAAACCATAAAAGACTCTTAACTATAGGGAACAAACTGAGGGTTGCTGGAGGGGAGGCAGGTGGGAGGATGGGGTAATTGGGTGATGGGCATGAGGGAGGGCACTTGATGTAATGAGCACTGAGTGTTACATGCAACTGATGAATCACTAAATTCTCCCCCTGAAACTAATAATACAGTGTATGTTAATTAAATTGAATTTTTTAAAAAAATCCCCCCCCCAAAACTACCCTGCCGGAAGCTGTATATGACTAAATGAGACTCTTGCACATAATACTATCACTTTTTCTTCTCCTCTAATTCTCCTATTCTTCTATTAGATTTTATGGGTCATGATGATTAACGGTTATTAGTAGTAAGAGTCCTTTTTGGACAGAGCTGAAGGTTATTACAGTATCACATTCCCTGCGTCTAAATGTGATTAAGAATACACTTAATTTCAGCTACATCATTTGCAGTGCCAATGCTACCTTGCGTAACCGCCCCTGGTTTTTAACTGAAAATGCTACTGTGATTCCGGCTGTTCCAACTGTGGCACATCGTTCCTGATAGGGCCAAGGGGAGTTCAGGTGCTTAGAAGAAAGTTCCAACGGTCTTCTTAATATCCTTGGAAACGGTTACCCTCAAGGAAACAGCCAGGTTTGCCGGACCGTGCGGGCAGCGCGGCGGCGCCACTCGGCTCCTTCCACCTGCCACTGCCTGAGAGGCACGTGAACTTCCAGCCTGGAGTTCAAGTTCTGGGCCCGCTGGACCTGGCCACTAGCCGCCAGCCGAGCTCCGGGCTGCATCCCAGCCCCGGCTCCCAGGCCAGCGCCACGCGCAAGAACCCAGGCTGGTGGTCGGCCGTGGCCTCTGATCCCCACTCCACCGCGGCGCTGCCTGCCTAGGGTAAGGACTCCGTGTTGGAAGAGCTATAGGTTTCAATTTCAGCCCAGCCGCCTAGAGCTCCTAGTTGCGGAGTCCAGCGATTACTTTTCAGTCTTAGGCTCTGCCGTCTGTTGGGAGGCATTCCACACTCCCACCTCCGTGCAGGGGAGGGGCCCTCCCCTCCCTTCCTCCTCTGCCCCCCCTTTGCTAGCCTCCTGGAGGCCAACCCAGGTTACTTCCTCTCTTCCCTCAACACTCTCTTTCAGAGGAATTTCTTTCTGATCCTATTCCAGACCAGCTTCTATTTCCATCTGTGTGCCAAGGATTCCCAACTCCTGACGGCTTGGATGACTCTAGCTCAGACCTCTCCCCAGGGCTTGAGGCGCAGTCACTAGCCTGCTGGATATTTCCATTTGGATGCGGCCCAGGCTCCTTCGGATTAAATAAGTCTAAAATGGAACTAACTCCCACCAAAAGCCACTCACTCTCTCCCTGTCTCTTGGCTTTGCTGATGAATCCTCTCTCATCCCTTCCTCCTATCTCGTAATGGCCACGAATTTCCTAGTTGGTCCCACTGTCCCCAGGCTCTTTCCACCCTTGACTTGGCTGAAAGAGTGAACCTCCTTAAGGACAAATCTTACCATGCCATTCTCCTGGCTTCTGGCTTTCTCCCGGCAAGGTAAAGCCCACCTCCTTGGCTGGCACAAGGCCCTTCCTAATCTGGCCTCTTCCTCACACAAGAGCACCCCCCACACACTCTTCTCCACATACATGCCAGCCAGGCACAATTGCCAGAGTAAGTCACGTTCTCTTGTTTCGCTGCATGCTGAACCCTGTAGTTGTTACAAAGCCTTAGGGGCCTGTCTCCCTGCACCGAATTTAAGAATCACTCCTCCATGGGGCTCCTGAGTGGCTCAGTTGATTAAGCATCTGCCTTTGGCTCTCAGGTCATGATCCCAGGGTCCTGGGATCATGCCCCACATCGGGCTCCTTGCTCAGCAGGGAACCTGCTTCTTCCTGTCTGCAGCTCTACCTGCTTGTGCTTGCTCCTCCCTCTCTCTCTCTCTGTCAAATAAATAAATAAATAAAGTCTTAAAAAAAAAAAAAAAAAAGAATCACTCCTCCAGGAATCCTTCCTTGATTCCTGAGCTGAATGAGGTGACGGTCCTGTGGAATCCACAGCAGCCATATCATAAACTTTATCTTACCCCTAGGGCTCTCTCATGTTTTATTACTGGTCTCTCTGCCCACTGGGAGCTCATGAAGGACAGGAAGCATGTCTTCCACTTGTATGTCCAGGGTCCACCACAGAGAGAAATGGGGCAATAAAAAGGAATACATAAAGCCAAGTGATGGCAGGGACTTGTAACACTGACAGGGAAGTATGTGCTTCTTTTTTCTCTTCTGGTTCCCTCTATTTTCTAGTATGTGTATTATACTACTTTTATACATTTTTGAAAATCAGTTCATTTTGAAGATGTGTCCAATCTCTCCTACATAGCTCCAATAAAAGAACTCACTGCCTCAGTAAAGTCAAACTCCTTTCTCCTCAGATGCCTCTGGCTCCTCAGGACCCCCGCCTCAAGCTCCACAAACTCTTCAGAACTGAACAGAGTAGAAACACTTACTTTCACATTTTCAGCAGACAGAAGGACCACCCACACACACAAAAATTCCTTGGCCTTGAAAAGGTTACATCGCTCTACTAGCTGAGTGCCAAAACCCATTTTTGGCCCAACATTCGTCAGAACCTCGCTGTATTCACAGCCTAACACAAATGAAGAGGTGCAGTCACAGAACCTCCCTGAGAGTTACAGACGATGGAGACGGTGGAACTTCTGAGGCATCTCACTCTCGCCTTGTCAACTCAAGACATTAATGAGAGATGGGGGCTGGGGGAGAAGCTTCCAAAAATCCTTCCCCTGGTTTTTTTTTTCCCTACCAAAACATTAATTATCTTACCCAAACATCAAAAATTTCAACCACGCACGATGGCTCGTAATTCTTTTAAATATGTGAAAAAGAATCCAACCATATCATGTTCAGTCTGACATTTGCTATTGTTTTTCCCTAAAAGAAAACAAAAACCTGATTAGTTCCAAAAATAAAACATAAAGGAAAACTCAGTTGAGAGGCAAACCCTGTGGCTTAGAAGCCATCACTCTGATTAGCAGCACATAAGTGTTACCTGACGAATGGATTCCTGTCTTAAATGCAATTATCACGAATTCCTCGTGGTCCCCACTGTGTTTAGTTTATGCCCGGCTCTTGAAACAATAGCTTTAATGGCAATAAATGAAAACCTCTCGCCTCAGCACCTGGGCCGACTAGACCCTTTCCTCACCTCAGTCAGCAGGGACCCTGGAGGGACACGTTGGGCCCTGACGCCATAGCTCTCCAGGAAGGTACCTACTTCTCCGTCTTCAGCAGTCCCTGCGACTCCTGGAGGGGTGCTGTTCACCATTAAGCCCATGGTCAGGGCCTGCTGAGACAATCAGGACAAGCAGGCCCTCTGCCCTCGGGAAACGCCTGCCTGAGGTGTTGCTGGCTTTCACCCTGGAGAGGACCCTGCTGCGCTGTTGGCAGCACCAGAGCAAGGGGCTCTGGCAGTGGGGCTGAAGCACCATCAGCTCAAGGGGCCACTGGAGTACAGGAGTGTCTAATCTAAACTCACTTTCTCCAGGAAGTCGGGGGTGGGGAGCGCGGGCAGGGATCATGCACAGGAGAGAGACATGAGGGATAAAGGGGAGGTGGGAAGGGTCGTGCGGCCTTTTTCACGAGGAAAACTGAAAGGGTCTGGCAGGCATTTGTGTCACTGAGAAGGTACTGTAAACACACGTAGCATTTAGAAGGTACAGTTTCCAAAATTTTTGATTCAATTCAACATGTGTTATGTGCCTCTGGGCACCCGTCATCATAGCCCAGAAACTTACCTCACGTCGATTAGCCATGTTTTTATCACAGAGAAGAGGATCAGTTAAAAGGGAGGAAAAGGGAACGTGAAAGCAGGTCAGAGGACGATGAAAAGATTGATTCAAAGCCACGTGACCATCAGAGGCACTGTCACCGCCAGGAGACATCTTTTGTGCTTTATCCACCATTAGTTTATTGCAAAGTGAGGTTTTGGTTCAGAACAAATGGAAATAAGTCCACCAAGAACGAATTACACTAATTAATGATGTCAACTCAACAGACAGTAACATGTATTTAGTATCAGCTCTAGGTGGTTCGCAAAGTCAAAATT
The DNA here is from genome assembly GCF_023065955.2 of Ursus arctos. Classification (NCBI taxonomy): domain Eukaryota; kingdom Metazoa; phylum Chordata; class Mammalia; order Carnivora; family Ursidae; genus Ursus; species Ursus arctos. The sequence goes on along the minus strand of NW_026623100.1, from coordinate 52,369,133 downwards.
TATTAACTATTCAAATGTTCAAGCTGTACAGATTGTTTTCAGATGTACATACAACACATCGATATCATAACAAAGTTAATTTACTATAAAATAGTTCCTTAAGGACTAAAGATGCTAAAAAGCTTTAACCACTAATTAAATATTTGATGCACATTTTAGGTACTATTGAAGATCTAACATAAACACATAAATCGCACAGCCGAGTAAGAAAAGCTATGACCCATATAATCACACATTTTACTAATCCCATATTAAAGTAGAAAACAAAATTGTGCCACATAAATTGAGCTGATTTTAACAATCTTTTTATTAGAAGATAGAAACTATGTCCGTTTAAACCATCATTCTCAAAAGAGCTACCGAACAGTAAGATTATTATTACCTGAAATCCCAAACTGTATGTAATACAATCTTCACCATCCAAGTTACCTTCCGTCTTGCTTGATACAGTACATCTGATTTCTCCATGAGATAAGCAGTGGCCATTACTAATGACAACTAGCTGTAGTTATGAATACACAGTGGAAGTAATAGAACTGGCCATACACACACATGAATCGCTATTCCCATTGAGAATAAGGTCAATAAAAAGAATGGTTAAAACCAATACATATTTAATCTGTCCAATCGCTTGCTATCTTTAGCAGCGAACGCCGCTCCATACTCACAGAAGTTTTTCCATGAAATCTTTACGTGTCAAAATGCTTTTTACTCAAGGTTTAGATGACTAACAATGAAAAGATGTTCCTCTTCTTCCTTACCTCCACGGACTTTATCAGGCCTGCAGCCAACCAGGTGAACAGAAAGATGAGGGACTGGAAAGACAATGTGACCACAGCTGTTTGCAAAACAGAAGTGCTGTATTTTAAGGCAAGTGTCTTTATCACACACATACACAGCCATGAATCCACTGGTGAACTTTATCATATGACAGCGCAAACTTCAACAAAAAACTGAGGTATAACCTTACTTAACGTAAATACAAATGTCAGAAAGTATAAAGACATTCTCAATGTACTTAACATATTTTACCCATACTTAAATAGAAAACTCTTTTCAAAGTTCTTGTATGTCCAGAAATTCCCAAGATTCTGAATTCTAGAAAAAATACTAGAAATTAAATACTCTAAAATCTCTGCAGTAAGGCTCTCCACATAAGGCTACCTTTGATGTAAGGCTACTTCAACTTGGTTTCTGAAAATAGCAAAAATGTGCACCAAAATTTAAGCAATTCTGAACAGAAGAGAGGACTTGGTCTCATGTACAACAGTGAGATGACAAGTTTATTGAGCAAAATTAAACTTAGGCAAAAAGCAAATTTTAAAATACATCAAATAAAAACCTTTCCTATAATTTTTTAACATAAAACGGAACTATTGTGATATAAAAATGGTTGAGTGTATATAAGGTACCATTTAGTGCAAAACAGACATATATATGACTTTACTTAAGTAATTTAAATAGAATATAATCTGCAAGTTGGTATGCATAATATATTTTAAAAATCTACATTCTGTGACCTTTACAAAAGTAGATATTATTCTTTACTTTCAAGTTAGAAATGGCATAACAGATTTACCTTTGGATATTTCCAGTCAATGGCTATATAAAATGAAAGATAATACAAATCTAAGTCGTAAGCATTCAGTACATTAACATGGAAGCCATCAGTTTGGGGCCCTAAAAATGAAAAGTGATAGATACTACATAAAGTGGAAAAAAAAATGTACCCTAGATTTCTGCTTGTTCAAAAATTTATAGTCTCTACATATTTTTAATTATTGAATAGTTTGATGCAATGACATTCAGTGAAGAAATCTGATTACTAACAGTACTCACATTAAAAATGTTTTCCTTAAAATGAAAACAGATAGTACTTATTGTGCTTAAATACAAAAGTAAACTAATGACAGGGTAAATTTTTTTTAAGTTTGATAATTACTGCACTTGTTTCCTTTGCCAAACTCCCAGTGATGTTAAGAGAAAAAAATTCTAATTATTTTCACCTAACAATTTAATCAGGTACTTTAGAAAAATACTGGTCTAAGGGAAAGTTCAACAGGAAATGCTTATTAAATTTCTAAATTAAATCAAAGCAAGGGAAATAAAAAGAGGTTCAAAAAATTAGACTATGTAGGGGTGCCTGGGTGGCTCAGTTGGTTGAGTGTCTGACTCCTGATCTCAGCTCAGGTCTTCATGTCAGGGTCGTGGGTTCAAGGCTCATGTTGGGCTTCATGCTGGGTGTGGAGCCTACTTAAAAAAATAATAAAAATTTAAAAAGTAAAAGAATTAGATTATGTAACTGAATGGATAATAACAACAACAAGAACAACAACAAAAAAAAACAAATAATATCCAAAATTGAGAGGGGGCGCCTGGCTGGCTCAGCCAGAAGAGCATGTGACTCTTGATCTGAGGGTTACGAGGTCGAGCCCCACAGTGGATGTAGAAACTACTGAAATAAATTAAAAAAACTTTAAACATATTTTGGAAAATTCAACATTTTAGTAGCCACGGTCTTGATGGCATATGAACAAAAGGGAAGGGAAGTTTCCATTATAACAGACATACACAGAGTAACCAGAAGATCTACTGGTACCAAACGCAGATAGTTGCTCCTTTGCAAAAATGTCCTGACACTGGTTAATAGTCGGGGGCAAAGGAAAGAAGCTTCGAGTGTACATGTTGAGTGCTCCTTCATTTGAAGGGATCTAGAAATCTGCTTATTTAGTAATTCACTGAACATGCCACTGACCTCAAACACTTGGACTTCTAGAGACAGCCACAAACCAGCCACAGCTTCTGCCCACAGAACGATTCACTCTTGGCACTGTGGCTAATCACAACAGCAATCTCAGCTCTGGGTAAGATCAGTTTTCTACTTCGACTCCACCAGACAAGGCCAATCACGGAGTACTTGCTCCTACTGCCTGCTCATGGCGTCCAACCGGCACAACAGCATCAGCGTGGTGGCCCTGGTGTGGTTCTGGGCCGTGTCTCTGCAGACCAATTCCCGCACTTCCCGCATCTCCTTTTAAGGGAAACTGCCCTGCCCACAGCCATGTCCCCACCTCAAAAAGATGGCTCTCCCCAAGCCAGGAGGCCGGGCTTGGAAAACCACTCCCTAACCCTGGTGATAGTGAGGCTAAGCTAATGCTACTCGGGAATGTGAACAGGGAAAAAAAGAAAGCGACTCAACCAGTCTGCACCGGGTAAAGAAGCCACTGGGAGAGGTGCCCTGCTGAGAGGGAGGCCGGCTCCGAGCGGCAGGACCAGTCCGAGCGGCCAAACCCAGCCAGCGGCTGCTCTGTGTCCTACAATAAACACCCATGACCTCCGGCGCTCTACTCCGCATGTTCCCTGTAACTCAGGACCTATAAACACGGGGAGAGGGATAGGTTTTTGAGTTAATGCTAGCTGCAAATTTTGTTTTTTCCGATGACCAACTGGGGTCAGAGATTTACTTTCAGAATACTTCATATAAGTATTACGTAAAAATAAGAGAATTCTAAAACATTAGTACATTATATGTTATGAAAAAGTTGCCATAATTTTCATTACCCTATAAATTTGAGGCACTGTAGCCATTATTCAAAGCATTCACTAGTAATTGGGAATCCCGCTATTCCTAGGAATGGCTGTTATGAATAGTACTGAATACATTTGTAGCAAAGTATACCTCTCTTTGCAACTTTTTTTCCTAAATATTTTTAGTAAATGTGTGACATTACAAAAGTAGCTTGCCCAAAATCCTGGGTCAGACTTCCACTGGGTTTGATATCCACACTTGCACTGAAGATTATTCACACGCACCCAGCATACTCATGAGATTTATTAAAAACGTAGCCATTAACCAAAGGCCTTTGGGGCATATGTACAAAATTAGAGAACTGTAAGTATGCAGTCAAATACTACATTAGCAATATTACTCATAAAAAAAAAATGCCAGTGGGGTTCTCTATCCATTAAAAGTTAGTCAGACTGCAGAACACAACCTTGCAAGTGATCTTCCAAACCATTTGGGGAAGTGCTGTTTAGAGATAATATTGAACTTTTCTCCAATTATTTTACTGACATAATCTCCTAGAGGAATTTCAGAATGATTATATTCATGGTGAGGGATTACAAGTAAAAAATTGGGCTTAGCAGGGCCCCTGGGTGGCACAGTCAGATAAGCATCTGACTCTTGGGTTCAGCTTGGGTGATGATCTCAGGGTTGAGGGATCGAGCCCCAGGTCAGGCTCCCTGCTCAGAGCACAGTCTGCTAAAGTTTCTCTCTCCTTCTCCCCCGGCCCCTCCCCGTGCTTCCTCTCTCATGTGTGCTCTCTCTTTGTAAAATAAATAAATCTTAGGAAAAAAAAAAAAAGTTGGGGCTTAGTATTTATGTAAAGGACCCTCAGGTTAAACCAAAGGATGGATCTTTTGCACAGACCAGGATGGGTTTTTCAAAGGGCATCTGCCAGGGTGAGGCCGGCTGATAGTCATTTCTGTGTACCCCACAGGGCCCAGCACAGCATGGATACTTGTTAGGCAAACACTCCTACTATATGCACACAAAAGACTAAAAAAAAAAACCAAAACAAAAAAAAACACAAAAAAACCCCACCAAAAAAACACAAAAAAACCTTTCCTACAGTAATGCCACAGGTTAATTAACTGTAAAGTCTTGTTTTGGAGATGACTCCTTCCCCTCCCAGTAATTCAGTGATTGTAGCCCTTCCCATAAGTACTATTCTGGAAAGAGGCAGACTTACACACGCTCGGAAGCCCAGTTCCAGGAAGCACAGACAGGCTCCCTGCTTCTCAAGTTTTCTACCAGGTATCCCCAAGCCAGGAAGAAAAAGAGAACTGCATGCAACAGCTCTGACACGGACTGCTCACGGACATGGAGCCAGCCTCTATCCGCCCTCCGGCCTCCTGCCACTATTCCTGTGCTAGCTGAGTATGAGAAGTGCAAGGTCAGGTAATAAAGAGGCGTTAAAAAAACCCAACCAACAGGGGCGCCTGGGTGGCTCAGTCTGTTAAGCACCTGACCCTTGATTTTGGCCCAGGCCATGGTCTCAGGGTCGTGAGCTCCTGCACTGAGCTCCACACTGGGTATGGACCCTGCTTAGGGTTCTCTCTCAGCCTCTCCCTCCGTCCCTCTCCCCTGTGCTTGTGTGCATGCATGCTCTCTCTCTCTCTCTCCAAAATAAATAAATAAACCTTAAAAAAAAAAAAAAACCCAACCAACAGAAACACATTATCTTTCTTGTATCTATGCATCTCTGTATCTTAGGCAAGTGAACACACACTCAAATTAACTTGAGTTAATGAAGAGAATCAGTTTAATAGTCTTAGAAACCATTAAATGTACATCAATTGACGAACCATAAAAACTATCAACAAGCACTTCTATGGCTTCAACCTGAATAGTTACCCTGTACAGATTTAGAAACTCGCTTCGACAAATTTATTTCCTGACACAGCTCAACTCGACTCACAACAAAACCAACCCATCTCTTCATTAAAACACATTTCTAGAATCCAAAAACCTTTCAAGATAAAAGCACTGAACAAACTATAAATACAAGGAAACTATCTCAGCCCGTTCAAGGGCATCTACGAAAAACCCACTGCGAGCATTACACTCAATGGTGAAAGACTGAAAGTTTTCTCCCTAAGACCAGGAATAAGACAAGGATGTCCACTCTCACCACACCCACTTGACACTGTACTAGAAGTCCTAGCTGGGGTATTTCAGTAAGACAAAGAGATAAAAGGAAGAAGTAAACTGCTCTCTTTGCAGATGATATGACCTTATATATAGAAAACTGTAAAGAATGCTCAAAAAACTATTAGAGCTATTAAGTTCAGCAAGGTTCCAGGACACAAGATCAATATACAAAAATTAGCTGTTTTTATACACTAGCAATGAATAACCTGAAAATAAAATTAAGACAGCAATTGGCATTAACAATAGCATAAAAAATAATAAATACTTGGGGCGCCTGGGTGGCACAGCGGTTAAGCGTCTGCCTTCGGCTCAGGGCGTGATCCCGGCGTTCTGGGATCGAGCCCCACATCAGGCTCCTCTGCTATGAGCCTGCTTCTTCCTCTCCCACTCCCCCTGCTTGTGTTCCCTCTCTCGCTGGCTGTCTCTATCTCTGTCGAATAAATAAATAAAATCTTAAAAAAAAAAATAATAATAATAATAAATACTTAAGAATAAATTAAACCAAAGAAAGGCAAGGCTTCTATACTGGAAACTATAGAACACTGGAAAAAAATTAAAGACTTTGGTAAATGGAAGGACATACTGTGTTTATGGATTGGAAGTCTAAGAATCAATAAGATGGCAGTACCACCCTAATTGACTGACATTCTCAATCAAAATTCAATACAATCCCTATCAAAATTACAATTGCCTTTTTTGCAGAAATGGACAAGCTGATACTAAATTCATATGGAAATGCAAGGGACCCATCATAGCCAAAACAATCTTGTAAAAAGAACTCACACTTCCTGATTTCCAAACTGACTATTAAGTCTTCTCTGTAGTTCTGGCATAACAGACATACAGATCAATGGAAGAGAACTGAGCATCCAGAAATAAACTCATACATCTATGGTGATCTGATTTTTGACAATTATACCAATACCACTCAATGGTGGAAAAAAATAGTCTCTTCAACAAATGGCAGAGGAGGGACGCCTGGGTGGCTCGGTGGTTAAGCGTCTGCCTTCGGCTCAGGTCATGATCCCAGGGTCCCGGGATCGAGCCCCGCATCAGGCTCCCTGCTCAGCGGGAAGCCTGCTTCTCCCTCTCTCACTCCCCCTGCTTGTATTCCCTTTCTCGCTGTCTCTCTCTGTCAAATAAAGAAATAAAATCTTAAAAAAAAAAATGGTAGAGGATACTGGATACTGCCTCCAAAAAAAATGAAATTGGACCCCTACTTCATACCGTATACACAAATTAACACAAAATGGATCAAATACCTGAAAGCAAGACCTAGTGCTATAAAATTTTCAGAAGGAAACACAGGAGTAAATCTTCATGACCTTGAATTTCTTAGATACATCACCAAAAGCACAAGAGACAAAAGATAAACTGGACTATATCAAAAATTAAAATTTGCGTGCTACAAATGATACCATTAAGGAAGTGAAAAGACGACCCTCGAACTGAGAGAAAATATTTGCAAATCATGTATCTGTTAAGGAACTGGTATCCAGAATATAAAAAGAAGTCTTATAATTCAACAATAAAAAGACAAATAACCCATTGTTTAAATGGGAAAATTATTTGAATAGACATTTGTCCCAAAGGATACATAAATAATCAATAAGCACATGAAAATACTCTCAATATCATTAGTCATTAGGGAAACGCAAATCAAAATCACAATGAGGGGCACCTGGCTGGCCTAGTCAGTCAGTACAGCATCTGACTCTTGATCTCGGGGTCATCAGTCTGAACCCCATGTTGCATGTGGAGATTACTTTTTAAAAAAGTCACATGAGATACTTCACACCCATTAGGATGGCAATTATTTAAAAAAAAAAAGAAAAGAAAAGAAGCGTTGAGGAGGATGTGGGGAAACTGAAACCCTCATACACATCGCTGGGTGGGATGTGGGAACATCGTGGGAATGTTCAGCTGCTCTGGAAAACTGTAGCTGTTCCTCAAAAAGTTATACGTAGTGTCACCATTGCCACCCAGTAATTCCATTCCTAGGTATATATGGAGGGAGGGAAAAACATATGCTCACAGTAACCTGTACATGAATGTTCACAGCAACATCCCCAAAGTGTAAACAACCCACATATTTATAACAGAGAAATGGGGGAACAAAATGTGGTGTCCCACAGAAAAGAAACCTGCTTCACGATAAACAACGGAAGTACTGATTCGTGCTGCAACATGGATGAACCCTGAGAACGTTATGCTAAGGGAAAGAAGCCAGACACAAAAGGCCACAGGTTTCCATTTATGTGAAATGTTCAGAACAAACAAAACTATATATAAAGACAGAAAGGAGATGAGCGGTTACCAGGGGATAGGTGGGGGGGATGGGGAGTGACTGCTATCGAGTATGGGGTCCATGAAAATGTTCTGGAGTTAGAGAGTGGTGATGGTTGCATAGTTCTGGGAGTATACTAAAATCACAGAATTGTACACTTTGAAATTATATGCTTTACGTTATGTGAATTATATCTCAATTTTTAAAATATGCATTGCTAGGACCACCTCATACTTCATTGGCTGATAAAAATCCTCATTATTAAGTCAAATGTTATAATTCCTCAAATCTGATTTCACACGTGGTAGCTTTTCAGTCATTTGATCGGATTCTGATTCCTATGCAGGGGTGCCCTTCTTAAGAGATATGTTGGGGGATAATAACACAAAAGAAGGTTGACTCACAGGTTAAAAGGATCCCACAGTTGAATACCTGTACACATCCATTATTGTATATATGAAATACGATGAAGTTTACCAACTTTCTTCCCATACAAATGCTGGGAAACCTATTTATTACAAAAAGCGGGATGCAGCTAATTATTTCTTGCATGCCGCGTGTTCCTACGTCTGTCTTGTGCTGAAGCACATAAAGGTGCATAAATTTAAAAAAAAATGTATTTAAGAAAAAGACCTAAACAAAAAAAGAAGAAGAAGACACAAACATACATGTTTTCCTCAACTTCTACCTGATCTTTTTCAACTGAGTTGCATGGAAGAGTTAATAAAAGGTGATTTCCCTTAAATTATTATAAAACGAATCTTATCAAGAAGGGGACCATGACCCATTTTTCTCATTTACAACTATGACTGATACTATTTAGTTTAAAACCTTCCAAATGATAAGAAAAACTGAATAAAAATACAGATAAGAAGTTAGGCAGTTTATCTCAAAGCAAAAAATCGAAACTTCCCAATTCTGTCCTATGAACAAAAACAGCCTTTCACTTGAATTTGAAAGCTAAGCCTCACATCCATTTCTTGATTTTGCCTTTTTGCCTTCAAGTGTTTCATACAAAAGATTGGCTATGGCTAAAACAGTAAGACAAAATAAATACATGTATAGCTATGGCCACACACCCCCCACACGCACCTCTTGTATCAGAGTTCAGGATTTATAACTCGAATGCTGATCTCCCCTAAAAACGTGAAATTCTCCTGCCCTCTGTACTGTAGAGAAGGAAAGCATGGGATTCCACAACAGAGCTGCAAGATCAAGCTTGTAGCATACAGTTAAAAAGCAATACGGAAGTTGAACAAATCATTGTCTATTAATACAGCAAAAACACCTGTCATTACTTATGTGCCCTTTCTTTAAAAACAAAACACCCTAATACAAGAGTATGTGAAATTTTAATTTCAGTTTTAATACAACGTTGCATAAATAAAGCAAGATCACTTCTTTGGCTATAAGTGACACAGCATTACTTAGTTCTGGTAGGTGAGATCCAAACATTTACTCCCTCAGGCTTTCATCCACTAAATGTCATTTATGCTTTCACTATACTCAGTTGAGTATTCAATCAAAGGATTCTCACCAAAGCTACTTAAAATTTGTTTTAAGTTACAGCATAAATGCAGGTTATCAAGTGCCAGTCACTAATCAACTGGCGATTAAGCTTATGGCCTAACGTATAAGTACTTATTGGGGATGTTTGATAAAAACTGGAAAAATCTGGGGCGCCTGGGTGGCACAGCGGTTAAGCATCTGCCTTCGGCTCAGGGCGTGATCCCGACGTTATGGGATCGAGCCCCACATCAGGCTCCTCTGCTATGAGCCTGCTTCTTCCTCTCCCACTCCCCCTGCTTATGTTCCCTCTCTCGCTGGCTGTCTCTCTCTCTCTGTCAAATAAATAAATAAAATCTTTAACAAAAAAAAAAAAAAAAAAACCTGGAAAAATCTGGAAGTTTAGGCCTACGTGGGGAATTGCTGAAAGAAAAAAACAAAAAGTTAATCACAGAATGGGACAATGTGATCACACTGGTAGACGACATTTCTTTCACAAGTCTTTGGAAGGCTCCACAGCATGAGGCAGAGCTGACAGGCCCAGTTCTTGGGGCGCAGATGGGTCTGGAAGAGCAGGAAGCAAAACACCACATAAAAGCATGCCGAATCAAGAGAGAAGTGTCGGCCACCTTCCCTGACTAAACTGGAATGTTCACAGAACATCCCATGAAAGGGGTGCCCTGCTGGTTCAGTGGGCAGAGCAGACGACGCTTTGACCTCAGGGTCATGAGTTCAAGCCCCACACTGGGCCTAGAGCTTACTTTAAAAAAAAAAAAAAGAAAGAAAAGAAGAAAGAACATTCCACGAAAGCGTCAAGCCATGTTACTCCCTATGCAGCTATGACACTTCCCAAATCTGGCCCTCTAAATAATGCCATGATGGCTATGAACTGCACTTACTCGTATACACGAGAATGGGTGTATACGAAGTTCTGCAATTTAAAACCTTCACCAGAAGTCTGAGTTCCCTATGCACTGGTCCCAAGCCATCCTTCCTGACATCCAGGGTATCTCAAAGGAACATCTGCTCTTTATTTGACCTATAAGAAAGGGCTCCGAAGCCCCAAAGAAAATATTTAAAGAAGAAATCCTTCATGCTTTCTGATGTTATAAAACAAAACACGAGTACGTCACAGACTACTGAACTGAAAGTCTGGAAACCAGGTTTCTGGGGCCTGACCTGAAACTACAGTGACCAACCGTCCCAGTGCACCCGAGGTGAAGGGATTTCCCTGGATCGGGGACTTTCAGTGCTAAAATGAAGACAGTCCTAGGCAAATCAGGATGAGAGGTAAATCACAAGCCACCGGGAGGGAGCACATCCGCTGGCTGCTGACATATGGCCAAGATCAAGGGCAAAGGAAGGGGGCAAGGAGACCAGAGGTCTCCAGGGCCCTTTAGTTCTAATTTACTAAGGCCCTATTGTCATATTTACACCATATTTGTTCAGATGGTATATTGCATACCATAAGCGAATGTACACTTACATAGGATCAGAGAGCTCTAGAAATATTTTGTGAAGCTATGTGCTAAGTTTGGAGTTACAGAAGCTTAACGGTGAAGCATAACTAGGAGGTTTCAGTTTTTTATTTTTCATTTCTTTAGCAAAGAGGAAAAATCAGCTGCTTTTTGAAAATATAAAACCAACAAAGGAAATCCTTCTAACACAAATATCCAACGTAACCCCATCTTCCCCGCCTCCCAGGTCACCAGAGACCTAGGCAAGACATCCGGACAAAAATTTAAAAACAGAGTATTACTGTGATTTGCTGACAGCCACTGTGAAAGAATATATTCCTACATTTTTAAGAAAGTAAGAACTTATGTGTCGTTACAAGTAGCTACAAAACCCAAGTGCAAAGCAAGTGCAAATGGCTAGTCTCAACAAGCAACCCACAAGAACAATGGTACCATAAAAGAAAAAGATAAATAAGGCCTTGAATTGTGAAGAGTAAGTTCACTTTTAAATATATTCTGTAATTTATATCTTTAATCTGAAGAAACACCATTTTAAAGGATAAAAGACAAGTTATATGGAAGATTAAGTCACAATCTCACATGTGGTAAAATCAGAACGTTTGGACTTCCTCTTTCCTCAGCAGGCATCCTAATAATTTAGGATAATATCCGACTCACTGGTACTCATGCAGATCCTAATGAAAGTATTTGTGCCATGACGACGGAATTATGAGAAATGTCTAAAAGCACAACTAAAGAAGCAGTCCCGGGGCACCTGGGTGACTCAGTCGGTTGAGCGTCCGATTTTTGATTTTGGCTCAGGTCATGATCTCAGGGTTGTGAGATGGAGCCCTGTGTCAGGCTCTGCGCTGGGTGTGGAGTCTGCTTAAGATTCTCTCTCCCTCTGCCTCTCCCCACCTCACATTCTCTTTCTCTCTCAAAAGAAAAAAAAAAGTCCTACCAAGTGATTTTTTTTAAGGCAGTAGCATTCAGGGTAAGTTGAAAGAAAAATGCCTCTGTTCCTAGAAAATGACAACATCCACAATCTATTTTTTTAACTCATGAATGAACTACTCTATCATTTCTCATCATCATTCTTAGTAAATGGGGAGCTGAGCTGTCATTAGAATTAGTCATTAGAAGTCCTTAGTCTGGCATTGCCAACAAGGAATTTCTTGTTACTGAAGGGCAGCCTCGGAGCCTGTGTGTGTGTGTGTTCACACGTGTGGCTTCACAAGTACACATCTGGCTGTGCTTCTCCTTGCCTCTTCACACAGAGATTTCTCCCCCCGAATCAGTCAACAATAGCCTGTGCCCAAATCTGTCACAGACACCGTGGGGTATGAAGGGGTGTGCAGGAAAAGCAGGTCCCCGCCCTCGAGATGGTTATAATTTCCTTGGGAACGTAAGACCGACTCCCATGAAGCCTTGCCCAGGGCCAGCAATATGGATGGCCACCATATTTGTATTAGTAATATGGGGCTGCTAACATCTGCCTATTATTTGCATGAATCACAAAGCCTTAATCAAAACAGGTAAGAAAAAAATAAATCCATGCCATGTATTTCAAATATAGTAAAATACAATAAATATACAATAAATAACAATTTCTTCTGAGTGTATATTAAGTAGCATACCAGTGTGCAGTAGTAAAAAAGATGGGGTGAGATTCTTTTAATGGCCAAAATATCACATAAACTCAGAAATTAAGGAAAAGGAACGGTTTTGCTATTATTAGCCCAGCAATGGCAACGCCAAAGAAGTGTGGCTTCTCGAGGCTTTTCTCAAACCCCAGATGTGTATTGAGAATACGCTGCTGGGTGGGGCCCCTGGGTGGTTGAGTCAGTTAAGCTTCTGACCCTCGGTTTCAGCTCAGGTCCTGATCTCAGGGTCGTGAGAGGCTCCAAGATCAGCACAGAGTCTGCTTAAGATTCTCTCTCTCCCTCAGGGCCTCCCCACCTCGTGCTTTCTCTCTCTAAAATAAATAAATAAATATCTTTAAAAAAAAAAAAAAAAGCCGCTGGGCTAGATAGGTAGGTTTCTAGGGATCCAGGTTTTGGCCCTAATTCCTCCACAGTCATATCCTCTCTTGCCCTGATTGTCTACCTGTACTAATTAAGGTCTGAACTAGATGATGGCTCATATTCTTTTAATGAACATTTCTGTTCTTTGATAAACATATCCAGGTCCCATCCCTTCTCTACCTGCCTTCCACACTCCCATTAAATTACAGTGTACAACATTAAACTATTTGTGAATCTATGACTTTAATTTTTTGTGTTTATATACTGACTTCTTTATGGCAATTGGTGAGGAAAGCAAAATCTTAATTCATATTGCTAAAATTTAGCACTAAATCGTCATCAGTTTTATATTATCTAGTCCTAATAATCTACCCAGATTAATGTGGCATATTGTTCAATATTGGTATAAGAAGTTTTGGTGTAGCTGCAATTCAAAATGGTGAAGCTCAGATCAAACAATTACGTATTCATTGTTTTTAGCAGGCTTAAAACTGGCTTAGCTACATAGCAACCAAGACTAAGAAAATATTTAATTTCTCTTTTTATGATAATCCAATGACAACATCTAAGTATGACTTTGGTATAAAAAGGCTACATAAACATCCTTTCATCTGGTAAGTCTTATTAAACCCACGGGAAAAAATTAAGAGCAGAAAAGATAAATATGGGTTGTAATATCAAACTATTTCTATTATCATTTTTACGTTGGAAATATTCTTGTTTGGACATCTGAATGTTAGGACAATTATCACCTAGTAACAGCAATGAATTCGAGTAAAATGAACTCCAATAAAACGCTAACAATACAAGCTCTCCTCATTCTGAAATACTCTGTTGAGTCATTTCAGTAAAGACATAAAAGAAATCCAAAATGGAAAAAAAGAAAACATGCTCAAGTTTCCATGAAGCTGTATGATAAGGTGAATAATAGAAACAAAAATAAATTGGGGAATTGAGAAATATGCTGGAAAAGTTTTTCAAATACTATCCTTGCTTGGATCTAGCTCCATTATACAGTTTAAAATTTGGCCAAATTTTGAAAGTATTTGTTAAACAGTTCCTGCGTGTGACATATGTTTCCAGGATACTTCTGACATTGATATGAGAGATTATAAAACATTTAGAAATGAAAATGTTACTCTCCAACAAAAAACACTGTAACTTCCAAGCTTCTTCTGAATTCATAAGATGGAAAAACATTTGGAAAATAGTACCTTTCAGTTTTAAATGTTCAAATAATATACGTTAAAACAAACACAGAAAGTGTAATTGTTCAAGGCAAGGAGGAGACAAGCCTAAATAAAATAAGATCCTAAAATTTATTCTAGGAGTTATTACTTTTCCTTTGAAATGTCAATCCTAGTTACTCCATTATAAGGAAATTCTTTCATCCCTTCAGCTGGGAAGGATAATTTTTCCCCTACCAACATGATGACAGGACCGCTGCAGTGCTCACCCAGCAAGAAACGCACGATGAATGGGAGTAGCATCAACTCTTTCTATCAAACGAAGTGTAGGCAAGAATCGATTTGCAATGCGTTAATTGAGGAACTCAGCAGAGAGGCTTCTACTATATCTAGCTGATCTAAACTTGAGCTCATGATAACACTGCACGAAGCTATGGTAGATAAAAGTGATAGGTAGTGCCAAGAGAACAATCCCACTGACAACACAAACTCCTCCAAGAATTCTTCCAGGCATGGTGATAGGATACATATCTCCATAGCCAACTGTAGTCATAGAGATAATCACCCACCAGCAGGCAGCAGGGATGCTGGCGAAGTCCTTGTTGGATGTTTCCAGGTCCAACCCATGTTCAAGAAGCTGAGAAAGTGCACTAAAGATTGCCATGGCAACACAAATGAAGACGAGTAACATAACCATCTCTCGGTAACATCGTTTGAGAGTCAAACCAAGTGTCTGGAGACCAATGAAGTGACGGGCAAGCTTAATCACCCAAAAAATCCTCATCATTCTAAGCACCCTCAAGGTGACTCCAGCCCTCTGGAGTTGAGAGTTCTCGCCCGTAAACACTGTCATTAACACGGAGATGTAATACGGTGTGATTGCCAGTAAATCAATGATGTTCAGGGGTCTCTTGACAAACTCACACTTGTTTTTGGAGACGATGAACCTCACGATGCACTCTGCAGTGAACCAACCTATGCAGATAGCTTCAATTATCCTGTCAAGAGAACAAAAGAAGAATTGATCATTTTATTTTTAAGCATTTTAATAGCTCTTAGATATCTTCAGATAGTACTACACCGACAAACCACTTCAGTTACTTTTTCCAGAAAACATAAAGAACGGACACCATTACCAACATCATCAGACCCACCAGGACACAACAGAACAACAGATATTACAGTTCAAATGAAAATTGAACTTGATAAAGTTTCTATTTATATACTGCATGTAATACCACTATTTTTTTTTTTTTTTGGCCCGTCACTAATCTTTTAAAAACTGATCTCTTATTTGGGTTTTAAAATGACCTTTGAGGGGGCGCCTGGGTGGCTCAGTTGTTAAGCGGCTGCCTTTGGCTCAGGGCGTGATCCCAGAGTTCTGGGATCGAGCCCTGCATCGGGCTCCTTCGCTGGGAGCCTGCTTCTTCGTCTCCCACTCCCCCTGCTTGTGTTCCCTCTCTCACTGGCTGTCTTTCTCTCTGCCAAATAAATAAATAAAATCTTTAAAAAAATAAAATAAAATAAAATAAAATAAAATAACCTGCGATGCAGCTAGCCACAATATGAAATGCTCCTTCCTCTGTGAGGACAGCGGTTCTCAACTGCGATGTCAGTTATAAGGTGGGTCAGAATGACTGTTCTGACAGACAGTGGACATACCCAAGTTTTCAGTGATTTATTTCTTGGTAAATAAAAGTGAAGTCAAGATCATTTCCTAACATGTTACCTTGCTTTCTTTTCTTGTGGGCTCGTGTGGGAAACACTGAGGCTGAGCCAGCTTTGGGGGTCTGGCAGGAGCACAAGTAGCCTCCCCGGGCCAGCGCCAGGTCATGACCATCCTCCTCACAAGGGTCACTGGGGAAAAAAGGCTGAGGACTCCTGCACTGGAGTGAAATAATCACTAGGTTCTTCCCCAAGGACCCAGCTGGTTGGTTTGTTTGTTTTCCATAGCTATTTTTATGCAACATGTATTTTAAAATATAAGGCCACACTTCACCTAGAGCAGTATTTACCAACCTTTCCACATCACTGCACGTGTGGAAAATAAGAATATTTACATAGCACACTGGCAGCAGGGGTAGTATTCTTGAAGTCGAGGACACCAGCCCAGGGGCTCTGGCTACCCTGGCCCTGGCCTGCACTCCCCAAGGCTGAGGAAATTAAATCGCAGCACACGGTTTGGGAAGCCTTGATATAAATAAAGCCTTGAATAAATAAACTGAACCATGTTCCCCTACTATAGGGTTGGCAGGGCTGTAAAGGTTAATTTTATTTATTTACTGAATAGGTAGTACATTCACATGGTTTAAATTTAAAAGGTGAAAAAAAGAGAGTATGGAAAGAAAATTCTCACTCTTGCCCCATTCCCCAGTTCCCGGGCCACAATCCCTTCAGAGGCTTGAGGGGAGAATCCACTCCTCGCCTCTTCCAGCTTCCGGTGGCTGTGGGCATTCTTTGGCTTGTCGCGGTATCACCCCACTCTGCCTCCTCCTCTTCTGTCACAGTGTCAAATCCCTCTGCTTCCTTCTTATGAGGATACATGTGATAGCATTTAGGGCCCACTGGGCTAAGCCAGGATAACCCCCCATCTCAAGATCCTTAATTTAATCACATCTGCAAAACCCCTTCTGCCATATAAGGACACCCGCTGGTTCCAGGGATTGGGACCTGCTATGTTTGGGGCAGAGGGGGGAGTGTTTTCCAGCCTACCACACAAAGTAACCACACCAAGTCAGCAGATGAAGTCACGGCTGCCCCCATTACTTCTCTGCTGTATTATCTGCTGCTCTGCTCACGAATCCCATTACCCCGTGGTTGGCAGCAGCTGCCCTGTCCCCACCAGGCCATCAGTAAAAGCTGCTGCCATGATGGCCTCTTGGAATCTGGAGGCTTAGGAAAGTAGGCTGGTAAAGAAACTTGGTAGACCTAGAGAATAGGAAGCTGCATTCTTTTTTTCAATATATAGTTTTAACAAATAGAATACCACATACGACTTCTCCTTCTCCTTGGTAATGCTCATCAAATATTCCATAGGCTCCCCCATATTTCCAGCCCCCCTGCAGTTGCCTGCAGGGTCATACGACCCTGTCATACGACCAGTTCAGACCAATGAGCCAGAGCAAAATGACTCTATCACTTCTGGGCAAAAGCACAGAAGGGTGAATGCTAATTCTTTTCCCTGCCATGGCAACCTGGAAGGCATGGGTCCTAAATGGCTACAAGATGGTTGGGGCCCCTATCAGCCCAAGCCCGGAGTGTCCGTGTGGAGAAAGACAGACATTCCCCACCCTGACTCAGACCGGACAGGATACGTGAGCAACAAATACATCTTTGTTGTATTAAGCCGCTGAGATCTCTAAATTGGATGCTGTCCTAGGTGATCAACTGGTAAATACAGTTAGCAGTGCGACGCACACTCAACAGCGTTTGCAGCAGCACGCGGTGGTGACGGTCATCATTTTCTTAGACTGGCTGTGGTTACAATGCACCAGTTCTCCAGCTAGAGTGTCGCGTCTTCTCCCCAGCCAGGCGGAGCGAGAGCACCGCACCCAGCCGTGCCCAAGGCTGCTGCCGCCCCTGCTCCGGAGGGGCCTGTCGGGCGGCGCGCTCGCACGGATCTTGTAAGGGCTCTCCCAGCAATAGAACCCGAAGATTCTACTAAATTAAGAAGAGCAAAAAGTCTAATGGTGCCAAAAATACCAGAACATGTTCTAATTATTTCCATCAGCAGCCAAAGTTGTTCAGATTAAAAAAGAGGAAATCCAAATGGTGCAGAGTAATCCCTCGGTAAGGGAATTTCAAAGAGGTAAACTCCTCGGTAACGAGGCCCTCCGGGCTCTTCCTGCCCACCCCCCCAAGTCAGATGTGGTTCATCCAGAATTCCATGCCAAAGGGATGAATCAGTGAGACACCCCAGGCATCCCTCTTTCACCTAGGACTATGCCAAAGCAGTCTCCAACAACAAACACGACGGAGCCTGCCAAAACGCCCCATGTTTCCAAATGGCACTCTCGCCAAAGCCACCACCGACAACTGCTACAGAACCAAGGACTGTTTTACTCAGGGCTGCAGCCAACAGTCGGGTGCTCCCCGAGGTTACTTCTACCAAAAACAAACAGGAAAAGAGAGCTCAAGGAGATACTGAGGGGCACCATATTCCTTGGCAGCCCATTCTGATTTCTTTCGAGGCCCAAACACAGAAGTTCATGAATTCATGGCTAATAAAAATAGCTACCACTTATTGAAGCCTTTCCGTTGGGCACTGTGTGAAGCACTTTTCAGACACCACTTCATTTAGTCCTTTTCCAGAACCCGATGAAGTGTGTATTTCCCCTCATATCCCCATTTTCCAGATGATGGAACTGAGGCTAGAAAGTTAAACATCTTTGCCAAGGTCACACAACTGAGAGGCTGCGGTGGCACACGTAATGAAACCCGGGTCTCTTGGGCTTTGAAGCTCTACGGAATATCTGAAAATGCTGAGGATTTTTATGGCGATGTTCGCCGTGAATATTAAGTGATATATGTCAATCTTCCGGTCTCCATGGTTTATGTGTTAGAGCAGCATTTTTCAAACTGTCAGTTCTTAACCCATTAGTGGATCAAAACTGACATTTTTTCCAGAAATTGGAACAGAAAATATCAGAGTGCAAAGTATAGTTTTATGAAACTTTGTTTCAGTTACATATTATTGTACCCTGAGGTAAGGAATAAAACATGCCCCTTTCTGTAGGTACCGGGGAACCACAACAATCGCTGGCTACCACCGGTCACTCGACGGGTCCCTTGTGGTAGAAGGCACATCTGGGAATGACTCAGAGGTTTACAGAGGCTCCAAAGGGGTAGCAGATGCCTTTAGTACTAACCAGTTCTACCCTTCACCCTCCCACCCTGACAAAGGCTAGACAAAACATAAGAGGCCAGTTCCTATGCTATGTGAGGTAAAGGTAAGTCTCCCTCTGTGTACTATCTTCTCATCTTTCTTCATCAACATTTTTTATGAAAAATTTCAAACAGGGAGCAAATTCATTTACATTTATATTTTATACTTGTTTATCACCTATTCACCTCTCTATCCATCTAGGAATCTTTTTTTTTTTTTTTAAGATTTTATTTATTTATTTGACAGAGATGGAGACAGCCAGCGAGAGAGGGAACACAAGCAGGGGGAGTGGGAGAGGAAGAAGCAGGCTCATAGCGGAGGAGCCTGATGTGGGGCTCGATCCCAGAACGCCGGGATCATGCCCTGAGCCAGAGGCAGACGCTTAACGACTGCGTCACCCAGGCGCCCCAGGAATCTTTTTTTTTAAAGAGGGAAGTACACTTCCCTCTAAAAACTTCAAAATGCATATCATTGACTAGAGTTTAACATTTGTTTCATTTTTTTCTATTTTTTAAAGATTTTATTTATTCATTTTTAGAGAAAAAGAGAGATAGCCCGCACGCACGGGGGGAGGGGTAGAGCACAGAGTCCAGCGCAGGACTCGATCTCACAACTCTGAGATCATGACCTGAGCCAAAACCAAGAGTCGGATGCTTAACGGACTGAGCCACCCAGGTGCCCCAATCCATCTTTTTTTTTTTTTTTTTTTTTTTAAAGAACAAAGTGCGGGGCAGTTCCCCGCCTTATTTTTGTTACAGCCTTCTCTCACTTCCCAGACACATCAGACAATTAGCAGGTGCTCTACAGATGTCTGTCCAGTACAGTGTAAATGGCTTTGATAGAACTCAAGGGCCCAGGATGGCCACTCCACAGCCACAGGAAGCTTTTCAGTTCTCCTCAGCCTTCAAGGGATTACCAAAGCACACCATCAAAAAGGGCGTTGAATTCAGTTGGTCCCTTTTCTTTTTTTTTTTAAGGTTTTATTTATCTGAGAGAGAGAGAGCATGAGAGGGGAGAGGGTCAGAGGGAGACCAGACTCCCTGCTGAGCAGGGAGCCCGATGCAGGACGCCATCCTGGGACTCCAGGATCATGACCTGAGCCAAAGGCAAACACTTAACCAACTGAGCCACCCAGGCACCCCAGACCCTTTTCTTACACCACATACAAAAATTAACTCAAAATGGATTACAGACTTCAAACTATAAAATTCCTCAAAGAAAACATAGGGAAAAAACGTTATGACATTGGACTTGGCAGTGATTTCTTGGATATGACACCAAAAGTACAGACACCAAAAGCAAAAATAGACAAATGGGACTACATCAAACTGAAACACTTTTGTGCATCGAAGGGTACAATCTCTGAGCAGAGTGAAAAGGCAGCCTACAGGGGCCCCTGGGTGTCCCAGTTGGTTGATCCACCAATTCTTGGTTTCAGCTCGGACCTGACCTCAGGGCTGTGAGATCGAGCTCTGCATTGGGCTCCACGCTAAGCACAGAGTCTGCTTGTGTTTCTCTCTCCCTCTTGTTTTGCCCTTCCCACTCATGCACTCTCTCTCTCTACAATAAATAAATAAATCTTCTAAAAAAGTTTTAAATGGTCAAAATGGTAAATTTTATGTTTTTTTTTTAATCAGAAAAGGCAATCTACAGAAAGGGGGAAGTTATGTGCAAATCATACATCTGATAAAGGGTCAACATCCAAGATATATGAAGAATTCCTAAAATTCAACAAAAAAAATCAAATAACCTAATTTAAAAATTAGCAAAGGGCTTGATAGACATTTCTCAAAAATGATATACCATGGCCAACAAGCGTATGAAAAGACGTTCAACATCACTAATCATCTGAGAAATGCAAATCAAAACCATGAGGAGGTATCCTCATACCTATTAGGAAGACTACTATTAAAAAACAAAAAATAACAAGTGTTGGCGGGGCATGGTGAAAGGGGACCCTTTGGGCACCATTGGTCGGATTACAAAATGGTGCAGCCACTAAGGAAATCATTATGGGGTCTCCTCAAAAAAATTAAAAATAGAACTACTATATGATCCAGCAATCTTGCTTCAGGGTACCTATCCAAAGAATTGAAAGCAGGGTCTAGAAGTGATATTTGCACACCTGTGTTCATAGCAGCACTATTCACAATAACCAAGAGATGGAAGCAACGCAAATGTCCATCAACAATGAATGGATAAACAAATGTGGTATATACATACGACGGAGTATTATTCAGCCTTACAAAGGAAGGAAATCTGTCATATGCTACAAAATGGATGAAGCTTGAGGACATTACACTAAGTGAAATAATCCAGCCACAAAAAGACAAATACTGTACAATTTCACTTTTACGAGATAATCTCAAGTAGTCAAAGTCATAGAACTATAAAGTAGAACGGTGATTACCAGTATCTAGTAGGGGAGGAGAAAGAGGAGTTGTTGTTTAACAGGCCTAGAGTTTCAGACTCGCAGGATGAAAATGGTCTGGAGATCCATTCATAACAATGCGAATATACCTATAATGTTACTGAAGTGTACACTTAAAAATGGTTAAAATGGGGGGCGCCTGCATGGCACAGTCGGCCGAAACTCTGACTCTGGTTTTGGCTCGGGTCGTGATCTCTGGGTCTAGGGATCCAGCCCTAGGTTGGGTGGGCTCCACGCTTAGCGCGGGGTCTGCTTGAGATTCTCTCTCCCACTCATGAGCTCTCTCTCTCGCTCTATAATAAATAAATAAATCTTTAAAACAATTTTAAATGGTTAACATGGTAAATTTTATGGGGTTTTTTTAAAAATCAGAATAAAAAAAAAAATAAGGCTGTGGTGGGACTCAAATCCACCAGAGACTGGAGCCTTAATCTAGAGCCTCAGATCACTGGGCCATGCAGGCACAAGGAAAAAAAAATGGTGCTGACCCCATCATTAATTAACTTAGTGACGTATCCTGCCTTACCTCAAAAGGATTTAAGTTTGATTGTTCCTGGGATTTGCACCGACCAGAACCTGATTCAAATTTGATACAACAGGGACAATGAAGAAAATAAAAATATAAAAGCGGTCAAAGACTGAATATTTTTACTGGATAATTGATTTGATGAAGCTAAACGAATATACGAACATACAGCAGAACAGAGAACCATCTGAAATAGTTATTACATGCGAGTTACAAATTTTATACACATATATGCATATATATGTATGTGTATATATGTAATTATAACAAAACTATATTAAAAATAAGTACAATATCACAATGTATAAGAATATAACATAGGGGCATCTGGGTAACTCAGTCGGTTAAGGGTCCAACTCTTTTTTTTTTTTTTTTAAAGATTTTATTTATTTATTCGACAGAGATAGCCAGAGAGAGAGAGGGAACACAAGCAGGGGGAGTGGGAGAGAAAGAAGCAGGCTCATAGCAGAAGAGCCTGATGTGGGGCTCGATCCCATAACGCCAGGATCACGCCCTGAGCTGAAGGCAGACGCTCAACCGCTGTGCCACCCAGGCACCCCAAGGGTCCAACTCTTGATTTGGCTCAGGTCACGATTTCAGGGGCATGAGATCGAGCCCCACATGGGGATCCACATTGGGCCTGGAGCCTGCTTAATATTCTCTCTCCCTCTCCTTTTGCCCTTTCCCACCCCCTTCCTCTCCAAAAAAAAATTGTTTTAAATAACAATAAAATGAAGTGAAAAAGAGTATGACATAAGAAAATACTATATTAATTCAAATCCCAGTAACTATTTCCTATGAAATTGTCTTTAAAATTTGTTTTCTATTCTATTTCTTCCAGTTTTGTTGTGATGTGATTGATACAGAACATTGTATTAGTTTTAGACATACAACACAATGATTTGGTATATACTGTGACTGCCACAATAAGTTTAGTTAACATTCATCACTTCACATAGTTACAAATATTTTTTCTTGTGATGAGAACTTTTAAGACCTACTTATTACCAACTTTCAAATATACAATATAGTATCCTTGACTATAATCACCATGCTGTACCTTACAACCCCACAGAACCAGTGACCTTGTAACCGGAAGTTTGTACCTTTTGACACCTTCATCCACATATCTCCCATCCCTGAGCCCCTCCTCTGACCATCAAACTGTTCTATCTATGAGTTTGGTTCTTTTTCGATTCCATATGTAAGTAAGATTATACAGTATTTAGCTTTCTTTGTCTGACCTATTTCACTTAGCAAAATGCCCTCCAGGTCCATTCACATTCTCATAAATGGCAAGATTTCCTTCTTTTTATGGATGAATAATATTCCATTATATATACGCCACATTCTCCTTATTCACTCATCCGTCAATGGACACTTACATGGCTTCCAACTCTTGGCTATTGTAAATAATGCTGCAACAAACATGGAAGTACAGGTATATTTTTTACATAATAGCTTCAAATTATCTTTAAATTGGAACAGGATTTTAGAAATCAACTTTACTGTTTTGGTGGGGAAAGAGGGGGAAAGAGGAAATGTAAGTTTCTTAAAGACAAATATGTGTGTGTGCGTGCACACATGTGTGTGTAAAGATAATAGACTGCGATAATGTTTTACCCAAAATAAAAATACCATGTCCTTCTTTTGTACATAAAACTACAGAGCACAGGGAGGAAGACAGGAGAATCTTGAGAGGCAGGCCACCCCTTTCTGCTAGTAACTCACTGCGGAACTTTGGATAAGCTATTTAATCTCTCCTCCTGAATTTTTTTCATCGGTTAAACGGTGACAATAGAACTTATCTCTCAGGTCGTCATAAGAATTAAATGAAATAATATAAAATAATAGTAAGCGCTCAACAGATTGCAGCTATAATTGTTGTTACACACCATTTCTGGGCTCACAGTCCTCCCTTCCCACTCAAAAGGAGATCAGTTCAGTGCCTTCCTGAGTAGAAACAGAAGGCAAGGATGAATGCTCCAGCCTTCCGTTCTTTCTTCTTTCAAGAATTCTGCCTGTATTCTCTTATACACTGCTGGCTGCAGCATAAATTGGTAAAACCATTCAAAAGAGTAATCGGCAGGATGTATCAAGCTTGATACTGCACATGAGACCCACTGCAAGAATTTATATCACGCACTTACCCTCATATTCACACAAGAACTGTACAATGAGATCCACTGCTTGTAATACGCAAGGATTAAAAAAGATAGAGATTTCTCTATCTATAGAGATTGATTTTATAAATATATTTCCCAAAGTTATTAGGTTGAATCATATGAAATTGATATCAGCAACTTTAAGACTCTACCTTATACTATGTGGGCAAGGAAAGGAATAAGGTGCATTACTGTGTTTTGACGTGCAACATTCTTCAAGACGTACAGATGCAGAACAGTACATAAATTATGCTATGATTGTGTAAATGTGTGTGTGCACACACGTGTTCTGGAAGAATATTCAAGAAACAGTCAACACCTCTAGGGAGGGAGCCTGATGCAGGCTCCCATCCTGATGCAGGATGGAAACTCACTTTTTACTTCATTCCCTTTTGTACCGTTAAATGCTTTACCGTGTGTGTGTATTATTTGCCCAATTTAATAACAAATTTAAGAAAAAGTAAAAAGTATGCCCAAATAGAAGAGCAATCACCATGATGGAGTTGTCAGTAGCCTGAATCGACCAGCACGACCCCAGGAATGCCACAAAAGGAAAAGTCACACCCTTCCTACCCCCAGCGTTCAGGCCTAAATGTACAAGGCATTTCCAATCACATTTCTAACAGGCACATACAGTGTTAAGGATACACGGTGGAATAAAACTTTCCAACACACTGCACATCAACAGCACCACATTACCTAGTGTCTTTTATGTCCTTAGAAGTTTTCTCCATAACAGTAAGTTGAATGGGAAAAATAGCAGAATTTTAAAAACAAATCTTGATTTTTCTCATGCACTTTAATCACCTTCAAAAAAAAATCTATATCATTCACATCTTTTTATCTTCCAGCCTAGATCAATAATGAGAATACAGATTATGTACCCACTCAAGTACCAAGCAACTTTCTCTAAATTTACATGTATTAATTCATTTAATTTTCACAACTAAATGTAATAGGTTCTGTTACTTTCACCACTTAAGATGGAGGAAACTGAAGTAAAGACAAGTCATTTGCTCACGCCCCACAGCTCACAAATGGCAGATTAATAATACATACTCATTGGTTATGGACTACACTGATTCCTGGCCGGGATTTATGTATTTTCTTATCGCTGTACTCAATGTATACTTGTTATTTTCTTTTTTAAGACTTTATTTATTTGCTTATTTATTTGAGAGAAAAAGAGAGAGAGAGCACAGAGAGAGAGTGAGGGAGAGGCAGACTCCCCACGGAGCACGGAGCCTGACGTGGGGCTTGATCCCAGGACCCTGGGATCATGACCTGAGCCAAAGGCAGACGCTTAACGGATTGAGCCACCCAGGTGCCCCTTATACCTGTTATTTTATGTTCCCCACTTGAAACTATTGTGTTTACTCATGCCTGTGTTTGGATGGCCATTTCTTTAGAATACTGGCAGGAGCAGGAGAGTGACAAATAGAAAGGCTACTGGGAGTTGAGGACTGGCTATGCAGAACTGGGCTCCCTACTTGGGAGTTTTTAAGAGGCTGCTGTAATTCTGCTGGATCTCTTCCCCTCTGACCACATGCGCGGGGCTGCCCTTGCTCCTTTACTCCCCACGCCGCAGACAGGAGCACACGGCTCTCTCCCCGCCTGAGTAAAACGGGGCAGCAGGTGGACCTCACTGCACAGCACAGTTTCTCTCTGTCATCTCTCCGCCCTGTTTTAGCAACGCAGGCACCAGATCCACGTTCTCTCCTCATAAAGAGGGACCAGTGACTTTCTACAAAGGAACAACCACGTTCCCGACCGTACATCCAAGACCACAACGCCTGCTCTGCTAGGACTCTACTCCTCATATGTAAATCTCCATCAAACATCAAAGTGTGTTTCCCCGAAAAATCACAGGCAATTACTACGAATAACACTTACCTTCTCCTTTAGGCATAATAATCAGTTACATTTTCAACCCAAATACATGAATTAAGAGCGCGGTGTAGAATCTGAGGTAGTATGTATCTTGCTAGGAAATCCGTCCTGCTGGTGTGACTTAATAGAGATGGATTATAAAACCTAAGAAATGGTTATAATACTTTGGCAATGTGGCCGTGTGTGTATGCGCGAGCTTAATTTTTGAGATGAAGATTTGAGACGCACTCAACATACGAAGAAGACAGAATGGTATTATGAACCCCCAAGTACCCAGGCCTATCAACCATCAGCTCATAGCTAATTCCTCCATATACACACCCACATCCCACATCCCTTATCATTTTGAAATAAGTCCCAGGTGTGAGCATGTATCTCGGAACCCTTTCTCGTCCTCTCTGCCTGGTGGGTCAACCAAATGTTCATGAAGAGAGTCAGGAAATGTCCACAGCTTTGGTCTGAGTCTCCTAAGACAGGTCAGTACTAGCCAGGGCAAGCCAATGTTCTGGAGTAAGGATGGGATGACAATCTATTACTTGGCTGTGGTTCGAAGCCCATGGAGCACATTAATTCATTCATCATGCAATAAGGCTAATGAGTGCCTACTGTATACCAATGTTCTGGAGTAAGGATGGGATGACAATCTATTACTTGGCTGTGGTTCGAAGCCCATGGAGCACATTAATTCATTCATCATGCAATAAGGCTAATGAGTGCCTACTGTATACCAGGATGACAATCTATTACTTGGCTGTGGTTCGAAGCCCATGGAGCACATTAATTCATTCATCATGCAATAAGGCTAATGAGTGCCTACTGTATACCAGACTCTACAGAGCCACTGAGGTCTAGAAAAATGAATTATAGATAGCACTTATAGTTATGTACGATGTTATCACTGGAGGAAGCTGGCGGAAGGGTACTCTCTACACTATTTCTGCAACCTCTTGAGAATATAAAATTAC
The DNA here is from genome assembly GCF_023065955.2 of Ursus arctos. Classification (NCBI taxonomy): domain Eukaryota; kingdom Metazoa; phylum Chordata; class Mammalia; order Carnivora; family Ursidae; genus Ursus; species Ursus arctos. The sequence goes on along the minus strand of NW_026623100.1, from coordinate 52,342,094 downwards.
CTCAAAATAGAGTTTTTTTTAAAGATACAATTTTGGGGACACCTGGTGGGCTCAGTCAGTAGTCAGTTGAGCACATGACTCTTGACCTCAGGCTCACGAGTTAAAATCCCACTTTGGGCACAGAGATTACTTTAAAAAAAAGATACAATTTCAAGTTTCAAGCTTCTGGGTTTGTGAACACATGGAGATTTGGGGAGAATGGTGCACCTGGAGAGGGCATGGAAGCTCCACACCCTTTCTCCATACCTTGCCCTACGTATTTCTTCGTCTGACTGTTGATTTGTAGCCTTCATTACATCCTTTAAAAAACTGGTAAATGGAAGAAGGAGGAGGGGGAGGAGAAGGGCAGACTATAACCTAGCCCCTCCCCCAAATTTAAAACTTAGTGACAAGGTAAGACATACCCTCTCCAACAATGATCCTACCCATATACACACAAATAGAAAGTGTAGAAAGGGACGAATGCTGTGATCAACATACATGAAGTCAGGAGAAGATAAGTTTTCCTTCACCTAGGGGATTATGGAAGGCTTCTTTGAAAAAGTGGCAATTTAATTTGTCATGGCAAGACCAGAACAAGCAAAGGCAGGAAAGTATTGGGTAAATTTGGACATGTGAAAGCAGCTACATTTAAGAAGCTTTTTTAAAAAAGATTTTATTTATTTATCTGAGAGAGCAAGTGACAGAGAAAGCACGAGTGGGGTAAGGGACAGAGGGAGAGGTTCAAGAAGCAAGCTCCCTGCTGAGCAGGAAGCCCAACACAGGATCCCAGGATCCTGGGATCATGACCTGAGCCAAGGGCAGACACTTAACCATCTGAGCCACCCGGGTGCCCCGAGAAGCTTTTTAAAAAAAAAAGCCTAATGGAGGCAGCAGGTGACAAAGATGGAAGTTTATTTGATGGCGATGATCACGGGTGCTGTTTATTAAAATGACTAGGAGGTTGGTGCTTTAAATATACCATGTCCTATTTATAGGTACATATGTACTCAGGAATGGAGCCAAGTGATCAAATCATTAACAGTGGTTATCCCAAGAGAATGAGGGAGATTGGCAGATAGAGGACTATAAGGGTAGGAATCCATTTCTTACCATAAACATCTATGAATAATTAAATTTTTCACAACTGGAATGTATTTAATTATTAACCATGTGATTTTCAAAAATAACTTCGAAGTATATATTGTTACGATTCTTCAGAGCCCATAAGTTGGTCATTACTATTGCATTATCCCTGTTTTATTTTATATTTGAGGAAACAAGCTCCATGCTAAGTTGGTGGCTAGCTAGGGTGCTGAGTCTACAGCGTGGGCATTTCTGCTAGAGGAGAGACTGAAAACAGGAGGTCTGGTTAGAGGATCACAAAATATTCAAAAGCAAAAATAAAGGCCAGAACTAAACAGTGACAGTAGGAAAAGGAGCAGAGGGGCCAAGTCAGAAAAAGCACAGCAGAAAAGCATCGTGGTGCTCAGAGAACAGGGGCCTCACTTGGCTGCAAGGTGAGATGTGCAGTGGGAAGAGGGGGTGACTGGGCCGGGTGTGTACACAGAAGCCTTACAGTGAAGCCTGTGATCATGAAAGTCAGGTTGCGGCAAAGGGAACCCATTAAAGATTTGGCAACAGGTGGATTCATTCATTTAATAAGCATTTCTTAAGAGGTTCCTATGTGCCGGGCATGCTGCCAGACCCCCGAGCTGGGAAGAGGCCAAGTGGACTGTGGGAATATGCATCGGGCAGGAGTTGATGGGATGGTTGGAGGGTGCAAACACTCAGGAGGCTATGACACAGGCAAGACAAATGGAAGGCCCAAACTAGCGGGAGATGACAGGAATGAAACGAAATGAAATGACGGGAGATAGATGCCAGAAGCCTTCAGCAGAACCCTGCCACTGGCTGGCTATGACGGGTAGAGAGTCCAGGTACAAGAATATGAGCAGACGCCCAGCACTCGGCAGACATTCATCACTGTCCCAGACCTCCCGGAGAGATGGATGAAACCAGGCTGTCCCTAAACCGAAAGGCAAGTGAAGAAAGGGAAACCACCCAGAAAAATCTTACTACAAGAGACAGCCACTCTGAACCACCTTCTTCATTTTCTTAACAGATGGAAAGACAGAAATCATCTTTCTAAAACGAAATTATGTAAAGAATTTTATCAACATCTTGGGGCACTTGGGTGGCTGTCAGTTAAGCATCCGACTCTTGATTTCGGCTCAGGTCATGATCTCAGGATCCTGGGATCCAGCCCACGATGGCTCTGTGCTTAGTGGAAGTCTGCTTGATCCTCTCCCTCTCCCTCTGCTTCTGCCCCACCCCCCACTCATGCTTTCTCTCTCTCTCTCAAATAATCTTAAAAAAAAAAAAAGAATTTCATCAACATCTTGCTTCAGTGCTCATGTTCATTACTTTCTCTTTTTTTTTTTTTTAAAGATTTTATTTATTTATTTGACAGAGATAGAGACAGCCAGCGAGAGAGGGAACACAAGCAGGGGGAGTGGGAGAGGAAGAAGCAGGCCCATAGCGGAGGAGCCTGATGTGGGACTCGATCCCAGAACGCCGGGATCACGCCCTGAGCCGAAGGCAGACGCTTAACGCTGTGCCACCCAGGCGCCCCTTTACTTTCTCTTTTTTAACATTTTATTTACCTATTTTAGAGAGAGTGTGTTAGCAGCGGGAGGGGTAGAGGGAGAGTGAGAGAGAGAATCTCAAGCAGACTCCCTGCAAGCTCCCCCAAGGTGGGATCTCATGACCCTGAGATCATGACCTGAGCCGAAACCAAGAGTCCAATGCTCAACCAACCCAGGCGCCACATGTTCATTACCTTCTAATTGAGAACCTTGGCTCTGGGGTGACTGTGAAGAAACCATCATGCATTGTGGTATGAGCTGAGGCTCTCAAAGTCAGGGGTAGCTTCTCTTCCTCAGCTGCTAAGGAACGTGTTTTTAGAAGACTACCATGTTCTTAGTGGACATACACATACGAGTGAAGAGACCCAAAATACGTGGCTCCGAGTCTCATTACTAAAAAACTTCCAGGAGATGAGAGCAACAGAAATCCGGACCCATCAGCACCTGCCCTCCCAGGCCACCTGATTCTCCACTCCAGGTGGGTCCCCCTTCATCTAGCAGCCACAATGATTTCTCCCAGTGCTTTAACCAAAACCCCAAACAGACACAAGTCCATCTAAATACTACAAGAAAATCAATCTCGCCAAAAGAATTAATCTGTTCTGTTCCCATTCCATATATAATGACCCAGATGAGTTCTACTCCCTTTTTATTTAATTGGCAATTCATTAGTAGAAGAATTAAGAAACAAGAAGTGATATCAGGAGGCCATCCTCTTCTTCAGACAAGAACATCTTATAAAAACTGATACCAATTCTTTATTTAATAGCATTTTATCATTTTGATGTCAAAAAGTTTTTACCTAAAAAGCCACTCAAAATGAATTTCAAAAGAATGATATTTCAAAAGAGAGGTATTTCATGTTAATACCATTATTTACTTTTTTCTGACCACAGGTAAATAATAGGTCCATAACTCAAGCTGAGTTATTTTTGCTTAGTTACCGTGTACCAGGTTCTCACATGCAAACATCAGGGCATCAATGATACTTCGTCACACAAAGCTTCCAACATACACATACAAACAAAAGTTGATTTCTGTCCGTCAAACCAATTGTAGGGCTATTTTAATATATGCACAAGTTAGGGGCATCTGGCTGGCCCAGTCAGGAGAGCATGGGACTCTAGACCTCCAGGTTGTAAGTTTGAGCCCCACGTTCGATGTAGAGATTACTTTAAAAAAATAAATAAAATCTTAAAAAAAAAATGCACAAGTTAGGTCTTATTGGAACAACAAGCTAACTATCTTATTCTATAGTTAAGAATACAAAACATTTGCAGCACTAAAAGCAGCAATGTTCAACTCCCAGTAATGAGTTACTGACTCCCAACTATCATCAGATAAAAGCTGAATTCATGATCACACCATACAAGGCTCCAGATCATGCCACTCACCGCCTTGCACCATCTGTTCCAAGCAATGTGAAACATTCTCATGCCTCTTCTTTGCACATCTAACCCCCCCACCATCTTGGCTAACAGCAACCAGGCCTTTGAGTCTGAGCTCCAGTATCACCACCCTTGGAAAGCTTTGCGTTCAGTTCCCAGAATGACTGCATTTCTCCCATGTCCCTGAAACAGCCAGTGCTTACCTCTAGCATAGCACATATCACACTGTGATGTGATTGTACATTTATCTATGTTTCTCCAGCAAAAGGGCAGTGGGGGCTGTGTCTGTCTTTTAAAAAAAATCACTATGGTGCCTAATTGTGAGGTATTCAGTAAATGTTGTTTGAATAAACAAAAGGTACAATAAATTTCATCATTAGTGAGTTCAGCTGCTTTATGAGGCTCACGAAATATTTAGGACAAAAGGATATATTTGTTGTGTTGATTTAAAAAAAAAAAGGCAAAACAAAGATGGGGTGCCTGGCTGGCTCAGCTGGCATGAGACTCTTGGTTTTGGGGTTGTGTGAGCCCCATGCTGGGTGTGGAGATTACTTAAAATATTTTTTTTTAAAGATTTTATTTATTTATTCGACAGAGATAGAGATAGCCAGCGAGAGAGGGAACACAAGCAGGGGGAGTGGGAGAGGAAGAAGCAGGCTCATAGTGGAGGAGCCTGATGTGGAGCTCGATCCCAGAGCGCCGGGATCACGCCCTGAGCCGAAGGCAGCCGCTTAACCGCTGTGCCACCCAGGCGCCCCTAAAATATTTTTTAATTAAATAAATAAATAAAAATAAAAAACCAAAGATAATGTATTACAATCCTTACTGCATATTACACACAAAAATTAATGAGATGGAGTGTAAAAGCTAAAATGATAAAGATTTTATAAGAAAAACACAGGAATCATCTTTGTGATTTGGCAGTGGGCAAACTTTCGTATGCAGGACGCACAAAGTAGTTATCATAAAAAAAATACTGACAAGTTAGATTTCATCAAAATTAAAAATGTTGGTACATTAGTCCCTCCTTATCCATGGGGGTATATTCCAAGACCCCCAGTGGATGCCTGAAACCACAGACAGTACCTAACCCTATGTATACTATGTTTTTTCCTATACATACATACCTCTGAGAAAGTTTAATTTACAAATCAGGCACGGTAAGAGATTAACAACAATAACTAATAATAAAACAATTTTAACAATATACTGTAATAACAGTTATGTGATTGGGGTTTCTCACCCCCTTTCTGTCTCAACATATTTTACTGCACCGCTCTCACCCTTCTTCTTGTGACGATATGAGGTGATAAAAGGCCTGTTTGACGAGATGAAATGAGATGCATGATGTAGGCACTTGAGAGTGTTAGGCTACTATCCAAGCACCTTCTGATGTCAGGAGGAGGATCATCTACTTTTGGACCGTGGTTGCTTCTGGGTAACTGAAACCATGGGAAGCAAAACTGCAGACTTGGCCGGGGGAAGGGGGAGGCTACTGCACAACAAAAGACATCACTAAGGAAATGATTAGGAAAGCCAGAGACTAGAGGAAAATACATACAAAACATTTATCTGACAAAGGACTGGTATCCAGGATGCGTAAAGAACTCCTATAACTTGATAATAAGGACAAAAAGACCAATTAAAAAAAAGGGGGGCTGGGGGCACCTGCGTGGCTCATTTGGTTGAGTCTCTGCCTGTAGCTTAGGTCATGATCCCAGGGTCTTGGGATCAAGCCCCGCATCAGGCTCCCAGCTCAGCAGAGCCTGCTTCTCCCTCTCCCTCTGCGGCTCTCCCTGCTTGTGCTCTGTCAAATAAACAAACTTTAAAAAAAAAAAAAAATAGGCCAAGTATTTGAACACTTCACATAATAAAATATATAAATGGCCAAAAGCACATAAAAAGATGATCAATATTCTCATCATCAGGAAAATGAAAATGAAAACCACAATGAGATATTACTATTCACAACAGAATAACTAAAATTAACAAAATCGGTAACACCAAATATTGGCAAGGATTTAAAACAACTAAAACTCTTATACATCGTGGGTGGTGGTAGGGAATGGTATAGCAACTCTGGAAGACAGTGTGGCAGTAGCCCCAATGCCCTAGATAGACTTCTGATGGACTAATACATATGACACTATGAGTTAATGATTTCCTGAAATGAGTTTTCATTAAAGCAAATTTTGTATGACTCAGAAACAGAACAACTGGAGGGCAGAAGGGAAAAGAAACAAGAATCGAAAAATAATAAAGATCAAAAACACAAAATATAAAGGACACAAAGATATAAAAAAGAGAAGAACAAAATCAAAAGCTGGTTCCATGAAGAGATTAATTATATCTTGCCCCTAGCAAGATTCAGCAAGAAAGAAAAAAAAAAAAAAAAAGGGCAACAAAAAATAATGGGAAGAGGTCCATGAACTCACAGAGATGGGATACATGGCAGACAATGCTCTCTAGATCAGTGGGGTACATACTGGACTGTTCTACAGTGCTGCGGGAACTGTTATCCACAAGAAAAAGCAAATTAGATCCCTCACATCATAAATAATTTCAGGTGAAGACCAAATTTGAAAAATAAAAGTTAAGTAAATTTTTTCTAAATATATCTTTAAAATTTTAAGAAAATATTTAAAAATACACAAGAATCCTTATGATCTTGGAAGATATCAGATGTTTTCTTAGGAATAATAAAACACATAAATTATGAAGGATCATATTGGTAAATTTGTCTATGTTAAAATGTACAACTTCTGTACACCAAAACACACTATAAACAAAGTCAAAAGACAAGCCACAGTCAGGAAGAAGATATTTGCAATGCACATAATTGACAGAAATCAGTACCCAGGGCATATAATTAATTATTAAGGAAAAAAAAGTAGAAAAATGAGCAAGAATAGGAACACGTAGTTCACAAAAAGGAAATGCATATGGCAAAAAATGATATGAAAAGATGCCCAGCTTCACTAGTAACCAGGAAAATGCAAATTAACCACCACGACATACCATACACTCCCACTGGAATAGCCAAAATTAGAGACTGACAAGACCTAGTGTTAGTGAGGACACAAAGCAACTGGAATGCTCATACGCTGCTGGTGGGAGTAGAAAATAGTACAACCACCTTGGAAAACAGTTTGTCAGTATCTGAAAAGTTAAATATACATCTACTCTATGGTCCAACAACTCACTCCTAGGTATTTGTCCAAGAGGAAAAAAAAAGTATGTCCATACAAATTCTTGTACATGAACGTCCATAACAGATTTATTCATTACTAAAAACAAGGAGCAGGGGCGGCTGGCTGGCTCAGTTGGTGGAGCATGTGACTCTTCACCTTGGGGTTGGGCGTTCGAGCCCCACACTGGGTGTAGAGATTACTTAAAAATAAAATCTTTAAAAAATTTTAAAAATAAAAATGAGGGGCGCCTGGGTGGTACAGTCAGATAAGCGTCCGCCTTCGGCTCAGGTCATGATCCCAGGATCCCTGGGATCGAACCCTACATCAGGCCCCCTGCTCCGCAGACAGCCTGCTTCTCCCTCTCCCTCTGCCTGCCACTCTCTATCAAATAAATAAGTAAAATCTTTAAAAATAAAATAAAAAATAAAAAAGAGAAGCAGTGCAAATGCCCATCAACTGAGGAACTGATCAACAAAACTGATCATGGTATATTCATACAATGGAATACTACAAGAGGGAATGAGCTTTCCTCAAAAATTACCTAGAATTATCGTATGACCAGCAATTCCATTTCTAAGTATCGACCCCAAAGAAAAGAAAACACGTGTTCACACAAAAACTTGCATATAGGAATGTCCACAGCAGCATTATTCGTAAGAGTAAAAAAGTGCACACAGTCCAAATGCTCATTGGCTGATAAAGAAAATGGGGCATAACCACACAGGAGATTCCTAGTCAGCCCTAGAGAGGAACGAGGTACTGATTCACGCCAAACACAGATGAACCTTGAGAACATTCTGCTAAGTGAAAGAAGCCAGACCCAAAAGGCTCCATTATTGTATAACTGCATTTATAGGATGTGTCCAGAACAGGCAAATCCATAGAGACAGAAAACAGATCAGTGGTTGTCAGGGGATAGGAGGAAGGGGGGAGGGGGAGTGCCTGCTAACAGGTAGGGGGTTTCTTTCTGGGGTGATGAAATGTTCTGGAACCGTGCTGATGGTTGCACAATATAGTGACTATAGTAAAAACCGGCAAACCGTACACTTAAAAATGGTGAATTTTATGTGAATTACATCTAAAAAAATTCTTGAGTACCAAACTACCGATATAAATAACACAAGGATGAATGTTTAAAAACATTATGCTGATGGGACGCCTGGCTGGCTCTGTCGGCGGAGCATGCGACTCTTGATCTCAGGGTGGTGAGTTCAAACCCCACGTTGGCTGCAGAGATTACTCAAATAAATAAACTTCAAAACAACAACACCATTATGCTGATGAAAAGAAGCCAGACACAAAAGGATACAACCTATACATCTCTAGTCATGTTAAATTCTAAGTTCAGTGACAGAAATCAGTGGCTGCCTCAGGCAACCAGGCAGAGGGGAACTTTTTAGGGTGAAAAAAATGTTCTGTATCCTGACTGGGATGGGAAGCCCACAGACACATACATGTGTCAAATGTCAATCAAACTGTATACTTAAAAATGGATGCACTTCATTTTATGTAAATTACAGCTCAATGAAACTGATTTTAAAAAGAATTAAACATGAGGTATTATTTTACACCAATCCGATTAGGGCAAGTTTTAAAGTCTGACATCATGTGGCTATGGCGAGGACTGAGCAAAAAGACTTGTATTCCCTACCAGGAAAGGAATAAACCCGGGCAACTACTCCGGAGAGCTGGTAGCAACATCTAGGGGATGCGCGTACCTTTCGACGCAGCAACTCCAGCCCTAGGTAGAGACGTTAAAGCAATTCTCCTCTATGTGTCCGAGACATAATCAGAACTAGTCACTGCAGCACTACAGGAAAGGCTAAATTTCCGCTGAGAGAAGAACAATACATCAATGCTTGCTGTGTTACAGTTAAAACGAAGGGGCTACAGCTATAGATATCAATGGGCACAAACCCCAAAACCATAAAGGTGAGCGACAAAGGCAAGCGGCAGATTCCACTGATGACACCATCTAGAAAAATGGTTTTAAGTGTGCAGAACGACACCATATTTCATGTGTAGCTATATACATGTATATACAAACATGGAAATGGTATTTCTAAATGTGTGGAAACAGTAACATCAAAGGCGGGAAAGTGGCTATTTCTGCGGAGGCGGAAGGGATTCCAAGAGCAAAGGGGCACCCAGTAGACGTCGACTTTTTATGCTTTATTCTGAAGTTGGGTGGTAGATACACAAGCATTTGGTGTACTACATTCTATACTTTTTTACATGCTTGAAAGACTTGATAATAGTTTTATGTACAATTTCCTCTCCTACCTTTGTATAAAACGTGTTTCTTTTATTTGAGATGATTGATTTGTTCCGCTTAAGTTCTTGGTAGTTGTGTTCCAGGAAAACACATTTTGATTGGCATGAGGAATTCTACCTTTTTTTTTTTTTAAGATTTATTTATTCATTTGAGAGAGAGAGAGAGAGAGAGAGAAAGAGCGCACACATGCTCAAGTGTGTGTGTGGGGACGGACTGAGGGAGAGAGTCTTCAAGCAGACTCCTGCTGAGCACGGTGCCTGCCTCTGGGCTGAATCTCACCACCCTGAGATCATGACCTGAGCCAAAAATCAAGAATCAGACACCCAGCTGCTGAAGCCACCCAGGCGCCCCTGGAATTCTATATTTTTTAATACTTAAATTTTGCTTTATTGTCAATGGTCTCTTAAAAAAAAAATCCTCAGAACATTTTAAAGCAGCAACACTTAAATAAATTACACAGATTAACTGAGAAAGAGGGACAATTTGTTTAAAAGCCCATTGTAGGGGCGCCTGGGTGGCTCAGTCGGTTAAGCGTCTGCCTTCCGCTCAGGTCATGATCCTGGGATTGAGGCCCGCATAGGGCTCCCTGCTCAGCGGGGAGCCTGCCTCTCCCTCTCCCTCTGCCCCTCCACCCTGCTCATGCTCTTGCTCACTCGCTCTCTAATGAATAAATAAAAAATAATAAAATAATAAAAGCCCCCTGTATATTGTACTGTTAGCTAGTAAAACTTAATTTTTACCTTTACAGAGACTGAAAAATTCTGCTTTTTTGTTTACTTTCATTTATTTAAATGACATATATAAAATTAACTACCAATTACATTCAATGTGGTCCTTAATTTGGTTCCTGAGATATGAGTCAAAGGTCTCTACACATCATCCGCATTCCCAGAAGCAGAGCTACCACGGCACAGAATGCAATGGAGTTTCGGCCAAGCTCACAAGCTCTGGAATCGGATTCGGCTGACTCCCGATGCTTTCACATTCTCGTGACCTGACTGCTCCATTGCCTAACCTGTAACCTGACACACCAGTCACCTCAGAATCTTTTGTCTAAATAAGGCCATGGGCTGCCTGGCCGGCTCAGTCGGTAGAGCATGCAACCCTTGATCTCGGGGTTGTATGTTGGAGTCTCATGTTGGATGTAGAGATTACTTAAAAATAAAAATCTTTAAAAATAAAATAAAGCAAGCAGATCACATGTTGCTGGGAAGCTCTGTAATATTTACTTCACCCCCTCCCACCCTGAACATATGCGAAGGGGCCCACGAGGTGACAATGCAGATACCCATACTGGTTCGAAGAGTTTTTGCTTTAAAGCGACAAAAAAGGAAGTGTTTCTGTTTCTCTTCAAAACCTATTACATCGTATCATACAACCATATCCTTGGTGATTACAAGTTAAGGCACATTATTAGTAAATGAATAAAGGGGAGATAAAACCCTGTCATGAAGTATTCTATGAAGAGGGATTATATAAAATCCAAAAGCTTCATGTTGTCTTGCAGGGGTTTCAGTACCGTTATTTAAGATTTAAATGCTCCCTGGCATCCTGCCCCCTTCCTCTAAGGCTACTTAACATGTCGCTCAGGGAACTGCTGCCCAACCTGACGCCCCACCTGTGACCACCCTCATTTCCTGACACTTCGTGATGCTCCCTTGACTCACTGACCTCTAGCAATGTGGTCCCCCAAAACCATCCCGGCAGCTCTCAACTGCCTCTAACATCCTGCTTTTGCTCATGTGACTCCTGAAAGAATTTAGAAAAACTATATTATCTCCCTGAGACATTTTTATGTTGACACAATTTTTAAGTTAAAATAGTTGCAAAGCATGCAAATTCTGGCATGTTGCAAATAGTGGTATTTTTTAAATGAAATGGTTACTTCACTTAAAAAAACTATGGAATGAATCTGAATGCTGGAGTGTTTTGATACAGCCCACCAACTCTCATTTAAAAAATACACTAACAGGGGCGCCTGGGTGGCACAGCGGTTAAACGTCTGCCTTCGGCTCAGGGCGTGATCCCGGCGTTATGGGATCGAGTCCCACATCAGGCTCCTCCGCTATGAGCCTGCTTCTTCCTCTCCCACTCCCCCTGCTTGTGTTCCCTCTCTCACTGGCTGTCTCTATCTCTGTCAAATAAATAAATAAAATCTTAAAAAAAAAAAAAAAAACACTAACAAACTCTCCTTTAACAGAAAGTTTACATTGTTACTTTTTCTCATAAAACTTGTACTTCCATTCTCTCACATAATTTTGCTCTGATGTAACATATTTCTAATGCTTGAAAAAAATTTAAACATGATATGCTTCTCTGAGATAACAAAAAATGCTTATATCTTAACTTTCTTAATTTCCATTGAATCTGTAATTTAATTTCCTATAATCTGTTAATTTTTTTCATTGTCATTACAAAATTGAACAAAAAATAACAAAAAGTAAAATTTTATTTGAACTGTATCTTTTAATGAAATTGATAGGTTTCTTTCCTTTTCACTTAGTTCATGTCTTTGTAGCAGGTGGATAATTTAATCCAAATTAATAAAGGAGTATTTCTTTCTTTTTTTTTTTTTTAAAGATTTTATTTATTGATTCAACAGAGATAGAGACAGCCAGCGAGAGAGGGAACACAAGTGGGGGAGTGGGAGAGGAAGAAGCAGGCTCATAGCGGAGGAGCCTGATGTGGGGCTCGATCCCATAACGCCGGGATCACGCTCTGAGCCGAAGGCAGACGCCTAACCGCTGTGCCACCCAGGCGCCCCTAAAGGAGTATTTCTAATCATGTCATGGTAGAATGACATAGATCAGCATCATTTCTATTCCTATTTTTGTTTTTACACATAAAAGGGCTGAGAATTCCTATTTAAACAAGTAGAGGAAAATGGAAGAAGTTGGATTATAGGAATGTTATTTGATTCTTTTACCTCCTTCCAAGTGTATGCAAAAAAATATCACATTTTGATCTATTATCTATCATCAAAAATTCTTTTTACAGAGGCACCTGGCTGGCTCAGTCCGCAGAGCATACGATTCTTGATTCCAGGGTTGTGAGTTCAAGCCCCATGCTGGCTGTAGAGATTACTTAAAAATGAAATCTTAAAAAAAAAAAAAATTCTTTTTACATCTACGTAGTATTTCTACAGAGAAGGTTTGACTTGAATGTGATTATGAGACTGTCGGGGGCATCTGGGTGGCTCAGTTAAGTGTCTCACTTCTGTTCAGGTCATGATCTCAGGGTCCTGGGATGGAGAGCTGAGTTGGGCCCCACGCTCAGTGGGGAGTCTGCTTGTCCCTCTGCCCCTACCCCCACTTGTGCGAGAGAGTGCACACATGTGTTCTAGCGCACACACTCTCTAATAAATAAATAAAATCTTAAAAAAAATTATGAGACCATCAGGCAAGTTCAAATTAAGGAACATCTATAAAAAACTGGCCTAGAGTCTCCAAACACTTCAATGTTAAATAATACCCTGAGTGTGGTCACCATATTGTTAGATGGGAAAACATTTTTAGAAGATACATGCTTAAGTATTTAAGGATGAAGTGTCAAGATGTTTGCAACCAACTCTCAAATTAATGGTAATTACAGATAGAGAGAGGCTGTTCTTTATATTATTCTTGCAACTTTCCTATAGGTTAGATATTTATAAAATTAAAAATTGGAAAAAATTATTTTTAATAATCTACCATGGAATCAATTATGTTCTTTAAATTTGCTGAAAGCAAAATTGACAACCACTTAACTTGCAAAAGGATTCATTGCCTCACCATTAGAATCACTCACTTTCTTACTTCCTGGGAGGTACTGCATTAAAAAAAGCACTCAGACCAAGACTTATCCAGCAGCTGCCAAATACAGCAATTACTCCTCTACTTGCAGAAGCCAGTCTTAAATCTGGTAATAACAGAGAAGGTTGGGATATTAAAATATTTCAATACATCTTTGTAAATACAACATTTTATTTTATTTTAAAGTTTACTTATTTATTTGTTTTAGTAATCTCTACCCCTGATGTGGGGCTCAAACTCATGAACCTGAGATCAAGAGTCTCATGCTTTTCCGACTGAGCCAGCCGGGCACCCCGTCAATACAACATTTTAAATTAAATGTTTATATCTTCTGTGCTTTAAGTATATTTTCATCAAAACCTAGGAACTCCAAACTTATCTCATTCACCTTTTGGAACATGCCCATCGTGTAATTGAATCTGCAAAGTCAATCTTCACTGTCAAACCAATCATTCAAATCAGATGTACATTCTTAAGGAACAGATGGATTTATTTTTTTCAATTCAAATGATGTGTAAATGCATTTCCCTATGACAACCTTCTCCACTTTTGAATTTTAAGACAAAAAGAAAGGAAAAAGACGGAAGAGAAGGAAGGAAAAAGAGAGAAGGAGAGAGAGAACTGAAAAAAATATATAGGCCAGGGGTGCCTGGGTGGCTCAGTCATTAAGCGTCTGCCTTCAGCTCCTGGGATCGAGCCCCACATCAGGCTCCTCCGCTGGGAGCCTGCTTCTTCCTCTCCCACTCCCCGTGTCTGTGTTCCCTCTCTCACTGGCTGTCTCTCTCTCTGTCAAATAAATAAATAAAATCTTTAAAAAAAAAAAAAAAAATATATATATATATATATATATATATATATATATATATGCCAGCTGAATTTTCATATCTGTTTCTGCATTCAGTATGTTGTGCTATGTTGTTCTAAAGTATATAAAGAGAATTTAGCTTTACAAAAATACGTTGTTGGAAAAGAGTATTTTAATAGCCTTTTCTGATAATTGTGAATATACTTCTTTCATACTACTCCAGAACTCGAGAAAAGTGGCAGTTTTTTAAAGGTTAACTGCAATGTGGAAACAAATCTCGTCACTGAACTTTTGGTATTCAGTAACATCAAAACCCCTTAGCCCCCCAGACGCCCGGGATGGACTTTTGCATGGTTTTGTAGCAACAGGTGTTGGGTCATTTAGGATGTACTGGTTACAGAATTATGCAGATCTTCCAAATGTTAACACATTTCATTCTATATTTTAAAAGTCACAGTAACTATATTTTAAAAGCCCCAAGTGTACCGTGGCAGATTCGAGTTTTCCCGGTGCCTAATTTTTACTTGAAAGCTCTAATTTTAAGGGCACCTGGGAGGCTCAGTTGGTTAAGCCTCCAACTTCGGTTCAGGTCATGATCTCAGGGTTCTGGAATGGAGCCCCAAGTTGGGCTCCACGCTCAGCAGGGTGTCTGCTTCTCCCTCTCCCTCTGCCCCTCTCCCCTCCCCCAGCTGTCTCTCTCTCTCAAATAAATAAAATCTTCAAAAAAAAAAAGAGCAGCTCTAAATTTTATCACTGGCAACAAATACTGTCCTGTTGTTTTCCTTGAAGTGACAGACTCACCTTGCTCATTTATGAGAAAATGTCTGCTACGCTATATACTCAAGCCTAAATAGACACGGTTTGTCAGTCGTTCTTTCAAACAAAAATTTTGTTTCATGAAAAAAGCTGCTAGTGCAGCCTGCAACTCATCCAACTGTACATGTACTCTCCCTCGAGACAGCCCATATTTCAGTATGCGGCACAAGTGCCTTCTGCAACTTCCCATTCCATCCCATAAGATACTTAAAAATACACACTTAAGGATCAGCTGTGATAAAAGCAATAATTTTGACTGCATTGTCAAGGGCATCCCTGGTGACACGTTTTTTTTTCCAGCTGTGAGTACCTGGTGGGGGGGAATACAACTACTAACACGGTTTGGTGCCACAGCCCCCTCCACCGTGTTCTTGCACCTGGCATTCCGGGAACAAAGGGCCTTCCCTAGACCTCGATGACACTGCACCAGAAGCCCTTCCACGACACCCCAGGAGCCTCTGGTTGTGCTCCCACACCAGTGTTCCTTCTACGGCAGGACCGTCTCATCTTGTCTCACCATCAGTGATTCTGCTGCTGCTTCTCACTATACAGGAAGCTATTGCACAGCAAGGACGGTCTTGATTATGCCTCGAGGCCAACTGAGTTATACCCTGTATTAATAAATATGACTCACTTCCTTTTTTGACATGTCCTTCCATTCTATCTCCTACACAATCATAACTTTTCAATATGTTACAAAAATGCAGTCCCTGATTTAATTGGACCTACACCTGTGAGTCCCAGTTTTGGCCATCCATCCCGTCCCCAGCCACTTCTCACATGCATCAGTGTAGAGTAAATTGGTAAATCTGTATCTGTAATCTGAAATTAACACACAGTCCCTAACTTATAAATACTTGATTTCCCACACCAACCGTAAATACTAATAAAAGTCCCTGCCGTACCAGAACTCTTATGATGGAATAATGAGCTCTGGTTAGGAGAAGTATCTTGGGAAAACAGAACAACCCGCGAGTCAGGGTGGGCCTCACTGAGACCTGAGGGCAGCATCTGGCATCTGGCATCAGGCATCAGGCTGGTTTAGAAGACAGCAATCAGTAGTAACCCTCTATCGGCTCTCCTTACTTTACAAAGTGGGAGGCACCAAGGCTTGGAGAAGAAATGTGCCTAAAGGCACACGGCTGGACAGGCCCAAACCATGACGAGACCATTCTAGACCGAGGACTGGCAAGCTTTTCCTGTAAAGAGCCAGAGAATAACTGTTTCAGCCTTTGCAGGCCATATCGTCTCTGTTGCAACGGTTCAACTCCACCGAAGCAGCAGGAAAGCCGCCACAGACAACACGTAAACAAATGAGCGTGGCTGGGCTCCAATAAAACCCTATTTATGGACACTGAAATTCGCATGTCAGATAATTTTCACGAGTCATAGAACACTATGCTTCTCTTGATTCTTTCTCCACCATTTTAAAGGTGAAACAAGCGGGGTGCCTGGCTGGCTCAGTGGGTAGAGCATGCAACACTTAATCTCCGGGTTGTGGGTTCGAGCCCTACACTGGGTGCAGAGATCACTTAAAAATGAAATCTTTAAAAATAATAAGAAAAATAAAAGATGTGGGGTGCCTGGGTGGCTCAGTCGTTAAGCGTCTGCCTTCGGCTCAGGTCGTGATCCTGGGGTCTTGGGATCGAGCCCCGCGTCGGGCTCCCTGCTCAGCAGGAAGCCTGCTTCTCCCTCTCCCACCCCCCTGCTTGTGTTCCCTCTTGCTGTGTGTGTCTCTCTCTGTCAAGTAAATAAAATCTTAAAAAAAAAAAAATTAGCTACTGCTGTTTAAAAAAAAAAGAAAAAAGAAAAAGAAAAGATGGAAGTGTAAAAACCATTCTTAGCTCAGGGGCTGTACAAAACAGGCAGTGGGCCTGAGCTGTCTGCAGGCCACAGTCTGCTCACCATTGCTCCAGACCACCAGTCCTGCAACAGAATGTGAGGGACAACTGAGACCCTGGTCATACGATGATGTCAGAGGCAAACCTGGTCAATTACAATAATTTCTTTACCCAGAAAATGAAAAAGAAAACCCTGCCACCATAACCTGGGTCAATGCAGCAGCTAGCGGCCTGGATGCAGGGCTCTAGGCAGCCCTTGGGAGTATTAGGTGTAATGGTGGTCCTAACAGGCCTCACTGGCTCTACCCTTGCCCCCTAGAGTCTATCCTCCACACTGGGGCCAGAGTGAGCTTTAAAATTTTTAAATTAAATCAAAGGTGCCTGGGGTACCTGGGTGGCTCAGTTGGTTAAGCATACAACTCTTGATTTCAACTCAGGTCATGATCTCAGGGTCATGAGATCAAGCCCCATGTCAGGCTTCAAGCTGGGCGTGCTGCCTGCTTCAGATTCTCGCTCCCTCTCCCTCTGCCCCTCCCTCCACCGCCCCCCTCCTCTAAAAATAAATAAATAAATATAAATAAATAAGTAAATTCTTTTAGCTGTACCTGTAAGGCTCTATAAGAACTACATTCTCCCACTATCACTGTCACCATCACCCCCAATTCCCTACTACTCTGCTTCCTTGCTGTTCCTCCAGCAGACCAAGAGCACACCCACCTCGAAGGTCTGCGCTTATATGCTCTATGTTTGGAACTGTCTTGGCCAGATACCTTCATGGCTGCGTAGTGCATCCCTCCCAGGCCTTGTTCAGACATCCATCACCTGCTCAGACAGGCCTTTCCTGACCATGGCTCACACTTACTCTACAAACCCCTTATTCTGCTTTGTTCCTTCATAGCACTTATCACTATTCGCTATATATTTACTTACTAGAGTAGATGGTTCTTGAGGACAGGGACTCTGTTTTGTTCACTGCCTTATCCCCAGCACCCAGAACAGTCCCAGGTATGTAGGAGTTGCTCAATAAATGTTTGTCGAATTTAACGAATCAATGAATGGAAAGCCATAAAACCATTTTGCAATTGATTTCTTAAAATGTAACCTGCTCATAGGTTGAAGGCAACTTATAAATATATACTTCCCAATCAAAATGAAAATGTGGGGCACCTGGCTGGCTCAGTCAGTGGAGCGTGCGGCTCTTGATCTTGGGACTGTGAGCTGGAGCTCTACGTTGGGTGTACAGATCACTTAAAAAATAAAATCTTAAAAAATAAAATAAAATGCTATTGTATTTGCATGGTTCTTTCACATGTATAATTCATTTAAAATACATGCTGGAAAAAAAATACATGCTGAGTGCCCGCCCATGTGCAAGACATTGACTACATGTGGTGACACACAGAACTTCTGTTCTCAAAGAAACTGTAGACTAAATGGGAGCCAAGGCGTTCACAAGCAACCTCAAGGAAAGAGAGACTGTGAGAAGAGGCCCAGTACAGGGAAAGATAAAGAACTATGGAAGTTCGGTCTCCTGCTGAGGGCTCAGTCTTCATTCTCTCGTTGACCCTTCTGTGTGAAATCCCCACTTCACTGATGAGGGTACAGGCCCAGAGGAACGTAATGAATTAACTCGAGGGAGGCCTCCTGACTTGGGAGTCCTGGGTTCTTTCCACCATAACCTTTTCCTTTTGACTTTCTTTTTTCTTTTTTTTGCCTGAGAAGATCAGATGATTGCCTCAACTACACACTTCCCTTTGCCACTACAGTAAAAGCTGAGGAGTCCTTGCTACTCACAGGCGAAAAAACTTAAGTATGTATAACTTTTCCAAATACTCCAACCAAACCTACCAGCTCATGAATGAAATTCAAACAGAAATGTCTTGCCTATGGGGCGCCTGGGTGGTTCAGTCGTTAAGCGTCTGCCTTTGGCTCCCGGTGTGATCCCAGGGTCCTGGGATCAAGCCCCGCATCGGGCTCCCTGCTCTGCTGGGAGCCTGCTTCTTCCTCTCCCACTCCCTGTGCTTGTGTTCCCTCTCTCGCTGGCTGTCTCTCTCTCTCTGTCAAATAAACAAATACAATCTTAAAAAAAAAAAGAAGAAGAAAGAAAAAGAAAAGTCTCGCCTATTGCTTCATCTGATTCATCTTTCTCAGCCATTCATGGGCTCCAGCTCTTTAACACATTTTATACTCCTTCAAACACACCATCAAGACATAATGCTTAAAGTGGTATGGGTGATGATACTCGTACCACTCTGTGAATATACTCAAGTTCACTGAACGGTACCTTTAAAGGTGAGTTCAACAGTATGTGAGTTATATCTCGATAAAGCAGTTACATTTTTTAAAAGGTGGTTATTTCCAAATGTTTGCTATTAAATGTTATTAATATTAGCATTCTACTTATTACTATAATAGTCACTATTATGAATAAAGAATAATGCTGAATTTCATAGTTTAGGGGGGAACTGGGTAATAATCCGTCAAAAAAAATTTTTAAACACAATCCTCTTGATCCAGCTGCTTTTTTCACTTTAGAGTTTATCAAACATATATACTTACACCAATTTGCAAAGATAAATGAAAAAGATTGTTCTGTACCACTGTTTGCATTTTTGAAAAACGGGAGTCAAACGAAACATTCCACAGCAGTGTGGAGCAGGGACGTGGGGATCAGACTGTGTGAGCGGACATGCCCCTTCCCCCACCCAAACCTCAGCCATAACACGGGGATAGTAACACTGCCACCTCACAGGATTGTCAGGAGACTCAGATGACAAAATACACGTAAAAACTTAAAAAGCGGGGGCGCCTAGGTGGCACAGCGGTTAAGCGTCTGTCTTCGGCTCAGGGCGTGATCCCGGCGTTATGGGATCGAGCCCCACATCAGGCTCCTCCACTATGAGCCTGCTTCTTCCTCTCCCACTCCCCCTGCTTGTGTTCCCTCTCTCGCTGTCTCTATCTCTGTCAAATAAATAAATGAAATCTTTAAAAAAAAAAAAACTTAACAAGCGGCTAGCATGTGTTAACTATTAAATAAATATTACCATGACAGCCATCACTGCTCTTGAGAGGACAGATGCTTGTAGACTGAATTGTGGCCCATCCATCCATCCAGCTGAACACTCCACAGATTTTCAAAAGAATGAGGAAGATTTACATCAACTGATATGGAAAGAGTTCCAAGATAGTAAGAAAAAAGCAAACTGTTAACCAAGATTATAGAATAATCCCAGTTATGGGGCGCCTGGGTGGCGCAGTCGTTAAGCGTCTGCCTTCGGCTCAGGGCGTGATCCTGGCGTTATGGGATCGAGCCCCACATCGGGCTCCTCCGCTATGAGCCTGCTTCTTCCTCTCCCACTCCCCCTGCTTGTGTTCCCTCTCTCGCTGGCTGTCTCTCTCTCTGTCAAATAAATAAATAAAATCTAAAAAAAAAAAAAAAAAAGAATAATCCCAGTTATAAATTTTTAAAAATATCTATATAATATAAGGGGAGCCTGGGTGGCTCAGTCAGTGGAGCCTCAGACTCTTGGTTTCCACAAGGGTCATGATCTTAGGGTGCTGACATGGAGAGCGGCCTGCTATGGCCTCCCTGCTCAGCAGGGAGTCTGCGTCCCTTCTCCCTCCACTCCTCCTCCTGCTCACGCACGTGCACACCCTCTCTCTCAAATAAATAAATCTTTTAAAAATCTATATAATATGTCTATATAATTTATACACACACAAATGTGTGCGTGTATATTTATATGTGCATTTCTGGAAAGAATACCCAGAAACAGCGTAACGGGATTGAGGAGAAAAGGGCATGTTTGCTCCTCACTTCATAATACTTAGAACCATACTTTTTTCCAGTGAGCGAAGTTTTCATTAAAAAAAAAAAAAAGAATAACATTGGAAATTACTTGCTTACTAAGGGAGAAAAAAAAGCACCTTGATTAAAAAAAGGGTATTGACAAAGGAAAGTTTCCACTGAATTCTAAAATTGGCAGGAGATAGAAAAACCCTATACACAGATAAAAGAAACAGTCCACTGTGCAAGAACAGAATTTAACTGAGATTCAGGGTTATGTTCAATCCTATCAGAGATCTATTAATTACCAGCTTCTGAAAATATCCACCTTATCTGCAAAGTAAAAGCACTGAGACTTTTACCTTCAGTTTCAAATATTGCTTTTTATTTTTAAAGTCCTTAAAAACCTACTGAATTTATATAATATTGACCTAATAGGCAATAGACGTAATACAATTGATTTTTAAATTTCCATCACCTGGTGTTTCATTTTGATTACGTATTTCATTTTTTAAACCTGGGCTAAAAATAACACTACAAAAAACTTGGACATCTTTACATCTCCTCAGATTCTCACTACCACAACACAAAGCAATACAAATTAAAGATCAAAATTCCAACATGAAGCAACTTTTAGAAATAATTTTTAAAGGACAAATTAAAATTATAGCAAGACTTTGCACAACAAAGAGATAGAAAACTCAAAAGAGAACACTACAGCTGAGGCTGGCTGAGGGGGAGAGAAGTTCAGTGGCAAAAGGGACCAAAAAGTAAAGGGGATAAGTACTTTGTATCTGACCCATCTTTCTCAAAGTTCTAACTAGCATAAAGCATCTTTTTATGACACAGGCTAGCAACGCTGAGCGATTTTAAAAGATGAGTATGTCAGGGGGCCTGGCTGGCTCAGTCAGAAAAGCACACGACTCTTGATCTTAGGGTTTTGAGTTTGAGCCCCATGTTGGGTGTAGAGATTATAAATTAATTAACTAATTAATTTTTTAAAAAAAGAAAGAAAGAGGAGTATGCCTGTATGTTAAAATGCCAAAAAACATTCATTTCCTTGGCAGTGTCAGAATGATACTCAATGGTCCTGGAAGGCAAACTGCCTGAAAACTCTGTAGTTAGTCTTAGGCAGACAGAACAGTAGGAACACCATCATTCTAACATTACCAGAACTGTTCATTAGTGAAAGCTTGTGGATGCATTTACCAAAGAGGACTTCTGTGCCCTCTCGGTGAGATGGTCTGGGTTGTACAGAAAGGAAAACGGCAAATGATCTCTCTCCCATCGACTCTCAAAAGATCCCTCTTCCAGATCCTTCTCCTCACAATACCCTCCAAAACGAGAAGCAGATCCTGTAGAAAACAACTGGATTCCCAGCTCATGACATGTGGGCCAAGCCAGTTAAGCAGGAGGGACCCCACGGCCAATAGCTCTAACTGCTTCACTCAGTAAGTTCTCACACTTTTCCTAGTACTGGTGGATGAGTCATCATTAGGAACGTGATAAAGACCCACATGTCTACCTGAAGCCAATGACTTCTCACCATCTCCACAGCTACTCCCCTAATCAAGCCCCATATTCTCTCGCCTGCCAGGTCTTGCTCCATCTGCTGTTGCCCCTGGTCCGTTCTCCACGCAGTGCTCACTGGTGTTTTGAAACCACATCAGATTGTAGCTTTCCTCTGCTTTAAAACCTTCCAAAGGCTTTCCTGCCGCACTTGGAAGAAAATCCAAACTCCTTCCCCTGGCACACAGGCCCAGCCTGATAGGTCTCTGCCTCCCCTGGAATCTCCTCTAAGCCCCTCTTGCCCTTGGACTAGCTGCTAGCCCACACAGGCCTTCCTTCCATTCTGGTGACAAGCCAAGCTCACTGTCATCTCAGAGCGTGTGCCGTTGCTGTTCCCTCTGTCAAGAACACTCTTCCCTCCTTCTTCCAAGGCTGGGTCGTTCTCATCACTCAGGCTTCCTCTGCTCATGCCGCCTCCTCACATCCTATGCAAAGGACACTCCTGCTGCATTCTATACCTGTATACCCTATTTGATTTCCCTTCACGCTCTGAAATTCTTATTTGCTTTCTTTGCTGCCTGTCCTCCTTCCTATTAGCACCACCAGCCAACCGATTCCATGAGGAGGAACCCCATCTCATGTGTCCCTGCAGCCACACTGCTGGGCACAGTCACCAGGACCAAAAAAAAAATGTTAACTAAAATCTGTCTATGGCAGAAGGTCCAACTGTAAAAGTTGGGATGATCTGAAAGTTGTCCCTAACGTATTTTCTGACATCAAATATTAAATTTCAGTATATGTTAAAAAAAATAATAAGGCTAAAACAAATTAAAGCCACTAGATTATTTCTCCAGTATGGTATGGTAAAGATCAGAAGTATCACAACACTTTATGGCATTTGAAAAACCATGTCCTTCCACACATCGCTGGCAGGAGTATAAAATGACATCATCTTTTTGGAGAACAATTTGGAATTACCTATGCAAATTACAAATGCACATGTCCTTTGACCCTATGTCTTAACTTTCAGAAATTTATCCTATGGACAAAAGCAAAAATAATGTACACATACAGGATATTCACTAAAGCATTTCTATAGACGAGACAACATAAATGTCCAAAAGTTATGGGACATTCTTACAGTGGAATATTATGCAGTTGCATAAAAGAACTGGGTAGCTCTTCATAGACTCATACAGAACAATCTCCATGGCATGTTGGTTAGTTTAAAAAGCAAGTTTCCAGACAGTATTATTGCACTGTTTTTGTTGTTGTTTTGTGAATATATATGATATGCTTGTAAATACATAGACTGTCTCTAACATGACAAACAAAATACAAACAACTTTGGTTACATCTAGGGAAAAGAACTAAATGCCCAGGAGATGGAGAAAGGCTTGCTTGTGCAGCTTTTGGACTTTAAACCATTATTTATATGATTATTAACCCATTTAAAAGGGTCATATTCATGCATGAAAAGCTTCCAAATTATTGATTTGGAAGACCTCTCAAGATTTCTTCCAAACTTGGGATTGTCTGCTATTCCAAAATTTCAAAGTTTCATAGAAAGAAATGCTATGCTTGTCTTTATTCCTTTTCCACAATCCGTACTTAATAAATAAGCATTCTTTGATTTAATAGACCTTTTTTCTCATTTCTAGCACAAGATCCCATCCTCCTCAACTAAGATTCCACCAGCTGAAGTCCATGGCCTTACCCCACACAGCTCTTCAATTTATGCAACAGAAGATATATTCCTGGAAGGTTATATTCTAAATTGTAATATAAATAGTAGACATTTATTGTGCCAGAATAATGATTTTTTTCTAAAAGATGCCATCATAATAAATAGTATAGGAGAATTTAGCTGCCTTCTACGGCTTTTTGTCTTATCTAGTTTAGAAGCTAGGACATGTTTATATGAAAAAATAACTATCATGCTAAGAAGGATATTATAGATGGCAAATACATAGTACAAGTAAGCAATCCCTCAAGAAATTCAGAAGAAAACATCACATCTACCAAGGTAGGCAGAAAATGCTTCAAAAAAGAATCAGAATCTGAGTTGGGCTTGATGGATGATCCAATTTCAACAGGCAAGGGACTGCACAGTAAGGAACATTCGGGTGGTTCAGGAATAAGTGAGCAGGCCAGTTTGGACAAACGGAGGCTGCAAGTGATAGGGCGTGCTCCTAGCTCCTAGAAGCCCACATAATTAGTCCCTGATGCCTGCCTGGATCCTTCCAATGCCCTGGATTAATTATGAGTTTTTCCTAACATTTCCCAGAGTGGTCATTTCTTCTCCATTCTTACCACCTCAGTACAATCCATACCCCCATTCCCTCCCTCTGCAAAGATCTCCAAACTCATCCTCCTGTTTCCCATCTTCACCATCCCCAATTCACAGTACACAACTCATGACATTTGTTATTTTATATGCATAACCCACTCACCTCAAACATGCCAACAGCTAACTGCTGCCTACAAAATAAAATTATTCTCTTTCTCATTCGAGGCCTTCTAACATCTGCTCTCTATCCACCTCTCACTTCATCACTGGACTCACACTTCCTGATATGCAAATTTCATGCCAATGCCCCTGCTGTTCCTTTTACCTGGAAAATACCCCTTATTATTTTTAAAGATTTATTTATTTGAGAAACAGAGAAAATGAGCTGGGGGGAGGGGCAGAGGGAAAAACAGACTCTCTGCTGAGCAGGGAGCCCAGGGAAACGGTGCTGGATCCCAAGCGTCCCTGGAAAATATTCCTTATTATGTTCAGGTGGGGCACACATACTTGTAAAGATTGTGAACACTATAGTTCATATAAATGACACGCCCACTACGACTGTTGGGCAGTGCACAACCTCTGCAACCCTCCAAAGATGACTTGTTTCCATCCTCCCCCACTTCGAAGGCCAAACTGTGTCCCAGAACAACTCAACTGCTGATCAGTTGTGCCTCTGATTCCTATATCACCAACATGACATCTTTTCTTTATTTAAAAAAAAAGTTACAATATTTGGAATACCAACAGTGCCCTGAACATAGCAGATACTCAAAAAAGATGCTTGCAAATGATGACGGGATGAGTCAAGAAAGGCAGATTGTGGGGGTGCCTGGGTGGCTCAGTCAGTTAAGCATCTGCCTTAGGCTCAGGTCATGATCCCAGGGTCCTGGGATTGAGCCCCACATCAGGCTCCCTGCTCAGTGGGGAGCCTGCTTCTCCCCTCTCCCTGTGCTGCTCCCCCTGCTTGTGTTCGCTTTCTCTCTCTGTCAAATTAATTAATTAATTAAAAAAAAAAAAAGGCAGATTGTGTGAAACCATAAAGAGACTTAAAGGCCAAGAAAAAAGTTTTGGCTTTATCTGGTAGATGCCAAATATGGTCAGATGATCAGCATGATGTTTTAAAAAGACTAATTTCAGCAACCACAAGCAAGCAGGGTTTGAGAGACTATTGTCAAAGTGCCAGTGTAGAGGCCCTGTCAGTTGGAGGAGGCCTATAGGAGGCTCCCTCTGTGACTTCCAGTCTCCTCAGCTGCTCACTCATCCTTCAGCTTTTCTGTTTGGGATTACAGAGGTTGATTTTCATATACCTACACTCGGAGAGTGAAGCTTAAAACTGGACCTTTAAGCCAAGAAAAACATGCTTTTTCCTGAAATATCTGGGTATCTAGGAAACAGTACTGACTTGGATAATTACATACATATATAAAATACATATACACAAATCAAGCATTCGCCTTCTTCCTTCACTTCTGCAGTCCGGGGAAGTCTAACTCAATTCTCCCGTTTCCTTTGCTAATGTAGCTTGAACTTTCACTAACCTTAGAATTCCACAATTACTAGTGAATCATTTCAAGGCCAGTTATGGCTCATTTTCCTATGGTCCTCTAAAAGAATCAAGGGCACTTACGTATTTAGATATATAAATTCATTTCATTGTACTGATGGAGTACTAAATAAGTAATTCTTATCTGTAAATCAAAAACTCAGAACATAATACATTAAACAAAATTAGTTTCCTAATGAATTTCCTTTTAAAGCATGTATCTTGGATTTCATGCCAAGATATCAATATATCAGCAATGGACTCTGTGGTACTAGACAATTTTATTTACTTCTTAGATTAAAAAACAATCTTCACTCTCCAAAGGAAGAATATTATATGTAAGTAACCCACTGCAACCTCAAGACACACAATATCATGCACATGTCTATCAGGAAAAGATTATCAGGCACAACCTAATTTTAAAAATGAATGGAGGAAAAATAAATAAATAAAACAAATAAAAATGAATGGAGGAGGCCTCTTAAAACAGTATCAAAGGGGCGCCTGCGTGGCTTAGTCTGTTAAGTGTCTGACTTCAGCTCAGGTCATATCTCAGTGTCCTGGGATGGAGCCCAGCATGGGGCTCCCTGCTCAGCCGGGAATCTGCTTGTTCCTCTCCCTCTGCTCCCTCCCCCCACATTTGTGCTCTCTCTCCCTCAAATAAATATTTTTTAAGTTAATAAAATATTAAAAACAGTATCAAAAGTAAACCAGAACATACAATTTTGTGTTTGTGCCCAAAGAGACTGTCTCCCTTGAAATTCCAACTTTACTGTTTATTCCTCCTACCAAATATGCAAAATAAACTCACTAGTGCTAAAAACAGAAGTGTTATCTCTATTGAAGGAAAGATTAAAATATTTTCCTTTCATCCTAATAAACTGAAAAGAAAAACTATGAACTACTCCAATACTGTTTCTGGATTTGGGGCAGTTTAAATATTTCTTCTTTTCCAAGGTAGTGATTTTTGCCCTCCCCATACTGAAGATCCTTCTGAAAGTCACAGTGTGTATCTTTGGTACCAAACGACGGACAGGTGCTTTGCTATCTCCATTGGAAAAGAAGAGAGAAAAGGGCACAGACATCCATTATTTAGAGTCTACCGTTAAGTTAATCTCCTTTATAATATAACAATTATAACAATTCCGTTAAAGCACATATTATGCTAAGCGTATGCAATGTGTGGCCAGTGTATAGACCATATTTCACCACAAGACTTCATCTTTTCAAACACCACCAAAAATTGGCAAATAATTCAAGCTGCTCTTAGCCCAAGGTTAAACTGTTGAATAATAACAAAGTTTAGGGACATCTAATTAACTAGTTGCTATATGCTCAAAAGTAAACTAAAAGATGGGAGGCTTGTTTATCTCTACCTGCCCCTCCCCATGCCTCGCGATTCGCCCTCCAGAGGAGAGTCTAGTGTATGGACCGCAGCCGCCTGGTGCCAGGAAAATAGGAGTGGGGAGTGAGGGCCAACCCGTCCCCTGGCTGGCCTCGCTGGGCCCGCAACCCGGCCTGGCTGGCAGCCCGGAGGCGAACAGGACGGAGACGGGACCGACGGACGGGACGGACAGACGCGACAGGACGGACGGGACGGCCAGAGAAGCAGTGCGTCCTACCCGGAGGGCTCCCTCCCAGGGCCGGCGGAGTACCTGCTCCGGTCATCCAGGCTGCGGTTGTCGGCCGCCGCGGCGCGCCAGTCAGGCAGTGTGCTGGCGCACAGCACCACCATGGACACTATCACGAACACGACCGACACGCTGGCCAGGATCTGCGCGGCCAGCGACGACGTAGGCTCCTCGAAGGTCCGCCGCATGCGCTCGAGCCAGCGCCTGGAGGGGGCCGCCTCGGCCCCTCCAGGTCGCACCTCGTCGCGGCCCAGCGCGCCCGGCTCGTCGGCCGAGTAGAAGGTGTAGGTGTCGGACATGCGGTCGTCGAGGCGGCGCTGGCAGCAGTACTCCAGGTGCGCGCCCTCCAGGCCCCAGTAGATCATCTCGTTGTAGAAGGAGAGCTCGCACATCCGCGGCGCGAAGCGCAGCTTGCCGTGGCCGCGCACGTAGAGCAAGATGAAGCCGAAGGCCTCCGAGTGCCGGTCGAAGAAGTACTCGTTGCGCTCGCGGTCGTAGTCGTCGCACACCTCGAGCACGTCGCGCTCCGAGCGGCAGCCGTGCAGCCGGCTCACGCGGCGCAGCGGGAAGTCCTTCAGCAGCTCCCGGGACAGCGAGTACCGGGCGCCGCCCACGTTCAGCACCACCGAGGCCGCCCCGCTGCGCCCGAAGGTCATGGCTGGCCGCCCCGAGGCCCCGAGGCCCGAGGCCGCCGCCCCCCGGCCGCCGCGCGGGGCCTGCCTGCCGTTGGCCGACGGGGGAGCGCGCCGTCGGGGCCCGCGGGCTGGCGGGCCGGCTCTCGCTGTGGGCTCTGCTCCTGCGCTTCGCTGGCCCGCACACCCCTCGGCTCTAGCGTCCTCGGCGGCCGGGCGTTGCTGCTAGCGACGCTCCCTCGGCGCGGCGGCACCTGCAGGTGGCCGGGGAGTCCCCTCAGGCGCCAGCGCTGCGCGCCCACTGGCCCGGAACGAGGCTGTCAGCGCCCGGGGATGTCCCCTACGAGGCCGGGGTGTCCTTTCAAACGGTGGCGCTGCACCCCCACACACACACCCTGAGGGGCGCGGGCGCCGGGAAGAGGCGCGGGTGCGGGATGGCTCCCCGTCCCCGGCGCTCCCTGTGGCCGCGGCTTCGGTAACCGCCCCGCCGCCGTCCAGAGGCGAGAGGCAAAGTGAGCGGGTTCGGAGGCGGCGGAGAGCCGGCTCCGCGAGGCGGGGGCGGGGCCTCCTCGCGGTTCCCCCTCCTCGCCTCCCCACTCCGCTCGGCTCACCTCCCTCCGCACGCCGCCCTCCTCTTCCCACCCGCGCCCGCACCTCCCGGGCTCGCTCGGCTGGGATTCCCCGGCGCCCCGCCCTGGACCTCGGGCTCCCCGCCTCGTGACGCCGTCCTCCCCCTCCGCTCCCGCCCGCCGCGGCCAGGAGGGGTCCGCGGGGCGGGGAAGGGAGCCATGGGGAGCCCCGGGGCTGGGGGGGGGGGCGCAAAGCCCCGCGGCCAGGGTGCCTGCTCCCGCGTGCCGCCCCGGGCCATCAGGAATGACTTGGGGAGCTCCCGAGGACCCTTTTAACAGCCCCCCCCAAAGGGAGGCGACCGGAGAGCAAGGAGGGGTGAGGACTGGGGTGCAGGATTTGGGAGGCGGGGACAGACGGCGTTTGGAGAGCTTTTTCCAGAAACTATCCAGAACCCAGTTCGGTTTCTGAGACCGCCCAAAGGGATTTCTCGGAGAAGGCACCCCAGCAGTTGCTTTTCTTGCCGACTTGCTTTTCCTCTCGCGGCGCAGAGACCCACGTACCGCGTGCTCCGAAGGCGGCCACACACCCGAGCACCCAGGCTCGGTGTCGCCCTCGCGTCTGTCCACCCGAGGCGGGGAGCGACCCCAGCCCCTGCTTTCTAGGGCGCGGGTCCTAAAAGGGAGCCTACGTGTAGCGCGCCTGGCCACCCCCTCCCCCGCCCCGTGACGCTTCCTGTAGAGTGGGGTGAAATGGGGAGAATTGCTCTGCCACTGGCAAGAACAGAATTTTTCCGTAGCCTTCGTCTGCGTCCTCCTATTCATAATGTCTTAAATTTCCCCTATGCACCCCAGAGCCGGCTACAGCACCGGCTCTCGGAGCTCGAAAAGCCCTTTAAGGCTCCTCAGAGCAAACTGCCCTGCGCTCCGGTCGATGCCCAGGGAGTGGGTTCCGTTGGCAGGGATTATTTTAAACTGCTACCAGCAATTCACACGACATCCGACACCGGCAGCCCAACCCGCGCCATGCCCGCCAGAGGCAAAACAGGTGAGTTGTAAGGCAAACTATGTTAAATGCAAAACAAATGATGGAAGAAAAAATAAGGGTGGGGTGGGGTGGGATGCGGTCATCTGACCTCAGAGCAACCCAGCTGGTTACTGAGAAGGGTTTTACTTTGCCCTTCGCTTTTCATATAATTTTGTAGGATTGTCCCGTGCCCACTAGAGGTCACCATAAAGAGTCATTTTGCTTTGATTCTGTTGCGGATTCCCAGCTAAAAAGCAGACACCTAAAAATTGAAGTGCTTGTCCCTCCTCTCAAAGTAAAATCACTCTGGGTGGTTTCTTAAAGAATGGAAATCTCTATATGTTGTTTATCCCTTGACTTGGATAATTTATCTTAAAAGCACTTAATGTGATTAAAAGCTCAAAAACAAAAGTTGTTTATTTGCAAACCAGGAAAACATCCTGAAGGAAATGAGTTTCAAGATAGAATGGAAGGAGGTGATGGTCATGAGCTGGCAGAGAGAAAGAGCAGAAAAGCATTCCAAATAGCACAATCTCAGATGTAAAGGATTAAAGTCTCTAAAGAAAGCTAATGCATTTGCCTGGCTCGGAGGACCCGGATCTCACAGCAGAATTTAGATTTCGAAGTATAAGTAATGGGATGCCTGAAGGTTTTAATAATAGAAATGGCTTGATGAAAGCTTTAATCAGAAAGATTCTTTTGCCCTTTCGTATATTCTATGGAGAAGACCATTTTTGCAACTCAGGAATGGGAACCCCACCCCCAAATCTTTGTACATGAAGGTCAGTTCTTTATTTCTTTCTCTCTCTCTCTCTTTTTTTTTTTTTTTTTTTTTTTTTTTTTTTTGAGGAAGGGTCAGTTTTGAAAAACACTGAGACCAAGGACTCAGCAGGGCTTGAAAATGGATTTGTTATAGGACATGAGGATGGAGAAAAGTTTGTAGTTGTGAGTGGAGAAAAGAGCCTGGCTTCACACCAGCAAGAGCCAGTTCCTCAGGGAGTTGTTAAAAATACTTTCTAGAAGCATCACAGCAACAGAACACAGAACAACTATTTCGTTGATTATTTGCTCCAACGTTATTATATTTATTTCCTATGTTCTCTAAAATCCCTTTAAAGTCTGTTGATTAAACTAGTTGAAAAATTATCACATTTTAAATTAAATTTGAGCTTAGAAAACAAATTAATTTGATATTAATATAATTTGTGCCTCCTAGGTATATTTTCATAAAATTTCTTAGAGAGAGGGACGCTCTGGGTGGCTCAGTCAGGTAAGCATCTGCTTTCCACTCAGGTCATGATTCCAGGGTCCTGAGATTGAGTCCTGCACCAGGCTCCTTGCTCAGGGGGGAGACTGCTTCTCTCTTGTCTGCAGCTGCCCCTGCTTGTGCTCGCTCTCAAATAAATAAAATCTGTAAAAAAAATTTCTTAGATAGGTGTAAATAACTGCATTTGCTTCAAGAGTAATATGTTTGATTTTAATATCAGCCACTATTGTAGTAGCAATACCCAAGTCATGTTCTTTTTTTCCCCAAAAACCATGCTCTTACACAAAACAGTGAGATGCAGAAATGATTGGCTTGTCTCAATATAGTCCGGTTTAGAAAAAACTGTGTTCTTAGAATTATTAAAAATTCTATTCCTTTGTACTTTGAGAAGATTATGTTGAGAATCATTTCATCTAAATTCTTTTCTGGGTTCTGGATGACATACTTCGAGAAGATTATGTTGAGAATCATTTCATCTAAATTCTTTTCTGGATTCTGGATGACATTTGGGGCCTTCATATATAAATCTTTAGAATGCATTAAAATTTAAAGGCACCAAGCAGAATTTTAGAGTTTGAAGGAACTGAGCGATTTTTCTAGTCTCAATTTATCAACCCTTTATTTAGGGAGGAGTAACAAGTTTCCCGAGATGTGGCTGTAACTTGAGAGACGTGGTTCGGTTCCCCTGAGCAGCATCATGGTTGAGACCAAGTCTGGAACCAAGTTTTCTAGTTCCAGACTCTGGTCCCTCCATCTCCAGGGCCAGCCTTGCTAGCACAACCTTCCGTCTGATCTCTCGGCATTCCAGTTCTTTCCTCCCTCTGTGAATCCTGTACTGTGCCACCAGGCATTTCTTCTGTTTGTTTTCATCGAGACATTCCCCAGTTCAGAACCTAAAAGGACGGTAGATCTGTCGAATTACAAACTGCCTGTGTAACGGAGTCCAAACTGGTCATTAGGGCCCTCCCTAGATTGCTGTACAATTTATTCGCTAAGTGACCGGGAACAAGTTCTTTGAGCCTCAGTGTTCTCATCCATAGAATGGGGGTAGTGAGAAGTATATCACGGGGTGATATGAGGGCTGAATGAGGTGATGGGAGGCTACAGCTCAGTGCATGATACTGGCAAAATCACCCTCTGTGTGTGCTTCCCCTTAGCCCAGTCAAGCCATGCCCATTCTCATTCCTGGGTTCTAAATAAATACAAATCGGTGCATCTAAAAGTGTGACCGACCACAAACAGTTACCTAAAACATCAAAACTTCAGTGGAAAGCTGTGACCGTCACACTGCCCATCTGGGTGGAGCACACGTTGTTCCATCACTTTGCATCATCGTACGACTGGATGAGCGCGGGGACTCTGAACACCCTGCCCCAAAGCTCTATAAATTATCTCACGGGCACTATCCATCTTTGCCGCTTACTTATCGCTTACTTATCGACTCTGCTTTAAAAAGCCCTCACTCGGGGTGCCTGGGTGGTTCTGTCATTTAGGCATCCGACTCTTGATTTCAGCTCGGGTCTTGATCTCAGGATCTTGAGTTCAAGCCCCATATTGGGTTCCACGCTGGGTGTGGAGCCTCCTTAAAAAAAAAAAAAAAAAAAATATATATATATATATATATATAAAATATATATAATAACAAAAATAAAAAGTTCTCACTCCGCTGTTAATTCGTATTTCCAAGTGTTTATGGTTGCACCAGTTTATTTCTCAGCATCTGCAGAACCAGTGGATGCTTTAAAAAGTCAGCTTTTTGAATGGAAACGTAACCTTCCAAAGTCTCTGATTTTATATAATAAATAATAAATAAATGATAATTAGATAAAATATAATTTTATATAAATGAAAGACTCTAATGACTTCACCTGCTATGCATCATTACCAAAGTAGAAGGTAAAGCTGCAACTTTTAATAACCTGCCCTCAGAACCATCCCACCAAACGGACCCCATTCTTAAAGGTGAGAAGCCAGGGTGCCTGGGTGGCTCAGTGGGTTAAGTGTCTGCCTTCGGCTCAGGTCATGATCCCAGCATCCTGGAATCAAGTCCCACATCGGGATGGGGAGCCTGCTTCTCCCTCTCCCTCAGCCCTTCCCCCTGCTTGTGCTCTCTCTCAGTAACTCTCTCACTTGCTCTCAAATAAATAAATAAAATCTTATAAAAGAAAAAAGGTGAGAAGCCAGCAGAGGGACATTCACCCCATCCTACACCAAGATCCTTGCCTTGTTCTCTGTTCCAGGGCTCTTTATGCTCTTATGAAAGCAAAAAGAACACGATCGTCCTTAAATTTCCTGCTTTGAGACGGTCACTGTGTAATCATTACAGGGGAGGCAAAATTTTACCTCTAACCTCTAAGGGTTTTCTACTGGGCCTGAGAATTAGGTTGATATGACAGATTAACAGAGAAAGGCATACAAATTTATTTAATTTAAGTTTTATGTGACTTCAGGAGGCCGAAGAAATGAAGGCCGAAAGAAGTGGCAGAAACTAAAAGCTTTTATACTAGGTTGAATAAAGAAAGGCAGTTGCAGAAAAGTAACTAAAATATATGGGGAGGCGACAGGAAAATAGGGATTGTTTCTGACAAAGTCCGCTTGTACAGAATTCTCTCAGCCTCAGCTTCTGAGAGATGGTAAAAATGGTACTTAACCTCCTGGTATGGGGAGGATATCTTCCATGTGAGGGTTTCATCTCCTGCTTTTAGGAAGAAAAGGAAGGTGGGTCAGAGCACTCTTCTTGTACCTGAGGTTTTTGTAAATGCTTTTAGCTCAAAATAATTCTTACGCCAAAGTGGCGTATTTTGGGGTGCATATTCTGCTGCCCTTCATCATTTACAGCAAAAACCTTTTAGGTGCCATTTACAGAATGGCCCTTCTCCTTTATCTCCACCCAACCCTCACTCCCTTGCTGCAATGTTGGATTGTGACGTAATGGCCCCTTCTCCCCACCACCACTCTGCGTCCCTTGCTCCTCACAGTGACTGAGAGACCTTTCTGTGCGGCCCCACACGCTCAGCTTCCCATAAAAACATCTTACTGTAACCCTCATTGTCCAGATGAGGAAATGAGGCTTCCAGAGGTTGGACTTGCTCAAGGACCCACAGCTGCTAGGAAACACTAGACCCAGGACCAAAACCCAAAGTCATGCGAGCTCTCTTGCCTGCCATGCTGTCTCACCACTGACTCCCCTCTCTACCAAGCAACAAACATCCCTGGGGAGGGAGGAACAAGGTAGGTTAATCCAGAGACAATATTCTGACAGATCTTGAATGGGGGTCATTCAAAAAGTCACTTTCGGGGGCACCTGCGTGGCTCAGTTGGTTAAGCATCTGCCTTGGGCTCAGGTCCTGATCCTGTGGTCCTGGGATCGAGCCTCCCATTGGGCTCCCCACTCAGCATAGAGACTGCATCTCCCTCTCCCTCTGCTGCTCCCCCTTCTTTTTTTTTTTTTTAATTTTTTTTTTTAAGATTTTATTTATTTATTTGACAGAGAGACAGCCAGCGAGAGAGGGAACACAGGCAGGGGGAGTAGGAGAGGAAGAAGCAGGCTCCCAGTGGAGGAGCCTGATGTGGGGCTCGATCCCATGACTGGGATCACACCCTGAGCCGAAGGCAGATGCTTAACGACTGAGCCACCTAGGCGCCCCTGCTGCTCCCCCTTCTTATGTGCACGCTCTGTCTCGCTCTCTCTCTCCATCAAATAAATAAATAAAATCTTTAAGAAAAAGTCACTTTCATACCCTGAAATATTTAAGTAAGAGATGATAAAATGTCTGATATTTGCTTCAAAACAATCAAGGGCAGGGGCAAGTGGATTGAGGATGTAGAGAGCAAGATTAGCTGTGAGTTGGTAATTGTTGAAGCTGAGTGATGGGAGTCCCTGATATTAATTTCTCCCTCTTTGTGTTTATTTGAAATTGTCCATAGTACAAAAATAAAAATTTTAAACTTTGAGCTTCACTGAAGCTTATTTTTGAACGTTAACAATTATTCCTTCCGACGGGACCAGAATGCACTTTTTCACAATGTCTATCATAAAGAGGCCCTCTCATTTCTCCAGAGTATAAAAAAACCTCAGCACACATATGACGGTGTCTATTAAAATTTTAAATGCACACATCTAGTGGTCCCGCAGTTTTAACATCAGCAATTTATCCTACAAATAAATTCACCTATTTTGTAAAGACGTACATTTAAGGATTGTTGCATTGTTTTCAATAGCAAAAGTCTAGAAATTACCTAAATGCCCATAATTAGGGAATTGGTTGTTTAAATAATAGAGCATATCCATGAACTTAATACTGTTTTTCATACAGGTTCATATAGAACCATTTCGAAGTCAGGGCGCCTGGCTGGCTCAGTCGGTGGAGCGTGCAACTCTTGGTCTCTGGGTTGTGAGTTCGAGCCCCAGGTTGGGTGTAGAGCTTACTTAAAAATAATAACCTTTTTTAAAAAGTTACTAAGTCAGGGGCGCCTGGGTGGCTTAGTCGTTGGGCGTCTGCCTTTGGCTCAGGACATGATCCCGGCTTTCTGGATCGAGCCCCACATCGGGCTCCTCCACTGGGAGCCTGCTTCTTCCTCTCCCACTCCCCCTGCTTGTGTTCCCTCTCTCGCTGGCTCTCTCTCTCTCTCTGTCAAATAAATAAATAAAATCTTTAAAAAAAAAAAAGTTACTAAGTCAAATTCCTAAACAAAGTCTAGGTCTTGCACTATGGGTTAAGTTATTCCTTCTTTGTACTTAAGATACACGGATATAAATACAGATAGATGATAAGGCTTCTGAAATGATGCATAAAATACACTTATGGGTGATCCTCCCTGTTCAGGGAACTGGGAAGGTTAGAGTAAATATGAGATCTACTTGTTATTGGTTGTAAACCTTTTGTCTGTTTTTTTTTTAACTGAGTTCAAGGATTCTGTTAGCAGTTTAAAAAAAATAGTTAAAAAAAAAGAAAAAAATCTCAGCACATATCCTCCTACCAAATTCTCTTTTCCCTCAAGCCAGTTCTTGCTGTGTCCTGCCTCTGCTGGGGCCATGCACCTGCTGCTTCCTCTGCCTGGAACACTCTGACCCAGAGCATTACGTGGCTGACTCGTTGTTTCTCAAGTCTCAGTTCAAAGGTCACCTACTTGCAGAAGCCTTCCCTGACCACCCATGCTAGCCTATCAACCTACTTTTTTATTCCCTTATCACTTAAAAAAAAAAAGAAAAGAAAGAAAGAAAGAAAAATCATCTTGTTCATCCACCTGTTACTTGTTTCTCATCTGTCTCCCCCACCAGACTCTGCTCACTCCCTCTGAGGACGGGGACCCTGGGACTGGTTCACAGCAATGTCCCCAGCATCTAGAACAGTACCAGGCTCCTTGCTGAAGCTCAGTAACTCTTTGTTCAGTGGGGGAATTAATGACTATTACTTTTGATTAAAATAGTGTTCCGAATAGAATACTCAACTGGTAGTTTCAGCGTATACGTAATAGTGGAGTTAGAAATGACCAACTTGAAAAATCCAGGCTCTTTCTGAAAAACCACTTCAATTTTGTTAAATGGTTGGCATACTGGCAGAGAAGATCTTGGCACGGTTTGGTTTTCCCTGGACCTACAGTGTAAGCCAACTTCCCAGCATTTAAAAGCACTGCAGAAGCCCTATTCATTCAAGCAAGCCCCAACCCTGGGTCAGGCCCCAACCCCGGAATCCTTCCCTAGCAGATGCTTTAGTTAGAAAAATGCTTGGAGTCGGCTCTACTTGCATCCAGACGCCATCATACACCCATACCTGTCCCTTGGAGGAAGGAGATATTGTGGAAGCAGACCAGATGCTTCAAGGAGAAAAAAAGGGCAGGGGGGCCCTTGGGTGGCTCAGTCAGTTAAGCATCTGCCTTCAGCTCAGGTCATGATCCCAGGGTCCTGGGATCGAGCCCCACATCGGGCGCCCTGGTCAGTGGGGAGCCTGCTTCTCCCTCTCCCTCTGCCTGCTGCTCCCCTGCTTGTACTCTCTCCCTCTGTGCGTCAAATAAATAAATAAATAATAAATAAATAAATAAATAATCTTTAAAAAAAAAACTGACCACGATTGAATTAAACACTTCAAAATTGTTACCAAAAAAATAAATAAAACTGTCCAGAAAGGATTGGATGTGGACCCAGGAGGTTCCGTGTGTCTGGGCTCAGGGAACTATAGAAAATATGGAAAGACATGTAAAAGGCTGTTGCCCTGATGGTAGACTGACATCTCAGAGACCCTGCTGCCTGATCGGGTGTTACAGATGAGCAGGAGAAGCTTCCCAGCAAAGCAGGCTTTGAGCCCAGACAGGAAGGAAGCGGGAGAGCCAGGCAGAGAAAGAGGGATTCCCCCACTTTGCCCCTTACCACATCACACGGCATATTCAAACAGCCTAAGAAAGGATTCCACACACAAGAAAAATCAAAGACATTTTCAGAATGAATGAAAGTTCCCCGCTGTGTTCTATCCATTCTGCGAAGAAGAGAGCTGCCTTTATCAACATTAATGAACCAAAATTAACTAGTTTAGGAGTCTGCTTTGAAAAACACCTGCTGTTCTTACCCTTCCGTCCCTGTAACAATCTTATTTTCCTGCCCCACGATCCCAGCCCTCCTCCCCCTTCTGCCCAGTGCTATTATTTCTGCCTCAGAGGAAAGACTGGGGCTGGGGTTGACTGAAACGAAGCGTATGGTATTCCTGGAAATGATCTTCTCATTGTAGATGCAACCAAAATAGCATTGGCTCCACACTTAATAATTGATACACTCTTCAACAGCAATTGCATTTTTCTCTAAGGTACAGGATTTAAAGTACAGACTGTTTTTCTCCAGTTCTTACTTGGGGATAAAATCATCCAATTCTGGTTTGTGTGATCCCATACCCTTCAATGGCAAAACCCCAGCCTTGGTTTTCCCTGAGACACATGTTCTCACAGGTTAGCAAAAAAGTATGCGTTTAGTGGAAAGCGATCTGGAAGATACAGTTTTTAAAGGAGGTTTAGAGCCGATGCAATTAGGTGGGTATAAGCCTGTCCAAGGCCTGGGTCAGAGAACAGAGGCTATGGCTCAGCAAAAAATGCTTAAATGAATTGCTGGCTATAATGCCACGTGGCCAAGTGACATCAGATCCTATCTTCAGATAGGATCCTCCTATGCCTACAAGGGACCTTGCCCTCTGCTTAACATTTGCTAGTACTTTCAGTCTTCCGAGGAGGATTTTTCCCTTTCCAGAGGAAAGTAATCACAAATAAAAATCTTTGTAGCAAAAGAACACTGAGAAGCTTTTTATACCCTTCCACTAGCTTCTATTGTGATGGATGAAACTGCAGGGACAATTAGAGTAAATGTCAGTGTAAATCTCCGAAGAAAGAAGAAAATAGGCTTACCAAGTTTCCTTTGACGATGCCAAGGCATTCTCTTCCCTAGATGTAGAGTGTATTTAACTTAGACGGTGTCAAGGGATTAGCAAACGCTCAATGACTATACCAGTGGTCTATCTCAACAGCGACGGATACTTACAGAAAGGGAGAAAATGCGAAGATAGCTTCCACTGAATCAGCATTAGTCAGGACTTTCAATTTATAGTTCACTGTGATTTCTCCCAAGTAACCAAGTCCAGAGTGATATTTATATACCATATAGATTAAATATTGCTGAGACATCCCCTTACTTCTAGGACCCTCATGGAAACCATGAATGGTACCACTCAATTCTCCCAAACTGTGAAAATGCAAGGTATACAAGTAACATTGCCACTTCACTTGATTTAGCCACCATGGGATCCTCTGGAAGAATGTTCACTCTGCCCTCACTTCTAACCTGCTCAATATCAACGAGGCACACAGGAGAGGCTGGCCTCTCCAGATATCCCCTCAGGGGGCAGTGCATTTTCTCTCTGCCTTAGCAAGTAACTTGTTAGATGTTCAAGGTGTTTCTTAGATGTTAAACTGTAGTGATTTATATTGCAAAAACCAGTTCAGGTCAGAGGGATTTTAAGGACAAAATGAGAACTACTTGGAATATCTGGTCCCTGTACAGAATTTGACTGAGAAAGGATTTCGCAGTCATTGAACTTCAGTAGGCCAATCTTCTTGGTTTAATAGGCGTCCCTTAGAACTGAACATTTCAGAGGCTAGGAAAAGAAACTTCCTGAAGGCCACTAGGAGGCCTAGAAGGGAAAGAGCAGTGACCACACACTGGAAAAGCGATGGGCTCTAAGTTCAGGAGGCAGTGGCCTCCAGAGACCACCTAGTCAACTGTAACACTACATCTAAAGCCATCAAGGGCCTAGCTCCATGGGAGAGTATAACCAGACTTATCAGGACCTTAAGGAATATTCTTTGGATAGCTGCATTGGACAGAGAAAAGAGTAGAACTTCCAGGGCAAATAAAGAGGGACCACCTCTTCCCCACCCCCAAAAAAAAGGAAAAGAAAAGAAAGAAGGACACAAAGAGGGACATTTAGAAAGTTAGGCCTAGCTGACTTGAAGCCCAGACCATGAGTGCTGGAATCAGTAAGCTGGGAATCAGGGAGAATCTGAAAGGACTAGAGAAGCGCCAGGACAGCCAGGCATCCCAGGCTGGTCAGAGAAGCAAATGGGAGCTCATTCTCAGGAAAGCCAGGGAAAGATCTCAGACTCCCATCAGACCAGCAATGCTGGACTCCCTCTGCCCCCTCAGGTTGATTGATAGAAGTGAGGGTTTGAAGAATCCCAGGTCAGCAATAATGAAAGTTGGGCAAATCATGGTTATCTCAGGACAAGGAAATTGTGCTGTTTGTAAAAAATCTATACTTTCACATTTTCTTTGTATATGCGTATGTGTATTTATTTTGAAAGCTCTTTCTGAAAAAGCTCAGTTTGTGTTTGTTAAACCGAAGGGAAAGGGATTTTTTTTTTAAGATTTTATTTATTTATTTGACAGAGAGAGAGACAGCCAGCGAGAGAAGGAACACAAGCAGGGGGAGTGGGAGAGGAGGAAGCACACTTCCAGCAGAGCAGGGAGTCCGATGCGGGGCTCGATCCCCAGACCCTGGGATCATGCCCTGGGCCAAAGGCAGACGCTTAACGACTGAGCCACCCAGGTGCCCCAGGGAAAGGGATTTTTGGCCATATTTGGGTTTCAGGGTAGTAGCCACAGAGATAAATTATTTTTAAAAGAAAAAAAGAACACCCATAACTATTGCTCCCTCTTTCTTTGATCCAGGCTTTTTATTAAGCCCAAAAAATGGACACGTGTTCATGAAACTCAAGCCTTTTCTGGTTTAGGGTCCCAACTCAACCAAGCTCCCTGGGTGTCTAGCTGACTCCCTCTCTCCTTCTCCAACAATGGTTTTGCAGAATTCTAATTTTTACAGGCTTCCAAACTCAAGGCGAATGTTACAATTTTATTTTGCAAAATGGCAATCAATACCCTTACATTAAGAAGGAAGGAAATGGCTACAGGAGCTTAAGTCTAGACTTGAAACGGTAAATGTGACAGGAATCTAGTGGTGACAACCCATGGACATCAGTCCAAACAAAGACCATTTAAGCACCTTCAGATATAGAGAGAAAGCAGAAGAGAGAATGCATATCAAAGTACACAAAGAAATTAGGAAGCCATAATGGAAACCAAAGAAGGCCTTTGCAAAAGTATAGCACACTTTACCTTAGGTGAGGAAATAATAAAAGTTGAAAATACAGTTGAGTTGAGCACACCCAGTGCCCAGATCTTGGTTTCTAATACCATTCTCCAGGAAAAGGAACCAAGGCTCCTTGGAGGAATGGCTGAGTCTAGGACCAGGCAAGAAATATACACAAAACCTGGAGGATCTTGTAGTGTCAGAAAGGAAGTGCTAACAAAACAAAACCACCGCCATGATGGCAGTATGTCAAAGTGACAGAAAAGTCAACTCAGTGGTTTTCCAGTGGTAAAAACTGGAACAATTTGAACAAAATGGTCAACATCACCAATAATACCATGTTAATAGTAAGTACCTTTTGATATGAGGTGATGAGAATGGCACTTTACCTCTCTGGTCTTTTCCCCCAAAATCTTCCCCAACCTGGCACTTCTGCCTGGCCTTTCTACCCTAACATCCCAGCTTCCTAGCTCTGGCCTCAAGTCCTTGACTTCAATAAACACCTCGCTCCTCTGTCCTGGCATCTCCAAGAACTGACAAACCCGTTATTGGCATCGTATCTCTGAGAGTTCCTGTGGTAGGCAGCCTGTAAGATGTCCCCCAGTGGTTTCCTGGATAATCACCTCCCCTTGAGTCTGGACTGGACCTAGTAACTCACTTGTAATGAATAAAACACAGCAAAGGTGATACAATGCCATCCTCAGGATTAGGTTACAAAAACACTACAGCTTCCATCTTGGGCCTTCTCTCTTGCTCTCGTGTGCTCACTCTGAGGGAAGCTAGCTATCATGTCATGAGCTGCTCTACAGAGAGGCCCATATGGCAAGGAGATGATGTCTCTGGTCAACAAATACAGAGGACCCAAGGCCTGCCCACAGCCACGTGAGTGAACTTGGAGGCAGATCCTACCCCTGAGCTCGGGATGACTGCTGCCCCAGCCGGCAAACTGACTGAAGCCTTGTGAGAGATCCTGAACCAGAGATGCCCAGCAAAGCTGTGCCCAGATTCTTGACAACAGAAACCGAGACAATAAATGCTGTTTTATCTTGCTAAGTTTTAGGGCAATTTGTTACACAGCAATCGATAACCAATAAACCTTCTAAACCCTTATACCACCTTCACGGGTAACTCAAACTGGGTAAACCCAATGTTCCACTTGGAAACCAGGTATCATTATGCAGGGCCAAGAAGGAGAGTTCAAAAGGAATGAATGGAGTTCAACAGTAGGCAGAACCCTCCTCTTCTCATTAATTCAAGGCAGTTTGGGAGTCCCTTTGTCAGACTGGCTCATCTAGGCTGGCTAGTTGCCAGATAATTGTATCTGATTCCTTCTAAGGCAGCTGAGTCAAGCTATCCAAGTTCTCATGCAAAGAGATAATTTCCTAATCTTTCCAGCTGTGTGATAGAGGCTGACTGAGCAGTCTTCCTAATTTTAAACCCGACGGGGGAGACAGAGAGACAGTTAACAGCCATCCTCCCTTCCTCACTTCAACATGCAAGAGGATCGTGAGGGGTTACTCACTGCAGAATGTAAGATATCTGTGTCTCGGGGGCGCCTGGGTAGCGCAGTCATTAAGCGTCTGCCTTTGGCTCAGGGCGTGATCCCAGCATTCCGGGATCGAGTCCCATATCGGGCTCCTCCGCTAGGAGCCTGCTTCTTCCTCTCCCACTCCCCTGCTGTGTTCCCTCTCTCGCTGGCTGTCTCTCTGTCACATAGATAAATAAAATCTTTAAAAAAAAAAAAAAAGATATCTGTGTCTCCAGTTTGTGTCAAGAGTCTGTGTCTCCAGTTCGTGTCAAGAGTATAGTCAGAGCACAGTGGCATCTCCAGCTAGGTTGGAACAGGTGACTCGTGGCTCTTGGTATGGGGTTTGCTCTGGAATAGTGTTGTTCTTTCCACCCACTTTCAGGTGGTTAGCCTCTCTGGAATAAGACATCTAGGCA
Source organism: Ursus arctos (assembly GCF_023065955.2). NCBI lineage: Eukaryota > Metazoa > Chordata > Mammalia > Carnivora > Ursidae > Ursus > Ursus arctos. The sequence continues at coordinate 52,299,541 of NW_026623100.1, read as the reverse complement.
AACTGCTTAGCAGTGCAGGAGACCCCATGCTTCTGGTTCAGGGAAGGGTGAGAAGCCAAGGTGTGGTCTTAGTGATGGCACAGAGATTGGACAGACCTTCTACTCATCCCTCGGGTCCAAGCACAGGCAGGGGAAGGCAGAAGATCCCAGTTCTCCAGAAGCACATAGACCCACACTTATGGTGGGGGTTCATCAGATCCTCAAGGTACCTGCCGGAGTCTCCTGGGAAGTTGGTAAAGCATGAAAGTAACAAGCTGGGACCCTGCCAAGATTACCGCTGCCTAGTGTGCGTTCCAAGCTATACACATTTTCAAAACCACCTCCAAGGCTCAGCCACTTTGAATAGCCTGTCCTGTTCCTTGGCTGCTGCATCTGCCCTTTTGGGCTCCAATGCCTAACAAACTAAAGCTTGTAAAGTCCGAACAAGGGTGTGGTCAGGCATTTGGATGATAAGTCGTGGGACAATTTTCCCTTCTCTGGAAATGTCCAAAACACTGGGCTGGCACCCAGGGGTCTTGTCTGTTTTTCCTCCCTGTTCCTGGCTGGGAGTAACTGATAGGAGGTGACAGCTGGCCCAGCCTGGGACAGCCACATTCTCTTGCCTGTCGATCTGGAGCGGTCAATGAATCAATAACAACCAAGCCTGAGGATTTTGGGAGCTGAATCCAGAGTATTACCCTACAGAAAATGTCCATGAACCAGCTGCTGAGTTCCCTATAGCTGTTTTAGTTCCTGTTCTTTCTGAGACTTCATACTTGGCTCCTTTGTAAATTCTAGGAGTCACCCAGAGAAGCTTCCTGCTAAGCTCTCAATATTTTCTTGCAACTAAAAAAAACTTAACTAACACAAACTTCAACATGTATTTATTGGCAACATTTATGTGTAGTTACTGGGCTAGGTTCTGGGGATTTAAGATGCAAAGATGAATTTTTTTTTAAGATTTTATTTTTATGTAATCCTTGCACCCAAAATGGGGCTCGAACTCACAACCCCGAGAACAAGAGTTGCATACTGTACCGACTGAGCCACCCAGGCGCCCCACAAAGATGAATTTTTAATCAGTCTTTGTCCTAAAAGGATTCATAGTTCAATCTATATTCCTTGAACTTGGCGTCAAATTTCTAAATGTGGACTGAATGGGTTCTCTTCCTACCTCCACCGCTGAAATCTGGACAAGGTGATGGGCCAGCTTTAGCCAGGGAGATAAGAACATAGGAGATGGAGCAGCCATAAGAAGAAGGAACTTAGCCCCTAAAGAACCTCAAGAAGAAACATTACCTACTGACCTAGACACTCATCTCAGATGTTACGCAAAAGAGAAATTCCGCTTCTTTGTTCTTTAAGTCACTGAATATTGGGATTCTCTTTGGAACAGTAACTCAGAAACCCCTCTCCCCACAACGAATACAGTCACCTCTCCGGAAACAGAGACACTGTGTCATGGCCTGAGTTGGCCCTCCTAGAGTACCTCTTCAGCCAGGGCGTGCTGACTCTAGCAAAAATGGCCACGGTCCTAGGCCTGAAGCTCTTCAAGCCATCAAAGATACGAAACAGTCCTGGGGTTTGCGGGCCATTCCTCTAGTCTGATTCCACTTTCCCTACAAATTCCCCTTGGTTGGCCTCCTGGAAAAAAGCTTTTATTCACCTGAAATGGTTGCAGCCATTGTCCTGGAAAACTTACAGCCCTCTTCATCCCTGAGTCTGTCTTCACATACCCTTATCCAGGTTTATGCTGGAGATAGATGTCCCTAGTCTCCGGATGGTGCTATCTTGTCTCATAATCTGGAAGCACTAGGCCCTAAACACTCGTGTTTGGGGGACACCTGGGTAGCTCAATAGGTTAAGCCTCCGACTCTTGATTTCAGTTCAGGTCCTGATCTCAGGGTCGTGAGATCAGCCCCTTCGTCAGGTTCCACGCTAAGCACAGAGTCTGCTTGTCCTTCTCCCTCTCCTCTGCTCCCTCTCTCTCTTTCTCTCAAATAAATAAAAAAATCTTAAAAAAAAACAAAACAAAACAACCTGTATTTGGGCATTGGTGAAAGAAAGAAAAAAACCTGATTATTTAAAAAAAAAAAAAAGCACCTGTGGTGAGGCCTGAAGGCCAACTTGGGGAGAACCAATACTGTATGACGTAATACTGAGTTATCGAAGCCTGAAGCACCTGAGGGTCTCTTGAGGGTGAAGCATCATGGCTTCATCTAGTCCTATTACTAACGCACTTCAATTTCAGCCTCTCTTTTGCCACAGAGAGAGAACTGCCACGTCACTGCTCTCCCAGGGAGCCAGAATACTCAGGAACTCCAATGCCCCTGAAGCCCATAGCCAGATAACCCCATCTAGACCTAGAAATTATTGCCCAGAACCAACACGAACAGCAATCTGATATCCAGGAGCTCTGTCACCCAGACACGGTACCGGAGAAAGGCAGGTTCAGGGATGGCTGCCTGCCTCTGAAGCTGGTCGTTTGCCCTCTCCTTGTATTTTTCAACTATTCCCTAAGACACAATTCTTGTTGAAGGTGAACCAACAGGCACCTGGTTATGCTAATTGTAGGGCCTCGCTACAACTGCATCAATGAAATAAATGATTGTAGGTGCCTGGATTTCAATCAATCAATCAATCTTGGGGCTCCTGGCCGTCTCAGTTGGTAGAGCATGTGACTTTTGATCTCCGGGTCGAGAGTTCAAGCCCCACGTTGAGCACAGACCTTACTTAAAAAAAAAAAAATCATGGCTCTGCCTGTGTCCCACACTTCCCTAGGCCTCCAGGGTCCTGCCACGATGATTAATGCATTCCTTGGAACTTCTATTGGCCCTGCCAACACTCACTGTGCTCTGTCATGTGAACCCAGACAAATGACAGGCACCCCGAGGGCAGCTGCACTCACCCTCATCTCTGGGCCCCTTGGAAGATGGCCTGTGTTTCCGAACTACCCCTAGGTCTGGACCACAATTTATCTTGTTATTCTTCCATTCAACATTTATTGAGAAATTCCTATGGGATAGGCATTGTTCTACTATGTGAGAGTTCAGCAGTGAACAAAATGAAGTCTGTGTGGTTTGGGAGCTTACATTCTAATGGGGAAATGGAAATGACACATAAAATGTAAATATAGAGGCGCCTGGCTGGCTCAGTCGGTACAGCACGTGACTCTTGATCTCGGGGTTGTGAGTTCGAGCCCCACGTTGGGCATGGAGTCTGCTTAAAAAAAAAAAAAAAAGTAAATATAAACATTCTCTACTCAACCAGTACTCCTCAAAACTGTGAAATACAGTTTAATGATGTATATTTTTAAAGTAGATATATAATAGGGGTGCCTACGTGGCTCAGTTGGTTAAGCATCTGACTTCTGCTCAGGTCATGATCCCAGGGTCCTGGGATCAAGTCCCACATCAGGCTCCTTGCTCGGCTCCTTGCTCGGGGGTCCTGCTTCTCCCTCTGCCTGCCATTCCCCCTGCTTGTGCGCTCACTCTCCCTCTCTCTCTCTCTCTCTCTGACAAATAAATAAATAAATAAATTTTAAAAGTTAAAAAAAAGTAGGTATAATATAATAGGTTGGGTGCTGGAGAATGCTATGAAGGAAAAAGCAGGGTTGAAGGGCTTTTAGATAGGGTGGTCAAGGAAGCCCTCTGCATTCAGCAGAGGCCTCAGTGAAGGAAAGGGCTTAGGTGTGAGGATTTTGGAGAAGAGGGAAAGAGAGTGCAAAGGCCCTTAGGCAGCAACATGCTAAGTGTGTTGGAGAACACTGAGGAGGCCTGCGTGGCTTTGTCTCCTGTTAGTTATTCCCTTTTTTCCCTCCCTTCTTCTCTCTTCCCCTCCCTTTCTTCCTTCCTCCTCTTTTTTACTGAAAAAGTATGTGGAATGTTCAGTTTAGAAGAACAGCTGGATGTGGTCCTGAGAATATGCTCAGATGCAGCTATGAGCCCCTTAAGGCATAAGTCCTCTTGACCTCCATGGTGTTACAAAGAGACGAAGATACACAGGCTTAAAGAGCCCAGGGAAGCCATGTTGACTCAAACTTCAGTATTCTTACATATTTCAAACCATTTTTCTTTTCTTTTTTTTTTTTTTAGAGAGAGAGACAGCAGGGGGAGAAAGGGGAGGAGCAGAGGCAGAGGGAGAAAGAAAAATCTTAAGCAGGCTCCACACCCAGCACAGAGCCCAAGGCAGGGCTCAATCTCACAACCCTGAGATCATAACCTGAGCTGAAGTCAAGAGTCAGATGCTTAACCGACAGAGCCACCCAGCCCCCACCTTTTCTTTTTCATTAAAAAAAAAAAAAAAAGATACTGTTCTTAATAAAAAAAAATGTCAGAATTCTTCTGTAGAATCCCAAGACTTCCTCTTCTTTGCTTGTTAGGGCACATTCTCAACGGGAGTTCATTTTGCCCAGATCCCATCACTACATGTTGAAGATTCATTCTTCCACGAGATCTTTCCTCGGACTCATGACTTTTCAGGCAGCACATATCTTTGTAGTGAGCCAAGGAAATTACCTGTTTCTCTTGTAAAAGGAGCTTAGCTTTATGAGATAGACCTGGTCATTTGAATCCTGGCTTTACCACTGACTAGCTGTGTGATCTTAGGAAAATTACCTACCCTCTCTGAGCATCAGTATTTTTTATCATCTCAGTTATTTTTGGTTTTTTTCTTTTTAAGTAGTGGAGCTATCTGAAAAATGAATTACTAGGCAAAACCTTAATGTATGAATGGATAAAAGAGGCCCTGTTCAGGTTGAGGGGGTTTTGGGGAGCATGGAGTTCTATCCACTAGGCATCCCCTCTACTCCACTTACATCCTGTTGCAGGCAGCCCCTAGTGATCTCCATAAACTAGGAGCTTCAGAGAGTGCTGTTTGAAAATCATAGCTCTATTCACAGGAATTGGTACGACTGGACCAGCCCCGGCCTCGACTCCTCCTGCTCCAGGTCTTTCCCTGTCCTTAGGTGCCAAGAGCCATATGATGACCTCATATACCCTTTGGGCAACTGAGAGCCAAGAGAGAAAGCTCTTCTGCACCTGATCTTACCCTGTGCCCCAGTTTTTACTTCCAATCTGAAGACTTGCCAGTTTCCCACGTGATTAACATCAAGAATAACCTCACTCATCAGGCGATTCTGCCTCCAACGCTTTCTGTTTCCTTTGCAAGATCTTAACTCTTAGCATTTGGGTAGCAGTGGTGTGAGACTGCCAGTGTGAGGGATCAGCCACGTATCTGAGAAGCACTAGAGGAACTTCACACATCTGAACTTCCCTTCCCGTCAGCTGGGGTTGTCAAGGCTAGGCACAGAATAGAGATGGGGCTGGACCGTGACTGTATGGACCAGGACGTAAAGAAGATCTAAAAGATGCAAGAGCACTCCAGAAAAATGCATCAGTCCAAAAGAGTCAGGCGGAGAGGCAAAAACCTCATGATGGGATTACAACCAGAGGCAGCTTACAACCAGCAATTCCTGTCCAATATGGTAGCCACTAGCCACATGGAACACTTAAAGGTAGCCAGCCCAACTGAGATGCACCGTTAGTATAAAATATACACTGCATTTCAAAACCTTAGAACAGAAAAAGACCGTAAAATATCTTTTTACAATACCTTTTTTTTTTTTAAGTAAACTCTTTGCCCAATGTGGGGCTCAAACTCATATGCCCAAGATCAGTAGTCACATGCTCTAATGACTGAGCCAGCCAGGTGCCCCAAGTGTAAAGACTTTTATTAACAATTTTTATATTGATTATGTTTGATCCAATGCAATTTATAATGATTCTGTTTATATTGGTTACATTGACTATGTTGGAAGTGATAATATTTTGTATATTTTGGGTTAAGTAAACTATATTATTAAAATTAACTTTACCGATCTCTTTGTACTTTTTAATGTGGCTACTAGAAAATTTTAAATTGCGCATGTGGCTCACATTATTGGATTGTGGTAGTCTAGACTCTAAGCCCTAGAGAGCCCCCCTCAGGTGAGAAAACAAAGAAGCAGGGAACTTTCCATACGGAGCCTGAAATCTTGTCCTCAATGAAGAGGCAAGGGTTAAGAGTAATACCTTCTCAGCCTCCCTCCTCTCAGAAGTAGCTCAGATGAACTCACTCTACCTCCTTTGCTTGGTGGAAGGCCCTAACGAGTTTGGGAAGATTCTGAAGGTGGGGAGCAGATTCCCATGAGAAAGTGTCCTTTAGGCACCGTGGGCTGGAACTGGCCCCATCATTGACTCCTCCAATATACACCAGTGCCCACTCTAGGTTACCTGATGGGTGATTGGGTTCAATTGCACAAAAAACCCCAATAGCAGTAGTATAAATAAGACAGAACCTTATTTCTTTCTTAAGGAAAAAAAAGTTTTGTAACTTTATTTATTTAAGTAATCTCTACACCCAACCTGGGGATTGAACGCATGACCCCAATATCAAGAGTCCCATGCTCTTCTGACTGAGCCAGCCAGGCACCACGCAAAAAAATTTTTTGAGAGACATAAACTTGTCGTGTTTTGCTATTTTTTGAGGGGACTTAGTTTGTTATAGGTAACTAAATCTAATGAGAAGCGTTGCATGGATTTCTAACAGCTATCCTGGACCATGAGGCAATGAAGATAGAACAGCAAGATAGAAGGAATCTGGGTCCTGAATGACAATGGAGTTATCGCTGGTTTATTATCACAGTGTTCAAGAAGGCTTTTAGAATTCCAAGTTCCAGACAGAGGAATAGTGAAGGGGGGGTGGGTGGATAAGATCTTTTCTTTCTTTTTAGGGAGATTCCTCAAAAGTACCGTACAATACTTCTTCTACCTGCATTTCATCGGTCGGACTGTCACATGGTACACCAACTTCGAGAAAGAATGGGAGGGGCACCTGGGTGGCTCAGTCGGTAAAGCAACTGCCTCTTGGTCTCAGCTCAGGTCTTGATCTTGGGGTCGTGGGTTCGCTTTCTGTTTCCTTTGCAAAAAGAGAGGAAAGAGAGAGAGAGCGAGAGAATAGGAAATGCCTTTGAGAAAGATGACTTGCTGTCTTGAATAAAATCAAGGCTCTGTCACTAAGAAGAGGAAAATGAGGGGGCGCCTGGGTGGCATCGGGGGCGCCTGGGTGGCACAGTGGTTAAGTGTCTGCCTTCGGCTCAGGGCGTGATCCCGGTGTTCTGGGATCGAGCCCCACATCAGGCTCCTCCGCTGTGAGCCTGCTTCTTCCTCTCCCACTCCCCCTGCTTGTGTTCCCTCTCTCTCTCGCTGGCTGTCTCTCTCTCTGTCAAATAAATAAATAAAATCTTAAAAAAAAAAAAAAAAAGAAGAGGAAAATGAATACTGGCGTAAGCACCACATTTGTGCCCCTTGGGGACACGTGGATGAATTGCATCATCCTGAAAGGATCCACAGAATGGTCCTGCAGCTTCCAGCATGGGCATGTAGATAAAAGGCCAGAGAGCCTCAACCCTCCAAAGATCTCCCCCTTTGCCTACCGAAAATGGAGAAGGCAAACAGCAGATCAAGTCTGTGCCCAGAGACAGGCCGAAGACCATCTATCTCTAAGGCAATCCGGCCTCGTTGGCAATCGGGTGATGCGTGCAGTGGTCCCTCGTGCCTCACATTTGAGCATAGCACACGGATCCCACTCAGTGGCTCTATTGGCTTATGTAACCAAACTGCAGGAAGGGCAGGGGCAGCGGGCCTCGGGGACAGCTGGAGTCAGACGCTCAAATGCCACCCTGTCTCTGTGTCATCTGCATTTTTCCTTCCTGCTGCAGACTGGCTGTTGCGGCTCAGCTGGGGATTTGTCAACCAAATCAGCCTCAGAGCTCATATCTACCACTAGAAAGGAGCTGCAACTTCCTTCCTCTCTCTGGCTGGCAATTTCAAAGTGCCAGAGAAAGATTGAGGATGGTCCAATGTGCATCGCATGGCCTGGCCTGTCAGTCACAGGGGTCGAGTGGGGGAAGGAGGAGAAAGGGTCAACTGGGGATGGACAGATTAATGCCCATTACAGCCAATAGTGGGCATTACCTTCGTAGAAACTTTTGCCGAAATGAGAAGTGAAAATGATGAAAGCAGAACAAGTATTTTCCCTTTATTGTGACCTCTCCCCCGCCCATTTGATGTGTGCCTTTTAGTTTTAGCCATTCGATAAACGCCGCAAAGCACCCATTTTGTACTAAACTCCTGTACCCTTCAGTATCCTTTCTTCAGTCATTGTAACAGCGGAGGAGCTTACAGCGTTCACTAAACCCGGGTCAGTCCTCACGATATACTTCAGCCTGTTGATAGGATTTAGGCATTCCACGTCTTCTCAGTAATACCTATTCGAACCACTTCCGTCCAGGCTCTTACCCGATGGCTACCGTCGATCCCTCCGTGCTTGTAAATACCAGCAACCTGCTCAGATTGGCTTAGGCAAAAAGGAAGACAGAAGCCATGGGTCCAAAAAACAGAACTTGGGAGGGAAATCTGGAAACAGAGGGCTATGAGGAGCCACAAGAGCCCTTTTCTCCATTTTGGGGGTGTGTTTTCTCTCTGTCTCTGTCTCTCTCTTTGGGGCTACAGTGATGCTCCCTGCTTTATTCTGCTTTCTCTGCAGATGAGCTTCCTCTGGGCTCACAGAAGAGGTAGCTGACCTCCCCCGGCCAAGATTCCAAAATGTGTGTGTTCCCAGCTCAACTACACAGACTCACAAGCACCTGTCATACTCCCACATTCTTGAGTAATTGACCCCCTTGAGTCAGGGGTCTTTCCCCTCTTCCCATGTCAATGACAAACATGGCCCCACTCCCAGCTCTCTCTGCAGGGGCTGGGAGTGTGGGTGAATTCTCAGAAAATGTAGGTCATGGGCTTCTGTAGTTAGAATTTTCTTGAGAACTTCCTGTTACAGATCTTCGAATGTGAAGCGAGTGATACTGAGCACCAAAGATCACCCTGCCCATTTCTTGCCTGGCTACTTGGCAATTGCTGGTAGTTGACAACCAACTGATATCTAACCTTGAACAACCCGTCCTTTGATCAACGTAATGGTTTGTTTAGGTCTCATGGAGAGTAGAAGCCTCTAGTACCCCAGGTCCAGGTGATGATCGCCGCAGAAAACAGCTCGGTTATGTGACCATCAAGATTTTTAATCCCAAAGAGAGTTATCCTCAAGTGAATTCTCAAGTGGATTACTTGTCACTCGATTTATGGATTTGTGACGTTGTAACAAGAACAGATGCATATGAAAAAAGACTAGATTCTTACCTCATTCTACAATATTCCCCTTAGTGATCCTCTCTACTTCTGTGGTTTTAACTGTCAACTCTATAGAAAAGACTCGTAAATCTTGATCATAGCTCTCTCTGCTACACTCAGCTCTAGATATCTATTTCCAACCAAGCTGGACAGTGCCATAAATGCTGCAAAGCCATTGTGACCAAAACAACACTATCTTCCCCTACAAATTCATGTGTACCGTATAACCAAACAAGCACTGCATGGCATTTCCCTCTAACCATTGCCCAGCTTCCCCGCATCCTCTCCTCTGTCCCCTATCTCTAATCCCGTAACCGCCCCCTTTGGGTAAGCACTGTTATGTCTTGTCTGGACAATTGCAGTGGCCTCCTCGCTAACTTCCTTACTTGTTCTCTGTCCTCCAGCTCATTTTCCGCGCTAGAATGAGACTATCTCCTTAAAAACATAAACCCACTATTGCTCTCTGCATAAAAACTCCCTGACCACCTACAGAGTAAAACCCAAAGATTCTTAGCACTCAAGACTCTTGAGTTTCTGGTTTTGCTTGTCCAGCTTCATCTCCCATTAGGCACCAGGCATTTACAACCTCATCTCCTTCCACGATATTAATGTCAATTTCTCACCCTTCCCCGACCTAGATGCCAGAATGTACATTCCAGAACAAGGAACAGAAATGTAATGTGCAATAATGGAGCTACACGCAAGCGCCAAGGGAGCCCAGAGCAGCATCCATCAGCCTACATGCTTGGGCAAGAGTCCCTTCTAGCCCCAAGTAGGAATTGCCAGGTGGAGTCAAAGGGGCGAGGACCAGCAGATACAAAGGCTAGGAGGTGGAAGGAACACAGGGGCAGCGTTGACGGTGTATAGCATCTCGCAGAGGTGTAGCGGAGCTTGTAGAGTCGAGGGAGGGAGACGAGGGACTGAGACGAGGGACTGGGGGGAGTTCCAGCGCAGCTCAAGCCGTGGGGGAGGCAGTGGAGCATGTTAGGGGAGTGGCTTCAAGAGATTTGCAGGACAAAGCGATCCCTCAGGAAGGTAGAAAGAACCTAAGAAAATGCAAGGCTTTGTCACCCATTCAGGGGAGAAATCCTCTGGGGGACCCTCTAGGCAAAGGAAGGCAGGGCTGTCAAGGAGGAATCGGATTTCTTCTGCGTAGCATTTTAGAGCATAATGCTTACCTCATTCAATAAAACATGTAAAGCTCTGTCTGGTGCCCGGCAGGCTTTTGAGAGGGTTTAAAGTTTACAAACCACTTTCCATAGATTGCACGTGGTCCTCCGAAGTTTGGGATACAAGAGCGGGTAGTTTACAGATGTGAAGACCGCAGCCCAGGGGTTTCATGTCCCCACATCAGTGAGGGGGGGATGGAGTTGAGATTCCAGACCAGGCCTTGGGACCTGAGACCTCGCGTCTTCACTGTGTCAGGGCAGTTGGGAGGACTTCCAACCAAAAATTCTGGTTATAGAAATTCTTTCAAGCAGAGCCTCATGAGGGGGCCTCCCCAGAAAAATTCCAAGAAAGGAGGGAGGGGCTGAGTACGGCACTAATCACAATGATAATGGTGCTACTCAAAAGAAGCTTCCCTGTGCCATTCCTGAGAAGGTGATTGGTGGATTCCGGAATTCGTTCTGTAGATAACCTGGGGGGAGGGGGGAGGGAGAGAAGGAAGGCCTTATAGTTTTAATAAAGAACCATTAAGTTCAGCTAATAGCAATGACAATGGAGGCCCCTGGTGATTGCAGGCACTTAAATTGTAAATGGAAACCGGGAGGACACCTTGGAAGTCTCCATTGTTACATGCTAATGAGGTGGCTTGGCTCGAACAAAGGCAGCTGGGAGATTAGTGGAGGGTGTGGCCTGGTCCCTCACTGGGTGAGAAGTCTGTGTGGGATGCTGGCGGTTCCCCGGCCCTGAATTGGAGTGTCTTCCTCCCTCCTATTTGGCTTTGTGAAGCCTGAAGCAAGACCCTGCACTTCCCTGGACCTCTGTGGGTTTTTGTTATTGTTTTTTTAAAGTAAAATGTATATAATCAAGTCTAGGGGTGGCAACCGCCTGCAGTCTAACCTGGCCACCAGACTTTGATCGTCTATTCTCCCGGTCAAACCAAAAAGAGACTCCGATTTTGTAGCTCTAGGGTGGGGCCGGGGAGGCCAGTAAAAAAGAAACCCAACAAGAAAACAAATCGTCCCGTGGTTCTGATGATCAGTCAGGTTTGGAGCCCTTTGGAGCAGTGGAGGGATAGGCCCCAAAACTGTGGCGTCATGAGGGGCTAGTGCAGGGTGGGGGCGGGCGGGTTTGTATAAACTGAGAGCTTCGTCCAGTGCAGTGGGAGAGAGGGAAGGCCAGGTCCTGAGAATGTGGGTGTGGAGGTCAAGGCTGAGTCAAAGTTGCTGGTGGGTTGGGTACATGAGGAACTGTGGGACATGAGATTAGGAAGGGAAAGTCGGGCACAGATTTTATTTATTTGTTTATTTATTCTTAAAGATTTTTATTTATTTTTTTTATTATTTTTTTTCTAAGTAGGCTCCATGCCCAGCACAGAGCCCAATGTGGGGCTTGAACTCACAATCCTGAGATCAAGACCTGAGCTGAGATCAAGACCTGAGCTGAGATCAAGAGTCAGATGCTTAACCGAATGAGCCACCCAGGCGCCCCCCGTGGTTATTTTTATACACATGCTACCTTGATGGAATAGTGGATGAGAAGTTTGGCTCACTCATGAAATTAATGAGTATTTCTAGATTATCTTCTGCCTGCCAGGTGCTATTTTGGGTCTTGAGGAAACATCAGTCGATTCAACAGACAGATGGACATACCTGTCCTCAAAGAGCTTACATTTTAAGGGAAGAAACAGATAATAAGTAAGTGAAATATGTGGTATTTCAGATGACAACAGAACAGGAGAAGGAAATATGGGGTGCTGGGGAGTTAGGCGGAAGTTAAAATTTTAAATAGTATGGGCAGGGAAGGTTGAATCCAGAAGATAATATTTGACCTAAGATGTTAGCAGGTGAGGGAGGGAGTTTGGGGTCTAAGCAGAGTTACAAAGGCCCTGAGGCTGGTGAGTGTCTGGGATGGCCAGGGAATAACCAGGAGATTGGTGTGGCTAAGCTCCAGTGAGCTGGGAGAGAAGAAAAAAGACCATAGCAGAGAAAGAAGGGTAGAGCTATAAATCAGGGGTGTAGGATCCTGTAGCCATTGTAGGGATTGTAGGGATTCGGTTATTCCTTCCTTCTCTCTCTTGGGTAAATTAATGAATAATTCAGAATGCGAGTGAATCTAAGTCAATCAGCAAGTTTAGAGCAGAATATGAAGAAGGCTATCTTAAAACCATCTCTCACTTGGACTATTTAAAAAGTTTTCTGTGGGGCGCCTGGCTGGCTCGGTCAGTACAGCATGAGACTCTTGATCTCAGGGTGGTGAGTTTGAGCCCCACATTGGGTGTGGAGATCATTTAAAAATAAAATTAAAAAAAAAAGCTTTCCGTAATAACTGGACTATTAAAAAAGCTTTCTGTAACTGGATGTAGTCAGGCCACGTCCAAAGAGCAGAGGGGTCCCGCAGGACCAGCCAAGAGAGTCCTTGGCTTAGCACAGAATAGAAATCAAACCTGAGCCAGGAGGCAGTGAAAGCAGTTTCTGGAAGAGCGTGAGTGATAGAGTATAGCAGTATAGCCTGGGAGACTCAGAAAGGAAAGAGTGAATCTCTTCATGGTTGGGATTAGGGGTTTATACTGGAAAGGGGCCCACTGTATATGTTCCTTCAGGAATTCAGGGTAGCGTCCAATCAAGAGCAAATGAACAGCAGGTGTTATTCTATAAATTGCCAAAGGTAAGGGGTATTGATGCCAGCATCAACTGAGATTTGTTTGAGCCTATTGTCCTGGAACATGTCTGAGATTGGGTTCTTTTTAGATGTTGTCAGGTGTTGGGGGGCCTAGGATGAAAGTCAGAGAGTGAGTAATTTTCTTGCCTCCCCCTTTGAGGGGGGACATAGGCTTCTTTGGTTTATTCAGATACAAGGTGAAATATAGAACATGAGTAAATGGGGCCTAGAAGAAAAATGGTAGGGACGGAGCCTTTCTAAAAATGGAGCCCCAGGGCACCTGGACGGCTCAGTGGGTTAAGCATCCAACTCTTGATTTCCGGTCAGGTCATGATCTCAGGGTCATGAGATCAAACCCCTTCCCTTCGAGCTCTGCCCTCACCAGGGAGTCTGTTTGTCCTTCTCCCCCCGCCCCTCTCAAATAAATAAATAAATAAATAAATAAATAAAATCTTAAAAATAAATAAAAACAAAAATGGAGTCCCTTTGGCTTCCCTATCTCACTTGCATCAGTCTTGCCCTTCTCAGATTTGCCCTCCTTGCTGTTCCTGAGGGGTATTTCTAAGATGCTTGTCACATCCTTCCTTGCTTAAAACCCTTCAGAGGCAGGGTGCCTCGCTGCTGAGTCAGAAGAGCATGCGACTCTTGATCTCAGGGTTTGAGTTCGAGTCCCATGCTGGGAGTACAGATCACATAAATAAATAAAATTTCAAAACAAAACAAGAAAGGGTTTTCTTCAGAGACTCCCTGTGGTCTCCACAGAAAAAGTTTCGTCTTAGGGGCGCCTGGGTGGCTCAGATGGTAAAGCATCTGTCTTCAGCTAGTGTCTGCCTTCCGCTTAGGGCATGATCCCAGGGTCCTGGGATAGAGTCCTGCATCGGGCTCCCTCTCCCTCTGCCTCTGCCCCACCGCTCATGCTCTCTCTCAAATGAATTTTAAAAGATCTTTTAAAAAAGAAGTTTTATCTTAGCCTGGAGTACACAAGCATTTGTGATCTGACATCTTCTTAGCTATCTTCTTAGCTATATTACTTAAGTATTTTGTTTTGTTTGGTTTGATTTTTTGTTTGTTTTTTGGGTTTTTTTTTTTTTGGTTTGTTTGGTTTTGGTTGTTTTGTTGTTGTTTTTGTTTGTTTTACGTAAGCTCATACGGTTACTTAAGAGGAAAAAAAAAGGAAATGTGTTATTAAGGAGAGGACTGTCTCATGAACCCAGGGGTAGAATGAGGCTATACTTCAGAAAGGCACAGGAATCTGGGGTGCCCTGGAACGTTGGGGTGTTTTCTGCCTTTCCCCTCTGGCTCAGTGTCCTCCCCCCCCTCTCTGCTGAGCAGCCTGGTTGGCTCCCGGATGGGTGCAAGCGAAAGGGTGCAGTCCTGACACTCAAGAGAAGTGACAATTTCTAAACAGATAGACTTGACTTCCGGAAGTCCTACTCTACCATTTTGTGTCTGGTTTTGTTTTTTTTTTTTTCTTTTCTCTTAATTAAAAAAATGTTTTTGATAAAAATGTGATACACTGCCATTGCAAAAAAAACCTTGAGCAATATGGAAGCACACAGAAGAAAACTGAGTTATTTTTCACACATCTCCAGCTCCCTGCCCCCAGGGCCAGACGTAAGTACAGTTGGGTGTAGGTCTTCCCAGCCAGTCTTAAATACACTTATATATGCCTATCTGTTTACACTACAGATATCTAATTTGAGGTTCTTTTTGTTTGTTTTTTAAGCAGGCTCCAACATGGGGCTTGAACTCAGTCAGGACCTGAGCTGAGATCGAGCCTTGGACACCTAACTGACTGAGCCACCCAGGCACCCCTAATTTTGTTGTTGGTGGGTTTTTTTTTTTTAATGCAATTGTGCCATATATGTTTTAATCGGCTTGTTTTTTTTCCCCACTCATATTTTGTAGTTTTTTATTTTTTTAAAGATTTTATTTATTTATTTATTTATTTATTTATTTATTTGATAGAGAGAGAATGAGCGCACAAGCGGGGTGGGGGGGGAAGGGCAGAGGGAGAGGGAGAAGCTGCAGACTCCCCACTGAGCAGGGAGCCCAAGGCAGGGCTAGATCCCAGGGTCCTGGGATCATGACCTGAAGGCAGAAGCTTTAACCAACTGAGCCACCCAGGCACCCCCTGAAAAGAATTTTCTGGGGCTGGGTGACCTCATCCTCCAAGACACTTAAGGCCTTAGACAGCTGGAATTTCTTTCTCTTTCTTTCTTTCATTCTTTCTAGATTTATTTATTTATTTTTACAGAGAGAGAGAGAGAGCGCGCACGTGCAGGCGCACAAGCAGAGGGATGGGCGGAGGGAGAGACTCTCAAGCAGACTCCTGCTGAGCGTTGGCCCAGGGCTCAACTCCCCCCTTGAGATCAGACTCCCCTGCTGAGCCAGGAGCCCCATGCAGGACTTGATCTCATGATCCTGAGATCATGACCTGAGCCAAAAATCAAGAGTTGAGTGCTAGGGTGCCTGAGTGGCTCAGTTGGTTAAGTGTCTGCATTCGGCTTAGGTCATGATCCTGGGGTCCTAGGATCAAGCCCCACCTTGGGCTCCTGGCTCAGTGGGGAGCCTGCCTCTCCCTCTCCGGCTCCTGCTCCCCCTGCTTGTGTTCTCTTTCTCTCTCTCAAATAATAAATAAAATCTCAAATAATAAATAAAATCTTTTTTTTTCTTAAAGATTTTATTTATTTATTTGACAGAGATAGAGACAGCCAGCGAGAGAGGGAACACAAGCAGGGGGAGTGGGAGAGGAAGAAGCAGGCTCAGAGCGGAGGAGCCCGACGTGGGGCTCGATCCCACAACGCCGGGATTACGCCCTGAGCCAAAGGCAGACGCCCAACCGCTGTGCCACCCAGGCGCCCCTCAAATAATAAATAAAATCTTTAAGGGGAAAAAAAAAAGAGTCGAAGCTAAACCCACTGGGCCACCCAGGTGCCACAGACCGCTGGGCTTTCTGAAGGGCTCTCAGGCAATAACACTGCGTTTCCTCATATTTGGGTCATTCTCACCTTTCCCAAGTACGTTAGACCATTTGGGCTGCTGTAACAGAATGCCATACACTGGAAGTTCATAAACAACTGAAATCTATTCCTCACAATTGTGGAGGCTGGAAGTTCAAGATCAAGGTGCCAGCACTGGCAGGTCGTGGTGAAGGCCCTCTTCCGGGCTAAGACTTCCTATTGTATCTTCACTTGGGGGAAACGGCTAGAGTGCTCTCTAGGGTCTCTTTTATTTATTTATTTATTTATTTATTTTTAAAAAGATTTTATTTATTTATTTGACAGAGAGAGAGGGGGCGAGAGAGAGAACAAGCAGGGGAAGCAGCAGACTGTCCACTGAGCAGGGAGCCAGATGCAGGGCTTGATCCCAGAACCCTGGGAGCATGACCTGAGCTCAAGGCAGTTGCTTAACCCACTGAGCCACCCAGGCGCCCCTAGGGTCTCTTTTATATGAGCACTAATCCCTCTTGTGAAGGCTTCACCTTCATGACCCAATTACCTCCCAGAGGCCCCACCTCCTAATACCATCCTGTTGTGGGTGTTGGGATTTCAACATACAAATTCTGTGAAGACACATTCAGTCCCTAACAATATAAAAGTTTTAATGTTACTTAAGCAATAAGCTCGGATTCACCCCTTGTCTTCTTAACTATTTCTCTCCATTGAATTTAAAAATAAGTCTTATAGGGAGCCTGGCTACTTCATAGGGTGGCAGTATTTTAGCCCACACACTATTGTCAGTACTGCCGGTCTAGAAACTTACTGTATTTATGCCAACCTAACTCACAGGAGACTGTTACATAAATCAAAATGCCAATTTATTAAATTTTAGCCACTACTATACTTCTTACTTAAACACAAACATAATCATGTTAGCTCCCCCATTGCTTATAAGCACCATACAATTAGGTCAAACTCCTTAGCACCCTGGCCTTGAACCAGTTTTGCGGTTGGTTTCCATATGTCATGTGTGTACTTTCTTTTTTTTTTTTTCTTTTTTTAAGATTTTATTTATTTACTTGAGAGAGAGAGAGGTGGAGAGAGCATAAGCAGGGCAATAGTAGAAGGAGAGGGAGAAGCAGATTCCTCCCTTCCCCCCTTCCCTGCCCTGCCCCCCCCTCCCCCAAGCAGGGAGCCTAACTGAGGGCTCATTCCCAGGACCCTGGGATCATGACCTGAGCCAAAGGCAGATGCTTAACCAACTGAGCCATCTCCCCCCGCCCCCCCCCCCCCCCGACTTGTGTACTTTCTATATGTTGCTCCCTTTGTCTGGTATGTCCTTCCTGACTCTTTACCAGGCAAAATCCTTACTTTAATTGAAGGTCCCAATCAAATATTAGCTTCTTTTAAAGCCTTCTCTGGCCAGCCCTGCCCCTACAGCAGGCCATTTTAATTGCTACCAATTCTGGGCTAATATGGCCCTTATCTCATTAGATTTACTTCATTATATATTCATAACTGCCTCTGCCATTGGGTAGTGAACACTTTGAGGACCAGAATGCCATTTTATTCATCAAGGTAACCCAGAATATAGCACACTGGCTAAGCGCAATAAATGTTGAACTGAATTGAACTTACTCATTTGTATTTTCTGCAATTATTTTCCTCTCTTTCCTAAGTTCTTATAAAAGTAAAATTTGAAAATGTCAGCCTGTCTCAGCTGTAATGGGAGGACGGGAGGAAAAGGGAGCGTGTTTACGATGGGACTGAGAAAATCACATCCCTGGGGGCCAGGGACGGTGACTGGTATGGAAATACAAGCCAGGGACCCCACAGGGAGGAAACAACAGCGGGAAGAGCCAGACCAAATGACAAGTGTTTCTTTCCACCAGGAAATTTCCTTTTCAGATCTCATCTTTGCTCAGATCTGGAGATTTCTGTAATTTTTCTTTAAGAAAGATTTTATTTATTTATTTGAGAGAGAGTGAAAGCCAGAGAGAGAGAGCGCACACAGAGGGAAAGGGAGAGAGAGAAGCAGACGCCCCGCTGAGCAGGGAGCCCGACTCGGGGCTCCATCCCAGGACCCTGGGATCAAGACCTGAGCCAAAGGCAGACACTTAACAAGACTGAACAAAATCGAGGCGCCCCGATTTCTGTATGTTGTAAATGGAGGGCCCAGCTGCCCTGCAGGCTGTCTGTGTAGGGTCTCCTCTGTGTTAGTGTGTAAGCGGGTGGAGGTTGGCTTCCTGACCCTGGACCTGTCTCTGGTGGGATAAAAAGAATCAAGACAAGAGCATTGGTTCATGGTTGCCTGACACCCACCACCCTCCTTCTAGCTAATCAAAAGGTAAGTGCGGTAATGTTGGAAAATGCAATAGAACAGATCTTGATGGGGGCGCCTGGGTGGCTCAATTGGTTAAGTGTCTGCCTTTGGCTCAGGTCATGGTCCTAGAGTCCTGGGATCGAGCCCCGCATCGGGCCATTTGCTCAGTAGGGAGCCTGATTCTGCCACTCCCCTGTTCCCTCTCTCTCTGTCAAATAAATAAATAAAATTTAAAAAAAAAAAAAAGATTAAAAAAAAAATGACAGATCTTGATGGACCAGGAAAGGAGGTGTCTGGAAAAGGAAAAAGCAGCCAGAGGCATGAATCCAGCCTGACTTTGTCCTGATGTCTCCTAATCTCATTCTCACAGCGGCTCAAACCGTTCCCCTGCTTCTCCATCTCCCTTCCCCTACCCCGACTCCCAAGTCCCCCACGAACCCTTGAGACTGGCTCCAGAGAGGAACAGGGAGCTCACTGTGGAGGAGCAGGGGCCCCCGTCTTTCCTTATGACCTGCATGGTGTTTACGAAGTCCTCAGCCTTGAAGTCATTTGTGGTGCTCTCTGCCTTGCTGAAGAAAAATGAATTTTGCCTCAATTCCTGATTCCTGTTTAAATATTTAGTTTAATCAGCCCAGGCCCAAGTGCCTTTTCCATTTCCCCTGGTGCCTGGGAGCCATGCTGACACGAGCATCATAAATAATGCATCTGATCCCAGGAACATGGCGCTGGCTGGGAGTCATGCCATCCCTCAAGTCTCGGGCCTGCCCTCTGCTGCAGCTGCTTTGGGAGAAGCCGGGCTGGAACAGAGAAGTCCGTCTTGAGCCTGAGGACTTCTCAAAGCCACTCCTGGACAGAGTCATTGTGTTGTCCCCACGGCAGCCCAGGTCTGAGGGACCATGTGGGGGTGCAAGGGCGTGTGTGTTGGTGGGGAGAGTGGGAGGAGCAGGAAGAGGCAGGAACGCCTACGCCCCAGAGTTCAGACTCCACCTTCGAGGTTGCTCCGACCTGGTGGAGAGACTTACGGGCCACTTCGAACAGGTCCGACCTAGATTCCGTGTGAATGCTGAGCAGAGGATCACGACACCCAATATAAGGAGGCAGCTAAGTCCCAGGGCGGACAACTCCCTGAAATGCTGGAACCTTCTGTTCTCCCTCCACCTCCAGAATTCTGGCTCATAACATGGGCTCCATCCACCTTCTATTCTAAGAACACAGTCCAAATTTCACCCATTATACCAGAAGCCTGGGGGGCAAAGTCAGGGCTTCCAAGGGATGCGCACTTTGTCTCCTCTCACTGAAAGGAACCAACGACGGGATTTGGCTGGACAAGTCCTGGGTATCCTTTGCCAAAACCTCAAAAAGATGAAACTGCCCTCAGGTGCCCTCTTTCTGGAGCTAGCCCCTCGGCGCTCTGATCTGTGCAATGAGATGGGAAGCACTGTGTTCGTCGCCGTTAATGACACGTTCTGACCCGGCTTTGTAGAGGAAGCTCCTTGGGGCAGCTCTGTAATACGCTTTTTTTCCTCCAAAACTCTGCAGAGATAAAAGGAAACATAAACAACGATTTATTTATCCAGAAGTTCAAAGTATAGCTTTGAGCCCTTCAACATATTCTGTGCTTTTTGAAATCAAGAGTGCAAATAAACTTCCCTCGTCTCTTTAAGAAAGGGCAGCTGCTATAAACCTACAGATAAAGATAAGAGGAGCTGATGAAAAGAGCAAACTCCAGTCTCCATGCCTCAGTCTGAGGGCTTCGTGAGCCCCCGTGTCCGCCCTTGGAGTCATCCACACCATAGAAGATCTAGGGCCAGAACTCTGCGAAGTCATTTCGAGTTGCCTTGGTATCTGGAGAGTCTGGAGCCACCGAAGGAAAGATGGCCGGGGAGTTGGTCCCCGATGACGGGCACCTTGTCACATCCAGTGGTCATCTGTAGCTGTGGTTCGTCACAGTGGAACCCCTCCCTTATTCACTTGGTTTCTGGGACCCGTATTCCTCTGGATTTTCTCCTTTCTACCTCCCTGCTCCCTCGGGCCCCCTCGGTGCCCCTCCTCCTCCTGGTTTGCTACATGAGTAAGTGCTCCATCTTGACTATATATTAGAATAACCGAAGATTTTTTTTTTTTAAACTGAAAATCAGGATCCACTCCACACTACTTAAATCTGGATCTTGGGGGTGGTATTGTAGTAGTTCTTCTGGTGCAGCCTGGGTACAGAACCTGCTGGCAAAGCTGGCTTGCCCCAGGGCTCCGGCTTCTGCCGGCCTCTCCATCTGCACTCTCTCAGCTGATGTGACCAGTCTCCAGCTACATGGACTGCCTACACAGAGTTGCATTTTTAGCCTGGGTCTCTGTGCTGAGTTGCAGAGCCCATATCCGCTTGTCTGTTTAACACCTCTAAACAGATAATCTGCAAGCATTCAGAAGTACCAACGTCTTCTCATCTCCTAGATCCAATTCTTCAGCAAGAACTGTTGGCTCTGCCTTAAAAATGTATCTCCTTGGGACACCTGGGCGGCTCAGTCGTTAAGCATCTGCCTTCGGTTCAGGTCATAATCCCAGAGTCCTGGGATCAGGCCCCGCATCGGGCTCCCTGCTTGGTCAGCCTGCTTCTCCCTCTCCCACTTCCCCTGCTTGTGTTCCCTCTCTTGATGTCTCTCCCTCTGTCAAATAAATAAATAAAATCTTTTTAAAAAATGCATCTCCTTTGGGGCACCTGGGTGGCTCAGTAGGTTAAGCACCTGACTCTTGATTTCAGCTCAGGTCATGATCTCAGGGTTGTGAGATTGAGCCCCACATCGGGCTCCACGCTAAATAAGGAGTCTGCTTACGATTCTCTCTTTCCCTTTCTCTCTCTGGCCATCTCCACTGCTCTCTCTCTCTCTCTTTGCAGTAAATAAATAAATCTTAAAAACAAGTATCTCCATTGGCCATGACAACTACAGTTCTAACCCCAATGTTTGGTACCTCCTTCCTCCTTAAACTATGTTAGTTTCTAACTATTCTCCCTGTTTGTATCCTCACAGTCTATCCTCTGCACAGCAGCTCAGGTGATCTTTCTGTTGTTGTTGTTGTTGTTTTTAACTTTCAAAAGGCTTTATTTCAGGCCATACTATTACACATAACATTGCTTACAACTAAGAAACTTTTTCCTAAGATGAAAAAATGCAGTAAGTGGTTCATACCCATGGAATTCACTGGTCTTACCATGTGCCCCATTAGGACGATGCAATTCACCTGAAAGAATAGGCGAATGGCCTGTGAAAAGCTATTACAGTACTAGAGGTGAATAAAGGAGAAGTACACCCTACAGGATTAGGTGTTGTCTTATATGATTTGATACAAAAACTTTTGCTATCTTTTATTTTTCTTTATAAGTCCTCTCTACCCCCAACAGGGGGCTTGAGGATTTGGTACAAAATTTTTTCAAGTGGCCAGTATATGTTGCCATTTTCCCCATGGCCATTATATACAGGTCTCAGAACCACAGATGGAATTAGAAGTGGTCTCTTTCACTATTATACCAAATGAAACACAGGAGGAGTTTTGGGTTTTCATTACTGTAAGTTTTGGATTGGTGGGGCACCTGGGTGGCTCAGTGGGTTAAGCGTCTGACTAGTGGTTTCAGCTCAGGTCATCATCCCAGAGTCACTGGTCTCAGGGTTGTGAGATCGAGCCCTGTGTTGGCTCCCTGCTCATGGGGGAGTCTGCTTCCTCTCTCCCTCTGCCCCTCCCCCCTGCTTGTGCTTATGTGCACTCTCTCTCAAATAAATCAATAAATCTTAAAAATTTTTTTTTCGATTGGTGAGTTTTGAATTCCTAATATGCAAAAGAGGTTTGATGACACCAGAAAATACAATCATGCTTTATTTTATTTTTTATTTTTATTTATTTTTTAAAGATTTTATTTATTTGCCAAAGAGAAAGAGCACAAGCAGGGGGAGCAGCAGGCAGAGGGAGAAGCTGGCTCCCCGCCGAGCAAGGAGCCCAGCATGGGACTCGATCCCAGGACCCCAGGACCACGACCCAAGCCGAAGACAGACACTCAACCAACTGAGCCACCCAGGCGTCCCCCAATCATGCTTTTTAAATTTTTTTTTTTTAAAGATTTATTTGCGATGCCTGGGTGGCTCAGTCGTTAAGCGTCTGGCTTTGGCTCAGGTCATGATCCCAGTGTCCTGGGATCAAGCCCCCCCCCCCCCCCCCCCCCCCCCCCCCGCATCGGGCTCCCTGCTCAGCAGGAAGCCTGCTTCTCCCTCTCCCACTCCCCCTGCTTGTGTTCCCTCTCTTGCTGCCTCTCTCTGCCAAATAAATAAATAAATAAAATCTTTTAAAAAAAGATTTATTTATTTATTTGAGAGTGAGAGAGCAAGTGGGGGGAGTAAGAGGGACAGGCAGACTCCCCGCTGAGTGGGGAGCCCAACAGAGGGCTCGATTTCAGGACACTGAGATCAGGACTCTGAGATCATGACCTGAGCTGAAATCAAGAGTCTGCCACTTAACCGGATGAGCCACCCAGGTGCCCCCACAATCATGCTCTTTTAAAATGGAGGTCATAACTACCCCCTTTCAATTTTGTGCTCTTCATGACCCAAATAATCTTTTTAAAAAACGTAAATCAGATCTCCATCATTCCTGTGTTTAAAATCATCCAAGGGCTTCCCATTATGCTTAGAATAAAATCCCACCTCTTTACCATGGCCTACCATGCCTTATGGGATCTGGACCCCGCTCACCTCCCTGTTCTCATCTACTCACACTGTCCTTCTTAGGTCATGATCAGCTCAAGCTGAGTCTTGATTTGGGGAATTTATGTTGCTAGTCCCTTCACTTGGAATGCTGCTCCTCAGATGTCCCAGTGGTTCATTCCATTCCATAATCTAGGTCTCTTTTCAGTTCTTACTACATCTGAGAGGTCTTCCCTGATTACCACTATCATTTTTTCTTCCCTTATCCTGATTTACTTTCTCTAGAACATTTATCATTCTTTTTTTTTTTTTTTTTTAAGATTTTATTTATTTATTTGACAGAGATAGAGACAGCCAGCGAGAGAGGGAACACAAGCAGGGGGAGTGGGAGAGGAAGAAGCAGGCTCATAGCAGAGGAGCCTGATGTGGGGCTCGATCCCATAACGCTGGGATCACGCCCTGAGCCGAAGGCAGACGCCTAACCGCTGTGACACCCAGGCGCCCCTAGAACATTTATCGTTCTATACTAGCATATCCATTGATTTCTTTACTTGTTCATTATCTGTCTTCCCTCCTAGAATACAAGCCCCAGGGGGACAGGTGTTTTGTCTCTCTTAGTCACTGGTATATCCTCAATGCCTTCAACAGTACTTAATACATATTTGTTGAATGAAAGGGGCGCTTTTATAGACAAGCCTTATATTTTTGGTAGCCTCCACCACACTACCCACCATAGAAGTATGGATTGGGATCTCAGGGGCCAGAGATATTTCCGACAAAGGAACCCAATTAAGGGGTTAATTGCTGTGCCACCATGTTGGTAATTGACCACTGCTGCTGGGAATGTATAACATCCTTCAGGTGTGCGGGAGAAGAAAAAATGTTGGGACGCCTCCACTGGTTCTTAGCTGGGGGTCATAACATCCGGGGGTTCTTTTCTCTTAGTACTAAGCCAACCATGACAGCTAGGAGGAGAGACAGACCAAGATGGGATCAGCAGAGCTTTGTCTCAAGGGTTTGGACAGGACTTAGATGAAGTGGTACTGGATCCCCTTCTTTCTCTGTGTGTCTCTCTTTTCTTCTCTTATTCTATGTCCTTTAGTCTCTGCATACAGTGTTCCGTGTTTTCTCGCTGAATCTATATTTACTTAAAAATGAGTTGTGGAAAAACCATCTGTATTAGTTTCCCAGGACTGCCATAACAAATTACCACAAATTGGGTGACTTTGAACAACAGAAACATATTTCCACACAGTTCTGGAGGCCAGAACCCAGAAATCAAGGTGTCAGCAGGGTTGATTGTTTCCAAGGGCTCTAAGGGAGAATCCATTCCATGCCTCTTCCCCAATATCTGGTGGTTGCTGGCAATCTTTGGCATTCCTTGGCTTATGGCCGAGTAACTCCAGTCTCTGCCTCCATCTTCACGTGGACTTTTCCTCTTCACTCTGTGTCTTCTGTCTCACATGAGAACACTTGTCATTGGATTTAGGGCCCATTCTAATCCAGGATGATGTCATCCCTAGATCCTTAACTTGATTTCATCTGAAGATACCCTTTATCTA
Organism: Ursus arctos; assembly: GCF_023065955.2. Classification (NCBI taxonomy): domain Eukaryota; kingdom Metazoa; phylum Chordata; class Mammalia; order Carnivora; family Ursidae; genus Ursus; species Ursus arctos. The sequence goes on along the minus strand of NW_026623100.1, from coordinate 52,275,001 downwards.
AATAAGATCCCATTCAGGGGCGCCTGGGTGGCTCAGTCGTTAAGCGTCTGCCTTCGGCTCAGGGCATGATCCCAGCATTCTGGGATCGAGCCCCACATCAGGCTCCTCCGCTGGGAGCCTGCTTCTTCCTCTCCCACTCCCCCTGCTTGTGTTCCCTCTCTCGCTGGCTATCTCTCTCTCTGTCAAATAAATAAATAAAATCTTCAAAATTCCTCCTAAATAAATAAATAAGGTCCCATTCACAAGTTCTAGGTGGTCATATCTTTTGGGAGACCACCATTCACCCCAGTATACCATCTTAGAGGCAAGAAGGTAAGGTAGGAAATGGTCAGGTTTGCTTTTTCAGACTGTATCCCTTCCCTTTTCCTGTTCTTTCTGGCTTTCCTCTTTCCTTCTTCCCAACCCTGGCTGCTTTTCCAGAGCTGAGAGCAGAACTCTATCTTTGTCTGAGAGTTTTGCTCACTGACCCTTGTGAGATGGTCAGCCCTGTCCATTCCTCTTTGTCTTTACTGTCTGTCTTGGTCAGTGACTTGTGTGGCTCTCTGCCCATGCCCTGCCTGTTTGCACATTTGGACCTGGACTCTGATCTCCTGAACCCGGACCTGCTAAACCTGTTTTTACCCCAGCTGAAGGACTCAGGGAACCTGCTTCTTCCCCTGGGGCCAGGGTTTGGTTTACTTCTTAGACAAGACAGGCTGGGCTCTGTGCAGATGGTGACACAGAAGAGGATATTTCCAGCCTGGATCTGTCTCCTAAGCTCTGGGCCTACTCATCCACCTCTGTCTGAAGAGGAAACATCTATCTGGATGGTTCCAAAAGCACCCTGAACACAATCCGTTTAACACTGAACCTGCCATCTATCCTTTCTCCCCCAATTGCTTCCCTTCCAGTATTTTATTTTATTTTGTTATTTTTTATTTTTTTGAAGATTTTATTTTCTTTTTAAAAGTAATCTCTATATCCACTGTGGGGCTTGAGCTCACAACCCCGAGATCAAGCATCGCACGCTCCTCCAACTGAGCCAGCCAGGTGCCCCAGTATTTTTTTTAATTAATTAATTTATATTTTAAAGTTTATTTATTTATTTATTTATTTATTCATTCATTCATTTTTAATTTTTAATTTTTTTTTGTTATCTCTACACCCAATGTGAGGCTTGAACTCACGACCCTCAGATCAAGAGTCTCATGCTTTTCCTACTGAGCCAGCCAGGCGCTCCCTGCTCTGCAGTATTTTAAATTCACTGCAACATACCTCTTCCCAGCCAGTTACTCGTAATGTGGTGCTAACGTTTTCACTCTCTGCCTCCCCAAAATCACCAGATCCCATAGCCCCTACCTCCTAAGTTTTTCTCAAGCCCCTCTACTTTTCTCACATTCTACTGCCTCTACCCTAGGTTAGGCCATCATCCCTTTTCATCAACCTGCCAACTGATCTCCTGTCTAGACTCTCTGCCTTGCCTAATCCTCTTTACTGCAGCCTGAGTCATTCCTATAAACACTCCCTGTTATACCCCTAAGACATTCCAATTGTCCCTTAGAATTCTTTTTCCTGACTGCACACCCTGTACTGTCCAGCCATCAAATTCACAGCACTAGGCAGGCTAAAAAAGGGAAGCCCTAAGATCAATCAGTTCAACCTTCCAAGGGTTCATGCTTGTCCCTGTTGTGACTTCTGGTCCCTTTTCTGCTACCTGGAAGCAGTGTTTTCACCAGAGCAGGAACTTCCTGAGATGCCACCCAATGGCTGAGCCAATTCCCCTTTGAGGTCATGAGAGAACCATGGAATCCTAAAATGCACACTTCCAAAACCAAGACCTTCTGGGATTGGCCCTGAGTTTCATGTTTTCAGCACAGGAATGGATGGAAGGAGAAGATCCCTGACTGGAGAAGCTACAGAACCGTGACTCTGGTTTCCTTTCCCTCGGGGGCTCCCTTGCTTTGATTCTTGCTGTTATAGGCTTACCTTTCTCCTAGGATTCATTCCTGCACCTTTAAAACCCAGGACCTCCTTAGAATAGCTGAGACAGGCTGGTCTTTTTGCTCAGCAGGGAGCTTGCTTCTCCCTCTCCCTCTGCCACTCCCCCTGCTTGGGTCCTCTCTCTCTCTCTCTCTCTCTCTCAAATAAATAACTAAAATCTTAAAAAAACAAAAAGAAAGAAGGAAAACACAAGCAATAAGATACAGTCCTTTATCCAAAGCTTGGGGTCTACTTTCAGATTAATTACATTCTACACCCCCCCCCCACCCCCAAGTTCCTTTCCTGTGTTCAATTATCACAAAGCTTCCAGACTCTGTGGCCAGCTCCATAGAGCCTGTATGAAAACTCCATCCTCAGGCTGTGACAAAAACCAACTCTGTCTCATCTACTGCTTTCTTGAACATCCATTTCTCTTCAGCTAAGTAGTGGGGTGCTAGAAGCTGACACAGGAAGGACCTGGGTCTTTAGGTAATCCCTTACCATAATTCTTTAATCACAACAGCCATGCCAGGAAATTTTACCCACAGGAGGCTGGATTTGCCCTGAGATTTCTGGCAAGGTCTGAGAGACACCTCTTCCTTAGTAGTGAGGATGGCTGGAAGAGAGAGAAGGGACCTATTATGCCAAACACTTTATATATTAAAATTTTTAGCACAAACCTTGGCTATAGGTGTTAATCCCTAATCATACTTTGAAGAATTTGAGGCTCAGAGGGGTTGAGTGTCTTGCTCAAGGTCTTAAAGCACACCAGTCAAACTAGGAGTGAAGTTTGGGCTGGTTGATCACATGGTTGCGATCTGAACCATGCCACCTGTGGAGGCAGAGGTGCCTTTGCTGTCTTTGAAGGTTAAGACTTTTCCACCCTTTGTTTGGTTTGAGGGTTTCTTTTAATCTCCAAACATTCGCTAAACTCCCACATGGCAGTACCTCTTTGATATTAAGAGGTATATAAGTTTCATAGACAAAGTACCTTGCATTCAACTCAGTAGCTCGTTCTCTAACTGTATTGAGCCCGTCCTTCGTTGGTATTTATGTCTGCAGATACTGAGCACGTACTATGTAGAAGTCACTGGTCCAGGAGCTAGAGGTGGAAGAGGTCGAATATACAGAATCTGGAGGAAGGAAAGGCCCTGGGTTCTAGAGCCATCATTACTTCCTGTTCCTCCCCCCAAGTATCTGAGGGCTTTCATGGGGCGCTTCTGGATAAGGCTGCTCCTAAGGGAGGAGGTTATGGATGGAGAGAGTTTTCTTGGCACCTCGTGACCATTTATTATGGTGAGTACAGTCACCACAAACTCCTGGTAAGGTGCACAAAGCTGGGGAAATGAGACAGAAATACAGAACTAATAGAAATACAGAAATATTTTCAAAGGGCAGAAATTGCTCATTTTACTTAAAAATAATGGATGAACCCTTGAAAGCTTGTGATGCATTCCCTTTGTAGTTTACGGTTTTCAGGAGGCCTTTTCACTTGGAGAAAGTCTTCCTGGTTTAGAGAATTCTAGGCAAGAGGAAAGGGCAGAATTATAATCCTAATAGTGCTACCAGTTTGCTGGATGACTCCAGGTGAATTATTCAACCTATTTATGTGTCAGCACAGAAATGGAGAGAGTGATGTCAGACATGTCACAATATGTTTTCTGTGGGAATCTCCAGTAAAAGGATTATGATAAACAACAGCTATTCAGTGTGCATAACAGAACACTTCTGCTTTTTTCCTCTAGGTCAGAAGAGCTGACACAGGCTCACATTGTATACATGGCATAAAACCCTTGGGAATCCGAAACTTTATGGAGTTAATAAAAAGCAACAGACACCTGTTATTTGCATAATGCTCTATGCTGAATGGTTTGTAAAGCATTTCCGTATATCATCACAACTGATCCTCACCCCACCTGTGAAATGGGATTAATGTTCCCATTTTATACCCGAAGAAACTTGGGTCACAGAGAGATCATCAAGGTAATTCAGGCAAAGGTGATTTATTTTAATTTTATTTTTTACTTTGAATCAGCTATGTAGAGAATTTTTGTCACTTTAATAATTTGTGATAATGGACCATCACAAATGCCATCACCGTACAAACAAAACACAATCTTCTTTTCTAGGGACACTGCTCATCCCTGCAGAGACCCCACTCCCAGAATCACCAACATGTAGTTGTAAATCACCAGAAACTCCTAACAACCCACAACAATGAGGGATCATCTTCACGTGGATTATATGACAATGTCTGGGAATATTTTGGAATGGATTGGCTTTTTTTTTTTTTTTAAACAAAATTTTTAAGATTTATTTGAGAGAAAGAGAGAGCAGGCACATGAGAGCACGGGCGGGGGTGGGGGGGGCGGTGCGGGAGGAGGAGAGGGGAGGTAGGGAGAGGTAGAGAGAGAATCCCAGACTCTCCACTGAACATGGAGCCCACCAGGGGCCTCATCCCAGCCCCCTGAGATCATGACCTGAGCCAAAATCAAGAGTCAGATGCTCAACAGACTGAGCCACCCAGGCACCCTGGATTGGCTTTTTAAAAAAGTTGTTTGCGTTCATTTGGGGGATTGCCAGACAAGATTCAACTCAATTTGGTGTTTTGTTTGTTTGCTTCTGTGAGGGAATGGAGGCTGAGAACACAGGGATTGCCTAGAGCGTTAGCCTGGGAAAATAATGATTTAAAAGCTTTAGGCACAGAACTAGTTAGCAGTCCATCGATAGCAAGGTGACTGAAACTATCTCCCCCTTTGTGTGTGGAGGGGTTGGTAATGGTGAACAGGTAGGGTCCTGTTCCCCTGTAGGCAAAAAGGGCCTCTTTTCTTGGCAGGGCAGCTCTGTATATAGGGCCTGTCTAGAGGCAAGACCTCCACGTATGGGGGAGTGTGTTCTGTTCAGCCCAGTTTTGGGGTGAATGCTGATAGACCTGTCAATGCAGTTGGGGTGAACTTGGGAAAGGGTCAGTTTTTCTAGACCTGTCCCCAGCTGGGGCTCTCTCCCGGGAAGCTGGTAGCACCTGGGGTCCTCCAGGCCCCAGGGCATGCAGGTTCCAGGCCCTCTGCATTAACATCACCACGAGGAAGGTGCTCTGCTGCGTGCACTTATTTGTTTCCAAGTGTTCGCCCCGAGGCAGGCATCCACGTGCTCAAGGTCTCGCATTAAAGGGCTCCCCAGGGACAGAGCAGGGAGGAAGACCTGTTTGGGGGTGGCCAGGTGACAGGGTACTCTGGCTGGGGCTCTATGGGCTCAGGAGAGCCTGAGCTCCTGCCCCCACCTCAATTATCCAATAGCCCCTGGTCCGCATTTGCCAGTACAGGCCTCCGCTTCGGCCACGACCCTTGCCCTAGGGGTCCTCCACTTCCAGCAAGGGCCCCCGAGCCGCCGCCCTCCCCAGGTCCCTGCTGGCCCCGCAGCGACCTCCCCCGGCCCGGCCCGACCCACTCGGCCTTGCTGGCCCGTCGCTGGGGGCGGGAACCTGCCCCCACCCCGCGGCGTCCCCTCCCCTTCGCTTCCCCCTCCCCTCGGTCCCTCCCTCCCCTCCCCCCCGTGGCGAGGCGGCGGCGGCGGCGGCGGCCGAGGCTGAGGCGGCGGCGGCGGCGGGCGGGGCTCGGCTCGGGCTCCGCGGGCGGGCGGGCGGACATGGCGGCCAACATGTACCGGGTCGGAGGTAGGAAGGCTCGGCCCGACCCGGCCCGTCTGGGAGCGGGCTCCGGGAGTGGGGGACCGGGGCGAGTTCACCCTAACCGCCGGGAGCTGCGGGCGCCCGGGCCGAGGGCGCAGGGGGCGGGGGGCGCCGGGGCCCGCAGAGGGGGCCGGGACTCCCCACCCCCCCCGCCACCCGCCCCTCCCCCGACCGTGGCCCGCCGGGGGCCGGCGCCCACCCTCCCCCTCCGCTCCCACCCCCGCTCAGTTTTCTAGGGCCAGGCCTGTACTTGGGGGTGTGAATTCTCAGACGCCCCCCTACAGGACGCCCCCATTGGGTATCGGCCGTCGAGCCCCCAAATAGGGTGGTCTTTCCCCGCGCGGCTTGCAGGCAGTAGGGGTTGGAGAGGATGGGGGGACATCCCCCCCCCCCGGCTCTACTCCTCCCCTTCAGTAGGAGTGTGAGGTGGGGGGGTGGGGGCGATGGGGGCAAAGCCAGGGGCACAGCTGGACAGGCCTGTTTGCGGGGACAGGGCCCTGCACCTCGCCTTCCTCACTCCCCCTCCCGTTTCTTGCCCAGCCCCCCAAGATGGGGCATAGTGGGGCCGGGGCACCGCAGCCAGAGGTGGGGAGTTGAGCTCTGCCTGGACGTTTGCTCTGGTGACTGCCTCCTTCCCAGCCTTCTGCAGAAGAGAGAAATAAGGTCAAACAAACTTTCTCCCTACTCACGACGCCCTCCTCCCTCTTTCTTGGTAAAATAATAATTCAGATAAGTGGCGTGTTTGTGTGTGAGACTTGCTCTTCTCTGCTCATTAGCTGAGCTCCTGATGGATGGTGGTGGGAATGGCCTGGCCAAATGAGGCCACTTTGCAGAAGAGAGACAGGAAAGAGCCACTAAGATAGACAATAACAATGCAGCCCAGCCTTTCAAATAAACACACAGTGGGAAGTTTCCAGTGAACCGATTACATGAGAGGAAAAGCCACACTTGAAAATTTTTATCTTTTTTATTGAAAGCCTGCAGTGATTTCTTTATAACAAGACCCTAAATTGATCTGGATTAAATATGGTAAAGAGCATAACAAAATCCTGATATCTCCGGAGACCTCTGTCTTTCAGAAAGGGAACCCCCCCTTTTATGCCCCGCCCCCCATCATCCCAGATAGAGCTGTGGAAAAGTTTGTCAATGTGTTTCCTCTTACCTGCTCTGCTCACCTGACGTGTTTTTTTTTTTAAGTTGGTGATTGAAATGTACTTTGGGCTGCTAAGCTTTTCAAGATGCTCTGAATTTGTCTTAGGTCAATAGTTTTATGTGAGAAGCGTACTCCAGGGTAAATTGGATTGGAGGGAAAAGATGTGGAAGCAGTTACAGCATGAAAGACACATGTTTAGTCAGCCCTGACTACTCGATGATGAGGAGAGTCTTTTTGTTAGTAAAGAAGTGATGTGTGGCCCGAAAGACTAGGAGAACTTGATAAAACATTAATTGAAATGAAAATGCCAGGAAAATAAGGGTCTGTGAATAGTAGGCATATGAGAAAATATATTAAGGTTGAATTGCTAAATACATTAAGGTTGTATTGCTTTTACCGGGGAATGAATTATGCGCTTCATGTGGAATGTGCTTTGCCTGATACAGAAGTCATAGATTGACAAATGCGAACTTTCTGTTGAAAAGATTAAGCTCTTTACTTCCTTTAATTACAGATTATGTCTACTTTGAGAATTCCTCCAGTAACCCGTACCTAATCAGAAGGATAGAAGAACTCAACAAGGTATATGTACACTGAGTGTTCTCGATTTTAATGTTAAAAAACAATTGTTTCCCATTGAAGGGTAATTAGGTAAAGGGCATAAGAGGTGATTTTACTTTCATTCCTAGACTCTCTGAAAGTAGAGATTGCAGATTAGAGAGTTATACAGGATTCTGAATAATCTTTGGCTTTGTATTATTACCTGTGATATTAAATGTTACTGAAATATTTAACATCTGCAGATTTCTTCAGATTGCTCAGAGCTTCTCAGAGCAAGGCACTCCTGTCACTCAGTCCCTTTGTGTATGTGTATATATATATATTTATATTTATTTATTTTTTAAAGATTTTATTTATTTATTTGACATGGAGAGACAGCCAGCAAGAGAGGGAACACAAGCAGGGGGAGTGGGAGAGGAAGAAGCAAGCTCCCAGCAGAGGAGCCCAATGTGGGGCTTGATCCCAGAACGCCGGGATCACGCCCTGAGCCGAAGGCAGACACCTAACGACTGCGCCACCCAGGCGCCCCTCCCTTTGTATATTTAGAGTCGTAATTGTATTTCTCCCTTTTCGGGTGAATTATTTTTTTCCTCTTCCAGCTTTAGAAGGAGATAGCTAGGAAATAAAGTATTGAAGGGAATTTGTAAAATTTTGGATTAGACTGACTAAGAATACAGTTTTGGTATAATGTAGAGTAGCTTCCTACTTTAGGCCTTCAGTAAATAAAACTTTTTATTAAGGTTTGTCTCTGATCGCTTGTGTCCAGGACATCAGAAGCATTGTGACTGTTTGCAGTAGGTGACATATGAAAAGTCATAAACTGTATGAACCATGGATTACTAATGGTGCTCTGGTTTTCTCCAAACCAGCTTTGAAGGTTATTTATATAGCTTATGAGAATTCATAGTGTTAAAATGTTGGGGGCTGTCTAGCTAATACCTTCCCCCAAGTACCATCTAGAGACTGGGCCAGTTTTGAGTCCCAGGAAGCAAAGTCTGGTTTAGGGCATTTCTGGTTTATGAACCCTGAGATCTTGATTTGCTTCTGGAGACATCCCCATGGACCTTGCATTTCTAAAAATTCCGTTGTATTTGAGACCACCACCACCAAATGAAGAGAATGGCCTCAGGATTAGATCAGTCTGTGGGTGGGAACTTTTGGGGCATTATTCTAATCTTCTCTTTTATGTTATTGATGTATAAGAGTGTAAGCAACTCGAAACTGTTTTTCAGTCTATTTAGAAAATTAATTAGGATACAAAGAGAAATGTTGGCCTATGAGACGTATTCTCTGACTGCTCCCTGTCCCTCTGACCTCCACTCTTACTGCTTTCTGCCTTGCTCATTTGGCTCCAAGCACAGTAGAGTCTTTCCTGTTTTCACATGCATGTACCTTAGGGCCACCAAGTTGTTTCTAATCCCCTGTACCTTGCTCTGCCTTGCTCTTTTCACCATATAATTTATCACCTTCCAAGATACTTCATTATTGTGTTTATTGTCATTGCCCATTTTCCCAGACTAGAATGTAAGCTCTGTGTGTAGTGCGATCTTTTCTGTTTACTAATGCATCCCAAGTGCCTTAGAATAAGTGACTGGCACATAGTTAAGGCATTCAGTAAATATTTGTTGAATTAATGAATTTCTCAAATGTCTGACGTTAATGCTTGCATATAGCTTTACTGTTTGCAAAGTATTTTGATTCATTCATTTTACATATATTTCTGAGGATCTGCTACCTGCCAGGCATTTTTAGATATGTGCTTTTAGGAATTCAGGGTGAACGAAGTTAGGTCCAGTAGTGGAGACAAGCATCAGTTAAATAATCCCACAAGTTGAAGGAAAATTGCAGCTGTGCTAAATTTGCAAACATCAGAGCATGGTGTTCTGGAAGCATATGATGTGGGGATTCACATTTTTACTTTTTTCGAGCCTCAAAATAACCTTAAACCTTTAAGGCAGATGCATCCTGGAGTTGTTGTGAGGGATACAGTGGTTAAGTGCCTGGGTTGCACATCTAGCTTGAACCTGGCTCATTTCACACTCCTTTTCATTATATTACTGTTCACTCCAAAAGTATCCCTTGCTCTCCATCCTCACCTTCTTCCTGGCCCTCTGCTTTCAGCAGAGAGTCGTAATATAATAATGGTTTTTTGCGGGCTGGGGATGACTGAATTGTGAGAGATGAGTCTGTAATTTCAGACAGTGGCAGTTTGAATGGATGGAATATTGGTAAATAAGTCAGATTGGCTAAATAGGGCCTTTCTTTTTCTTTTCCTTTTTTTTTTAAGATTTTATTTGAGAGCGAGAGAGTGAGAGAGAGAACACGAGCAGGGGAAGGGGTAGAGGGAGAAGCAGACTCCCCGCTGAGCAGGGAGCCCGATGCGGGGCTCGACCCGAGGACTCCAGGATCATGACCTGAGCTGACCGCAGACACTTAACCGACTGAGCCACCCAGGCACCCCGTGCATAGGGACTTTCTTCCTTTCTTTATCTCTCTCTCTCTCTTTTTAAAAAAAATTTTATTAATTTTATTTATTTATTTATTTTTAAAAAAGATTTTTATTTATTTGAGAGAGAGAGAGAACAAGCTGGGGAGAGAGGCCGAGGGAGAGGGAGAAGCAGACTCCCCGCTGAGCAGGGAGCCCAGTATGGGGCTCGATCCCAGGAACCTGGGATCATGACCTGAGCCCAAGGCAGGTGCTTAACCAACTGAGCCACCCAGGTGCCCCTTGCATAGGGACTTTCTTCTTTTCTTTTCTCTTTTTTCTTTTCTTCTTTCTTTCTTTCTTGATTCTATTTATTTATTTATTTATTTATTTATTTATTTATTTATCAGAGAGAGAGAACACAAGCAGGGGGAGTGGCAGGCTCGCCACTGAGCAAAGGGCCTGATGCCAGATTCGATCCCAAGACCCTGGGATCATGACTTGAGCTGAAGGCAGACACTCAACTGACTGAGTGTCTGCCTTCCAATAGGACATCCAATAGGGCCTTTATTTCTGAAGAATGTGGAAAAGATATCTCATTTTAAATAATTCATTAAACAAATATTTTCTGAGTACCTGTTATGTACCAGGCACGAGGCTAGGCTCAGATACACAACAGTGAACAATATGGATATGTTTTCTGCCCACACAGGGTTACATTCTCATGAGAGGGGCACATGAAAAGGCAAGTTAATAAGCATAAAGAAAATAGCAAAAATGATGTTAACTCTTTTTTTTTTAAGATATATTTATTAGAGAAAATACGAGTGGGAGGAGGGGCAAAGGGACAGGGAGAGAGAAACTCAAGCAGATGCTGCACTGAGCAGGGAGCCTGACTTGGGGCTTGATCTCATGACCCGAACCAAACCAAGAGTCAGAGGCTTAACAGACTATGCCACCCAGGCGTCCTGATGTTAACTTTTAAGAAAGAAATAAACAAGAGCCTTGACATGGGGGATAACAGAGGTTACTTCTTTTGGATAGAAAGGGAAAGGATTTTAAGGACATTGAAGTTGAGGCCTAAAGGGTGAGAAAGAGGTAGCCATGGGAGAGAGGCCACATGAGTGTTACATATAAAGGCCCTGAGAGGATCAGAGGTCAGATTGGCAAAGTGAGGAAAGTTAACATGATGGAAATCCAAATAATGAATTTAAGAATACTTGATATATTCTAATTGATAAGTCAGGATAGGAAAGGACATTAACCTAGAGGTGCCTGGCCGGGTCAGGTGGTAGAGCATATGACTCTTGATCTTGGGGTCATGAGTTTGAGCTCTATGTTGGGTGTAGAGATTACTTAAATAAAAAAAAAAAAAAAGGACATTAACCTGTTTTATTAACTATCTTCTTGAAGTTTGTTTATTTATTTTTAGAAATCTCTACACCCAGAGTGGGGTTCCAACTCACAACCCTGAGATCAAAAGTCAAAGACTGAGCCAGCCAGGAACCAGGTGGCCCCTATTAATTATCACATAGAATGTGTTTTTGTAACAAAATTCCTAGGGTAAGCTGTCAATCACCACTGTTAATAGACAAGTCACTTTTTTTTTTTTTTTAAGATTTTATTTATTCATTTGACAGCAAGCTAGTGCACACAGGCAGGGGGAGCGGTAGGCAGAGGGAGGGGGAGAAGCAGGCTCCCTGCTGATCAGGGAGCCTGATGATGCTTTGGGTTCCTCCTGGGGCTCCACGTGGGGCTCGGGGGCTCTAGGGCTCAATCCCGTCATGACCTAAGCTGAAGGCAGATGCTTAACTGCCTGAGCCATCCAGGCACCCTGAAAGTTCACTTTTATAGAATGGATTCTGGTTTTTAAAAAAATCCCATTTGAAATGTTACTTGTTCAGTTTGAAATCTGGGCTACAGTATGTCATTTTTTTAAAAAATTAGAGTAATAGATTTTTTTTAAGATATTATTTTTAAGTAATCTCTACACCCAGCATGGGGCTCAGACTCAACCCAAGATCAAGAGTTGCTCGGTCCACCAACTGAGTCAGCTAGACGTCCCCACGAATAGATTTTTGCCTCAATTTTTTTCCCTAAAGTTTTGGAAACTTTTAGGTATAAAAGTAAATATCAGTTGATGAACACAGTTCAACATTATCTTATATTCCCGTTTTTCCTCTCTCCTAATTTGTACTTAGATATCATGAAGATGATCTTTTGGAGGACGAATATAAGATTAAAATTATGAAAACAACTTTTGGTAAATTTTATTTAGTCACTATCTAGGTTGGGTGTTGTACTTCTAAAGATTGTGTCTGCATGGATGTCGAGAGAAAGCTATGTGAACGTAGTAATGGGATAGCCTCAGGAAGTTTTGGAAGTTAAGCTTGTGGAAAAATTAGCATGTTACTTGCTATTTTTGTTTTGTTTTTGGTGTGTATGTTGTATAATTTGTGTGTACCTTCGTTTTCTGTATATTTTATTAGCTGTCTGACTTGTTCTGAGATTCATTTTACTGTTTCGTGTCTTCCGTCTTTTTGGTGGGGAGAGGGGAGTCACTGATTTCTTTGAGTGTCTGATGATACCCTCTGCCTCCATCTACATTTGCACATATAGGAATTTGCACATAGTTTCAGGACATTCCCACATGAAACCCAAGGTAAGACCCCTCCTACTATTTGGGATCTCTTGGAAATAAGGACAGAAATTGGGAAAGCAAAGTCGATTTTCAGTTGTAATTTAGGCAAACCATGGACTTTCTGAAATGGAACGTGTGTGTGTGTGTGTGTGTGTGTGTGTGTGTGTGTGTGTGTGGGGTGGGTTTTTTTGTTTTGTTTTTGTTTTAATAATGTACTTACTAAGTCTGGGATAGAACCAGACGTGAGTATGAGGTTGACTAAAATGATTTTAGAGCTTAAGAAAAGCCCTTCATCGCTAGAGGATATTTTAGTAAATGTACTTGACAGAATAGGGATTTAAGAGGCTGCAACCTAAATGGAGAAAAGAACACAGCAAAGAAATTGGCGTCCATTGTGGCTTCTTCTTCTTCTTCTTTTTTTTAAGGATTTATTTATTTATTTGAGGGAAAGAGAGCTCTCAGGCCCCTGAGTGGTGGGGAGGGGCAGGGGGAGAGGAAAAGAGAATCGCCTGCAGACTCCCTGCTGAGTGTGGGGCTTGATCTCCTGACCAACCACTTAACTGACTGCCCCATGCAGGCACCCCTTTTAAAATTTTATTTTATTTTTTATTTTTTTAAAGATTTTATTTATTTATTTGACAGAGACAGCCAGAGAGAGAGGGAACACAAGCAGGGGGAGTGGGAGAGGAAGAAGCAGGCTCCCAGCAGAAGAGCCTGATGTGGGGCTCCATACCAGAACGCTGGGATCACGCCCTGAGCCGAAGGCAGACGCTTAACGACTGCGCCACCCAGGCGCCCCTAAAATTTTATTTTTAAGTAATCTCTCCATCCAATGTGGTGCTCGAACTCACAACCCTGAGATCAAGAGTCACATGCTCTACCAACTGAGCCAGCCAGGAGCTCCTAACCTAGGTCTTTAGAGCAGTGCTTGGCAAACATATTTGTGGTGTAAGATTTTTTTCTTTTAAGATTTTATTTATTTATTTATTTGACAGAGAGAGAGAGACAGCCAGTGAGAGAGGGAACACAAGCAGGGGGAGTGGGAGAGGAAGAAGCAGGCTCCCAGTGGAGGAGCCCGATGCAGGGCTCGATCCCAGAACACAGGGATCATGCCCTGAGCCGAAGGCAGATGCTTAACGACTGAGCCACCCAGGCACCCCTATGGTGTAAGATTTTTAAGAAGGTTCACTAACTCAGACTGCTTTTATAAAATTAAAAAAAAAAATAGTAGAAAAATGAAGTTTAAAATAGGCTTATAAAAACACAAGCCTTCATTTTTCATTATTAGGTTCAATAGATTAAAATTAACTACCAAATGCTCTAAGACACACACTCAATTGCTGTTCTCATTTCATCACACGGCAGGAGTTATAGACTGGGCCTTAGACCACAGTTTGAGTAGTTTAACTTTAGAGGCATACTTGAAAGGGTGCGTGTGTGTATTTGTAGAGGGAAAGAGGAATACTATAGTTATAAAATACCTAATAGCCGAGTGTGTGCATCGTTCAGAAGAGACTGTTTTATTTTGAACTATGCCCCTCCACCTCAAGCAGGTTTAAAATAAGAATTTAATTAGTTTTGTAGAGTATTCCTAGTGGAGGAACTCACTAGAGAGGCAGAAAAAAATACCCCTTTAAATGCTTGCTTTGGATTTTGAACATGCTTTTGTCTTAAAACTGGTAAAGAGCTTGTAAATTGTAGTCATTGATAGATTTTATTTACAAGAAATATTGGCCTGTTCATTTCTTAGATTGCCGGATCGTTACTTCTGGAGGATGTATTTGATCACAATATTGTGACATGCAGAAGCACTTTGGTTAGGATTTAATATGATTTCAATTCAAAGGGGCAATATTTCTCCACAACTATTTTTCGCTCTAAAATACTGCCGCTGAACTTCATAAAATCGACACATTTACTGCAGCATATATATATACATATATATATGTATATATATATTCTTATTTCTTGATGTCTGAATATATCTGTAAGCACAGAGAAATTCTGAAAATTTGTTGTCAAATTTTTTTGAAATTGGAAATCACAGTAGGATTTTACTGTCATCTATGTGTTTTTACAAGGAACTTTGTAATGAATGATTGACCTTGAAAGTTCTCAGAATTCATAAGGAATAGGAGACTAGGAGCCTGGGCCCCCAGCTGCAGTAAATTACAACCTAAATGAATATTGGTTATATTCTAGAGTGTAGTCAAAAATAAATAAGAGCTTCAGTGTTCATAACTCAAAGTTTCTAATACTTTCATATGTGAAGGTAAACTAAGTACTACCGAGAACATTGACTATTATGGATTCATAGATTACCTGGGGTGGAGAATGCTTTTCGAAGTTGTCTGCTCCACTCTGGGTAATGGCTGCCCACACGCACAGAGCTTCACCGTCAGTCAAACGTGGAGGTATATAGGAGAGGGCTGCATAATTTTACTCTTAGCCTACGCTTCTGGAAGTGGGTTTGGAGGATATGTTAAATAAGTTACGTTGTGGCTTTTAAAATTTGGGGGATTAGTTTCTCAAGGCCAATCAGATTTCACTCTCTGGCTCATTAAAGCGATCTGATCACTTTAGTTTAATTGATGCCAGTAAGTTATTGTATGTTTGACATTTCAGTTTCACTTGGAACCTTTGCAAATGCTGCTTATCCTCGTTTGAATTTTTTAGCTCTACGATTATCCCGCAGTTGCGGTTGGCACAGTATAAATGAGAGTGTTCTTATAATTGTATTGTATTTAGTTTTGTTTTATAAACTATTTGAGTCTACTATTCAGTACAGATAACCTCTATTTTTCTTATTTCTTAGACTGCAACTGGCAACGTGGAAGCAAAAGTAGTGTGCTTTTATAGACGACGAGATATTTCCAACACGCTTATAATGCTTGCAGACAAGCATGCTAGTAAGTTGTCTTTTTTTTTTTTAATTAAAAAATGTTTTAAGGTTTTTGTTTTCCATGATAGGAGGAAAAATGCCTTTTGTTACCTGTAGCTTTTTGCTTTCCCATTTGTCTTCCTCTTAGTTTAGATGAGAGTAATTTCTTGGGTGGTGTTCGGTTTTAGTATATATTTTCTTAGGTTGCGTCACATGTGTATTAGTCAATACATTGAACTAGAACTCTTTGCAAGTAGGCTTCTGCAGACAATCAGGGTAGTGTTTTGCCATCTGCAATTTTCAGGGGTAGTTTTGAAAGGATTTAAATATGAGAACATTTATACTTTATTGGTATTTTGGAGGACATTTTTTTCCCCTCTAAAGCAACTGGGCAATATTTACATTTTCAAAAATTCTGATTATTTATTATATGTATATAGAATTAGGTATGTGTGAAAAAAGGGTTTTCAGGAAAAGAAGTGCAAAGTGATAAGATACGGTGAACTCCTGCAGAGATAGCAACTCTGAGCCCTTCTTTGTAGATTAACCTTTATTGTATGTTTTTACCCCCTATCAACAGCTTTGACATATTTTAACCCCTTCTGTTATTTTTTTATTTTAAAATTTTAAAAATTTATTTTTCATTTTATTTATCTTTTAAAAGATTTTATTTTTAAGAAACCTTTACACCCAACATGGCGCTTGAACTCACAATCCTGAGATCAAGAGTCACATGCTCTACTGATTGAGTGATTTAAATTTAAAGATTTAAATTTTAAGAAAAGAAACATATGGAATATAAGTACTTTATTTTGAAGCCATTTTCATTTCCATGATGAATCAAACTACCTCACTATGACTTACACAATGAAGCCATTTTCATCCTACAAAATATATGAGACTAGGACCACATGTATGTGTGTTTTTCAGTTTGACACTGAACTATTATGCTCTGGTCTTGGAGACCCTGAAGCTTTTGAAGTGTTTTGGTAAGGGAGGCTATTGTGTGCACGGGTTTGTTCTGTGTCTGTTTGATAATCATTTCCCCACTGGGTCACTGGTTTGATCAGGCGGACTGGTTGTTGCATAAGTTAAATTCCTACTATATTTTCTGCTGTAGTTCATAGTGTGTTGTTTTTTTTAAAGATTTTATTTCTATTTTTTTGTATAGAAAGACTGATATGAGTTCTATAATATTTACAAATTATATATTGACAGATTTAGGGCATTCGTATTTGTCCCTCCTCTATGAGGCCAAAATACTACTTTTTATTGTATTTATTTATTTTTTTAATAATAATATTTTTTTATTATATTATGTTAGTCACCATACAGTACATCCCTGAAAATACTACTTTTTAAAATGACATACTAATCAGTTATTTTAGCTGTAGCTAAAATCTATGAATTCAGTGTGTTATTAGAGTGGCTCTGCAAAATTATTTGGATTTTATTTACCATTTATAACGTAAGCATAAGAAAGATAAAATGTCTCGTTAATATTCATATACTTCTGGCTTTAATTTAGCTTCTAACGTAGCTTCTAAAGTTGCTGCAGCAAAGGTAGTGTGGTATAAAGATTGTTACGGGGTCGGCTGACTTCCTGGAGGGTCTCAGCATGGCTGCATTTTGGTGCTATTTTAGGCTGGTAAATGTAGAAAATCAGAAGTGATTAGGCTCTTGGCAATGACTCTTAGAAACCAAATTTAAGAGATTTAAAGGAGTCAATCAAATTATATAATGGCGATCATGTAGTTTAGAGTAAGACCCGGGTTCAGATCCTGCTTTGCTAGTTGCTGCTTGTCTTGGGAAAATTTCTTAATTTCTTACACATTTCCATTTTCCTCATGTGTAAAATAAGACTGAAAAAAGATCACCTCATTTTGTATTACGTGTATTTTACCACAGTTAGAAACAATTAAGGGAAAAAATTATGCCAGCATTGATGTGACGATTAAATAACCTAAGGTCATAAATAGGTGCTTAATAAATGTCAGTTGGTTTTCTACCTCCTCAGCAATTTGTAGATCACTTCTTTGGGTGGGTTACTTCTACTACATTTGCCAGGTTCTTCCATCATTTATTGAGTTTACTCTCGAAGGTGGCGTCAGAAGTATCTTACTGTATTGCTGTTTGGTATTGGCTAAAATTTCAGGTGGGGAGAATAAAATTGTCTGGATAGTTCTTGCTATATGAAGAGGTTTTAAGGGAGGATTATTGGAGAGAGAGTCATACATTGGAAAGATTTCAAAACTGGACTCCTGGGTGTGGTTGCCACTTTGAGCCTCAGTTTCTCCATTTAAAAACCTTTCCATTATGGACTCCTTTAAAACTTTTTATTACAGAGAATTTCAAACATTCAAAAGTACAGAGAATGGTATAATCCACCTGATGTTTCCATTCCTTTGCTTTAACAGTTATCAATAAACGACCAATTAATTCATCTGTGCCCCTCCTCCATCCCCTTATTTTGAAGCTCATCAGAGAAATCTTACCATTTCATCTATAAGTATTACAGTATGTATTTCTAAAAGATACGGCCTCATTCAAACTTATAGAAAGGGCCAAGAATATAGAGGGAACTCCCGTATACCCTTAACCCACATTCAGCAATTAACATTCTGTCCTATTGACTATCATTCTTTTTATATGTATAAACTCATTCATTTGAGAGTAAGTTGGAGACATGGGTTGTGTTTTTCTAAATGAAAGGAAATTGTTTTACATAATCACAGTAGAGTAAACAAGTCACGAAACCTAATATTCACACAAAACCATTATTCATGATCCTTAATCAAATTTCATGCACCAATGGTGTTCTTTATAGCTATATATATATTTTTTAGTTTAGAATAAAATCCAGACTCATTGTATTTTATTGTCCCTTCTCGTTGTTATGGAACCAGTTCCTCAGTCTTTCTCTGCGTTTTCTGACCTTAACATTTTTGAAGAAAACAAGCCAGTTATTTTGTAGAATATGGCTCAATTTGTGTTCCTCTGATGTCTCCTCATGATTAGATTCAGATTATGTTATTTTTTCTTATTTTGCAGGTTATGTTTTTTTTTTAGTAGGGGTGCCACAGAAGTTGTATTGTGTCCCTCTCAGTGCATTGTATTAAGAGGCACATAATTGGTTTTGTCCTAATATCGATTATGTTAGGTTTGATGACTTGACCAAGGTGGTGTCCCTTTCTATTTAGGAAATTATTTTGGGGGAGATACTTCGCAACTACATGAATACTTTGTTCTGGGTCAATCTTTAACCTACTCATTTTAGCATTCTTTGATCATTTAGGAGTCTGTAAACAGTGTTATCAAATATCTACTTAGTTTTCATGTTTTTTCTTTCATAAATTTTTTCTTTTTTTAGTTTATTTTTTACATTTAAAAAAAATATTTATTTGACAGAGAGGGAGAGGGCATGCACACACAAGGAGGGGGAGCAGCAGAAGGAGAGACAGAAGCAGGCTCTCCGCTGAGCAGGCAGCCCGATGCAGGGCTTCATCCCAGCACCCTGGGACCATGACCTGAGCCGAAGGCAGGCACTTATCTGACTGAGCCACCCAGGCGCCCCTATAGTTTGTTTAAATCAAGATCCAAATGAGGTTAACAGATTATGATTGGTTGATAGTACTCTTAAGTCTCTTTTTTCCTTGACCATCCATTTTTTAAATTGATATATCATCCACATAGCATAAAATCCGTTCTTTTAAAGTGCACAATTGAGTGGTTTTTAGTATACGTACAAAGTTGTATGAGTATTACCACTATCTTAATTTCAAAATGTTATCACCACCCCAAAAGGAGACCAGTTACTTCTCATTCCCCCTTCTTCTCAGCCTCTGAAAGCATCCAGTATGCTTTTTGTCTCTATAGATTGGCCTCTTCTGGACTTCACACCAAGGAATCATATAATGTGTGCGTGTGGGCTTTTTTGTTTTTTTAAGTAAGTTCTTTGCCCTACCTGCGGCTTGAACTCAGGAGATCAAGAGTCGCATGCTCTACCAACTGAACCAGCCAGATGCCCCTAATAATAATAATAATAATTTGTGTCTGGATTTTTAAAATTTAGCATAGTGTTTTCCAGTTTTTTTCCATGTTATTGCCTGAATCCCTTCATTAGTTTTTATAGCTGAATGATATTCCGCTGGATGTATATACATTTTGTTTATTCTTCAATTGACGGACAATTAGGGTTGTTCCGCTTTCTAGTTATTTTGAATACCTAGCTATTGTGAGCATTCATGTACAGATTTTTGTGTGGATATTGATTCATATTCTCTCTCTCCGTCCCTCAGTATCTTGTTGAAGATAACTGGTTGTTTATCCTGTAGTTTCCTTTGGTCTGGAGTTGTTTATCTAAGTTGTGTCCTTTACCATGTTTTTTTGTAGATGGACACTTAGGTTCAGGTTCTAGAGGATCTAAAGCTACATGGTTTTTGTAGGGGAGAGGTGAGGTCGTGGGTGCAAGAGGTAGTATTGTGCCCTTCTCCCATGAGGTCCATACGTATTGTTGCCTGTCTCTCTCTTTTTTTTTTTCTTAACATTTTACTTTGAAATAATTTTTAGATTTACAGAAAAATTATTAAAAACATTACCAAAAAACCCCATTTGCTCTTCATCCAGAAGACTCACATTTTACTCTGTTTGCTCTATTATATTTATTCTACTTGCTCTATTGTGTATTTATTACTGTTTTGAGCCATTTGAAAGTAAGTTCAAGATGTATTTCCCCTAATTCCTAAAGATACTTCAGTGTATATCTTTTTTTTTAAAAAAAGGAGAGTTTCTTACCTAACCAAGTATGATGGTACACTGATCTATAGATTTATTCAAATTTTGCAAAATTTCCTATTTTAATGCCTTTAATAGCAAAGTATAAAAACAATTTTTTTTAAGATTTTATATTTTAGTAATCTCTACACCCAGTGTGGGGCTTGAACTTAGAACCCTGAGATCAAGAGTCACATGCTCTACTGACCTAGCCAGCCAGATGCTCCTAGAAACAGAATTTTTAAGCTATCTTTTTGTAATGTTATCATTGTTGATTGATGATTGCCTTGATTAATTCATTAAAGTTGTGAAAATTATGCTTTTTGTTCTGTCATCCCCTCATTTACTGGGTAGACTATTTCTGTGAAGCAAATATTCCCTATGTCAGCCATCAGGTTAATCTTCATGTTCAGGAAGGTTAAATTAAAGGCTTGGATGTGCTTTTTCTTTTTTTTAGTTATTACCCGTTTTAAAAATACTGAGATGGTTCCTGGCATCCTCCAAAGATCACCAGTTTCAGGGGTGCCTCGGTGGCTCAGTTGTTAAGTGTCTGCTTTTGGCTCAGGTCATGATTCCAGGGTTTGAGCCCCACACTGGAGCGGGGAGCCTGCTTCTCCCTCTCCCTCTTCCTGCTGCTCTCCCTACTTGTGCTCGCTGTCAAATAAATAAATAAAATCTTAAAAAAAAAAAACCACGAAAAACGATCACCAGTTTCATCATGAGCTCAAGGATTTGGACATATTTCATATTTATTATCAATTATTATTCTTTTTTTAAAGATTTTATTTATTTATTAGAGAGAGAGAGAGCACGCGTGCGTAAGAGAGACCACAAGCAGGGTGAGGGGCAGAAGGAAAGGGAGAAGCAGACTCCTCACCGAGCAGGGAGCCTCTCCCAGGATTATGACCTGAGCTGAAGGTGGGCGCTTAACGGACTGAGCCACCCAGGCGCCCTTCAGTTATTATCCTTACTGATGATACTCAAAAGTTGTCCTACGTTCAGCCAGAGGGCTTATTTAGGTTTGTTCTTGAGTCATTTTGAAATGATCTTAAGATATTGTCTTACTTGCTTTTCTGATACAAGATGTTCCAGGCTCATCTTTTGCACTTCTTGCCTCACACCTCATCTCTGTGGAGTCCTGGCTCGTTTTACTGGGAAATGGTCTTGGAGACCATAGTCATCTGACCACAGGGGAGAGACTTTCTTTTGAGACAGAGCAGTGCAATACCTGGATTGCCATGTACTTTTAACAGATTGGATATGTCATGGTTTTATATATATATTTATTTATATATAAAATATATATTTTTAAAGATTTTATTTATTTATTTGAGAGGGAGCATGAGTAGGGGGGTGGGGCAGAGGGAGAGGGAGAAGCAGACTCCTTGCTGAGCAGGGAGCCTAACCTGGGGCTCGAGCCCAAGACCCCGAGATCATGACCTGAGCCAAAGGCAGATGCTTAACTGAGTGAGCCACCCCGGCACCCCTATCTCTATCTCTATCTCTATCTCTATCTCTATCTCTATCTCTATCTCTATATATCTCTATCTCTATATCTATATCTTTGTTTTTGTTTTTGTTTTAAAGATTTTTTCATTTATTTGAGAGAGTGGGGGGGGTAGAGGGAGAAGCAGGCTCCCTGCTGAGCAGGACCCTGGGATGATGACCTGAGCAGAAGGCAGACACTTAACTGACTGAGCCACCCAGGCACCTCTCGTTATATAATTTTAAAAATTAAAAGAAATCTGACTTTAGTGAGGTAATTTCACAAAAAGCCAGAGTCCATACTTTGTTTTTAAAAGCAATCTTGGGGGCGCCTGGGTAGCGCAGTCGTTAAAGCGTCTGCCTTCGGCTCAGGGCGTGATCCCGGCGTTCCGGGATCAAGTCCCACATCAGGCTCCTCTGCTGGGAGCCTGCTTCTTCCTCTCTCACTCGCCTGCTGTGTTCCCTCTCTCTCTGGCTGTCTCTCTGTCACATAAATAAATAAAATCTTAAAAAAAAAAATAAATAAAAAAATAAAAGCAATCTTGATTCTCTTAATCTATTAGAAATGGAATTTTGGGTTTAAGAAAAGATGCCCGTTCCAAATGGACATGGTTCTCAGGAGTGATGGAGTTTTGAGAAATAAATTTCATCACTGCTCTTTATGGCCTGCTTCACATGTTTTAGATGCTTTTTGACATATTGTATACTTTTATATTGTGATTCCTAAAATTTAAAGCTTTATTATTTATTTATTTTTAAAAAGATTTTTAAAAAAAGATTTATTGATTTATTTGAGAGAGAGAGAGAGAGAGAATGCACACAGAGTGAGAGGGAGAGGGAGAAGCAGGCTCCTGCTGAGCAGGGAGCTGGATGCAGGACCCTGGGATCATGACCTGAGCAGAAGGCAGACACTTAACTGACTGAGCCACCCAGGCGCCCCAAGATCTTGTTTTTAAGGGTCAGTTAAGCACCTAACTCTTGATTTCAGCTCAGGTCATGATTTCAGGGTTGTATGACGGAGCCCTATGTGGGGCTCCGTGCTCAGCATGGAGCCTGCTTAAGGTTCCCTCTCTCCCTCTCCCCTTCCCTCCCCACTAGCACACTCTCTTTCTCTCTCTCTCTATCTCTCTCTCAAAAAAAAAGAAAAAGAAAAAGATTTTATTTTTGTATAGTCTCTATACCCAACAGGGGGCTCAAACTCACAACGCCGAGATCAAGAGTCACATGCTTTTCGGACTGAGCCGGCCAGGTGCCCCCCCTTTTTCCTTTTTTAAGATTTTATTTTAAAGTAAAAAATGTAAAGCTTTAGCAAATTAAGTTTTGTGTCACCTTCCGCTGTATATAACCTGTCAGGCACAAAGTAAAGTGTTCACTTAACAGCTCTTTTCTTTCCTTAGAATTTTCTTCCCAGCTTTTCAGTTGTTGTGTCACTCATTGGGGGCTGAAGTTGGGATGTAGGGAAAATGAGATGAATGAGAAGTTATTTTCTGACGAATGTTCATTCTGTTTGCCCCTGTGTTTCCACTACAACACGCACACACTTGGAGCTTTGTTGAAGAGGAAAGAAGATAGGAAGATTTATTTATTCCTACTCAGAATTATAAAACCAGAATTAACTCTTGGAGAGAATTGGGGAGAGACTGATCCTGCCTTCCTTAAGTCCTGTTGTTCATATTGTTTACCAAGTTATTGATGATTCTGGCATTTTTGTGTTATTATTTTGAGTAGAATCAGAAAGTAGTGTTGGCATCCTTCTTTTTCAAAATTAGTTAATTAACTAATTAATTATTTTTTTAGTAATCTCTATACCCAGTGTGGGGCTTGAACTCACAACCCTGACACCAAGAGTCACATGCTCTTCTGACAGAGCCAGCCAGGCATCCTTGATCTTAAAATTTTAAATAAGACATTTCAGGATGTGGTGATATTATGAATCAATAAGGTTATGATTTGTTACAGGTAAAAGGTAAAGTGACTTCTATACCCAGTTCTTATCACATCCTGGTCTGAGTCATGTTCTTGTAAAATGTCTTGGTGTCAAAGGGCATATTGGGAACTTTATTTTTTTAAGATTCAGGTAGTACATGATTTATAATTATTAAAAAGATTTGGAATGTTTGTTGTACTTTATAGGATTTTTGGACTTAAATGGGATTTTATAAAATAATTGGCACCTTTATTTAATTATTTATTTTAAAGATTTTATTTATTTGAGGGAGACAGAGAGCAGGGGTGAGGAGGGGTGGAGGGAGAGGAAGAAGGAGCAGCAGACTCCCCGCTGAGCAGGGAGCCCGGCTTGGGGCTCTATTCTAGGACTCTGAGATTATGACCTGAGCCAAAGGCAGGGGCTTAAGCAACTGAGCCATCCAGGTACCCCTTTTATTTATTTATTTTTAAAGATTGATTTATTTACTTTGGAGAGAGAGTGTGGCGGGGATGGGCAGAGGGAGAGGGAGAGAGGATCTGGAGCAGATGCCCCCGTGAACACGGAGCCCGATGTGGGGCTCCATCCCACGGCTCAAAGATCGTGACCTGAGCTGAAACCTAGAGTTGAACGCTCAACTGACTGAGCCACCCAGGCGCCCCTTGGCACCTCTTCGTAAATGATTTGTCACCAGTAATCACAATTGTTAAAGTACTGAAATCAATACATCTGCTGTGTCCTCTCCAGCTTTCTTTCCCGGCCTTAGCACACAGTTTATATATTCCAAGTGCTGTTAGGTTCTTGAATGCTGGGGACCTGGTCTTGATCATCTTTTGAGTTTCTGTGTGTCTTGTTCATTATATTTGCTTGTACACCTGTGTGTAGCTTTAAATTTAGCAGGGGAACAAATCTGAAGAATAGCCAGGCTACCAGTGATTTTGTTTTAGCATGTTGGTTGTCTGAGAACAAACTGCAGTGGTTTTAAAATGTGGTCCCCAAATGCTTTGACATTCCTTCTATTGCTAGATGGGGTCCATGCTGTTGTGACCAGTACAGTATAGTGGAGGCAATGCAGTGTGACTCCCAGGACTGGGTCATAAAAGGCCGTGCAGCTACTGCCTGGTTCTCTTGGAATGTTTGCTCTCCGGGTGTTCCTGCTGGGAATTCAGCCACCATACCGGGAGAAGGCCAAGCCACATAGAGAGGCCGTGTATGGGTGCCGTGGTTGACAACCCTAGCTGAGAGCCCAGGTGCCAGACCTGGAGCTGAAAAGGAACCACCAGCTGATCTAGTCTCGGCCATTTGAGTTCCAGTTCAAGCCCTGGTCATTGTGAAGCAAAGGCAAGATCGCCGTGCTGTGTCTGACTTCCTGACCCACGGAACCTGTGAACAAAATATAATAGCTGTTGTTTGTGCCATTAAGTTTTGGGGTGATTCCCAACTCAGCAGTAGTTAACTGGAACAGGATCATAACAGATTTTGTTTTTGTGTAATTTTAATGACATTTTAAGATCAATATCAAAGCTCTGACTGCCTACTAAAAGTATTTAATGAACTTTTAGTTTTCTTTAAATAAACCTCATTTTCTTTTCTTTTCTTTTTTTTAAAGCTTTTATTGATTTATTTGAGAGAGAGCGTGAGAGAGAGCACTAGAGGGGGGAATCTCGGCATCCCAGGGTCACGACTTGAGCTGAAGGGAGACGCTTAACCGACTGAGCCACCCAGGCGCCCCTGAACCTCATTTTCTTTTGATAGATTGACTAAATGATCTTGCACTGATGCCTTATGCTGAATATTTTCCTCATACTTAATTTTTGGCCACAGTGAGAACAAGTCAGGAAAAATGCTCTCTTTATTATTCTGAAGTGAAATTCATCGATAGTGTAACTTATGTAAAAAATAAAACTAAAACAGTATTATGTTCTAACTGAAATATAAAATAAAGTAATTTATAGTAGAACATATAATACAATATATAATATATGATCATATGTACTGTATTTCAATGTGTGTAAATTTTAGGGCATGTCTATAGTGGAAGACATAATGAAGTTGTGAAATGTCTGCATGGGATGCCTGGGTGGCTCAGTCAGTTAAGCGTCTGCCTGTGTCTGAGGTCATGATCTCAGGGTCCTGGGATTGAGCCCCATGTCAGGTTCCCTGCTCAGCAGAGAGTCTGCTTCTCCCTCTGCCCCTCCCGCCTTGTGCTCTTGCTCTCTCTCAAATAAATAAATAAAATCTTAAAAAAAAAAAAAAAAAGAAATGTCTGTGTTTACCCGTGGAATTGCTAGCAATGCAGCAGTTAGAGATTAGACTGAAATGTTATATTGGGAATGCTAATATTTATCGAGACTTTTCAGAATGGTGCTCTTGGTAAGTTCTGAACAAAACAAAATAGACTTTTCTCTTTTTATATGATGGCTGCATTCCTGGAAAAGTCAGTTATATTAAAACCACAATCAAAGTATTTCTGTTCTCCTGCATAAAATGGAATTAACTCTAGTTTCCAGTAACAGAGTCATGTTTTTCACCTATATAAATGTTCAGAGGGACATTGAAAATCACGTGAATCAAATTTCTCTGGTACCGGACTGCCTTCTGCTATATATTGTGTATCTATATGTTGTCTAGCGTTCTTTTTCTTTTTTTCTTTCTTTTTTTTTTTTTTTTTGGTATTAGTTTCAGACGTACAGCATGGTGATTTGACTATTTTTTTTTTTTTAAAGTTTAGGTTTTTTGTTTTTTTTTTAATTTTATTTATTTATTCGACAGAGATAGAGACAGCCAGCGAGAGAGGGAGCACAAGCAGGGGGAGTGGGAGAGGAAGAAGTAGGCTCATAGCGGAGGAGCCCGACGTGGGGCTCGATCCCATAACGCTGGGATCACGCCCTGAGCTGAAGGCAGACGCTTAACCGCTGTGCCACCCAGGCGCCCCTGATTTGACTATTCTATACATTATGTAATGCTAACACGATAAGTGTAGTTACCATCTCTCTCCATACAATATTATTACAGTATTATTGACTGTGCTGTACTTCTTCAGCCTCATGACTTACTTATTTATAACTGTAAATTTCTACCTCTTAATCCCCTTCACCTATTTTGCCCATCATCCCATACTGGCAACCACCAGTTCTCTGTATTTATGAGTCTTTATTTTTTTGTTTGTTTATTCATTTTGTTTTTTAGATTCTACATATGAGTGAAATCATATGGTATTTGTCTTTCCATTCATTTGTCATTTTACTTAGCAAAATACCCTCTAGTCCACCCATGTCACAAATGGCAAGATTTCATTCTTTGTTATGGCTGTGTAATAGTCCAGCGTGTGTGTGTGTGTGTGTGTGTGTGTGTGTGTATGCTGCATCTTTATCCTTTCATTTGTCAATGGACACTGGGGCTGTTTCCGTAATTTGGCTACTGTATATAACGCTATAGTAAACATAGGTGTGCATATATCTCTTAAAGTTAGTGTTTTTCTTTTTTGGGGTACTAAATGCCCAGTGGTGGAATTATTGGATCATATATATTTCTATTTTTAATTTTTTGAGGCACCTCCATAGTGTTTCCACAGTGGCTGCGCCAATTTACATTCCTACCAGTGGTGCACAAGAGTTCCCTTTTCTCCACATCCTTGCCAGCACTTGTCATTTCTTGTCTTTTTGATTTTAGCCATTCTGACAAGTGTGAGGTGATACCTCATTGTAGTTTTGATTTGTATTCCCCTGATGATGAGTGATGTTGAGCATATTTTCATGTGTCTGTTAGCCATCTGTATGTCTAATTTGGAAAAAAATCTATTCAAGTCCTCTGCCCATTTTTAATTGGATTATTTGTTTTTTTGGTGTTGAATTTGATGTCTAACATTCTTTTATATGTGAAATATTAGTACCACTCCCGTTGTGGTACCTCCTCCCCACCCCCACAGACCCACCATTTCCAAAGCACTCCTTAGGTTGAAGACTAGTATCCATTGAAAAACCACTGCACCTAAACATAGTATCATAGAACAACAAAGTATGTCTTTTTTGTTGACTTAATATATGTGCTAACATTCACCATAATGCTGGGAACGCGGAAGTTACTTGGTATGTACAAATCAAAAAAAATTCTTGGAGCCTTGCTAGCTTAGTGGGTAGAGCATGCGATTCTTGATCTCGGGATTGTGAGTTCAGGCCTCATGTTGGGCATAGAGCTTGCTTAAATTCTTCTTTTTTCTTTCTTTCTTTTTTTCAGATTGTATTTATTTAGTTGAGAGAGAGAGAGAGAGCAAGCTTAAGTGAGCAGGGAAGGGGCAGAGGGAGAAGGAAAAGCAGACTGAGCAGGGAGCCCGATGCATGACTTGATCCCAGGACTCTGAGATCATGACCTGAGCTGAAGGCAGATGCTTAACCAACTGAGTCATCCAGGTGCACCTAAAAAAAAATTCTTAATATTTCCTTAATTCCCGAAAATTAGAGATTAAAATTATTTATTTATTTTTTTTTTTTAAAGATTTTATTTATTTATTTGACAGAGATAGAGACAGCCAGCGAGAGAGGGAACACAAGCAGGGGGAGTGGGAGAGGAAGAAGCAGGCTCATAGCAGAGGAGCCTGATGTGGGGCTCGATCCCATAACGCCAGGATCACGCCCTGAGCCGAAGGCAGACGCTTAACCGCTGTGCCACCCAGGCGCCCCTAAAATTATTTATATTCGGGTAAGGTTGATGCTGTCTTGACCTGGAATTTAAGGGAGAATAAAAATAAAATCTTTAAAAAAATTTTTTTAAAAATAAAAGTGATATTTGAGGGAAAGGGAGGATTATAGGTATTGTTCAATTATGTTTGGTAGTTCACCATATTAACTATATCTCAATTTAGGGATAACCAGTGGAAGGATACAGATAAATTACTTGATTTTACTTCACTTGTGTTACTAGATTAATAGATAAATTAAAAATGGCCCCAAATAGACCCCAACTCAAGAGAAGAGGGAAAAAGAACAATAAGGTAAATATAAGATGGCCAGAATGAGGCCAAACATATCAAATGATAAAAAATGTGAGTGGGATAAATTCTCCTTTTAAAAGACAGACTGTTATTCATAACATTCATCTATAAATGAGGCACAAAGAAAACCTTTAACAAGTACCAAAAGCAGGAATGCACAAGTAACATTTTGTCTACAAGGCAACAGAGTAAATAATTAACAGTAAAAGGGTAACAAGCCATGTTAGTATCCAATTTAGAAATTTAAAAAATGCTTATAAGCAACTTTTGTGCTAAAAGAGAAATAAAGTTTTTAGTTGCGGGGCGCCTGGGTGGCTCAGTCGGTTAAGTGTCTGAGTCTTGATTTTGGCGCAGGTCATGATCTCAGGGTGGTGGGATAAAGTCCCATGTCTGGCTCTGTGCTCAGTGGGGAGTCATCTCGAGATTTTCTCTCTCCCTCTGTCCCTCCCCCTGCTTGCATACTCATTCACTCTCTTTCTAAAATAAAGAAATCTTAAAAAATAAAATGTAATCTTCAGTTGCAAATGATTCCAAAAATGAATGACGGTGAAAGTACTACGTCTTAAAAACCTGTAGGATGAGGCCACAGTGACTTCAAAGCAAACCTTGAAAAAAATGACTTCAAGTAATTTTTAAAGCCAGGCATTCAAGAAAGAAGAGAAAAATAAAATCCGAAAGAAGGAAGGAATTAGAAATAAAAGCAACAATTACTGAAATAGGGGAAGATGTACTGGTTATGAAATCAGTGCTGGTTCTTTAAAATAGTATTCAATGTTGTAAACGTTTTCCCACATCTATAAGGTATATGAAATCCCAGTCAAAATCATAATAGAATTTTATATGGACCTTGGCAAAGTGGTTCTGACATAGATTCATGTCATAGGAAGAAAATGAGGAGAAAAGTCAGGTTCATTTGTTTTCTTTCTTTCTTGTTTTCTAGTAAATCCTTTTTTGTTTAAGTTGAGATAAAATATATTTCTTTAAAGTGAACTCTGTGCCTGGTGTGGGGCTCGAACTGAACACCCTGAGATCAGGAGTTGTACACTCTACTGACTGAGCCAGCCAGGTGCCCCTCTAGTAAATGCCCTTAAGGTTACATATTTTTCATTGAGAACCTGTGATCATCTGCTGTAGGTTTCGCTGTGTATGTGTCATTTCGCTTCTGAATAATCTTGTTGTTTTCAAATAACCAGAATGTAGAAGAGTACAATGAACCGCCATTTAACCTTCATCTAGCTCCAACAATTAATCAGCATAGTCTTACTTCATTTACACTTTGCTTCTTCCTCCACCTCAGACCCTAACTGAAATTTCAGTTGGCACAGACTTCCCTCTGTAAATACATCCTTTTTTTAAACCTAATATTTATTTACATGAGTAGACTTTGATCTGTCCATTACTAATCTGCTGATTACTTCTATTAAGTATATCTTTCCATTTTCCCTTACATTTTAATAGTTTTTGGTTTTGTTTTAAGTTTGTTTGTTTGTTTGTTTGTTTGTTTAAAATTAATCGTTATACCCAATGTGGGGCTTGAACTCATGACCCCAAGATCAAGAGTCTCATGCTCCACCAGCCAGGTGCCCCCCGGATGGGTGGGAAAAATCTTTCTCTGATGGCTTTTAACTTTGAATTCTTTTTTTTTTTCTTTTTCTTTTTTTTTTTTTTTTCTGATGCTGTTGCTTGCTAGTCCCATTTTTGTGGTGGTTAACATTTGTATAGTTTATACATTTTTTTAAATCATTTTATGTTTAGTCTTTTAGGTTGTTTTCCAGAGTGTCCTGTTAGCTGGAAATTTTTTTGTTTCCATTGTTTGGTCTTATTAAACCCATTCTGAGGATCTTTAACTTCAGGATAAGGATATACATATATATATATATTTTAAAGATTTATTTATTTATTCGACAGAGATAGCGACAGCCAGCGAGAGAGGGAACACAAGCAGGGGGAGTGGGAGAGGAAGAAGCAGGCTCATAGCGGAGGAGCCTGATGTGGGGCTTGATCCCAGAATGCCAGGATCACGCCCTGAGCCGAAGGCAGACGCTTAACCGCTGTGCCACCCAGGTGCCCCAGGATAAGGATATTTAATTCTTTTCTATTTAATCATATTTTATTTAAAATCCTAGGTGTGTATTTTCTCCTTCCTTCCTTTCTTTGTGTTGGTTTTATCAGATTTTCTATTTTTCAGTAAGACATTCATCCTATTTGTAGTCTTAAAATAGTTACCTTCACACTGTTTATTTATTTTAGTTAAATGTTAAAAATTTTTCATTTTTGAAAGGTAGTTATTTCAGTATGGATCAACATTAAAAGGTACAAAAGTATATTCCCCACATCAGGTCCCTAAAAACCCTCTTCTCCCCCACAGATCACCATTGTTACTAGTTTCTGGTGTCTTTTCTAGAGAAAAGTCAATGTATACAGATCAGATCCTACATATGTGTATATGTGCATTTCCCCTAGCTCTTCTTTTTTTTTTTTTTTTTTTTTTAACAAAAATGATGGCATAGTATGGTGGTTTTCATATTTTGTGCTCTCGAAATTCCCTTAATAATTTAAAAAACATTTACTCTCTTATACATTTAACGTTGACATCTAACCATGGTACACTGTTGGTGGGAATATAAATTGGTGCAGCCACACTGGAAAACGTTTTGGAGGTTCCTCAAAAAATTAAAAATAGAAACACCATATTATCTGATAATTCTATTGCCTGTTTACCCAAAGAAAACAAAAACACTAATGAAAAGGATATATGCACCCCTGTTTCTTGCATCATTATTTACAATAGCCAAGGTATGGAAGCAACCCAGTGTCTATCGATAAATGAATGGATAAGGAAGATGTAGTATACACACATGCCCTGGAATGTTATGCAGCCATTAAAAAGGATGATTTCATGCCATTTGTGACGACATGGATGGAGCTAGGGAGTATTACGCTAAGTGAAATGTCAGAGAAAGACAAATACCGTATGATTTCACTCATGTGGACTCTAACGAACAAATGAATAAACAAACAAAAAGCAGAATCAGACCTATAAAAATACAGAGAACAAACTGATGGGTGCCAGAAAGGGGTTGGGTGGAGGGATGGGTAAAATGGGTGAGGGAGAATGGGAGATCCAGGTGTCCAGTTATGGAATGAATGTGTCATGGGAATAAAAGACATCATAAGGAATATAGTCAGTGATACTGTAATAGATTGTATGGGGGTGGATGATAACTACACTTGTGTTGAGCTCAACATAATGTGTAAACTTGTTGAATCACTCTTTTGTCAACCCGAAACTAATGTACTGCTGTGTGTCAACTATACTCAGAAAAGTTTTAAAAAAAAGATGGAAGTTGACATCTAAAGTTTTTCGTCAAAAATTAAAATAGTTGTGGGGGCACCTGGCTGGCTCAGTTGGTAGAGCATTCAACTCTTGATCTCTGGCTTTTGAGTTCAAGCCCCACATTGGGCGTAGAGCTTACTTAACAAAAATTAAAATAGTTGCAAAGAGGTAATATCTGGTATGTTGTAAATAGTGACATTTAAAAATAAATTGTTGTATCACACTTAAAAGTATTCTGGTAGAAAAGAAATGTTGTAACAGTTTGCCCACCATCACAGGTTAAAAAAAAGAACAAGTTCTACTCTACATTTTGAAATTTCATGGGATCTTTTTTTCTCATTGAGCTCCTTTCCATTTTGTTTTCTCCACAGAATTTCAGCCTGATGTATTTTATGCCAAAAAGTTTTGTTTTGTTTTGTTTTTTAGAGAGAACTCCAGCGGGGGTTGGGGGGTGGAGGGAAAGGGAGAGAGAGAATCTTAAGCTGGCTCCGTGCCCAGCATAGAGCCCAACCCAGGGGTCAGTCTCACAACCGTGAGATCATGACCTGAGCCGAAATCAAGAGTTGGGCGCTTAACCGACTGAGCCACCAGGTGTGTCCCATGTCTGCACATTTTATTCATCATCATATCGTTCTTTGCAACAAAAGTGTATAAATAAATTAAAATTAAAAACATTTTGTATTTCCTGAGTCCAAACGGCACAGTTTTGTTTTGTTTTTTTAGATTTTATTTATTTATTTGAGACAGACAGAGGATAAGTGGGGGAAAGGGACAGAGGGAGAAGCAGACTCCCTGCTGAGTAGGGAGCCCAACTCGGGGCTCCATCCCAGGACCCTGGGATCATGACCTGAGCCGAAGGCAGATTCTTAACCGACTGAGCTACCCAGGCGCCCCTGAAAGTCTCAGAATCTTAAGAATTTATTTGTGGATTTATTACAGTTCAAGTATTTTAAAAAATAGGATAATTATTGGGGTGCCGGGGTGGCTCAGTTGGTTAAGTGTCCGACTCTTGATTTTGGTTCAGGTCCTGATTTCAGGATTGTGGGATCCGGCCCCACACTGGGCTCTGTGCTCAGTGGGGAGTCTGCTTAGGTTGCTGTCTCTCCCTCTCTCTCTGCCCCTTCCCACCCTGCTCTCTCTCAAATAAATAAATCTTTAAAAATATGATAATTACTAAACATAAAAATACATTTTTACTGGAAATCATCTCTTAATGAGATAGATGAGGCTTCCTCTTATTCCTGATTAATGAATCCTTGTGTTATGTAACTCATTGCTAGAATGAGACAGGGTTTGGCATTTTCTTTCTGATTTGGGGGTTTGTAGATAAAACTGTTGACAACATATTTTCATCTAAGTAAGTGGATGAGAATGGTGGAGGTTTGCGCTTTCATTTATCAAATGTATTTTGAGCTCCTACTATGTTCTGCGCAGTCTGCTAATCTCTGATGATAAGCAGTGAACAAAGCAACAAATCTCTGCCCTCAAAGTTTGCAGGTGTCTCTTTCTTTGCTCTTCTGAGTTGTATGTGGAAAATCATAGAGCAGGTTTTCATCAGAAGTGATTTTTAATGATTTAGCAGCTGACAATTCAATTAGGCCCTCCTTCAGTTTTGCTGAAACAGGATTTGAAACCACCACACTTGGAAGAGGTTGTTAACCAGTCATTAAAGTCCTTCATGGTCTCATTTTCTGAGAGGCATGGTTAAAAAGCTTAACTGACACCTAACAAATGACTGTTAATTGTACTTCTTACTGTTTTACCTATGGGGATTGTATCATTTAGTTCTACCAGAGAAACAGAAGCAGCTGGGATTTTAAATACATACATTCATATATATACATATACACACACATACATACATATAATCTCCTATGTACATACTCATACATAATCTCCAACTGGTTTATATAAAAATGTGAAGAGATTTATTGCAAGTAATTGGTTTATATGATTGTGGGGTATGGTCAGGCAAGCCTGAAATCCTCACTAGTAGGCTGGTTGGTGGAATCTCTTCCTCAGAGCAATACAGTTATGCCCATGAGTGCTTTTACTGATTAGATGAGGCCCACCCAGATTATTGAGGATAATCTCCTTTCCTTAGAGTCAGCTGATGTTAATCACATCTATAAAATTCTTTCATAGCAACACCTAGATTAGATTTTGAATAAGAGGAACTGTAGCCTTGCCAATTTGAGACACAAAACTAACCATCATAGGGACCTTATTTAGAGTGATATACTCAGGAATGTTTGGGGAAATTGAAATAATGTTCATTTAAATAACACCTTTGGGGGCGCCTGGGTGGCTTAGTTGGTTAAGCGTCTGTCTGCCTTCAGCTCAGGTCATGATCTCAGGGTCCTGGGATCGAGCCCCGCATCGGGCTCCCTGCTCAGCAGAGAGCCTGCTTCTCCCTCTCTCTCTCTGCCTGTTGCTCTGCCTACTTGTGGTCTCTCTCTGTCTGTCAAATAAACAAATAAAAACTTAAAAAAAAAAGTATACACATTAAAAAAATAAATAACACTTTTGCATTTTAAATTTATGTCTTTTTTTTAAAGATTTTATTTATTTGTTTGAGAGAGAGAGTGAGCAAGAGAGCAGGAGGAGGGGGTGGGGGCGGTAGGGAGGGGAGGCAGACTCCCTGCTGAGCAGGGAGCCAGATGTGGGGCTCCATCCAGGGACTCCAGAATCATGACCTGAACTGAAGGCGGATGCTTAACTGACTGAGCCAATACTATGTATGTATTTAAATATATTTTCATCAGATTGTTGGAAAAACAGATTTCATTTATTCAGTCATGAGAGATGATCACCAGTAAACCTTAATGGTGAAGCCGGTCCTTATTGACAAACGAGGTAGTTAAATCGCAGTGACTTTGTTGGAAAGTCTCTTTTTTTCAATTTTAATAAGCCAGTACTGTGCATCCCCAAGGCAACTATCTCCTTCTGAATTGTTGTTGTTGTTTTTTAAGATTTTATTTATTTTAAAGAGAGAGAGCACAAGTGAGGGGAAGGGCAGAGGGGGAGGAAGAGAGAGAATGCCCAGCAGACTCTGGGCTGAGCGAGGAGCCAGTCGCAGGGCTTGATCTTACAACCCTGAGACCATGCCTGAGCTGAAACCAAGAGTGGGACTCTTCACCAACTGAGCCACCCAGGTGCCCCTCCTTCTGAATTCTAAGATAGACTCCTGGATAATGCTTGGAGCCTTGCCGTGGTGGGCTAAGGCCTTCAGTATCTTTTACGGACTCTACTTTTTTTTTTTCTTTTCTCTTCTTTCTTTCTCTCTCTTTTTTTTTTTTTTGTAGTTTTTTTTGTTTTGTTTTCTTGGGACTGTTTTCTCAGGAGTGGTTTTTTTTTAAATTTCTTTAAATTTTTAAAAAAATTTTTATTAGAGGGAGGGAGGGAGAGAATCTTAAGCAGGCTCCATGCCCAGCATGGAGGCTGACACAGGTCTTGATCTCACATTGCTCAGATCATGATCTGAGCTGAAATCAAGAGTTGGTTGCTTAACTGACTGAGCCACTCAGGCGCCCCCCCCCCCAATTTTTTTTGAAGTATAGTGAACATATAATGTTATAAGGAGTGATGGTATTTTTTCATCACCATTCAGGGGTTGGAAAAAGTGAAGTCTCGAAGGGAAAATTGTTCATTATCTGTCAATTTGATAGGTAGACAGATGCCATAGTCTCAAATCTTTCTGAATTCCTAACATCCTCATACTAGCCAAACACCCCAGTTTTAATACCACACTTCTTTGTAACTGAAGTATATATAAGACACAAAACCCTACTGTGTGTATTTGTGATATTTTGGTTAAAGAGGCTTCTTAGAGATTATATTGTGTTTCTCTTTTGTCACCAGTGATCTCTTTGTTTTGTGCCCTGGAGGGTTTTACTCCCCTGGGTTGTGCTTCACTATAAGATTTAGGGGGGTGGAGGGATGGGGGGGTAGAGAAAAGAAGGGTTAGCCAGATGCCTCTACCCTCTGCTAGTTCTCAGAAGGGTCAGGAACTAGTGTCTGAGGAAGTTGATCTAAACATTGATCTCCTTTGGGGCACCTGGTTGGCTCAGTCAGTAGGGCATGTGACTCTTGATCTTGGGGTTGTGAGTTCAAGCCCCATGTTGGGTGTGGAGCTTACAGACAGATCAGTCCATCTCCTTAAACCTGTGTTTCTGTAGTCCCTTTGGGTGTCTTCATGTACTCACAAAGGGGTTCAGGTTCACCTTGTGAAGACTTCTGATGCGCTAGGTCACTTTCCTGGCCTTTGCTTTTTTCTTTTTATCTTGGAGATCCTTCCAGTTTAGTGCTTGCTTTTACTGACTGCATTGTATTCTGCAGTTTGCCGTATTTTTATTTAACCACTCTGTGCTGGTGGAGGACTGGGTTTTTCATCCTTTACTGTCACACAGTTCTGCAGAGTGCATATCATTTTTTAAAGGTTTTATTTATGTATGTATTTGAAAGAGAAAGAGGGAGAGATCACAGAGGAGAAGGAGAAGCATGCTCCCCGCTGAGCAGGGAGCCTGATGAGGGGCTCCATCCCAGGACCCTGGGATCATGATCTGAGTGGAAGGCAGACGCTTAACTGACGGAGCCATCCAGGCGACCCTGCCTGTTTTTTATTGAGTTTAACTTTTGCTAAAATAATTTGTAGGGGGAAAATCTTTAGTTAACTCAGTAGAAAAAAAAGCAGATACCCATTCATTTAAACAGACATGTTTAACCTTGTTTTCCCACTGTTGTCCCCTTAGAATAAGGAAATACGTTGAGCTCACATTTTCTTCTTTCCTTGTCCTCTACCTTCCAGTGTTGCAGCTGTACAGCTTTAGTTCTAGAATTTACTAAATAATAGTGGTGATTTAATAATATTAATAGTCCGTCACACCAGATGCTGTTCTCAGCGTTCTCCACATGACAGTCCATCTTACATTACATACCTGCTGCTTAAGGCTCATAGCTCGGTTTTACTCATTCGATTTGTTCCCTCGCTACTGTTTCTTGTATCCAAGTCATCTTTATTTTTGAATTACATTTGTGTTTTGCTTTGCTGAAATATGTCGCTATCAAAGTTTTTTTCAGAAAGCATCTGTGGGTGGTGAACTTTCTAAATCTTTGCCTGCCTTAAAATGTCTCTATTTTACCATCACACTTGAGTGCTAGTTTGGCTTTTTATAGACTTCTAGGTTCAAAATAGTTTTCTCTCATAACTTTGGAGCAGTTGCTTCATTGTCTTCTGGAATCCAGTGTTGTTGATAAGAAGTCTGATGTCAGTCTGATTCTTACTCTTTTGTAGGTAACATGTTTTGTCCTCTGGAAGCTTTTCTCTTTTAGAATTGGTGTTCTGAAATTTTACCAGAATATGTCTGCATGTTGGACTTTTCAGTAACCATTTTTTAAAAAGATT
This sequence comes from Ursus arctos, assembly GCF_023065955.2. NCBI lineage: Eukaryota > Metazoa > Chordata > Mammalia > Carnivora > Ursidae > Ursus > Ursus arctos. Next base: position 52,237,780 of record NW_026623100.1, on the reverse strand, counting down.
TTATTTATTTATTTGAGAGAGAGAGTGAGAGAGAGAATGAGTGGGGGGAGGGAGAGGGAGAAGCAGACTTCCCACCGAGCAGGGAGCCCGACACAGGAGCCCAATCCCGGGATCAGGACCTGAGCCTAAGGCAGACACTTAACCAGCTGAGCCACCCAGGTGCCCCTTCAGTAACCATTCTATGCATTTTTTGGTAAATTTGTTGGAGTGAGAAAGGACCTTTATTTTGTTTTCAGCTCAAGGGTATTTTCTTCTAAGATTGCTGTTCCTGTGTTTCCTATTCGCCATTCTGTTTGTGGAATTCCTAGTAATAAATGTTTGTGATTTCTGTTCACGTGGTGTCATTCTTTCATTTCTTAGTCCCTTTGTGTTGCTTCCTGGGAGAATTCCTTGATATAATCTTTAGCTCACTTATTTCGTCAGCAGCTGTATCTATTCTGAGATTCGTTCAGCCCATTCGTGGAAATTGTAATATAGTTGACCCTTGAACAATGCAGAGGTTAAGGGTGTCAGTCCCTGCACAGTAAAAAATCCGTGTTTAACTTTTCTTTTAAGATTTTATTTATTTTTGGGGCGCCTGGGTGGCACAGCGGTTAAGCATCTGCCTTTGGCTCAGGGCGTGATCCCAGCGTTCTGGGTTCGAGCCCCACATCAGGCTCTTCCACTGGGAGCCTGCTTCTTCCTCTCCCACTCCCCCTGCTTGTGTTCCCTCTCTTGCTGGCTGTTTCTATCTCTGTCAAATAAATAAATAAAATCTTTAAAAAAAAAAGATTTTATTTATTTTTATTGTTATTATTATTTTAAAGATTTTATTTATTGACACAGAGAGAGAGCACAAGCAGGGGGAGCAGCAGGCAGAGCGAGAGGGAGAAGCAGGCTCTCTACTGAGCAAGGAGCCCTATGCAGGGCTCAATCCCAGGACCCTGGGATCATGACCTGAGCCAAAGGCAGATGCTTACCTGACTGAGCCACCCAAGCACCCCAATTGTTATTATTTTTAAAGATTTTATTTATTTATATGACAAAGAGAGATAGCACAAGCAGGGGGAGTGACAGGCAGAGGGAAAGGCAGAAACAGGCTCCCCACTAAGCAAGGAGCCCGATGGGGGCCCACTCCCAGCACCCTGGAATCATTACCTGAACCGAAGGCAGACGCTTAATGAACTGAGCCACCCAGGTGCTCCTTAAGATTTTATTTTTAAGTAATCTCTTCATACAACCTGGGGCTTGAACTCACAACCCTCAGATCAGGAGTCGCTTGCTCTTCTGACTGAGCCAGCCAGTTCCTGTCCCCATCCCGCCCGGGGGATAACTTTTGATTCTCCAAAAACTTAACTACTAAGAGCCTTCTGTTGGCTGGAAGCCTTACTGGTAACATAAACAGCCAATTAACACATATTTTGTATGCTATATGTATCATATATTGTACCCTTACAATAAAGTAAGCTAGAGAAAAGAAAATGTTATTAAGAATATCATAAGGAAGAGAAAATACATTTACGTGCTGTTTTTATTGAAACAAATGCACATATAATTGGACCCCTGCAAGTCAAGCCATGATGTTCAAGAGCCAGCTGTGCTTTGTACCTGCAAGAGGAATACTAAAGAGAAAAGGGGAAATACAACAGAAGGTTGGCCTGGCGTTTGAAGAACTGTTTCTTCATTCCAGTTTTGGTAGTTTGACCACAAATTTTATTAGCAGGGATAAGGCTAAACATATTCAATTTCTAGATGTCCGTTGTAATTTCTTATGAGAGTGTATAGCCCATATGTCTGTTGTTTCTTAGTCTATTACATGTATAGGTACATAGATGTCAGCCTGACACTGTCCTTTTCTGGATCCAGGGTCAAATCTGGCTAATCTGAGCCTAACTCTGTCCCTAGAGACCCTCTCAGTCCTTTCCAGGCATCTACTACCAGTTGATTGGAATTGGCACAACAATCTATTTTTTGTTACAACATTAAATGTAATAAATGTTCATTTATAAGGATATTTTTCTCTTGCTGTTTTATAATGTTTTTATTTTGGGGGAATGACATTTTATAATTAGCAGTTATGGCAAGTTTGTGTCTCATTAACCAGATTATTATCAACTGTAAATATTACAGAGGCTTATTATTTGACAAGTTAATTATGTTTTATGATACACATTTTCTTATTGATCCATTACTTTGAATGTTAATGGTTGTTATTATCTTTTTAAACAAAGCTGGTACTATATTAATATTTTAAAATTGATGTCACATTGTTTATTGATTATTAAATGAGGCATTCCAATAATTAGATCTTCTTAAGTTTCTTTAAAGGTTTTGTGTTACCTTTAACTTAATTTGTGGACTCATGTTTTGAATTTTCTTATGACTAGTTGAATGAAAATCATTTTTGTTGCCAGAGTAGCTAATCTGAAATTTTCCACAGATAATCTTTTATTTATTTTTTATTTTTTAAATTTTTAAAAATATTTTATTTATTTGACAGATAGACCGCGAGAGAGGGAACACAAGCAGGGGGAGTGGGAGAGGGAGAAGCAGGCTTCCCTCCAAGTAGGGAGCCCGATGCAGGGCTCGATCCCAGAACCCTGGGATCATGACCTAAGCGAAAGGCAGACGCTTAACAACTGAGCCACCCAGGCGCCCCTCCACAGATAATCTTTAAAAAAAAAATTGTTTCACTGAAGTATAGTAGTATACACACTGAGTTCTATAGCTTCCTATAAGGTGCCTGGAAGGACCTTATACGTGATCTCTTTAAACCCTCTGTAGTTTATTTATTTTATTTTATTTTATTCTATTTTATTTATTTATTTTTTTAGAAAGGGGGGGCGGGCAGAGGGAGAGGGAGAGAGAGAGTCTTAACCAGGTTCCACGCACAACATGAAGCCCTGCCTGGGGCTCGATCTCACGACCCTGAGATCATGACCTGAGCTGAAATCAAGAGTTGGATGCTTAACCATCTGAGCCACCCAGGCACCCCTAAACCCTCTGTATTTTATAGCCGAGTCCTTAACCCAGGATTATACAGCTGGGCGAATAGTCTGTCCTCTGATTGCTGCTTTTCTGTTCTATTTATCTCTTTAAAATTTATTTTGGAGAAGATAAATATGCTTATACCCCATTTTATGTTTGTCCAGTTTGGCAGAAAAACAGGTTTTGGAGTCAGACACGATACTGGCATTAATGTTGATTCTGTCAGGTGCCTTGGGCAGATTAATTAATCTTTTTGAGCCTTAGTGTCTTCATCTCTACAAGGGGCTTGCTAATACTTTCTACCTAGTAACCCTCTCTGTCTTGAGAGCTGGTGTAGTGATTAAATGAATGAACTGCCTGGCAAATCATGAGGTTTGCAGCAAACGGTAGCTTCTCATGTCAGTCGGAATCAGTGAGAGAAACAGAAACCACCCTGGGTGCGATCTGTTACTGGGAATTAGGTGCTTACGAAATGATGGAACAATTGAAGGTCAGATCCTAGGCTGGGCCCCGGGAGGACTCCCAGAACAGTGCAGAGAACTGAGCCACATGGGAAGCTGCTCCCTCTGAAGCCTCTTCCAGAGCCAAGCTGCGGCATTCTTTTTCAGTTGTCCTGCAGAGCCAGGAAAGGGAAGGTTGGCAGTGCTCACCTGAAGCCTCAGGCCAAGGTTTTAGAGGTCATATCCAGAAGCTGTTGATGCCCATTCCTTTTGTGACACCTTGGGACGTTGATGCTGCATAAAAGCCTCACCTTTTCAACCTTGCTGGCTAATGGCTAAAGGTCTTAGGAAGGTGACCCCAGCCTCATCAGGCTCATAGCCTCTCAGTACTTTTATGCCAGTTCCCATGCAGAACTTGGGGTGCATGGAAAGCTAACAACCCTCTTTATGCTTTCAGATCTCTTTAAAGGGAAGGAAGGAGGTTGAGAAATCCAAATATTTGCTGTAGTGGTATTATGATGGATGGTAGTGATGCTGGTGGGTAAGATTATTATTGCTGTGTTTAATATACCTTCTTCAGAATTACACATCAAGTGGGTGACATTCTAGAACCAGACCTGGAAATCTCAAATCCATTTCTTTTCAGTGGGTCATGTTCCTTCCAATATCTTGTTCTTATTCATTCAGTACATAAGTCACTGAGCATCTCAGTAGGAGCAGGTGCCTGTTCTAGGTTCTAGGTATGTTAACCGTGACCAGACACTGTCCTGCTCTCAGAAAGCCTTTAGTCCTGGGCTGTGCGCACAGGTTGCTTCACTACAGTATAGTAAGTGCTGTGGGAGAGGTGAAACACCCAGGCAGGACACCTGACCCCTGCCAGGGGGACTTCTAAAGTGACACCAAATGCTTTTATTTAATTTATTATTTATTTATTTATTTATTTTTAAAAGATTTATTTATTTATTTGGCAGAGAGAGAGAACACAATAGGGGGAGTGGGAGAGGGAGAAGCAGGCTTCCCGCTGAGCAGGGAGCCCGGTGTGGGGCTCAATCCCAGGACCCTGGGATCATGACCTGAGCCGAAGGCAGACGCTTAATGACTGAGCCACCCAGGTGCCCCAACACCAAATGCTTTTAGGAAATGAGTTTGAATATCCTAATCACCTGTACATTTTATGAAAGAGTCAAGAGAATTGTATCATGACAATTTTTGTTAAGAACAAGATAATACAGATGGGAGAGTCTTTTTTTTTTTTTTTTTTAAATTTTATTTATCCATTTGACAGACACAGAGAGGGAACACAAGGGGCGGGGCAGGTGGGAGAGGGAGAAGCAGGCTTCCCACTGAGCAGGGAGCCCGATGCAGGGCTGGATGCCAGGACCCCGGGATCATGACCCGAGATGAAGGCAGGCGCCCAACAACTGAGCCACCCAGGCTCCTTAAGGTGGGAGAGTCTTATTGCAGAGAGATGGAAAGGATACTTAAGAGAACATTCTTTCAGATCTGGCCAGTTCTGTTGCTGAGTTGAGGTGGGAGTCATTTTGGATGGCAGCTTCTGCTTTCACCCATTTATCATCTTCACCTGTAAGGCTTCCAGGGGCTGGATTCCTTCCCGAAAGAGCAAAGTAGGCATCATGGCATAACACAAATTCTAGGCCTAGGGTCCAGATACTCTCTGTCCTTTTCCTCTGCTACCTTGTTTTTTTTTCATCCAAGATGTAAGAAGGGGCTCTTTGTTTTTATTCTGTGTGTGTAATAAACAACATTTTAAGGCATCATAGAGAGCTGGTGGGCTTAAAACATTTTCCCTTTTCATACTTAAGTTCCCCTTTTCAGGGCTGTAGTACGGAAGTCCTATTATGTCAGACAAAGTTTAAGACAAATAGAAGTATGTGGGAGGGTGTTTTGTGAAGGGCAGCAGTGTGCCCCTTGTTCCTTTGGGAGGCATAGTCCCACAAGACTAGTTGTTGGCACTGCCGAGGGCTTCTCCCTCGTACGGGACAGAGAGTCGTCACCATGTGTCTTTCCCGGGGCATGTTGCTGTTGTCCCGCCATCACCACCTCCGTCACCACCACCCACCACCACCATCACCAGCCACAGACAAGCAAGGGCAAGGATAAAGAGCTGTGGGTTGGTTGGAAGAGATATTTTACTTTGTATGTACAGCAGCAGATATTAGCAGAGATTAGTATATCGCAATAATGTGTTCACATTTTTCCTATTGAGGATGCTTATATTTAAGGGAAAGTAGTTGTCATTCAAAAGCACTCCTAGTGCCCTCTTTCCCTCAGAGAGCTTCCCCTCTACACTGAAAACCTTCTAAACTGATGCTCAGAATAATTGTCCTAGGGCTCTGTGCTGCACCCATTACAAGGCCCTTTGTAAATTCCCTTGGCATAACTTTATTAGTATTTTTTTTTGTTTATTTAATCTCTATACCCAGCACAGGGCTCAAGCTCATAACCCCAAGATCAAGAGCCGCATGCTTCCAACTGAGCCAGCTAGGCCCCCTTATTAGTATTTATTAACTTTTAACATTTCTTAGATGTAAACTTGTTTTGTAGTTTGAGTCTTTTTTGGAGGAGGGAAAGAAAGAAGTACCTAAATTCTAAGAATGTGTATTTTCAAGTTGTTTTAGTGAGAATACTTTATCCTGCCCTACTTTTGTCCTTTAACTAGTAAAAAGAATGGGGAATGAAACCATTCCTGGTCTCACACTACTTTGGTAGAATAGGAATGTTGGATTATGAGCGCTCATTATAATATAGAAATAGAATGATGAAAGATCATTACAAGTTCACTCTAATCAGCCATTGTTTTGAATCCACATTGGAATTTGCATTAATTTTTTGAAACTTCCAAAGGATGTATCATATTTTCACTGGTGGAAGACTTTGAACTGCTAAGGGCTGGGTTGGTATATGATGTCGAAGGGAGGCTTACTGTTTATTTTGCATTTTCTGTGTCTTGCATTTGATACTGCATGTCAGATTGGCTCTTGAATTTTTTTTTAATTCCCTTTAGTAAAAGATAGAGTGGAAACTGCATCTTACCCATCTAAGTTAAATAAGAATAGTTTGGAGTTCTTGCCTTGATTAAAGGCTTACTTTTCCAGCCATACCACTATGAGCCTGATATCCTCCCCTCTCCGCCCATAATAGTTTAGTGGAATAATTCATTTTCTTCACAGCCAAATTAAACCTTTCCGTTGGCCAGTATTTATAGATCTTGGAATAAAGTATAGCTTTAGACACCATCTGATACAATATCTTTGTTCTATCTAGCTTCGTTGCATAAGTAAAGATTTTTATAAATTCATTCTTCTTAGCACGATTTTTTCCCATGGTCTCTTGCTTTAGTTTTTTTGTGTTTTTTTCCCCCTCCTGACCCGGCATGTAATACTTCCATTAGTCTTTAAAGCTGCATGAATATTTTCATATTGTGGGGACTTGTGAGTCTTTATGGCAAGATTATATAAATAGCTGGTTAGCCAAACTTGCTTTACATTTAAGAGTATCAGTAATTCATACGGGTGAAACTAAGATTCCCGGCAGGAATTAATTTCAGCCTGGTAGAAAATTATTAAAGGCTAGGGATTGGAAAGATATCCCTAGAGATAACAAAAATAAAATATTTTATTTCCTGTTTTTGTAGAATTCTTTTTGCCTTTAAGATGTACTATGGTTGACTCCTTTGTTGTGTTTTTATAGTTTAAGCAGCAAATGCATTTCTTTTGTTGAGGTGGGTTTCAGATTACTCAGTACTCCATACATTTGGGGAAATGTTCTCTGTATTTTCACTTATTTGAAAAGACTTCTTCAAAACTTGCTTATGATTGTGTATCTTTTCATATAAATAACTATAAATAGGACAGGAAAGGATGACAGGATTATAAGAAATTTTTAGAAATTATGAAGCTCATTAGTGAAAGGCTCCCAGAAGGAAATATACTGCAGAAAATGTCTGGAAGAAATGTTGTAATTCTGTACCCTATGATTGAGTCTTGTTTCCATTTCGTCCCTGGTAAACTATAAATTTTCTGAGTTTTGGTTTCCATATTGCTTAAAGCTTTGCAAAAGGTTATATTCTATATTATGAGATGGGTCATATTTCTTATATTGATAATTCCTATATCATGTAATTCACAACTTTAAATAGAGTATAGCATTGTAGAATTATTTTTGATTATTTAGTAGTTTACAGAGAAAAAGGAATAGAAAAATGTTTCAGTGACTGTTGTAGTAAATACTTTCTCATGAATTTACCGTTCTTTTGGTCTTTTTTTATTGCCCCCCCTTTTTTAGTTTTAATGATTTGATCAGAGAGCATGTATATAGGTTTTTTTTTTTTAAGATTTATTTATTCTAGAGAGAGAGTACGAGCGGGAGGGGCAGAAAGGGAGGGAGAGAGAATCTCAAGCAGACTCCTGGCTGGGCTGAGCGTGGAGTCTAACATGGGACTTGATCCCAGGACCGAGATCATGACCTAAGCTGAAACCAAGAGCCCAACGCTTAATTGGCTGTGCCACCCAGGTTACCCCTGTATATACAGTTTTTAAGGTTTTTGATACATGTTCCCAAAGAGCCTTCCAGAAAGTATGAATCGATTTTACTTTTATGCTTTGCTGTCATTTATTCTTCTCTTGTATTGTAGAAGTTTTACAATTTTAGATTTAACATTTAAGTAATGACCCATTTTTAGTTAATTTTTATATCTAGTGCAAGGTATGGATCCTAAGTTCCTTTCTTTGTGGGGCCAAGTGGGCGTGCATATCTGATTGCTCCAGCGCCATTTGTTGAAAGGCTATTCTTTCTCCATGGCAGTGCTTTTGTGCCTTTGTCAAATCGGTTGGTCATGTATGTGTGGCTCTATTTCTGGCCTTTGTGTTCTGTTCCATTGATTCGTTTATTGCTTTTTGCCAATAACCAGTAATGTTAGCCCTCCAACTTCGATTTATCTTTTTCGGAGTTCTTCAGACTATTCTAGATCCTTTGCATTTCCATCTGAATTTTAGTACCAGCTTGCCAACTTGTACAAAAAAGCCTGCTGGGATTCTGATTGGGATTGTGTTAAAGCCATCGATCATTTTGAGGAGAATTGACATTCTAACAATATTGAATCTTCTCATCCATGAGCACAGTATGTCTCTCAGCATTGATGATTTGTTCCTTTTTACTGTTGAGTAGCTTTCCATTGTATGGGTGTTCCACCATTTGTTTATTCACTCATCTGTTGGTGGACATTTCATGTGTTTTCCGTTTTTGGCAATTACAGATAAAGTTGCTGTGAATATTTGTTATGGGTTTTTGTAGCATCCTCTTGGGGTGGAGTAGAATGGTTTTATCCATATGGTAGGGGTATTTTTAGCTTTTTAAGAAACCATGAACTGCTTGCCAACATGATTGTACCATTTTACATTCCCTTAGGTAGTGTAAGGGCATTTGGGTTTCTTCACTCTGCCTACAGTTGGTATGGTCAGTCGTTAATTTAGGCCTTCTACTAGGTGTGTAGCAGACATGGTAAATTTTATTTTTCTGCATCCTGGATATTTTCATATTCCTATAAATCTTCTTGAGTTGATTTCTGGGATGCACTCAAGTTACTTGGAAACAGTTTGATCCTTTTGGTTGTTAGGTTTATGACCTTACACATATATTTGTTAAGTGGATGTGGAGCTCCGTCTAGGGCTTAATTGTTCCCCATTACTTAGGCAAGACCTTTCTGTGTACTCTGCCCAATACACCGTGAATTATGAGTTTTTCCAGGGTAGCTGTTTGGTAACAGATCTGTTCATGGCCCCTGTGTGAGCTCGGGACACTGTTCCCTCTGATTCTTTTCCAATGATCCTTTCCTTGGCTTCTGATAGTTTCCTCATGTGCTTTTGCTGATGGATACTGTGCTCGAAAATCACTCCCTGCAGTCTCCAGGTTTTCTCTGTTCTCTGGTACTCTGTCTTCTGCACTCTGGTAGCTTTGTTCTCCCTGGTCTCTCAGCTTTGCCTCCCTAACTCTGGGACTCTGCCAGGCTTTGCTTCAGTTTCTCCTCCTTGCACTGTTGCCTGGAAATTCTCTTTAGCAGTATGTATGTAACGTTAGGGCTCATCTTTTATTTGTGTCCTGTCTCTCAAGAATCACTGTTCTTCTGTCACCTGATGTCCAGTGGTCCAGTGTTAAGAAAACTGATGTTTCATGTATTTTGTCTGCTGTCCACTTTTTAAGTTATTAATTTTTAATTGTTTGGCTGTTTCAGATGGGAGGGTAGATCTATCTGGTCCCTGTTAATTCGTTTGTTTGGAAACAGAAATCCTAGTTCTTAAAAAAAAAAAATTTTTTTTAAGTCAAGGTATAAAATAACAACGGAATGGGTAAAGTGTGCAGGTCAGTAAATTTTCTACAGATGTATGCATTTCTATTACTACCACTCAGATCAAGGTAGAGAAACTTTCTGATACCCTAGTAGGTTCTTTATGGCCATTTCTGGTCATTACTGCTCTCTTCCTCCTCAGGTGGTCACTGTTCTGATGTCTGTCTACCATCTGTTAGTTTTGCCGAGTTTTTAACTTCATCCAAATGGAGTACCGACAGTATTTGCCCCCTTTGCCTGACCTTTTCCCTCAGCACCTTGTCTCTAGGATGCATTGGTGTTGCTGCTTGTTACTACTTACTTTTTTCCCCGGTCCAGTAGTATTCCTTCCCCTATTAATGGACATCTGAGTGGTTCCGGTTTTTGGCTCCTATGACAAAGTTGCTAGGAGTATCTTGTGCAAGACTTTTGGTGTACTTAAAGTCTAATTCCTCTTGGGGATAAATACCCAGAAGTGGTATTGTTGGTTTATGGGGTGGGTATCAATTTACTTTTGTAGATATTGCCAAAAAAATTTCCCATAGTGGTCGAACCAACTTTTACTTCGTTTGTGAAGGCATGGGAATTCCAACTGGTGTATGTTCTTGATGAGTTTTGGTATTTTCGGTCTTTTAAATTTTCACCATTATGGGGCCATAAGTTTTCTTTCATTAGGCCAGAGCATCGTAGTGGATTGAGTAATATGAGAGCTGGGGTGACCAGTATGAGAGCTGAGGGGTTCTGAGCAGAAGACTTTCAGTTTTAAAACCAGGACAGTTCCAGTCACCCTAATTGAGGCTCTCTGCTGATGTAGTCAGCAGGATGTGAAGGTAGGAGCGGGAAATTCCCATGGTCTAGCCAAGCTCAAGTAGAGATAAGGCCTGGGCCAGCCTGTGTTCTCTAGTTTAAAAAGACAGGGACCCACCCACCCCAACCTCCTTTCTCCTTCAGGTCTCACGTAAGCTGTGTTTCTTCACAGAAGCTTTTGCTGGCCCTTTAGGCTATGCCAGTTAACTGTCATATTTCTGGAGCACCCTACAGAATGTTAAAATACTTAACGCACTTGAAATAATATATTCTTATCTGTAATCCTGGGTCACCTGTAATCCAACAGGGCAGAACTTTTTATATCTTCCAAACAGATATCCCAGAACACATTGGTAGGCACATCAATAAATTTTCTTTCTTTCTTTCCTTTCTTTTCTTCCTTCCTTTCCTTCCTTCCTTCCTTCCTTCCTTCCTTCCTTCCTTCCTTCCTTCCTTCCTTCCTTCCAGGAGTGGGGTGGGTTTGGGAGGGGAATAGGTGAAAATATGGCAGCGCTGATCATTAGGAGATTTTTCAGCCATGAAAGTTTAGATCTGATTCCAGTGGTGGTTGAATGTTATTGAGGGTGGTTGTTTGTTTGATCAAAGCAGAGGAGAAAGGTGAATTGTGTTGTAGGAAGATGCTGGCTGCTGTGTCCACAATGATTTGGTGGTGCTGGAAAATTTGGTTACTTTGAATCCTTTTATTTTGTTTCTTAAGTTTAAAAATTGATAGCAAGTGGAAAAATGCATGGTGGCATGTTAAGGCTGTATAAAATTCCAGATGGACTTTGAATATATTATAAGATTGGGCAGCCTTTGCCAGATGCAGTGTTCTTTGAATAAATAAATGTAAAGCAGAAATAGCTTAAATTTCTGATGGGATCCTAACTTGCTGTAGAACAACTTATGAGTCATTATATCATACAATGTGAGGATAAAATTTGTGACAGGTTTCTTAAACCCAATAAAGTAAAAAAAAAAACCTCTTGCTTTGGGCAGTTTCTATTTTTCTTTTCAGGTTATACTTAAGTTAATATTTTTTTTTGCAGAGGTCAGTCATTCCTGAATACCTTTCAGGGAGGCCTGGAGGACAGAACAATTTTCATAATAACACTAAGCCGTCATTTAATTGTTCCACTGATTGTCTCATGAGTATATAGCAGAGTTTTTCCAGAGAGTGTATGATGCATGATGGCACCATCACTCTCATGGTAATGGATTGTGTGCTTGTAATTGGTGTCTCAAGGATTTCTTCATTTTAATTTCTATTACAGTATTGGTAGATATAGCCCACATAAACAAAAGCTCTTTGAGGTCTTTGATAGGATTTAAGAGTTTAAGGGGTCCTGAGACTAAAAAGCTGTCATAGATGTTCTTTCAGAGTAATATTTTCAAATGAGTATTTTATAATAATGATTCTTAACTGAGGCTCAACTGGTGTGACTCACGCCACAGTTTCTAAATCAGGGTCTCCACGGGTGGGGTCTAGATATGTTTTTGTTTGTTTATAAAAAGTAAAAATGGGTGCCTGACTGGCTTAGTCAGTGGAGGATATGACTCTTGATCTTGGGGTTGTGAGTTTGAGCCCCATGTTGGGTATAGGATGACATAAAAAATCCTAAAAAAAAAGTGAAAACATTTTAATTTTAATATGATTTGTCTTCTTATGTAGGAACAGTTGTTTTAGGAGATAGTTGTTTTCCAAATATCAATGATCGTATTAAAATTCATTTAAAAATAGTATGAGCAGTTTTTTATCTAATGCTGTGTTAGGCACTGTGCTTGAGCAATTTATGTACATTATCTTAATCCTCACAGTAAACTTAAGAGGGAAGAATTGTGTACACATTTGACAGATAAAGAAACTGAGGATTACAAAGAGTAAATAATTTGTCCAAGGTCACATAACTCAGAACATGTGTTACTAGAATTTGAATTCAAGTGTGACTCTGAAGCCTGGTCTCCCATGCACCCTGTTAGATCTTGAAAGAATGGTGAAGAGTGGAGCTCCTTGAATGGTAACCTTTTGATAGCTACACTGTGCAGTCGTAACTTTTGCATCTATCCTTGCAGTCACTAACTGGAGTGTTCCCCGATAGTTCTTACCCAGTCTATTAGGAACATTTCTTGGAAGTCCCATCTCTTTTTACCCTACGAGTAAAACAGCATGGATGCAAAGATAAATGACCCGTCTTTGTTCTCAAGGGATTCTGAATCAGATGACTATAGTGTAAGGCATTATGTGACAAGTATCTTAAGCTTCTATGGGTGTTGCTCTGTGGCAATGAGGAGGGGACTCTGCCTTGTGGAGGTGCGTGAAAGTCTAAATGGATCAGGCGCCTACGTCTCAGAGGTGTCTTCCAACTTTACATTTGATCTTCTAACTTTTCATCCATCCCATTGTTCTCTCAATTATCTCATGTATTTTTTTTTTTTAAAGATTTATGTATTTACTTGAGAAAGAGAGCCAGCGCACAAGCGTGGGGAGGGAGGGAGAGGGAGAGAATCTCAAGCCGACTCCCCACTGAGCAGGAGCCTGACATGGGGCTTGATCTCAGGACCCTGAGATCATGCCCTGAGCCAAAATCAAGAGTTGGCTGCTTAACTGCCTGAGCAACCCAGGCGCCGCCCCTCATGCATTTCTTTGTAGAAGCACTGGACACTTAGTTCTTGCCTGATTTTGCGCTCCCAGGCTGGCCCACTTTTCTGTTTTGCTCTACTACTTTTTTAGTCTTCAAAACCAAAATGTATTTGTATATTTATACATATTTATTTATTTATTTATTTATTTATTCTCATGTATTTCAGAGATCGATTAATGCTAGAATGCCAGTAGAAATTTTATATTTTTGCAAGATGATAGAGATGAAGACAAGGAAGATATAGGTTAAAGAAATGATTATCAACTGTAGTGGTTGTTGCCATGAAGGATCAACTGTAGTGGTTGTTGCCATGAAGGAAAAAACCAGTTTAACATGGATTAGAGTTTAGGTACAGGCAAAAGAAAGAAGGGTTTCCCTTCTGTTGGGTCCTATTCACTTTTTATTTTGAAGTATTTTTAGGAAGCAGAAAAGAGACAATGTAGTGTAATTACGAACCTACCAGCCAGCTTTGTCTTCTCTTAATATTTTCATATATTTGCTTCAGATTTTTGTAGTGCCATGTATATCCCCATTCCCTTCCTAGTTTCTCCATAGGTGAATTGATGTCTTAACTTGGGTGTGTTTTTTCCATTCATGTTTTTATATTTTTGCTATACATGTGTGTATTTTTATAGAACACTTTTTGCGTTTCAAAAAATGTTACCGTACATATGTATCCTTCTACAGATTGCTTTTTTGCTTAACATCAAGTTTTTGAGATCCATCCATCTTGGTACTTGGATTCACTTATGCATTTTTAGCTGTTGAATAGAATTTCATTACGTGACCGTACTGAAATGTATCTATTCTTTTGGCCTTTTGCATTGTGTGTGCTTCCCGCCCCCTTTTTTTTCCTTCTTTTTTCTCTTTACTTTCTTTTTCTTTCCTTTTCTTTCTCTCTCTTTCTTTCGTCTTTCTTCTTCTTCTCCTTTTTTTTTTTTTTTTTCCACAGTCCAGAGCAAGGTCTTTTATTTGTTTTTATAACTATCATGCCATGACCTCCTAGGGAATGGGTTCCAGCAGCGCAGTCTCCTTTCCACTGGTTCTCACAAAGTGTGCTTCTCTGCGTGGGGCACGCGGGTGCTTCGGTTGAACCCAAGTGCTTTTTCTCTTTGGCTTCCTTCTTATCATTTTCCTTCATGCGGCTCTTAAGAGTGCTTTCTCTGCTCAGTATGTACCTTAATTCACTTGGCAAGAATGAGAATCTTGCCCTAACAAAGCAGTGCCCTAACAATGCCAACAGCATGCTGGGCCACACTGTAGACTCTTCCAGTATTGCCATGGTGGCATTTGGGGGGCACTGCTTTTTGAACAGTGCCTGTTCCCTTGATGTCCACAGTATCACCTTTCCCGTAGATGGGCGTATGTGTGGCAGAAGGAGCAGCACCCTGTGTTCTAAAAGGCCTAGAGAACTTAGAGCAGGCGCCTCTCCTCTTTCCCTTTGTGTTGGGCATTTTGGCACATTACCGGAAGATGATGATTCTACTGACCTTTTCCATTTTGACATTTTTTTTTTCAGGTTTAGCTTTTTTTCTTTCTGATATAGTTCACATACCATATAATTCATTTTTTCAAAAAAATGTATATAATTTAGTAGTTTTTAGTGTATTCACAAATTTGTTTAGCCACAACCATTATTTAATTCCAGGGCTTTTTTTGTCATGCTGCAAAGAAACCCATACCCATTAGCAGTTACTCCCCTGCTTCCCCATCCACCCATCCTCTAGCAACTACTTACCACTTCCTGTCTCCATGGGTTTGCTTATTCTGGACTTTCCATATAAATGGAATCATACAATATATGGCCCTTTGTGTCTTTCACTTGCGCAGTGTTTCATTTGGTATAATGCCTCAAGGTTTATCTATATTGTAGGATGAATCATCAGCACTTCGTTCCTTTTTATGGCTGAATGATGCTAGTCTATGGTCCCTATGTTTAGCTACCCGAGGAGCTGCCGAACTGTATAACAGTGCCGCAGCACCATTTTACCCCAGCAATGTACAAAGATTCCAGCTTCTCCATATTTTTGCCAATGCTTGTTATGTCTTTTTGATGGTAATCATCTAGTTGGTATGAAATATCTCACTGTAATTTTCATTTGCTTTTCCCTAGTGACTAATGATGTGGAACATCTTTTCATATACTTACGGGCCATTTGTATATCTTCTTGGAGAAATGTATTATTGAAATCCTCTGCCCATTATTTAATTGAGTTTTTTTATTGTCAAGTTGTAAGAGTTCTGTATATGTCCTAGATACTAGACCCTTACCAGATACATGATTTTCAAATATTTTCTCCTATTCTGTGGATTGTCTCTACTTTCTTTTTTTTCTTTTTTCTTTCTTTTTCTGTTTAAGTAAGCTCTCTGCCCAACGTGCAGCTTGCACTCATAACCCTAACGTCAAGAGTCGCATGCTGCTCTGATTGAGCCAGCCAGGTGCCCCATCTCTACTTTCTTGATAGTGTCCTTTTAAGTACAAAAATTTTAATATTCAAATTTATATACATACATATATGTATATGTATAATTCTATTTTATTTTTTGGTTGCTTAGGCTTTGGGGTACCATAGTGAAGAAACCATTACCTAGTCTAAGGTCATGAAAAGCTATACCTGTGTTTTATCTAAGAGTTTTATAGTTTTAACGCACGCTCTCTTTTTTTTTTTAAGAGAGAGAGAGCGTGTGCACCAGCATAGGGGGAGGGACACAGAGAGAGAGAGAGGGAGAGAGAATCTTAAGCAGGCTCCCCACCCACTGCAGAGTGTGATTGGGGACTTGGTCTCACAATCCTGAGATCATGACCTGAACCGAAATCAAGAGTCGGACACTTAACTGAGCCACCCGGGCACCCCTAGTTTTGGCTTTTAAATTTAGCCTTTGATTCATTCTGCATTAATTTTTGTATATGGTGTGAGGACGAAAGTTTATTCTTTGCATATGGATATCCAGCTGTTCTCAGCATCCTTTTGGAAAAAATTCATTCCTCCAATGAATTGTCTTGATACCCTTGTCCAAAATCAATTAACCATAAATGTATGGGCTTTTTTCTGGACTCTCATGTGTATGTCTGTCCTTATGCTGCATAGTCTTGGTTGTTGTAGCTTTAAAATCTGGAAGTGTGAGTTCTCTTAAATTTGTTCTTTTTCAAAACAATTTTGGCTATT
Source organism: Ursus arctos (assembly GCF_023065955.2). Lineage (NCBI taxonomy): Eukaryota > Metazoa > Chordata > Mammalia > Carnivora > Ursidae > Ursus > Ursus arctos. The sequence goes on along the minus strand of NW_026623100.1, from coordinate 52,221,414 downwards.
CTGGGTCACTTACATGTCCATATGAATTTTAGGGTTGGTTTATTAATTTTTGTGAAAAGGCAGTTGTAATTTTGATAGAAGTAGCATTGAATCTGTAGATCAGTTTAGGGAGAATTGCCGTGTTAACCGTATTAGGTCATCCAGTCCATGAACATAGTTTTTCCTTTTATTTAGGTCTTTAATTTCTTTCAACAGTGTTTATAGTTTTTAGTATACAAGATTTGTCCTTTGTTAAATGTTTTTCTAAGTATTTTTTTCCTATTGGTGCCATTGTAAGTGAAATTGTTTTCTTAATTTCAGTTTTGGATTATTCATTGCTAATGATGGAAATATAAATGATTTTTCTTTATTATTTGCCTCTAAACTGCCAAACTGTTTTTCTTCATTCAGATGGTTTCCTGAAATCTCCATTGTCATAAAAATCTTTCTTATTTTATTCAATTTCCTTATACCTTTTTTGACGATTTTTTTTCTTACTAGACAAACTTGAGTTGTATCAATACTGAGCTATTTTCAATCCAATAATATGCCTTCAAACATTTGGGTACTTGTTAAATGCATCTACAGTCAAATGTTTAACTGCCTGCTTTTCTGTATGGTCTGTACCAGCTAACATCATCACCGGCTGATACTCCCATTAAAATACAGACCTAAGGGAATAACCTGTGGAGGACTCTCCTCCTGTCTGCTTTCCCCTCCATCCCTCCCAATTAATATGTAAGAATTAGAATTCTGAACTATTCTGAAAAACACCCAGGTTCTAGTCAAGAACCTAGACTCAGTAATGGCTCCTCCTTCCCTGCATTCTGTCCCTTATTGTTCAGGTACCTGAATTCATCAGTCACTGGTTCTGGTCTTGTACATGTCACATGCCCATTCTCTAAAGCTTTGCTTGAGTTCCTGATTGTAACCTACTTCTGAAAGGACTGATCTCCCATATCCCATGGCTGGATGCTCTGGTGCTGTAGGCAGTTTGGCTAGTTTGATTTGTTCTCTGATCCCCACTTCTTGGACACTGTTTGTGCTGGCCTTACCCCATCCCTTCTCAGCCTGCATGTGTAATTAGCCTTGCTGAGATTTTTAGCCATGGCTCCTTTCTCATCTTGCAGTCTAAAACCTTGAAATTTGTAGGAGCCTTGGTGGGTCATGCATTGTGTGGTATGTACTACTAAAACAGAAGATACCAGTATTTCTTTTTAAATATCTTTTTTTTTTAAGATTTTATTTATTAAAGAGGGAGAGAGCGAGCGTGCACATGCACAAGAGAGCAGAGCAGGGGGAGGGGGAGAGGGAGAAGCCGACTCCCGGCTGAGCAGGGAACCCGATGTGGGACTGGATCCCAGGACCCTGAGATCATGACCTGAGCTGAAGGCAGATGCTTAACCGACTGAGCCACCCAGGTGCCCATATCAGTACTTTCTTTATTAAAGATTTTTATTTATTTATTTGAGAGAGAATGAGAGAAAGAGAGAGAGAGAGAGAACATGAGAAGGGGGTGTGTCATGGGGAGAAGCAGACTCCCCACTGAGCAGGGAGCTGGACAACATGGGGATTGGACGATGTGGGGCTCAATCCCTGGACTCTGGAATCATGATCTGAGCCGAAGGCAGATGTGCAACCAGTTGAGCCACCCAGGTGCCCCAGAAGATACCAGTATTAAGTATAATGACATTTATATTGCTCCTTAAAACTTTATACAATCCTATTGTACAGTTTCCTTCTGCAGTCTTTCCCCCCTCCATGCCCCCAGTGCCTTCTTGCTAATAAACCGTGGTGAAACTTTCCCAGCTGTAAAGAAAGTACAGTAAATAATTTGGTATCCGTCTTTCCTATCACTGTATAGAGTGTGGGACTTCTACTTTAATAACTTTTGGAAGGTAGTAAATTTGATCTTCTATCAAGCTTGGTAAAATGGTTTTAAAAGTTATATTATTACCATGTACCCAATTTCTTATGATGATAATTATATTAAGTCTTTTAAATTTTTCATTGTCCAAATGCCAGTTTTGCCATTGTGGTTATTTAATGTTTTTAGGATGTTAATGGCATGGAATTATTTTTCTTCAGAAGCCAGTGTAAATTTATGAAAATACATAAATGAAATTTAACACTAGTAAATTTGGGAAATTTTAGATGCTGTTTGGTGATTTCTGTGTTTGGCTCAGTTGCATGTCAGAGATTCTAGTCCTTTTCACCCTGTAACTGGTTGTGTTAATGTTGGATGTCTCTTTGAGTAGTTCGTTAAAAAGAGCATTCAAAGAACTTTAAGTCGCCATATATATATATATATATATATATATATATATATATATATATATATTTGAGCTAGGTGAGTCTTTCTGAATCAGTTTTCCAGGATCGTTTTCAGTCAAGAGTTTTAAAAATTTCAAAGTATTGTAGAAAAGATCTGGTGCTTAACCCCATTCATTGCCCTCGCGCAGTTCAAAAACACTCCTAAATTAGAAAATTATGTATGTGATAAAATCTCATTTGTGGTTCTGGGTCCATAAATGAGAACTTTTATAAGAACAGCGAGGAGCAGAAATACACACACGTGTATATCTCTCTGTGTGTATGTGTGATACCCATCAGTGTCCCAAAATTAGGTCCTCTGAATCCTAAACTTAAGCTCTTCCTACCTGAAGAGCATCCCGCCCCTTCTGGTAGTCTCACAGTCTGAGTCCTCAGTGGCCCTACTGTTCCCACGCAGTCTGGCCCAGGTAGGGCTGCAGAGGATCTGTGAGCCCTAGGAGGTGTTAATACATTAAGAAATTTTTGTATCTAGAATTATTTGGAAGTATGTTTGTAAATGACACTTGGTCTTTTTTTCTTTAAAAAGATTATTAAATACAATGGGTTTGTTGTTTTTTTTTTAAACTTTTGTGCAACTTTGCTGTCTCCTGTCCCTTGCTTCCAGCCCTGTTTCTCAAAGGCAAATACTTTGAATTGTTTCTTCCTAATAACTTTTGCTCACTGCTTGTCTCCAACACCTCGAATAGTGCCTGTTTGGGCACCTAATAAATCTTGGTTGAGTGAATGAAGGATTCTTCTTACTCTGTTTCCGGACTTGATAAATAGTTTACAATTCACAAGTGCAATTCTAGGTTGACTCTCATTTTTCCTCGTGGATAACGCTGCTCCACCATCTTAGGGTAGAATGCCAATGTTGCTGTTCATATAGAATTCCACTCTCATTCTAGTGACCTATGTTTTCTTTCTGTAAATTTTTGTGATCCCATGTTAGCACTTAAAAATTAACTATGCCAGAAATTCAGTCTGGATGCACCTCTCCCTCAGTAAAGGGAAATGTTCTTGAATCTTTTCTTTGATAGGTCTTTCCTCACCCCCTGTCCCCACCAAAAGAGATGAAGAAATGTGTTTCCTCTGTTGTTTCTTTCTGGAACTTTTATTCTTGGGATGTTGGGCTTCATGAATTATTTTTATTTTCTTTTTATTTTATTTTATTTTAGCTTTTGGTTTTCATTTATTTCTTTGTCTTCGTGTTGAAATTTCTGACAGATTTCCTTAACAGTACCTTCTAATCCTTCTATTAGCTTTTTGTTTGTGTTATCAGATTTGAAAAGTGTTATCCGATTTCTTGTTTTCCAGTTATTCTCTTTTTTATTATTTATTTCTTTTCTGATTATTCTCTTTTTTAAATAAAATATTCTGGGATTCAGTTACAGTGTTGTAGATAGACTTTGAACCTTTTCTGCTGGCTTTTTCTCTCGCCCACTCCTCTTTCTCACAGCACTTGGTATCTTTGAGGGCTAAGTCACTTCAGGCTTTGTGCTTGCCTTCTCCTTGCATCTGTCTGTACATATATAGATTGTCACTTCCTTCTCTTGGCTAAGTTTGTACTTTTTTTTTTTTTTTTTTTTTTTTGCATCTGCTTTCCATCTTCTAAAACTTTTTTTTGGCTGAAAGTTTTTCTTCTATCGTTGTTTCCACTTTTATTGTCATTGAAATGTGTATGCATTTTAATTGGTATTTGGTGTGGTTTTATGGGGGAAGAGGAGATAAATGCATATGTTCCATCTGCCATTTTAAAATTGGAGTTCTTCCTCTTTGTGGCCCCAATTCATGTCATTTTATGATTGTAATGCAAATGACAAGTTAAATATGTAAATTTAAAATAAAATAATAAAAGTTGGCTTGAAGAGAATTTTGAATGAAAGGTTGATCTGTCTTAATGTCCAGGTAGATAATGTGCCCTGTAATAATGCATTCTTTGAATTTTATTTGTGTAGAAGAAATTGAGGAAGAATCGGAAACAACAATCGAGGCAGACTTGACTGATAAACAGAAGCATCAGCTGAAACACAGGGAGCTCTTTTTGTCACGCCAGTATGAATCTCTGCCTGCAACGCATATCAGGTAAGAGCATCTTAGAAGCTGATGCGAAGTATTCAGTAATATCACGGCAATTAGAAAAAAAAACACAAAACAGCCTTCTTTGAAGCATTTCTAAACTCACCTCATGATCTTGCTCAACTTAGTTTATCAAAGGCTTCATAATGGAATTTCATCTTGAAAATTTATAGCATTATTACCATATTAAAGCCCTGCAGGTGCTCTGCCCTCAAGTAACCATTTTAGCTTTCCTTTAATCCCGACTTTCCCAGTCCATGTGCATACCCGTTAGCATCCTGCAGAACAGTGTCCTGCAAACACCATTTTAGGAAATGCTGGTCACCTCTAGATTCCTAGAACGTTACAGAGGCAGGCATTAGAATCCTAGAACTAAAACACGAGATCTGCTTCCCAGGGTAGTGATTCTTGACCTTGTAGAATATATGGCCTTTATTTTCTTTTGAGGAACTCTGAGATGAAAACTTTATATTTTGTGTTACTTAACTTGTATCTGCTCTGTACACTGATGGGAAGCAAAAGCGAACAAGTTCTGTCCCTGGTTTGTAGTTTTGGGGGTTGTGGAGGAATGGTGGTGGTCTCTTATGATACGCTGGTGGTAACATTTAAGCATACATATCTTGGAGGTCTAACAAAATGTTTGAACTCAAAAGATAGGCAGTTACTGACCGTCAAGGTCAGGTAAACTTCAGAAAGTAGTTGGCGTTTACTCAACCTTGGAGAGAGATGGCGGGGCGTGTTTCACGGAGCAGCCACGTGTGAGCGTGGCTCTGTGCACGCGGCAGCCTCGGTGCGGGGCGCTGTGTGCAAAGGAAGGCAGAGGTGGTGTCCGCCTCATGTAACAGCAAGTCTTTCAGCTTTTGTTCACAATCTTCACTTCTTTAATTCACCTCTCTACTAGTCATGATTGCCTTAAAAACTGTTTATCTAGGGAAATACAGTGTATTAATTTTATTTCAAAAATTGGTCCTTCTTCTTTAGGCCCCAGTGTGGGTATTGAAGCTGTCTTTTTTGGGCTAAGACAGGTTTGGAGACTTACTTAAGCTGTGATTTGGTCCTTGTATCACACGCGCACACACACACACATAGACACACCCACCCACCCACCCACCCACCCAGCTCCCAGGACTTTTGTGCATATTTCTCTTTTCAGAAATGGATGCAGGGTTTCTAAAGCAGAAAGTGTATGACTAAGATATGGAATTCCTCGTGCTCCAGATTGTTTTAGAAATAGTTTGATCTCAGTAGTTAATATGACAGCATTGCTTTATTAAGTTTTTAATTTAAAGACATTTTTAAATTTTTATTTTTTTTAATTAAAATAAATTTAGTTAACATATAGTATATTATGAGTTTCAGGGGTAGAATTTAGTGATTCATCAGTTGCATGTGACACCAGTGCTCATAGTATCATGTGTCCTTCTTAATGCCCATCACCCAGTTACCCTGTCCTCCCACAGACCTCCCCTCCAGCAACCCTCAGTTTGTTCCCTGTAGTTGAGAGTCTCTTATGGTTTGCTTCCCTCTCTGTTTTTATCTTATTTTTTTCCCTTCCCTTCCTCTATGTTCATCTGTTTTGTTTCTTAAATTATATACATGAGTGAAATCATATGGTATTTGTCTTTCTCTGACTGTTATTTCACTTAGCTGATACCCTCTAGTTCCATCCACGTTGTTGCAAATGGCAAGATTTCAGTCTTTTTGCTGGCTGAGTAATATTCCATTGTATATGTATATACCACATCCTTTTTATCCATTCATCTGTCAGTGGACATCTGGACTCTTTCTATAGTTTGGCTACTGTGGACATTGCTGCTGTAAGCATTGGGGTGCATGTGCCCTTTCGAATCACTATGTTTGTATCCTTTGGATAAATACCTAGGAGTGCAATTGCTGGGTCACAGGGTAGCTCTATTTTTAACTTTTTGAGGAACCTCCGTACTGTTCTCCAGAGTGGCTGTACCATTTTGCATTCTCACCAACAGTGTAAGAGGGTTCCCCTTTCTCTGCATCCTCGCCAACATCTGTCGTTTCCTGAGTTGTTAATTTTAGCCGTTCTGACTGGTGTGAGATAGTATCTCATTGTGGTTTCAATTTGTATTTCTCTGATGTTGAGTGATGTCGAACATTTTCTAATGTGTCTGTTAGCCATTTGGCTTTATTAGGTTTCTTATGGGACGCTATGTTTAGATTGGCTAGAGTTAGTATATTCTGTGTGACTTGGGTCCTTTGCTGGAAAAAATAATCACGCCAGGTGGTGTAGAAACAGTCATTTTATCTACCAATGGGGGTATTTCAAGAAGTAGGAAAGTAAGCTAATTTTTGTTCAAATAGATGCAACATGAAAACATATTTCATAATTTTCTTAAAGACGTATATAACTAATAAATGCTGAAGAGCTATACGCATTTATTACTTAATTGGAAGAAGCTGGAATATAAAGATTCATTTTAAGCTCAAGAAGTAATGTGGCTAGTCATAAGAATCTTGCCAGAACGAGACTCTGACAAATGGTTTTAAAAATGTATCCAAAACATGCAAGTACATTTTTTAATTTACCATCCTGATAGCTTAGAATCTGTTTATAAGTAATGTTTCCTTTAACAGATTGCTTGGAATGGAAAAACTAGTAATGTGTTTTTCATCATCCATAAGAACGAAGACAGTATATTGAAATATAATTATCAAGACACCCCTGTGTTGAACATAGAAATTACATAGACTACATGATCATTCATTCAGTCTCTGTTGAACGTGTTTTCTGAGTATATTCTAGATTAAGGCGTTTACTAAGTGCTTGATAAATTAAGATGAGGTCCCTATCTTATAAATTTAAAGAGTTTACCAGGTGAATTTACTGGCAATTCTTTTGAATTATGATGAAGTGTTATAAACATTTGAGGCTTTTATTTTTCATTGTTTTGTTCTCCAAGTCGAGAGGGAGTAGTACAGAGCCACATTTTCTCATCTGCGGCTCTCATTTTCAAACAGCTGAGTGGGGCTGGGGCCGTCTCTGGCCAAAGCACAGAGCCGTGCTAGCCAGCCCTCATGCTGATGTAAACAAGAGCACATCGGAGTGATGGTCACATTCTGCTAATGTTGAAGTCATGCCCTATCTATTTCTGCTGTAACAGGAGAAAATTACTGAAGCCCCATTGTTCTTTGGCAGCAAAGAGGGGTAATTTGGTGAATACTGGCTTTTTATTCTCTGGGGACATTATCAAGTGCCCAGAATTTCCTCAGTGCCGTATGGAACGTAGGAGAAAACCTGACTGAGGCATTCCTGAGGTCCTTTGTAGTTTGTGAGCTACAATACTCACTGGATATTATAAGCTTTTCAGAGTGGTATGGAGGCAACTCTTTGTTCCTTCTCATTCCACTGGCAGAAAGAGAGAGTCAGCCGGGACCAGGACAGTTCTGGATTGGTAGTGATTTATTTTGTGTTCGTGAGCTACGAAGGACTTGAGCAATGAAAATATCTTTGGAATACTTTTGGGGGGGGGGGCAAGGAGAGAGGAAGTTTCCTTCATGCGCAGTGCCTGAAGTCATTAGTAATAGATTATACGCTGCATACACTCTAAAGCACTATAAAATTGTTCTGTCAGACACTAGAACTGTTATGGATATATAATACTGTATTCAGTCTCATAGACCATATTGATCAAACTTGGCTTTTAAAAATTCTAACATTCATTGAACCTTTGTGACAAATGTTATTCCGGTTGCCTTATATGTATTTTATTTGATCCTCACAATGACTTTATAAAGTAGGTCCTGTTATTATCCCCATTTTACAGATAAGACTGAAGCACAACAAGGTTAAGTAACTTGTCAGTTTCAGGACTTTTACATGGCAGATTGGGAGATTGAACCCAGACCACCTGGCTGCAGATAGACAGAATTGTTACATGTACATGACTGGAGGTGTTAAAAAGCATCAGAGATAAAAGGAAAGCTCCTGAGTTACTTGTTGGATGGGTAGGCTCTTTGATATTTTATTTTTTCATGTCATTTTTCTATTTAGATGTTCAAGTCAAATGGACAGACTAAGTTAAAAACTAAGTTAAACATGTAAACTATACTATTATACTAAAAGATGATACTACCGTGCTAGATGTATAGTAGCAACTGGGAACTACCTGCTTGATTGGGTGCCTAAGTTTATGGATGTGTCTTGTATATGGTCCAATGTCAGTTTTTCCACATCTTGAACACAAAAAGCTTGGCTTTTTAAAAGCTGCTAATTACAGCATTCTGCATGTAATGATTAATGCCTCTTCCCAGCCTCTGGTGCAGGTAGTCATTTAAAAAGAGCCAGTCCTTTCCTGTTTGCCAACCTTGGGATCTGGATCACAGCCTTTGAAGTTATGCTTCATTGTGTCTTAAAAGCATTTTCTTAGGTACCTGTTGATTATTGGCCTCAAATATTTCCTGCAGTAAGGGCTTTTGGACCTAATGGTTCGTGCTCCAAGTCTGCCTTGTTATGAAGAGAGAGGGGTGGTAGAGAAACCATTATATCCATGTTGTTAGACCTGGCCCTCATTCAGAGCATCACTGGTAAGGATCCTGTCTCCCGCATTGCTTAACCTTGTCTATGCGTTTTAAGAAGTCCAGAGAAGCTATTCCAGAACCTAAATGTGATGTCAGCAGTAGGATAAGTCTTAAAGACGTAAGTGTACATAGTGTTCAAGTGGTCCCTTAATGGCAGGTGCTACAGAGAAGTTCTTACATTCTTATCCCCTTAAACAAATTTTAGGCTAGGATTCCAGAATATAAACATCACTGTCATCATAATCACTGTTCTTGCTCTGTAGAAGACGGGCTGCAACCACAATTAGTAGGGAGCTTTTCTTGGTTTCAGCCATGCTGTGTCGCTTCTGCATGGTCTCCTCACCTCCAAAGTGAGGAGCTTTCTTAATTCAATTGAAAAAGTATCTTGAGCAGCCAAAACAAATCTTGGGGCTTATGTATAATTTGTCTAGATTCTTCTAGTCAGACATCATTTTAGACTGTAAGAATCTTGAAGGTTGGTGTCTGTATTTTTCTTTTTCCTGCGTACTATGGAACACAGCACAGAGTAGCCAGTCAGAATTTGAAGCTTGCATAGTTTTCATTTCACTTTCTGTTCTTGAAGGAAATAAAAGTCAACAGATAATAGAATAATCTCTTCTGAATTATTACTGATCATAATGAAATTTTAGATTGTGTGCCTCTCTGCTTTCATGAGAATTGAAGATTGGATGTCTGGAATCACAGGTTACCCAGGACTCTGAGGGAGAGTGAGTTATCAGAGTCAATGTCAGACTTTTACCTGGAGGGCTAGGCAGAGGATAGGAAATTGTTTTTGTGTACATACTCTGTGTCACTGAGTAGAGTGAGTTTACGAACAGTATACAGCAGCCATGAGAGAGGGAGAAATGGAAGTTTTTAGCGAGCAGGAGTTACTTGAGGGATGGAAGACCATAGTTCTTTTCTTTTTTCTTTCTTTTTTTTTTTTTTTTAAAGATTTTATTTATTTATTTGACACAGAGAGAGAGACAGCCAGCGAGAGAGGGAACACAAGCAGGGGGAGTGGGAGAGGAAGAAGCAGGCTCATAGCGGAGGAGCCTGATGTGGGGCTCAATCCCATAACGCCGGGATCACGCCCTGAGCTGAAGGCAGACGCTTAACAACTGCACCACCCAGGCGCCCCCATAGTTCTTTTCTTAATCCCCAATGTTAGTAAGGGTAGGGAAGTAGATAAATAACTCTTCTACATTCGCGTGTTAGTATAATTAGAAACATCAGATTGTCATATGTGCATATCCTTTGATCTAACAGTTCCATTTTTTTGGATTTTATTTAACTGAAGTTCTTGATGCAGATTTGTAGAGAGAAATATACTGATTTGTTTATTGAAGAATTGTTTCATTTTATTTAGTCAATAATTTTTACTTTGAGAATAAATGATCATTTTCATTAGTAAGCATGTGTCTGCATCATGAATATAAATAGGAATTTGGTATTTGATAGGTTTCAGATTTATTTTAATATCAGAAAATGCAAGCAACTTTTTTTTTTTTTTAAGATGTATTCATTTGAGAGAGAGAGAACAGAGGAGGGAGGGAGAGAGAGAAGGAGAGAGAGAGAGAGAGAGAAAAGCAGACTCGCTGCTGAGCAGAGGGCCCAATACAGGACTCAATCCCAGGACCCTGGGACCACAACCTGAGCTGAAGGCAGACGCTTAACCGACTGAGCCACCCAGGTGCCCCACAAGCAACTTTCATCTTTACAGTTTTCTGTATTTCAGGGTTTTTTTCCTGAAATGAAAACACATTAGACATAGAATGGAAAGAAGTTTATTTTAAAATTTGCAAATTTGGACATTAGAGAGAGAAAATACCATTTTGGTTTCATTTTTATCCCTTTCCTGCTGACAACATAGCTGGTTCTGACAGATAGAATAGGTGGAAATCCATTGAGAACTCCTCTTTATCCTCCTTTCCCCAGTAGTAGTAAACTAGTATCATTAACTGTCGTTACCATGTGATAGCAGACCTGTTTCTAATTTAAGGGTACATTTTTTAGATATTTTTCTTGCAAAACGCTGTTTCTTTCAAGAAATCATTGTCAGTTCAGAGGTGCTTGAGTGGTGCAGTTAAGTGTCTGACTCTTAGTTTCTGCTCAGGTTGTGAACTCAGGGCATGAGATTGAGCCCCATTCTGGCTCCATGCTCAGCATGAAGTCTGCTTCAGACTCTCTCTCCTTCTCCCTCTGCTCCTCCCCCCCTGCAGGTGCACACTTGCTGTCTCTCTTTCAAATAAATAAATCTTTTAAAGAAGAATTATTGTCAGTTTATATTCCCACCGCAGTATATTATGACTATGTCCATTTTGTTGTTCCTTCAATATTATTGCATATTAAAATTTTAAAGATTTTATTTATTTGAGAGAGAGAGAGTGTGAGAGAGAACACAAGCAGGGGGGAGGGGCAGAGGGAAAGGGAGAAGCCCTCTGAGCAGGGAGCCCAATGTGGGACCCTGGGATCATGGCGCCCCTGCATATTAAAATTTTTAAATAAACTTGTTTATTTTCTGATAATGAAAGAATTATAATTTATTGTTGAAATGTTGAAAATACAGGGGCACCTGGGTGGCTCAGCCATTAAGTGCCTGCCTTCGGCTCAGGTCATGATCCCAGGGTCCTGGGATCGAGCCCCATATCAGGCTCCCTGCTCCTCAGGAAGCCCGCTTCTCCCTCTCCCACTCCCCTTGCTTGTGTTCCCTCTCTCGCTGTCTCTGTCAAATAAATAAATAAATCTTAAAAAAAAAAAAAAAAAAGCAATGTTGAAAATACAGAAAAAGGCACACACACGGGCACACAACCTTGCCATTCCTGCATGCAGCACCACTGACGTTTGGGTGTATGATTCGTGCGTTTCTCTTTTCTAACCTTGTGCGTATTGTTGGATTTGGGCTCTGCGTTGCCAGAATGGCCTCAGAATGGCAGAGGCACTGCGTGACTTGTGTGTGACTTCCTCTCTCATTAAGTAGTGCTTACTCTTCACCACTGGTGTCATCTTTGCTCTTTCTAGGTTGGCTGGTTTGTTTTTAAATGTTTGAGCTATGTGGTTGGAAAAGGAACAATGCAACAGCAGGAGGAGGGGAGGACAGTTAAAGGCTGGAAAAATTCCATTCTTGAGAAGCTGACAGACATGCCTGATAAGTTTGATATATGTGAGGGAGCAGAATAAAACTAGAGTAAGAATACTTTGTCACTCAGAGTGCTCATTCAAAACCAATCCAAGTGTCGGGGCGCCTGGGTGGCACAGCGGTTAAGCGTCTGCCTTCGGCTCAGGGCGTGATCCCGGCGTTATGGGATCGAGCCCCACATCAGGCTCTTCCACTATGAGCCTGCTTCTTCCTCTCCCACTCCCCCTGCTTGTGTTCCCTCTCTCGCTGGCTGTCTCTATCTCTGTCGAATAAATAAATAAAATTAAAAAAAAAAAAAAAAACAAACCAATCCAAGTGTCACCGCCCTGGAGTAGGCAAAGATTCCCTGTGATCATGAAGGTACTACTCTCCTAGGTTTTCTTGAAGTTTTACTGATTCACCTTTTGTATTTTTTAACCCCCCTTTTTTGAAAAAGTAAGTTCTGTACCCAACATGGGGCTCAAACTCACGACTGGAGATCAGGAGCGTCATGCTCCACCAACTGAGCCAGCCAGGCCTCCCACCTTTTAAGTCTGTTTTATGTATGTGGTGTGAAGAGGGGTCAGTCAGAAAACTTAAGGCGAAAAGATACCTTTGGGGTGTCTGGGTGACCCAGTTGGTTAAGCCTCCAACTCTTGATTTCGTCTGAGGTCATGATCTCAAGGTCATGAGATCGAGCCCTGCAAGGTTCTGCACTGGGCCTGGAGCCTGCTTAAGATCTCTGTCTCGGGTGCCTGGGTGGTTCAGTCTGTTAAGCATCTGCCTTCAGCTGGGGTCATGATCCCAGGCTCCCTGCTCAGTGGGGAGTCTGCTTCTCTCTCTGCCCTCTCACCTGCTTGTGCTTGCTCACTCGCTCTCTCTCAAAAATAAATAAATAAAATCTTAAAAAAAAAAAAAAAGATTCTCTCCCACACTCTTCCCCTCCCCCCTAAAAAAAAAAGACATCATTTACGATGTCATTTAAAAGCATCAAACACCTAGAATAAATCTAAAGAAAGATGTATGAGAAAAGGGGAAAGATGTGTGAAAACTACATAGAAACTACAAAGGATTGCTGAAAGAATTAGACTTAAATAAATACAGGATAAGTAAATGCATGGAAGTATGTTAGTTTTCCGCAAACTGATCCAAAGATTCAATGCTGTCCCAAGGAAAAGCTCAGCAGATTTGTGTGTGTGTAAGTGTGTATAAGTATGTGTAAATTGAGAAGCTGATTCCAAAACTTATGAGAATGGAAAGGACTAAGAACGTTGAAAACAAAGTGTTTTCAGAGCATAGTTTGTGGACTCCTCTGAGTGTCACTTAGACCTTTTCACGGGCTTTGTGAGATCAAAACTGTTTCATAACAACAGTAAGATGCTACTCACCTTTTCCCTATGTTGATTTTGCAAAAGCAGTTGTGGGTAAACTCAACATGAACCAAGTCAGTGGCACTAAATTGTGCTAGAGTTGTCACTGTATTCTTCACCTCTGTGCATTCACAGTAAAACGAAAAACTAAAATGACAAGTTCCACTTAAGAATGTTCTTGACAAAATAGTACAGTTTATTATTTTAATAAATCTCAATCCCTCCTTTCTGTTTTATTTTTATTTTGGGGGGGTGGGGCAGAGGGAGAGGGAAAGAGAAACTCAAGCAGACTCTGCCCTGAGTGTGGAGCTGGAGGCGGGGCTTGATCCCACCACCCTGAGATCATGACCTGAGCCAAAACCCAGAGTCAGAGGCCTAACCAACTGAGCCACCCAGGCGGTCCTGATTTCTTAATTTTAGTTTTATGTGGGTTTTTTTTGTTGTGTTTTTTTTTTTTTTAAGATTTTATTTATTTATTCGACAGAGAGAGAGACAGCCAGTGAGAGAGGGAACACAAGCAGGGGGAGTGGGAGAGGAAGAAGCAGGCTCATAGCGGAAGAGCCTGACATGGGGCTCGATCCCAGAACTCCGGGATCACGCCCTGAGCCGAAGGCAGACGCTTAACCGCTGTGCCATCCAGGCGCCCCTAGTTTTATGTTTTAATGTATAATACCTTATAGCAGAAATTCTCAGCTCTATCAGACTCAACCTCTCTTCTACATATTTTGTAATGCTTCCTATATTATTCTGGAATGAAATTTCTAGATAACTTATTACTAGACACATGATACATAATTAGTTTGGTATTGAATTTTGGGTTGAAAATAATTTTCCATCAAAACTGTGAAGGAATTACCCTATTGGACTCAAGTGTCTATTGTCGTTGAATAGTAGTTTTATATCACATAGATTTTCCATACTTTGCATATTACCAATTTCTTTCCCCCCTCTTAAATCTTCTTAGAATTCTCTTACCAATAAGTAAGAGATACAGTTCTCTTATTATATCCTGAAATTTCAGTGATGCCTCAGTGGTGGGGATATTTGGTAGGCCATTTTAATTGGAAGATCCCTGTCTTCTTTTATAGCTGGGAGTTCTTTTTTAGGATTTTATTTATTTATTTGACAGAGAGAGGCAGTGAGAGAGGGAAGACAAGCAGGGGGAATGGGAAAGGGAGAAGCAGGCTTCCTGCTGAGCAGGGAGACCGATGCAGGGCTCATCCCAGAACGCTGGGATCATGACCTGAGCCGAAGGCAGATGCTTAACGACTAAGCCACCCAGGAGCCCCTATAGCTGGGAGTTCTTTTTCTAATATTTCTTTCAATTTTTTTTTTCTCTTTCCAGTAGTTATATTACTTGTATGTTAGCTCTCCTGGATTGTCTTTGTTTCCTGTCTTTTCTCATATTTTCTAGTTTTGGTTCTGAGCTACATCTTTGACTTTTATCTCATAGCACATTGGATATTTTAATTTTGCTAACTATATTTTAGAATTTCAGAAGCTCTTTTTCTTTTTCTTGTGTTCTGAATGTTTTTCTTCAGTGCATCATTTTTTTAAAGTTTTTGATTCATGAATTGTTTAAGTTTATTCGTTAATATCCAGACACGTGGGGGATTTTCCAGTTTGTTTCTGTTATTGATTTCTGGCTTAATTTTACTATGATTAGTGAGTCCACTCTACATAATTTCAGTCTTTAAAGATTTGTTGAGCCATGTTTTCTGGCTCAACATGTGGCCAACAGTTGTAAATATTCCATTTACTCCTGAAAACATTGCATATTGTACAGTTGTGTATAGTGTTCAAGAGTGTTGATGGTAGGGGCAACCGGGTGGCTCAATTGGTTAAGCGTCCGCCTCTGGCTTAGGTCATGATCCCAGGGTCCTGGGATTGAGCCCCTTAGTGTGCTCCCTTCACGGTGGGAGTCTGTTTCTCCCTCAACCTCTGCTCCTCCCCCTGCTCATGCTGTCTGTCTCTTGCTCACGCTCTCTCAAATAAACAAACAAACAAACAAACAAACAAATAAATAAATAAATAAAATCTTTTAAAAAAAGTGTTGATAATATTGTTTAATTTAAAAAATGTGTCATCTACACTTATTGTGAGCATGGCACAGCATATAGAATGTTGAACCACTGTGCTGTACTTTTTTTTTTTTTAAGATTTTATTTATTTGAGAGAGAGAGCACCAATTGGGTGAGGGGCAGAGGGAGAAGCAGACTCCCTGCTGGGCAAGGAGCCAGACGTGGGGCTCCATCCTGGGACTCCAGGATCATGACCTGAGCCGAAGGCAGACGCCCAACCGACTGAGCCACCCAGGTGTCCCTATGCTACTTTTCGAAACCAATACATTATATGGCAGCTGCTCAGTGCAGCCTATATTTGTTTTATGAATGCAGTATTGCGCAAATCTTCTTAAAAATTCAAATTTATGTCTTCAGAGGTCTCTTTTGTTGCTTAAATCACCTCGTTCCTCCAGATTCAGTGTTTGGTTTTTTGTATTCAACTTTTGTGCTGTAGGCTTTCCTCAAGTATTAGGTGATTCATACCAGTCTGTTTTTTAAAACTCAGGGAATAATGGCAAGGCCAATCAGGAGTTCTGTTCATGGGGTCCGACTTTGCTGATAGGCTTCCTGTTAGGACGTGGGGTGGGTTTTACTAGGACCTTTACTTAAAGAAGACTGGAACTATTTTTAGGGCTCTGCCAGGTAAATCAGTTCCATCTTTCCTAGCATCAGCTCTTCTAAGCATATGTTGTCTTAAGCTTTGTCTTATAATTATTTTTTCTTGTCTGGTTGTATTAAGTAAAACCACCAATGCCGTGTTTAATAGTAATGTGTAGGCTGGGCATTATTGCCTTGTTCCTAATTTGTGTTTCCCTGTTAAATGAAGTGCTCATCCTGAATTTTGGTTTACACTGCTCAGTCTCTTTTATCTGTCATTGTCTTCCAGAATTTTCATGAAATCTTTGAAACCATTGTGGGTGTTGGCCTCTTTTGGAGTGATGTTAGGTTCTTTTATTTCTAACTCTTTTACTTTCGTTTTAAAGGCATCTCAGAAAAGAGGAGAAAAATATTTGAGCTTTGCCTGTCATTTAATTCATTATTATTCTTTTGAGACTCTAAAAATATTACCCTCCCACCTGCATTAGAATGCTGTTAAAACTTCAATTAGGTCACTAAAAAAATGCAGTTTACAGTATTCGGACTTATCTCTTGGTGTCTCTTTGTCAAGTAGCGTTATCAAACTGTTTGGGAAATGCATGGTGACTCTGACAAGTTTATTCACCACTGAAAAAACATTTCCATCCATTTCCAAAAGTTGGAATTTGAAAAATTTCTTAATTCATGTTTTACCTAGAGCAAATGATATTTGAAGATAAAATTTTTCTTTAGGTGGTCAATACATATCAGAAACTAATGAATGAACAGAAAATGTGTATCTATAAGCAGAGTTGTTTTTTTTTAAATAAAAAATGTTCCAGAGACTGCAAAGCTATAGTTAGTAGACGGGTGTTGATGGGAATAGATTGCCATAGTGAGTTTATGAATTGGCATGGTTGAGGATTGTATATCCATATATGGTTTGAATAAACTGGTATCCAAAAGCTGTGGATAATAGAGCAAATTTGTTGTTGTTGTCAAGATCACAGGAAACTGATCTGCTCCCCTCCTTTTAAAAATTTGGCTGGAAGAACAAATATTGTTAAAATGTCTATATTGCCCAAAATAATTTACAGATTAAATGCAGTCCCTATCAAAATACCAACTGTATTTTTCACAGAACTAGAACAATCATTCCTAAAATTTGTATGGAACAACCAAAAGACCTCAAACAGCCAAAGCAATCTTGAAAAAGAAAAACAAAACTGGAAGTATCACAATTCCAGACTTCAAGTTATGTTACAAAGCTGTAGAACTTAAAACAGTATGGTACTGGCATAAAAGTAGACACAGATCAGTGGAACAGACTAGAAAACCCAGAAATAAACCCATAATTATACGATCAATTAATCTTCGACAAAAGAAGAATGAATATGCAATGGGAAAAAGTCTCTTCAACACATGGTATTGGGAAAACTGGACAGCTAGCTACATGCAAAAAAACAAAACTGGACCATGTTCTTTTACCGTATACAAAAAAATAAACTCCAAATGGATTAAAGACTTAAATGTGAGACCAGAAACCATAAAAATCCTTGAAGAGAGCACAGGCAGTAATTTCTCTGACATCAGTCATAGCACTATTTTCCTTGATAAGTCTCCTGAGGCAAAGGTAATAAAAGCAAAAATAAACTACTTAGGACTACATCAAAATAAAAGTTTTTGCACAGTGAAGGAAAAAATCAACAAAACTAAAAGGCAATCTACTGAATGGGAGAAGATATTTACAAATGACATATCCAATAAAGGATTAATAGCCAAAATATATGAAGAACTTAGCTCAACACCCAAAAAATAGATAATCTGATTAAAAATGAGTAGAAGACATGTAGGTGACCAACAGACACATGAAAAGATGTTCAACATCACTTATTATCAGGGAAATGCAAATTGAAACTACACCTGTCAGAATGGCTAAAATTAAAAACTCAAGAAACAAGTGTTGGTGAGGATGTGGATAAAAAAGGAACCCTCTTGGGACGCCTGGGTGGCTCAGTGAGTTAAGCATCTGCCTTCAGCTCAGATCGTGATCCTAGGGTCCTGGGGTCGAGTCCCACATGGCTCCTTGCTTGGTGGGGAGCCTGCTTCTCCCTCTGCCTCTGCCTGTCCTCCTGCTTGTGTGCTCTCTCTCTCTCTGATAAATAAATAAAATCTTAAAAAACAAACAACTACAACAACAAACCACTTCTCTCTTTAAAAAAAAAAAAAAAAGGAACCCGCTTGCACTATCAGTGGGAATGCAGACTGGTGTAGCCACTTTGGGAAACAGTGTGGAGGTTCCTCAAACAATTAAAAAATAGAATTACCCTATGATCCAGTAATCTCACTACTGGGTATTCACCCCAAAAATACAAAAACACTAATTCAAAGGGATACATGTACTCCTCTGTTTATTGCAGCATTATTCATAATAGCCAAACTATGAAAGCACCCCAAGATAGATGAATGGATAAAGATGAAAAAAAAATTTTTTAAATGTAAACATTTGGGGAGGATATGTAATATATTGACATGGTTCAGAATCACAGTATTGGGTTCAGAATCAAAATATGGGGTACACAATAATATTTCTCACTCCTATACAGTCCCCTAGCCCATCACTGTTTCTAGAATCTTATGTATACTTCCAGAAACAATTCATGCACATAGAAGCAATGAGGTGTGTATGTTTGTGTCTGTAGTATGTTGTGGAGTAAATTACAACACTATTAAACTGTATGTCGTGAACAGGCTGTAAAGGCATCTATATGAGTTGTGTCTTTCCACGGTAAGCTTTATTCAGTCAGAGCAAGGTTAACATAACTGTAAAGTAGGTTCGGGATTCCAGACTCAGTGGCATTTCACTATGCATTCAACTTGCCTTCATACAGGGTACACAAAGCAAGGCACAATACAAAGTCACACAGCAAAGAAGACGCAATGAGGGGTGAGAAGTTAACGAACCAGACGCAGAGCCAGTCTGTGAGTGCGCAGTTGAGATGAGCTCTTGGTCCATCCAGATCAGCTCTTGGTGCTTACTGCTTATTATGTTCAGCCAGGGGAGGGTCTCTCTTGTGGTCAGAGATCAATTAGGCAGAGCTTTCAGGGGTCCTTGCCTTTTTAATGCGCTCAGACACGGAAGGGTCAGCATCTGGAGAGCCTGATAGTTTGCTGCAAAAGTCCTTCCTTTTTAAAGGAGTGTAGTCAGTTTTGGGCCTTTGCAGAGTACAACTCTTCTAGTTGTACTGATTATCAGCTCTCAGTTCTTCCAGGCTCTCTTGGCTCTGCTGGTTATCAGTTTTGGATGCCTTCAGCCCATGCTGGTTTCGGTGATATCTGGTTTTAGCTGTAATGGCCTTGGCTGCTTACATCATTGATTGACATGAGTCACTGCTTGGCATGAGTGACTCCATTTTACTCTCTACATTGTGCTTTTTAAATGAAATTATTTTGGACATAAGTCCATATCTGATAGTAAAGATCTACATCATTCTTCTGCTGTTTCATATGTCTAACTTATTTAATCCTAATTGATAAATACTTGGTTCATTTTAGTCTTTTGCTGTTAAAATGAATCCTGCAAAGAATAAACTTGTGCATGGGTCACTTCACATGTGTGATTGTGAGGCGATGTACCATTATACCAAGTAAAATAGATTAAAATGTCCTAATTACGTTTTCTGGATTTTGTATTTATTCATATTTCTGTGTTGGTCAAAGCAGTTTCAAGTGAAAAAGGATTTGTGGTTTGTTTTTTTGTTTTCTGGGTTGTTTTACTTTTTAGGGATTTGTAATTTGCAAATTTAGGTCTGTTGAAGCCTTTTTTGTCATCTTCAGAGATAACAACAACAAAGTGTTAACTAAGCTCTATGCCCAGTGTGGGGTTTGAACTCACAACCCGGCATGCTTTACTGACCCAGCCAACCAGGCAACCTGAGAAAACAATTTTTAAGACTTACGTTTATTTATGGAAAAATCGGTAGTGCTGCTAGCATAGCACTCCACTTAAATCGGCAGACTCCCTTCAGTTTAGCTGTTAATGTTAAAGGAACTTTTTTGGAATCTAAAATAAGATTCTAATAAAGGCAGTTTTCTTCCTGTACAAATTTTTATTATGCTAATGTTTTTAAGATGTTAGATTTTTGCAATTTTATTGCTGTTTGTAAACAAAATTTAAATTAGTCAAAAGTGGGGCGCCTGGGTGGCTCAGTCGTTAAGCGTCTGCCTTCGGCTCAGGGCGCGATCCCAGCGTTCTGGGATCGAGCCCCATATCGGGCTCCTCTGCTGTGAGCCTGCTTCTTCCTCTCCCACTCCCCCTGCTTGTGTTCCCTCTCTTGCTGGCTGTCTCTCTCTCTGTCAAATAAATAAATAAAATCTTTAAAAATAAATAAATTAGTCAAAAGGGTACTGTTGATGACTGAAAGTAGTGCTGCTTAGGAAACTAACATAAGAGAGGTGCCTGGTGGCTCAGTTGGTTAAGCATCTAGCTCTTGGTTTTGACTCACGTCATGATCTCATGGGTCATGGGATCGAATCCCACATTGGGTTCCTCACTCAGCGGGGAGTCTGCTTGAAGATTCTCTTCCTCTGCCCCTCCCCCTACTCACACTTTCGTGCTCGCTCTCTCTCTAAAATAAAATAGATAAATCTAATTATAAAAGGAAACTAACGTAAGGAAGTTAATTACTTAGTGTGCCTAAGCTCATATTGCTTAGTAGAAGAATGCAAGGAAACATACAGTAAAGAGAAAAATCATATCATAATTTAACATTTTAAAGTCTACATGTTCAGCACACTTTTTCTTGAATGTTGTCTTTGTATGGTATAAGCTTTACTTTGAAATGATTTATCCTGTATGGGTTGAAGTGTTTCCTTCTTTGACCAGAATCCCAGTGCAGAAAAGCACTAGACTGGGTGAAGGTGTATTCTACATGTTGTCCCAGGCTCTGGTGTTCCACATGGTTGTGGAAATGCCTGTGAGATTTTCCTGGTAATCAGAACGATTTGTTGTACTATGCTAGGAAAGAGGATCTTCCTAATACCTACTGCCTTCTTTTGGACATTCCACTTTCTCCTAACTGTAAAAGGGAAAAGTGGCGCCAAAGAAGAATTTTTTCCCCCCTTGAATTCCTCTTTTACAGTTTGTTTCATAAAGTTTTGTTTCTTTGGTTTTCTCCACATGCCACAAACAGAATGAGCTTTCCAAAACACTACTTGTCATTTTTCTTTGCAGAATCCATTGATCTATCACATTAAACCCAGACTTCTCATCTTGACTTTGTATTCCTTTACCTTACCTATTCAAACAGCTGTTCCAGGTTTCTTTCTGTTTTGTTTTGTTTTGTTTGTTTTTGGACTTCTTTAATCTTTATTTCTTAACATCTTTTAAAGCAGTATTAACAAAGTATATCTTTGAATAGAAATGTTTAAAGTCCAGATTTCTCTCTCTTTTTTTGTCCTTTTTATAGTCTAAAGATCTATCTTTCACATATGTAGAGAGTCCTGAAGTGTTTGTTTCTTAAGATACACTTAAGAAAACTGTGGTCAGGGGCGCCTGGGTGGCTCAGTCGGTTAAGCATCTGATTCTTGGTTTCGGCTGAGGTCATGATCTTGGGGTCTTGGGATTGGCCCCACATTGGGCTCTGTGCTCAGCACAGACTCTGCTTCAGATTCTTCTCCCTCTCTCTCACACTCTCTCTGTCAAATAAATAAAATCTTCAAAAAAAAAAAAAAAGGAGGGAAGGAAGGAAGAAAAAGAAGACAAACCATGGTTTATCCACTCTACAGCAGTGGTTCTCAGCCAAGGACAGTTTTTCTCCTGGGGGCCATTCAGCAATGTCTGAACAGTTTTGGTTGTCTCATCTAGGTGTAGGGGTGCTACTGTTGTCCAGGGGGTAGAGGCCAGGGATACTGCTACACACCCTACGTGCATAAGACAGCCCGCCACAGCGAAGAATAACCTGGCTTCTTACATTAATAGTGCTAAGGTTGAGAAAACTTGGTGTAGACACATGGAAATAATCTTTGCTTCCTTGGTATATGTATTATTTATATAAATTTATGCACTTCGTTTAATTAGGCTCTCCCTTTTTATTTTAAATTGTATTATTTTTAAAAGTCAAATATATGTATATACTTCTATAATAATATCCAAGGCAGTCATAAGCCTAGTCATAACCCTCCACAGTCATTTTCAACTTCTCTCTGTGGCTTCTGTATTTATACCACTCTTACACTGCTGTTACTTTTTCAGTTTTCTAAATCTCTCTTAACTTTCTCTTCTCTTTTCCTTTCCTTCATGTTCCCAATATATCATATTTTTTAAACTTAATAATCATTTCTTGTATTTTATGAACATCTAAGGATTCCCCACGTATTCTTTCTTGTACAACCTTTTGTTTTCCTTGAACTTGTTTTGCCTTTTTTTTCGATTAGTCTTTTTTTTAAATGTTTTTTTATTATATTATGTTAGTCACCATACAGTACATCCCTGGTTTTTGGTGTAAAGTTCGCTGATTCATTAGTTGCGTATAACACCCAGTGCACCATGCAATATGTGCCCTCCTTACTACCCATCACCAGCCTATCCCATTCCCCCAACCCCCTCCCCTCTGAAGCCCTCGATTAGTCTTCTAAAATAAAAAAAATTCTTAGTCCTTGCTTATCTTGAAAATGTTTTCTGCATAGCTAGTGATATGTTTAGGCATACAATTCGGATTTGGAAATAATTTCATTGAGAATTTTGAATCTTTCCTTTAGTCCCATTTAACAGTGTTGCTGTTGTGAAATGTAATTTTCTGAAAGCATTTTGGATTTTTGAACTTAATCATTTTTTTATTTGGTTGTCCATTGTATTCAGTGGATTAAATGCTGTGTAAAACTGTCTATTCGCTGAATTTCCAATCACAGAACTTAGCTTGTTTTTGTATGAGAAAATGTTCAGAATCCAGAGCAACTGTAAGACTTATAAGGCCATTGAGAAAAATGCCTTTTTGTTTTTTGTTTTTTAAAGATTTTGTTTATTTATTTGATAGAGAGAGACAGCCAGCAAGAGAGGGAACACAAGCAGGGGGAGTGGGAGAGGAAGAAGCAGGCTCCCAGCGGAGAAGCCTGATGTGGGGCTCGATCCCAGAATGCCGGGATCACGCCCTGAGCCGAAGGCAGATGCTTAACGACTGCACCACCCAGGCGCCCTGAGAAAAATGCCTTTTTAAAAAAAGATTTATTTATTTGAGAGAGGACAAGAGAGCGCATGTGCCCGTGTGTGTGCGCGGGCGCACGAGTATGTGGGAGGGGCAGAGGGAGAGGGAGATTCTCAAGCAGACTCCCTGATGAGCCAGGATCCCCTTGTGGGACTCGATCTCACCACCTGAGATCATGACCTGAGCCGAAACCAGGAGTTGGTGGCTTAATTGAGCCACCCAAGCACCCCCAAAAATGCCTTTTTTTAATGAAAAAATATTCTTTCATTGAGCAAGGAAAGTTGAGTCAGACCCTGCATCTGTACTAGCGGTTTTCAAGTTCACTGTGCTTAGCGATCACCTGGGATGCTTATTTTCCATGTAGATTCCTTGATCCCTCCCCGGGATACTGGATTCGGTAAATCTGACTAAGGGTCACCTGGTGATACTTTTGAACCACGTGGATATCTTGATCCCTCCCCAGGATATTTGGCCTCAATAAGTCTGGTGTGGCTCTAAGAAATTTGCATTTTCCTAAGCAGGGACCCTAGTGGTCCTGCACCATTCTACAGGCTGCAGTGGTATGAAACCGAGAGTCTTCAGGCACTGGGGAAATGGATGCTCATTTAAACTTCCTCTTTCATTTATACAAATAGGTAACATCTTTAAATAAAAGAAATATATAACCTGTGTGCACATTTTTACATGTGGTGTTGGAGTCTGTGGGATGATACTGAACATCCTGTTAAGCAGATAGCAGGCCGATCAGCACCTGCTGTTAAACATGGGACTGTGTTTTGTCATGATTATTTATTCCCATGGCTCTCTGTCCCAGCACCCTGTGCAGTCTCTGAAGCAGGCAGGGTATGTTTCTAAAACCTTTTTCAGTGATCTGTGGGAAAGTATGTTGTCTCTATGGAAATTCTGTGTTGCTGGATAGTTCCTTGTAGAAAAGCAGTATGAATAATTATATAGGCCTGCAGTGATCTTTCTTTGTGTTAAGGTCATTAATGTATTTTATATTTCTCTCATCATGTTTGGGTATCTTTATTCCTCGAGGATTGAAGTGTGGTGGATGAGAACAATTAGGGTCACTGCTTCAGATTTAGATCAACCAATTGTGTTACGGTTCGATAATAGTTCCTTTGGTTTGGGGTTAGCTTAAAATTTATCATGTTTTTTTTTTTTCTGTGAACCAAGATTTGTTCAGCATAAAGGAAACCAGCACTTTAAGTCTCCTTTTAAACTACGTTTATTAACAACTCTTGGCGTGGTAGTGCGTGTGTTAATTACATATTTATATTTACTTCATAAAATAATTCTGACTCAACCTCCTGCTTTGTTAGCTGTTAGTGTATGTACTTGAATATTTCACATGTCAGATTTTCATTTTTAATTTGGGAGAAAATACATAGCTACAGTAAAGAAAATTTAAAAACGAAAATCACCTATTATTTTTACATCTTTGCATAAAAACTACATTCCCCCAAATAATTTATATTTTAGGTTGGCTGGGTATCCTCTTGATTTTGTAATCATGTTGTATCTCTAAAATAGTATACAGTCAGCGTTTTCTTATCTCCTACTGTAATTATGAAAATAAAGGTTTGATGATTCCGTCGAAATCCTCTTGTCATTTCAGACAGTATGGAGGAGACTAATGTTGTATTGTTTGTATGAATTTTCAGTGTCTATGAACCCTTAACATCCACATGGCTCTTAAAGAAAGTAGTATCTTTAAAATAACATTCAGCTCTTGCTCCTTTCCATTAAGAAAAAAACAACCAACTTTAGAGAACTGTAAAAACTAAGATTTTATTTCTTCTAGGTGATTATTAAATGTTAGGAATACTGCTCTGTCAGCTGTTAGGCAGAAAAACTAACTGAAGCCTATTTTTGGAAAGCCCATTTGGTCCGTAAGCACGCTGCCTGTGTGAGGAGCACACATACGCAGGTCACAGGAGTTCTTCCGTGGCAGCTGTAGGCATGCAGACCTCAGCAGAGCCAGAGCCATTTCCCCGCCCGTAATTCTGTCCTTCCTAAGAGCCTGTCAGGTAATTGTTGACTCTGAGTGGTGTTATATGCTCTGAAATAATAATGTTAATTTTTCTGCTTCAATGATATGCACGAATAAAATTAGAAAAACCAAAAACCTTTATAACTCTCGCTAACCGAATTAGAGACTTGACAGGATAATATGGAAAGAACACATGCTCTCAGAGTCTTTTGAAGTGATATTAACTATAGCTTATTACCAGAAAAAGATGTTTTCATGAGGGGGAAAATTTTTTTTAAATGTAAGGAATGTACATTTGCAAAATGTTTAGTAAACTGTCATTTTTGACCTGTTTGTTAGCATTTTACAGTTTTTTGCTTTTGGTAATTTTTTCCTTTGAATTGTTCTCCACTCTGATATTCCAACAGCCTGCTCTTTTAGCTTCCCGTTCAGTGTATATGTGATGTATTTGTTTTTTGCTGGTCATTTTGTGGGGAGCAAGCAGTAACTTTTGTTTACCAAATCAAATGACATTATGACATTGAAAATATATTTTGTGAGTCCTGACCAATTATCTATAACTTGAATCATCTTCAAAACTCTCCTGTCAAGTTTGTGGCTCTACAGAATTTTTGAAGCTAGTGAGGATAATTATAAATGTGTTTGCAGTAAAGGCCTCTACCTGGATAACCTTAATTTTTCTCAAGTCTAGACAAGCCTTTTTTTTCTTTTTTTAATAGACATTCATTTTCAGACTCACACCCAGGGCTATGATCAAAGGTAAATGCCATCAGACTTCAAGGTCTGTAAATCTGTAGATCTTTATTTTGCCCTTTACTTTATAGCAGAGTATTTAAATTTTAACTAGGCTTTAGAGCAATGTCAATAAAGGTAAGTTAGTTAATCTTGATATGAATGTGTATTATTTTTAGGTTCTCATATGCAGTGGCTACTTAAAAAAATCCAAAGATTATTTTAGGTACCGGTTTGCACAGTGAAGTCCATCTAAAGTCTCTTTGTATAAAATCGCCTCATATTAACTCTTTATGGATTCAGAAACTCACTTCTGATCTGAAGGTTTCATTGTACTCTTTTTTTTTTTCCTGTAATAATTAGGAAATACCTATCAAGTGTTTTATGTTATAAAGATTTACTGCCTAACACAGTTCCTTCCACAGGTTAGCCTCACAGTAAATGTCTACAGACAATCCTATTTTTTTAGGTTACTTAACACCAGGATTGTAAAGCAAGTCTAAGCATATGCGTATATGTATATTCCTAACTGCCATCTAATTTCTTAGTATCAACTTTAATTGTGCATATTCCTAACTTTGTATATGTCATCACTGTGAAGGTATGAGGTCGCCTTTCATATGTTTATTCACTTTTTCCCTCTTTCAACAGGGGAAAATGCAGTGTTGCCCTTCTGAATGAGACAGAGTCAGTATTGTCATATCTTGATAAAGAGGTAATTCACAATTACACTTGTTTTGTGTTTTTCCCCCCTTGATTTCACATGAAGCCTATACCTTTGAGTTTATTTCTTCTTGCACCAAATTATTGCACCAGGAGAGAAACATTATAAAAGTATAATGACTAGAATACATTTAGATAATTTGATTTTTCTGGGTAACTGAGATAACATTTGGCAAAAACTTCTGTATCTGTTTTTTTTCAGTTGGTAATGAAAGGCTTTATACAGTATGATGATTTAGTTGGTAGTAGAAGAACTATTTTTGGCTTTATGAAACAAGTGACTTTGGTATACTTGGTACTCCTCCCTGTTTTTTTGTTTTTGTTGTTTTTCAGATAAACAGTTTTTCTTTTAGACTTTTTCCAGATGAGATCTTAACTGGTGGTCTGCTTTCTTTCCTAAAATCCCAATAAACTTTGTCAACTAAAAATGTTTCTTTCTGTAAACTTCAACAAGAAACATTTTAAACATTTTTTAACAAGTTGAATGAGAGCATATGCCTCATTGCAGGGAGGAAATTCCTCTAAACAGAATATTCCACCATGGGAAAATTTTTACTGTTGATGTTTTAGTATTTAACCTTCATAGTTTCATGGTGTTTTTGTTTTCCCAAATCTTTATTTTTTGTATGTATGTGTGTGTGTGTGTGTATGTGTGCATATATATTTTACATATATGTGTGTATGTTTTTAAAGATTTAAAGGGATATATTTTCTTTGAAAAAAGCTTTTTTATTATACTTAAAAGTGTTGTCCCCTCATCTCAAATGAAGAGAACATAACTACAAAAGATTGATGCAGACAAGTGGAACTATTGTACATTAGGTAATAGAGAAAACTGAGAGGAGGTAAATATTCAGGGCAGAAAAAAAGGTTGATAGTCTTTATAACTTACACATGTGAAATTTAGAAAAGAACGTAGTGATGTTTTAATAATAATATGGATAAAGATAATGCTCAGAAATTAACATTAGTTCACAGAAGCAGAAATAAAAGGAGGAAACTTTGAGTATGTTTCAGTGTATTTTACTGGTATATTTGGCTGTTAAGACAATGTAATTTTTAAGTTTTTTTATTTTTAAAGAATTTTTATTTTGAACGTGGGGCTCGAACCTACGACCCTAGGATCAAGAGTCACATGCATGCTCCACTGACTGAGCCAGCCAGGTGCCCCAACAGTGTGATATTTAAAAAGTGGTATTTTTGCCCTCTAATTTGTTGTTAGCAATTTCTAAATGCTAAGGATGGTAGGAGATGAAAATTTGCAAAGGTCTTTAGGATTTTTGTCCTGTCCACTTGATTTTTAAGCACTTGGTCCCGTATCAGTCTTTGGGAAAGGAACTGACGTCTCTGGCAGTGTATTTGAGGAAAACTTTTTTTTATTCAGAGGGAGTTTAGTAAAAATAAAACTGCTTACGTTATATTCTTTTTTCAATTTGAAAAACACTTTTTTTTTTTAAAACTTTTTACTGCTTTATCTGTTATAAGACCATCCTTGAGAAAATCTGGTTTTTAAAATACTGAGATTGGCATATTTGAAGATGGTAACGCAAAGGACAACTTCCTAATCACGATTTTTTACTTCTTGAAAAACTATATTTACATTTTAAACAATCTCCCATATCATGCAGCACATATAAATTTAAGGAGTCCTTTTTTTTTTTTTTTTTTTTTTTTTTTTTTAAGAGAGCGAGAGAGAGCACATATGAGTGAGTGCAAGCAGGGGAGGGGCAGAGGAAGAGAGAGAGAGAATCTTAAACAGACTCCACGTTCAGCACAGAGCCTGACGCGGAGCTCAGTCTCGCAACCCTGAGATCATGATCTGAGCTGAAATCAAGACTCAGTCGCTTAGCTGACGGAGCCACCCAGGAGCCCCAAATTTAAGGAGCCTTAAGTCTATGTGGCCCTAAGTAATAATTTATCTCATTTTACTGTCAAGTATGCCAAAATCCTATTTTTATAGAACACTGTGCTAACATATTTTACAGAATAAAAGTGACCAGAAGTGTGTCCTCTTTTAAAACCGATGCTGTAGGGCGCCTGGGTGGCACAGCGGTTAAGCGTCTGCCTTCGGCTCAGGGCGTGATCCCGGCGTTATGGGATCGAGCCCCACATCAGGCTCCTCCGCTGTGAGCCTGCTTCTTCCTCTCCCACTCCCCCTGCTTGTGTTCCTTCTCTCGCTGGCTGTCTCTATCTCTGTCGAATAAATAAATAAATAAATCTTTAAAAAAAAAAAAAAAAAAAAACGATGCTGTGCCAGTGGCAGTAGCTTTAGTCACCTACCAACATTCTTTGGTGCTCCTGTCTTCAGAAACACATCATTCTGATAACATATTGATCACCCCAATCAACCTATTAAGCAGGTTAGGTTGATTTATATTCTGCAGATTTTTCTTTTCCCTGGGTAGCATTTTTTATATGCATTTGTTATGTCTTATTGGCAGTTTTATTGTTGAAGCTTCTCTTCTGACAGTGACCCATGGTTAAAACAGTGCAGAGTTTCTGAGTGGATGGTATCACCTCGTCTGCTTCTCTCCTTTCCCTTTATCACAGTCTGTAAGATCCGGAAAAGAGAAAGCTTTACAATCTGGCAGATTCTCTCTTATTTGCGCTTGCTCACCAGGGTCTTGGTAAAGTGCTAATGGTAGAAACAGCCCCCTCCAAGATGTAATGCAGAGAGTCCCGCCGTAGATGACCCTCAAAGTCATAGCAGGAAGCAGGGACAAGACTTTATAAGACAGCCAATGGTTTTGCAGAATTCAGCAAAGGCCTGGTGGCCTGGTCATTTTATCCTTTAGGCTTAATAACTAGGGCCTTTTTCATTTTAAAGGACCTTGGAAAGTTGGTGTGCTGGTAGTGGTAGGTATAGATATGTTTATATACCTATTTATATATAAATATGAGTGCTTCAGGATTTAAAAGAGAACTGCAGAATTAGAATTAATAGATATTTAAATAATACAATGTGACATTTAATCAGTAAACTGCATATAAGCTCAACTCTTCTAAACTTTATTTAATGTTAGATGTGTATGCATTTTAACGTTTTGATAAAATGTGGATGGACACATTTAGTTAAAAGGGTGCCTGGTCCTCCCTGTTTGTTCCGAGTGAGCTTTAGAGATTGAAGTGATTGCTCGATTTCAGGTGTCTTACTTTGACTTACAGCTTAGCTCTGCTAGCTTTTCAGAATCTTGTATTAGAGCTGTTAAATGGTTTTCTTTTAGACTAAAATGAACAACAAAACAACAAAGGTATAGTCTACCTTTATTTTAAGGTATTTAGTTTTCTTGATTTAATTTTACAATGTTTTACATGATGACATCGTTTTCTTCTTCAAGATCTATGAATTTATTCACAAAAATGAAATCTTACATACTCTCTGAAGTTTTATGGTTTCATTATCATGACATTGGCCTTATTGCTTTATAAAAAGTAGAAGGAATTAAGTTTACCTAAATATGTTCTGTCATTTTTTTTTTCAGGACACCTTTTTCTACTCATTGGTCTATGACCCTTCAGTGAAAACACTGTTAGCTGACAAAGGTGAAATCAGAGTGGGGCCTAGATATCAAGCAGACATTCCAGAGATGCTCTTAGAAGGTATGTTTTCCTTTGGGTTTCAAGTCCTATGAAAACAAGTGTGTCTTGAAACTCAAATATTCTTTTCCTCATCTGGGAAAGGAAACTTTTAGGCTGAAGTATAAAAGTTAAAAGTTCTTCCACTTGTAGAAATACAACAAATAGCAACAAAATAATTTCAGCAGTTATTTATTTATTTTACATTTTTATGAGTTTTCTGGCTGGGTTTTCCTTTAATTTAATTAAATTTAATTTAATTTTTTTAAATAGGCTCCATGCCCAGCGTGGAGACCAACATGGGCCTTGAATTCTCGACTCTTAAGATCAAGAGTCTGACACTTAACCAATCTGGTGCCACTGTGTTTTCCTTTTAAATGCAACTTTAAGAATGTTCGTATTGTTGAACTTGTGTCTTAATGTGACACATACATGCCTTGAGGTCCTGAATGCCCTTAAGTCATCTATCTGAGGTGTCTGGAATCTGGTGAACAGTTACATTTTGGTGGAGATTTGGGCTAATCTGGGTAGTTTATGTACTGGACAGATTCAGAGCTTTACATATTAAAAACATCTTAGCAGGACCTACCTTTCCTTTCTCTTGTTATGACTGTACACTAAAACCTTTATTTTCTGATTTTAAAAAGTAAAACATTCTTAATAAAAAAGTAAAACATAGCAATGTTTCATGTAGGAGTGAACACCATCCCCTTTCCTTCGTTGCCGACCCCATTTCATGCCTGTGGTTGTTTTCACTGTGTTCACACTGGCCTGCCCCCCCACCCACGACTGTTTCTCTGCCACTGCTCTTTTCAGTTAACAGTGTATCTTTCTTTAGCACCTTTGCACAGGAGTAGTGTGACTTTTATTCTTCTCAGTGACCCTGCAGGTCTTACATTTGCTCAGATGTACTGTCATTCCCTCTTCTAGTCCCCTGTTGATAGATTGTTAGGTGTTTACGTTTTGCGATGCTACAAATTGATGCTGCTAGAAAACTTACACATGTATTTGTGCTGCATAAATATTTTTTCAGGCATAACTTCTTGGAAGTGAAATGGTATATACATTTTACATATTGAAAATGCTCCTTTGTTCTTCAAAAAGTTGTGTTACTGTACATGTGAAAGAACCAGGTGCTTTCACCAACGCTGATTGTGAGGGATTTTTTTCACCTTCCATTTTCTCCCCACATTTTGATATTTCATTGTCTTACGGGTTTTTTATATGTGTTGGCAAGAGTTCTTTGACTATTAAAGGTAAGTAAACACAGAAGTATTTACCCTTTGTCTATAAATATTGCAAACACCCCTCCACACATACACTTAATTATTTCATTAAAAAAATTTTTAATAGTGATTTTAAATTTAAATGTTTTTTTTTTTTTTTGTCATACAGAAATTTAGAATTTATTAGTCTTTTCCTTTAAGGCCTTTTATGATTTGCATTATTCACAGAAAGGCCTCCACTTTTGTTTTTGCCTCTGATTATTAAAACATATGAGTTCTTCCAGGAGCACCTCGCTGGCTCAGTCAAAGGAGCGTGTGACTCTTGATCTAAGTCAGGGTTGTGAGTTTGAGCCCCACGTTGGGAGCAGAGATTATTAAATAAACACACACACACACACACACACACACATATATATATATATATATGTTCTTTCATTGGTTCTTCTCTCTTTACCTTGCCAACTTCTTAGAAAATATATGCAGAAAAGTTAAATCAACAGATAATCAAGATAGAGTTTGTGAACTGTAGTATACATTGGTGTCAGTGGTGGCTGTCAGTGATGCCAGGCTACAGACATCTTTGTTTTCACGAACTTAAATACCAGGAAAGGTCAGTCATTAAGATTCAGCTTGAAGAAGAGCACGCTGTGTCTGTGCTCACCTGTGTTTGGAAATGATTTTGAACAGACTGGGTATAGTGAACCAGTTTATTATAGGTTGAGAAATTACATTTATTGGCATTCTTATCTATACAAATCAACTTATCTTCCAGAAGTAATTTTTATATTTTTAGTCCTTAATATTTGAAGTTAGACTTAATCACTGTACCTAAGTGTTCACTAAATATTATTTTATTTTTTAAGAACTTGATTTTTAAATTTTACAAACAATGCTGTCGTGCGAATAATGGGTAATTTTGTACTCTGGATATAACTGGCAAATAAAGTAGAATTGGTGAGTCATATGGCTCGTGTTTGAAATTTTATACAAAATGCTGAATTGTCTTCCAGGTAGTCGTTTACAGGTGGGTTTTTCCCTTGCTTTGAGTAAGGTATAATTTATATGTAGTACATCCCACCCTTTTTAGTGTACAGTTCTGTGAGTTTTGAACAGAGGTATATGTTCCTAGTGAGATAGTTCAGCAAGTCCATCTGTGCACAGGCCAAAAGCCAGGAAGGTCCCTTGTGCCCATGTGTGCATGGACACCCAGCCCAAGTCCTGCATCCCCTACGCAGCCTTTGTCACTCCTCCCTGAACCCTCATTCCTCCTGTCTTTGAACTGTGTACATAGGTCACTCATACTATCTTTTATACTACTTTTTTTTTTTTTAAAGATTTTATTTATTTATTTGACAGAGATAGAGACAGCCAGCGAGAGAGGGAACACAAGCAGGGGGAGTGGGAGAGGAAGAAGCAGGCTCATAGCAGAGGAGCCTGATGTGGGACTCGATCCCAGAATGCCGGGATCACGCCCTGAGCCGAAGGCAGACGCTTAACCGCTGTGCCACCCAGGCGCCCCTATACTACTTTTTATTATTTGACTTCAGAAATTTAAAAATCAACACCTGAGATGTTGATCGTGTGGTTCTCCCTTAAGCACTGAGCATAAGCCTTGGTGTATGGAAAGCCTGGAAGTTTTTGCGTATTGCTCATGGATAAATGCTGAACCAAGTAATGAAGTTGGATGTTTCAAGTAACAGTAGGCAGAAGAATCAGATCACAAGATCCTGTTTATCTGAAAGACTATTTAAAATATGGTATTTACCCCTGAAAGGCATAAAAGCTGGTTAAAGTTACGTAATTTGGAAAGCATATCTACCTAGATTAGAATTTTAAAAAATGATTTTAGGAAACAAAATGATACATAAAATGCAATAATTTATTCTACAGTTCTTCTCAAAATGGACTTGAAGTTCTTCTGGGTAAGAGGAATGATTCTTAACAGCTTGTGGCATTTGGGGAGTTATCTGACAAAGGCATACTTTATATTTAGAAAATGTGATTAAATGTTCATTAATGTAATAGATCTTTCATAGTTCTTTAACAAGTATTAATTACCTTTAACATAGTGTTTCTGCTGGCAGTCTTCTGGGTGGGTGGTTTATAAACTTTATTTAGGTAATAGAATACTTTCTCCTAATGAAACACTACACAGCATGACCTTAAATAAAATAAGAAAAACCAGGTTGTTGTGGGTGAGGTAGGAGAGAAGGTCCCATTGGATCTCTCAAGATATCCCCGTGAACCTTAGGATTGACAGAAGGACACACTGAAGTCCGCTGTTTGGTACTCCACTCCTAGAGTCCTGTCTCTTCATCACACAGAATTGCCAGAGAAGCCGTACAAGTTAGAAGTGCGTAGGACGAAGTCCCTTTGCAACATAGCGTAACAATGGGGCTCCACTGTATTCTCTTTGCTTCTTCCCATTTTTAAGATTTTTTTTAAAAAGATTTTTATTTATTTCTTTGACAGAGAGAGAGGCAGCGAGAGAGGGAACACGAGTGCGGGGAGTGGGAGAGGGAAAGCAAGCTTCCCACTGAGCAGGGAGCCCGATGTGGGGCTCGATCCCAGAACGCTGGGATCATGACCTGAGCTGCAGGCAGATGCTTAACGACTGAGCCACCCAGGTGCCCCCCCATTTTTTAGATTTTAAAATTACTTTATTGCAAATAATAGGAATTGTGGTAGAAAGTGCAAGTATACTGAAATGGTAGAAAGTGCAAGTATACTGAAAACAAACAGGCGTAGTCCCTCAGATCATCCCTCCTTGCCCACTGTCAAACATTGTTACTAATTTAATATGTTCTCCCTGTTTGTTACATAACTATTCTATTGAGATCCATGAAATTATATTCAGTGTTTTGTTGTGTGATAGATCCAAGTTTATCTGTCTCTTATTACATGTTTCATAGTAGGGTAAGTGTCCCCTCTTTGTTCCTTAAAATTTCTTGTGTGTGTGGCAGGGTGGGGAGGTGTCTCATCTCAGAGATTTTTTCCTGACTGTTGAATTTTTTTTTTTTTTAAGATTTTATTTATTTATTTGACAGAGAGCAGGAAAACACAAGCAGGGGGAGCAGCAGAGGGAGATGGAGAAGCAGGTTCCTCTCTGAGCAGGGAGCCCAACACGGGGCTTGATCCCAGGGCCCTGAGATCATGACCTGAGCCAAAGGCAGTCACCTAACCAACTGAGCCACCCAGGTGCCCCTGACTGTTGACTTTTTTTTATCAGTTAGTCAACATTCTTCCTTCCCAGATTTCATTAGAATTCTGATTGAAATTGTATTAATATTTTCTATTACTTTGGGAGGTAACGGGTCATTTCATAATATTGAGTCTGTTTCTGTGGGTCTGCGTGGGTCTGTTTTGAGGTTTTTATTGTGTCTCACTGGTTTGGTAATGTTCTAGTAACTCACTGTTTTAATTATAGCAGCTTTGTAGTGTGTGGTAATATCTGGTGAGGCTAATTCTCCTTTTATTTTTCCAAATAAACTTCATTATCAGCTTGAATCTTCCTTACTATGTTTATTGGAGTTTCAGTTAATTTTTAAGTTAATTTAGGGAGAACAGACTTTTGATGGTTTTGAAAAATCTTAATTAGAAATGAGGGATGTCTTTGTTCAAGGCTACTTTTGGGTCTTGTGGTTTTGTTTTGTTTTTCTTAATATAGATTTAGTCATATAGATTTTATACATTTCTTGTTAAGTTTATTTTTAAGTTTATAATTTGTTAGCTGTAAGTATTCATCTTTAACAAAGAAAAACACCATATTTTTCATCATAAATGAAGAAGTCCCTTTGGATTCTTATTTCAGCCTAAAGCATTTGGCATATCCAACATGTTCCATTTCACTTGTAATCAGGCAACTAACTAGATGCAAGATTTAAAGAACCCCCTTCCTTTTTTGTAATTAATGTATTTTCAGGGGAGAAGCGTGTAGGGTGGCAAATAGGTCACCAGCAGTTAAACCACTCTTGAGAAACATGGACATTACGTCATTGAAACTCCGATCGTAGCTAGTACCTGTTTGCAGGGAAATTAAATAGTAGAAAATGTCGTACTCAAGAACAGATACTTAGGACTTGCTGCAGTCTGGGTTTACTAACCCTTTTGATGCTCTTGAGTGGGTACATTTTGACCAGTGGCCAGATTCTGATTTGCACTGGCATGGGCCATAGAACTTGAGTTAATACCTTGAGTAGGCAGCAGCATCGCACCATGCCAGAGTGTATTACAGGCTTGCTTTGTTTGTAGATGTGTCTCGATGGAGTCTAAGACATTGTGGCATTTGTCTTGCTAGCGAATACATCTTTTTGTAGCTTCAGAATTTTTAAATTCACTTATGGCTCCCCACCAGCTAACAAACTCTTGAGCTCTGGAAAGATCGGTATGTAGTTTGCAAAGGAAGGTGAAAGTTTCTTTGAGATTTTAAATCTTGTATTGAGTTTGAATAACCACCTAAAGAACTTGCCATTGAAAAAGATGTGCTGGTGGGAGTTTTGAATTATTTCTTCACTGTATTATTTCATTGTAATACTGAAATTTTAAGAAAAATCTATTTACATATTAAATTAAAATTTGTAACTGCTAAAAAGTATTATAACATTAAATTAATAAACTAAAATGACTGGATTTATGGATTTGGGTAAAACCTGGCAGTAATCTGTTTAGCTGAGTAACCTGTGGAAAGCTAACCCCGCGAAGTCCCCATTATCTCCTCTTTAACGATGGTGTATGTGATGATCCGATAAAGTAATTCCTGTAAAGCATTTCTCGTAGCACCTGACTGTCCTCGTTCACTGTTGCAGCTGCCTCTCCCCTGGCCCCCACTGCCTGCTGCTACTAATTACATAACTGTTGTGGATACTTGGGGATTTGGGGAGTTATCTGTCTTTGAGAATTAAAGAATTAGTATAGCCTCTTCAGCTACAGTATGTGCTCTTGAAACTTGGATTAGTTCATGTGCAGTTGATAAATAGGGAAATAATCATTATAGTGTGGAAGTTGGGTCAGTGTATAGGAGACTTCTCCCAGCAATCAGGGAAGCAAGTATTCTTACAGGTAAAGAGAGTTGAAGAGAAAAAAGATGGAAATTCTACAAGAAGTGCTTTCCTTTAGTGCAGGTAGTGGCTGGTTTAGTGGCCTCAAAATCGGTGGCACTTTCCACTATGGTAAAACTATATGGGGAAGCTTAAGAGTTAAGATGAAGGGAGGTTTGAAGACATTTCACCCAGTGTTAAAAAGAAACCCTACACCCTGTTTTTTTTTTAATTTTGTAGAAACCGTATACAGTGACCTACATCTCAGTGGAAGAAGTGTGAGACCGGGGTTTAAGGAGATATAGGGTCGACCAGCCTTTGGTTTTGTTGCAAGTGGTGGTGGAAACTTGACTGTGCTAGTATTTGTATTAATGATTATTCCTTTTTTTTTTAATACTCTGGTTACCAAGTTTAATAGGTTTTCAAAGTTGTCCCCCCCCCCCCATAAACCCTATTTTATTTATTTTTTTTAAGAACTCAGAGATTAGGAAGATTTTCATGGGCTGGTGTGGGACTAGATTGGAGTTGTGCAGATTATCATAAATGGAGGTTGGAAGTGAGATTATTACATTGACTAGAATGAACATGACCAGATCATGAAATTAATCTTGGTCCTTTCTGGCTCACACCACAATTACTAAGACCATTCCAAAGATTACTGCTAGCTTAACTGAAAATTTAGTTTTATAGATTCTAAATAGGTTTATAAAAGAGGTTCTTAAAAGGTTTTCCCCTGTGAAAAAGTGATCACACTGTGATACAAATGTAATTAATTATATGGTGAATCCAAAATGGGGAATTCTCATTAGCTGAGTATGGACTGTTTGATATGGAACACTTCTATATTTATTCTTTTGTTGTTGTTGTTGCTGCTATTTTTGTTCTCATCCCATGGTATTGTCTGCATTTTAGGTATTAGTATGAATGCATCCAAGAATGTTTTATTATTGTTTGCAGCAGATTTATTTGAATTCTTATAGTGAATTATATTTCTGCTGTACGCTGCACAATGTGTGGGTGGGACTGAAATGTATCAACTAACTCGAATTTGAAAGTAAAGATCGGTTTTACCATGACATTCTGGAGTATATAGTGTAACGGGCTTAATACTGAATGCATCATCATTTAATCATCTTGATTTCATTTTATCATTATCTTTTTTACCATTTTACCATGACTATTTATCTTAAGTTTTATTATTCAGAGATTACAGGGAAGTCTAAGTGTGTCGTTCTAACCTTCTCCAGTTTCCTGCAGCTTGCACATTTTTGGGGTTTTAACAGGTAATGTTGAATGTCTTGGCTTAGATGGCTGAGAATTGTAATCAAAAACAATGAAAAGTGAAATCCTTTCAGACACTTTAGATCTCTTTGGCCTAGTACTTGCTCTGTTTTGTTGGGGGTGGAGATTGGCTCTGTGGTTACCTGCCTTTGAACAAGGGGCAAGCTGGGCAAGCCCCACCCTGACAGTGGGGGCTGACTTGGGAGACTGCAGGTGGAAAGGCTGGGTCTGCCGCCCTCCCCCACCCCTTTCTCCTGCTGAGCCTCTGATACCTGCTGGCTCCTCTACCAGGACTGAGCTGAGTAGAGCCTCATAGCCAGTGTTTGTCAGTCACCAGGGATGTTTAGCTAGAGTGTATCAGTCAGTGCAGAGCAGTCTGCCTCATGTTATCGATGCAGTGATCAAAAGTAAAACACAGCACACCCAGCCCCCAGCCTAATAAGAAATCCATAGCTGTAAATCAAACTCCCAACTGCCTCCCAAGTCTCTTTTCCTTTACTATCCTTTCTCTGGACATTGCGTCCCTCCTGACAGTTATATCTCCTTGTGAGAGATTTCTAAAACAAAGCATCCTGTTTTATTGTCAGTCTTTTGCTCAGCCCTCACCTCCGCTAGCGTTCCTGCTTCCTGTTCATGCCCGCCCTACCAGTGCACTTCTCAAGACTTGAAATCTGCCCGCTACATAGATCTCTTGGCGCTCTCGTCGCTGTCAGTACCATATTTTGTCTTCATCAGGTAGCTCTGTAAAACCAATCACATACCATTGCTCACTGCGAGATGCGAAGTTTGGTTGTGGTCTTGTCGCCCTCCTACTGAAAAGGCTAGTGCCTCTCATTACCTCCAAATAAAATCTGTGTAGAATCTTCAGTTATATGTTCATAACCCTCTTCTCTTAGTTATCTTCTCCCATTCCTCTTAATGTGCTCTGGACAAAAAGAGCTGCTTTTCTCTCTCTCACATTTGAAAGCCACATGATCTTGCTCACGTTCTCATTTCTTTAAGTCCTGCTCCTTGCCAGTGCACTCAGACCCTTTGGTTCTTTTTCTTTTTTTTTTAATACTTATTTATTTATTTGAGCGAGGGAAAGTGCGAGCAGAGGGAGAGAATATCCAAGCAGACTTGCACTGAGTGTGGAGCCCAGTGCGGGCTTGGTCTCACAATCCTGAGATCTTGGCCTGAGCCGAACCAAGAGTCATTTGCTTAACCAACTGAGCCACCCAGGCACCCCTCAGACCCTTCAGTTCTTAGCAGAAATGCCACCCCCTTTATGACACCATTCACGAACTAGTCTGAAGTGATTTCTCTAATCCTCAGAATCTTACAGCCATTTCCTTCCTTCCTTCCTTCCTTCCTTCCTTCCTTCCTCCCTCCCTCCCTCCCTCCCTCCCTCCCTCCCTCTTTCTTTCTTTCTTTCTTTCTTTCTTTCTCTCTCTCTCTCTCTCTCTCTCTCTCTTCTTTCTTTCTTTCTTTCTTTCTTTCTTTCTTTCTTTCTCTTAGGGGGAAGGAGAGGAGGGGCAGAGGGGGAGAGAGGGTCTCAAGCAGACTCCCCACTGAGTACGGTGCCTGACACAGGGCTCCGTCTCACAATCCTGGGATCAAGACCTGAGCCAAAACCAAGAGTCGGACACTTAACTGACTGAGCCACCCAGGCACCCCACTTACAGCCATTTCTGTGTGTCTCTTATGACATCTGTTTCTTTTCGTTTATATCATGGTTACTTACGCGTTAGTTTTAATGTAGTGAAAGTGTCTCATGGCAGGAGTGCTTTCTTTTTGTCTTCATATCCCTCAGTATGAGGCTTGGTGCCGCACACGTGCAGCACGTACTCAGAAAATAAAGGTTATGACTAAATGAAGATCTCATGGTTAGTTTGGTTGTATTATTATCAGTTCACTTTACAAAGTGTTGTCCATTTACCGTCTGAAAGAATGTACCAGAACCACAAACATTGACCTTACATTGTGAATGCTATGGTGATCACAACCCCGTGTTTGACAGTTGCCTTGTTAAGTAACAAGACTCCATTTCCTTTGTTCTTGGACAGGAGAATCAGATGAGAGGGAACAGTCCAAATTGGAAGTTAAAGTTTGGGATCCAAATAGCCCACTTACAGATCGACAGATTGACCAGTTTTTAGTTGTAGCACGGTAAGTTTGGCACTATTGAGTCAAACAGTATCTTTTCTTTTTAGAAAAGAATTTATAGGTGTATGTATATTCCTTTCCTTGTATTCTACCTTTTCCGTTGGTTGTGTTCTTTTTCTAGTTATGTAAGAAGACCTAATTATGTATCACACCACTTCCTAAATATGTAACCTTTAGTTTTTGTTTGAGAATAGATTTATTAATTTACTAATAAAAATAATAATGCTTCCTGTAAAAATTTGAGCACTAAGGAACAGTATAAATGAAATTCAACACCTGAAATCCCTTATCTTTAATTAGAGCAGTTTCCTCCTTTAGTCTGGACAGGGATTATTCAGGTGTCAGTAATAATGTGCACCTCAAATTCCTCTTACGGTGCTTGCATATGAGTGGGGCCTATTGCCAAGCATATATATGGTTTTCCTTTGAGAGCTTTAAGTCTGGCTGCCTGAGTGGCTCCCCCCACCACCTACCCCCGCCCCCTTTAAGAAAATGAATGGGACAAAAATTTATTTTTATTTTTCAATTATAAAAGTAAATGATGCTCATGGGGGAATTACTGCAAAGCAGAAGGTAAATGCGATTATCATAGCATTGTAAATAGTGGAAAAATCGATAAGTGAATGAGGCATATTCAGTGGTGGAATATTACTTTACAACAATGAAAATGAATGAATTAGAGGGATATATAGCAAAGAGATAAATCTCAAAAATAATGTTGAGTGAGGATACACACCGTATGATCACTTATAAAGAGTTTTATAATGTACAAACAATGTCTTATTTCATGAATGGGCATATAGATGCATATGCTTATGTATGTATGTATGAGTTCTGGGAATGTGTATAAGAGGTTCTAAAATTTCTAGTATTTATTTCCTTAAAAAATGGACAAAAAATGGCAAAATATTAGACAGATATAGACATGAATAGAAGGGTCTTCATTATGTTCTCTAATTTTTATCATAACA
Organism: Ursus arctos; assembly: GCF_023065955.2. Taxonomy (NCBI): domain Eukaryota; kingdom Metazoa; phylum Chordata; class Mammalia; order Carnivora; family Ursidae; genus Ursus; species Ursus arctos. Next base: position 52,180,477 of record NW_026623100.1, on the reverse strand, counting down.
CAAAGGAAAAAAGGGCCTCAGCCCGCCTTTAACACTGTTCATAGTGCCTGTCTCCATGGAAGTCACACAACACGTTGGCGGCTAGGCGCTCAGGCTCCAGCGGCCACACACCTAGCCACTGGTCATCAGATGGACACCTGGAGTACATAGTTGGGGAAGCCAGTCCAGTGGATAGATGAGATTGAAGATTTGGGAGTGGAGATGAATCAGTGGTGGAGACTCTAGACAGGTTACCCAGATCTGGGATTATTTAGTAGACATTGCGATTTCAAGTTTGATTTTCATTGTTTTTTCATTTTCCTCATTGCCAAGGACCATAACATTTCCTTTTTTTCTTGAAGCCAGCATGAGAGACACTAAAGAGATGCACCTGTGCCTTTTTCAATTTTTGTTTAAAAAAAGATCTTCTAAATACAAATTAAGACCATAATCAGATACCATTGCACATCCCACCAGAAGGGTTCAATTTAAAAGAGTGCATTGGAATAGGGGTGGAGCGGCAAGCACTCTCGCGTCATGCTGCTGGGAGTGTGAGTTGGTATGGCCGCTTGGCTGTCAGAGACACAGCCTTTACATTCACTCCTGAATGTATACTCAGCAGACGAGCATACCTACACCTGTGCACCGGAAGATACATATACAGATGGCGTCAATGACACTACCCAGTGTAGCCCCAAACTGGACACAGACGTCCATCAACAGTAGAGCAGGGGTGGGGATGGGGCATCATACAAAGAAATGCTCCATGGCAAGGAACATGAAGGAACACAGGAATGGCCAGTAGCATGCGTGAGTCCCTAAACATATTTTGAACAGAAGAAGCTGGATGTGAAAAGAGTACATAGTATGCGCTTTTATTAAGTTCTCCAATGAGCAAAACTAACCCATGGTGTTAGAGTCCATTATGGTGGTTCTCTTTCGGGAAGAGGAAGGGAGTACAGATCAGGAAGGAGCACGAGGAGTCTTTTGGGGTTCTGTTGCGTTCTGTTTCTTGCCCTGGGTGTTAGTGACATGAATGGGTTCACTTTGCAATTACTGCATAGCTGTACAATGTGTGCTTTTGTGCACCTGTGTTATATGTTAATTAGAACATTTAGAAAATTTCTTCCTCAGCCAACATGCTTAAAATACAAGAGAAGGGGAATAGAATGAAACACAGACAACAAGCAGCAAGTTTTGTGTTCATTTCATGCTTTATCTGTGGGAAGGCCTTCTGAATCATTAAGTGAAAAAAATATTGTAATTGTTTTTTGTTTTGTTTGTTTTAATGGAAATCTGTTATATCTTGAGCCCTCATAGGAAGAGGTTGCTACAATTGATGATAACTCATTTCAAGGAAAAAAATGTCATTGGGATTCACAATTTGGGTATAAAAAAGTAGAGCTTGTTTTGCAGTAATTGTCAAACTCTGCAGCTTATTTACTTCCCATTTTTTTTTTTTTTTAGCACAGTTCAATACCAAATTGTTTACTCCATGGATTTCATAATAGGTCTTTCCCTCCTTCTTTATGGCACACAGATCACTTTTTCTCCATTTCCTTATAATGACCCATATATAGTAAATTGGCTTGTCAATGCCTAAATCTTACAGAAAATAACTTTTTATCTGATACTTGATTCCCAAACATCCACGAACTTGTTTGACTTTTTGTTTCTTCTCTCTTTCCTTTATTTTTTCTCCGTAGCACATGTCCACCTGACAGCTACGTTTGTTATTTACCTATGTAAATTTACCGGTCTTCCTGTGTAAAGAAAAGTATTGCCCAAGATGAGCCCCAGCCATAAAGACCAGGGAAAATAGTCCTCTGCAGCCTGTTTAGAGGATTACCTCTTGGAGGCTGATACACTCAGGAATGACAAGTTTCTGAGATTGCTAGATGCAGGCAGAGGTTGGTTCCATCCATGTGCCATCCCCTATCTCTGAAGTGGCCGAGGCAAATTGCCTGGTGCGGTCCACTCCAGGAGATCGTCCCTGAATGACCGCACCATGGGCAAGAAGGCAACGAGTCCGCCTGCCGCGGAAAGGAACTGTAGCAGAGACGAATGTGTAGAGCTCTTCTTGGCCAGCGCTGTTCTTTGCACAGGAAGAAACTGGGACATCTCACCCTAGGCCCAACATGCGTTGGAGACAAGGCTGAGACTCACACTCAGACCTCAGCTTGCGGCCCCTAGATCCTCACCTCCGACTTTTACAATTTGCATGCACTACCCAATGCATGGTTTTGTTTTGTTTTTTTAAACATAGAAAAAATAACAGTCTTAACGTTTCCTCTTTGTTTTGGTGGCTTATTCAGTGCTGTGGGGACATTCGCTCGAGCCCTTGATTGCAGCAGTTCTGTGAGGCAGCCGAGTCTGCATATGAGCGCAGCTGCAGCGTCGCGAGACATCACCCTGGTAAGATGCTTTTTGAAATTTAGGGGTTATTATTTCCTCTGCTACTTCAGTTTTAAAGCCAGTACCGCATGTTGTAGATGGGAGCGATTTCTGGTGAAAGAACTTTCTGGCTCTTCGCCCTGCTGACTGCTAGATTGATTTGGCTCACCTGATTGGTTAACTGGGGATAGGGTGTCCCATTCCGAAGTCCCCTCTTGTGTTTGTGAGCTGAGACAAATAAGAATGACTGTTGATGGAGTAGCTATGAAATGGGAGAAGAATATTCCGGGGAAGACAATTTAACATTCTGACCCATCTTCACTTGTATGCTTTTTTTCTTGTAGTCTGTCTATGGACTTAAATCGTTGTACATCGTATATAATGCTTTACAGGGCTTTTTTCGTGGACGTGACGACCTCTTAAAACTGTTGCTATAGGAGTTATTTGGTTGTCATGTCATTATTCAGTATCAATAAAGTTTTCGTGTCTGTTCATTAGAAAGAGGTTCTGGTTCTGTACTTCATTTCATTACATGATGGTTGCTTCTTCTAAGACTATTTCCTTTTTTTGCTTTCATGATCAAGAGAAATTTACCATATTTGGGTTATAGCACTAATGCCTGCTGTGGCCAGGCATTGAGCTTGGCGCTTGCCTTCTTTCTCTGCACCCTCCAGCAAAGTGGACCTGCAGGTTTTTGCCAGTTCGAGTTACTCTGTATTTGACTACCACAGCCCTTTGAGACAAGCATAGTAGGATGCCTATTTTACAGATGAAAAAACCAAGGCTTGGCGAGCTTAAATTATTTGACCAATAGCCATTACATGTAATAAAGGTTTCCTTTTTTTTTTTTTCCTCACAATACCATGGCTCTTTACAACCAGTTTATTAATGTAGATCTTCTTGCTTCTGCAGTTCCCTGAGACCGTTTATTAATGCTGGTTACATCATCACTCAGGACACTACATTATGCATCCTGCCTCTTCTGAATACTAGTTTCTGGTGACTTTCTTTGAAGTCATCACTGTGCTCTGTTGATGATGACCACAAATGCAGGTCTTGCCCAGAATATGCAGAAAAAATGTGAGCAATAATTTTTCTGGTCCTGTTAAATTGATCATTCAGAGATTTATAGTATAAACTTAAATACATCTTCCAATCCTGTCTTCCTTTCAGTTCTTCAGACCATAATCGCTACCAAATAAAATGCCCAGAAGTCCTAAAAACGTCTCCCTTCAAAATACATCCAAAACCTGACCACTCCTCTTTGTCTCAAGTTCTTCAGTGCTAATCCAAACCTTCACACTTAGAGTACTGATGTTCAGTACCCCGTCACAGGTTTTCCCAGGTCTACTCCTACAAGTTTCAGGTCTGTTCTCTGATGGAATGGAATACAGTGATAGGTTTTACTACTTTCTGGTTATATTCCAATTTGAAATGCCATAATAATATAAAAACAACAGTAATATAAAAACTCATACTGGAATGCACATCAAATTTGTTTCTTACACTATAGATGATGGTGAAAGCATGAATACTCTGAATATTCTGTAGCCATATGCAGCCCCTTTATGCTTTCTCAGAGACTGGACTGTTGTTTATAGGAGCGCGTTTTGTTTTCTCCATTGGTACATTAATATTTTATATAAAAGTTTAGGGGTTTCAAAATAGGTTTGTATTTTGTTTCTTAGAAATTGTAGAGTACTTTACTGAAGGAGCGAGGGTACAAGTGTCACATTTGTAAAAACCTTCAAAATCCTGTCACTAGATATTTCTGTGAACCAGATCTGTATGGAATCTAATCACCACTTGTATTTTTTTTCCTGTTCAAGGAGATTTTTCCCCCAATTCTAAAATCAGTGTATGCTTTCTTGAAAAATTGTCAAATTTAATACAGAGGCAGCCAAAAAGAAAAGTCTTGTTCTCATTACCCAGAGTAGAATTTTCTTACCATTTTGTAATATTTCCTTTCGGCCACTCTTTGTGCATTATAAACAGTAATAGCAGCAAATTACGGAATAGTACAGAGGATAATGTAATAAAACTCCACATAATGCCAGCTAAAACAAATGCTAGTATTTTAGTTCTTTGGATTAAAGAAAATTTCAACCATTATACTGTTGAGTCCCTAGTTCTGTTCTGCACCCTCCCTCCATACCTCTGATGCCCATCACCCCTGCTTCCTGTCAAGAGGCAGCCACTGTAACAGATCTGCTATGTATCTAGTCTGTGTTTTTCTAGTTTCACTGTGTATTTGTGTGTCTGAAAACAACATAAAGATTGTTTTGCATGTGTTTCAATTTACTCTGTGACATTTTGCTATTTGCTTGTTCTTGACATCTAGCTATGTTAATAAACACATACCCAGTTCACTCATTGTAGCTACAGGGTAGTATTTGTAGTTCTCCTTCATGGACTACGACACCACATTATTTATGTATTCTCTTAACGATGAACATCTGGCGTGCTTTAAAAACACTTTTCATTTGCTACTACCCATAATGCTGCTTTGAAAATTCCAGCACATATCCTTTGTGAGCATGTATGCGAGCTTTCTGCCATAACGTGAATTGGAATAGTTATTCATAGTGATTCATAGGGCTGCACTCACTTTGAATTTGACCAAATGCAGCCAAGTTATTCTGCACACTAAAATAGAAATTTATAATCCCACAAGCAGTCAGTGAATGTTTTTCTTTCCTCATCCATTTTCTTATATTGTCTTCAACTTTGTGTATTTTCAGGCTAAAATTTTTTACTAACCTGATGCTTATCTCATTTTAATGTGTTTCTTACTTAGTAAGGTTAAGCAGGTTTTCATATGCTTATTGGCTCTTGAGGGTTTTTCTTCTTTGTCTTTTAGATTCATATCCTTTGTCCATTCTTCACTTGCATTATTTTACTTTTTTCTAATAGTTTTAAAATGTTATTCATATTCAAGACTATAAATACATCTGGAGTTTATTTTTAAGACTGGAATGAGGTGTAGGAGTCTCATTGTGCTTTTTTCCCCTATGGAAAATAAACATTCCAACACCTTTTATTGAATTGGTTGTTTCCTCATGATTTTGTAATGCTTCTCCTCTCTCATTTCAGGGTTTTAGATATGGTCAGGTCTGCTTCTGGATTTGTTACCTCTTCTCTTCTGTTTTGTGGATCTGTCCGTCCCTGCGCAAGTACCACATTATAAAAAAGCTGATAAGTCCCACGTGAACTCTTTTGTTAACACATAGTGGAAGTCATTTAAATGGGAGTTTTGTACTTTGCCTCCTCCCACCATGTTTTCCCTAACAATATAAAATGAACACTCTTTCATATCATCATCGTAAGAATTGGAAGGTTTTTTTTTTTAAATGTTGCACGACCGTGCTTGTATGGACAAACTCGTTACTTATATAGCCAGTCTCTTGTGGTTTAACACTGTTCTTCTGCGAGAATGCTTTTCAGATCCTCAGTGCAGATGCTCTCCTGGTCGTAGTGCAGGAGGTTCCCTCTCCCCTGTCTGAGGAGTGAGGCGGGCAGGCCTGCTCTTGAGAAAGTACAGAGCTCCGTGACAGGGGGGCTGGTTTGCCTGGAGGTAGGTGTGAACAGGTGAAGAGCTGGTGCGTGGGCTCTGGGATCCTGCGCCAGCGACTCTCTGCTTCCCACTGGTGGTGCCTGGTGGCACAGCGGGCAAATTTTTTTTCGGAGAGGGCAGTTTTTTGGATTCAGTATTGGTTTCTGTCCGTGAAGGCTGTTTGTAAAAGAAGCGTTTTAAAGAGAGCACAACCGATGTACCTTAATTAGTCTAAACACCATTCTGTGTGTATCTTTCCCAGTCCTGGCCTGCATACTCCTAGGCGGGGGCTTTTCACACGCTCCAGTGTTCTCATTTCTTCTGTTTTGTCTCCTTTGGTATTTAGCAGTTGGGAAGCCACTTCTGTATTACATCTAGTATCTTAAATTGTTTACTACTCTGTTACTTTTTAAAGCAGAAGTGTACTCAGAGGCCCAGGGAATTGTGTTTTGTCATGTTTGTACAGCTGGTTTCAGAGATAGGGTTTGACCTGTGCTTGACTCTGAGGAATTCTCTCTCCCGAATTACCTCTTCTCTCTCGCTGTCGTTAAAATGGCGTGGGTTTAAAAATCTGTATTACTGTCTGTCTTGGATTACACAGCACCAAAGATCTGCTCTTTTGTCTGCAGCATTAAAATGCTTTGGTGTCCTGCTCTAACTACTCCAGGTTCAGCTTTACTTGGAGTTTTTCTATATGTTGTTCTTGGGTTGAGATTATTTTCAGTGCCATAAAATTGACATCTTTCAGAAGTCACAAAAGCAGGAAGAAAAAGGTGCTCTTTGTTATTTCAGATGTTGTGACCTGCACCTTTAATCCTGTTTGCCCAGTGGTATCATGCCTTCTACTTTGATGTTAACATATAAGATCCTGGGGCATTACTATAGAAGTGAGAGGGAGTGGCTGCATATTGATTAATTATATGTTGATAACATGAGCTTTACAGATTGTTTTCCCAAAAGAGCATATGAAAAACTGGTAAGTTGTTTTGTGCCATTAAATGAAAATTAGATTCATCATTCAGTCGAATTTGGAGAGTCAGATTCTTACTTTTTCTGTCATTGTTTTCAGGTCTGTATAGATATAGAGTTAGTACCTGTGTCCATCAGGTGACCAGACTGAGTATCTGTACACCTCTCACTGCAGAGAGGGCAGAGTTCTAGAACTACAGGACCTCAGGGGGCCTGTTCTACGTGATTTTCTTTATGGTTTTTCCTGTAAGGACTGCAGTTAGCTTTCAGCATTCCTAATCCGAAGCATCTGTTTATCCTAGATTCTGTATGCTACTTGTCGAGTCACCAGTAATGTTTTGGGAGGAGGTAATTAAGCTGCCTGCAGATCGCTAGGTCTGACACCCTTGTTTTGAGTTCTGTTAAAATCATAGCTAGACTGAATTTCAAACACTGCTTTAAGATACATGGTAAGATTTATAATTGTTAAAAAATTAACGTTGTCGTGGAGGCTTTATAGATTTCACCCTCGTTTCATTAAAATGTAAAGTGTAGGGGCGCCTGGGTGGCGCAGTCGTTAAGCGTCTGCCTTCGGCTCAGGGCGTGATCCCAGCGTTCCGGGATCGAGCCCCACATCAGGCTCCTCCACTAGGAGCCTGCTTCTTCCTCTCCCACTCCCCCTGCTTGTGTTCCCTCTCTCGCTGGCTGTCTCTGTCAAATAAATAAATAAAATCTTAAAAAAAAAATGTAAAGTGTACTTTGTGCAATATGCAAAGAAAGAAATGAAATCAGTTTACAACCTGCATTGACCTCTCTTCTCCCCTTTGTGGAAACAGAATTCCTTAAAACAAAGTAAACCGAGAGGTGGTCAGTAAGTGGTAGTTGGTGGAAGGCCTAGACCACCAGAGGTGGTCAGTAAGTGGTAGTTGGTGGTCTGCACCCTGTGGGTGGAGGGGCAGAATGCCACGTGCATTGGTAGGGAGCCTCGGTCTCGGAGAACAGGTAATCATATAGGTACTAGATTTCTCATTTCCTTGGACCCTGAGGACTAAAGCAAGCTGGAGGACAGGATCTGAGAAAAAGAGTTTTTTGAGTGTTCAGAGCCTAGAAATCTTCAAGGTTAGATCATATTAAAGATAATAGTGAAGTAACTTATATAAAGATTCATATTTAATTAGTGACAGAATCAGGACTAGAGACAGGTTCTGTGATGCGGAGTCTGGTTCTGAGAAAGGTCAGTCTGTGTTGATTTTGTAAGAAGGACACTGCATCCTGGAACATCTCTAGTTCTCCTATCTGATCTTTTTAAAATGCGGTTCTGATTTTGCTGTCTCCTATCTTACATCCTTTTAGTGGCTTTTAATTGCTTTCAGGGTGAAAACCCAGATCCTTGAAACAGTCAAAAAGAAAAACAAAATAACAAAAAAACCAAAAAAAAAAAAAAAAAAAAAAAAAAAACCCAAAACCAAAAACAAAAACAAAACAAACCCAAACCAACAAACAAACAAAAAAACCTGTGGGGTTTTGCCTGGCCCCTCTCTCCAGTCCCTTGCCCTGACACTTTGTGTCCTCTGGGACCCAGCCAGGCTGTAGCCGTCCTTTGGTTCCATGGTCTGTCTCCCGCCACAGGATCTCTGCCACTTCACTGCCCTTTGCCTGGATGCTCTCACAGCCCCACCTTCACTCTTCATCTTTCTTCCTGTCTTGCCTAATGCATCCGTCTAAGGCAGGTTCCTTCGTGATGTGCTCATGTGGAGAACCAGCCACATTCCTCCATGTTAGTTGTTTGTAATTAAACACTTATTTTTGCGATTATCTCATTAACGTGTGTCTCGCTGTCTTCTTCCCATTCCTTACATATCAGCTTGTGGCAGTCATTAGTATAGTGACTGCATCCTCATTATCTTCAGTGTTGAGTTCCCAGCACCAAGTGTAGTTCTTGGTTGATATCCTAGGTGTTCGGTAAATATCTGAGAATGAATAAATTAGTTTCTATCTCTGCAACATAAGACAATAGGCTTTATTAAAGTAGGTCATTGGAGTATGTTATTTCTGTTAAATGTTACTTAGCATTTTAATAAATCTTTACTGACTGCATCTCTTTGCTGAGAGTGATTATAAATTTGAATTCTAGCCTCATTGTGTCACCAGAGCTGAACATACACAGTCTAAAGACCAGGAATTATGGAAAGTTTTAGGCAATGGATATACTTGTTTAAAACCCGTGGTCAAGTAGGCACAATGTAAAATTTGCCATTTGAACCAGGTTTAAGTGTACTGTTCTCTGGCACGAAGCATTCACATTGTCGTGCAGTCATCACCGGCGTCCATCTCCAGAATGTTTTCATCTTCCCCACCTGAAACTCTGTACTCATTAACTAACAGCTCCCTATTCCCCCGCCCTTGGCAGCCACCATTCTGCTTTCTGTTGCTGTGATTTTGACTATTCTAGGTACTTTGTTTAATGGAACCATATGGTATTTGCCCTTCTGTAACTTGCTTATTTCACTTAGCATAGTGTCTTCAGCTTCTTCTGTATTGTATTATCTGTCACCATTTCCTTCCTTTTTAAGGCTGCATAATATTTTATCATGCTCATTCTTCCATCAGTAGAAACTTGGGTTGCTTCTACCTTTTGGCTATTGTGAATAATACTGCTGTGAACGTGGGGGTACAAACGGATACACTTTTATGATTCTACGGGCTTTTCCCCCTGGATGTATAGCTTATGATCCATTTAGTCTTATGCAAGTTACTTAACCTACCTGGCCTGAGTTTCCTCATCTGCATTGGGAATAATAGTGGTATAAAACCTACCTGTCCTGCTTCAGGGGGTTATCTACTGACAAGAGGGTAAACAGACACACCTCTATAAATTGCAGATGTATGTGTCCAAGCAGTGGCTCTCCAGAGCATGCCTTGGGGCAGTTTCTCCTGGGCTCCTGAATTCTCTGAGGGGCATAGAACTCTATGAAATTGGCTACCCCAGTTGGGTGGAAGATAAGTGATTTATTTATTGCTATGGCACAAGTCTTACTGAGCTTCCATCAACATTCCAGAAGAAATTACTTTGAATAGTTGATGCACCTTCGTTTAAGGTAATATTCACAAATACTGGGGTCTTCTGACTCTTGAGGCTGAGTTCTCACTGGGAGAGGGAGTGTATGATGCCTCAGTGTCCTGAATAAGATCTCTGGCACCCTCCTTCCAGCCTCTGGAAAAGTCTATATCTGAGTTACCGTATGGCATTAATTTGAGAATTAAATGAGGTAATACTTGGAAATCATTTAGAACAGTGTCTGCACAGTGAGGGCTCAGTAATACTAGTTGTTTGTTGAGATGATAACAATGATACATTTCCCCCCAATTTTGTTGAGTCTCATTTACTTTCTTTTGATTATAGCATTATCGTCTAAAAGGGCTTTTGTCATGCCATATTTACTGTCATTGTAGTAGATTATCAAGTTTGAATATGGTCATTAGATTATGATCGATCATACATTTTCATATAATTATTTTGTTTTGTTTTGTTTTGTTCTGAGAGTGAGTGTGTGCGTGCACCAGGGCGGGGGGTGAAAGGGGCAGAAGGAGAGGGAGAAGCAGACTCCCCACTGAACATAGAGCCAGATGTGGGGCTTGGTCTCAGGACCCCGGGATCATAACCTGAGCCGAAGTCAGGCACTTGACCCACTGAGCCACCTAGATGCCCCATTTTAATATAATTGTTACAAGGAAATTATATGATTTAATGTTCTTCCCCTTTAAACAAGCTATAATTTTTACAATAAAAGTTTTCCCAGCAAGAAGAACATGGAAAAAATGATTGACTTTCCTGAAAAGAGAAAGTCGACACAACCAATAGTAATTTTATTCTTCAGATATTAAGTCTATAAAAAATGCTAGCCATTAATCATGTACTTTGTTCTCTTTGTTTGTGAGTCCTGTTGAAATCACATATTCGCTTAGGGCCTTGAGAGTGCTGGGAATTTGAGGGTGGTTTGCAGATCACAGTTATTACAACATATCAAGGAACTGTACTCAGCAGAATATATAAATCTTCATTTTTTTAAAGAGTTATTTATTTATTTTGGGGGGGCGCAGGGGGAGGGGCAGAGGTAGAGGGGGAGAGAGTCCTAAGCAGACTCTGCACTAAGCTCGGAGCCCAATGTGGGCTTCGATCTCACGACCCTGAGATCACAACCTGAGCTGAAACCAAGAGACAGTCGCTTAGCTGACTGAGCCACCCAGGTGCCCCTAGAATATATAAATCTTTAGATTAACATTTTACGTATTACTTTACATCAGAAATGTAGTCTTCAAAATGAATAGAAAATTGATTGAGAATTCCTATAATTTTTTTTAAACTCAGTTTCCTTAAACTTTAGAGTACTATCCATGTTTCCAAGGCTGTAAATTAGAATTAAAACTAATAAGACTACCACTGCAGTAAGAAATATGAAATATGAAATTATTCTTCCTTCTATATATATCATTAAGGCAGGAAAGAACGTTATATAGTACTGTTATCTAATCTAGAGGCTTTAATGAGATTTTCTAGTTGTTCCAGTTATGTTCTTTATAACAAAAGAAAAAAATTCTTCTGGTCCAAAATCGACTTGAGAATCATTTATTGCCTTTAGTTGTCATACTGCTTTAATTTCCTCCAGTCCTGAACAGTTCCTCATTCTTTGTCTTTCGTGACCATGGCATTTTGAAAGTACAAGCCATTTATTTTGCAGAATGTCCCTTAGTTTGGGTTGTGGTTATAATTTGATATAATTAGAATAAGTTTTTATGCTACTTAAGTCCATTTTGATCATTTAAATCAGGAGATTTTTTATTTTACCCTAAATTTTTAAATTTATCAATGTAATTTTTCATCGTATTCTTTATTAGAATAATTTGCTAAGTCCCCAGTTATAACTAGCTTTTCATCCTGTTGTTGTTTATATGTGTCATTTCCCATTTTTTTCTTGATAGTTTTGCCAGATTTTTCTTTTTTATTGTCTAAAAGAATGAGATTTTAGTTCAGTTGATTTTTTTTTTATTGTATGTTTTCTATTTAGTTTTTTTTTTCCTGTTTATTATTTTCTTCCTTCTACTTTTCTTTGGGTTTACTCTGATATTCCTATTCCAGCTTTTTAAGACTGACTTTAGCCCATGAACTTTGTCTACTTTTCCATCATCAATATTTAAAAGACTGTAAATGTACCTCTGTATCTACTATGCTTTTATATGTAGTCTTTTTTATTATCATTTGGTTCTAAGTATTTCTTAATTTACTTTATAATTTTGCATTTAATTGTGAGTTAATTTCCAAGGAAATGAGGTTCATAAATTTATCTTAATTGCCCTGGGGGTTGTGCTCAGAGAACATGTATGATACCAGTTCTTTTAATATATTGTGATTTCCTTCAGGGCCTGGAACATGATCCTCCATAGGTTTTTGCTCCCCAGGTCTTACCCAATTTTACCTCGGCCTAGTAAAAAGGAAACTTTCTGTTTTTGTCCGTTCTGCTGTGTGGCAGTCTAGAAAATTCCTTCAAGATCAAAGCTCAAGTCGGTGTGGGAGCTTTCCTGTCCTACTTCTTCCTGAATTAGTTTAGCGTCCCCTTGCCTTCACTGGTTGTTCTTCAGTGTCCTCACACAGTTGTTAGGTATTTGTCTGGTTTGTGTCTAAAATCAGAGCCTGGGAGGGGAGGGGGAGAATTCCTAGTTCTGCTCACACAAATGACATTTAGGGCCCTGGGGTTACTGTGGCCCTGCCACCCCATAGCTGTCTTGGGATAATAATCAGAAGGTACAACTGCACACAAGGACGTGGCTCAGGGTATCTTGTAGATTGATTTGAGTAAATGACAACTTAAGTCTTAACAAATTTGATGATGAATGAGGTATTTTGATTTGAGTACTGGGCACTGAAGCAGAAATTGAGAATGGATGGCATACTTCTCTTTTATATATAAAATGTTTTGCCTTGATCATGGTTTACAGTTTATACTCATAAGAGTTTATATTCACCTTCTGCTTAGAAAAAAACCATATGCTCATTAATTTTTAAATAGATTTGGTGTTCTGAATGCTATAATTTGTGCTGGAGGTATACATGTCAAGTTTTTATAAAATGCTAACTGAGCAAATCAATAGTTAGGATTGAATATATATGTGTATCAGTTAGCTGTTGCCAAAATAATGCTACATGTTACAGGCTGGGTTTCTGAGAAACAGACTCTAAGATGGAGATTTTTATGTAGGAAGTTTATTAGGTGTCAACACCTGTGGAAGAGAAGGGAAGGAAGCAGGATTGAACAGAGGAAGAAGGTGGGCTATGGTACAGTATGAATGAAGGCCTCAGCCAACTCCATGGATACTTCGAAAGGTTGTCCCAAATCAGGGTGACAGGCAGGACCTTTATATTCTTGCATCATTGGGTGAAGACTGCCCCAAAAAGAGGGCATGACCTTGGGTGATGAATCTTTCTTAAATTGAGATCATACCAGAGATGACAGCTGAGGGCTATCTGCTCACAGCACATCTAGCATGGAGTAAATAAGTTCTTTATTCTCAAAAGGGAAAACACAGTATTTATTACACTGCCCAGTCTGTCAGTGGCTTATAACAGCAAGCATTAACTCTTACGTACTCGTGTGCAGATTGCCTAGGATTTGGTTGAACTAGACTGGGCTACTTCAGGTGCCAGGATGAGTCCAGATCTGCTCCATGTAGATCTCATCCTTGGGTGAAAAAAGCCAGTAGCTCAAGAGGGCAAGTCCAGACATGGAAACCCATGTCAAGGCTCTATTATGTCACATATCTTGAACGTCTTCCTTGCCAGTCAGGTCACATGGCCAGGCGCAGTATCCGTGGAGTAGAAGAATACTCTCCTGTTGAGGTCCAGGGGAGGGAGGGAGGATTTGCTGAATAATAATCTAGTCTACCACAGTGTGATTCTACTTAATGAACAAAAAATGAGAATTTCACTGCCAAGATTTCATTGTCAGTCTTTCTCCTAAAATACTTCTGTTTGTCATCTCCATCTGTTATGAATGAGATGAAATGTGACAACACCTTCACCACTATTTGGCAGAGAGAACAGCTTGTGCTGAGTTCTTATGATTTTTTAAATTTAGATTTGAATGGGTCTTGTGTGTATCTGTATCTCTATTGAAAACATGGTATCTTTGCAAAGTATTTATCAAAGAGGGAAGACTTCCAGTTTTTTTACATTTAGTCTTTAAATTCTTTGTCTTTAAAATTGAGGTATACATACAGTGAAGTGTATTAAGTACACTTAGGTACATAGCTTATAAACTTTTATATATGTATACATTCATGTAATTACCACCCAGATCTGGATAAAGAACACTACCAGAATCCCATTGGTTCCCTCATGCCTTTCCTCAGTCAGTGATCGCCCCCCTTCCCCCTGCTTCTGAGGTAATCATTATTTTGACTTCTCTTACCATTGAGTGTTACTTTTCTCCAAATTCATCTAAATGGAATCAGCCACGGGCGCCTGGATGGCTCATTTGATTAAGCGACCAACTCTTGGTTTCTGCTTAGGTCATGATCTCAGGGTCCTGGAATCAAGTCCTGTGTAGGGCTTCACATTCAGTGAGGAGTCAACTTGAGATCTTCTCCCGCTCGCGCGTATACTCGCTCTCTCTCTAAAATAAATAAATCTTAAAAAGAAAATAAATGGAATCAGCCGGTGTGTTCTTTTGTATTTGTAGCTCTTGGAAATTTTACTATCTTATTAATAAACCACAAGTCATATGTCAAACTCCCATGTCTTAGCCTAATTCTGAGAGTCTTCACTTGATGTTGTCTCAGTCTGTGTTTCACTTATAGTTCTATAGGGTAAGATCGGACTGTATAAAAGTCCTGAAGGAGCCACCTATGTGTGTCAGAAAGATGGAGTTAATATGGACTCCTAGCACATAATGTTATCCTTTGGTTTCCTTTGTGAAGTTGGTCGTCGATGTCAATGAAATTATTCCCTAGGAATTCCACGCTGCATATGTCTGATGGGATGTTTATTTTCTACACAGACCGATCACGATGATGCTCTCCTCTGGGCTGTGTTTCAAAAGTGGGCTTTAGGGGTTTCATAGCCTCCAGTCAGCTATGAGTTGGACCCATTCTTTCCATTTGATTTGTGGCAGAGCAAGAGTTAGTCTTCTGAAAGCAGATGCTTATTACTTCAGTGTTCAGTAACACTCTGTAAAGAAAAGAACCTTTAAAACAATCTAATCACTTCACATTTTGGTCATAATCACTTATAAAGGCTATGATATTACTTTGGTTCTTTGAAACCTTATTAGATAATAGACTCTCGTTTTAAAAAATGCCTATAAGAAAAGCCTTTTCATTCATCTCACATGAACAAAAGACTGAAAATCCTTTCATGCTTTGAGTGGCTGGTATAATATCAGCTGAGAAAAACTCATTTAATTGTGCGACTTTTGGTTTCAGAGCACCTGTTAATTATAAAAATTACTTCTACCTCCTGAGGAATCTCAGCGGCACAGTTAATTTGTGTAATTATTGATTTTGAATACCATTGAATCTTTTTCGGTTTTGTTACCCATCGTAATTTAGTTTCAAAAGTAATTGTTTATAGTAATATATTATTAATTGAAGGGATCCCTAAATGCTATTGGACTTTGTTTTCACTTTCGTAGATCAGTTATCTGGAAACAGTAATTTCAGGGACTATGTAAATGTGTTTAGCATTTTACAGTAAGTAGAGTTAAACTGTTGAATCTGTCCAGTGAAGTTAGCTAGAAAAGTGAAGTTCAGTTGATTCTGAAGTTTGCAGAGCACAGGCAAAGAATAAAGATCAATTCTAACATTTTTGTAACCCTTGCTGCAGAAAGGTGGGAAGAAATTCTCTTGAAAATTGAAGTTATTATTCCATGATTGTGACACATAACAGCAAAAGACTATACATGGTCAGTGGTCTTAGCTGTGATTGTAACTAGGGAATAATGAAATTCCTGCTTTCTTTTGTTTTGTGGAATCCAGTGATTTATTTAAGAGCGATGTTAATCCTTGTTAAAGCAGTTAGTTACTGTACCTTAAACATGTCTGTATGTCCTAAATCACGTCTTTAGTTCTGTCAACAAATTCCTATTCTAGACCCGTTTCAATGTCTTAATGTATCACAGTGTAAATGTATCTTTTTTTTTTTTTTTTAAGATTTTATTTATTTATTTGAGGGGCACCTGGATGGCTCAGCCGTTAAGCATCTGCCTTCGGCTCGGGTCATGATCCCAGGGTCCTGGGATCAAGCCCCACATAGGGCTCCCTGCTCAGCGGGAAGCCTGCTTCTCCCTCTCCCATTCCCCTTGCTTGTGTTCTCTCTCGCTGTCTCTCTCTGTCAAATAAATAAATAAAATCTTTACTAAAAAAAAAAAAAGATTTTGTTTATTTATTTAGAGAGAGGGAGAAAGCCAGCATGAGTCCGGAGGGGGGGAGGAGGACAGAGGGAGATGGAGAGGGAGAAGCAGATACCCCACTGAGCAGGGAACCTGACCCCGGGATCATGACCTGAGCCGAAGGCAGACGCCTAACCGACTGAGCCACCACCCAGGTGCCTTAAATAGGTCTTTTTTAATGCATACTGTAGCCAACAATTCTTTCTTTTTAGTAGATGTTAGTTGATATCTGAGCTAAATTTATGTTCTTGTATGAATAGGGAACTCACTTATAAGCTAAATTTTAAGAGCTGTGTTGTCGCATAGATGTGACACTATGTCCATTTTGTGAAAATTTCAGAAGATACTTTGTGTGCAAGGTGCAAGATTTGGCTTTCATGTGTTAGAAAGTTGAAATAAAACTAGTTCTCACTTGGGAATGATTTGGTCACCTTGTCAACCAAATCTGGGCCACGCCTATATGCTTATCCAGACACAGCAGAGCTGATCATCCCGTTTTCCAGTTTTCCTGCTGCACATACAAATGTGCATATATGTTATGAATGAATCTCTTTCTCCCTGGTAGAAAAACCATCTCAAGTTTTTCGAATCTTAAAGTTTTGGAACCTAAGTTTATTCACTGCTTCTGAAGGGAAGAAGAACGTTTTTAAGTAAGCTAGCCCCAAGGTACTTATGCAAAAAGCCAGGTATATTATCCTAAGCTGTCTTTCTTCCTTTCAAATTACTCTTGTTATCACTGTCTCTTGAAGTATATAGGAAACCCACGCCAGCCTAGCCGATCCAAGCAGGCCTGGTCATCTCTTCTTGGTCTTACGAAATCCTCACCAAGTTACTGTTTTTACAGGGATATGTACTTTTGTTTTGTTTTGCTTAACATGGATGTGTAGTTTTGTTTTGTGTCACCTTCATTCTCAATTCCATTGCTCTCTGTATCTCTCATTTTTAGGACATCATTCTCTTAATCCAACCTGAGAATATTTTTTCTCTCTGGTATATAAGCTATTTTTCCCTTGTCAAGGAAGGCTGTGCCAACCATGTACAATAGCTGAAGTGATTTTGGCACTGTTAACCAAGAGAATGGTGAAACTTACTGGTTCCCAGTGTAACACCTAGAGGCCCTGGCTCTTCACGGTTAGGTTACTATAACAAATGAACGCTTTTTTTTTGTTTTTTAAATACGCATCCTACAAGGTACAAATCAGCATTTTCTTAAAGCAATAAATGCTATTTTAAATAAGTAATCTGATGTTTAATTTTTCTTAATTTTGTTACTTAAAAAATAAACACCTAAGTGTATTAGTGTTAATTTTAAGCGCATCATGCATTTTAGTATTTCTGTTCTTAAATAACCTAGCAAGTTTGCATTTCTGGCTGATCTTCTCTCTCCATTTTGTTTTCTTTAGTTTCATGCTATGGATACATTGTATAGGCACAGCTATGATTTGAGCAGTGCTATTAGTGTCTTAGTACCACTTGGAGGACCTGTTTTATGCAGAGATGAAATGGAAGAGTGGTCAGCCTCTGAAGCTAGTTTATTTGAAGAGGCACTGGAAAAATATGGCAAAGACTTCAATGACATACGTCAAGACTTTGTAAGTAGAAAATTGCGAATAAAATGTTGGGGTGGGAATATTTTGTTTTTATTAGGAATTGGGTAAACCATTTAGCAAGCTCGTGGCTTGGTAATTTTTATCTGCTCCACATAGAATGAAGGCTAGTCTGACAGAGGGAGAAATTGACATTTGTTTTGGGAAGTAATTATCAGATCCTGGGTCAGAAGGCTCTGAGTTCCAAGTTTAAAATATGGATAGCTTTTCTGACTATTAGTTAGTACTAAATATTTCTGAGCTCTGCTTTTTAAGTTTGTTGCTCTCATTTAGATCTTTTATATTTTTCTAGTTATCTTACTAATTGTTGAGCCTGAATTTGGTGTGGATCTTTAATATGGAAACAACCTGTACCAAGCAGAGTAGGAAAATATGCTTTATAGGTTTTCAGCCCTTGACTCCTCTTAATGATATGTGGTATCTTACTTGGATTTTAAATACTAGATAATCTTATCTACTATTATGTACTTCCTTTTGTCTTCGTATTTATGGAATTGCTCTCTTTAATTAAGCTTATAATCTCTTTGAAATGGGGAAATTTCTATTTGAGAAGTCCATGGATGGCTTTCTATAGCAGTCATCCTTTCTGGATTATCCAATTTGTTGGTGTGTAATTGTTCATAGTAGTCTCTTGTGATCTTTTGTATTCCTGCAGTATCAGTTGTAATGTCTCCTCTGGTTTTCACTTCTGATTTTATTTCAGTCTTCTCTTTCTCTTGGTCTAGTTAGTCAATTTTGTTTATCTTTTCAGAAAAGCAACTCTTAGTTTCATTGATCTTTTCTATTGTTTTTCTAGTATACTTCATTTATTTCTCCTCTGACCTTTGTTGCTTCCTTCCTTCTGCTAACTGGATACACTGTCTTTCATTGATTTTTCTGTTCTTTCACTCTAACAAGGTAATTTCTAATGACTGACTTTGAGTTCACAGGTTCTTTTTTCTGCTTGGTCATGTCTGTTATTGATGTTCTCTATTGCATTTTTCATTTAATTCATTGTATTCTTCAGCTTTAGCATTTTTGTTTGTTTCTTATGATGTCTTTCTCTGTTGAGCTTCTATTTTGTGTATTGTTTTCCTGATTTTGGAGTCTATCCCTGATTTTAGTTCTCTCTGTATTTTCTTGCTCACTGAGCTTCTTTAAAACCATTATTTTGAAATCATTATCAGGAAATCATAGATTTCCATTTCTTTGGGGTCACTTACTGGAAAATTGCAGTTTCTTTGGTGATGTCATATTTCCTTTATTTTTCATATTTCTTGCAGCCTTGTGTTGATGTTTGTGCATTTGATTGAGTAGTTACCTCTACCAGACTCTACTGACTGGTTTTAGTGGGGAGAGACCCTTCACCTGCAGTGGATTCAAGGGTGTTGGAAGGGTGGGTATGATGGTTCCAGCTCTTGGAGAGGCCCATCAGCTTCATAAGCAGAGGTCAGTGTCAGTTAAATTGCTGGGGTCTTCAGCAGCCAGTGCTCTGGGTATCTGCAGCAGCAGTGAAGGCTGTTGGGGTCTTTGGTGGCAAAGGCTGCTGGAGACCTCCTGGTCTTTTTCTCTCCCATGGGATATATCATTGCCAAAGGGATCCCTGTTGGCATTGGACCTGGCTTTGGAGTACCCTTGCCGTGGCAGCGAGCATGTGGCGTGAGCATGCTCGGATCAGCTATAGAGCCAGGCGTGGAGCATGTAGGCTTGCGGAGTGACAGCAGCCTGGGATCTGGTGTGCTGGCTAGCTTGCAGTGTCAGTGCCAGAGATGGGAGTACATGTGGATTGGCCATGGACTCAGGGTCTGAAGTGTGGGTGCTGGTGGAACTGCCAGAATCCTGGGGTCCTGGGTGTGCACAGGGTTGGAGGTTGGGGCTGGCAGCCCTGTTCCTGGGGCGGGGACACAGCAGTGTCTTCTGGGAGGGGTGCAGCAGCATTTCCCTCTCTCGGAGGTCAGTATCAGCAATGGCTGTTGGTTACCTCAGTGGCAGAAGCTGTCAGTTTCCTCTGCAGAGCAGGCTGTTGGAGTCCACACCACCACACACTGCAGAGTCCTCTGCTATGAGCATGGCAGGGATTCTGCAGCTGTCCTGAGGGCTGGTGAGGTCCTCAGTGGCAATGGCTGCCAGGCTCCTCTGCACAGCAGGCCATGGGGACCACAATGGCACCTGCTACGTGGTTTATACTGATAGCCTCTACTCTTCTTTTTTGTTCTTAGCCATTTCCAGATAAGCTAAGCCTACCTCTGCAGTGATCCTTTCTGTGTGGTTATTCTTTGTTTTTTGCTCCACGGTTTTGCCGTGATTCTTACTTGACTCTTAATTACATCCATCCATCCAGGGCTATTTTCATTTGTCCACAGCTGTCAGATACAAAGGCATGTATCTCCTACTCCTGTGTCTTGCTGACCACTTTCTCCTTGTTCATTTTATCTTGAGTTGTCTAGTTTATTGTCATACAGTGGATCATAATCTGCCATTACCCTTTGAAAGTCTTTGGGATGAGCTGGAGTGATGCCCCCCTCACATTCTTGATACTGCTAATTTAGCTCTTCTTTCTCTTTTCCTCATCAGTCCAGCTAGGAGTTTGTCAGTTGTATTGATCTTTGCAAAGAACCAGTTTTTTGTTCGATTGATTTTTTTTTTGTTCTGTTTCATCAATTTCTGCTTTTATGTTTGTCATTTCTTTTCTTCAGCTTGCTTTAGGCTTAAGTGCTTTGTCTTTTCCTAGTATCTTTTTAAGGTTGAAGCTTAAGGTTAAAACTTTCCTTGTAATGTAATCATTTGTTGGTAGTATATGTTTGGCTGACAGTAATTTTAGCTTTTTCTCAAAATCATCTTACTGCCCTCTTTAACAAAAATGTTATTCTTTATGGAACTCATTTTTTTCTTTTTCAGTACTCTAAAGATGTCTCTCTAGCTTACATAGTTTCTGACGAGAAATTCTTGTGTATGTAAATGTTTCTTTTTCTTTGTGCTCAAGATTTTCTCTTTACTTTTTTTCTTTTTAAATTTTTTTTTAAGCAGTTTCACTACTGCAGTGCTCCTGGGTATGTTTTTCTTTGTAATTATTCTGCTGAGCTTCCAAGAGCCAGGATCTGCTGTTTGTGCATTAGCTTGTGTGATTTCTATATTGAGCTGTCTTCCAGTGCACTAATTTTTTTCTCTGCCATGTCCAGTATACTGATAAACTTGTTAAACGAATTCTTCAAATATGATAGCATATTTTGCTAACACTTATAATTTGTTTTTTATACTTTTAATCTCTGTTTTAATTCCCCATCTGTTCATGTGTGCTGTCTTACCTTTTTAAGATCCTTTAATATGTTAATCTAATCTGTCGTTGGGCCAGGTTTGGATTTGGTTGCTGTTCTGTTTACCTTCAGGGTACCACCATATCAGAAGCCCTAAAATGTCATGTATTGCCTTGACATCTTTAAGCCTCACTGGGCACCAAAAACTTAACTGTAAGTTCCACTGTTCTTGCCAGATATGGCCCTCACCCAGCAGGAAAGGCTCCCCATCTGCCCAGTTCTAGCCCCTGCCCCCCCCCCTTTCAACCTTTTGGGTTTCACTTCCGTGCCAGCCCACAGAATTACTCAGACAAGCCAGTCGCACCCTCCCATGGGAACCCTCTTCAGAACCAGGGCATACCTTACCCTCTTGCTAAACAAAACCTCACTTTCACAGCCCCTAGTGACTCACTGTGGTCCTACACGGTGTCGTCTTCCCCTGGGTTGTATTGAATAGCTGTGACTAATAAACCACTGTCGGTCTCCTCTGTTTTGTCTTCATTGTTGTGTGTTGTACATCTAGCCACCTGATACTGTTTTGAGGGGCGGGTACCTCCCTCCGTGAAGGGGTGAATAGGAAGTGATCTGAACATCCACAGACTTCAAATTCTTACCTGCGCTTGATGTGGGGCCTGGAATGTGGGAGGGCTTCGGTATTCCTGTCTCAACCTCAGCAGGCCCTGTGCTACAGGGCCTCTCTCCACATTTTGATAAGTTGTGTTTTCATTTTCATTCCTTTAAAGTATTTTTCATTTTTCATTCTGATTTTCTTTTTTGACTCATGGATTATTTAGAGGTAAGTTCCACATATTTGTGATTTTTTTCCATATATTTTTGTTACTGAAGTCTAGTTTCATTCTGTTTTGATCAGAAAATATACTTCATAAAAAAATCAGATTTTACATTTTTGACATGTGATTGATTCTGATCCCAGTATATGTTCCATTATGGTGACTGTTCCATGTGCTCTTGAAAAGAAGAGATATTTTGCTATTTGGTGGAATGTTCTATAAATGCTACTTAGGTCAAATTTATTGATGGTGTTACTCAAGTCTTCTGGAGCCTTACTGATTTTCTGTCTACCTGTTCTATTGTTGAGAGAGCAGTATTAAAAGTCTCTAGCTATGATTGTGAACTTTTCTTTTTCTCTTTTTCAATTAAAATAGGTTTTTGCTTTAATTATGTTGAACCTGTCTTACTGGGTACATACATTGAGGATTGTTATCTTCTTCTAATGAATTGACCCTTTTATCTCTACATCATGCCTCTTTATGGTAATATTCCTTGTGCTGAAGTCTACTTTTTTTCCTATTAATATAACCACTCTGGGTTTATTTTATTGATTACATGGTATATCTTGTTTCCATCCCTTTATTTGTATCTTATTTATGCCCAAAGTAGGCTTTTTGTAGACTGAATACAGTTGGATCTTTTGTTAAAAAGCAGTCCAACAATCTCTACCTTTTACTTGGATTGTTTAGACCATTTACCTTTAGTGTCATTATCAATAATGTAATTTTTGGTTTAAAACCAATTATCTTACTGTTCATTTTCCATTTGTCCCATTGTTCTGTTCTTTCCCCCTTTTCAAAAATATTTAATTTTTTAAAAAGATTTTATTTTACTTAGAGAGAGCAGGGGAGGAGCAGAGGGAGAGGGAGAGGCAGAGAATCTCAAGCAGACTCCACGCTGAGTGTGTAGTTGGATGGGGGGCTCCCTCTCACGACCCTGAGATCACAATCTGAGCCGAAACCAAGAGTCGGATGCTTAACAGACTGAGCCACCCAGTGGTTTAGTTATTTAGTTAAAGGTGTCCGTTTAGTTATTTTTTTATTCCAGTTTTATCTCTATTAGTGGCTTACTAATTAAACGTTTATTTTTTCAGTGGTTTATAATATGCATCTTTAATGTTGTACAATCTACCTTCAGTCAAATCCACTTAGATCACATAGATTATAAGAACCATGTGACTGGGGTGCCTGGCTGGCTCAGTTGGTAGAGCATGTGACTCTTGATCTCTGGGTCATGAATTCAAGCCCCATGTTGGGCGTAGAGCTTACTTTAAAAATTAAAGAAAGAAAGAAAGAAAGAAAGAAAGAAAGAGAGAGAGAGAGAGAGAGAGAGAGAAAAGGAAGGAAGGAAGGAAGGAAGGAAGGAAGGAAGGAAGGAAGGAAGGAAGGAAGGAAAGAAAGAAGGGAAAAAGAAAGGGAAAAGAAAGAACCATGTGATAATACACTTCTAGTTCCTCCCTTCCATTCTTGTGCTTTTTTTGTCATACGTTTTACTTCTGCCTATGTTCTAAATCCCACAGTGAATTATTACTGTTTTTTCTTTTAGACACTCAGTGATCTTTTTAAAGAGATTTTTAAAAATATCTTTTTTTCCCCATATTTATTTACATATTGTTATTTATTTTTTAAAATGCTACCATTTCTGCCCCTCTTCCATTTCTTTGTGCTGATTCAAATTCTATTACCACCAGTGGGGGCTTTCTCAGGTTTCCCGCTCTGGGCCAGTTCTTTCTGACGAACACCTGATGGATATCTGTGGCAAAGGTAGATGGATTCCCCTGGTGTCTAGAGCTCCCATAGATGCTAAACAGTTGCCCTAGCTCACTGTTGACCTTTAATAATTCGGTAAATTTTTGACTGTTTTCTTCTTTGTTTTTATTTGTTACCCTGTGTGTGTGTGTGTGTGTGTGTGTGCTTTGCCAAAGTAAAAATAGTTCATGCGTTTCATGAGTCTAGTCTTTACTCAGCGTGACTTTGGAATTCAGTTCAGTTGATTGTCTTGAAACTTTAGCTCTGTGATGAGCTCAAGAATTGGTGTGGTTTTGTAGATTATCTGGGTTTTTTCTTCTCATTTTTAGAGTGGGAATGACTTTCTCTTGTGGATTTTAAGGAGAAGCAGGACCTGAGATAACAAAGGAACCTGATAAATTCAAAGTGCAGAACTGTGAAGTCTGTGTTCCTTCATGCATTCAGGTCTCTTGCCATAGAAACCCCTCTTTCAGCAGAGGATATTTCCTAGCTGTTTTATCATTTAAGCTTCAGTTGCAGATAATTACAAAAGCTATTTTAAACAGAATGGGATTTAATTTTGGATAATTACTCTTTATGGTTACATATATATATATTATATATATAATATAATATATACTTTTGGAGAATTTAATTTTGGATAATTACTTTTTATAATTTTATATATATTATATGTGTTATATAATATATAATTTTGGAGAATTTAATTTTGGATAATTGATAGAGTTGGAGAAGTAGGCTCCAGAATGGACATCAGAATGTTCCACAGAAATGGTCAGGCAGGGGAGCTCCTACCTCTGCCCCCCGCCCCCCCGGAAGTGGGAAGCTGCTGGGTTAACCTCTGTTCCAGGACTACACTACTTCAACCATGGTCTTGGGATCAGGGAGCCTCTAGTGGAGCTGATGGCTCTAGAACAATCTACGCCTCTTAGCTCTGCTGCAGCTGAACAGATACCTGTGCACCATTCCCTCTGTCCTGCTTAATTCACTTCTGAATTTAGGTCTTCTACATCTGTTTGGAAGAAGTAAATCACAAGGAAGTCTCAGAAATATAATATTTCCATTCTAGCCTTCCAGTATAGGAAAGTGAACGTGAAGGAAGTTGGAAAGCCATAATTGGAGACAACAGAATCCATTTGAGTAGCTATTTTAAGGAGAGAGAGATTTATTACAGGGTGTGTTTCAGGCTAACAGAACCTCTAGGCGGGCCAGGAATCCAAGTTTAGATGCTTCACAGCCAGGACTTTTGAAGCCAAGAACAATATCTGACCCTGCAATGGCAATATCCTAGCAGAAAGTCCACTACATCTATTGCCTCTGCCACCAGTCTTGCTTGCTTTCTGCTCCAACTTGACTCTGTCAATAAATGGCACACTTTTGGGGCACCTGGCCGGCTCAGTCAGAAGAGTGTGCAGCTCTTGATCTCAGGGTCATGAGTTTGAGCCCCACGTTGGGTGTGGAGATTACTTAAATAAATAAAACAAAAAGTAAATGCCACATGTCTAGGCCCTATTCTTTGAACACTTTACCTCTGACCTTTGTACGAGCTAGAGTGCTTTTGATTACGGATAAGAGAAACTCAGCCTCACCCATTTTAGTATAAAGAATAAATGTATTGGTTGTATTGGGGTTCTTAGTTGCTGAGTACGAAATTCACTATACCTAATTTAATCAGAAACGAATATAGGATATTAGGTTCTCACAGAATCTCTGGGAAGACTAGAGAACCAAGATTGGACACTACACTTCCAGTAACAGTGGAAACACCATGCCCTCCACTGCTTGGCACCCATGATGTTAAGTATGGATGGCGGAAAGGTCAACACAGATGCCCCAGAAGAACATGATATTTCAACCATCATTCTTTTTCTTTCCTTTTCTTTTAAGATTTATTTAAGAGAGAAAAAGAGAGCAGGGGGAGGGGCAGAGGGAGAATCCTAAAGCCGACTCCCCACTGAATATGGAACCTGACCCAGGGCTTGATCCCAAGACCCTGAGATCATGACCTGAGCCACAATCAGGAGTCGGACATTCAACTGACGAAGCCACCCAGGTGCCCCTCAACCATTATTCTTGCCAAACAGTTCATTCTCCCTGCATGCAGCCTCATCCTTATGTTGCTCACTTCTCCATCTGGGTGTCATCTTGTCCCCTTGCCTGTAAGTGGCCCGTATGTCTGCGTCCTTGGTCCAGGGTATCTGGGGAAGATGTTGTTTAGAGCTTTAAGGAAGGTAAGCTAGAAGGGGGTTGGAAGTGGGTGTATAGGATCTGCCATCACTCACCTCTTCGGTTACTCGGCATCATCCCTGCCTTCTGTACATGCTTCCTTTCCGTATATCAAATTTTTAAACTGTTGTAATTATCCCTGAATCATTAGAAAATGTGGCACCTTTTCCTCACATTTAATGTCACAGCATCCTTCTCTGGTTGATGTTTATTCTTCCTCAGGTTTTAGTCACAGCCTTGTCTTTATTGCTTGTAACTTCTGCATTCAATTATAAAAGTAAAACTACCACCAACAGACCTTATATAAAAATAGAAAGGGAATTGGGCTGCTGAAGGAAAATCATTATACCAAGCAAGGAAGGAAATACAGGTAGCTTCTTTAGTCTTCCTTTCTCTGTTTCTGAAACTCATCCTGAGGTCTTCATTGGCATTCAAAATCAAATTCCTCCACTATTCTCCCCTTAGTCCCTTAGATGACCAATGTTCTTAACCTGGTAGGGTGACCCAAACCTTTTTTCCTGAGGGTTCTGAGACCTGAGTTAGAAGCAGTGTTCTGTGAGAATAAGTCATTCATAAGTCTGTGGTTGGTATTGCTAGTCAATGCATTATAGGCAGAAAAGGCAAGTCATATTTAGAATAATTGTCTATTCAACAAGAACAAGATGTCTGTTCATTCCAGGATGCTGAGAGTCTAATGTAACTGACATGTTACCAGGAATGGTGCCATGTTGGAAGCCCAGTGTACTCTGTTCCTTGCAGATTGGACACCTGGAGTAATCAGATCAGATTTGGTGAGAGGACATCCATGTGGTGGTACCCATGTGTAATCTGTCTGCTTGCCTCTGTGTCCATTTTGTTTATGTGTCCTTTGAGCAGTCATTGTTCTCGCTAGAGAAAGAGGCTGGCTGATAGCCCTAGAGGAGATCATCTTGTCCTCCTGATATTGATGAGAACCTCCTCTCCAGAGGGAGCCTTTGATAAGCATGGAGACACAAATACCCTCACACTTGGGCCCATCCAGAGGTGTATCTCCCACAAACCTCTTTCCTAAGCCTCATTGTTACCAACCTTCTAATCTGATTCCTTTCAAGTCCCCAGTCATTGTGACAGGTAAGTAACCACTCTCTACAAGTGGGTATGGATTAGTACCATACTAATGGCCAGCTCTCCTTCAACTCAAAGTAGAAAGCCCAATGGTGACTAATGCCCTGCCCTCCCAAAGGATCTCTCTTCTTCACTGTGCTTCAGAGCCACTCCTGCTCAGGGCTGAAATGCTGCCGCAGTAGAATTCTGGTCAGTGCCAGGATATCGTGCAGAGCCATCAGCCACATTCAGATTTGTTTCCTCCTCACTTGACCTGTGCTAGGGAACTCCTGTGAAGCCGTGAGGGTTGGGGGAGAAATCCTGCAACAGGAGGAGACACAATGGGATGCGTTACTTGTGCTTTCAAAACCTGTACTTCTTGAGAGAGCGGTGGTGCTGAGCACAGCTGAGTGTAGGACTTGATGGCTTAGATAAAATCTGGCTGATGGTGAAGCTTAGGTTCCCTAGTCACTTGGTTTCCTTTTCTCAGCCTTCCAGGTAATTGCACGTCAGGGGCTGTTTCTCAGAAGAAGAATAGTTAGGGGATGAAGCTTGCTTGGTTGTAGCTTGCTTGAAGCCCTGGGGGACTGTGCCCATGACTGTCCTCTGAGGTCTTACCCCGGGAGGTCTTGCCCCGTGAGGTCTTGCTGTGGGCTCCTTACACCATCCCTCAGACACACCATTAGATTGCCTGTTGGGTCATAGAAAACGGTATTTGCTTTAGCTGCTGTGTGGACACCCATGGCTGTGTGGTTTGGTCCTTTAAGGAGGCCACACTGGTAACTGCTGTTGGAGCTGCCACCCCGTTAAGCTGAAAATAATTTCCTTTCTCAAAACTCCATCTGTTTCCTCTTCAGAGCAAACAGGTGAGTGAAACGTAGAGGTGATAAGAATGGTGTGGCTATTGTACACGTGGGTTTCAAGCTGACCCCAGCTGCAGGGCGGTGTGGGAAGTACTGTTTTGACTCTCCAATCCCAACGATGCATTGGGGCAAGCTGGCTAGGAGTCAGAGAGCGCTGAGTCACCTATCCGTAAAATCTGCCGCAACAGCTAAAGATTGTGACTGTGGATAGTCACTTGTTTGAAGGTTTGATCTGTTCCGATTTACATCTTGGTTGACTGACAGATCGCCCTTTACAGAGGATCGTATGGGATATAGCCTTGGTTGTGGGTCTCGTTAGTAGGGCTCGTTTGGCCGGTTTTGAATCATTCTAGGAAAATAGCAAAGGTAAGCTTCCTCTTTCTCAAATACAAGCCATGACACTCAACTACGCTGTCTCTCAGATATTTAGGTTTTTATTTCATTTACAACAAAATAGGTCAAAATCAGTTTTGATAAAGATGAGAACCATTATGCCAGAGACCAAATGACAACCAGGTGTAGCTGGCATCCTTGGAAGTGTAAAGTAACTTAGGCTAAATCTATTTAAATATCATTTCCAAAAATTGTACTTCAATCCCACCTGCAGCCCAAGAATAACTTTCCTGAATAGGTCATGAGATATTATCAGTCGTAATGTTTATAATCTTAAATAAAATGGGAGGTGAGGAATCTGAGGTGTTGTATTAGAGTGTCTGACTGAATATAACTTGTTTGGGGTACCCTTTGCTAAGAATTAATTTTAGTTTTCTCAAACATTTCTCCTAGAATGAATCTTCCATGTGGATATTTGCCTCATTATTTTTAAAAAGTGACTTTAAAAAAGTTTCTACAGTAGCTTGTTTTCCATTATCATGTTAAATATTTTTTCAGCTCCCTTGGAAATCATTGACTAGCATCATCGAATATTATTACATGTGGAAAACTACTGACAGATACGTACAGCAGGTAATTTTCTTCATATTGCCGCCAATACAGTTGCATTAAAGTGAGCTTTCTGTTCATATCTTCATATTTCTTAGCAATATACTTAATTTTAAATTTGTTTGCTTTATCTTTTCTGTATTATTTTAAACTATATGATTTCATGTCCTTAAGATTTTAAGACTTTAGTCCTAATATTTTCTTTACTTCAGAAGTCATGGTGATAAGTATTTTGGAAAGACGACAGGGAAAGATAGCGCTAGAGAGGTGTACTTTCCTTGCAGGGGCTTGGCCCTTCATCTCTTTGTGAGTGTAGTCGACAGGAATGACCTAAGGTGTCAACGAGTTATTTTTATGGGTTATTAGAAGTTTAGACCAGTGCCATCAACCATACAGTTTGAGATACTTTGAAAGATCTTCTGAAACCTCCTTAGATGACGTTTGTGTCATATATAGATCCCCTAAGTCTTTGACCTTTACTGTAGTAGTTAGTATGACTAATTTGATGATTTGGTACTATACATGAATTTTTCTCCAAAATTATTTCTAAAAGCAGGGAATCCTTTAATTTTGAGTCCTTTCTAAATGTTCCAATCTGAGGTAATTCTCTCAATTACTTACTTTGAGTACTGTTACTTTTGGGGAAAGGTATATTTTCCTGAGTAACTTCAGTCAATACTTGTTTTTATATTTTCTAGTCACAGTTTAGAGCTGGTAAAGAAAAGAACAAGTATGTTTAACACAGACATTATTTTCCCTAAGTTATGGGTGATCACACAGTGGCAAGTGTTGGATGCCATAAAAATACATTTTAAGGGTCACTTCTATTTATTTATTTACATATTTATTTTTAAAGATTTAATTATTTGAGAGAGTAAGTGTGAGTGGGAGGGAGAGGGAGAGAGAGTATCCCAGGCAGACTCCATGCCCTGCACAGAGCCCGACTTGGGGCTCGATCTCATGATCCTGAGATCACAACCTCAGCCAAAACCAAGAGTCAGACACTCAACCGACTGAGCCGCCCAGGCGCTCCAAGGATCACTTTTAAAATGACCATAGTGAGTTGTTGAGATCATGAATAGTGAATATATACCCATGGCTTGTTGAAAAGTTTCTAGTGTCAACATCATGTATATTCAAAAGTGCTTATTTCAAACAACATTGAAGTGAAGACCATGTACTCTGGAAACTTGTTTTTCAAGGCCAAAAAATGTCCCTAAAGATGGTGGAGATGATGGCATCATGGGTGGTTGAAAAGTGGTTTTTAGATAAAATTATTTCCAAATATTTCAACTTTGTCTCTAAAAGTTTTATATTTTTTTAAGATTTTCTTTATTTGAGAGAGAGTGTGAGCAAGTAAGAGCAAGTGAGGGTACACACAAGAGCAGGGACTGAGCAAGGAGCCCGATACGGTGCTCGATCCTAGGACCCTGGGATCATGACCTGAGATGAAGGCAGATGCTTAACCAACTGAGCCACTCAGGTGCTCCTCTGAAAGTTCTAAGTTGTCTTCTTAAATGTTTTTGAGAATATGGATGACTGCCTTATACTCAGGTTTGTCTTCTTTTTGGAAATCTACCATGCATTGTTTTCCTTCCCTTTTTGTATTCATTTACTGTGTTGATCAGTTTCTGGATATGATTATGTAATCTTTTCCCCATTCCTCTTCTTATATTTGGCTCCTAATTGGCTCCTCAATCTGATGTGAGTTCAGCCAGGCTTTAAAGTTTATTGCATATCTCTTAACACTTGAGGACAAATGCTTATTTAATTGTACTCAGGGGAGTTGTTATCTCTTTATTTCTCATGGGTCTTGGAAACTAATCATTTCTGGAAAAAAAAATTTTTTTAAAGCAAAGAGTGTGTGTGTGTGTGTGTGTGTGTGTGTGTGTGTGTGTGTTCTGGTAGGGCAAAAAAAGTAAAAATGGTTATTTCTAAGTCCTGTTTATTCACTCATGGAGCAGTGGAAAATGGACTTATTCACTGCTTTATTTTTAAAATGTAGGTCTAAAATGGTATTAATACTTGCAGTTCTGTACCTCAGAATCTAGTGACTTGTCTTACAAATTAACGCAGTTTGAGAATAGGTACTTTCTCAAATGAAAGAAGGGCTTTTGTTAAAATGGCAATTTTTGAATGACGTTTTAATATTTCATTTTCTTATGAATTTTTTAAGACAGTGAAGTGGTAATAATTATTAGACATTGTATGTAAAATATTTTGTCTGTCTTTTGAATTAGAAACGTCTAAAAGCAGCAGAAGCCGAGAGTAAACTGAAACAAGTGTATATTCCAACTTAGTAAGTAACAGAAATCTTTTTAAATATTTGTCATAGTATGAATTCTGTGAAAACAAAATATGTCATTTTGGTCAGTTTCAGCCAAATTTGAATTTCTTTGTGTATCTTATTTTCTGACACTACAAAGCATGAGACTTGCTTCTATTATACCAGTACCACGATTTTTTTAGAAAGAAAAATGGCTGATGAGAGAAACCCCAAGTAGACAAACAAAAGGACGAGAGGAAAAATGCCACGTGGTATGCTTCTTTCAAAGCTGCAGGGAAAGCGTCAGAAAACTAACCTGTGAAACTCTATTATTTGAAGCAAACGTGCTTCAGAAAGCTAACAGCTTTTGAAACTTCCATGTCATAGAATGGATTTGGGGCATGTGGTGCGCATTGCCTTTCTGAGTTGGTTTATTTGGTTGCTGATTGTACATGGTTTGGGAGAAAACAGTTAAGGAAAGTAAGAAGAACCGTACTTCGTAAATATTGGATAAATAATGAATGGGTAGCAGTTGTTTCACATGTCTGGTATTCTGTCGTTATTTTGGGGGCTTAGAAACTATTGTCATATCAAAATGAATGCCAGCTTGCTTTTCATATGCTACGTTTTAAATGAATTATCATCTTTTTCTCTGAGGTCTTTAGAGCTCGATTGTTCATTTGTTCAGGAAAATGTAGTTTATTGAGCACTCTGTGTATAGTGCTATACTAGGTTCTTTGGGGAGTAAGATGAAATTTGCTGCAAAGTTCTATGTGCTGCTTCAAGATTTTTCTCAGTACAGTTGTTTTATGCCTAGGCTTTTGTTTACTGAATTTTGATGTAGTAATACATACTTTTATGTATCGGAGGTCTCGTAGACAATGGTTGTGATATTTTTAAATCATTTTTTTAATCTCAAGGCAGATAACATGTTCTTTACAGGATTCATAACTTCTATTCAGAGCTGTAACGTCCCTTCTGCAGTGGTTTCTAGTATTTTAGAACATTTTATATTTTATTTGAGTAATTTATAGAAGAGCAAGTCTCCAAAGAAAACTGTGGTGATTCATGTGTGGGGTTTTTAGAAGCAAGCGCAGCAGCTTTCTTGTGCATCGTCGTGCTGTCACAGCAGAGGGAAGGTACATCTAACCAGTTTTCACCTAGTAACCCAGAGAATTGTTTCCGTTACGTTTTGCATTGACTTCATTGGAGGCTTGATCTAAGTCAAAGACCAGCAAACGATAGTCTACAGGGCAAGTCTGACCTGCTGCTTATTTTTGTAAATCAAGTGTCATTGGAACACAGCCATACGCCTTCATTTATATATTATTTATGTCTGCTTTCATGCTTCGATGGCAGCATTCAGAGGTTGGGACAGAAATTGTAATATCCACAGAGCTGAAAATATTTATGATGCCAACCTGATCTAAATGAATGATTTTTGGAGATCAAGACATTTTCTAATCATAACTCTTTTAAAAGTTACATAAATCTTCTACATAAATAGACGGTATGAAGTTATCTTGAGTTGGATAAGAATCTGAGTCCTTTGAAGGAGTTCACAATTAACTCTGAAATCAAGTATTTTGAAACAAAGAATAGATTAAGAATTATTTTATGCTGTCATTCTTTGAGCCCAGCAGTATCCTGTATGCAGAGCACTCTGTTCAGTACTAGAGGTAGAAAGGTTAAGAAGACAGACTGCATTCTAGTGTGGGGGAGACAGATGCCAAACAGTCACCTAGTGTGACAAGAACTATGATGGAGAAGAATAGAATAGTTTTTATGAGAATTTGTACAGGAGGACCATGCTCAGTTGATGCTTTCAGAAAAGATTCTTTGTAGAAGTGAGTTTGAGTGAACTCTGGAGGAGGAAGCGAAATTAACCAGGTGATGCCCTTTCCAGTCCAAGGGGATCCTGAGATTGGAAGGGGCAGAACAGTAGTTAAGGAGCTGAGAAAAGGCAGTGTAGATGCTGTCAAGAGAGTGGTGAGCTCTGGGAGGCTGGTATGGTAGGCAAGGGCCAGGAGTTTACCCATCTGATGAACAGTGGAAGCGGATTTTAAACAAAGTGTCGTGATCAAATTTGTACTTTAAGATCACTGGCTCTATTTTAGGAAATGGTTTGGGGAAGGGGAGTAATTGGGGATGTAAGGAGACCCAATTATGAAGTTCTTGGAGAGGAAAGGTGACAGTAGCTTAACTTGGAGTTATGACCCTGGAAATGGTACACCACTTGGAGATGATTGACTTGTATGGAGGGGTTGTGGGGAGATGTCAAGCTAGAGTCCCAGATTTCTGGCCAGCACAGCTAGTGGATTGTTGTGCTCTTCACCAAGCTAAGAAACTGGCAGAGAAGCAGGCTAGGTCAGTTTGAATTTGCTCTATCCAAAAAGAGGTGTTGAGTGTGATGTTGGATATATTGGTCTTAAGTTCAGGGGATAGTTTTGCTCTAGAGATACAAATTTAAGCTTCATCAGTTTATAATACTGTGTTTGAAACCGTGGATGAGCTTTCTCAGGAGGAGCAATAAGAAAAAAGGGTCTTAGACCAAGGTTGAGGAAATCCAGGATTTACGTATCAGAAAAAGTTAGGATAGCAAGGTGAGTACATTATCACAAAAGCTGAGGGAGGAGTATGTTTCAAGGAGGAAAAGAGATTAATTAGTTATGTCAGATGTTGATGAAAAATAGCCTGAGAATTTAGCAACATAGCGACAGGTCATTGGTCATCTTTAACATAGTGGTCGAGACCTGCGTATGAGCCAAGGAGCTGCAGACAGTCAGGATGGGCAGCTGTCAACAAAACTGGCTGGAAAGGTCAGTCGAGGGAGTTCTTCACTTTGAGGGGTAGGTTGGAAAAGAATAACAGGAAGAGTTTTTTAAGCAGAATATGTTTACATGACAGTGAAGAGGGTCCAGGAAAGAACGAAATGTACAAAATTATCAAGAGGGCAGCAGAGGTAGAATCTGGAATACAGATGAGGGAGGAGAGGTTTGGGCATTAGCTAAAAGGACAGTTTCATATAATGCAGCTTTGAAAATTTTTTGTGCATATTTGTCTTAGAGTAAAAGTTTATTTGAATGGTCACATTGAAATCATTTGTCACCTGAGAATTAACCTGTAGGTACTTGGATTTGCAAAACGGATTTTAAGTGGTTCACGTGTCTATATTCATTGAGTCTTTGCACACTTGTTTTCCTTTTATGATTATTATAACTAAGGTCAGTGGTTTACTCAGTCAAATAACATGCAAAATCCAATTGAACAACTAAAGTTGTGTTTGCTCTCATTCTTTTTTCAGGCAGCTCACCTGTAAATTTGTATTAGCTCCTTTTCAACACATATATTTAACCCTGGGTTAAATGTCAGAAATTTTCATATTTTGGGGGAAGCCTTCTGAGATTCAGTCAGTCATTTGATTTAAGGGGCTATCCTTTCTATCTATATCTAGTAGATTCTTAAAGATCAGAAATATTATTAAGTACCCTCGGAAATCTTAGTCATTATACATCACCACTTCTAATCGTGTACGTTTTCAGCTGCAAACTATAAGAAGAGAAATGCATTCTGTCTTGTTTAAAATATGTTTTAAAAAATGAGTTGTCTTAAAAATACATTGTTGACACAGGTTAGAAGTGTAAATAATAGCCCTGTTACAGAATGGGGACCTCAGTGCACACGGAGGTTAAATGGTTTCTCCTGGGGTGGTGGTGAGGTGTCACCTAAGAGTTACAGTAACAATGCCAGAAAGAAATTTGCTGTCAGGCCAAGTTTGCACATTAGGCTTTCAGTGGTAAATGGAATTGAAGAAACAGGGAACAGCAAAGAGGAAACTCCAGAACCAACTCTGTGTTGAAGCTCCAAGTGTCTTGGTAGTAGTGAACTCTCATTAATTTGGTAGCCGGGGGGAGTTAGAGTATAGTCTGCTTTTAGTCATTCAGCTTTCGTGGCTAACAAACGTTTGGCTAGTTTATTTTGCTTATTTTCTGTCTAGCAAATAGACGTGAAAGCGCCTCTAGAATGAAAGCTCCTTGAGGTCAGGCACTTTTGTTTACTAGGCACTGAATAAATAAATGTTTAATAAATGATGAGTTTATTTGGGAACATGTCATGTGCACCTCAGTAGTGTTCTGGGGCATGGCACATGGGGAGAAGTTAGCCGTGTTTGCACCAAGTAAGTACTGAGGTAATCTGGGCTGTTTCTAAGGAATTATGGCCTCTGGGAAATTTGCATGTAAACACTTGATAGATGTCTCCTTCTCATCTTCCTAAAAATTTTTTCTTGAAAAACCTCAAAATACATTTGTTGGCTTTTCTAATTTCAGGTCTGTGTAATCTTTCTCATAAAAATTCAGACGTCATAGAAATTATTATCCTAAACGGTTAAGTCTCCTGAAATGCCAATGTATGTTCTAGAGATAGCTGTGGTGCCATCCACGGTGTCTTTGTGGAGCATAAAAGGAAAGGAGCCCCTCAAGAGCCAGTGCGCCGGCAGCAGCTTCCACGCCGGTGGCAGGAACGGCGCGGTGGTTTTCTGTATACACAGCACACTGCTTTTAGCTGAATTTATGTGATCCAAAAAATTGTCTTTTATTCTCAGGAGAATTCGTGATAAGTGATAGAGCTTAGGAACTTGCATCTTTCAAAAGCATCAGAGGGGTTCCAAGGAGGCTGTATTCGGGTGGAGGAGAGCTGATGGCCGTTATTTACTTGGTGCACATCACGCATGAGATCGGTTTTTCCATACCCTTGTTTTGCAAAGATGAATGGTTTGAGTTCATTTTAACCCCTTACGTTTACCAGCTGATTTCTTCTTTACCAAACATTCAGATGTTTATATGCAGTTAAGATAAAACAACAGTGAGATAGACTTCTGCCTTGTCATACAAGTTATTTTTATCACCTCACTTTATATTTCATTGAAAGCAGCAAACCAAATCCCAACCAAATATCTGCCAGCAATGGCAAACCTGGTGCTGTGAATGGAGCCGTGGGGACCACATTCCAGCCACAGAATCCCCTGCTAGGGCGCGCCTGTGAGAGCTGCTATGGTAAGTTGTTTCCGGTGGCTTTCTTCTCTCCCTGAGACCTGTGATGAGGTGCGAGGCCCTGTGCCTGCCGCCGCGGGGTGGGAGGTGAAGAGCAGCACACTGTGAGTAGATGCCCACCCTTCCCTTCGGCCTGGATGCCGAATTTTGGTCTTGGGTATCCTCTGCTCTGCTTCTGTGGGGTCCTCTGTTGAGTATCCCGCAGCAGCGTTTGCTAAGCTGCATTCAGAGTTGTTACTAGCTTTGTGCAAACCATGGTCCCACAGAACACACCAAATCCTGTCTTGGAGGTTCTTAGTATACATTGACAAAGGCTCCAGAAAATTCTGTCAGGGAGACCTGTATGTGGATGAAGTGCTATTTATCATCCTTGGACCCGGTTCTGTCAGAGCGCACTGGTTTGGGAGAAGCTGGTCTTCGATGTTTGCCTTGGTTTTCAGGGCCCCAGGGTATTTATCAGTATCTGTCCACGTCAAGATCCCATCACACATGGGCAGTATTACAGTTTATTTGACCTGGATGTTAAATTGGTTTGGTGAGGTGAAGTACTTGATAACACTTTTTAAAAAAAAGATTTTGTTTATTTATTTTAGAGAGAGTGAGCGTGCGCGCATGCGAATGAGGTGGGGGGAGCAGGAGAGGGGGAGGGAGAGAGAGAATCTTAAACAGGCGCCACGCCCATTGCAGAGCCCGATGATGGGACTCAATTTCACCACCCTGAGATCGTGACCTGAACCAAAATTAAGAGTTAGGTATTTAACTGACTGAACCACCCAGGCACCCCAATACACTTAAAAAAAATTTTTTTTGCTATTTTATTGTGTCTCTTAGCTTTTTCCCCCTACTTTTTTTTTTTTCCAAGATTTTATTTTTTTAAGTAATCTCTATACCCAATGTGGGGCTCAAACTCACAACCCTGAGATTAAAGAGTCACATGCTCTACCAACTGAGCCAGCCAGGCAGCTCTCACTTCTTGTATTTTTATACTTATTTAAAATCTCAAACAACAACATAATCTGTTCATGGATATCAATGACATTATAACCTATGTTTCCTTATAATCAAAGTGGCCTGGGGTGGGAGAGGGAAGGAAACTAATATTTATTGAAAGTCTACTTGGTGCCTGATTTTTTTCTCTCAACAGCTCTTTGGAGGGTTGGATGTAGCTTACTGCCCTAGGGCATGGAAATGAGGGACTTCCTGGCCTCTGCTTCATATTTCACACCAAGCTTCAGCATTAGAAAAGACTTTTATTTGGGGGGCACCTGGGTGGCTCAGTCATTAAGCGTCTGCCTTCAGCTCAGGGCGTGATCCCAGGGTCCTGGGATCAAGCCCCGCATCGGGCTCCCTGCTCCGCTGGGAGCCTGCTTCTTCCTCTCCCACTCCCCCTGTTTGTGTTCCCTTTCTCGCTGGCTGTCTCTCTCTGTCAAATAAATAAATAGAAGAAGAAGAAGAAGAAGAAGAAGAAGAAGAAGGAGGAGGAGGAAGGAAGGAAGGAAGGAAGGAAGGAAGGAAGGAAGGAAGGAAGGAAGGAAGGAAGGAAGGAAGGAAGGAAGGAAGGAAAAGACTTTTATTTTAATTTTCTTTTTTTTTTTGAGTAATCTCTGTACCTAGCGTGGGGCTCAAACTCACAACCCCAAGATCAAGAGCTTCATGCTCTACCAACTGAAGCCAGGCACCCCTAGAAAAGACTTCTAAAACTAGGTCACGTAGGGGTGCCTGGGTGGCTCCGTTGGTTAAGCGTTTGACTTGATTTCGGCTCAGGTCATGATTTCAAGGTTATGAGATCAAGCTCCATGTTGGGCATGGAGTCTGCTTAAGATTCTCTCTCACCCTCTGCCTCTCCCCTGCTCGCTCTCTCTATAAATTAATACAGACAGACAGACAGGTCATAAAATTATCTTACCTGAAACCAAGGAAAGTATGATCCAGGCAAATTGCTGACTTCATAGAAATGTATATTTCTAACCATTTTTCTATACCATGGAAGCACAAAGGGAAATGATTTGTGGAAAATTAGATTCTTTTGGTCATAATTGTATGTATATTGCATCATGAGTGTCTTTGAATTGGAAACTCCTAGATATTGAAGTCTATTTGTATTTAAATGAAAGTAAAAAGAATCCTGCAGACAAGTGGTGGCTTAATCTGTCTACATTTTTTACTTACCTCTTTTACATTCATATGTAGTCTCATAAATATTCTGTCATTTTTATGTGTGCATGACAAATAAGTGATTTTTAATTTATAATATTTATTTTAGACTCATTAATATCATAAAATGTATCTCATAACATGAATATAAGATTATAGAGAGATAGAATTTGGTGTTTTCTTTTTGTCACTTTTTTTTTTTTAAAGATTTCATTCATTAAAAAAAAAGATTGTATATATTTTAGAGAGAGAAAGAGAGTACATGGCGGGGGGGGGGGAGCAGGGCAGAGGGAGATGGAGAGAGAGAATCTCAAGCAGACTCCTCAGCCTGATTCAGGGCTCAGTCTCATGACCCTGAGGTCATGACCTGAGCCGAAATCAGGAGTTGGACACTCAACTGACTGCACCACCCAGGCACCCCGTCACTTTTTAATTGCATTTGAGTTAATTATGTAAGGGGAAGGATGTTTGTGGACAAATATTAAAATGCCATGTCATGGTTAACTTGGGTAAAAGGGTATATTTAAATATGAGTGAAATTTTATATTCAGAATCAAAAATAGGTCCATGCCTAATATTTAGGATTCTTAAAATTTGTATTTAAAAATAATTAAATTATTTGACTTATTGTTTCTAAATTAAAAGAGGAAAGGTTTTTGGGCTGCTGTTTGCAAGGAGTCCACTAAAAATAACACATGATGGTTGCACAGTATTATTCTCCATAAACTAAGATGCAGTTTGATTATAATGGTCAGTATATTTTTTCTTTTTGACCTTGGCTTGTGAAGTGTTCGTTGACACCTTGATGTACTGTTTGAACATTTTGACCTGACAAAGGTAACTTACAAATTGGGGAAAGAGTATTCCAAGGCAAATGTAGAGAATTATAATAATTTTTATGTACCTCGTTACCTTAATGTATCAGTGCCAGTGTTTCCTATCTTAAACTTCAGATCCATTTTGGGAATACTTTAAATGTTATATGGCAGTAATTCAAACTGCAGAACAAAACTGACAGCGGCTTGCAGTGTTTTGCTAAGTGATAAATCAGCCGGGTTATTAGGTCTTAAACATTCTGTGATCTTGGCTGCATATGCTCACTTGATCTGGACTTAAGTAGTCTTGAAAGGGATTCTGTTTTTAAAGGGAGAAATATTAAAATGATTATTTTGTTGATTTATTAAAATAAGGAAATGGAAAACAGTTGTCTATTTTTGACAGATTCCTGCCTTAATCAGTGGGGCTTCTCTGAGCGCCTTAAACTCTGAGGTAGTTTCTGAACCATTGATTTGAAGACCTAGACTTAGACTTTAAACACATTATTTAATAATAATACCTTTCTGATAACTTATTTCCAGAAGTGTACACAATAGAGGGCATTTTTAATTAACAAAACTCCCACGGTAATGGCACAGTATATTATATAGGATACTTCATCTAATAGCTTCTCGTGACAGGAGCCACGAGTACTCGATATATAGAGAGAAATACGTGGTTTAATGAATTCTGGATCTTGAAAAATACATGCATGTATTAAACTTTTATGTTGGGTGAACTGGGGAAAGAAAAGTAACATTGTAAACTAAAGATGACTTTAGAATATTTTTTAAATATGTGATGCTATGTATATTGATGTTACAAATTATGTAGCTTTCTCTGTTTTTTCATATCTTTAGCTACACAGTCGCATCAGTGGTATTCTTGGGGCCCACCTAATATGCAATGTAGATTGTGTGCAACCTGTTGGCTCTATTGGAAAAAATATGGAGGCCTGAAAATGCCCAGCCAGTCAGAAGAAGAGAAGTTATCTCCCAGCCCAACTACAGAGGTATGTGAGCAATAATCTTTTATGTTGAGAAATGTCATTTCAATGGCTAGATCACTCCTTGGAAACAGAAGTACAGTACGGGATTACTTAAAAAGCAAGCAAAGCTGTTTTTTATAACGAAACATAGCACCATAATGTTTAAGGTGGGCGTGGAGAGAGGGCAGGGACAAATCACATTTTTTCAGGTATTCAAAATATTGTTCTTGTGTGATTACTCAGACAAAAGAACAATGTGTGTGGGAAGTGTTAGCATAAGTAGAGAGCTTACAAATTAAATGTTTTAATTGCTTTTTTTGAAAACAGTTTGCAACCTTTAAACGCTGTCGGAAATATGTCTTACTACACAAAGTAGTAAATACAAATTGAACATTTTTCTGCCCCTGGGCTATCATAGGAGGGACAAGAAGGTGATATGGACTCAACCTTGAGGTGAACAACAGTTGAAATACGATTTTGGTAAAATTCTCATAGATTGCAGATATAAGCGCCTATGTCGACCAGAGGGAGACTTCTTTTTAAGGGCTAACAGGATCTCAGGACTCCTTCACTATTAAAAGCATAAAATAATTTAATTAACCTCGTTGGCAGGTTTTGTTTTGTTTTGTTTTGTTTACTATTGTGAGCGTGATTTCAATGTCAATTTAAAAACCAGAATAGAGGAAGGAGTGCACTTGTGATGAGTGCAGAGTGATGAATGCAAGTACTGAGTTACTATATTGTACACCTGAAACTAATGCGACACTGTATGTTAACACACTGGAAGTAAAAGGAAAACTTAAAAAACAAAAATATAGGATCATACACCCTCCCATCCCTACCCAGTTCCCTTCTCTACTCCCCTGCCCTCGTCCCAGAAATGAATACATCTAAATTTTCTCCTTTGGGGGTAGGGTATTAAGTTATAGATACTTCTGTGGAAAACTTAAAAATTGCCTTTTCTTTGAGCCTGATGCCAATAGCATTGTGTTCTTCACGTGTCTGTCGGTGTCTGATTTTGCAGGACCCCCGTGTTCGGAGTCACATGTCTCGCCAGGCCATGCAGGGGATGCCAGTCCGAAACACGGGGAGCCCAAAGTCTGCAGTGAAGACCCGCCAAGCTTTCTTCCTTCACACTACATATTTCACAAAATTTGCTCGTCAGGTCTGCAAAAATACCCTCCGGCTGCGGCAGGCAGCAAGACGGCCGTTTGTTCCTATTAATTATGCTGCCATTAGGGCAGAATGTAAGATGCTTTTAAATTCTTAACCTTATGTGTTGTGCTTCTGACCATTTTCTCTCTTTCCCTATCTCTCTTTTTTGTTTGTTTTTTTGTTTTTGTTGGCAATAAACATAAGTTCTTGTGTACAGCCTTTTATTTGGTTTATTTTTTTAACATTGTTTTTGTCTGCTGCCATGTGTATCATGCCAACCTAAAAAGGAAACACTGGAAGTCCCTCTGCAGAGAGGGTAGTGCTCAGCAGAGAACCGGTGGGAGGCGCTCTTGTCCAGGGAGGTCTTGTGACGGGGGTTGCCTGAGAACCCTTATGAGAAGGCACTTCACCTGTAAGGTCGTGCCGCCATGTAACCCCTAAGGACGGTGTCCCAGTGGAGCCCCATAGACGAGACATGCAGTCTGCTGTTACGTGGCTTCATTAAGTTCGAATAAAATCTGCCAATTTACACTAATTGGAAATTGCATGTCTTTGTAAACCTCTCCTTTTCCCATGAACCTTTTACAATCGTACAACTTTATGGAAATTCGCAGTGCTTCATAACAAACACTACAGTTACTGGAAGATGGAGCAAATTATAAATGGATTTTTGTGTCTTTGGGTGAATTTTTTGAAAATATGTGTTTAGTTTTTACAGGCCAGTGGCCAGATTTATGGTTGAGCATTCTTTCTATTTGTCCAGTTTGGTTTCCATTTCATATCATACATATATTACTGCAGACCATGTACATAACTATTACTCTCATTTTCAACATGCTCAGTCTTGCTTATGTTTCTTTTTTTTTTTCTCGTTAGAACAAAGGTCATATGTATCAGTGAATTGTGAGTTCTGTTTATTACCATGTACCCCTAAAATGTGTCCATACTTTGTGTGCTAGCTCTGATTCTGGTCTTGCTATGTGTAGTCACAGGCCTGGCTGCCACATTAGAGCCATGCAACTTTCTCCCCTAAAGGATGAGCAGACTTGTTGTCTGGCTGTTGAACAGATAGGAAATCTTACAGACATTTAGTAGGTGCTTTTTCTTTGTGAGAAAAGAGCTTTCTTGTTACGAGGTGTTCCATTTTGATTTAAGGAGGGTATCCATATAAGGAGTCATAATCAAAAATCATTTTTTCTTCCTAAAGATAATTTTCAGTAGAACGGTTGAAAGGCTTTACAACTTACGGGTAAAAGCTTTATAAGGAGAAGAAAAGTGCTTTGTAAAGAGAGTGGAAAATGGCAGTGCTCTCTGAGTCCCATGGAGGGGAATTTAGCTCCATTAGACTCGTGTGTTTTTGGAACTTAGGCTGATACTGATACTTCATGCTGGCATTTCCGAGTTCATGGATTTATGCTCTTATCGTTTTTTAAACCATTTTAAGAAACTGGAAAATATTTGCATTCATCCAAACTGCTTAGCTGATTTAAAACACATTTATATAGTTTCTTAACTAAACAGGATAATAAAACATATGAGAAAGAGAATGAATTAAATTCTTCCATTAAAATTGGCCAGGATCCAATATCATCTTTGTTCCTATGAATGGAAAAGAAATCATCACCAACTAAATTAGCAGCTGAGGAAGCTTCTGTTTCCCATGGCTCTTCTGTTAGTTTCTCAGTTAATATGCAAATTGCCTTTATTTTTATTATTCTTCAATGAAGTGTATTTTTCTGTTACCTCATTTTATGTAGTATTCCTCAATTGAAAGGCCATGCTACTAAAAAAAAGGGGGGGGTCAAAGTTAAATTACATGTGTTTTATTTCTATTAACATATAGCTATATAATAATAAAAGAACAGACTCGTTTGGTGTGATGAGAGTCAAGGAGCATATTTTATTTTGCATTTTGCTTCTTTGGTCAAGTTATATATAGAATCAGATTCTCAAAATAATTTTACCTTGAAATTTAAAATTGCAAAGTTTCAGCAGCCATCCACTGTTATTTTTTCTCAGACAAGCAACTAATGAACTCTTCCAGCATCTAATTGATTCTTACATCATCTTCTCCCATCTTATATGTACCTTGTTACAACCTCTTCAGCAGATCCCTTGATCTTGGCTTGTTATGGAGAAGATAAACTGTTAATAACTTGATGTCTATAGGCAGCTGTGTCTATGGTCCAGTGGGAATACATAGGTCTATTGTTCTTTAGTAAGCTTTCCTTGGTTTCTCAAGGGCACTGGTGGTCCCCCATCCCTCCTCAAAAAAGTGAATCCCTGTGATGCAGTATGAATGTATGTTCAGATGAGATGAAAGTCTGTAATTCTAAAGATACTGATGGATCAAGAGCTCTAATTGATGCATATTAGAATAATTCTTCATAATATTCAGGAAGGCAAATAGTTTTCCCTGTGAACTTGAGAGTTCTAAGCACTATAGAAGCTGACCCCTTCCGTGGCTTCTGGCCTTGTCAGCACCATCACAGTCAGTGTCCCAGCCAGAGTTCACGGGGTAACAGACTGCGTGAGAGGCAAGGGAAGAGCTAAGGAGACAAATTCTCAGATAGTGCAGAGCATAATGGTAACATGAGTGCTCGACTTACAAGTTGATCGTAATAGAGGAAATTTTTTTTGCATTATTACAACAGTACTCTCTGGCATTTTGTATTTTATTTTCCTTAAGAAATGATGTTAAAATAGTAGAGTGAAAAGGGGAAATCTTTGTATAGCCATAAAGTATCACAGAGAAAACATAAGAACAAATAATGCCCCTGGGAAGGGAAGCTGGGAGATTGAGGCAAAGGGGTGGGAAGGAGACTCCCCCGTTTATCCTTTTAAACTTTTTCAATTTTGAACCATGGGAATATATTTCTTATTTTAAAAAATAATTTTAAAAACTTTAGTATACAGTATGACCAACGTGTTGAAAAATATATACATGTAAGAAATACAGAGAGGGAGAAGGTGATTTTTTAAAACC
Organism: Ursus arctos; assembly: GCF_023065955.2. Lineage (NCBI taxonomy): Eukaryota > Metazoa > Chordata > Mammalia > Carnivora > Ursidae > Ursus > Ursus arctos. The sequence goes on along the minus strand of NW_026623100.1, from coordinate 52,136,214 downwards.
AAATTCCCCAAGTTTCTATTTGTTTTAATAATATACCTTTATATGTAAATATATAAATTCATTACAAAAATGATTAACATCAGTACAATGCCTCTACAATGGTAGAGTCCGTTCCACCACGTGGATAGTACTTATTAAACATGGATTGGTAAATCAAAAACCAGGACATCACAGAAAGAAAGGTATTGTGTCCTTGACACAATTTGCAGACCAATAGCATGGGTTGTCAAGTTTCAGACAGCCTGTCTCTTCTCCCCCTGCCCTCAGTGAAAAAAGCCACAATGTGATAATGGTGTCCTTCCTTTGTTCTTGCCATCAGACATGACCACTGAGCTTCCCAATGACTTCATCAAACATCTGTAAGATCGCCCACCACCCGATGAGCACAGGGTTACTATTTGAGATTCAGGAACCTCAGAAACTGAGGTTAAGTAGAAGTGGATATGTTCACAGCACTCTGTAGATGAAGCTAAAGTGCCTGGAGAAGTGGGTCCAAGTGACTGACCTGCCATCTTCATATCTTGCATGGTGACTCAGTGGTTTCTGAGTTGGTAACACCAGACTTGAATGCCCTAGTGTGCAGTTCCTCAAGAGGCACCTGGAGCCACATTTTTCTGTTTGAAGATGCTAATTCAGCTTTGAAAGTATCCCAAGGGCCTGTGTTCAGAAGCTTTAAAATACGAGATTTTCTAGAGATTTCTCCGCAAAAGTTAACTATTAATAATTGTATAACGTTGTGTGAAATTTTAAGCTCTAATAGGTGAGAACGGTTTTGGTTTGGGTATTTTGGGTAGTTTGTTTTGAATAAAAACTCATTTTTGAATGGATACGTTAAATTTTTCTAAAGATAGAAAAGTGGCTATAAATCGTATTACCATTCCCTTTTTTTTTTTTTTTAAGATTTTATTTATTTATTTGACAGAGATAGAGACAGTCAGCGAGAGAGGGAACACAAGCAGGGGGAGTTGGAGAGGAAGAAGCAGGCTCATAGCGGAGGAGCCTGACGTGGGGCTCGATCCCACAACGCCGGGATCACGCCCTGAGCCGAAGGCAGACGCTTAACCGCTGTGCCACCCAGGCGCCCCTGCCATTCCCATTTTATACCCTCTTCAGAGGTAACCATTGTCATCCTGTCTGAAGTATCCAGAGATACTCTGTGTATCTATGCCAGTCTAAGTAGGTGTATTCTTTTTTCGTTTTAATACAGATGTTAATGTCCACATTGTTCTGCACCTTGCTTTCTTTAGTTAACAGATCTTGGAGGCCATTCCGTACCAGTGCATTGAGAGCTACCTCCTTTTCTTACCAGCTGCATAATAATCTGTTTCGTACTTTAATTCCCTATTAAACAGATTTTTAGGTTATTTGCAGTCTTCTCTATTGTAAGTAATGTTGCAACAAATATCCTTATACAAATAGCATTTCATACTGATGTGTGAAATGTGTGGGTAGGTCACAGGACAGACCCCTAAAAGTAAAATATCTGGATCAAGGAACATGCATTTGGAATTTTAATAGTCACTATCCAGTTACCCTTGGAAAAACCGTGATTTGTGCCCCCGTCCACAATGTCTAGAGAATGCTCATTTCTCTGGAACCTTGCCCAACAGTGTTATTCATCTTTGAAACCCTTGACTAGTTGACAGATGACATGTAAGTTATATTAGTTTGCATTTCTCATTTTGAATGAGATAGAAATCTTTGCATATATTTGGAAACCATTTGTTTTTCCCTTTCTGTCAGCTGTTTTTTGCCCCTGGCCTGTTTTCTATTAGAAGTCTTACTGACTTGTGAAAACTTTTTATATTTTAAGGACGTTAGCTCTTGATCTGGGATACGTGGTGCAAATATTTCCCCCATTTTGCCTTTGACTTTGTTTATGATGTATTTGTCAAGCAGATTTTTTAAAAACATAGTTGAATTTATCATTTTTTTAAAAGATTTATTTAATTTGGGGGGGGGGAGAGGGAGAGAGAATCTTAGACTCCCCGCTGAGCATGGAGCCCAGCACGGGGTTTGGATCCCACGACCCTGAGATCATGACCTGAGCAGAAACCAAGAGTCAGATGTTTAACCGACTGAGCCACCCAGGGACCCCTTTGATTTTTTTTTTCCATAACGGCACCTGGGTTTTGTGTCTTAGAAATGCCTTTGCAATTCCTATAAGAAAATTCTATGGATGGTTCTATTTTGACAGCAATCTTGGAAGCCCATGTGAATGTTTTTGTGAATTTTAATTCACTGTGTACTTTCTGCAGTTTTTCTATTTTATCCCCCCACACACATATTTCCAAAACATTTTAGAAAAATGGCTGTGAGTTGCAATGAAAGCAAGTGTTTTTCCAGGTTTACCTCAAGGAGACGTACTCTAGGAAGCCAAAGAAATGAGCCTGTGTGCAATCAAGTGACTTGGGTGAGATGCTCATGTTCTCGCTCTTTCTGGGCAGATTTTTATTCCTTCTGGGTTCTTTGGGCATCTCTCAGGTTGCTTGCCTTATCTGTGCACTTTTAATGCATACTAATGAATTATCTCTCTTTAATTAGAGTTAGGTGAATAATTTGATAAGTGGCATCACTGGCCTGCTCTTGAGTGTAGACCAAGATTCTGTTTAACCAGCTCAAGTGTGGACCTGATAATCCCATGTGTATCATTCCCCCAGGGCAGAAGGTATTTTTCCCATGCGTATTCAGTGCATATCATTGAAAGAGGCAACTTTTATATTACACAGTGACTAGGTAGCCTTAGCACTTTCTGTCCTAATTTCCTCGTAGCAGAGACTGATCATTCTTGCCACCAACTACTTTAAAATGTAATGGGGATTAGTGATGCTTCTAAAGCGCTTTGATCTCCCACGCAGGTGCTCTGTAAATCATCACTTAGAATGTCATGTAATTAATGCTACTGATTTGATGAGAAATTAAAAGCCGATTAGTTTAAAATGAAATATGTTTCGGTATTATGTTGGTGACCCCTTTGATAGGCTTCCTTTTGTTGATTCTGGTCAAGGTGATAGTCCTAGGGGAGTCCATCAATTGTAACCACATTGACAGTTTTCCCTTGGGCCTTATTAACTGGAATAAAGTGCAACGTTAATCTTATTACTAGTAATACAATGGCTGCCTGTGTCCAGATCATTGAGGAAATAAAAGCTGATCCAGTCACGCTTTCTTTCATTAATAGAAAGGACAAAATTTTCTCTTGTCCTTATCCTGAGTAGAACTTGAATTTTAGATGAATTAGTAATATGAGGAAGGAATTACTTAGTATCCACTCACAGCGATGTGACAGGGATTTGATTTGTGTTTCTTTTTAATGTTTATTTAGATTATTCCTCCAAAATATGCTTGGTATATTTCTTCCTTTATCTTCACTGTTAGTCAACAACAGGGGAAAAACTTTGTATCTCAGTAATTTTTTTTCCCAAACTAAATCAGCTAAGTAAGGAGGAAAAGAAATCAGATCATTTATAGTTGTCCATGTTTGTATAATAATGAGCCGGCGCTTAGGATTCATATCCTGATTCCTGTTATCTGAGGCTCTCTGCAGTATGTGCTTCGTTTTAGGTTTTTTTTTTTTTTTAATGCTATTTTCCCACCTCTTTCTGTTTAATAGTTAAAATAGTTTCCTTGGTGAAAGAGAAGGCTAGAACTGACGAAAAAGTTAATTTTTAATTTTCAGTGATTTGTGGTTCCAGACTGAATTGTATATTTTAACACTAATAGTGCAGAGAGAATTCGTATGGATGTCAAAGGAAATTTCCTGTATGTGTGCCTAGAAATGTGGTCTCAGACACAGAAAACCTGTAGGGCCTTTTTGTCAAGTATTGAAAGGTGGGGAAAAGGCATACACGTAGCCAGATAATATCTGCCAAAATTACTCTGTTAAGTTTTATGACAATATCTGCAAATTTAAAAACTTCAGTACACCTTTTTTTTCTCCCTTTAAACTCTATTTTTGTAATTTAGCTCCTCGGTCTGAGAGCAGCCGTGTTCCACATCCACTCTTCCATGCTAATGACAACTAATTAAAGCGCAGAGAGTGTGTGTGTTGTACGCCTTATTTTTCTCTGTCAGGAGTGTCTTACGGTAGCGTACGGGGAGTGTGAGGTGAACTTCGCGAACACTAACAGCCGTTCCCACAGTCTCTACTGTTCTGACTAATGGATGAGACACTCTACGTACAGGCAACCTTTTAAGTCGGCTATGAAGGATGGAAAGCGAGCAATAAAACCCATGACCCATGTTTACCCTTGTGAGGCTCTCATCTAATGGACTAGATGAGGACTTCTCAATGGAGACTCAGTCCCTCTAGGTCATGGATGGCTCAGTGTGTTGCCTTTGTCCACTTTGTCATTTTTGTCTTCTATGCCAGATGACTCTTACATGAGGACTGATCTCACCTCATCCTGCGTGGAAGTTTCTCTACTATGAGGAAGCAATGCCATGGCTAGGAAGGAAGCATAGTTCCACTGTTTTTCAGATGGGCACATACAGAAAGAAAGCACATGTGTGTAAGATGTGTGTTTGCTGCACACGAGGCTTTAAAGTGAGTGTTCTCCAGGTACCTCCTTCATTTAGTAATTCGGGGCCAGAATTAGAAACGGCTTTCTCAAACCCCACAGGACGTCATGCAGGAGTCTGGTGGATATTTTGCGGTATCTCCCACTGGCACCCTTTGTCTCTGCAGTGTGTGGAGAACAGGTAGAGAAATCAGCCTCATTGGTTGTCTCCATGTTTCCTTCTCTCCTCAGATGCAGACAGACATGCCGAACTATCTGGAAGTCCACTGAAAAGCAAAAGCACTAGGAAACCTTTGGCATGTATCATTGGGTATTTAGGTGGGTATTTTCTAATAGAAGGAAAATTTCAAAGAACAATTTTTGTACCTTACATGTATTTGGCTACTATAAACTGCCATACTTAACACTAAATCTAAGCCTTTCGAGTAGCTGAAATTGGATACTTTCACATGTATAGTCAATTTATTTTGTTTTAGAAGCTTTTATTTGTTAATACCAAAACATATACACACCACATATACACAAGGTCATGGATGTGTTTACTTTTGCCAAAAAATATCAGTCAATAAAAATGTATATTTGTGGATATAAATACAGATTGAGCAAAAAGAGGAAAATAAGAATCACTAGATTGTTAGAGGATGAATATTCTTAATGTTTTGATTTGGATCTTTCTACTTGGCTTATTTTTTTAAATGAGATAAAACTCATTCTAAGCTAACATTAAAAAAATATTTATAGTTTTGATGTACCAATTAAGGTTACTCTGAAAGGGAACGTTTGTATTGCTTTCTGGTTTTTACCATCTTATTTAACTTGGAATTTGCCAAAGATAATGACTCCATATACGTGTTGAAATATCAAATTAAGAAGAGTATTTTTAAAAAATCGCTAGGCAATAACACTCTTGGTTTTTGCAAAGTTTTAAGATAATTTACAAAATAATCATTCCTAAAATGGTTCCTAATATACCTGGAAGCTATACTGGCATGTTTTTAGTGCTTCTAATATTCTTGCTTTTTCATTTTCTCAGTAGAAGTGAAAGGTGTACTCAAAGTTGCATTGAACCTTATTGCTCTGTCAGAAAGATATACAGTTATGAAGTGTTCAGACTCTAGACACACTCAAAAATCAAAGTGTAGCCTTGAACTTGGTATATTATCTGGTCCTCATCGGAGCATCCAGAAGTCAGAAGCTCACAGCTCCCCCTTTGATTTTACTTCACCTGATTTCTTGTTTTATTTCTCAGGGCCCAAAGGGTTGCTTTGATAGCCCCCAGAATATTACCATGTTATCATAGGCAGGAGCTAGGTAGGTCATGGTGATCAAGTCCTTGAAGTTTGCTATCTGTATTCCCTTGCAGGGCCTAATCCTACAACCCCCTTCCCACTGTGCAAGGACAAGTCTCTGATCATAAGAAATAGAATATAACATTGCATATCAGTCAGTCTTTCCATGGTTAATAATTGTGTGTTCCTCCTGCTGATAAATTAGTGTCTGTGCCTACCTGGTAAGCCCAAAGCTGTGCTGTGCTTACTAGCTGAACCACATCCCTACCTAAAATATTTCTGAGTATTTACTATGTATGAGACACCGTGCTAAGTGATTTGGAGGAACACCAAGATGAATGAGACTTTGCCCTCAAAGGTTTTAGTCTAGTGGGGAAGGCACACAGGTAAGGACAATTAAGCAAACGATTAGCTCTTATAAAAGAATTATAGGTAATATTCATTGGACACTTGGAAGAAAGAATAGTTATTTCTGATGAGATTTAGGGCAGCCTGCGTGGAGAAAGCAGTATTTGATCTCAACCTTGAATGATGAGTAGTATTTAAATAGATAGAAAAATAGGAAAACAATATTTGTCCCTTTGAGGCCAAGAGAACTTGAAGAGCAAAGGCTTTTGTGAGTCCAAAGGCAGGTGGTCTGGTTTGGATGGAGCGTAGTCTGGGTAATGAAAAATGGGGTTGGCGGTTTCAGTGCCATGTTGGGGGGAAAAAAAATCAGCACTATATACTGGTTAGCACTTGATCTGTTCCTAATTTTGGCAAGTGTAGAATTTTGACCAGACTAAGATACAGTAATTCTAACAATTCTAACCGCCTTTCTTGAATTTCGGGCAGTGAGGCTGATATCCTGGCCCTCCCCTGAGAAGACAGGATGGCTCGTGCACAGGTGGTGACTCCGAATCAGGGAGCAGGTTTAGCTTTGGACGACACATTGCCCAGTAACAGTGACAGACCGAGATCCTTAAATCCAGTTCCTACTGTAATTTCTGTCCATCTGCTTTATCCAAAAAGTGCAAGTAATTCTAGACTATGTATCTGACAACAACACGCTTCACGTAAACACACACATCCCACGTGCACATCACCGTTTCGTGATCTATCCTCCATCAAAGCTTTTCTTCTACTACATCTTGAGTCTAGAATTTGGAGTTTGGTGTCAGGTTTCATCAAACGTTCTGGACCTGGGAGTGATTAACCCTGGTCCTATACCCTCCTTGCAGAGCCAGAGGAAGAATGCTGTTTTCCAGAAATCTCTCACACCCGAGACATGCTGCATACCATGTTTCTGGTTTGATAGAACACAGGGTTTTCTCTGAGGCTTCTCCAGATAACCTTTAAATCTCTAAAACCTCAAAGAGTTAGTTGCCTTATTCCCTTAGTAGATCTGTGCTTTCGTGACCTTCTGAAGCACAAGTGGCGTTTCTGTTGTTGTTTTTGTTGCTTGTCCTCCCAACGTGAAGCTCAGCTCCAGCTAGCAGAGGAAGAAGCAGCTCGCTTTTGCTAAGTAAAGCCGCGGTAACAGCACTTGAAGCTGATTCATTATGCAAGTCCTTGGGAAAGCAGGCTGGCTCCTAAGGAACTGACTCTCAGCTCATTAAGAAGTAAGATGTGTGCCTATTAGGCAATGTAAGTGCACACAGAGATTTTTAATACCATGTTCTGAGTTGAGGAACCTTTTCTCCCCCTGCCAGAGATCCATCCTTCGAAGAAACCTAATGTAATTCGATCTACGCCAAGCCTGCAAACCCCCACTACCAAGCGGATGCTAACCACCCCGAATCACACGTCTCTGAGCATTTTGGGGAAAAGAAACTACAGTCATCACAATGGCCTGGATGGTATGTAAGCCCAGGAATTCTGGGGGCTGATCTCCTAGGCCAGGGCCTCTCTGCTCTTGTCCACTCTGAGCATGTCCTCCGCCCAATCCAAGACGCGTAGCAAACAGGTTCTTCTGCCCTCTAATTGAACTGAGTGTGTGGTAAGGGGGTACGAGGGAAGGCTGCCGCGTGCCACAATGAAGACCTTTTGCCAAGTAATACTCCACCACCTCCTCAGGAGGGACCTTTTCGCCCACGTGCCCTGTGAGGAGGCTTGTTTGAAGAGGAAGTCTGTATTTATCAGGTTGTCTCTGCTGGGTGATAATGTGCTTGCTGGATGCATGCGCACTGCTCATTTATGTATTCCTGAGCAGAAGGGAGGATTTCACCTTATGTCTGAGGCAACCGTGCTCTCTGGGGGCTCTTCGGCGTTCTGTGGATCATTTTGGATTTGGCGTTTGTCCCCTACTTCTTTCACCTTATAAAATTTTTTTAATTGCTCAAGAGTGCTACAAGTCATGAAGGCAATTGCCCGGGTGATGTCTTAAATACAGAAATAATAATTTGTTTGAAATGGAAAAGCTGAGAAATATCACCTCTTATCCAAAGTACTTCCCTTGGGGTTTGGCCACATAATGACTCTTCAGGTGGAATTGAATTATCTTCCCATTTGGACTATAAACACAAGCATAATAAATCATCCAGGCAGTATATATTGTCCATTTCAATAGTCCTGGAATTTGAAGCTGTCTTGATGGTTTAAATGTTGGCATTTATTTACGAGTAAAACTCTCTCCAGGCTTTTCATGTCTTCGGGGCCTCCAAATTCCTTCAGTGACAGTAAATTAGTTATAATGAGGCCCTAGAGCAGGGATGTGCAATAGACCTTCTAGTAATAGTTTCCCATGGTTGTTTTCCTTCAGTATGACTTTTCATGGTCATGGTGATGTCAAAATGAATAAAAAATTGAGGGCGAAGAGTTTAATTTGCATTTATAGGGTATCAGTGTGTTATAGATATGGCTTTCAAGAATTTAGCCACACAGTAGTCTTGCAGAAACACTTCTTTGATAACAAGGACATTGGCCATCCTTGCCACAATATGCCCGATATCTAGACAGTGGAAGACTAAGGACAGATTGTGTCAAAATGTGGAGATTGGGTTTCTTCCCAGCTTTTCCTTGCCCACAGCCTGGGGCTTTTCTTTCTTTTCCATGTCATCACCTCCCTGGCCTCTGGAGGTATGTACTGTCCTACTGCAGGAAGCAGAAATTAAGTTCTGGTTCATACGCATACACATACAATATACGCTTTAGGGTAAGAAGACTCTTGTGGTGACTACAGCTGGAAGAGCAGCTCTCTA